>NC_090270.1:179024817-180271067 GCF_040414725.1 Anabrus simplex | reverse complement strand
TATTAGAGCGCTCGAGGTCTAGGGAGTCTTTTTTTCATGCCCCTTATGGCGATACCTTCATTTTTCGAAGTGACCGATGCCTTCCATTTTTTTCTCTCTGATTAGTGTTATATAGAGGATGGTTGCTTAGTTGTACTTCCTCTTCCATGCGGTTAGGGGCGCGTGGCTATAAGCTTGAATCCAGGAGATAGTGGGTTCAAATCCCACTGTTGGCAGCCCTGAAGATGGTTTTCCGTGGTTTCCCATTTTCACACCAGGCAAATGCTGGGGCTGTACCTTAATTAAGGCCATGGCCACTTCCTTCCAATTCCTAGGCCTTTCCTATCCCATCGTCGCCATATGACCTATCTGTGTTGGTGCGACGTAAAGCCACTGGCAAAAAAAAAGTACTTCCTCTTAAAACAATAATCACATAATCACCACCACCCCTCATAAATCCACATTTAGTGGATTAAACATAGTTTAGGTCGATGTTCTATTCTATTTTGTACTTTCTCACTACTGTAGTCTAATATTTGTTTGTGTGTTCTTGAAGTTCATTACATTTTGAGATAAATGATTACAGTAGTCTGTGAATAATGCAATCAGCAGTTAAACTTGTGTTGTTTTGTGTGTCTGAAGGACTTGAGAGATCCATGCAGAGATTTTCCCCATGCTGCTTAAAGATCTTCTATTCACGACCCTCTGAGTATCGTTTGGTCAAAGGAATCCTTGGGTTTTTCTATGGAATATTTCTTGGTGTTGGTAAGTTAGCAAGTACCTAATGTAATGATTTAATATGTTGAACTGACATGAATTCTTCCTCTATGATTGATAGAAAACTCTTGAATTATGTAATTCTAAGAAACCTGGTAACACAGTCTATCATTCAGTATATTGTAAGGCCCCATCCCCATATTATATATATGCCGGCCCAACGGTGAAGGGGTAGTGTGCCTCCCTCTTACCTGGAGGCCCCGGGTTTGATTCCAGGCCGGGTTGGGGATTTTTACCTGGATTTGAGTGCTGGTTCAAGGTCCACTCAGCCTATGTGATTACAATTGAGGAGCTACCTGACGGTGAGATGGCTGTCCCAATCTAGAAAGCCAAGAATAACAGCCGAGAGGATTTGTTGTGCTGACCACATGGCACCACGTAATCTGCAGGCCTCCGGGCTGAGCAGCGGTTGCTTGGTAGGCCATGGGCCTTCAGGGCTGTTGCCCTGTGGGGTTTGGATTTTATTTATAAATACCAAAACCACAAAAGAATTCAATATCTTTGGACTGCTGTAGACTAATCTGCTTAACAGATGACCTAACATTGAATTGCTAGATAGTTTGGTGAACAAAACTTGATGCGGATCTTGTAGAGAAGAGATCAGGGCTATCTGCATAAATTCTAGGCTAAAATTGAAATAATAAATAAAGAGGTTCAATCTATTCAATACAAAAGAATAAGAAATGCAGTGATTACATTCTTATTTAATAATAAGTAGAAGTGGTACCGGTTTCGACCCTAGTCCAGGTCATCATCAGCCGATTAAAACATGAAAATCAATGCATAGGAAAAATAAAATAAAAGATCAAATTCAACTCCGGATCAGTAGAAGAGGCGATACAAAAATGATGGGGGTAGACACTGTAAAATTCAGAAGAAGTAAAATGTAAGTCACTTAAAAGAAACAGTGCGTAATTTTCTGAACGGCAATATGGCACACGCAGTGTTAGGCAAAGTCTTATAATGTTTATGAAAAGCGGAGAATGGTTAAATGAGCTAGCTTGTAAACACTGTCAGGCACAAAGTCATAACACAATCGAACACGTATGAAGATCCATAATCGTGCTGAAGCTGAAGATGAGTAGATCAATTGAAGTAACTTGCCAGCTCCCGGTGATCAGCGCAATATATTCAACATCAGGCACTGTGGTTTCAAACGCCAACGTAAAATGAAGTATAGCTTAATGATCCAGTATTTGCTTCGGTTGCGGGAATGTAAGTATATATAGATACGTATAATATAAGACATTATTCCTCATGTACTCAGAAAAATCTGTTTTAGAATACACTTTTAAGGAATGCGTTAGGGTACCTTTGTGTTTTTCTGCACTGGATGGTCACTTATGTAGTATGAAATCTACTAGACTTGTAATGTAGATTCTTCCTTCGTACGGAACTGGTGTTTCTTTTCCCTATGCATTGTTTTTCATGTTTTAATCGGCTGATGATGACCTGGACTAGGGTCGAAACCGGTACCACTTCTACTTATTATTAAATAAGAATGTAATCACTGCATTTCTTATTCTTTTGTATTGAATAGGTTGAACCTCTTTATTTATTATTTCAATTTTAAATGTGATACTTTTCAATATGGAACAACGAAATTTTTATCTTTAAATTCTAGGCTCCCTGACAAATCAAAATGATGAGCCCCTTCTGTCTCAAATTCATCACAAAGTATTAAATAACACTTGTTCAATAATGGGTACAGATGTACGGATACTTTTTCCTTTTTAGATTCACAATAATATATGCGTTATACAAGCATGCAAAATGTGAATATTATTACTCAATATTAATGTCAAATAATAACTTCATAAGTCTGTGTATGCTGAAAATTTTCCACTGTGTCATTGCAGATTTTGAAGAGAAAATTCATTCTAATGGCATGTTGATGTGGTGTTATACTATCTGTGCCTCACGAGAAGTCGCGGCAGCTTGTAGGTACGGCACGAGTAACAGATACTACACTAAGCTACAAACAATGGTCGTGATAAACAGTGCGAGTTCTCTGAAACAGATGCCTGTTCATTATTAAACTGTTCATTATGCAGTATTTACAGTAAATGTGTAACTAAAGCTCAATTGCACTACCACTTTGAAGCTTCACAACAGCATTTTAGTTCACAAGAATCACCGCAAACGGAACTGGTGTTTCTTGTCAAGCCGTGAGACTTGAGATTGGCGCATGTGCAGCAGTCATACTTACCCTCCTCACCCCTTACCCCGCACGCACACGACTTTTCGTCGGACGACCATAGTACATCGTGCTTTAAGAAACAATACTGAGTAACTGACATTTTTGGTAAATTTTATTTGTTTGGTGAACTGGCTAGCCTGCGAGGTTCCACATATATTATATTCTTTCAATCAATGGGAAATAATGACTAAAAAATGAAAAACTGCATCAAATGTGAAGTGACTTAGAAATTCCTTACTCTCCAACGTACATTTCTCGGAATACTGTTCGTATCACTGGCTCACAGAATGTATTATGGGTTCAAGACAAAGTTTGGAAGACTTCTGTTGGCAGTAGTGAGAGGGTAATTTTGGCAAGTTCTCCAGAAATTGCCTAAAAAGTTCCTTTCCAGTTTTTTATCCTTCTTGGCTTCAGGAGGCCACTTGTCATTGGCTGGAGTCCTTTATTCCTCATGTACTCAGAAAAATCTGTTTTAGAATATACTTTTAAGGAATGCATTAGGGTACCTTTGTGTTTTTCTGCGCTGGATGGTCGCTTATGTAGTATGAAATCTACTAGACTTGTAATATAGATTCTTCCTTCGTCCTTGACATTCTTAACTGACCTGATGTGTTCTTTCATGTCACCGTTTCATACTCCACAGAAAATGCTATAAGTCAGTCTGCCATAGCAGAACACTTCTACAGTACAGAACATTAAGTCCTCTTCGACCAGGTGAGGGTTATCATGCCTACAAAATACTTCTATTTTCAACTTGTGAGGGGAGTTGCACCCAAAAAAATTCAACAGGGAAGACAGCTTCAAGTTATCAAATACATGGAGACCTGTACTCCAGAAATACATGCATAAAACCACCATGGCACAGCGCGACGCACTCCAGTGACTATCGACAGAGGGCGGTGAATTCATCTGCCCGTCCATCTGATCTAACATAATTTGAATGTTTTAAACCCTGTCTTATTTAACATCTAGGATGTAAAAGTGACCAACGTGTGAAATGTTGATTTTGTGTGTCCGTCTATCAATCAATCCTGATCTGCATTTATGGCATTCACCCAGGTGGCAGATTGTTGTTTTCCTAGCCTTTTCTTAAATGATTGCAAGGAGTTTGGAAATTTATTGAACATCTCCCTTGGTAAGTTATTCCAATCCCTCACTCCCCTTCCTATAAATGAATATTTGTCCCAATTTGTCCTCTTGAATTCCAACTTTATCTTCATGTTGTGATCTTTCCTACTTCTAAAGACACTACTCAAACTTATTCGTTTACTAATGTCATTCCATGCCATCTTTCCACTGACAGTTAGGAAAATACCACTTAGTTGAGCAGCTCATCTCCCTTCTCCCAAGTCTTCCCAGCCCAAACTTTGCAATATTTTTTAACGCTACTCTTTTGTTAAAATTCACCCAAAACAAACCGAGCTGCTTTTTTAAAAAAAAATTTCCAATTCTTGAATCAAGTAATCCTGGTGAGGGTCCCATGCAATGGAACTGTACTCTAGTTGGGGTCTTTCCAGAGACTTATATTCCCTCTCATTCACATCCTTACTACAACCCCTAAATACCCTCATAATCATATGCAGAGATCTGTACCCTTTATTTACAATCCCATTTATGTGATTACCTCAATGAAGATCTTTCCTTATATTGACACTTAAGTACTGTACTTACAATGATCCCTGTACCGGGCGGTACACCTCCACGCCGCTAATTTAAAAATTGCGCCAGGTGAAACTCCTCTGCTGGAGGAAGTCTGAACTTTATCTACGCTGTTAATTCTTTACCTTCTCAGAAGATGTCACCACGTGGAAAATTTTGAGTTTTTGAACTGTGTCATTTTTGATGTGTTTTTGTTTCGCTTGAAGTAAGAAGTGTGAACTTTCTCTTCTAGAGGACACTACTGAAGATCTACAATAGTGCAACCTAGTGCGGAGTCAAAGAACTATTTTTTGGAGAAAATTTAATTTCAAGAGTTTGTTCTTTGTTAAATTTCTTTCTGTCATTGTTTAAGTTGGCAATATTTACCCCTTTCTTCCCCTTGTTATGAATGTATCCAATCCCGAATTTCTTCTATTAATTTCTGACCAATCTGGTGTATCTTCCCCCAACTTGAATCTGTTGCGGGGTCCTACCCAATAAAGAGTTTGTGGGAGGGTGTTTTCTTTCCCCTAACGCCTAGAACCTTCCGCGAGAGGATATAAACTGCTGATTTTCGGGTCTCCGGGCCACTTCTGTTCCATCTTTCAGTGTGTTAAGTACATAGCAGGGGGCGGGAAGCGCCTCTTTCTTCGGCAGCGGTCAACAACAAGGTAATGGCCGATTAATAACTTCTTTCTTTGCTAGCTCAGCAGTTTAACTTTCGGGGCGGGTTCTAAGCGTTCAACCATGTAACCTTTTCCTAAAATGTAACTACTCTTTTCATATATTCTCTTTTAAAACGACATATCGGGATAGAGAGTGCTTAACCCTCTCGAGCTCCCACTCACATCGTCTTGAGGTGAACTTATTTTTCTCAACCAATTCTTCCGTAATGTAATGTAAATTGTTATTAAGTCACCTCTGTAGTATGGGATTAGCCCTTGTATTAATGGCCTAGTGCCAAGTAGGTCTTAAGCAAAGTGTATTAGGAGTGCAAATTCGCCTCCTCTCAAATTGTATTTTAGAGGTCATGTATTAACTTTCTTGTCATTTAACAGACCTCAGTAGGTTGGGTATTTTACCCCTGTGTATACGTCCTTGGAGGACAGCTTAAAAGTGGAGTTCGGAGTGGCCTATGATAGGCTTGTATTTTAAGGGGAAGTTGCCCTTTATTGAAAATTGTGTCTCTGCCTCAAGGAGGCTTTTGGGTATAATTGGAAGCAAATGTTTCTGGCATGTTTGGGGGTTTTCGGCCCCTTTGTTGTATGGTGTTCATTGTAAGGTTGGGCTCATTGCTCAAGAATTATGTTTCTGACTTTTGAAGCCCCAAATGGGGTACCTATGTAAATATATTTGTCAATCGTGTTTCGGCTACTAAGTACCTGTTCTATTTGTTGTTACCTAATTTTGAAAAGAAAATATAACCTTGTTAAATTTTAAAATTAATTTCACTTTAGTAGCTTGAGACCTATTCACCACCCAGCACCTTCTTTCATGCGTAACTACCACCAAAACACGGTAACAATCCCCAAAAGGAACTTTCACCCCATCAACACAGTAATTAAAATTAAGAGGACTTTTCCTATTAGTGAAACTCACAACCTTACTTTTAAACCCGTTTATCATCATACCATTGCCTACTGTCCATCTCACAACATTATCGAGGTCATTTTGCTGTTGCTCACAATCTTGTAACTTACTTATTACTCTATACAGAATAACATCATTCACAAAAACCTTATCTCTGATTTCACTTATTTACTCATATCATTTTTATATATAAAAGAAAACATAATGGTCCAATAATACTGCCTTGAGGTATTCCCCTCTTAATTATTACAGGGCCAGATAAAGTCTCACCTACTCTAATTCTCTGAGATCTATTTTCTAGAAATATAGTCATGCATTCAGTCACTCTTTTGTCTAGTCCAGTTGCACTCATTTTTGTCAGTAGTCTCCCATGACTGAGAGACCTATCCTATCAAATGCTTTAGATAGGCCAATCACGATACAATCCATTTGACCTCCTGAATCTAAGATACCTGCTATACCTTGCTGGAATCCTACAAGTTGAGCTTCAGTGGAATAACCTTTCCTAAACCCGAACTGCCTTCTATCAAACCAGTTCTTAATTTTGCAAACATATCTAATATAATCAGAAAGAATGTTTTCCCAAAACTTACATGCAATGCATGTCAAACCGATTGGCCTGTAATTTTCAGCTTTATGTCTATCAGCCTTTCCTTTATACACAGGGGCTACTATAGCAACTCTCTATTCATATGGTACAGCTCCTTCATGCAAAATATAATTAAATCAGTACATCAGATATGGTACTATATCCCAACTTATTGTCTTTAGTATATCATCTGAAATCTTATCAATTCCAGCTGCTTTTCCAGTTTTGAACTTGTGTATCTTATTGTAAATGTCATTGTTAGGTAAATTTTAATACTTCTTTTGTATTAGTCACCTCCTCTATCTGGAGATTATCCTTGTAACCAACAGTCTTTACATACATACATACATCATACATACATACTGTACATACTTCCCAAGCACCACAGCACAGTGTGACAGTACTGAGTAGGGGGCCATGGATAATACGGTTGTGACATCCACGTTCTTTATAGAATTTCTATGCTCAGTCAGAATCAGAGCTTCACATGCCCTGACAATGGTCAATAATTTTACGAAAAGCTTGGCTTTATTTAGTAAAATTCATATGGCTTTAATCCAGTTAGCATATTTATTTACTTATTTTAATAGATTGATTTTTAATTCTTTGTGTCTGCAATATGACTTTAGTTTATTGATTACTCACATTTCTGGATATATAATGTGACTATACAGTTTAGAATACAGTATAATGATCAAGAAGAGGATTGGAACTTGTTTTCATTGTAAAAGAACGCATACCCATCCCTGTTTTAATTTGCAACCAAACTTAAAAGTATATCTCAAGTGAGGGTAATATTTGAACCCTCCATACTCCCAGGTGGTGGAAGTTATACTGTCTTTCTAGTATTACTCAATAAGAACAGGCCACTAATGGGGAATCATTCCAAATTTTTAGCCATGATGGAGGACTAAGGTATGCTTTTTAGGAAATGTGCATATCTGTGAGGATCATTTTGTAAGTCTTAGGTCTTAACATAGTGAAAGATATTGATAATGATGGTGGTATACTCAGTTTTTCTTTTTTTTGCAGCATTCTATATTCTCATTTTGATTGATCTGGATTTCCAGCCTGTTCAGCTCTTGATCTTGGGGGTATCAATCTGCTTAATGCTTGGGGTGGGGAATGCTTTGTCAATTCAGGTGAGTTCTCTTTATGATACAATGCATATGTTAAGGAACCCATATTTTTACTCTTCATAAAACTTGGTGTCATAAAAGGCATTATCAGTACCAGTACTTACAATTTGAAAGAAGCTTAAAATGATTAAGAAGTCACAGGGCAAGAGCTGATTCTAGCTGATTTGTGCCAGTTTAGTTAGGGTTACCAGCTGCTTTCAGCAGAATATAGGACATTTAACTTAACACTCCAGTGGTCGTGCAGATCACAATAGTGATCCAGCCGTTTAGTTTTTCTCGCACCTCTTTTTTGGTATAACTGTTGACCTTGAGCAACTGTGTACCTTCCTCGCGCCCTATCCCCTCTCTGATAACGCAGTAGTCTGCTAACCCTGACTGATGGTTGTTGCGTTATAAAGCAATTTATTCTTGTGGATCACAACTGTGATCCGAGCGACCAATAGCGTGACTTCTTTTGACTTTGATTTTTTGTCTTATTACGGTGTCTGATCTCAGTTCATGTGCAAACATCTACTCCATTTTACGAGTTTATATTAATTATTGGTATATAAGTACAAAATGGATGACTATGAGAATATAAATCGATGGCTGAATGAACCAGACAGTGAGGCACCTCAAAAACATTATGGAGGGAGTAAGTGAGACAAATCACAAAGTCCAGTAATTTTTCAGGTATTTTTTGTAAATTAATGAATTATTATATTATATTGTACAGAAAATAAAGTTCTTTTCACAATGCATAATTATATTCAATGAATAAATAGTACAGAATTGCCTTATATCACAAAGAAAGTACTGCGCGACCACTGACGTGACTTTCTTTTGTGCGACCACTGGAAGGTTAATGTAGGACATCAGGAAATGATGAAATGAAAGAAAAAATGTATGAAGGTGAGCAAAATTCAATGCAAGTTTTTCTTACATTAAATAAGCCTATACTAAAAACAAAATCAGTCCTACCTTACTGCAAAGTATCATTCATATTTAAAAGACATTGATTTGTTGCAAGACAGCTGACCTGTTTGAAACATAATCATGAAATCGTGATCATACAACATGAGTATCCTCTTGGGGATTATGTGAAAACCTGCATTGAGGGAATGCTTTGTACTAATGTTGTTACAATATACTTCCACTCTCTATATAAAGAGATAGGAACATAGTACAAGACACCTAATAGGATGAATATAATAGGAGAAGGGGGTGGAATAGAAAGAGGAGACAGGGATAAACATGAAAACACAAAAGGACAGGGACAATCTGCACATCTTCATACCTGCTGTCTTCAAACAGATAAGCTCTCTCGTTATCAACCCTAGTTCTTCTACATCCACCTCTTCTCAGCCCCCGGCAAGCCCATTTCTACTTCTCATCTTCATCAGGAGTGTCAAGTTGGCCCCTTAAGGATTGTTGTAGCCCACCCTCCTGATGAAACTCATTGCGGACTGAGAAGAAATGGATGAGCAAGAGCAGAGATTGATAAGAAGAGAGCCTATCTATTTGAAGATGGTGGTATATGAAGATGTAGAGATTATCCTCCTCTTCATGTTTGACTTTGCCTTCTCTTTCTGTTCCTCCCTCTTTGCACACTGATCTGCTATAGTGTTCATCCTATTATATATATATATATTCCTTATTCTTGTCTCTCTATTTAAGACTTGATTGTTCCTTTCCTGTATTTACATTACACTTTCAGTTGACCAGCCTCTCCAAGCATCAAGATGCAATTGAAATGAAAAAGAATGCTCTCCCATCTCACTTCCAAGGGGATGACGATGACGATGCTGACCTTAAGACTATGCCATTTCTTAAAACCATTGATCACACTGACTAAAGTTTACTACCTACAACACAATAACTATTTGGAAAACTTTATTTTGCCTCCAGAAACAATATTATTGTCTTTCAAGCTACTTACAAATTTATGTTTTCTTTCACAACTAGAATATATATTTTTAAATCACTGAATATTTTGAATTTCTAAAATTGGAAGACATTTAGAAATTTGAAGAAATGTTAAGAAATTCCTCCCAGACACAGAACAGGACAAACTGTACAGCATATCCAGAATTTTACGGACATCTGGTAACTCTTTAAGTTTAAACTCATTCACTTCTTCTATCCTACCAAGTGTTTCAGGTAGGGCAGAATGGTGTGGGATGTCATCCAGTTACTTCATAAAATATATTCAAATCATCCTGCTGCATTTTGATTGTGATGATAGTATACCAGAATAAGGCCTGGACTTGAAATTTAGTAGAAAACTAGATTGAACATTGAGCTATAGATCTGTGTGGATCATGTGTGTTGACCATGTGGTTAGGGTTGCAAGGCTGTGCAGCTGTGAGGTGGCATTTGGGACATAGTGGGTTCGAACCCCACTGTCGGCAGTCCTGAAGATGATTTTCCATGGTTTTTCATTTTCACACCATGCAAATGCTGGGGCTGTACCTTAATTAAGGCCATGGCTGCTTCCTTACTCTACAAGGCGAGTTGGCCATGCGGTTAGGGGCGCACAGCTGTGAGCTTGCATCCAGGAAATAGTAGGTTCAAACGCCATTGTCGGTAGACCTGAAGATGGTTTTCTGTGGTTTCTCATTTTTACACCAGACAAAAACTGGGTCTGTACCTTCATTAAAGCCATGGCCACTTCCTTCCCATTCCTAGGCATTTCCTATCTCATTGTCGCCATAAGACTTATCTATGTCAATGTGACATAAAGCAAATAATAGCTTCCTTCCCACTCCTAACCCTTTCCTATTTCATCATTGCCATAAAATCTATCTTTGTCAGTGTTACGTAAAGCAAATTGCAAAGATCTGTGTGGCTAAATCAGTTGTCTAACTGATGGGCAGGGGATGTTTGCCTGGATGTAGGCTACTTTCCCTTAACAATAATCACCATCATCAGACCAAATGTTAAGTTTGGTGCAAAGTGGATAAAAGAAAGGAACAACCAAGTGACAGATTGAGTCATATATTGAAAGACAAGAAAATAACATGGAATACATAATAGGACAAACTAGCTTTACAAGTACACTGAAAAGATTAGGTACATAATGCGGAAATGAAGACTGAAATTCTACGGACACCTAGTAAGAATGGAGGACAAACAGCTGACCAAAACGATCTTCAAATATATCATGGGCTTAAAGTGGTAGAGGAGGTCAAGAAGGATGCGGAAGAAACTGGAATTACATTGCAGATGATCCACAATAGAAGAGAGTTTAGAAGAGTCGACAGTCTAAAATCATTTGAAGGGGAGCCACTAAAATGGAGGCCCCAACAGATCATTTCTGAAGAGGAAAGAAAGATGAGAAGCAAAAGAATGAAGAGATTTTGGGAAGAGAAGAAAGGCCAAGAAGCCTTAAGTTCTATGCAGTCCATACATGGCCAAATTTGGAGGAGGAGGAGGAGGAGGAGGAGGAGGAGGAGGAGGAGGAGGAGGAGGAGGAGGAGGAGGAGGAGGAGAAGAAGAAGAAGAAGAAGAAGAAGAAGAAGAAGAAGAAGAAGAAGAAGAAGAAGAAGAAGAAGAAGAAGAAGAAGAAGAAGGAGGACAAAATGACAGTCAGTGTGGGAAGACAGCACAACCGAAAAAAGATTCAGGGACAAGCATGGAAATGCAAAAGGACACATCTCCATATCTTCATAAACTACCATTCACAAATTCCATACCTTCATATACTGTCATTTCCAAATTGATAGGCTTTCTCATCATCAGTCCAGTTCTGACACACCCTTTTTTTTCTCTGCCCCTGATGAGCTTGTTTTCTCTTCCCAGTTTCATCAGGAAGGCATCCAACAACACCCAATGAGGACCATCTTGACAGATCTTTCATATTGTTGTGGGAAGTGCAAGATAAGAAGAATGGATTTTCCTGCTCTTTTGTCTCTGCAGCCTTCCTCTTATCCTACATTTCCCACATCAAGAATGAAAATCCTTCAAGCTGTTCCACAATTAATGTTAATGCCTACCCTTCTGATGAAGCTGGGAAACAGAAATGAGCTCAATGGAGGCTAAGAAAAAATAGACAGATGTAGAAGGAGGACTTGGATTGATGAAGAGAGAACTTACCTGTTTAAAGATAGCAGCATGTGAAGATGGGGAAATTGTCCTTGTTGTAAGGGATTTTATTGTGATATATTAACCAAAAAAACTATTGCTCTTTAAATGATAACAAATCTGATATTATAAATAAAATAAATTAAGAAATAATATACAGATTAACCACCTAATCAAAACAAAATATGATCTAAAAAGATTATGTATCTAACATAGAGCATGTGGACATGGTTCAGCACACAAATAATTAAAAAAAAGGATTAATACCAGTAGCACATAAATAAACACATTTGAAAAGAAATCATGAATGTAGGAATGACATATATCTTGATGATCTTCCTGCATAGATATGGTGTTTGCTATTATTGAGACAATTCAAAACAAATTATTGGAGCTCATTCATAAAAAGTGTGAACGTCAAGAAGGTAAAGAAGTCAAAGGTGTATTTTAGTCTTAACATTAGGCCTGTATATTTAGCCAACTTGTGGTGACTACATGAACTTTTCACCAAAGAAATTCTTCTTCTTTCTCTTCTTTTTCTTTTATGACCACATAGGATCACTTTAGTCAGTCCGTCGTTCAGGTCTCTTTGAAGGGATTGTTCGGGCTTTTCGGTCCTCCCAGTACTCCTTCAGACACTCCGATCTTCGTGCCCTTTCCTCAGTTGAAAATATGCGTGTTGTTGGTTTGTTTTGTGTAAGGGTAAAGCGGAGGTTTGTATTCTTGAGTTTTGTATTCAATTTTATCTTATTTGTGGTGTCTTCTATTGTAAGGCCTATTTCCTTCAGATCCTCTCTTACTTCTCTGATGCTTTTACATCCTGTTGTGGTATTTTTTGAGACAAGATTGTGTTGTACTAGTTGTTTCAGAAGTCTCGAATCCTGCATCCTCATGATATGTCCAAAGAATCCCAGTCTCCTCTTACGCATAGTATCTGTAATGGGTTCTAGCTCTTTGTACACGACTTTGTTAGGTATTAACCGCCACTGTCCATCTTTCTGGTATTTTTTTGTTGATGCAGGTTCTTCCAATCCTCCTTTCAATTTTCTGAAGTCTGTCAGTCTTTGATTGTTTATTCAGGTAAAAACTTATTAATATGTATTTAGCCATCTTGTGGTAAATTTATGAACTTTCTATCAATGAGCTCCAATAATTTGTTTTGAATTGTGTCAGTAATATAAATTATGTCACAACCTGGCTTTATTTCAGTATTGGTAATAATGAAAATAAAAATGAATGCTTAATTTCTCCAAGGTAATACTGAGTACCCCAAAATTCTTTATCTACTTTTCATCTCCACATCCTTAGTACATATGTAAGGCGAGCATTATCACAAATGATTACTGTCATCTCACAATAAGACTAAGATTAAAGCCATCTTTCGGGGTCTAGATGAAAGAAGTATTTAAACTTGGATATGTTTTTGGCTTAGAAGACAAAAGAGTGAGTACAGATTCTCTTACAACATGCAGGGGGTACAAATAATGAAACCTTTGACTCCATTGACAGGGGTGATAAAAGTTCCAAGAAATGGAAAGAAAAATGAGAGTATCTGCAAAAGAATTGCAATGCTTATGAACTGTGAGAAAATGAAAGACATTCTAGACCTCGTAAATATACTATCAATCTCATTGTTGTTGTTGTTGTTGTTTTATTATTATTATTATTATTATTATTATTATTATTATTATTATTATTATTATTATTATTATTATTATTATCAGTGCATTTTTTCAGGAAGAAAAGGAGACAATACTCATCATGTAGGTGCTATTACAGCAACTTCAACGTTAAATATACACTCGATATACCCTCGTCATCACTGTCCACCTCTTTCTCTTGCAGAAGCCATTTTTTCTTTCTTTTGCAAACCTGTCCAATGTTCTGCCCAGTCTTTATCAGAATCTGCTTCCTTTTGACTCTTTGGACTTTTGGTCTTTGTGGTCCTCTTCATCATCTGTATTTTCAGTGCTAGTTTTGTGTTTTAGAGCATCATAAACAGATTTGACAATTTGTACATTTTAGCCTCCCTCATTTTACATACTGACAATTTTAAAAAGATTGCACTGATTTAACTTACAGTAGATTAATTCAAAATTCATGTGAACACCTGAATTTTGCAAAGCAGATATAGAACTGATTGTCTGAGACTAGAAACAATCGGGAGTGAACATAAATTCCTGATTCTAGCTGCATTATAAGCCTATGTAGCCTATGAAACATGTAAGCATGGTACCAACTTGTGATAATCAAAACTGAAAATTAAGTTTGTGAACAGTACCATCTGCTAGAAATGAATACTGTCATCTCACAATAAGACTTAAGTTTAAAGCCATGTTTCAGTGTCTAGATGAAAGAAGTATTTAAACATGGATAATAAGTTTCTCTGCCTATAAATCACACTTCTTTTTTAAAAACGATAGAGAAAAGAGGATGCCAGTTCTGTATATGGCAGAAAATAATGATAATAATAACAGTAATAATAATAATAATAATAATAATAATAATAATAATAATAATAATAATAATAATAATAATAATAATAATAATAATAATAATAATAATAATAATAATAATATATAAAGGCCATCTGATAAAGCTGGGAAACAGAAATGAGCTCAATATTATATTATATTATATTATATTATATTATATTATATTATATTATATTATATTATATTATATTATATTATATTATATTATATTATATTATATTATATTATATTATATTATATTATATTATATTATATTATATTATATTATATTATATTATATTATATTATCCCCTGTCAATGGAGTCATGGAGTCATCTTGTGATTATTATTATTATTATTATTATTATTATTATTATTATTATTATTATTATTATTATTATTATTATTATTATTATTATTATTATTATTATTATTATTATTATTATTATTATTTTAAGTATTTATTAAGTATTTAAACATGGATTTGTTTTTGGCTGAGATGACAAAAGTGTATTTATATCTGTACTCATATATATATAATATACACTATATATTATATTATTATATATTATTTTATAATAATATTAATAATAATTATTATTATTATTATTAGCAGCAGCAGCAGCAGCAGCAGCTAGCGCTGGTGGGGAGGTAGCATGCCTGTTTCTTATTCCAAGGTCCTGGGTACGTTTTCTGGCTAATTCAAGGATTTTAATTCTGGACTGAGTGAGGAGTAGAACAGGGTTCACTTGATACAAGATTTTCTCAAGCTCGTAGTTACAGCTGGAAGGCACACAGTCATGATGCTACTGAGCTAGTATACGTAGACAAACACTGGCTGCCAGTGGGTGTTGGGAAATTGATGATGCTAATTCCTGAAAGACCTCCAGACCAAAAACATATCCATGTTAAAAAAATTGCAATGCTTTATATTTTATTCCTCTCATGTGATTAAGACTTCTGTGAGCAAATGTTAGAAAATGGCTTCTTGAATATTTGATCCCATTTTAAAATGTGCAGATCCGCTGTATCTCACTGCTTGCCATTCCGTCATTTTGTGGACGTTCTGGCCGCGGTGTACTGAAAGCGGTGGTGCTGGCGTACTTGATAGCAGGTCCCTTCCATAACCTGACTATCAATTGTCGTGAAGTGGTCCGTGTCTTTGCCTGTGCTTCTGTTCTCACCTTCAACATGACTCGTACACGGTTTGAGCTCATGGTCAGGCCTTTCCAAGAAGGTCTTATGCAGATGAAGGTAACTACTGGAAGATATACTACATACAATGCCATTAATCACCAGACACCTGTAGGTACTGGCTTAACTGGTGATATCATAGGTTAATTTGATTTAAGTCTACCCTTTTCTGCTATCACAGCCTCTTCTCTTCTTTCCACTAAGTTCTGGAGATGTCTGCAGGTATTTTCTTCCATTTCTCTTGCAACATGGTACAGTAAACAGTTCTTTAGCCATATTAGGGCAGTCTGTCTGGTTTTCAAGTGGTACCCTAATTCATCCCAGAGATGCTAAACTGGATTTAAGCTCCCTGTCAGTGAGAATGTCAGCCTCCAGATCCCAGGTCAAGGGTTCAAACTTGGCAGAAGCCTTTGGATGCATGAAGAGCAGAAAAAAGTCCATTTGACACTCCATGATGTACAATGTCTGCATGTAAAAGATCTTTGGTGACATATTTTGCGTTTTCATGACAAAATTAATTAAAATTCAATTCTAGATAGCCGAAGAGAGATCCAGTTTATTCTGTCATCTAATAGAGTAAAACAGAATGTTGAAATGCACACACACAGGTTGCCTAAATGACAGCAAATTTAAATATTTTTACATGGTAGCTGAGGCAATATTATTATTATTATTATTATTGTTATTATTATTATTATTATTATTATTATTATTATTATTATTATTATTATTATTATTATTATTATTATTATTATTATTATTATTATTATTATTATTATTATTATTATTATTATTATTATTATTATTATTATTCAGGCAAGTCCATAAGTATCTGCAATTTTACTCTAATTGTTTTTATTTTGGCTCTGATATTGTGTGCTCACCAGCCACTAGAAGGCATTGTTTTCTATGTCTGTGGTAGGTTTCAGCGTTATCAGATCAGTACAGCTTGTGCTTTTGTGACGTAAAGATGGCCGTGCCACTCTGTGTTTGCACCAAGGAAGAACAGTGTTCCATAATCTGTTTTTTGTGGTCTGAGAGTGTACCAGGAGCGGAAATTCATAGGAGACTTTCAGCACAATACAGGGACAATGTTTTGTCACAGCAAAGTGTTTACCAGTGCATTGAACAGTTCAAAAGGTGTCGCACGAGTGTGAAGGATGCGGAAAGATCCAGGCGTCCATCTGCAGCCGTAACTGATAATGAACAAGTGTGTGATATGTTCCTGAATAACAGATGGGTCATGGTTGATGACATGGCAAACCATATGCACATTAGCCATGGTTCTGCAAATGAAATCATGCATAACAGGTTCACTTACACAAAGCCTGTTTTCGAGATGGGTTCCAAAACAACTCAATGAAGAGGAGAAGCACAATTGTGTGAGAATCTGCCAGCACCTACTGGACCGTCATGCTAACGAAGGTGAAATGTTTCTGAAATGGATCATCACTGGAGATAAAACATGGGTTTACCACTTTGAACCAGAGAGCAAACGTCAGAGTATGGAATGGAAGCATCCCGGATCCCCAGACAGAAAGAAATTCAAGAGTCAACCTTCTGCAGGTAAAGTGATGCTCACAGTGTTTTGGGACTCTCAAAGGCCAGTCTCGGAACATTAACAGGAAAAGGGGGAAACAGTAAACAGTGAACGTTACAGTGATATGGTGGTAAAGAAGCTGAAATCTGCAATTCACAACAAACGCAGAGGTCGATTGTCGGAAAGAGTTCTTTTGTTGCATGACAATGCGCGTTCACATACCGCCGCCCACACCGCTCAAACTCTTCAGATGCTGCATTTCCAAGTGTTGGAGCATCCTGCACACAGTCCCGATCTCACCAGATTACCATCTGTTTGGTACACTTAAAAATGCTCCAAGAGGTCATCGATTCAGCTCTGATCAACGGGTGAAGGAAGTGGTGCATACATGGCTTGCTGCGCAACAAAAAATGTTTTTTGTGGAGGGTATCAGAAAGCTTGTGAAACGGTAGACCATATGCAGTGGAAAGCACGATGACTATGTTGAAAAATTATATCAATAAAAAGTGTATTCTCTTTGTGTAGTAAATTATAAAAATTGATTGCAGATACTTATTGACTTGTCCTCGTAATAATAACTGGGTTTATATCAGTTCTTTTGCTAGCAATTCGATTTCATTCACTCCCATTTTGACACACCACTCAGTTATTACCTTTGCTTAATGAAGGGCTGTCATGTTGAAAATGAAATGAACCTGTGCCAAATTGTTGCCACACCAGGCAAATGCTGGGGCTGTACCTTAATTAAGGCCACAGCCGCTTCCTTCCAACTCCTAGGCCTTTCCTATCCCATCGTCGCCATAAGACCTATCTGTGTCGGTGCGACGTAAAGCCCCTAGCAAAAAAAAAAAAAAATGTTGCCACAGCATGGGTAGCATAATTGTCCAATATTTCCCGATAAGTTTTGATACTCATGTTTCTAATGAGTAAAACAAGTGGACCAAGACCAAATCACAATAAACAACTTGGAAATTTATCAAACATTTACCTTGCTAATTTATTCCAATCCCTAATTCCTCTTCTTATAAACAAATATTTGCCCCAATTTGTCTCTGGCAAATTGGAAACAATGCATTCTGGTAAGTAACCGTCACCTGACATTTGCCAGACTCATACACATCCATAAAACTGCCACATTGTGTACTATGATTCGTCACTCCACAAGATGCTCCTAGAACCCACAGGCAATGTGTTTTGCACCTTTATGTTTTCTTATGTATATAAATAATATGATGAATAAAGAAATGGATTCACAGGTATATCTTTTTGCAGATGATATTATACTGCGCAGAGTAGTAAATAGGTTACAGGATTGTGAGCAACTCCAAAAAAGACGACAGTGTTGTGAGATGGACACCGACGATGGTATGGTGGTAAACAGAAAAGTCAGGTTGCGAGATTCATCAGCTCAGTTTGAATTACTGTGCTGATGGGGTGAAGTACTTGTGTGCTAGTATAAGGAAAGATCTTCATTGGGGTTATCACAATAACAAGGTTGTAAATAAAAGTTACAGATCTCTTCATATGGCTAAGAGGGTATTTAGGGGTTGCAGTATTTAGTAAGGATTTAAAGGAGAGGGTGTATAAGTCTCTGGTAAGACCCCAATGAGAGTGTGGTTCCAGTGTATAGTATCCCCACCAGCGGTTATTAATTTGAAAATTGGAAAAGACCCAAAAGCAGCACAATTTGTTCTGAGTGATTTCCGACAAAAGAGTAGTGTGAGTATTTTCAGTTTGACCGTATTGAAATTCAATATATTAAAAATGTTTAACAATTAATTTATTGAAAACCACCTATTCATTTTGAATAGGTGATATCGGGAAATAAAAGAGCAGTGTTACAAAAATGTTACAATTTTTGGGCTCAGAAGACTTGGTAGTTAGGAAATGAGCTGCTTGACAAAGCAGTATGTTCTGGTTTGTCAGTGGCTCCCCTGTGGGTGGGGGTGGTAAAATGACATTCACGGTATCCCCTGCCTGTTGTAAGAGGCAACTAAAAGGGGCCCCAGGGCTCTCAACTTGGGAGCATGGGTTGACAACCATGGGGCACTTAACTGAGTCCTCGTATTGCTTCCACTTACTTGTGCCTGGCTCCTCACTTTCATCTTTCCTATCTGACCTCCCTTGGACAACTCTTGTTCTTTTCTGACCCAGATGGTATTAAGATCCTGAGGCCTAGGGAGTTTTTCATTATCCTGCCCTTTGTGGCCCTTGTCTTTCTTTGACCGATGTTTTCATTTTTTGAAGTGTCAGATCCCTTCCATTTTTCTCTCTCTGATTAATGTTATATAGAGGATGGTTGCCTAGTTGTACTTCCACTTAAAACAATAATCACCACCACCACCACCACCACCACTTTGTCAGTGGGGTAATGGCATTGAAAGACATTAACAGGCAAATGTCCAGCTCCATAGTTGAATGGTTAGTGCAGAACTCTGTGGTTCAGAGGGTCCCAGGTTCAATTCTGGTCAGATCAGAGATTTTAACCATAAATGGTTAATTCTCTTGGCTCGGGGACTGGGTGTTCATGTTGTCCCTGACATCGCTGAAACTCGCACACCACACACAACATTACCCTCCTCCACAATCAGCAGAGAGATGGCGTGAACTGACATTAATAGACGAATAAGTTTGAGTGGCGTTTATAAAAGTAGGAAAGATCACAATATGAAGATAAAGTTGGAATTCAAGAGGACAAACTGGGGCAAATATTCATTTAGAGGAAGGGGAGTTAGGGATTGGAATAACTTACCAAGAGAGATGTTCAATAAATTTCCAGTTTCTTTGAAATCATTTAGGAAAAGGCTAGGAAAACAACAGATAGGGAATCTGCCACCTGGGCAACTTCCCTAAATGCAGATCAGTATTGATTGATTGAACAGCACTGACTTTATGTAGAAAACTTATCACACTATATTAATCACGTCGGGGTCACCAAATGTGGGGGTGATTACACTTACTGACCCAGCTACAGTAAACACAACATTTGAATAGAACTGCCTATTTATTTTGTACAGAACTTTACATTGTCGTTTCCTACAATGCTGCCCATAGATGACAATATGTATTTGTTTACTGTATCTCGTTTCAATAATGCTGCCATGGAAATCATAAAGAAGACGGGCAGTTGCCTAGTGTAATGAGGTCCAGCTGCTGCCCTCTAGGTTCCTGTGGCGGAGGGATGACATAGTTTCGCCACAGCCTCAAATACATCATCTTCATTTGAATGCAATAACATTCAGTTTCCTATATAGGGCAGATGCTGCTCACCCTCGTAGAAGGGTCTGCCTTACAAGGGCTGCACTTCGCTAAAAATAACCACACAAAATTATTATTAATAGAAAAATAAGCTTGAGTGGAAATTTTTAATGTAGGAAAGATCATAATTTGAAGAAGTTGGAATTCAAGAGGAAAAATTTGGGGCAGATACACCTATTCATTTATAGGAAGAGCAATTACGGAATGGAATAATTTAGAAAGGTAAATGTTTGATAAATTTTGAAGTTGTTTGAAAACATTTAAGGAAAGATTAGATAAACAATTGGTAGGGAATCTGTCACCTCAGTGACAGTTCTACATTCAGACCAATAATGATTGACTGACTGATTGTGTAACTTTTTTGTGCTGATAATAAATAAATAAAATCATGAATAAAAATATATAAATAAAATTACTCAAAAACTTAATAAAATTAATAAGCATAATTAACCAAAATGTCCGTAGTATGGGCGCCAGAGTTCACCAGAATGGTTCCCTCGAATTTAGATAAGAGCATGATAAACTGTATATCCCAGGGCGTGTACATAATGCTGCGTACTGGTACATCTGTTGCAGGCCTTACCTAACCTCCTGAAAACGACTAATTAGGTAGGAACTGCACCTAGGTTCATCAATAACACTGATTCTAAAATAGCTACCTATATTCTTAACAAATTCCGTGCATGAGCACCTCATTAACATACAACATTATACATATAATACACACATAAAATATTGCTGGAAGACTCCATATTTACAACAACAACAATAATGAAAATCGTGGGAAAACGAAAGCGAGAACTAAGCTACCATTTGTAGATAGTCCGATAAACAATGTACATGTATGAAGATAAATACCCTTCACTGTCTCTATATCAATTCGACTTACCGATTCTCATAATCGACAGTTATCACATCACACAGATACTGTACCTTGTACTACTGTGTTCACATATTTTAACACTTGTTGTAAAGATATATACACACGTCTGTCGATCCTCAACATAAATTATGGAAAGTCTGAGGTAGCTTTCACCAACATATAATGCTAGGCCGCCACAAGTGCTACACTAATTAATGCGCAAGCACTCTCCACAATCATTCACTTTCCATGAACATAACAAGACTACGCTCCACGAACGTTTGAAGTCCAGTCCATTGCAGCCGTGTCACTCCAGTACCGTGTATCAGCACTACTTCCTTCTCGTACAGTGTGTCAGTTGTCGTTCCTTCATACAGTGTTACTGCTTCTAGTTGTAGTAGTTACCTTACAATCACCTTCACAATCACCCTTACAATGTTTTCGGTTGCCGCCGTATCATCAACCTTTATAGACATCAACATCCCCCTCCTCTCAGATGATACATCTGGATTGGTACTTGCCAGCCAATCATGAGTGATCTCTAGTCAAGACCAAGCCCTGAACTACTTCTTCCTCCCAAGACAATAACAAACTCTCGGGAGTTTTACATGAATCACCAAATTTTCCTAATACAACAACAAGCTCATCTCATCAGGCTGGGATATATACATGACTCATGAATTTCCCGACACAAGCACTGGGGCAGCCATATGACTCATTCAAATTACCAGAGTTATTAAAGCAATGTTTTCCCACTCATGCAAAACAAATTACTCATACCTACATATGTGGATATCTTCCAGCTTATAAATATAAATGACAAAACATACAAATGAAATACCGGTAATAATAATAATAAATCGAATACTGACAATAATATCTCTAACTTCTACATATAATTCTGGTGTGTGATATATGTACTATCACATAACGCCCCCTTGGTGAATCGAAGATATCACATATTATGATTCACCATAAAACAGAACTTCATACATAACCTTATAATGGCATAACTGAACACATAATTTACTGTAATAATAATATATACATTGCGTCTACTGCATTGTATTCGCACACACGAAATACAATTTGTCCAAACAATAATAATAATATGGCTATATACACACAACTCCGATTGTTTCATATACCATAGAACACAATCCTTTCTTGCTACTGTACACATACATTAAAATTGATAATATATACATCCAAGGTGCAGATCCTATCTCTTATATCTGCGAAGGCTATAGATATTAAATGTCCCAAGGACCTTATTTTCAGCGGTTAGGAGCCTATAAGCACACTTGCCTATTCTACTTTCAGGAGCCTATAAGCACACTTGCCTATTCTACTTTCCACAATATATGGACCCTGATACAATGAAAAAACTATATATAAACTTAAAATTGGCATCGATAAGTGAGGAATGCGTACCGTAATAGAAACTAACTACATCTAGAATACACTATCTCACACACAAGCATTCATCCCATCCAGTCACACAAGAATTATACAAGCTTTCATTCGGAACATTCATAACCAAGAAATCCCTCTTTCTGAAATGCGCGGGAATCTCACTACGTTTACTCTTCCACAAAACCATAATTAATGCAAGCAAACCGATCACATACTTTTTCACACATTCCACATCGCTATCACTCAGCACGTCATTCAAATCATTCACACAACTCTCAGACTTAAATAAAACATTACGCACTCGCTTTAACAGACTTTCTTTCATCTCACACACACTTCCATTCTCACACACGCTCACTCTATTACTGAAATTCTTACCATAATACACTTTGAAATTGCTGTCATTACTACTTAATGACCCAACAATTAATCCATCTTCACCACCTTCCATATCAGCTACCACTTGCACTACTTTAACGCCAACAACACTGCTACTTTCGACTCTCTTATCAGAAGTTTCATTAATTTCAAAGTCACCATTTTCACACATAATGGACCTCACTTTACTCTCCTCACATACACTTAAATCAACAAAAACATCCTCATGATGTATACTCCGTAAACACTCTTCACTTACTAAACAACCTTCATCAACTTCACAAAAAACTTCACTTTCAATTTCAGAAACTTCTACAAGATTATCGATCGCAGCACCGCTATTACCATCACCACTAGCACAAAGTAAGACATCCGACACATCTTTCTTACTTTCATCACGCCCCCTATTCTCAAAATCTCTCTGAACACAAAACACATGGTCATACAATAATTCCTCTTTCACGTCTACCTCGTAACTTACCTGTTTCATCACGTGAATAAGAATTTCGGTATCGGACTGCCTATCTGACCAAACTAAGAAGTCCGATTCCGGTTTAAATTACTTGACGTCGACTGTTCACTATTATCATGTCTCGGCACTTGATCTGGCGGTCTTTGATCCGTACGCCCCCTACTTTCTGATTCCCCTTGATTAGGTCTTCTGCCAAAATATTCCTGGTGATTACCTCCCTGATTAGACTGTCTGTTTCCCCTTCCGGAATTACCACCCTGATTCCCTTGCCAAGAATGACTGAAATTCTGATTATTCCTATCTCCCGCTACCTGATTACCTTGTCTCCCATTATCCCCGTAATTTCTACCTTCACTTTGCCTAGTCCTCCTCTGCCCTTCCAAAGCATCAAACCTCTCTAACAGCTGCTCTAATTCCTTAATCGTAACAATATTCTGCATACATGCAGCTAATCCGACCTTCTCAGGAAAATGCCTCAACATCTGGCGGACTGTATCTCTCTCCGATGCTAGACCTTCAATATTCTGGCTGATCAGAACATGCGCCAAGAAATACTCCGTCATAGATACACCTTCCTGAGGTTTATACCTGCTAAATAGCACGCGATCTCTTTCCCTTCCCTGAATAGCATCACTCCAAAATTTAGAACTAAATTTCTCCCTAAATTCCTCCAAACTCGAAATACCCTGTCTATAAACTTGAAACCAGGATCTCGCTTCTCCAACAAATGCAATATCCAACATCTCATCAACCATACTCCATTCGATCAAACCATCGTCAAGATTCTTGGAAAACCGTTTCTCCACCGTTTTCAAGAATTCCATCGGATTAAACTGCCGACCATTAAACTTGGGTAATTCAGAGTCCTTCATACAAGATACGTACCTATTACATATGCTGCTACCTACTTGGATTTGACTGATCTCCTGCCTTAACTTTACATGACATGCTTTAATTCCTTCTTCAACTACCATTCTGGCATTTCCTTCTACTGACTTGAGGTCTTTCTCCAATTTCTCAGTCTTTTCATCTATTCGCTTCACTAAAACATTCTGGCTGGTTTTAATTCTATCTATTTCTTCGACTTTATCTTCCACTATTTTTATTCTCTTGTCGCATTCCTTGCTGTTTTCAACAAATTCCTTTCTAACTACATTAAATCGGCATTCAATTTTCTCGGTCAGTTCCAAGCGTTGAGATTCAACCTTATTATTGACTTCCTGAATTTCCCTGCTTTGATGGTCAAACTTCTGGTTCAATTCATCTATTCTACCATTCACAGCACTGCTTAAACTATCAATTTTACTAGACAAATCAACACTCACTGAATTTAATTCCTTACTCTGATTCTCAATCTTACTAGACAGTTCCGTACTAACTGAATTTAATTCACTATTAATACTGTATATTTCATTACTTAAAAAACTCAATTCACTCTTCAACTCTTTACTCTGACTATCAATCTTATTGGACAATTCAACATTATTATTGTCGATTTTACTGGACAGTTCAACATTATTATTATCGATTTTACTGGACAATGCATCACTTTTACTGTTAACAACATTTAATTCAACACTCACTGAATTTAATTCCTTACTCTGACTGTCAATTTTACTAGACAATTCAACCTTCAACTCTTCATTCTTACTGTTTAATTCACCCTTCAATTCATTAAGTAGCGATTTAAGCATAATGAGCATTGAAGCCTCGCCTTGATCCCCTACGTTCTGAGTTTGAGACGGGTTACTCGGTTCCTCACCTATCGTTACCGATTGATCTTTCCTACTATCAGCCATTTTGCTTTTCTCACTTAAATTAGATAAACTCAATGTGGTGGAATTCTTTTGACTTCTCTTGTCCTGATTCATAGTACTAGTAACTTTAACAACCTCTCTATTTCTCAGTTTTATAATACTCGACTCACTACAACATTTCTTCATACTCCAACATACAAATCACGTACATATAAAACACTTCACTGACATAGTTTTCAGAATTCCATCCACACCTGACAAGTGCACCTACGCTTATAAGCCTAATAGATGTACCAATCATTCAGCCCCACGTTGGGAAGCCAATTGTAACTTATTTTGATAATAATAATAATAAATAAAATCATGAATAAAAATATATAAATAAAATTACTCAAAAACTTAATAAAATTAATAAGCATAATTAACCAAAATGTCCGTAGTATGGGCGCCAGAGTTCACCAGAATGGTTCCCTCGAATTTAGATAAGAGCATGATAAACTGTATATCCCAGGGCGTGTACATAATGCTGCGTACTGGTACATCTGCTGCAGGCCTTACCTAACCTCCTGAAAACGACTAATTAGGTAGGAACTGCACCTAGGTTCATCAATAACACTGATTCTAAAATAGCTACCTATATTCTTAACAAATTCCGTGCATGAGCACCTCATCAACATACAACATTATACATATAATACACACATAAAATATTGCTGGAAGACTCCATATTTACAACAACAACAATAATGAAAATCGTGGGAAAACGAAAGCGAGAACTAAGCTACCATTTGTAGATAGTCCAATAAACAATGTACATGTATGAAGATAAATACCCTTCACTGTCTCTATATCAATTCGACTTACCGATTCTCATAATCGACAGTTATCACATCACACAGATACTGTACCTTGTACTACTGTGTTCACATATTTTAACACTTGTTGTAAAGATATATACACACGTCTGTCGATCCTCAATATAAATTATGGAAAGTCTGAGGTAGCTTTCACCAACATATAATGCTAGGCCGCCACAAGTGCTACACTAATTAATGCGCAAGCACTCTCCACAATCATTCACTTTCCATGAACATAACAAGACTACGCTCCACGAACGTTTGAAGTCCAGTCCATTGCAGCCGTGTCACTCCAGTACCGTGTATCAGCACTACTTCCTTCTCGTACAGTGTGTCAGTTGTCGTTCCTTCATACAGTGTTACTGCTTCTAGTTGTAGTAGTTACCTTATAATCACCTTCACAATCACCCTTACAATGTTTTCGGTTGCCGCCGTATCATCAACCTTTATAGACATCAACATCCCCCTCCTCTCAGATGATACGTCTGGATTGGTACTTGCCAGCCAATCATGAGTGATCTCTAGTCAAGACCAAGCCCTGAACTACTTCTTCCTCCCAAGACAATAACAAACTCTCGGGAGTTTTACATGAATCACCAAATTTTCCTAATACAACAACAAGCTCATCTCATCAGGCTGGGATATATACATGACTCATGAATTTCCCGACACAAGCACTGGGGCAGCCATATGACTCATTCAAATTACCAGAGTTATTAAAGCAATGTTTTCCCACTCATGCAAAACAAATTACTCATACCTACATATGTGGATATCTTCCAGCTTATAAATATAAATGACAAAACATACAAATGAAATACCGGTAATAATAATAATAAATCGAATACTGACAATAATATCTCTAACTTCTACATATAATTTTGGGGTGTGATATATGTACTATCACAATTGATTCATTCATTCTTTCATTATTATTGTTCCATAATTCTCAATAGTTCTTTGTGTGTGTATGCTCATTTTATTTAGAGGTTTGTAATAACTGTTTTGTTTCTTAGTCTGTTGTCTGCATTCTCTCCTATTTGTATTTAACTTCATTTTCACATCTTTGCTTTGCTAAGAACCTACCGTATTTGGTTTTATAAAGTTTGTTCAATTGAAACATAGACTGGTGTCTAGAAACTTCCACTATATGAATTGGACAATATGCACTAGGTATATATCAGAATATCTCTTAGAGAGCAGAATTTAATGTATTAAATCCCATTACAGGTTGCCTGCAAACAGAATTTAATATATTAAATGGTCAGAGATGCATCATGAGTGGACGTAGTAGTAAAAAAAATAAACCCTCAACAGGTGGCAGTAAACAACACTTACAGGTCTAGCTGAAAGAAGAATTCTCGAACAGAGTTGTGTTATCTCCCTGCTAGATTTTTACAAGCTGTGAGAGGCTATTATGTTCAGTTAAGCGTGTGTCGCGAGTTTTGAGACCGGCTTTTTGTGATTTTTATAGCTATTTTGCAACATGGTTAGTAAGAAGAGAGTCAGAGAGCAATAGGTTGCTTCAATATTGGACTCTATGGATGCAGATGAAAGTGATTTTTCCATTTGAAGTATCCAAAGACGGAAATTCAAGTAGTGAGTCTTCTCAGTGCAAGAGCGGCTCAAGTGCCCCAAAGAACAAAACAGCTGACGAAAGGACTGACATGAATAACTTGGACACATGATCTTCAAGTACCATTCTGATACATAATATTAATGAAGGACCAATTTTACATTCATATTTTAACATGGCAACTGAGCCTTCAGAGTACTTTTCACTTTTCTTATACTGATATTTTGACATAATTCACCGGGAAACCGTAATTCAGGGAAATAAATGGAAACAACAGGTAATACCTCCAACTAGTACAAGTAGAATCAAAGACTGCTCATCTCCAACACTATCTGATATCAGGGCTTTGATTGGCATAATAACTTATTTGTGGAATGACCCTTATGCCTTTTTTGCGCTAACATGCTGCCGTGAAAAATTCAATAATATCCTATGGATCTCTGCATTGGAGTACACCCAATAATCTTGGTAATTAATTAATATTATGCACATATGTATGTTAATTACTAGTGTTTGATAATTCTAGATGAGTTTTAATTTGCCATATTTTCGGTCCGCGTACAGACATAAAATACTTCCGCCTGCGTAGGGATATAACATACCAGCATACTACAGTAATCACCCCCATTACTCGGGCAGCTGTCCCAATGCTAATTAAGATTCTCTATATCCCCCACAACAAAGGGCAGTAGTTGTTAATCAAATTGTTCTTCTGCTGCATCAGTAACTGCTTACTTTTTCAGTGTTTTCTTGAGCATGACAAGGCTGTTACATGGGGAGAGATCTTGGCTGTAAGGCAGGTGATCCATAAGATTCTGGCAAAAACAGTGCCAGCTGTCCATTGTTACATTGGTAGTGTGTTGATGTGTGGCATGGAGGACAAGCAAACTTTGTGAGAGTTTCCCCAGACAAAGCACCTTCTTTGCACTAGAATTTAATCACACAATTTTATACTCATTTGGACGCAACTACTAAACATGGATGTTGCTTCAACTTTTAGCTCTACTTAACAGATGTGATTTTCAGATCGACCATATTCTGAGCTGTTACTGGAAACACCAAACCATTTTATGCTGCCTCCTCTTGGCTGTCCAGTTAGTTATTTGCAGTGTTGCCAGCTCTGTGTATGTCAATTGAACGACACTTTTAATCCTCTTAATAGTTCTATTCCTTAAGAATGACACCATACATTCCTAAACAGATAAGATCCTTTACCAATATACAGGATGTATCAAAATTCAATGGCAAAACTTCAAGAATGGAGATCCCATATAAAGAGAAGGAAAAACATGGATCCAGAAATTTATAAATGCAGAGTTACCTGGCATTTGCTTGGTTACCATGCTCTCCTAACTTAAACTCCCTGGGGATATGTTAAGTCTGTTGTGTATTTAACTGCTATTGTTGATGAACCAACTCTCTGTGTGCAGTGCACTGTGACCAGCCTGTCAGACAGTACACACTACACCAGACATTTCTGATTGTGTTCGCCACTCGATGTGATGACGAGTGGAGGCTTGTGTTTAGGCAGGAGGAGGTTACTTTGAACATTTCATCTGATATGCGAACAGTGTTCCAGCTGCAATTACAGAAGTATTCAGTGTAGCAATGCAACAGTGTTGAATTGCACTAACGTTACTAAAAGTTGGATAACTCTGTGATTATGAATTTGTCATACCATTTCTTGTTCTCTTTATCTGAAGAATCCACTCCTGAAGATTTGCTGTTAAGGTTTGATATACTCTATATTGAAGGAACCTCCTTGGATAAGATGAACTTCTTCCCCACAGGCAGACATGGGAGAAGTTAAAGAGACACTCCATTCCATTGCAGATGTTGTGCAACCCATAGCTGAAGAAGTGGAGGATGAGTCTGAGATACAAATGATAAAGGAGGAGAATGAATACATTGATGCTCTACAGGTAGGTTATTTACTTGCTTCTAATCGAGTACAGTAGAACCTCATTAATCCGGACCCCATTAGTCTGGACTTTGCTTAATCCAGACAGCTGTTTGATAATACATAAATGCAATTACAGTAGAAATCTGAGTTACAAGCACAATGATGAAAACTATGCAGAGGAGGAGATTGTTGAAAGTGTGATCGCTGCAGAAAGCTGTGAAACGGATGAGTATGACCAGGATGAAGTTGGTGATATTATTGATGTTTGTTGTTTAAAGGGGCCTAACATCTAGGTCATTGAGCCCAAAATATTATTTTTTTATCAGTCTGCTTTATGTCTCACTGACACAGATAGGTCTTATGGCGATGATGGGATAGGAAACAGCTGGGAGTGGGAAGGAAGTGGCCGTGGCCTTAATGAAGGTAGGGGCCCAGCGTTTGCCTGGTGTGAAAATGGGAAAACACAGAAAACCATCTTCAGGGCTGCCGACAGTTGGGTTCAAACCCACTATCTCCCTGATGCAAGCTCACAGCTGTGCACCCCTAACCGCACAGCTAACTTGCTTGGTAGTGATATTATTAACCCTAAGCCAAAACTTAGTGAAATTAAAGACCATCTAAACATTGTCATTAAATATGTTGAAGAAAATAACAATGAAAACATATCTGCATACTGTGAACATTTGAGTTATCTGTGTGAGTTAATTATTAAAGAAATTAATGTCAAAGGAAGACAACAAAAGATCAGCAGTTTCTTCAAACCAATAAGCATGTCAAGTCTGGTCAATGAAGGTGTGCCTTGATTGCCATGTTCTAATTCTGTACTGCACTAGCTATTCTGTACTTTGTAGGGCCTAATACTGTATTGCAATATAGCCTGTATACTAAATAACCTTTGTATTTCTTAGATTTAAAATACATTTATGAATTATCAACCTCTTTGGTTTACTGTACAAGAATGACTTTAAAAACTTAAGAACATTTTGAATGGATATACCATCAGTGTTGAATTGTTAGCTGTTGTCTGACTGATTATTTTAGTTAATATGTGCAGTATGCAAAGATAATATATTCTCTATTTTGAATGAAGAATGAATAACGAAGATCTCCTTGCCCAACTGGATTGCAGTTTTCAATGCAACTTCATACCTTTTCATTTCCCATTGAAGATCAATCAAGCCAGTCAAGATCTACCACTGTATTTCAAGAACATTTTTATTTGAGTCTTTTCTTTTACACAGAAATGGTTTTCAAACAGAGGAACTTGTATTGATAGTTATCTCTAAAATAGGTTGCGTGAATGATTTTTGCCAGGGCCTGAGACCTGGTCTGTGGTCTACACAGTCTACAAGGGGCAAACGAGGAGCTATCTGACAGTGTGATAGCAGCCGAGGTCTAGAAAGCCGAGAATAATGACCGAGAGGATTTGTTGCACTGACCATGTATCACCTCAAAATCTGCAGGCCTTTGGGCTGAGCAGCAGTTGACTAAGGCCCATCAGGGCTGTACTGCCATGAGGGTTTTTTTGTAAATGAACTGAATGTTTACTTGTCATGACCACATTATATTTCAAATAGATTTTCTACTTCTTAGGTTGTGTTAAGTACATATAGTAATTAATGTTATTGGTTTTACATCCCACTAACTACTACTTTTGCAGTTTTCGGAGACCCCAAGGTGCCGGAATTTAGTCCGGCAGGAGTTCTAAGTCTACTGACATGAGGCGTATGTATTTGAGCACCTTCAAATAGCCCCAGACTGAGCCACGATCGAACCTGCCAAGTTGGGCTCATAAGGCCAGCGCATCAACCGTCCGAGCCACTCAACCCGGCAAGTACGTATAGTACATGCCAAAGATATCTTAAGTACAGAATAAAATTTACCAACCAAATATCTGAGGGAACTGAACCCATAGGCTTTGGATTTTGCATCTGACACTCTACCTGTTGAGCTATGGTTGTTCTGTTCCACATGAAATGCTACAGTTAAAGAGCTGGAAATTGCAAAGGAAAATAATATAATAACCTCACAGTTTAAAACTGGTAGAGGGTGGTTGTGTAGATTTCTCTTTGGAGGAAGACATCCCTATGATAGCCATTTCTTAACCTTAATCCAGTTGCATATTTTAACAGTTCTTTTCCAATTTCTGTATCCTGGCCTTATTTTGATTTCTGAAATGGCAAGGCACACTGGTACACTGCAACAGTTCTTTTTGTTTGCATTAGTAGTGCACCAGTGATAGCTCTGCATGCTGCAGCACAATTGCTGTTATTTTATGTGAATGTGATCACTGTTAATTTAATCTGTGCATTGTGACTCCTGTTTTTCCTTATTCATAGCTAACCACTCGCTGAGTGGTCCTGGCTTCTCAAATGCTGCCTGCAAACTGATGATGAACTGTTGAAACAATAGATCTTTTCATAAACATAAATTTTGCAGAAAATTGAAAATATATTTATTGATAACAGAAAACTTTTACATAATCATAGCAGGAAAATTATGCAAATGTTTATTTTCCCCCAAATACCCATTTCAAAATTAAGGGTGGGAGAGTTATGAAAGGAGGAAAATGATGTGGGTAAATATGGTATACTGAACATGACTTAATATGCCAACAATCTATTTGAAGTGAATGAATAGGGTTTCTAACATTGGTTTGAGCATCTTCAAGTTTGAAATAACAATGTAGGCCTACTTCATGGGTGAGGCGTCCCTTAAGGCTCTAAGGCTGAGCCTATCCTTAAATCCTCAAGTTAATTTCTTCCATATTATTAGTGCATTTCATTTGATATTTCAACTATTATATATTTGAACTCACACTGCCTAGCACATGTCTCTGCAGACAACCAATAGTTATTCACCTCAAGTCAGCCTGCTGTGTGCGCTAGCAGTAGCAACTACATAATGCGAGGGATGAGGAGGGAGTGTATTTTAAAACCATGTGCTTTAAGGATTGCCCAAGGAACTGCTGGTTGTCACGGTGGGAGAAACCCACAACGCTGGTTGTCAGCTGAGCCAGTTGTTAGTAACTACTGCAATCTATGGGTGTTTGGAAGAACAGTACAGTATAATGAAAAATATGGGATATGGGGGGGGGGGTGTCAATGATGTTTTTTGCAAGATAGCATTGTTTTCTGACATATAAATTTACTGAACATATAACATAAATACGAACACCCACAAAAAACTAATTTAAGACAATAGTCTCATTATGTGTTACTTTGAAATACATAATTTGTAGAATGTATCTACCAATTCCATAAAATGTAGCTTCTGAAGGTGTGGAGTCTGGTTTACATGTTCACTGCTATAGTGAAAACTATTTTGAATGCAAGCCTCCAAATTTTCTGTGTTCCTGCTTTATTTAGAGTAATTTTAGGTTCACCTGTAGAATTTAGGAGATTTAACTTTCTCTATGCAGGGAAGAAATAGTTCTTCGCATCGTAGTTTTTTCAGCAGCTTTGGTGCAATTTTCAATTTCGAACTTGCAGTGTCTTATATTTACGTCCTGTCCTTGAGAGTTAGTTTGACCAGCCGAGTTGGCCATGTGGTTAGGGGCGCACAGCTGTGAGCTCACATCCAGGAGATAGTGGGTTTGAATCCCACTGTTGGCAACCCTGAAGATGGTTTTCCGTGGTTTCCCATTCTCACACCAGACAAATGCTGGGGCTGTACCTTAATTAAGGCCATAGCCACTTCCTTCCCATTCTCAGGCCTTTCCTGTCCCATCATTGCCATAAGACCTATCTGTGTCGGCGTGACGCAAAAAAAAAAAAAAAAAAAAGTAATTTTAAATGGACTTCCTTTGTCAGTGTTGCTGATTTTGGTTTACTTGCTTGACCTTGCAACTGGGCTGTCCGCTATGCTGGTATTTTAGACCGTATGTGACTCCTCATGCTTTAAATAATATGGCTTAATTATTATTATTATTATTATTATTATTATTATTATTATTATTATTACAGTACATGAATCACTGTTGGGCCTATATTAGAAAAACACTTACAACTTTTTATCTTCAAATGGTTGCCAAACATAATAGGCCTAGTAATAAAATATATAATACTTTTTAGGATTCACTAATGTACTCATGTATGCATTTACAGAGTTGTGAAGGTTTATTTTTATTAATTTGAAATAACACTTCGATTCTCTTATCAATGTTTAAGTGAAAAATACAATTTAGTTAATTGTATTTTAATTGCATGTGACTCGTGAATGGAAGGAGGAGGTTCCAACCTCTGATGGCTTAAGTAGAATAAGGCTGTGATTTTTGAGAAACTCAGCACGTTTGTTATTTTCGAGATTCATTAAAACTCAGCCTACCCTACAAAAAATATCACGCTTTGCCACTGGCCTACTTCTAGTTTTTCTCTTTTTTTTTTTTTTTTTACATCAAATATTAAGATCAGGATTAGCATAAGATCATCAAAACTTTCCATAATAGGTAGTTAATGTTTGCTCTCTTTCCTAAATATTGATCAAACATACTGATTTTTTAATAAATGTTCTAATGATTTGATTCTTTCATTGTTTGTAAAAAGTATTATTGTTACCAGGAAGTTAATGATTAAAATATTTCCTCTACCTACCTAGGGTGACACCAAACGTTGGGATGAGCTTAAGGCAAAGTATCAGCCTCATCTGAAAGATACAGAAGATAAAAAGTATGAGAAAGGCTACAAAAAGAAGTTAGAAATGCGCTGTGAAGGTAACATAAAAAGTTCTACTATATAGTAGTAATAATAATAGTTGCAGAAATGATGCAGTAAAATATGTCTAAAATGAAGTGAGAATCCTCAGGTTATTTTTATCCATTTTTGGAGAAATATGTTCTAATGATGATGCTTGAGTTAAGATATCTGTTTTACAACAGTATTTTGCAGTCTCTGTCCTAGTGTAAAAAGAAGTTTGTAGTTTTTTGTGGTCATAGTCATAGTACTGCAGTTTTATGTGGAATCCAAACTGCAGGAATATGACTTGTAACTGTTCATAAAAATAAAAATAAAAAGGATACCAGCAATATATAGCCGATATTTTAGATTCTTGAGGTCAAATGGTCTGTATCGCTTTTGGCTTATCGAAGGCTTTTGATAGTGTAGATCATGGAATATTATGGACAAAAATGAGGGCTATTGGACTAGACAAATGGGTGGTTGAATGGAAGGCTACATTTCTAAAAAAATAGAAAGAGATTTAGAGTAGGTGAAATGTTATCTGATCCTGTAATAATGAGTAGGGGGTCCCACAGGGCAGTATTGTTGGAGCTTTATGTTTTCTTTTATACAGTATATATATAAATGATATGAGTAAAGAACTAGAATCACAGATAAGGATTTTTGCAAATGATGTTATACTGTATAAAGTAGTAAATCAGCTACAGGATTACGAGTGACTACAGAAAGACTTAGACAATGTTGTGAGATGGACAGCAAACAATGGTGTGATGGTAAATGGGATGAAAAGTCAAGTTGTAAGTTTTACCAAAAGGGAAAGTCATCTCTGTTTTAAGTACTGTGTAGATGGGGTGATAGTACCTCTTGGGAATCACTGTGAGTACCTAGGTGTTAATATACGGAATGATATTCATCAGGGTAATCACATTAACGAGGTTGTAAAGAAAAGTTACAGATCTCCTCACATGGCTACGAGGGTATTTAGACAGCCCGCAAAGACCGGTCACACCACTTGAGAGGCATCAGCTGTGAGAAATAAAAAGGGGATTCCCAAATAGAATACTGCATTCTACAACATTTTTCACAGCGGTTTAAAAGATCCATATTATTTAATGCAATCTTTATTTGAATGTTGAGGAGTCCTCTCTTCTGTACAATTTACGGTAGATTAATCACTACCTCAATTATCACTTTGAATCATCTGCGAGATGTTTTATCAACAATGGATTTAAAACAAGACCAATTTTACAAGGATGATTCTACCTCATAGGCTTTAAAAAATGCGTAAGTATAACAAGAACAAGTGTATGTGTGTTTTTCAGTTATTTTATAGACTCCTACCCAGCATTTTTATGCACTACTTTTTCTGTTCTTAGTGGGCATAAGTGCATGTTTGTTTAGGAATCATGAGTGAATGACAAATCTTTACTGCCTGTACTGTCTATTTTTAATCTATGCTGGAAATAAGTGGCTGATGGTGTCTCAAAAAAATGAAATATATCCTGCAAATACGTATATTACCGTAATATAATTCTTTCTTTTATGATTTGCATCATTGTGATTGAAAACATATTTTTAAAATAATTAAGTTCAATAAACAATAACAAAATTAAGAAAACATTGTTTAATGAACTGTCTGACAGGCATCATAATATTAGTTACATTACAAAAATATGCAATTCTAATTGCAGGTTAATGTGACGGTTAATCTTCTGATTCTTAAATGCCAGCCACCAACTGTACTGGGATTTGATCCTACAACTTAAATACAGAATATGAGTGTCTAACCCACTGAAACATACAAAATCCTCTCAAAACTGAAGAATACATGTCATACTCTTTTAGCGTTTCTGTAAAAGATATGTGCAAGGGTATTTGAAAAGAAAACTTGTGTCCTTATGGACTAGACTCCATGAAAGTCTTTATATCCAGTACCGGTATCTAATGATCAAAAGATTAACCAAAACCCAAATGGCCTGTAGATATTTCTACATCATGTGTTCAATGTGATTTGTTCCTCAGCTACATTTATTCATTCACCATATTTATTTATTTATTTATTTATTTATTTATTTATTTATTTATTTATTTATTTATTCTGAGTATTGTCCTAATGACCTGTTAGCACGAAGGAGGGACTGCCCCTTACAATGATGGCTTTATAATTAATGGTAAAAATGTTTAATATTCATAATATAATACACATTGATCACAACAATATGGTATTGGCATTACACTGGAGATAATTAACAATTATATTTTAATATAGCAATAATAATTAACCGCCCTCTGTTGACAGTTTCTTGAGTGCGTCCCCCTGTGCCAAGATGGTGTTGTGTATGTATTTCTGCAGTACAGGTCTCCATGTATTTGATAATTTGAAGCCGTTTTCCCTGTTGATGTTATTTGGGTGCATCTCTATCTCTATGGCTTCCCTTACCAGTCGAGCATAGAATTCTTTTACAGGCGCGATGACCTTCGCCTGGTCAAAGAGGATTTCAGGGTCTATACTATAGAAATGTTCTGCTATGTCAGACTGGCTTATGGGATTCAAGCGCGGCGATCCTTGAGTCCAATTAGTAGGGTAGGCCGTGGATAGTACAGTCATGACTTCCATGTTCCTTCGAATTTCTTTGCTCACTGTCAGAGGCACATGCCCTGATGAAGGCCAATGCAATTTGGCTGGAAGCTCGGCTTCATTAAATAAATATATATAGTGGCTTTAAACAAGTTTTCATTTATTTCTTTACGTTAGATGTATTTCTTGATGCAGATGTTTTTAATTTGTCTATAAGCTCTCTCCATTTTCAGATACAATTATCTATAGCAGCTTTCTTATATTCTTCTTCTTCTTCTGCTTCTTAAACATTAAATGTGTGTATGTGCAAATAACTAACTGTCTAAATTTTGATTTTTCTAGAGATAATGGATAAAGCTGCCAGCAATTGTAGGAAAGCATTCTCAAAATCATATGACCGGTGTTACGAGAAAGTCTCATGGGTAGCTGCTTGGCTGCTCTGTTGGCCTATGAAACTCACTTTTGTTTGTAACATCATTGATGGTAAGTAACACAATTTCTCTTTTATCTGCTACTGGAGTAAAACTAGAGCTTTAGAAAGTTCTTTACATAAGAGAGGTCTAAAATTATTTTGTGTTCAGTGAACACACTATGTTCCTTCAAAATTTTCGGACATGGATACTATTGTAAAATTAAATTTGCTTATTTCTTTAAGTTAAAGAGTAAACTCACGTCGTCAGTCCAAAGTGGTGCAGCTCTTTTCAGGCACACCTGCATTGGAAGTGAGCTCCATGAACCATTTTAATCACATACCAGCCCTCCTGCCATTCTAAATATCTGGCAGTACTGGGAATCAAACTCAGGCCTCCCAAGGATGGCAGCTAATAGTGCTATCCATAATTATGTTATGGAGACAGACATTATTAAGGCTAATTTATATTTATTGTATACTGAATTGTACATTATAAAAATGATATGATGATCTCATAGGTTTATCATCATCATCATCATCATCATCATCATCATCATCATCATCATCATCGTCATCGTCATCATCATCATCATCATCATCATCATCATCATCAAATATTCACTCCACAGACTGGTCTGTTGTCACAAAATGATGCCAAGCTGTATGCTTGTTTGCAGCCCTTTTCATTGCTACGTAGTTTCCCATTCTGGTATCTTCTTGGATTTGCTTGAGATACAGTGTGTATATTTTGGTCTTCCTTGAGGTTGCATTCTGTTAATGAATCCTTCCACAATAATTGTCATCAGCTAAGAATGGCATAAGGTGTGGCCTCACCAAGAAAGACAGACATCTTCTGTGAATTTCTATCAGACATCTCTTCTGATTTACTCTGTGCAATACCACGATATTTGTCACCTTTTCTATCCATGAAACTTTAATGATGCTATGGAAACACCACATTTTGAAGGCCTTAAGATACTTTACACAACTTTTGTTTATTGCCCATGTTTCTGGTTTATATTACATGAAATGTGATTAATAATGTAATGCTGGAACTGTATATTTTGCTGTATAGCAATTGGAGGTCGTAAAACTTGTACGGCAGCTGGTGATTTAGAGCCTGGGTTTGGCGAGGGTTACAGTTATCTGAAGAAAGCAGGCTCTGCCTTCTCCAAGAACTTCCAAAAGGCTAAGATGCAATATGAATTGAAGATAGCTCCACCTGAAGTAAGCTAAATTGATTACTTGTGATATATACTCTTTAGTTTTGAAAAAACAATCAAGCTATAACAGACTTAACAGGAACGTTTCCTCATACATACATTTTTTTTGCTGGTTGTTTAATGTCACAATAACACATCAAAGGTTTTTGGCGACAGAAGGATGGGAAAGGGCTGGGATTGAGAAGATAGCGGCCATGGTTTTAATTAAGGTGTGAAACTGTGAAACCACAGAAAATCATCTTTAGGGCTGCTGACGGTGCGATTCGAACAACTACCTCCCGAATGCAAGTTTACAACTTTGCAACATACATGCATACATGATAAATGCCATAGGTAATTGCTGGGTTCCCACTGTCAATATTTATTATACAGTTCATAAGCTTACATAATTATTACTTGTACATGTTTCGAGACAAGGCTCACTCTCTTCATCAGTGAACTTAACATCTCAAAACATAATTCCTCATATTCTCAGATCTCTCTCTTTTAGTCCAACCCTTCGTAAGGGTGTAGTGGCATCATGCGACAATCCTTTTGGTGATATTCCTCCAGGAGTCTCTGCTTTGGGCATGGTGACTTGCTTGCTGTAAGCTCATCCTGGTCAAGTTCTTGATCTGGTCCATCCATCGTAACGGTGCACGTCCTCTAGGTCTTCGGCCCTTGATGTTTCCCTCTAAGATAAGTATTTCCATTGCCTCCTGTCTTCTGGCAACATGACCAAAATATCTGAGTAGTTTATGGTAGATAAGGGTTGATAGTCTTGTTCTGATGCCAAGCTGTTGCAGGATCGATTCATTAGTACGGTGTGCTGTCCATAGTACTTGCAGTAATCTCCTATAGCACCACATTTCTAGAGCATCAATCTTGTGGCAATCCACCGTCTTCATTGTCCAAGTTTCTGCTGCATAGGTCGTGATAGGGAAGATCAGAGTTTGAATGAGGGTGAGCTTTGTCTTGGAAGTGATGGAGGTGTCCTTCCAGATGCGAGTAAGTTTTGCTATTGAATTTCTTGCAATCGCAATGCGCTTGTGGATCTCAGGTTCACAGTCTCCAGTGTTTGTGACAACAGATTTTAGATACTCAAAGTGACTGACAACCTCATAATCCGCAATTCTTATTATGGCAGGTCTGTTGTTATTAAAACAGTCTACAACCATCACTTTGGTCTTTTTATTGTTGATTTTCAGGACCATATTCTCTGCTTTGCTCGTCTAACCTCTGCATGATGGCTTCTAGTTCATGATTCTAAGATCTATTAATGCTAAATTACACTAAAAACATAAATATTTAAAATCGTAACCTGCCATGATGCAACAGCCCCGAAGGACCATGGCCTACCAAGCGACCGCTGCTCAGCCCGAAGGCTTACAGATTACGAGATGTCGTGTGGTCTGCACAATGGATCCTCTCAGCCGCTATTCTTGGGTTTCTAGACCGGGGCCACTGTCTCATCGTCAGAGGGCTCTCAATTGTAATCATGTAGGCTAAGTGGACCTCGAAACCAGCCCTCATATGCTGCTAAAAATCCCTGACCTGGCCGGGAATCACACCCGGGGCCTCTGGATAAGAGGCAGGCATGCTAATCTTACACTGCAGGGCTGACAACGTAGACTTGTGTCCTCATCCCGAGGTGGTGCAGCTCATCCCAGTGGAGGTGAGCTGCATGTGCCATTTCAACATATACCGGTCATCTTGCCATTTTTAAATTTCTGGCAGTACCGGGAATCGGACCCGGGCCTCCGAGGATGGCAGCTAATAACACTAATAATGCTACAGATGTGAACAAAATCGTAAAATGTTATTAAAAACAACTGCACACAGGCACGCACGCACTAAAATGTTTCCTTAATAACAATTTTAACTATTTATGTTTTTAATGTAATTTAGTATTAATTTATCTTAGAATATGAGGAATTTTGTTTCGAGATGTTAAGTTTGTTGATGAAGAGAGTGGACCATCTCTCGAAACTTGTACAAGTAATAATTATATAAACTTATAAATTGTATAACCCTGGCATTTTTCATGATCTTAGTCAATACAGATCAATCGAAGACCAAAATTGGTCAAATTTATTGATACATGCATACAGTACATAAATACAGTGATAGGAAGAGTACAAAGAAAATCGGCTAGGTGGCCGTGTGGGTAGGGGCGTGCAGCTGTGAACTTGCATCAGGGAGATAGTGGGTTCGAACCCCACTGTTGGCAGCCCTAAAGATGTTTTTCCGTAGTTTACCATTTTCACACCAGGCAAATGCTGGGGCTGTAGCTTAAGACCACGGCTGCTTCCTTTCCAGTCCTAGGCCTTTGCTATCCAGTCGTCGCCATAAGACACGTCTGTAACATCTTCATTTTTGAGATATCAGTAGCCTAATTAAAAGAATTCAACACCATTTTCAGTCACTTTTACCCCCCTCCCTCCACCCAAGTGGTATTTCCGAAAGCTAAAAATACACGTTTCTTTATGTTTAATAGAGATAAAAAAATACCATTTGTCACTTCTGTAACATGTTAAGTTTTTTGAGATACACTGTAAAAATTCTCATTTTAAAATTTCACCCCTTTTGAGTTCCCCTTAAGTGGAGTTTCCAAACACAAATCACCTATGTTTCTTTAGATTTACAGGAGATTACAAACACCCACTTTTTACGTCTGTAACATTTTACGTTTCCAAGATAATCTGTAGATATAGTCTTTCAAAAATTCACCCAATTTTTCACTCCTGTTTAACCGCCATTTATTGGATTTTCCAAAACTAAAAAAATACGTGTTTCTTTATTTTTAAAGGAGATCCCATATACAAATTTTCAGTTCTGTAATATCTTTCGTTTCTGAGATATATGTATCCTCATTAAAGGCATTCAACCCATTTTTCATCCTTTTACACCCCTATTGGGATTTACAGGAAACAAAAAATACGTTTTCCTTTATTTTTAGAGGAGATTCTAACTACCAATTTTTACATCTGTAAATTTTAAAGTTTTAAGATGTATGTACACTCATTTTAAAAAATTTACCCTCCCCCCTTTTTACCCCCAATATTTGGATTTTCCAAAAACGAAAAAATACGTGTGTTTATTTATTTTTAAAGGAGATTCTAAATACCAATTTTCACATATATAACCTTTAAAAATTTTGAGATAGATACACTCATTTTAAAATATTACTCCCTTTTCACCCCCCCCCTAAATTGGATTTTCCAGAAACAAAAAAATACGTGTTTCTTTATTTTTAACGGAGATCCCAAACACCAATTTTCAGGTCTGTAATGTCTTCAGTTTCTGATATATAAGTAGCCTCATTAAAGGCATTCAACCACTTTTTAGCCCCTTTTCACTCCTCCTATTGCGATTTTCCGAAAACAAAAAAATACGTGTTCCTTTATTTTTAATGAAGGTTCTAAATACCAATTTTTACATCTGCAAACTTTAAAAGTTTGGAGATATAGATTCACTCATTTTAAAAATTCACCCCCTTTTCACCCTCCCATTAATTGGATTTTCCAAAAACAAAAAAATACGTGTTTCTTTATTTTTAAAAGAGATCAAAAGTACCAATTTTCAGGTCTGTAATATCTTCAGTTTCTGAGATATAGGTACCGGTATCCTGATTAAAGGCATTCAACCCATTTTTCCCCATTTTCACCCTTTTTCACCCCTCCTATTGGGATTTTCTGAAAAAAAAAAAAATACGTGTTTCCTTATTTTTAAAGAAGATTCTAAATACCAATTTTTACATCTGTAAACTTTTAAAGTTTTGAGATATAGAGCAACTCATTTTAAAATTTCACCCCCGTTTTCACCCCCTTAGCGAAGGAATATCCAAAAATCCTCTCTTAGCGAGCACCTACGTCTTAATATGAATATATCCCCAAAATTTCATCTCTTTATGTCCAGTAGTTTTGGCTCGGCGATGATGAATCAGTCAGTCAGTCAGGACAAGTTATTTTATATATATAGATAGCACAAGTGTGTTATTCTTGTTTAATGATGTGTTAATAGTGTCAGTGTAAACATTTAAAGTAATAATAATAATAATAATAATAATAATAATAATAATAATAATAATAATAATAATAATAATAATAATAATGTTATTTGCTTTATGTCCCACTAACTACTTTTACGGTCTTCTGAGACGCCGGGGTGCCGGAATTTAGTCCCACAGGAGTTCTTTTACGTGCCAGTAAATCTACCAACATGAGGCTGTCATATTTGAGTACCTCCAAATATCCACCGGACTGAGCCAGGATCGAACCTGCCAAGTTGGGGTTAGAAGGCCAGCGCCTTAACCGTCTGAGCCACTCAGCCGGCAACATTTAAAGTAATGAAACGTCTAGGTAGACGTGAATATTATATTGGACCACATCCAGACAATAATATTAACAAGAGTGTTACATATTGGTGACCCCGACGAGATCTAGAGAAGATATGGCGAATAACGAAAGCGTGCCTGAAGATCGACCAGAAGCAAATAAGGTTAGCGTAAAAATTCCACCTTTTTGGACAGAGAGACCGGAGGCTCAGTTTAATATTTGTAAAATTAAGGCAAAAGAAACTAAATTTAACCATTTAGTATCTCAACTAGATCCTAAATATATAGAAAATATATGGGACATTATTAAGGGTAGTGATGTGAACAGATACTCGTTGGCTAAGGAACAACTATTAAATATATTTAAGGAAACTGAGGATAAATGCATTAAGAGGGTGGAATTGAGTTGGGAGACCAGAAGCCTAGTCAGTTATTGCGCAAAATGCAAGCTTTAGCCAGAGTAGATCGGATAAGGTCTTAAAAACTCTGTGGTGTTAGTGATGAAGGTCTTGATAAAGTGGCTATCATGGCCGATAAAATAATGGAAATGAATCCCCGTCATGAATCATATTCAGTTAAACATGGTGACCGGGAACAACAACCTGCCGTCCCTGTTACGATGAACGACATCATGGCTCGAATTTCGGGACAGGAGGAACAAATATCTTCATTATCCATCGGTCATCAGAGTAGATCTCAGCATAGGGGTGAACATCGCCATCGTAGCAATAGCCGTAGTAAATCCAGGAAGAGGTTTAACCCCGGAGGCAAATATTGCTACTACCATTTTCGATTTGGACGCCACTGTAAACCAGAAAAATGTACTCCTCCATGTAGTTGGTCAGGTCAGGGAAACGGGAAATTGCAGCTGAATTAGCGGCGAATTTCACTGCTCAAGTCAATAGTCGCAAAACTCGCCTATTTGTCACGGACAAAAAATCGGAATTGCAATTTTTAGTTGACAGTGGGGCTGATGTCTCACTGGTCCCAGCTACACCAAAATCTAAAATTGATTTGACTTACAAATTATATGCTGCTAACGGGACCAGAATTCCTACATTCGGAATTGAACTACGTACCATTGATTTAGGACTTCGACGCCATTTCCAGTGGCCATTTATTGTAGCAGAGATCAATAAGGTCATATTGGGAGCTGATTTTCTGAGTAAATTCCAGTTACTAGTGGATGTGCGCAACAAGAGATTGATAGATGGTGTAACCAAGCTCTGCACTGAGGGTGAAGTTATGCCAGTCTCAGAAGAAAATGCTGTCAGTTCCATGAGTCAAAACATTAAATTTTCAGACCTATTGTTTCAGTACCCAGATATAGCTAATCCGAATTTAATTCCTGGAGAAATTAAGCATGATATCAAACGACATATTACCACTGAAGGTCCACCCGTGTTTTCTAGCTAGATACAAAACGTATGGAAGAGGCAAAACAAGAATTCAAATTCATGATAGACAATGGAATATTAGGCCATCTAAATCCTCATGGGCTAGTCCCCTTCACATGGTTCCCAAAAAGGATGGCACAGTACGCCCATGTGGTGATTATAGGCGATTAAATGAAAGAACCGTTCCAGACCGTTACCCTGTTTTCAGGATAGAAGATTTCCACTGTATTCTGCAAGGCAAGAAAATATTTTCCAAAATTGATCTATTCAAAGCATACTTTCAGATACCTATAGCTGAAGAAGATAAGCCTAAGACTGCTATCATCACACCGTTTGGACTATATGAATTTAACGTTATGAGTTTTGGCCTTCAAAATGCACCTTCAACATTTCAGTGATTTATTAATGAAGTTCTGTACGGACTGGATTTTGTGTTTCCTTACTTGGATGATATTTTATTCGCATCAGCCAGTATAGAAGAGCATAAATCACATCTACAACTAGTCCTGGAACGACTTTCTAGGTATGGACTTTGTATCAATATCTCAAAGTCAGTATTTGGAGTAAATGAATTGGGCTTCCTCGGATATTGGATAACACCAGAGGGCTCTAGTCCCCTACCTCAGAAAGTGCAAGCAATTTTGGATTACAAGTTACCTGACAAAATCCATGAGCTCCGTAAAGATGCTGCACAAACTCAAGCTGTTCTGCACGACTATGAAATTTATGAAATTTATAACGTGCAATACCTTAAGGGAGCAAGAAAGGAGGACAATAGACCTATTCAGTGGACTGAGGAAGTGAAGAAAATGTTTGAAAAGTGTAAATATGATATCGAAAATGCAGCATTATTAGCTTTTCCTACCCTGACCTGCCTCTAGCACTGATCACTGATGCATCAGATTTTGCGGGTGGTTCTGTACTCCAGCAATTGGAAAATGGAAGTTGAAGACCGATTTCATTCTTTTCACAGAAGCTGGGTCAGTCACAGAAGGTTTATAGTACCTACGACCGAGAATTGTTGGGAATTTATCTTTCTGTAAAGAAGTTCAAACATCTACTGGAGGGCAGAAACTTTATTATCTTCACTGACCATAAACCGCTCACATTTGCTTTCAAGCAAAGAAACGAAAAGGCATCTCCTAGGCAGATGAGACAACTGCAGTACATATCGCAATTTTCAACTGATGTTCGTCATGTCAGTGGTCAAGACAACATTGTTGCCGATGCATTATCTAGAGTTGATGAAGTATCAATAATGGACTATGACAAAATTGCTAAGAGCCAGCTTCAAGATGAAGAATTGCAGCAACTTCAGAATGACAATAAATCCCAACATTTTAAGCAATATCAGCTTCCATCAGGAGGAAAGCTTTGGTGCGACACTTCCACTGCAAACATCAGACCTTACATTCTGAAGCCATTTCATCGCCAAATATTTCTGCATTTACATGGTTTCACTCATCCTGGAATAAAGACTACAGTGAAGATGCTAATTACTCGATTTATTTGGCCTAGCATAAGAAGGGATGCACGACAATGGGCTAGATCCTGTATCAGCTGCCAGAAAACAAAGACCACTCGACATACTAAATTGCAACTTGAAGAATATGAGGAGCCTGATGATCGCTTCTGTGTTGTACACATTGACCTCATCGGACCGCTGCCACCCTCCAATGGCATTACCTACTGTTTAAACTGTATTGACCGCTTCAGATCCTGGATGGAAGTATCCCCCTTGAAGATGCAACAGCGGAAAAAGTGTCAAAAGCTTTCTACCATCACTAGATTCGGCATTCCGTTACGTGTAATCGCTGATCGAGGAGCATAGTTCAGATCTCAATTGTTTCAAAACTTGGCTATAATTTGTGTGATAAAACTTCAGCATACTACACCATATCATCCCCAGTGTAATGGCAAAGTTGAGAGACTGCATAGAACTCTGAAGTCAGCTAACAAGGCTCATAATACCACTAAATGGACAGAAATCCTACCTACTGTCTTACTAGGATTGCGGACTACACTTCGAGAAACATCAAGCCACTCAGTTGCACAGATGGTATATGGGAAAACTATCACACTTCCAGGTGAATTTTTTGAGGAACCAACCAACCAAGATTGATCCTGATACGTTTGCATCTGATTTACAAGAGCAAATTTCAAGAAGTAAATTACAAATAAAAATTACATTTAGTAAAAAGTAACAATTATATACTAATAATGTAATCATTACAAGTAATTTGATTACTTAAATTTGATTACTTTTACTCAATTATTTCCTAGCTCTGCATACATACATACAGTATATACAGTATGTTTATGTAAATTTCAACACCAAGAAGTAAACACATGATTGAAATGAACTTTATATCACATATTAGGTACATGACAATACAAAAATGATTAAGTTTACAGATCTGTACATGACTTTTGAGTGTGAGTATTCAGTATTTTGTGTAACCTCCACACATTGCAGTCAGAGCCTCTAAACATCGTGGCATGGAATCAAAGAGGTTCTGGATTTGTTCCTGGGGAATCTCCCTCCACACAGCTTATATCCAAGTCCACAAATCATTGAAACTGGTTACTGGAAGACCATGATGAACAAGTTCCCGATCAACCATATCCCAGACATGTTCAGTAGATGACATGTTAGGTGAATGTACAGGCCAGGGAAGCAATAGTACCAGTCATTCTTCGAAGAAGGATTGCACATTCCTTGTCACATATGGCCAGGGATTGTCCTGCTGAAATGTGGCATGTGGAGGTGCCTCAAGGAGGGGGAGTACCTGGGGCTCCAAAACCTCCTTGATGTATTGGTTGCTGTTCAGATTGCCCTCATTACATAGGAGGTGAGATCGCTAGTTGCACTCAATGATGCCCCAAACCATCACACTTGGTGTTTGCTATGCCGCTCAACAAGGCTGCCAGATTGCACTCAACATGGTTGCATTGAACATGTATGCATCTATCCCTGTAGGACAGATTTTTCATGATTCCACCTTGTTTGACCTTCACTAACTACACTCGGCGTAACGCTGACCTTGTTGGTCACATAAGACGGCCCTACCAAGCCTACCGATATGTGTAGCCCATCTATCTGCAATCCTTTCATAAGTCATGCCAGTTGTGTTATATCTTTCAAGAAAGCTGCAGTAAAAGAAATCTACTGTGTTTGTTTGAAGGTCACTGGATGTACTTCTCATTTCTAATACCAAACTGGGGCTAGGTAAAGGAGCTAATGAAAGGGACGGTTGAATGACATGTAAATAGAACTACTGTAATTGTTTCATTATGTATAAAATGAATTCAAAATGTTTTGTCAATTGCAATAATTCGATTCATCAAGTAATTTCCATTGTGATGAATTTGCTCCAATGGATATGACATGGAACTGAAAGGGAAAGTAATAAAGATCTTCAGGCTCTGGTGTTTGAACACAATGTGGCAATATGGCATGAAACAGAGGAGGGAGTGCAAAATAATCTGAATGGTTTAAGAAGTTTGATGATTATGGAATGAAACTGAACCCATCAAAAACAGTAGCACTGAAAATCAGCAGACGTAATACAGAATGCAAGTCCTGTCATAAAACCTGGAAATTTACAATGTGGAAATGTCCATATTGTCGCTTAAGAAACAATATCACATGGCTGACAAAATCTTAATTTTACAGTGCAGAGTAAACACTGATTTATACTAACTTGAACCTAATTTTAAAAATGAAAATTTGCCTACAGTACCACAGTTATAACACTCTATCATTATGGAAGTTCAATATGAATAATTGTCTGAATTTTATGTATTTCATTTCTTTCATACAGCAAAATGTTCACTTATAGGTTATTTAGCTACAGGAGTTCTTTGACTACCTGCATCAGGCTTTTAGTGACTTTTTGAATATGGAAATAAAAATGTTGATCATATTTTGGTGCAAATATATTTTCCAAGAGATATATATAATATGTTTTAGTTTAGTCAAGATGATGGTGAAACAGTTTTCAAGGAGACTTGGTATCTGTCACATGTGCAACTGCCCTAAAGGCAGATCTGTGGTGATTGGTTGATTGATTGATTGATTGATTGATTGATTGATTGATTGATTGATTGATTGATTGATTGATTGATTGATTGATTGATTGATTGAAATCACTGAAACTATCTCACTGAAAGGCATCACATGGCACTTCATTCTGCCAGTTGCACCTCAGTTTGGTGGTTCTTGGGAATCAGTGGTTGTCACTCAATCAATTTTGAAGAATGAAGGGCAACACAACACTCACACTTGAAAAGTCAAAAACACTTTCTTCCCGTATAGAAGCCTGTCTGAATTCTCACCCATTTTCAAAAACTAATGATGATCTCTCATATTCTTTCTATCCTACTCCATCTCATTTTCTAATTAATGAACCAATCACTGCTTTACCTAGCCACAACCTCACCTACCATCCTGCCAATAGACTTACCAAATGGCAACACTCACTAAAGATGACAACAGTTTTGATAGAAATAGTATAAGGTACCGTATACTTTCATACCCTTCAACGATGATAAGTGATCTGATGAGCATCCTAAAATCTACCCTGGAGACCTTTTTTTAAAATCAAATGACAACTTATCACTGTTGCATTGGAGAAGAGGAGTTGTTAAAGCAGTGTATTCCAGTGATGATGGTCTCATCTGAGTGTGATTTAGCATCCTATCAACACATTTTGTATACTTCCAAAACCAGAGATGAGTTAGATCATTGAGAACTATATGTATAATTGAATGTATATTTATTTTTCTTTTCTATAAAAGTGGCAGTGCCCCTTTCGATGGGTAGTAAATTTGATATTTAAAGGTAAATTTCTTTAAACCTTCAATCATTTTTCTTTTTGCCTTTGCTGGCTGGATCTAGTGTTTACAGTGCACTGTGTCTTCTGGTATAGGCTAGAGTGATTTTGTTACTTCCATTGATTTGTCTCAGTCTTATCTTTGCCTTTGACAATATAAAAGTGGTGACTGAGGTATGAGCAATGCTAGTAATGCCATTCTTTATGCAGCCAGTCCCTGTTATGAATGGCATGAAAATGTTGCCCATAGGGTTGGTTCAGTGGGCTAGGCAGACTGATATGTAATAGAAACTTCTGGCTCGGTGAGTAAAACAACGGGAAACTACTCCACTCTTCATTTCCCTAGTATGCCTCTTCAGTGATGCCTAGGCCACCTATGATTGTTGATGGTGAAGCTGTTGAGGATCCAACCAGCCTTAGGGCTGAGGACTGAACATAATTTTTCTTTATGAAATTATCAATATGTATTATGTACAAAATGGCTACTAATAAACAACGTCCATGTTCAGTATGTTAGTATAGTTTTCTTTAGTACCTACTCTAATAGACTGTGTCTAGATCTACGTATCATAAATACAACTGTTTATTCTTCTTGTAGAATATTTTACACATAATGAAAGTGTGATTCTAAATACTCCTTTTTAAACAAATTCTTTACATCACTGTAAAATTTTGTTTCCAACAGTGCTGGTGATGAATGTTGTTTTCAGAGGAAAAACAGAATTATAAGACCTTTTTGTTTAAAACACCGTAGTCCAATATACTCTAACTCTTCCCGCTGGTTTCCATCTCAACATTTATAATTGGGCGTATACAAAACACCTTTCTAGTCATGGACTAGGAAATATGTACTGTATAAATTTAATATACCGTATATTTCTAAATATTTAATCACATCTGCAGCTCACTGTGTTGTTGTTTCAGCTTGACATCCGTGAGGCAGCTGATACAGCGGAGGCCATAGCCCATGACTTCCAGGCCAAGAAAACATTGGTTGACATGTTCCTAATGGTGATCAAGAGAGCACTATCTTTCATTTTCATCAAAATCATCCTTGAGTTGGTATCATATTCAAATTATTTATTCTATGCAACACTGTAGATTCTGTAATCTACTGCTGGCCATTACAATTGCATTATCATCAGAACTATATTTAGGCATGGCCCATATGGGGCAGCAAAAATGAAGAGTTCTAATAGTTTGAAGATAAGTTTATAGAATGTGTGCACTTTCATGGTATTCAAAAGTGATAGCTCCTGACATGAATAATGGAATTTTCATTCCGTTTACGTGAAAGCTGTCGGTAATAATAATAATGGTGTGTGGCCTCCGGAGAGGCCTCGTGCAGGTCTTTTGATTTGATACCCGCAGGCAACCTGTGCATCTTGATGAGGATGAAATGATGATGAGGACGCACATACACCCAGTCCCCATGCCAGGGGAAATAACCAATTATGGTTAAAATTCCCGACCCTGCTGGGAATCGAACCCAGGACCCCTATGACTGAAGGCCAACTCACTAACCGTTCAACCATGGAGCCGGAAAGGTGTCGGTAACAATATTATAAATACCACCACAATTTTAAAACACAGCCTTCTCGGTTCTACATACGGGTATCAAGATGACTTCGGGCTGCAACTTAATTAAGCGGGCAGTGAGTCAATGCCACCTAGTGACAACCCATAACACCAAGAGTTCCAGAGAAGTCTGTGAAAGCCATTTTTATTCGTTTTTTGAGAGATTTATTAAGCACTTTTCATGTTACATACACAGTATGGATGGCTGAAAACGATTATGGTAACTGGCACAAATTATCACAGATTAGCAGAAGAAAACAAGAGGGGGGAAAGTGAATTGTTCTCTCAAACACCAAAATTAGACTTGTTTTTCATAGAATACAAACTGTGCCATGTGTTGTAGGCAATTCCCTTTAGTTATTATTATTATTATTATTATTATTATTAGCAGCTGTGTACGGCCTTTTACGGGTTATGATTTATAAATGTCACTAACTAGCACCTTCTTTTGACGTTGATTTTATCCCTTCGTCCTGCCGCCGCGCTACTATGGCAACATGCCTCCCTGCTCTTCCAGCCAATTGGGCTGGCCTTCCTCCCCTCTCTCCGGTCCGCCGCTCGCTTGTCGAGCTACGGACGGAGGTGAGGAACTTGACTTGCCTGATAGCCAGCAGCAGCAGATGTACTTGATAGCCTTGAGTTGCGGCGGGTAGTCCGTTTGGGTTTCGAACCCTGTCTTGTCCATGGTGTGGAGGTAAGCTCTTCTACAAGATAAAACTGATGTACTAGCTTGGGGTAGAACAAAGAGAGGATCTCACTATTGGGATTCCGAAATATTCAGTCCTACGACGTGAGTGTAACCCAGTGCCTTTTAATGTTATTGTATACGGGCAGGCACCTTGAAAATTAGCTGCCACCTCCAATGTCATTGGTTAAGGATAATAGATTCTTTGCTATTGTATGCACTGAGTGCTTTTGAACGGAGGGCAGTTTGAATGGTTGAATTTTGTTTTTAATGTTCTGGCTCAATGCCCAGTATGAATGTACTTAGTTCACAGCCTGAGGCTGTCTTGAGATTTAAACTATATTGTACGTGTTAACATGCTAAAAGGAAAACCCACTAAGGGGATTTGTATTGAAAATAAATGTGGTTATTTGCTACAAGGAATGTTAGCTTGAAACAGGCCCAGGCCCGTGCGCTTTTCCCTTCATTCGTTCCCCTGTGGGGTTGTTTGTAAACCTACGCAGGGTACACAAACTACAGTGGACCTTTGGTTCTCTGTTTTTGGAGGGACCATGAAAATAAAACGGACTACATGGAAAAACGGAAAATCCAGGAATGATGAAAACCATCAACAATTTGGCTAAACATCACAAAAATGAAATACAGGTATGTATAATTATAATCTTACAAACACTCCTAAACCAAACCAAACTACAGCCCCAGTGGGCCTTTGCCTGTCAAGTGACCACTGCTCAGCCAGAAAGCCTGCAGATTACGAGGTGACGCATGGTCAGTGTGACGAATCCTCTCGGCTGTTATTTCAAGCTCTCTAGATCGGGGTCACCATCTCACCATTAGATGGCTTCTCAATTAAAGGTAATTACATAGGCTGAGTGGACCTGGAACCAGCTCTTATATCCAGGTAAAAATGCCTAACCTTGCTGGGAATTGAACCCGGGCCCTCGGGATGAGAGCAGGTAAGTTAGACCGCAAAACTGGCATCAAACATTAATCACTGGTAGGCCTATGTGAGTTCAAAATCTCAAGTCTTTATATTCAATTTTACAGGGGAAACTTCGTCAGTTTCCCGTGAAAACATTTTTCAGTTCAGCAACCTTGATTAGCCAAACTCTTCGAAAAATCTAATAATGCCAAGCCAAACAACAATCGACCACAAGTAGTTTTTTATTCTCTCATCTAATAAAATAAAGCACATTAGATACAAAAGCGCCCAACATGATGGTGAAATCCCTTCCTTTCTTAATCTTCCATTGTAATTTGGTCTCCGCTATACCGTTCATAGTCAGTTTGTGAAAATCTTGTATCATGTAAATTAGGCCTATACCGGGAGAGTTGGTCATGTGGTTAGGGGCGCGCAGCTGTGAGCTTGCATCCGGGAGATAGTGGGTTCAAATCCCACTGTTGGCAGCCCTGAAGATGGTTTTCCGTGGTTTCCCATTTTTACACCAGGCAAATGTGGGGCTGTACCTGAATTAAGGCCACAGCTGCTTCCTTCCAACTACTAGCCCATACTATCCGATCATCACCATAAGACCTATCTGTGTTGGTGCGATGTAAAGCCACTAGCAAATTAGGCCTACATCGATTTTTAAAGGTTATGCTGAACTTGAGAACATACCGTAGTTTCGAATGTAAGTATTGATTCTCAAAAGTTCTTGAATGCATTATATTCAATTCTGCCCGTCACTAATCCAATCAAATTGGAAAGAGAAAAAAATATAATCAAAACTTCAGAAATTACCGTTATTCGTGACCTGGAAAGCTCAGCTGGAAAGCGCGCTTGCTCCTCTTTGCATATGACTGTACGAGTTGGAAATGATACAAACCATTTAAATGTCTATTAATAATCTTGACAATAGTGGCCCCCATTTTATTAGGTCCTTTTGTGTACAGGAATTTTAATTTTAATTTGACTAGCTGATGAAGGGAATGTATATAGATTCCCGAAACATGTACTAGACTTATGTAAAAAATATAAATAATTAATATTTAGTATTGACTAGGTGGACCATCCACCTACATATTTGTTGCCATTTAAATGTAATGTGCGCAAATAAAACGACTGCGGTTTTTGACATTTTTACACGAAAACTAAAAATCCCATTCTTATATTAGAATCAAAACTAATAGGCAATCCCAAGACCTTCCATGGCTTTTTGTATGGAAGGTGCAACGTCTCTTCTGGTCTCCATAACATAATCGTATATGATAATATTAGAATACGGTACTAGATTTGTGTTAAGAAGGAGCAGTTTTGATTCCTGCCTGAAAGCCCAGTTACTATACAGTGCTCTGAGGAAAGTGCCAAAAACCTGTTCGGCAATACAGTTGAAAAAAGTAAAAATATAAATATCTAAGCCTGGACATAATGTGGACATTTCATAAGTGCTGACATTACTGACGAAACTCATTCCGTCTTCCAGTAGAGCTGTCGAAATGCGCTGTGTCTTCTTGCAATTTTATTGTTGTGGCCACTCTCTGCTTGATGATTTCCGAGATTCTCTCAACAATACAACCTGAATGCGATCCTAAGATGGTCCCTTATGCAAGTTCACCGCCGTTCGCTATTCCAGTACAATACTTGCTCTAATTATTGCAATGATGGGGTGTTAACGCCAAGCTTCATAAGTATGCCATAGCCGTCCTATCGTGAGACACGTCTTATTGAAAAACTCTTGATCGAGGATTTAACATTGATGGGACTGATCCGAGAAATTGTTTCTTCGAGGAACGGATAATGCGGGATTTTTACAACTTAATTTATAATTACAGTGTTTGCAGGACCACACAGTTTGAATGCATACTCCAGGAAAATGTAGTTTCCGGGAACAGATACTCAAGGTTCCACTGTATAACTCAAACAACTTCTCATGCAATCACGAAAATAAAACTGACGGAAAAATTTGATGAGTGTATGCCCATTTTTAGTTCCATTTCCATTGGTTTGCTGTTGGAACTGTACGTGAAAATCATGAAGACAAACTTGTACCAAGAGAAGGTAGTTTTAAACCAAATGATTACCCTTATTTTTGGCTTTTGATTAATGTTACTAGAGACTACTACCGGTATGCTAAAATTGAAGTGAAACAGAATCAGGACATTTTCTATAATTCTGTGCAGATGAATCCAGTCAATTAGTGGTTTCTGACAAAAGTGCTGTTTGAAAGACAGTTTTTAAATGAAGATGTTATGAAACGTGAATATCTGGTTTATTCCTGCTTCTTGTAAACTTTCTGGGGGAACATTCCAATTTGCAACAACTGGCTTCAATGATTGGAAACACGAAAATCAGCGGTTAACAGAAGGTGAGAATTTCCACTCTCATTGTGATTACATGGTAATATTTAAAAGCCAGGCCAGTGAATTGTGCAGAGTTGACAGTCTTCTGCTCTTTAATTTGGAATGATTATTATTCATCGTTAAGGCCACTAAGGACCATGAGATCTCAACTGTTTGCATTCTTGTGGGCCCATCAGGTTTTCATCCTTTTGGAATGTACTTTCTTCCATGCATCAGAATGGACATGCTTCAGTTGAATTGAAATTTCTTCTTGATGAACCTGTCTGTTTGTGTGTTAGTGGTGCTCGGAGTTGAATGGGTGTTTCTGTGATTCCATACTTTAAAAGATCCTTATCGATCTCCACCAACCAAGGAGGAATCATTTTGAGACTTCTGAAGTATGATAACAAACATTTACAGATTGTTTCAGCTGGCAATCTGAAGTGATGAGTGTAAAACGTTATCCTTCATTTCTGGATTATGCTTGATATATTTTCGGTGTGGGTGTATATTTCTAAGTTGCTCCAATACAAGGGTGCCCATACCCAGGGGCAAGGTGGGGCCGCGGTCCCCCTCTAGCTCTCAGGGAAAGGCAAAAATCTAGTGTAGTCACGTGTTTTCCTTTCAAGAAAATGACTTAAAAGTCAATATTACGTAAAAGCTGTAGTACCGCCCCCCACCAACAGGCAGGGGATACTGTGGGTTATTCTACCGCAGAATAGAAATCGCCATTTATCTTCCAAAATATTAAAATTACTACGTACACCCAGGTTTGGGCCCCCCTCTAGAAACTCTCATATGGGCGCCCATGGCTCCAAAGTCTGTAAAGTCTGGTATTAATCTTTGATATTTTACCTTGGAGGCCTCCTACAGTATTACCTTATTCATTATATAAAAATAATAGTAATTGCAAATTTGTCTTATCATGTTTAAGGAAGTGGTGGGGGTGGAAATTTTTTTGAGCCCAGAGTCATTGCAGTAGTTAATTTCGGCCCCGATTATCTTGAAGGACACAACCGATTGACCCAGTGTGCAGAATGTATCATTGGAGGACAATGGCAGTGTGCAACCCAGATACCAAATGTACCTCTGTGTAGTGGTAAATGAAGAGGAGAGTACAGAATATTACATAGTGGAAGTTTGTGTACACAAACATTATTGAAGAATACAGCAGCCAAACCAGAAGATTTCAGACTGATCACAGGAGAATTGTAGCACACTGAGACTGTGGATTATCCATCCAAGACATTCATACTAATTTTGGATGAAATGGAATCACATTGATCCAAAAATAGGATTTTTAGGCCAAGGATGGATAAACTTACCGACTTGAAGGATTCCAATGGCCCAGTGACATCATAAAAGAAAAAAGAGGACAGGCATCTGATTTGAAAAGCTTTGATGAATCATACAGCCATATTACAAAATACTTGGTCAAAAATTTGGGTTTGTTATTCTTTGCATGTATGGTTCAATGTTATCTCCTCTATTGGAAATCTTTTAGCACCTTTTAGAATTTTTCCTTTGCTATTCACTATATGTGTCCGAACTGCTAGAATGTTGTGTATGGAGATTGCATGATATAATCTTTTCTTATGGCCAGTATGGTTTTATCAATGTCTGGCTTTAGGATATTCAGTAACAACAGAAAGGGCAATTCCAGCAGAATTTGTCATACTGGCCCAGCACCTGGTGTTATCTCACGGGTTACTATCTCATGGAATCCTAATTTCATTATTACACATAGTGGAAAAAGTGTATCTCATATGTTGACCAACCATTGATACATCCAGTACTGATTTTCTAGGAAAAAATGTAACTGGTACGTACTTTCTGCAGGATCTGTTGCTAACATTAAGAAACCATAACCGTAAGGAAGAATGTGAATGTAAAATGTTTCAGAATGAGATTATAAGTTGTACCTGGACTGCGAAACAAATAATAATATATATCATATCTAGAACTAAGAGCACGAGAGTACATTGTTTAAAGCAACTTCCAAATCAGCATCAGAGCATCACAGCATCCCATGCTTCTCCTCCCTACTTTTGCTATCTATAACCAGCTGTCTTCCTTTCAGATACCACAACTTGACATACTGGTACACATTTAGATTGAACAATTGTGAAGGAGATCATACTTTGATGAATATCAAGTTGGTGACAGTCTTCAGCCTAACCTCTTAAGGATCAAATGTGAAAGTGAGGAAATGACATCACACCAAAGAAGGATTTATTTAGTGACGTCTCAAAATATATTGAAATATGTGATTGCATGTGGCTGTAGGCTGTACTGTACATCTTTGATTTGGTGCTTAGAGCATTGATATGTACTATGATTTCAATAATATTGTACATGTCACTATTCTCAGCTGATTCAAGAAGGCTGTGAGATTGGCTGCTATGATACCTAAAAGGATTACCAACATACAACTCTATACCGTAATTAATCCAGATGTAGATGACCATGTCAGTGTTATCTAAATTTCTGTTGCTGTACAATGTACCTGTTAAGCAATTTATTCTGAACACTGAAAAAGTTTAATGGTATGGGTCCTGGAGCATAGGCCTATCACCAGAAAATATTCAGCTCTGAATACATCTCTTACATACTGGAGCTTTTTTTGTTGGCCCTTTTTTCATGTCTGCTTGAGGCCATAAGGACATTATATGACCACATGTGGCACATAATGCTGACAATTCTTGGATGGCTGCTATGTTCCCATGCTTCCTTGACGTATGCTTTATACCATGATTAGCACACATAGACCAATTTCAACAGCAGAAGATGAACTTTGGCCATGTATTGCAGTGATCAAATATTATAATGCTATTGGTTTTATGTCCCAGGTTTAAATACCACCACACAGAGCCTCCAAGGTTGGGCTTAGAAAGCCAGTACCACTGTATTCTACCATCAGAGCCACTGAGCCCAGCATAATGTGATGTGAATAAAGACATACAGCCATGTCTTTTCCTTTCTATGCCATGCCGTGTAGTAGTTACTGTTGCCAATCATACTGGCAATATGATATCCGGATATTTAGCATGTCAAACTGAATTTTAAGTGTACCGGTGATCATTTTACCCTTCTATCATTAGACTACTGTATAATAGATATGGCTTGAATAGTTTTGGTCTCTCTGGGAGCATGATTAGCTCAGTGGCTTACCTGTCTTGGCTGAGGTCCAAATTCTGGTTTGAACCTGGCTTTAGATTTTTTTCTTTAAAAATCGTGTAGTGTTAGAAAGATCGTCTGGTCTTAAAACAATGGCCAAAACCAAAACAACACTGCGTGGCTCCAGCCCTAGAGATAACTTGAGGTAAGCTGAAGGAAGTTTTGATTTTGGTCTCTCTTTTACTGTTGCAATCTTGATAGTCAGCAGTTTATTTATGCAGTGATGCAAGTTAGGTTATTTGTATAACTGAAAATAATTCTTCATGTATTATAGGTTAGGATATGCATTTAGGTTTAATTATGTTGTATATAGCTCACCTATTATAGAATAGGCTATGTTCTCCACTTGTAAAACCTTGATGTATTCAAAATCATTCAGAAAACTTCTGGTTATATATTTACCAACTGAAGGGAAGTTAGGTGAAGGTTACATCACATTTATCACTTATAAATAACCATCTATGTTTTCCAAGTTGCTCAGGGAAACTCCCAGTTGTGTGTGTTTTAATGTACCTGAGCTCTGTAATCTTCTTGTACCAAGGACATGTTGTATAGTATTGTATTCTAAATGTTTCTAGATATCTTTAAGTTATTTGCTATAGCAACAAACTTGTTTCAAGATGATTCTAGAATATGAACTTACCGAGAATTTCTTTAAGCTATTGTAGAATCTTCCAAGTATCTTGTAGTAATACTGTGTTGTAAGAAAGCTGAATTATGTAGAATCATAGCCAGTATATACAAATTCATACGTGCAGAGTATTGAGAGAGTTGAGTAAGTAGTTGAAGGAGAGTTATGGAGTCATGTTGTTGATACTGCTGAGGCAGATCAGTCTTGATTTACTGTTTGAGAGAAGAAGTTAAATGTGTTGCTTTTGTTATACTGACACTTCACGGTGGGTCATTCATAAATTACAGTGTACAGTATTTTGTATGCGATCAGTTCAGTGAGCGAGTTGTAAGTCCCGACAGTCAGTTGTTGATGTAGCAAGGTGTCCGACTCGTTGGCTGAACGGTCAGCGTACTGGCCTTCGGTTCAGAGGGTCCCGGGTTCGATTCCCAGCCGGGTCGGGGATTTTAACCTTAATTGGTTAATTCCAATAGCACGGGGCTGGGTGTATGTGTTGTCTTCATCATCATTTCATCCTCATCATGACGCGCAGGTCGCCTACGGGAGTCAAATAGAAAGACCTGCACCTGGCGAGCTGAACCCGTCCTGGGATATCCCGGCACTAAAAGCCATACAACATTTAATTTTTTTTTCATGTAGCAAGGTATTGTAAATCAGAAGTTATAAACTTGAACATATTCATGGCCTGTATTGACTACTTACAGTGAATCAAGGAATTTGAATCCACCTTGTCCATATTAAATATACTGTAAACATAATATTTATTTCACATCATTCATGTTTCGAGAATTATAATTCTCTTCTTCATTGAAAATAATATCTTCCAAAATCTAGTTAGAAATGAGAATATTTATTGTTCTTGAAACATTTCACATCCTCCTCCTTCTCCCTTATCCAGCTCCTGCCAAGTTGGAGCATTTATTGCACTTTTCGACCTTCCTCTCTCCTTCCACCATTCCTCTTCCATCATTTTGTTCCAGTTCAGGACTCTTCTTCTTGCACTCCTCTTTACTGAATATATCCACCTTGTTTTAGGTCTCCCTCTCACTCTGTTTCCCTCAAACTTCACCTCCATCATCTGTTTTGGTATTCTTTCCTCCTCCATTCTCTTCACATGCCCAAACCATCTTAGTTTAATTCTCTAATTTATGTTTTCCATTCCGACATCCTTTCTCACATCTTTGTTTCTTAGTCTGTCTTTCTTTGTTTTTCCTATCACACTTCTTAGGTATGGTATTTCACTTCACTGGCTTGAATTCTACTCCCCTCCCTATTTGTCATTGTCCAGGTCTCAGCTGGATAGGTCAAAATGGGTGCATAATACATTTTGTACATTATCTCTTTACACTTCCTTGGTACTTTTTTATTCCAGACAAGATTTCTTATACTTTGGTAGAATGCATTACCCTGTCGCAACCTCCTGCTGATTTCCATGTCCAGCCTTGTATTCTGCATTAGGTATTTGAAACTAGTAACTGTTTAAAGGCTTTGACCACCAATTTTCACAATGCCTTTCCCTAGTATTTCTCCTCTTGATATCACCATGGTCTTGCTTTTCTCTGTGCTGATTTTCTTTTCAATTTCCAATTTTCTTGTTCAGTGCACCAAGTAGTTCTTGTACTTCTTTGATGTTTCTTCCCCAGACCATAATATCATCTGCAAATACTAATAACTTCATCTACTTATTCCCATATGCTTCCTTTGTCTCCTTTATAATTTCATCCATAACCATTAGAAACAAAAAAGAATCATTGTCAGGTCAGGATCATCCTGCTACTGGATGTGACAGTAAACAGTGACTGTGACTGTCTGGCCAAGGGTCAAGTAACCATTACCAAACTTGACACCCAAAGGAGGAACCAATGGCTATAGGGGGAGGAGCCCTCTCTTTGGAGGCCAGGTGAAGCCTTTATATAGGAACTGACACATAAATTCACCAGAAAAGAGAACATGGTCAGGGGTTTAGATGGTGGAAGTGGGAGCAGATAAAATGGAAGAACTTTCTCTTGTCTGTACTTTTGTGAAGCAGTTGCAAAATGTGTCTGTACTCCTGAGAAACGGCCTAAAGTTACACCGGGCAGTAGGTATAAAATGCCTCTAAGAATGGCGATCCCATCGTAATAATAGCCTATATACGATATGGTACTTCTCAAAACAGTGTACGATGAATAAATAAGGTTCATTAACAGGAAATGTATTGACTAGGCAGATTTAACCAGAATACTATTTTAAATAGTTTTTAATGAGTTTTTGCATGTCAATACAGGAATAAACAACACCTATTAGGGTCAAATTTATCAACATATGAGGTCTAGTCATTTAATTGTTTGACTGCCCTTCCTGAGCTTGTATGGAGCACTGTTATCATTGTTACCCATAAAAAAAAAGGCAGTTCCGCTGTGCTTTGAGGAGTCAGTGTGCTCTTGTAAGGGCACCCTATGTGCATCATTCAATTTTTCTTTTCTTTCTTAGTTATTTCCTGCTTCATGTTTATTTGAATTTCAACAAGATAGCCAATTGGAATGTGCTAGAAGTGGATAAATGTGAAGTTGAAAGTGACATACCGTATTTTATAGCATAAGCTCCCCCCTTGCATATTTCCCTCCCCTACGATTTTTCATCATTAAAAATGATTTTATTAATATCACGTATAATTCCCTCTCCTGGTTTGTTCTTACTGGAGCGGCCTTCAAAATAATGGACAACAATGAACACAGCGGTACTTGACATAAAAATTGTCACAACATACCGTAAATTTGAACAGTGAAGTTGCAGATGTGTTTCTAGGCCAGTTTGTTACAAGTCGTCATAATGTCGAAATATTCAAACTACACGGCAAAATTTAAATTAAATGTGTTACCTTACGCCGATGCAAATTGAGTGAAAGCTGCAGGAAGACATTTCTCCGTTGATCCTAATTCAATACGGTATTGGCGGAGACAAAAAGATAAACTCATGACTGCAAAGGCAAGCTCCAAATCTTTCCATGGGCCTAAAACAGGGAAATATCCCAAAATTGATAATGGTGTAATTGCTTATGTCAATGAACTTCGGAATGATGGTTGTGTTGTCTCTTACGAAATGATTCAGAACAAAGCTCGTGAGATAGCTGCCATGCTCAACATTGACAGAAAGGATTTTAAAGCAAGCATTGGTTGGGTGATTCATTTTATGAGACGGAAAAATCTCAGTTTACGGAGGAGAACATCTTTGTGCCAGCGTTTACCTCGAGACTACACAGATAAGGTAATCGAGTTCCATCGTTACGTAATACAAGTGGGACAGCAATATGACTATTTACTCTCTCAGGTTGGTAACGCTGACCAGGCGCCAGTGTTTTTTGATATGCCGCATAACACCACCGTTGCTCCAACTGGCTCAAAAAGTGTCCTTGTGAAGACGACTGAAGCAGAGAGTCTAAGATGCACGGTGATGTTGTGCATTACAGCAGACGGCAATAAACTTCCACCATATGCCATCTTTAAAAGGAAGACATTACCAAAGGAGACTACCCCACATGGAATTCACTTACGAGTTCAAGAAAAGGGCTGGATGACAGCAGATTTGATGGTGGATTGGTTGGAGAAAGTCTGGGGAAGACGACCAGGGGCCATTATTACAAAATAAGTCCCTTCTTGTCCTAGACAGTTTCCGGGGTCACCTTGTGGAAGCTGCGAAAGAGAAAGTGAAACTGATGAAGTCCCATCCTATGATCATCCCTGGAGGTTTAACATCCATTCTTCAACCTTTCAAAGAACATCTTCGATGCCTGTATTCAGAAGAATGGATGGCGGCGGGATCTCGTCAGCTGACTCCAGCAGGCAAGATAAGGAAGCCATCAATACCAACAATGTGCGAGTGGATAATCTGGGCATGGGAGAAAATGAGTGTCGATATTGTTAAGAAGAGTTTTAAAACAACTGGAATTTCTTATGCCATTGATGGTTCTGAGGACGACATGTTGTGGAATAGTGAAAATGAAGAAGATGATGTGTTATCTGAGCCTGAAAATAGTGATGATAGTAACGAAAGTGAGACCACAGAATAGTGAGAGAAATGAAACAATGAAACAATGCATTGCTGCTCGTCATTGTAGCCTGATGAAGCCATGGTATTGTTTTGCGTTAATTGAAAATAAATACCAGTAGGCACCACTTTTTTCACATACCGGTATTACCATAAATATAACTTTGACCTAATACATCATTTCCCTTCCTTTCTGAATGTCTAGAAGCACCACTTGCATAATTCCCTCTCTAGTGTTTTCAAGAAAAATTTTCGAGAAAAAAAAGGGGGGAATTATGTGATAAAATACGGTATTTACTTTTAATGTCCAATAAATGAAGGTCGTAAGTCATAAAGTCCAATGTACAAATAGTCCAGTATACAAAATTGTCCATAGTACAAAAAATACAAAATATAAAATAGTACAATATACAAAAAGTCCAATAAACAGAAAGGTCCAATGTACAAAAAAGACCAACTAGAAAACAGAGTTATAGAAAAACCTCAAATTAAAAGGTATGTTAAGTGAACAATATAACATTATTATATGTTTGGTTTGTGTTCACGGTAATCAAATTTCATGTGATAAATTCTCAAAGAGAACAAAACTTGGTGAGTGATTATTTTATATGTAATCATTCTATAAACAGAAATAGTAACAAATTTTACTGGTGATGTCAAGAAAGGCAGATTTGTAAAGCAGGCTCCAGTAATACCATGCAGCAGGGTATCTTACTGGAACTTAAGTCAGTAATGATGGATTTTGAACTAGCCAATTAAGTTCCTACGCACAATGATCCAGAAGACCAGGAGGGATAAAATCAGGAATGAAAAAGTCAGAGAAGACGTAGGACTAGAAGACTCCTTACTCCAGAAGATCCAAAAGGCAAGACTGAAGTGGTTTGGTCATGTGAAAAGAATGAGTGCCAATAGGTCTGCAAGAAAGGAGTATGAAAGAGAAATCAGGGGAAAGAGACCAGTGGGCAGACCTAGAGAAAAATGGACAGACATAGTGAAGAAGGATGTAGAGGAGAGAGGTCAAGATTGGGAGTGGATTGTGAACGAAGAATGGTTCATGGACAGAACAAAATGGAAGGGGCTTTTATACCACACCTGAGAAGCTGGAGTTGGTCAATGATGATGATGATGATGATGATGATGATGATGAACTAAAAAACTGCATGTTGTAGTTTTCCTTGTAGCAATATTAAAGGCTATTTCAGTTTATTCAGCAGTCAATCTACAGAAAAATTGTTTCTTTAGGATAACAATAATATAAAGCAATATCTGCAAGCACTTTCCTACCATATGAAGATACATGCTAGCCCTGATGCAGTAGAAAATGAGAAAATTAAATTAAATTCTGTAAAATTTTGTAATATTATTAATTCACTTTGACATGTAATGAACACTTGATATGAATGTATTTATTAACTTTGGCCATTTTTCCCCAAAATACAATATTACGGCTTTACGGCATTTCATGAGGGACATTTTTGCTACTGGATATTTAATAATGTTGGGCATTTTTGGCACTGGACATTATTTCAGTGGATATTTTGCTGTGGAACAATTGACTGATAACAAGGAAGAATCTCTTGTTGCTGAGCAATTTGCATATGCAATATGGGTCCTGTGGCTGGCTCTAAGCTTCCCTTCAGGAGATGGTGGGTTTGAACTCACTGTCTGGATTTCTGAAGAATGTTTTCTATATCCAAAATGTTCACAGTCAAGAAAAATTTTAGCTAATCAGGTTGATTTCTAGCTGCCATAGAGAGATGTTATAAACTTCACAATTTACATTTATTTATTTATTTAGAAAATACATTCTCTTGCAGAGCTAACTCGAATAAAGTCATCTGATGTTGACTTTGCTGCTTCACTCCAGCCTTGAAAGTCTAAGCAGAAAGATAGAAAACTTTGTCCATTGGAGCATTATCTGGAAACAAGTGCATTTCCTCATTGGATAGCAATTCCTATCTGCTGCTTCAAATATTCTGTTGAAGAAAAGCCTCCAGTAATTCCAGACAATTGTTTGCCGATTCCTGAAACAGGATTTTTAGCCTCTTGACACCACGTCTCCATCGTTTCAACTGTGAGTGCCACAAAGATGTAGTTGTCCATCACTGCTCTGTATTTCGTCCTTTTACTGTGCACGGTGAATTCCGTAACAGAACCAGCAGCTCTGCAAGTGTGAGGCAAATGAGATGATGATAAAGTATCAATGCACATGGCATCCCACAAGAGAGATCTGCCTTTGTTCTATGGGAATAAAGTCAGACTATCAGGGCGTTTTCTGTCTGTACGACTAATGCCATTCTGTTCCAGGACAGAAGAGACATCGATAGATGTAAAAGCTCTTTTGATGATGTCATTAATTGAACACTGTGTTGAGAAAATTGACCAGCACTCTTAAAGCAACAGCCATAAATGTTAACTTCTGCTTCACATATGCACTTACATGACTGGTAAATTTTGCAACCAAGACGTAAGACGTCTGTGATCTTAAATGACATATTATCCATAACTGTGCCCACATTGGCTGACCCCCTGTGGGTGGGGGCGGTAGAATAACACCCACGGTATCCTCTGCCTGTCATAAGAGGCGACTAAAAGGGGCCCCAGGGGCTTTGAACTTTGGAGCGTGGGTTGGCGACCATGGGGCCCTCAGCTGAGTCCTGGCATTGCTTCCACTTATTTGTGCCAGGCTCCTCACTTTCATCTATCCTATCCGACCTCTCTTGGTCAACTCTTGTTCTTTTCCGACCCCGACGCTATTAGGTTTGCGAGGGCTAGGGAGTCTTTCATTTTCACGCCCTTCGTGGCCCTTGTCTACTTTTGGCCGATATCTTCATTTTTCGAAGTGTTGGACCCCTTCCGTATTTTCCCTCTGATTAGTGTTATATAGAGGATGGTTGCCTAGTTGTACTTCCTCTTAAAACAATAATCACCACCACCACCACATTGGCTGATGGAAAAGCCTTAAGCCACAAGCCTGTTTCCTTTTCCTGAAGAGTGAGATGTTGTGCTTGATCAATTTGTGATGGACATGATAGAATCAAGGAGTTAAGAATCCGAGGGGTGTTTATCATATCCAAACTTCTTTGTGAATCCAGGGATGCTCAAGAGTTCAAATTATTGGATATGGCGTTCCAGTCATATCTTGCATACCTCGACATTAACAATATTATCAGAGAACAGAAACTTGATGAAATCAGATACTCCATAGGTGGAAGCAAGAAAAGTGGGAATGGAAATATTAGTTAACCTATGAATTCCAAGGCCTCCAAGTTTTATTAGCAAACATGCCAGGATCTAATTACTATCCTCAAATGGTATCTTAAGTATAAACGTGAGGCAACTTCTTGTCAAAACATCAGCTTGAGCAAGGAACAAAGGAAATAACCACAGAAGTTTGGTCTGCAGGAAGTAATATAATTTTGGAATAAAGGCACAATTTTTCAATAAGAAGCATGTCATGTGAGAACTGATCACTTGTAGACCATCATACAGCGTCATTAATTCGGTTATCACAGCTTTTACTTTACAATTGCCTCCACAGCCTCAACTGTTAGCATTGATCCAAGTAAGGATAGACTGGAATTTGTTGTAATGCGAAAACTGGGAATAGTACCCTGAATTACAGAAACTCTTGACTCATCTCTCGTGGAACGGAAGTATATTTTGCATTTCTTGGTTATTATGATCAAATTCTCTTTTAGATTGATATATAAACCTATGAATTATATATTGTTCACTGAATCTGATGTCTTGTGTGACATGGTTAGCAAATACAGATTCTCAGCTGAGTCTAGCATTATGTCCATTTTTCTGACTTTCTTTTATCAACTACAGTATTTCTTTCTTTCAGTTCTACATTTCCTTACCAATTCAGTTTAACCATGCTGCCATGTGTTGAGTTTAAGAATGCATAACTCTGTGTATTTAGGGCCCAGGAATACCATGACAAGTTCTTGACTGACATCGAGTTCGATAACATGTACCTGACGCCATATTTTCGCAAGATTGATGCTAGGCGGCGCAAGCGAGAAGAATTGACGCTACTCCCCTTGAAAAAATTGGAGCGACTGGAGATTGTTGATCCATACTCCTTGTGTCCTGCTCCCAAGGAAAGGATTCACTTAGTACGTTTTAAAAAACTTGGTATATAATTTTATTGATTTATCTATCTATCTGTCTGTCTATCTATCTATCTATAAAACCTACAATTTCCTCCTTTGAGTCAGTGTGTCTGTCTGAGGAAGTTCATACATTTTTTGAAGAACTAAACATGATTAACCTTCCACATATTGGATGTCCTGTATTTATATAGAGATTATGCTCAGAAGTCTTGCTTAAAAATGGGCATTACAGTATTTAAAGTTAATATTGCAAAAGGAGGTAAAACCTTCTAGATAGTTTTACTAGGCCCAATATTTAGTGATTAATACTCAAATTACAGACAGTCAGTAGCCTACATTTTCCATGATCATATAGAAATCTCAGGGGCAGATGTTTAATAGAGCAGGGACTTATTTACCAACGGCTGTTTTCAACCATTTCTGCTGACATCTAGGGTTAGCAAAGTACCTTTAAACTGGGTTCAATTTCTGGCTCTGCATTGAATATGATTTAATTGAAGGGCTTGAAAAGGGTATATTCAGTCCCAGATAGGTAATTGAAATGGACAAACAAGTGACAGTAGTGCTATTAAGACAATGTAATAGGCAAAGATCTTTACACAATATTTTGTTACAGCAAACAGAACAACATGGGATGTTTGGCTAATTGTACTTTCCCTTAAAACAATAATCACTACCACCACCACTGCAGATGAACAGTTGTTCATTTCATTTTGGGCTCATTAAGGCATAGCAAATACATTTTACATATTCCAAGATACAGTACACAGCTATTGTATTTCTTGTTAACCTGCAAATAGGAGGAATTTACAGTAAATTCTTATAGGTAGGTAAGGGTTATTCTGGCCGAAGGCAGGTCCGAACCTCCGCAAAGGTGTTCCTGAGCCAGAGTTTTCGTGCGGTAGGGTGGCCAGTTCCTTTCTGCTCCTCCATTCCCTTACCCCCCCCCCCAACAGCGCGTGGCAACCCATCCAACTCCTGACCACGCCCAATGTTGCTTAACTTTGGAGATCTCATGGGATCCGGTGTTTCAACACGGCTATGGCCATTGGCGTAAATTCTTATAACTATTATCAAATTTTAAGATTTTGTGTCATTTATTATATGGGGCTGGTGACCTCTTTAAACCATAATAACCATCATCATTATTTATTGTTAGCTACTTTGTGGCATATGGGGAAGGATGGAGCACCCTTTTGCATAGCAAGATTGTCTACCAAGTGATGGTTTGTGCTAAGTGAGTAGACATACCTGTATGCACAGCCAGAAGTGGTACAAATTAAAACAATTATTTATATTCACTGAGGAATTGTTTTCATGTCCTTGTAATGTTCACTTGCATTCAGTCCATTTCATACAAATTTTCTCTGAAGTTTTGAGGAGCTTGGTGAAGATGTAGGGTGCATTTTGACATGATAAGTTCTTTATAGCAGATATGCTTATTGGTCCTTGTGAGCTGAATGTTAGCTTCAACAATACTGTCTTGATACAGACTGTGACGTCAATTGTAGATTTATTGACAACTAATGGCACAGAAAACAATGTGGTGTATGAACTTATCTGAAATAGTATTGTGATTCTTCACATTTTGAATCTTGCTTGTCCTACCAGTCTAAGCAAATTAATACATTGTATTCTGAATGATTATGTTATTAAATGTCAATTGAGATTTCAGTTATTTCACTCCAGAAGGTACAGAGCTAATGAATATGTGTAGTCCAGAATGAACTATATTTTGGCTTGTCTTCATTCTTGATAGGGGGCTCAAACAGTACGTCTGCTCCTGGAAATGGTCACCCCAGCTGCCTTCATTATGCTGGATATCTTACTATATGAGACACTGGATCTGGTGCGCAGACATGCACGCATTGAGTACACACAGACAGGTAGAGTTAAATGGTTAATCTATAGCAGTGGTAGTCACCCCGCAGAACATCATGTGCCACTTTTATGCACTGAAACTTGAATTTGTACTCCCGCATCCATGATTGCCAGAAATGATATGTGGTTTTGATTGCTTTTTTTTTAGGCCTATAAGTAGAAAAATAGTTTTATGCTTGCACAACAAACCCTATGAAATAAATGATACATAACTATTACATAATTATTACTTTTTACAAAACCTTTAGTTTATTAACCATCTAATCAATACATAGTTTACTCTGAAACAGTACTAGTTTCAACCATAGATACTGGTCATCCTAAGCTATTAATCATAAAATTAGAATTTGGACATAGTGACATCATAAATGAAAGTGGAGGGGGGATTAAACCTCCTGAATTAAGGCTACAAATACAAACACATAAAATACACTAGCGTACACATTTAAAAATCTAAAGATTAGACATTTCATAAATGGTCATAAACTAGTAGGTGGAACTTAAAATGATTTCAAAACTGCACTTGTGTCGAGCAAAAGATGATGTAAAAAGCCATTGCCTATTAGTAGTCCCATCATGGATCATAGTAAAATATGCATTACAAGAAAATATCACAGTATTGGTGCAAATAAAATTGGTTAATTGTTGATTTGCCTGTCAACGCCGTATCACTGAAGGAACAATCTTCTTTGGTTATAATAAATGAAGGATACCACCAACCTGTTACAGTGTCATAATAGGTGGAGAGGTGATACTGCGACGTGGGCATCCCAGGTGACGGATAGTGGGGTCCTCACCAGTATACCGGCAGACTTGAGCTAAATAAAATAGCTCTCGCTGACCAAACACACACTTCACAACCTCATTAATCACCAATTCATACCTCACCAATCGCCTTTCCAGATCGCATCTAGAATTGTAAACCCTGACCTTGCTCAGAAATGTTTCGATTGTAATGATCAGACAATCAGCCAATCATGAAAAGTCTTCTAATGAATGAATCCACCAGCTCGGACATACAGTATCGACGATCCAAGCAAATTTAAATCTAAGAATTTCATTTTTGTCTGTATTGAACTGAGAATGGAAGATAGGAAACTTAAAAGAGTCCACCTTTTCAATACAAAATTGTTATAGTTTATTACAACATATATTTACATTTGGAACTAGTTTCGACGCTGTTTGGCGTCATCTTCAGCCAAAATGTGGGAAATAGGCTAGCATGTAGACATTTATATTACACAAGGCGTTATATTAAACAATACACATCTTGCAAGGAGATAAAAACAGGGACAAATATAGAAACAAATGAATCGTTGAGAAAGCAAAAGTTTTACATATTAAAAATAACCTTAACCACACGTCTTGTAGTGCGAAAATATTCGCCTTGAATGATTCCTGAATACAAAACGCACGCGCACACATTTCTGAAGAGCCAGCAGGCAGGAAAAAGTAAAGTGAAACCTTAAGAGTTCTTCTGAGAAGAGTTCATCATTTTTTCAGTGTTCCGACTAACTAATGAAGTTTCCCTTGAGTTCCTGATAAATACACACAACAGGAAATTCTCCTTCACTCTCAACAATAGCTATAAAGACCAACGGTAAGTTTCATTTTAAATATTGTGCAGAGACGTGAAGGCATGATCTTGAGCATGATATAACTTTTTCATTTAACCCAATTTTTTACACAAGGTGTTACATTCAACAATACACATCTTACGAGGAGATAAAAACAGGGACGAATATAGAAACAAATGAATCATTGAGAAAGCAAAAGTTATACATATTAAAAATAACCTTAACCACACATCTTGCAGTGCGAAAATATTTGCCTTGAATGATTCATGAATACAAAACGCACGCGTACACACTTCTGAAGAGCCCAGGGCAAACAGGACGCAGCTTTAAAATCAGATATGCAGAACATGTCAATGCCATAAAACACAACCGTTTTTCCGCGGTCGGCCTACATATAAAAGAATTTAAGCACAACTTTACTGAAATAAATCAAGATCTTGAAGTATTAGATATTCTAAACAAAGGTTCTTTCCTAGACGTCACTGAAAACCTCTATATTCATTTAGACCAATATTTCAATCCTAACCTAAACTTAAATGATATCTCAGAGAAACCAAAGATCCTATTCAACTTTCTCATTGAATTTTTCAAAAACATGAATATCCCGAAAAACAGATCTGTCTTTCACATTATGCATAATACTTTGTCACGCCGCACACTTTCACCACATCACCCTCCATATTTCCCCTCCTTCCACTCCTCCTCCCCTACCGCTCCTTCCCTCTCCCCTCCTAATCCAACAATGGCCGCTCCCCAGACCTAAACTATCCAACACGCCCTGCTCCTCTTCATCTCGCGCCATAGCTTTACCGCCTTATGTCCCGCAATAAACATCATAGAAACCTGCCCCCGCCCTACACGTAATGCTGCAACAATACACCACAAATACTGGCACAGTCAACCTCCAAACTCTCAGAAAATGAATTCCTTAATACCAATTTTATATTCTCGTCGAGCTGAATACCGGACCTGTGAAGATTACAAGATTATTTTGTGCATCTACAGAAGGGTGGTGTTAATGAAGCTACGTAATATAGAGAGAGGCATTCCAAAGGTGATTAAATGAAGAAGTTATATCATGTTCAAGATCATGCTTTCACGTCTCTGCACAGTATTTAAAATACAATTTACCGTTGGTCTTTATAGCTATTGTTGAGAGTGAAGGAGTTTTTCCTGTTGTGTATGTTTATCAGGAACTCAAGGGAGACTTCATTAGTTAGTCCGAACATAAAGAAAATGATGAACTCTTCTCAGAAGAACTCTTAAGGTTTCACCTTACTTTTTCCTGCCTGCTGGCTCTTCAGAAGTGTGTACGCGTGCATTTTGTATTCATGAATCATTCAAGGCAAATATTTTCGCACTGCAAGATGTGTGGTTAAGGTTATTTTTAATATGTATAACTTTTGCTTTCTCAACGATTCATTTGTTTCTATATTCGTCCCTGTTTTTATCTCCTCGTAAGATGTGTATTGTTGAATATAACACCTTGTGTAAAAAATTGGGTTAAATGAAGAAGTTATATCATGCTCAAGATCATGCCTTCACGTCTCTGCACAATATTTAAAATGAAACTTACCGTTGGTCTTTATAGTTATTGTTGAGAGTGAAGGAGAATTTCCTGTTGTGTGTATTTATCAGGAACTCAAGGGAAACTTCATTAGTTAGTCGGAACACTGAAAAAATGATGAACTCTTCTCAGAAGAACTCTTAAGGTTTCACTTTACTTTTTCCTGCCTGCTGGCTCTTCAGAAATGTGTGCGCGTGCATTTTGTATTCAGGAATCATTCAAGGCGAATATTTTCGCACTACAAGACGTGTGGTTAAGGTTATTTTTAATATGTAAAACTTTTGCTTTCTCAACGATTCATTTGTTTCTATATTTGTCCCTGTTTTTATCTCCTTGCAAGATGTGTATTGTTTAATATAACGCCTTGTGTAATATAAATGTCTACATGCTAGCCTATTTCCCACATTTTGGCTGAAGATGACGCCAAACAGCGTCGAAAGTAGTTCCAAATGTAAATATATGTTGTAATAAACTATAACAATTTTGTATTGAAAAGGTGGACCCTTTTAAGTTTCCTATCTTCCGATCCAAGCAAAGGCACCATATGGATATGGTGGAGTGTCACGTAGAAGGTCAAGGTGATTAAGAGTGCATGGAAGGCCAAAGGAGTATGCAGCTGCAGCAAACTAAGAGAACACTTAAATTCAACAATCCAGGGAAATTTTCATATTTCACCACACACAGCATATACTCACTAATGAAACTCGGCAAGATGAAACATTTAACAGATATAATGGATCAACATAAAATTTTAATAACAGCTCTTCAGGAACTTAGGAATACGGATCAAGATCCAATAGAATCCAGAGGATATCACCTTTACAAAGGCCCTCCAGGAAAATCAACCTCACTAGGTGAAGAAATTATGATCCCAGTTATTTAATAAATAATAAAATATATATGGAGAGATCTAAAACACCCCTCAGTGACAAATTGGAGATGATAATTAACAAACTGAAAGCTGTAGCTGTGTAAATTGCTCCCATTAAACAAAGAAAGAAACATGCCTGATGGAAGGAGGAATGTGACAATCCCAATTTGGAATGGCATTTCTAGTCCATAACAGTATATCGGACTCAATCAAGGACTTCTCATTAACCTCTCCAAGAATGGCAACATTAACACTTAAAAAGGGAAATAAAACTTATACTCTGATAAATGCCCATGCTCCAAAAAACAACAAAAATGCCAAGGAAAAAGAAGAAACTGTTAAATTTTGGGAAGAACTGGACCATCTACTATTAAACATCCCTGATGTAAACATTAAACTGTTGCTTGGAGATTTCAATGCAAAAATAGGACAAGAAAGAACATATCATGCAATAGTGGGAAGATGGCCAGCTTATAAATTCACAAACAAAAATGGGCAAAGATTAATCGAACTTTGTGAGGACCATGGACTTATTCTGGAAATCACAAGATTTAAGAGACAACCACACAAATTAATGACTTGGAAATGTCCTAATGTAAAATTGGGGGGGTTTCAAAGTGACCATGTAGCCATGGAGAGAGAGTACTACAAAGAAGTTTATAATGTGATAGTCCTCTGCGGGGGGGGGGGGGAGATTGACATTGATTCAGATCATTATATATCAAAAATAAAGTTAACACCTAAGCACCTAAGAAATCTCAATCCACTAGGTGAAGAAATTATGATCCCAGTTATTTAATAAATAATAAAATATATATGGAGAGATCTAAAACACCTATCAGTGACAAATTGGAGATGCTAATTAACAAACTGAAAACTGTAGCTGAGTAAATTGCTCCCATTAAACAAAGAAAGAAACATGCCTGATGGAAGGAGGAATGTGACAATGCAATTCAAGAAATGCATAAAGTATGGTTATCTGACCAACAACGGAAAACCGAAAAATCCCGCAAAAAACTCATGAATGCCAGAAGACAAACAGCTAAAGAAATTAGAATTAAAATAAATTATCAAAAAGAAACACTGAATACCATAGAAGAAGCATTTAGTCAACATGAAACAAGAGACTATTACAAAACATTTCAACAATGTCAATCAAAGTACACTCCACCTACACTTATGATGAAAAATAAAAATGGGGAAATGGCACACAGTAATAGGGATAATGTTAAAATTATGGTCAACTATTTTAAAGAATTACTTAACTGTGAAGATCCACAAGAACAATTCGATTTTGGTCCTTTCTAAAAGAATAAAACTCCACTGGAAAAGGTTATACTGCCAATTCATGACAAAGTGATCAAAGCAATAAATTCCCTCAAGAACTACAAAGCAGCAGGAGAGAATCAATTGGTAGCAGAACTATGGAAGAATGCAAATAAACAAACCCTTCAAAATTTACATAACCATATCATAGGCATCTTGAATAATGAAGAAATGCCTGAGGAATGGACTACAGCAATAATCCAGCCACTGCACATAAAAGGTGATAGATCGGATCCCAGTAATTTTTGAGGTATATCTCTGCTTTAATATTTAGAAATTTCATGATCCGTATTGAAGTGGGATTACAATATTTAACAAGAACTAAACAATATTGACCCCCACATCAAATTTACACTTGAGTCCGAAAATAATAAAGTAATTAATTTTCTGGATTTAACTATTCTCAGAAATCCATCTGCTCTTTCATATAGAATTTTCAGAAAACAGACACAAACTGCCAATACTATTCGTCAAGATTCCATACATCCTCAAACACACAAACGTGCAGCGTATAATAGCATGGTTCATCGTGCATTCACGATACCTATGTCTAAAAAAGACCTCAATAGCGAACTCAACACTATAAGAGCAATCGCCAAATTCAACGGTTACAGCAGATCATTTATAGAACAGATAATCAATAAATTTAGACACCGGCCCAAGACTACTCTCACTAAAGAAAAACCTATCACTAACGTTTCATCTACTTTTACATTCAACAACGGTATCCATCAAATCACGAATGTTTTTCGAAAACATAACGTAAAAATCTTCTTCAGAACTAATAATAGGACCTCAGAAATTATACATAATTCAACATCAGTCAACACCTCTAACAGATTTTCCAAATCTGGAATCTATAGATTCAAGTGTATCTACTGCAGCGCCTCCTACGTGGGACAAACAGGACGCAACTTCATAACCAGATATTCAGAGCACGTCAACGCGGTAAGATATAACAAGTTTTCTGCTATAGGCCAACACATTCACGACTCTAATCATAAGTTTACTGATATAGAACATGATTTTGAAATACTTCAAATAGCAAACAAAGGGCCAATTATGAACATCGTCGAAAATTGTTTCATTCATTGCAATCAATATTTCAACCCTAACTATAATTTAGATGAAATTTCTGAGAAAACTAATATTCTTTATGATCTCTTAATTAAATGGCTAAGAAATATTAGAGCACCTAAAAACAATTCGATCTTTCAAACCATACGCAGTACATATCCACATCATTTACCCCCACTACCACATCCTTCCGCTCCACCTTAGCTCTGTGACAGTTGCTCCGCCTCTACCCCTCCCCTCTCCTCCCTTACGCCTCGCCCCTTAACCTTATAATTGCATCCATCAGTCCAGCTCTTTCCGCCGATCACTCAGGCTGCTCAAGGTGAGTTCGTTTCTAGTATTCTCTGGGTTTTTCTAGACTTTTCTTTTTGATCTTTCCTTCCGATCTTTTGCCTAATTCGACTTCTAATTTCTTCCCCAGGTTCCTCAACCCATATTGAAGTGGGAATTAATTCTTTGGATCTTACCAAGTTCATGTTTACGTTTATTTTCCGGAACCAAACTACAGAACACACATAGTGTCATCTTCATATGACAATAAACCTCACAGCATAATTTAACAGTTTTAGAAAACTAAAGTTAAATATAAGCTGGACAAACCGCCATGGGTATACAACAACGGAGTCATCATTTTAACGGATTTTAAAATGGAATGCAACTTCATCTACCATATTTTATTTTATATTCATCTGTGCAAATGTTATAGTGTGTTTTTAAAGTTGTTTTAAAGTCATATTTCATATTCATCCATGCAGATGTTATAGTGTGTATAAAGTTGTTTTAGGGTTTTATTGTGTTTGCCCGATTTGACTTTGTGGCTGATGATGGCACATATCTGGTGCCAAAACTAGTACCTCATTTGAACGATATGTGATTCTTTCACATTAATAAATATCTTTGTATTGAATAGGAGGAACCCTCTTAATTTTTAAATATTGTATATCTCTGCTTGATGATGCTTATAAGATTTTATCTAAAATTATATATACTAGAATTCAGGAATAACTTGACCAGAAACTGGGAGAATATCAGGGAGGATTTTGACCAAGATGAAGTTGTCCCGATCAAATCATCAGTCTTAAGTAGATCATGAATACCATAGAGTTCGGAACAAGAGATTAATCATCACTTTTGTTGATTTCGAAAAAGCTTATGACAGTATTCGTCGTGAGTCACTACTAAAGTCCTTAAAGAATTTGGTTTACACCAAAAACTCATCATTCTTATTGGAATTACTCTTATGAATACTAAGTCGAAGTCAACTTTAGAGATGAATTGTCTGAGCCATTTTGAAATCCACACTGGACTTCGTCAGAGACTTCTTACCGTTATTGATTAACTGTGACCGAGCTCGATAGCTGCAGTTGCTTAAGTGTGGCCAGTATCCAGTATTTGGGTGATAGTGGGTTCAAACCCCACTGTCGGCAGCCCTGAAGATGGTTTTCCGTGGTTTGCCATTTTCAAACCAGGCAAATGCTGGGGCTGTACCTTAATTGAGGCCACGGCTGCTTCCTTCTCACTCCTAGCCCTTTCCTGTCCCATCGTCACCATAAGACCTATCTGTGTCGGTGCGATGAAACAAAACAACTTGGGGAAAAAATCTTGATTAACTGTGACCTGGAGAAAATCATGCGAGAATGGGTAAAAAAAAATGTCATTCAAACATCATGATAGGCAGAAATATTAAACTTAATTGCCTAGCATTTGCAGACGATCTTGCAGTACTAGCTTGTAGTGTGGAAGAAGATAAATTTCACATTGAAGAACTTGACAAAATTGCTACAAAAATCGGACTGAAAATCTCATTTGAAAAGACTGAAATGATGCCGACCTTCAAAATTGAAACACCAGCCATTCTTCTCGACAGTTGCGAATAAATTAAGATTGTAAATAAGTTCAAATATCTCGGGGAAATTATAACCTGGAACACAAAAGAGAAAACATTGATTGACAGCCGAACATCTAAACTGAAAACAGCCCAGCGAATCACCTGGCCAACTTGTTAAAAAAAAAATCTGTCTGCATGAATGCTAAATTTCATTACAGTACAATTGTAAAATCCAAAGCAACATATGCTAGTGAAACAATTTTCAAGTTTAACACTAAATCAACAACTGATAAATTGCAGAAATTAGATAGAAGAATCATCAAGACAATCATCAATAAGAAAAACAAAGTTGATGGCCAGTGGAGATTATTACCTAATGAAGTGGTATATTGTGAAAGTGAATCAATAATAGATACAATGTGGAAAAGGAGAATTGCCTTTTTTGTCATATATATTCAGACTGCCAGAAACCCGACTGGTGAATCAGTTATTTAGTTGCTTCTGGAAAAACAAAACAAAGAACACTTGGTTCACAGATATCATAAATGATTTAGAATTAAATTTATCAATGCTCCAGATTGAAGGCAAAGAAGAGAAGAGGATTCTAAGGAATAAACACTTGCAATTCAAACTCATAACATTTGAATGAAGGAAGTACACCATTACTGACATCCAAAGAGCAGCCAGGTCCGACAGAAAGAAGAAGTTTTGGGAGGGGAGGAAGAAGCTGAAAAGGTGACTCTATTTAATACTATTAGATGTTAATGTATATGACTGATTAAAGTGCTCCAATGGGGGGATAAACTCTGAAAAAGAAATATTTTTTTTTGCTAGTTGCTTTACCTTGCACCGACACAGATAGGTCTTATGGCGACGATGAGACAAGGAAGGGCTAGGAGTGGGAAGGAAGCGGCCGTGGCCTTAATTAAGGTACAGCTCCAGCATTTGCCTGGTGTGAAAATGGGAAACCACGGAAAACCATTTTCAGGGCTGCCGACAGTGGGGTTCAAACCTACTATCTCCCGATTATTGGATACTGGCCGCACTTAAGCGACTGCAGCTATAGAGCTTGGTTGTGAAAAAGAAAAAGAAGGACATTAACTTTATTATTGTTATGAAAGTAAGTCTATCCATCCATAAGGGCATTAATAGGGGGATATCCTTCGAGGTTACAGTGGTGCATCCAGCACAGCTGTCAGTGTCTACTAATAACTGTTAGGTTCTTAAGTCTGCCGAAACTAGCTTTGGAATAACATTTATAAACTACCTGAAAAATGAGGACATATGGTGACAGTATTATACCTGATAAAGAAACAACCTAATTAAAATAGAATGACATGTTTTGTTCTTGAAAGAACATCATTAGATTAGAAATTTGGAACTTATCTTAAAGAAGTCCTCACTTCTCTCCACTCTCAATAATGGTACTCTCTCGCTGGTGTGAGTCCAGCTAGGTCAATGATACGCTGAACTGTACTTTTAGGAGTTTTTTATGCTGTTATTCTTAGTGCCCAATAATAATAATAATAATAATAATAATAATAATAATAATAATAATAATAATAATAATAATAATAATAATAACAATAACAACAACAACAACAACAACAACAACAACAACAATAATAATAATAATAATAATAATAATAATAATAATAATAATAATAATAATAATAATAATAATAATAACAATAACAACAACAACAACAACAACAACAACAACAACAACAACAACAACAACAACAATAATAATAATAATAATAATAATAATAATAATAATAATAATAATAATAATAATAATAATAATAATAATAATAATAATTGTATCCAGTCACATTTTTGTGTTCTTTGTATCTAGTGTGGAAATTTATTTTTGTTTGGCCTATATATATAGCATTGCACTGGTTTGTTTCTGCTATTATTATTATTGTTTTATTATTGCTGTCATTTAAATTGTTTTTTGAAAATTATTTAGGGGTTGTCTAATGAGCTTTTAATTGGTTGGCTAATTTTCCGTTATATCATTTTTGGTTGCATGAATGCGTTTCATGGAACTATATTATTATTATTATTATTATTGCTATTGTTATTATCATCGTCATCATCATCATCATCATCATTGTCGTTGTTGTGGTTGTTGTTGTTGTCGTCGTTTTCGTCGTCGTCGTGGTTGTTGTTGTTGTTGTTGTTGTTTTTGGGATTAAATTTATGTTAATGATTTGAATGAACAAAGTCTAAATTGAATTAATTTGTATTTTGTAAGGCAATATTGATAAATGATAAATTCTCTGAATTTACGCAGCATCTTGGCCACTCCAGATGTTTAATTAGGTTAGAGAGTAATGCTGTCTCTCAGGCCAAGGGAATTTGTTTCAGTAATGTGATTTGCAGAGAAGGTGATGTGGGTATAATCATGGCCTATAATAGGAACTGTCCCAGCATTCACCTTAGTGTAGGAGAATGGAAAACAACAGAAAACCATTCTCAGGACAGCCGACGGTGAGGACCAGCCCCTCCGCCTCCCAGATGTAGAGCTACAAGGCTAGTAAAACTAGCTGCTATTAAGCCGAAGCCTACTCTACTTGGTCCCACTACAGACAAATTTCCTCGAATATCTCAAGTCCGTATTTCACTAGTTAGTGATATCCCTTAGCTTTCCTTTTTTCTGTCCTTACATTTGTTCTTGATGAGGTATTTTGAATTTGGACAGTTTGGTATAAACTTCTCTCATTAATTCAGCAACTCATCCTTTTTCTTATGAGTTACCCATATGACTCATGCTACACTATGTCTAACAGTGTAATGTTTAGCGAGCTGTGTTTTAAATACTTGGTGATGAAATCTGACAGATTTTAACTGGGCAATACTTAACTTATGAATGATCAACTGTGTTTGGTGTTAGTCTAATATAAATTCTTCCTTTGTAAACCGTTATAAATGGTAAAAGCTCTGAATGTTGTATGTGCGTCTCTGTGATCAAGTTCACTTGGCTGAGGATTATGAAAGGCTACGAGTTAAAGTATGTTAAAGTATGTTCCTTCATTTTTCATGATAAATTTTCTGTCATTTAGCTCAGCTGCTCTACTTTTCTTGGCTCTTCGTGAACTATGATAAATCAGTGTACCTAGTATATTCATCTTGCTGGTGTAACTTATCCCTCTCTCTTGTTTTTGGTAACTGAGTGGTGAAATCAGAAGTCTGCCTGTGGCTTAACTCAGGGGTGTTCAACTTAATTCATGGGTGGGCTAAATAGCAGATTCTTAATCGAACTGCAGGCCACAAAATCAATCCCCCCCACCATCCGCTACCCACCTCGTCCTTCTCTAACACACAAACACATCCACACACCCAGGTGCCCCCTTCTTCAATCAGCAACCAATCTCTCATGTGGCTATTCGACAATACAAACAGTAAACCTGAAACACAATACAAAACAAGTTGAAAAACATAAAACTCTAACTTTGGATAAACTGACACATTGATGAGAGGTCTGGGCCTTTGTTTGAAGTAACAATTTTGAAATGTCTGGAGATAGATTTGACACAGCCAAGCTCAGAATTGAATGTAGGTATTCAAATAATTACCAAATAATAATCACTGATCCAGAAACGTAATTTTAATTTTATAAACTTAATTTTTAAGAATGTTTGTTCACTAATGTAAGTACTCACTAATGCACAAAAGTATTTTCTTACAAGTTTTAAGGAAGGCAGAAAATTTTCATTACTAAGCACCCTGTCAAATTTAATAAGATTTCACTCCATGAACTGTCCCTTGATTGCGAACAACACTAAAGTTCAATTAATTTGACCTGTAGTTACAATTACAAAAAAGTCCTTATTAACTAAATTTTTTGGTATTGGGCCATATGTTGAGCACCCTAACTCATTACAGCAGTAAAAATTTTCCTATTATTTGTATGCCTCTTTGCCCTTTTCTCTTTTAGAATTGCATTCCGACTGCTCATGATCGCCTGAGGGAAATGGCAAACAGAGTGCTCAACTAATGCAAAGCTTTTGTTACTGAATGCATTATTTATATGGAAGTGGAATTACATTTTACTTTTGTTCTAATATATTATAAGGTAGTAAATAAATTGGGAACTCACAAGGCTCATTTCTCTTTGAAAGTTTTGACTCAGAGATGCCTGGATGTAGACATGCATGTATGCTTCATTGACTACTGAAAAGCTCTTGATTGTGTATCTCATGGAAAACTTGCTGAGATTTAAAAAACTACTGATGTTGATGCTGGTGCTCAACATATCATCACTCAGCTCTGCTGGAACTGAACAGCAGAGGTAAAAATAGAGGGAGACAGAACTGAGAACATAGCTATATGGAAAGGTGTGAAACAGAGCTATGTTCTGTTCCCTCTCCTTTTTAATATCTACTTTGAGACTGTGCTCAGAGAAGCTGTCGAGAATGTTAACTTAGGCATCGGGAACAATGGCAATGTCATTAATAACATACTCTTTGCTGATTTTACAGTTGCATTAGCCAGTAGCCTTACTGATCTTCAAATTATTGTTAATAACATTGTAAGGATCAGTGTAGCATTTGGTTTATTCATAAATATTAGCAAGACCAAGCTAATTGTATTTTCTAAAAATCCTAAGGAGGCCTCCCTGTACATCAACAAAACAAATGTTCAGCAAGTGTCATCCTTGAAATATCTTTGGACAAAGGTGAATGAGTCTTGCAATCCCAAGAATGAAATCCAGGATTGCACAAGCCAAAAATTTGTTCAACAGTATGAGAACCCCATTCATCAGTAGAGAACTCAACCTTGATCTCTGAGTTTCGCTGGACGCTCAGCTCTTTGCTAGAGAGGCAGAATGAAGCTTTCAAAATGTACTTGTACATTTGTTAAATTTGTTAAATAGGAAAAAGAGCTTCTAACAACCATCAAGGAGTGAAAGCTCAGGTACATTGGGCATATTGTGAGAGAACTTCTCCAACTCATCATTGAGGAGAAAATTGAAGGACAACAATCTATGGGAAGACGGAGGAGCAGAATTCCTGGCTTAAAGATTTGTGCCACTGGTATGGATGAACTACTACTGCTACTACCACCAACACATGGCTGACATATTTGAGCACCTTCTTGTTCACTCTACCGACTGAGCAATTCAGTCCAACTCACTCTTACTTATTGGACAAGGAGTGAGGATTCAATGTTTCTTTTTTAATTTGCTTTACATCACATTGATACATGTAGGTCTTATGCTGAAGATGGGATAGGAAAGGGCTAGGAGTGGGAAGGAAACGACCATGCGCTTAATTAAGGTACAGCCCCATTTTCCTGGTGTGAAAATGGGAAACTATGGAAAACCATCTTCAGGGCTGCTGACAGTGGGGTTCGAAGCCAAAATCTCCCAAATGCAATCTTATAGCTACGTGACCCAAACAGCGTGGTCATTTGTTCGGTGAGTGAGGATTAATCCTTGTAGAAGTATAGATATGGTAACTCCAAGTTATTTTAACTTTATTATGTCTAAGAATTTGTGTACTTCTAGAGTGAAGCATGAATTCTTTCCTGATCCTTCCCTAATCTTCACAAAAGAATTGTTGATAACACTGACATAAAAATGAATTAGTTAAATCATTTCTTGATTTGGGTTGATTGTATTTTGCAGGTGCTCACGACCTATTCTTGGAGGTGAAGGGTACTGGTATGATTGCCGCCCTTGTACGATCTGTATTACGTGGATTCAATGTCAAGAAACGAGTCAAGGTGGTCCGCTCCAATGAAGGTAAGTCTGGAAGTTTTCTTACTATCCTTGTGTAACAATATTAGAATGACTTTTGTTTTCGGCAGTTCAACATAGTCACAGATCAAGAAAGTCAAGCAATACAACTGAGGAAGTAGGAAGTAGACCATGTACATACTTCATTATCTACTGACCACCTGGCAAGGCAGCAGTTGTCTCAGTTGGCTAAGACCCTTAAATGGCTGTTTGCTCCTCGTTAGTCATTAATCAGATGATTCAGAATGTTTATCTATGTAATGTCCCTTTATGTGTATCATGTGATATAATTGATGCAAGTAAACGTCTGAGCATTACTAACACATTTTCTCCTGTGATAGATTTTTGTCATCAAATGCTTTATTGTCCATACTTCTGTCATTATCAATGGTCAATTCACAGCATGTGATTGATGACACAAATTTTCAATATTCTACTCCATTTCATTGTTTAAACAAATTAGGGATGATATACAGTATATCATGAATGCACAAAAAGAACTGGTGGCATTACAGCCCATTAGGGACACGGCATGCCAAAACGACTGCAGCCCATACATATAACCTGTAGATATTTGAGTGCTTATAGTCAGCAAGACGAAATTCTTAATTCTCAGCCATATTATTGCATGCTGAGCTTTTACGGCAGGGTCTCTAGGTTGCCTCTTATGTCAGATAGCTCCTCAGTTGGTCTCATAAGGCTGAGTGAACTCTGTTTAAGCCTTCAGTGTGGAATTAAAATTTCTAGATTGGCTGGTAATTGAAACCAAGGCCTTCGATCAAGAGGCAGGCATGCTACCCCTGTACTGCAGAGCTGACATGTAGTAACACAATCATTCACAGAGTATTCCAATATGACTTGGGTTCCTGTGACTATGGAAGAAATAAAGGAATCATTATGCTCATTACTAGGTTCAACAAGAAACCTAACTTGAAGATGTTCCTCTTTATAAACTATCAATAATTTCCAAAATTATGCCATGAAATTGCCTGGATATACTGTACTTGAATTTTTCACTTCAGCAACAGTTGTCTGAATAAAGGAGTCTCCAGTGAGCTCTATAAAATCGATTCTGTATTGGAGTTACTTTCATATAAATTTTCATAAATATACGTATATACATTCTAGTTTCTCCAGATGAGACAATATTAGCCTAGCAAGGGAGACTTTAATTCCGGGTTCATTATTTAAGGAAGATAATGAAGTGAGGCTCATGAAAAGAATCATGTGTGAATTGTCTTCTGGATACATATACGTAAACTGAAAGTGCATGATGGTAGTGGGATGATTTAAAAAATAACAGTTTTCGATTTACTGTAGTCAAAGTGATGACAGGGACTGCAGGCGAGAAACTTATGTTCAGAAATGAGCATTAGCCAATGACCATGACCTTATTGAATGGTAAATGAAATGGCGTAATGGCGTATGGCTTTTAGTGCCAGGAGTGACCGAGGATATGTTCGGCTTGCCAGATGCAGGTCTTCTGATTTGACATCCACAGGTGACCTGCGCGTCGTGATGAGGATGAAATGATAATGAAGACAACACATACACCCAGCCCCCGTGCCAGCAAAAATAACCAATGATGGTTAAAATTCCCGACCCTGCCGGGAATCGAACCCGGGACCCCTGTGACCAAAGGCCAGTTTGCTAACCAGTTAGCCATGGAGCCAGACTATTCAATGGTACTAAATATTTTAAATATAATTATTATAAAGTGTAAAGTATTTAAGCTTTCCTACATATCAGCAGAATGAATTGCAGATTTACTAATGACTTTAAAAATCAGACATTTTTTTTGAAGGACAGAAGTGATGTTCAGACTTTCTTTGGTCATAGCAGAAAAGAAAATATGATCTCAGTGATGCACTTTGATGATATTAAGGAGGTTGTAGACATGTGAAAATGCACATTAATGATTGCAAATGGTGTATTCATGGTGTGAACAGTGTATATCAATACCTCCTCTTTACCTTTTCATAAGAAAAACTGTAAAATGGTAGACTCTCTAATTTCTGCTTTTTTTTGAACTATAAATTCATTCATTCATTCATTATGTGTTTACCAAAAAATGTTTATAGAGTCTGTGGAAGGCCAGGTGAAAATGACAGGCCCCCTGTACACAGTGTCCCCTGACCTGTTGAAAAAATCAGCTAACTAAAACAATATACACTATTTACAGGTTAAGTAACAAAGTATAATTTACACATCCTTTCATTCCCTGGTTTATTCTTCCATATACTCACACATTTTCTCATTGCATGTGTTTCTTAACATAACATTTAACCATATTTACTTTTTTACATTTAATGTTGGCGGGAAGGTCATTGGCAGCTTTGGGTAAAAGACACACTGCTTTGCCCCCGTAGGTGGAGCTGAATGATAAGGAGAGTCGAGGGATGGTGAAAGGTGAATGGTCCCTGTTAGGGATGTGTGCAAGAAGTGAAGGAAGTGATTGACGGGAGGGAAGGCAGACAGCTGTTCTTGTTAATTAGTCATTCAGCGCGATGTATAGAACAAGAAGATATTACTGCTGTAGCTTCTTCTGCCTCAACTATGTTTCTAACCAGTTTTAACAAAACATTAGGTGTAACACATCCAAAACAAGCTCCCTGCAAGGATTCTGTATAAAGACTTGATAGAAGAATGAAAGCACATGTCTCCATCATTATTTATTTGTTCCAGCAACTCTGGTATGGTTATAAAAATTTGCTCTGTCCAATTATATTCTATTCCAGTTTTTGCTGTCTCTCTTGGCCAAATATTTCCATATTTGTTTTTACCAGATGTCCCTAGGTCTTCTTCATGATGTTTTGCCTCGGCAGTCTGAACAAAGTATGTTCTTGGAGTCATGTCAGAAGCCATTCTTTTCACATGGCCATACCACTTTAGTCAGTTCAGTTCTAAAGTTCCCAGCCAGCTCCTTTCCAGCCCAAGCTGTTAATGGATTTCCTCATTTCATAATTTATCTCTCTTTGTCTTACGGAGACAGGCTTGAAATCTGTCAAGGTAGCTACTCCCTAGGTCATGATTTGCTTCATATAATATGTTTTATAGAGTGTAACTTCTGAAGACTGGGGAGGAGCTCTGTCCAGGAGGTAATATTCAGAGTGGTAGAATTGCGAAGCAGTTTGGATTTGTCTGCTGATTTCTTATCAATAGATGAGGCATAATTGCTGAAATATTCGAGGTTCTTAACAATATTTGTAACAAATTCACTGATTCGAAGGTGGAATGTTTCAATTTTCTTGCTCATCACTAAGCCACTTTCTTATTTCTAATAATTTTCAAGCCTTTCTTTTCAAACTCTGATTGATTATGATTAATACAACTTTCCCCATGAGGTGGTTGCTACAAGGACAAAATATGTCAACTACACAGTATTCTGTCTTCTAAGTTATTGGTGTGTTTGCTAGTGTGCCTGGTAGAAATAACCATCACAAAGCTCCGCAATAAATTTAGAATGGGGCATGATGTATGGTTCTTCAAATGTTATATAGATGATTGTGGATGTAGAGATCTATTTTTGCCTGTACCTTGGATTCTGCACTACTTAACTGCGAAAGATAAAACACCCAGAAGATGCTGTAGAGTGAGTTAGGAAAATCAGAACCTCTTACACAGTGATTCTGCGGAATATGCGACATCCTGTCATATTCAGGTATATGTTACACCGGATATTCAAACCAAACCAAACCCCATGGGGCAACAGCCCCCAAGGATCATGGCCTGCCAAGTGACTGCTGCTCAGCCCGAAGGCCTGCATATTATGAGGTGTCATGTGGTCGGCACGATGAACCCTCTCGGCCGTTATTCTTGGCCTTCTAGACTGGGGACTGCCATCTCACTGTCAGATAGCTCCTCAATTATACTCACGTAGGCTGAGTGAACCTCAAACCAGCCCTCATATCCAGATAAAAATCCCTGACCCGGCCAGGAATCGAACCCGGGGTATCTGGATAAGAGTCAGGCACACTACTCCTACACTGCTGGGCCGACTACACCGGGTGTCACTTCTTCAGATATTATTGGAATTTATGGTTCTATACAGTTTTCATAAATTTAAATATTTACAGTAAAACGTTGTGGTAAATATTTGCTAGCCCAGTGTTAGCATGTGTTGAAATGAAATGTCCTATGGCTTTTAGTGCCGGGATATCCCAGGACGGGTTTGGCTCGCCAGGTGCAGGTCTTTCTAGTTCTGCACGTCATGAACATGTGTTAATATTTAATTTTATCATTACTTGATACTACAGCATGTTCAGATAAGATTGCATGTTTGTTTTTAATACTTAATAGTCTCTAGTTTGCAATGTCTTTTGCTTCTTAAAATAATAATCACCACCATCAACATTTCAAGTAAGCCAAGTATAAAACAATAAATTTAATACAGTTTGTTTTTGTACACAGCTTGTCTACCTCAGCCGCACCCTATACAAAAGTACTATTACTACAAGATATTTGGTACCTACCTGCTAGTGTGGCTTCTCATCTTTGGTCATTCTTATACCCAGCGTTTGCGCAGAAGCATCTGTGCTTATTTCTATGCCAAGGTATTGCAATGTTATGCATCATGTAAAAGCAATTCTTTTAGAATGTGAATATCAGTCTTTTTCAGTATATTGTGTACAGGTTGTTTCATAAGCTCTGTCACGTGGCTTTCATGTGAACTAGAATGAAACATTAGAATTTCTCACTGTTTAGAAATTTAATGTACACTGCCTGACAAAAAAATTGAAGCACCCAGAAGAAATGGTTGGATGTCACTGTAACTTCATATATGTATGCACCATTGGCAGGTATGTAAACATTTAGAGTTGCAATTCACCAGAGTGAAGTAGTGTTGTTCATGTTTAGTGTTATTACCAGGCCTTGTAGGATATACAAGGGGTGTATACAACATCAGATGTTGAGTGATCGCTATGAAGGACACGCAGATACTGCGTACTTGTGTGAGACAGCGTTATCAGCACCTGACAGAATTTGAAAGGTGCCTCATTGTGAGTTTCAATTTGGCTGGCTGCTCGAATCGTTCAATATTCAGATTTTTGGGGCATTTGGATGTTACAGTGGCTCTATGCTGAACAGCATGGGAATGTGAGAGCAGACATACTCGTTGTCAAGGTTCCGTTCGGCCACGTCTGACAACCACAAAGGAGGATTGCTGTAGTGCGCACCAAGCACATCGTAATCCCTTCACATTCGCACCTGCCAGCCAAGAACAAGTAATGGACTCTCTGCAACATTCTGTGTGATCTCACACCATTGGTTGGACTCTAGCAGCAGCCAGACTAGCGAATTACCGTTCTATGCGTAGACTGCCATTAATACCACAACACAAACTGTTGTGTTGGGAGTGGTGCCATGATGGGGAAGCATGCACTGTTGATGAATGGTGTCGCATTGTGTTCAGAGATGAATAGTGGTTCCATGCTAGCCTGGATGACTACCATTTGCAAGTATGGTGGCGACCTGGGGAGAGGTCCCATTCTTCCAATGTTTTGGAGAGGCATAGGGGTGTTACTCCTGACATCATGGTCCAGCTCCATGGCTAAATGGTTAGCGTGCTGGTCTTTGGTCACAGGAGTCCCAGGTTCGATTCCCGGCGGGGTCTAGAATTTTAACCATAATTGGTTAATTTCGCTGACACGGGGGCTGGGTGTATGTGTCGTCTTCATCATCATTTCATCCTCATCACGATGCACAGGTTGCCTATGGGAGTCAAATCAAAAGACCTGCATCTGGCAAGCCGAACATGTCCTCGGACACTTCCGGCACTAAAAGCCATACGCCATTTCATTTCATGGTGTGAGGAGCCATTGGGTATGATTTCAGGTCATGGATAGTAGTGATTGAGGGAAATATGATGGCACAACAGTACACTATGAACATCCTGCATCCTCATGTGTTATCTTTCATGTGGCAGTATTGTGGTGCCATTTTTCAACAATGCTTGTCCACACATAACTGTCTAGAACTGTCTTCATGATGTTGAGGTACTTCCTTGGCCAACAAGATCCCCACATATGTCCCTAATAGAACATGTATGGGACCAGCTTGGGCATCAACTTTGTCTCAGTGCCAGTATTCAGAATATCAAGGGCCAATTCTAACAGTTGTGGGCCAGCTTGCCTCAAGAGAGGATATAATGGCTTTATGACCGACTGAATCAGTGCATGCATTCAGGCCAGAGGGAGATGCATTGTCATACTGATAAGTAGAATTCTTTGTGAATTTGACTTGATTTTGTACACACTGAAATAACATGACATACCCTCTCAACATGTGAAGTTTCATTTCATTTTCTCCTCCCCTTCTTGGTGCTTCAATTTTTTTTGTCAGGCAGTGTAGAAATACTTATTTTCAGGTTGTTAATATAATGCAATGGTCAGTTTCTTTGAAGTTGGAACATTCCTCTCCCTTTTCATATTAGTGTGCCTGGCTGATGCAATTAAGGTGACTATACCATTGTTGGTAGCTTGAGAAATTCTATTCTGGAAACATAAGCCTATAAGAATAGGCAGCTAATAATGATTATAGTTAATGGATAGGTTTTACAATGTACAGGGTGATTGAAAAATGCCGTCCAGTAATCACAGGTCCTGATAAAAGAAATAGGACAATTAACAAGTTGAGCACCAAACTTTAAAAAAATTTAAAAAAAATAGCTCTGTGGGCCAAAACTTTATTTTTTACCCTCAGAAAGTGGACACCTGTGTCTGCCATGAACTAGCAGTAAATGCAAAACAATGTCCAGTGTCTGCTGTAGTGCTCAGCTTATTAAAATGAAGATACGAACCAACTCACTAACTCATAATTTCCAGCCAAACTCAACATAAACAAAGTAATGTAATGTTGATTTAGATGAAGTCTCTGATCAGAATATCCCTTAAAATGCCTCAAAATAAGTCAATAAGATGTCTTAAATCACCTTTTTGGTGTCTAGGGGCTATGCAACCTCAAATTACAGGTCAAATTTCTGCATGAATACAATTCTTTTTTCACTCCTAACAGAACAACCAGAGAGATTCCCACCTGATATGTTATGGCTGCAGTTGACTGCATAAGAACTGAGACTTAGAGGGTTTGTTCCTATTTTAATTTTAATTATCCCACTCCCTTTAGAATGGCCTATGGTTATTGGACAGCATATTTTGCACACTCTGTATACTACATCACAGTTACTGGTAGTCATGTTGGTGGGGTCTGTATGATATGTTAGGAAGAAGTTAAATATAAGTAATTTTGTTTCACAAGTTCAAACTGAGTAGTGATGCAGCCCAAATCTACTGTAATGTGGTTGATGAAGAGAGAACATCTGACTATACCATTGTTGGTAGCTTGAGAAATACTATTCTGGAAACATAAGTCTATAAGAACAGGCAGATAATTATGATTATAGTTAATGCATAGGTCTTACAATAATTATTTAATTATAAGATATTATTCAGTTCCCAACATAATATTGGCACCAGTATTTATGACAATAACAATAATGATATTAAAGACGTTATATTTGTTGATACAATAAAATTCAGTCCGGCTTTGAAATATCTCATATGGTTACAACATCAACTTCCTTTGAAATAACATTGAAAAGGACTCTTCACTGCATAGGACAGACCTTTATAAAATCTTTGACAAAATGACATACAAAGTTTGACTATATCTGCAAGTTTAGGGCAGACATATCACATTTAACACAGTATAACTACTCTATCATAGTATACTCTCCATTCAGCATGCTCCCAATCCTTTGTTGTGCAACTTAGTCTGATGGTTATTTGAAGGGCTGAAATATGGTACTCCAGTCAATTGTTGGTAGATTTACTGGCACATAAAAGAACTCCTGGTGAATAAAAACTCTGACGTCTAAGCAACTCTACACTGTAAAAGTAGATAGTGGGATGTAAAACCTGTAAAATTATTATTATTATTATTATTATATATATATATAATTCGCTGGGGCCATCAAGGACCACGTTAAGTCTTGTTGCATTTGACATTGAACTTGGCCTTCTTTAGAGCCCAAATTTTCCTCATTCTTTGTGAGTGGGCCTGCTTACGCTCCTCTGTCCAAGGGGCACCGTGTCTTCTCTTCGGCTGCTCATCTCGGTTTAGCCCGTTCATCAATATTTTCTTGTGGAAGAGATCTCTGTTAAGGGCGTCTCCAGCTGAGATATGTAGCATTTGCAGGTCTTCTTTGGTATTTCTAAACCAGGGAATTGTGGTTTTGGGGTTTGAATAAAAAAAGTGAAAGATTTCTTTAGTTAACTTTCTTCCGTCCATTCTTTTCAGATGACCGTAAAATCGTGCCCGTCTTTTTCTGATTGTGTCAGTAATTTTCTCTATTTTGCTGTAGACTTCCTTGTTGGATCTCTTTTGATGGATTCCATTTCTGTACTTTGATCCCAAGATTCCTCTCACAATTTTGCTTTCTCTTTTCTCCAGTTCTTCAAGGAATCCTTTGTTGGCATTTAGAGACAGGGTTTCGGCTGCATATAGAACTACTGGCTTCAGAACTGTTTCATAGTGACGTATCTTGGTGTTTTGGGAAAGGCATTTTTTGTTGTAGATTGTGCGGGATGTTTGGTAGGCTATTTCCAGTTTGCGTACTCGCTCCTGAAGTGCTTCTTTGTCCAGTCCATTTTTCATGATGATCTCACCCAGGTATTTGAATTTGTCTACTCGGGTGATGTCCCCGTATTTTGTATGGAGTTTTGGTGGAGCCTCTTTGATGTTAGTCATTACTTCTGTTTTCTCAAACGATATCTGCAAACCAGTTTGTTTGGCAATTTCCTTTAAAATTTCAACTTGAGCTCTAGCGGTTTCTATGTCGTTTGAGACAACAGCAATCCTGAACCCTCCTTGGTATTCACCTATTTGATGTTCGACTTGTGCTTCCAAACGCTCCAGGATGGCAAGTGATATAATTTTGTAAGTCACGGGTAGCAAAGATATTCCTCTGTAGTTGTTGATGTTCTTCATGCTGCCTTTTTTGTGTAATGGATGGATCAAAGCTATTTTCCAATCTTCGGGTAGGGTCTCCTTGTTCCAAATTTCTTCTATTTGCTTTTGCAAGATATCAAGTGATTCCTCTGGGGCATATTTCCATAGTTCTGCTACTACTGAGTCTTCCCCCGGCGCTTTGTTATTTTTGAGACGGGCAATATGGCGCTTGATTTCATCTCTGTTGGGTAGTATGGAATCTGGGTACCTGAGTAAAGGTTCCTTGGTCTCAATGGCGCTTTGAGGTTTAGAGCAATTAAGCAAATTCTTGAAGTAATCTGCCAGAATGCTGCAATTTTCTTCATTTGATGTTGCCAGTGTGCCGTCCTTTCGCTCAAAGCATAGAGATGGTGGCTTATAGCCAGTGAGTTTGCGTTTGAAGGCTCTGTAGTACTCTCTGCTTTCATTCTTCCTAAAGTTTTGTTCTATCTTTTCAGTGAGAGATTTTTTCGTATTTACGTTTCTCAGTTCTGAACACCCTAGCTGCTTGGGCACGTTGGGTTTTGTAGGTTTCCCAATCATTTTCTGATTTCGTAGATTAGTACTGTTTCCACGCATTGAGTCTTTCTTGGAGGACTGATTCGCAGGTACCATTCCACCAGGCATGCTTTTTGCCTCTCTTGATTTCTGCAATGTCTTTGGCGGCCTCAACAAGGAAACTTTTGGCGTTGATAAAGTCAGTGTCACTTGGTCTAGCCTTCTCCTGGAACTCCTCGACCCTTTGCCGAAGTTTATCATTGTCGAAGCGTGTGATCTGTTTGGTTGTCTTCCTTGTGTTTGCGGGAATTGGTTTGAATTTGATAAGAGACATATAATGATCTGAGGCCACATTGATGCCTTTCTTTACCTTGACATTCATAGGGCTGTTTCTCCTGGAGATTGCAACATGATCAATTTGGAACTTTCCGAGAGCTTGGACGGGAGAACGCCAAGTCATTTGCTTTCTGCGTAGATGGCGAAAGTGGGTCGACATGACCTGCAGGTTGTGATTTTCGCAAATGGACACCAGTCTTTTGCCGTTGGGATTGGTTCTTTTGTGAGCAGGGTAATTTCCTATAACTCTCTTGTACTTCTGTTCACGACCTAGTTGGGCATTGAAGTCACCCAAAAGAAGCTTGACATGGTGTTTGGTGATTTTGTTTAATTTTTCATCCAGTAGGTCCCAGAAATTATCAACTTCGTCTGGATCAGACTTGTTCTTATCGTTTGTAGGAACATGTGCGTTAACTAGGGCGTAGGTTTTGTTTGCGCATTTAATTGTGAGTATAGACAATCTGTCATTCACAGGTTCGAAATTTGCAACCGATTTAAGGATCTTGGTTCTAACAGCAAATGCGGTTCCAAGCATCACAGCTCCATTGAGGATTCCTCTTTGCGCTTTGCTCTTGAAAAATCGGTAGCCTTCGGATTCAAAAATCTCTTCATCTTGGTACCTTGTTTCCTGTAGTGCCATTATGGATATCTGATTTTCGTGAAGAGCTTTGGTGAGGGTTTTCAGCTTGCCAGTTTGTGTAAGTGAATTTATGTTGAAAGTTGCTAGAAAGGTTTTAGATTTTGGCCTGAGTTTTTGACTCTTCGGGGTACACCGAGACGCTCCGACTCGTCTCTTGCATGATGTCGAGTCTCCCCCAGAATCTGAACGAGACTCGTGCACCGTGGTGTTCACGACGAGGGATTTATCCGAAGATTTACCCCCTGGAGTGTGTTTCTTGAAATGTTGTGCCATCATGCTTTTTGACTTGACTTTGCTTTGGACGGGTACCCATCCTTTTACAACTAGGGTTGTTAGCCCTAGAGGTTATCTCAAGATGTTTTCTGGCTTCTGGTCATTTACCAGTCTTCGCCGTAACCCTGGCAAGGTACCAGTTTTTTTTTCACGGTGGTATTTTATTTCCTTACTACCCTCTGACTCTGCTGGCGGCAGAGCCTGCGAGCTTCCCCAATTCCAATGGGACGCGATCGATGGAGGTAACCGGTAAATCCCCACAGGGGTATTATTATTATTATTATTATTATTATTATTATTATTATTATTATTATTATTATTATTATTATTATTATTATTACTATTATTATTATTATTATTATTATTATTATTATTATTATTATTATTATTATTATTATTATTATTATTATTGTTACCGTGTTTTTGTGGTAGTTATGCGTGAAAGAAGGTGCGGGGTGGTGAACGGGTCTCAAGCTACTAAAGTAAAATTAATTTAAAATTTAATCAGGTTATATTTTCTTTTCAAAAACAAAGAAATAACAAGCATGGCAGGTACAAAGTAGCAAGTCCAAGGGTAGTTACAATATTTACAGGATTTGGGCTTCGAGCCCTGAAAACACAATGCTTGGGCAATCAGCTCAGTTTTACCTCCAAACACAAGTTTCAACAGAGGGGCAGAAAACCCCATTCATGCCTAGGAGCCCTAGCTCCAAATTACACTGAAAAGCCTCCACGAGGCATACAACACTCAATTTTCAAAAGAGCCACTCGCTCTCAAATTTAAGCCTCTCCCAGGCCACACCAAACTCCACCTTCAAGCTGTCCTCAACGGATGTAAACACAGGGGTAAAATACCCAATCTACTGAGGTCTATTAAATGAAAGGGAGGTTAATTAAATGACCTCTAAAATAACAATTTGAGAGGAGGCGAACTTGCACTCCTAATACACTTTGATTAAGACCTACTTGGCACTAGGCCGTTAATACAAGGGCTAATCCCATACTAAAGAGGTGACTTAAGAAGAGAACAATTTGTTTTACGTTAACGAAGAATAGGTTGAGAAAAATAAGTTCACCTCAAAACAATATGAGTGGGAGCTCGAAAGGGTTAGCACTCTCTATCCCAGTATGTAGCTTTAAAAGAGAATATATAAAAGGAGTAGTTACATTTAGGAAAAGGTTACATGGTGGAACGCTTAGAACCCGCCCCGAGAGTTAAACTGCTGAGCAAGCAAAGAAAGAAGTTATTAATCGGCCATTACCTTGTTGTTGACCGCTGCCGAGGAAAGAGGCGCTTCCCGCCTCCTGCTATGTACTTAATACACTGAAAGATGGAACTGAAGTGGCCCGGAGACCCTAAAATTAGCAGTTTATATACTCTCGCGGAAGTTTCTAGGCGTTAGGGGAATGAGAACACCCTCCCACGAGGATTTTATTGGTTCATCCATAAACCCCCTACAAATACTAAGAAGAAACACATAATTGGTGGAAAATTAATTTAAGAAATTCGGGATAGGCTAGATTTAAAACAAGGGGAAAGAAGGGGTTAATATTGCCAACTTAACCAATGACTGAAAGAAATTTAGCAAAGAACGAACATTTGAAATAAAAATTTCTCCAACAAAATAGTTCTTTGACTCCGCACTAGGGTGCACTATTGTTGATCTTCAGTAGTGTCCTCTAGAAGAGAAAGTTCACACTTCTTACTTCAAGCAAAACAAAAACACATCAAAAATGACACAGTTCAAAAACTCAAAATTTTCCACGTGGTGACATCTTCTGAGAAGGTAGCGAATTAATAGCGTATATAAAGTTCAGACTTCCTCCAGCAGAGGAGTTTCAACTGGCGCAAATTTTAAATTAGCGGCGTGGAGGTGTACCGCCCGGTACAGACCTGCCCCCCCAAAAGTACCTCCATGGGTGACACATGAAATCTGTTTGAAACAAGGTCCAAGTTATGCTGTGGATATGAAGATTGATTGCAGAAGCATTTATAAGATTTCTTAATTTGGTTTGATTCAGTTTCAAAATTTTGTTGTTGCAGGTGAAGTAAAGTCTTTATATTTGTAGAAGTTGAATTTCTGAAGATAAACTTTTAATACTTAGAGGTGAAGAAAAATTTTGCAATTGCCACCAAATATTGCTGTTGAATTCCCAAGTGTAGTCATTGCTTATCGTAACTGTCCATGTAGTTGATGTTGATTAAGTTGAATGGCCAGACCGGCCGTTGCATCTTGCGTCCAAAGGGAGGCCGCTCGGACCCCTCAAGTACCCTGACATACCGCTCGCCCGCACTATGAGGGGAGCAGAGGTGTTGAAACACGCCGCGCCCGCGGTGAACATATACAGGCTGCGGGCAAGTAGCAGGTCGTGCGCCGCGCATCAGCCTCGGCCGGGAGGAGAGCTCCGGCTCGCCGTGCACCTGACGTACTCGCTGGAGAAGAGGGGGCCCGTCCTCTGCCCCAGTTGCTGCACGGCGCCGCGCAGCTGCGGGGGCACTGAAACATTAAAGCTAGGCGGCAGAATTGTGTTGGACCATCATCTTTTTGAGGGCACAGCCTTGGTGAAGAGGTTGAGGGGTCAGCGGCGTGCAGATGTCCATGGCATTTAATATAATCCAGCCACACTGTGTATTGGAGCAGGAGACCGGAGCGTGGTAATGGCCGAGGCAAGGACAGGATGGCAGTTTAACAAATCGGGGCAGGTTTCACACAAATGCTTACATATAAAAAAAAATATTATAGAAGGGGCAGAATGCCTAGAAATTGAAAACTCAAAACAAATATAACCTTCATATCCCCTTTCACAATAATATGAAGCAAGTTAACACGGAAATTACACCGGTTTCACCTGTGACAGGTGAAGCCTAAATATCCTCTCGGTGGCTGGATTGCTTACTAACAACGTAACTGGCGTAAGAAAATCGAGAATGATACAAGGCCCATGAAATCTGGGGGCAAGCTTGCCCGCGGGAACAAAGTTCTTGACCATCACCTGGTCACCTACATTCAAAGTGGTGGGTCTCCGTCCACGATCATACCTTTCCCTAACCTTTTCATGAGATACCTTAAGATTGGTTTTAGCCTTCTTCCAAAGATCTTTAATATTATCCGGATCTATTGTCTCGGGTAGAATGTCACTCAGAGACCAGAGGTTAGAGAGCGGCGAGTTGGGAACAAACTTGAACATCAAAGAAGCTGGAGTAAATTTATGTGATTCATGAACCGCCGAATTCAAAGCAAAAGCTAACCAATGCAGGGACGTGTCCCACCTGGAATGATCATCATGATGATAGGCAATAAGTGCGGACCTGAGATTATGATTAACCCGTTCAGCCAGAGATGGTTGAGGGTAATAAGCAGAAGTAGTTACATGAGAGATGGATAAGTCAAAACAGAATTTACGAAAAAGATTTGATGTAAACGCCTTAGCATTATCGGACACAATATATTGGCACGGACCAAAGGAAGCCAAAATAGAATTTAGGCAAGTAATGGTGGACTGAGCGGTAGCCAGCTTAGTCGGAAATAACCAGGAAAATCTTGTAAAACCATCTACACATACAAAGATGAATTTGTTGGCATTTCCCTTCGACTGGGGGAAGGGTCCTACATAATCAATATACAGGCGTTCCATGGGGCGCGATGCTTGATGCGAAGACAAAAGGCCTACCTTGGTGGACATGGTGGGTTTACTGAGCAAACAAGATTTACAAGCTTTTACAAGTTCACGGATTTCACCGTCCATACCTTTCCAGATGAACATTTCACGAAACTTTTCATGAGTTTTAAATATTCCCAGATGCCCCCCCAATGGGGTCTCATGATAGTATTTGAAGATCATAGGCACAAGGACAGCTGGAACGACAACCTTCATCATCTTGTCATGCCTCGAAGGGCAACATAAAACACCATTCCTCAGAACGTAAGGGACGACATGTTCCCCAGAAGAAAGGGTTTCCATTATCGGAGCCAGCGTCGGATCTTCATGTTGGTATTTCTCGATATCCCTAAAGAGCATGGGGGCATCCGTTAAGATAGCATTAACATCAGATAGTATGGACTCGGGAGGTGATGAACTGTCGACCGGTTCTTGGGTCTCGACGTCGTTTGAAAACATACGGCTGAGTCCATCAGCGACAATATTTTCGGTACCTCTGATATGTCTAACATCAAACTGGAAGGCAGAAATACGGATGGCCCAACGGGCTATACGACCAGTACGACGCGGCCTACCTAAGACCCAGCTTAAGGCTTGATTATCTGTCTCCAGGTCGAATTTAACATGTTCCAGATAGAGACGGAACTTCTCTAAGGCGAATAAGACTGCCAAACCTTCGAGCTCATATATGGAATACTTGGCTTCTTGAGCCGACAAGGTCCTAGATGCATAGGCGATGGGTCGCCTCCCTAGTTCAGTCTCTTGAAGAAGGACTGCCGCTACTGCTGACTACGACGCGTCGGTTTGGACGATGAATTTCTTCGAGAAATCAGGCATAGCAAGTACAGGGGCATTACAAAGAGCTAATTTAAGGTCTTCAAAAGCGGCTTGTTGAGAAGGTCCCCACTCGAATTTGATGCCTTTCCTACGAAGAAGGTTTAAGGGCGCCGCTCTATTAGTGAAGTTAGGAATAAACTTCCTGAAGAAATTCACCATACCAATAAACCTGGCGATGCCTTTGATGTCCTTGGGAGGTTTAAAATCACGGATGGCCTGTGTTCTAGAATGATCGACGGCTACACCATCAGGTGACACAATATGCCCTAGGAAAGACATAGAGGGCTTAGCAAAGGCAACCTTGGACGACTTAACAGTTAACCCAGCTTTACGAAGGCGATCGAGAACTTCTCGCAGATGATCTAGATGCTCTTCAAAAGTCTCTGAAAATACGACGACATCATCCAAGTAGTGATATAAGTACTCAAATTTGATGTCGGAGAAGACCCTATCTAGCAGCCTAGTGAGTACAGCTGCTCCCGTGGGGAGCCCAAAAGGCACGCGGTTGTATTCATATAAATTCCAGTCCGTGGCAAACGCTGTAAGGTGTTTAGACTCTTCGGCAAGGGGAATTTGATTATAGGCCTGATTCAAGTCCAAGATAGTAAAGAACTTGGCCTTACGAAACCATGAAAAACAAGAATGAAGGTCGGGAAGGGGCACAGATTGTAACACCACCTTCCGATTGAGAGCCCTGTAATCAATGACAGGCCTGAAGCCCCCTTGGGGTTTCGGGACTAGAAAAATAGGCGAGGAATACGCTGACTTAGAGGGCCTAATAATACCATCCTTCAACATCTGATCGATAATTTCTTTCAGAGCCTTCATTTTAGGTGGAGATAGCCTATACGGTGGAAAACAGACAGGAATCGAATCCGTGACCTCAATTTTGTATTCTATCAGGTCAGTAACACCAAGAGTATCAGAAAACACCTCTGGAAACGACTGACACAGCTTACGAATACTATCAGCCTGCTCCTCAGGTAGATGTCTAAGGTCTAACAACATCTCATCCTGGGTAGGCGAAATAGAAGAACATGATGCAGAATTACACTTTAATAAAGGGATGCTACAATTAGAGGCAAATTTGAAAGTGCAAGACCTACTCTGAAGATCGAGCACAAGACCAGTGTGAAAAATAAAGTCCGCTCCCAATATAATGGGGCAAGACAAGAGCTTGGCCACAAACAATTTAACTTTCCAAGTGAATTTAAAAATACGAATTTTGACCAATAAGGAACCTATAATTTCTAATGGGGATGAATTAGCCGAAACATATTGAACAGGAGATGAGACATAGTCAGGTAGTTTACAAACAGATTTCAATTTAGAATACCATTCAGCCGAAATAATCGAACAAACACTGCCTGAATCTAAGAGTGCTGTAGTAGGCTCGTTATTTAACTCAATCTTAAGAAAAGGAACAGGTGCGGGGGAATCCGCCGCAATCCTAAGACACTCTTTGGGACCTTCAAAAGATAAATTTGAAAATTGCTCGTTCCCTGAATTTACAACCTGTTTACCAGGGGCTGAGTCTCGGGAAGATGGATTAGTCGACTCAGCCGAAGCCACTAGTCACTTTTTATTATTGGCATAGGTAGAATTTGCACCAGAAGTTGAGCAGGAGGGGGTGCTATTCGAGTTTGGGCAATTCTTGGCGATATGTGAGAAAGCCCCACATTTAAAACAGCCTTGTGCTGAACCAGCTCCATTATTTGCCCTACTAGTTTTGACCAATGGACATTTATTGCGAAGATGGTCAGGCGACCCGCAAGCATAACATTTACGGGGTGTGACTGGTCGGCGAGGTGGAGGCCGAGTATTACTAAACGAAGGAGGGGGTTCTTTTGCCACACGCAAAGAATCGGCGTACCTAACTCCTTCCGCTGAGACGGCCAACGCTTCAAGTTCAGAGAAAGTTTGCGGGCACGCCGCGAAACACAAGTATGACCTATAAGATGGTGAAATACCTTCCACAATAGCTTGTACAATTTGATCCTCAGGGAAGTGAAGAGCAAACACCCTAGTATAAAACTTAATGTCTTGTATGAAATCAGCCAAGTTCTCATCCAATCGCTGTACACGATAATAGTACTTCTGAATCAGAGAAGACCTCGCGCGGGCGGGAATAAAATTTGCAAGCAAGTGTGCATGAAAATCTTCAATAGATGACTGTTCGGCTATGGCTCTTACTATTTTGTCAGAAAGAATACCAATTGCATAAGGATAGATAATTTGCAAAATTTGACATGGAGAAAGAGAAAACACAAGGGCATGATCCTGAAATTCAACCAGAAATCTTAAAAATGAAATTACTTCACTGGTGGTATTAACCGAAAACTTAGAGATACCTCTGAGCAACATTGCCAATGGGTGAGGCAAGCTGCTAAACCCGGGTGACATAGTAGGTAAAGGTTTCAATGGCAAGGAAGTTAATTCCGAACGGATATTACTCAACGATGCACGGCGTTCAGATTCGTTGTCCAATGGGGCAGAGATAGTTTGAGCAGCAACGGTTATCCTATTAACTTCTCCCTTATGAGGCTCTTCCTCGCTACCTACATTCACTGTGGTGGGTAGATCGCTTTTGGGAGGAACCTCCCCTGTTAACAATTGAGTGACCTTGCTAGATAATTCAGACATATTTTCAAGCAGCGTACTAGCTTCCTTCTTCTGAACGTCATTCAACTTTAGAGACAACAGATCGTTAACTCTATTGGAAAAATGAAACAGCCTAGCTTGCACACGCTTAATTTGATTAGGAGAAGGATCATTTTCATCAAAAAAACTAACTACAGAAGCTAGCCCAGTAATATTCTCCGTGATCGTGGAAAGAGAGTCGTCAATTTTTTCTCTCCCAAATTGGGGATGGAAATGGGCAAATCTAGGGACTCTCTAAGCTTGTTTGTGTCTACTGCAACCGTGCCTCCAGATTGTACATTTCTAATAGTCAATTCATAGATCAACTCCTCCTTGCGCAAATAGTTAAGATGGAGAACATCGCGAGGGCCGGGCATGGTGACAGAACAATTTTGAAGAACTCAAAATATTCCAGCAACTGGGAAAATAGTTAGAGTTCGGAACAAAACAATGTTTAGCCGTCAAAAGGGGCTAAATTGAGACCCATTCAACCACGCTCTGCTACCACTTGTTACCGTGTTTTTGTGGTAGTTATGCGTGAAAGAAGGTGCGGGGTGGTGAACGGGTCTCAAGCTACTAAAGTAAAATTAATTTAAAATTTAATCAGGTTATATTTTCTTTTCAAAAACAAAGAAATAACAAGCATGGCAGGTACAAAGTAGCAAGTCCAAGGGTAGTTACAATATTTACAGGATTTGGGCTTCGAGCCCTGAAAACACAATGCTTGGGCAATCAGCTCAGTTTTACCTCCAAACACAAGTTTCAACAGAGGGGCAGAAAACCCCATTCATGCCTAGGAGCCCTAGCTCCAAATTACACCGAAAAGCCTCCACGAGGCATACAACACTCAATTTTCAAAAGAGCCACTCGCTCTCAAATTTAAGCCTCTCCCAGGCCACACCAAACTCCACCTTCAAGCTGTCCTCAACGGATGTAAACACAGGGGTAAAATACCCAATCTACTGAGGTCTATTAAATGAAAGGGAGGTTAATTAAATGACCTCTAAAATAACAATTTGAGAGGAGGCGAACTTGCACTCCTAATACACTTTGATTAAGACCTACTTGGCACTAGGCCGTTAATACAAGGGCTAATCCCATACTAAAGAGGTGACTTAAGAAGAGAACAATTTGTTTTACGTTAACGAAGAATAGGTTGAGAAAAATAAGTTCACCTCAAAACAATATGAGTGGGAGCTCGAAAGGGTTAGCACTCTCTATCCCAGTATGTAGCTTTAAAAGAGAATATATAAAAGGAGTAGTTACATTTAGGAAAAGGTTACATGGTGGAACGCTTAGAACCCGCCCCGAGAGTTAAACTGCTGAGCAAGCAAAGAAAGAAGTTATTAATCGGCCATTACCTTGTTGTTGACCGCTGCCGAGGAAAGAGGCGCTTCCCGCCTCCTGCTATGTACTTAATACACTGAAAGATGGAACTGAAGTGGCCCGGAGACCCTAAAATTAGCAGTTTATATACTCTCGCGGAAGTTTCTAGGCGTTAGGGGAATGAGAACACCCTCCCACGAGGATTTTATTGGTTCATCCATAAACCCCCTACAAATACTAAGAAGAAACACATAATTGGTGGAAAATTAATTTAAGAAATTCGGGATAGGCTAGATTTAAAACAAGGGGAAAGAAGGGGTTAATATTGCCAACTTAACCAATGACTGAAAGAAATTTAGCAAAGAACGAACATTTGAAATAAAAATTTCTCCAACAAAATAGTTCTTTGACTCCGCACTAGGGTGCACTATTGTTGATCTTCAGTAGTGTCCTCTAGAAGAGAAAGTTCACACTTCTTACTTCAAGCAAAACAAAAACACATAAAAAATGACACAGTTCAAAAACTCAAATTTTTTTTTTTTTGCTAGGGGCTTTACGTCGCACCGACACAGATAGGTCTTATGGCGACGATGGGATAGGAAAGGCCTAGGAGTTGGAAGGAAGCGGCCGTGGCCTTAATTAAGGTACAGCCCCAGCATTTGCCTGGTGTGAAAATGGGAAACCACGGAAAACCATCTTCAGGGCTGCCGATAGTGGGATTCGAGCCTACTATCTCCCGGATGCAAGCTCACAGCCGCGCGCCTCTACACGCACGGCCAACTCGCCCGGTACTCAAAATTTTCCACGTGGTGACATCTTCTGAGAAGGTAGCGAATTAATAGCGTATATAAAGTTCAGACTTCCTCCAGCAGAGGAGTTTCAACTGGCGCAAATTTTAAATTAGCGGCGTGGAGGTGTACCGCCCGGTACAATTATTATTATTATTATTATTATTATTATTATTATTATTATTATTATTATTATTATTATCAGATCACCAGTCTTCAGAAAACTGCATTTGAAATAGGATTACAAATATTCTTTGAGAAAGCTTTCTTTTTGCTAGGGGCTTTACGTCGCACCAACACAGATAGGTCTTATGGCGATGAGAAAAAACTGAGGTCATGCCAATGAAATCCCTTGATGTAAACAAAGTCATCATAAATGATCAAAAAAATTAACATAGGCCCTAGTCCTACAATTTAAATACCTTGAAGAAATCATTATGCACAACATAAGTGAGAAGGCAACGTGGATAAATAGAACCAAGAAAATGCAAAAAACACAATTTCTAACCTGGTCAACTTATAACAAAAAATACTTGTCAATAGACACTGAGATCCAACACTACAAAACTGGGACTTTGCCAAAAGCTGCTTATGCTTGCAAAACCTTGTTCCAAATTAAAAATGAAATAAGAAGCTCCTCAAAACTGAAATAAGAATTATCAGAACTTGCATAAATAAACAGTACCAGGTTGAAGGAGTCTGGAGAATCCTCCACAATGAAACTGTCTATGGAGAGATTGACCCAGTCACCAGCATGATGAAGAAGAAGAGCATCTCTTATTTATTTCACATCTTACTGTTACTAGAAAACAGGATTTTATGACAACTAGTGATGGGAAATCTGGGAAAGAAGACAGGAGGGCATTGCTGAAGAGGTGTATGAGGAAAAGTGTAGTTTCCTGTTGCTTTCATCATTAAGGCAGAAGTTGCTATTGCACATCAGTTTGCCAAGTCCACTGAAATGCATGCTCCAACCGATCCTTTAGGTGGTAATAACAGTAATAATATAGAATTAAAATGCAATTTTTTGTACTTAATTGTGTGACTTGCGTAATTAATAATTTTGTGTGGTTATTTCTAGCCAGGTGCAGCTCTTGTAAGGCAGACCCTCCGATGAGAGTGGGTGGCATCTGCCATGTGTAGGCAACTGCATGTCATTGTGGTGGAGGATAGTGTTATGTGTGGTGTGTGAGTTGCAGGGATGTTGGGGACAGCACAAACACCCAGTCCTCAAGTCAAGGGAATTAACCATTTAAGGTTAAAATCTCTGACCCGGCCGGGAATCGAACCTGGGACCCTCCAGACCAAAGGCCAGGACACTAACCATTTAACCATGAAGTCAGACAGTTGCATAATTACAAAATATGCATGTAAATAGCATCTTCAAACTAATGTGAGAAGTAGTGCATTTAGTCTCTTACAAACTTGGTAAATTGAGGTACATACGATATTTGAGGGATCCTGAAACAATCCTCATGTGGGGAAAAAGGCTGATTGACAAACATACATCCAAAGAAAAGCAGCTCGATTTGTTCTGGGCGATTTCTGACAAAAGAGTAGCGTTACAAAAATGTTGCAAAGTTTGGGCTGGGAAGACTTGGGAGAAAGGAGACGAGCTGCTCGACTAAGTGGTATGTTACATGTTATAAATCTCATTTTTTGTCCATATTGAAAATTTATAGTTCAAAAACGATAAAGGCGATCTTTAATCCACATATTCAATACATTAATTTCCACTTATAGTGGTTACATAAACTTACTATCAGTTAACTGGGACATGTTTTGCCCTCAGTTCAGGGCATCTTCAGCCTAAAAACAATCTTCAAGAGTACACCTTATATTAATATCAAAGCTAAAAGTTTAGCCAGTTACTAAAATCCAGTATATAAAAATGTGAGAAATGATACATTATACAAACATGTTGATGGAAACACTGTCAATGATTAAACCATAAAAGTATTTTGTCAGAGACTAAAGCTTATTCTGTTACAAAATTTCTAATTACTGTAAAACAGTTCATTAAAAAATTTTTAGTAGAAAAACAGTGTGACAATGATATAATGCCAACGACATCAGGGCGTGAAAAAGAAGCACTAAAATGAATGTCATAAAAACAACATCTTCAAAGCCGTTGATGCAATCGTGAGCATAATGTGAAACTGAAGCATCAGTTGAATTATTGCCTACTGGTGCTAAAGGCCTCTTCTGCAATAATTCAACTGATGCTTCAGTTTCACATTATGCTCATGATTGCATCAGCGGCCTTGAAGATGTTGTTTTTATGACATTCATTTTAGTGCTTGTTTTTCACGCCCTGATGTCGTTGGCATTATATCATTGTCACACTGTTTTTCCACTAAAATTTTTTTAATGAACCATTTTAATTAGAAATTTTGTAACAGAATAAGTTTTTGTCTCTGACAAAATATTTTTATGGTTTAATCATTGACAGTGTTTCCATCAACATGTTTGTATAATGTATCATTTCTCACATTTTTATATACTGAATTTTAGTAACTGGCTAAACTTTTAGCTTCGATATTAATGAAAAAGAAGCAATAGAACACAGAACAACTAAATTTAAACAAGCACAAAGACTTACCTGGCCAACCTATAAAAAAAAATCTCTTTCGATAAACGCTAAGCTGAAACACTATAATTCCATAGTTAAACCAGAGGCAACCTATGCTAGTGAAACTTTATTCAAATTAAATGTAAAATCTACAACAGACAAATTACAGAAAACTGAGAGAAGAATTCTTAGAACAATTATTAATAAAAAACACCAAGTTGATGGACAGTGGAGATTGTTGCCTAACAACATTGTCTATCGTGAATGTGAATCAATAATATCTACAATGCGTAAAAGAAGAATTTCCTTTTTCTGTCACATATCAAGATTAGCAGACACCAGGATATTGAAACAACTATTCGATTACTTTTTGAAGAATAAAATCAATAATAATTGGTTCAAAGAAGTTCAGGACGATTTGGAAGAATTGGGTATAACTCGGCAACAAATCAAAGACAGAAAAGAGAAGAGGATTTTGAAGAACAAAAGCATAAGTCTCAAACTAAAAGTAGTTGAACGGAAACAATATACTATATCGGACACACAAAGGGCTTCCAGGTCGGAGAGGATGAAAAAGTTCTGGGAGAAGAAGAAGAAGAAATTAACTCAAATGTATTGATTTCAGTGCTCCAATGTGGGCGTAAAATATGTAAATAAATAAATAATAAGGTGTACACTTGAAGATTGTTTTTAGGCTGAAGATGCCCTGAACTGAGGGCAAAATATGTCCCAATTACCTGATAGTATGTTTATGTAACCACTATAAGTGGAAATTAATGTATTGAATAGGTGGATTGAAGATCGCCTTTATTGTTTTTGAACTAAGTGGTATGTTCCGAGCTATCAGTGGAGAGATGACGTGGGAGGACATCAGTAAACGAATAAGTTTGAGTGGTGTCTTTAAAAGTAGGAAAGATCACAATATGAAGATAAAGTTGGAATTCAAGAGGACAAATTGGGGCAAATATTTATTTATAGAAAGGGGAGTTAGGGATTGGAATAACTTACCAAGGGAGATGTTCAATAAATTTCCAATTTCTTTGCAATCATTTAAGAAAAGGCTAGGAAAGCAACAGATAGGGAATCTGCCACCTGGGTGACTGCACTAAATGCAGATCAGGGTGGGTGGGTATAATTATATAATTATTAACAACAATGCAGTTTTCTTCACATTTGGGAATAAGATTGAATCAATATCCGTCCAAAACTGAACCATTCCTATTTCTCCAAAGCTATCACTCAATGCAATGACAATTTCAGATCAGAGGACCTTCACTGATCTGAGATATAAGCTGTTGGCATTTTTCAGAAAAATGTTCTCCCTTGAACTAGAATGGATTCTTACAAATTTCATTACTTCTTGATTTAAATTTTTATTTCTTGGAAGAGGGTATTTATTGCTGTCCAGAGTGGTGATAGTTAGACATTTTAAATTATCTTTAAAAGTATACATGTTAACACAAAAATCATTGGATAAGTAGCATATAATAAAAATACGTAACATACAGTATATAAATATATACATGATAAAGTATTTTGTCCAGGGACCAGTCATAAGAGTCTTAATGGCTGCCTATTGAATAGGCCTGATCTAGAGGAACTAAGAATTGTGAGGAGAAAGCCCTTGTGTAAAAATGGCAGTATATGGAGATGTGGAATTTGCCCATATCATTTTGTGTTTTATATCTGTCCTTATCTCTTATGTCTGCTGCGAAATGTTTGACCACTTAAAACACAGTCATCCTCGTCATCATCATCTGTTGCTCAATGTTTGGCTCCTTAAAAACAGTCATCATCATCATCATCATCATCATCATCATCATCATCATCTGTTGCTCCTTATATTTGTCATTGTGTTTATCTTATGTATGTTCCAATCTTTCTTCCTACCTTTCTGTCTTTGATGTACTGTAGATTCAAATCCCTTTTTTCTTTTTTTGTTCCCTCTGAAGTTACTTATGTAAATGTATGAGTAACATAGTTATTGATTGTTTCAGCGAGAGAAGAAGCGTGTACTGTTCTTGTACAATGAGACACTGAAGAAGCGCGTGGGTTCAGCAAGGTTTCTCAAGAATAGAGTGCTTCGTAAGGCACGAGAGAACCGCCTCTTTGTGAGCTTCTCCACTTAATTTTCGTACACTATAACAATATTTTATTAACTCTAAATGAATTCATATGGTTCGCATTTTGATTGCAGATGGATACAACAACCCTGATGGTGATGCGGTTGCGCTTCCCGAGACTATTTTCTTGGTTGCGAATCTTCAGAGTAGCTAGGCGCAAATGTCTTATCTGTGAGGATTCAGAGCCTTTGCGCAAGTCAGATCAGCTCAAGTACTTCCACGAGTGTGAAACTCCCACATGCCATTTCATCTACTGCAATCTCTGTTGGTGGGAGATTGACAAAGTAATAGAAATGTTTCATTACTACATATGAATCAATTTTAACTGATCCTAGAACTATCATATTTTAACTAGAAACCATAATCTACTAGGCCCTCTTACTTCTTCAGCTAGCCACTGTAGATTAGTATGAAAAAAAAAAAAAGTATCTATATTTCTTATCTTCAATCAGAGAAGTCCAAGTTACAGTAAAATCTGCCTTTAGCAGAACCTTTCTGAACCAGAAAACCGCCCATATCGAAACATTTTCCTGGTTCCATGAATTATGGTCTAATATTCAGTAAGTATTTAGTGAAACCTGTCTGTTGTGGTAGTTATAATTGATTTTTAAATAGCTTAATAGTAATATGTAGTTTGCCACAAATATTTGACTAGTGTAGTTCCTAAATGAACTGTAAGCGACTATGCCAAGTGATGGAAACAGTGAGGGTGAGGATAGATTGGCTCACACCAAACTCAATAAATATGATATTCATAGGGTACTTATTCATGAACCAAAAAGAAAAAAGCAACCAAATTATGAGGCGAATAAACACCAATTGCCAAAGACTTTCCGATGCTAGAGCAGGTGATATCTATAAAGGTGTAAATATCTTCATGCCCCAACACTATTTTACCAAAGTAAAATTGAAATAGTAAAAACTTATAATTAAAGGTCAAACCACAACTTGAAACAGAGTTAGCGTGAAGCATTGCTGAGGTAATTCCAGAAGGTCATCTGTGGTAAGTACAGTAATGACAAGGAAAAGGGGGAGTAATAGAATAGTCTTGATATTCGTAACAACAGAATTGATATCAAGATATATTTGTAACACCATCTAAAAAGGAACAAAATCATTATATTGAGTGAGAATCTCTTAAGTTAACACCTGCAATATAGTGGGTTTTGTTTTGAACAAGAAAGTTAGAAATTTAAATACATAACAAGGACTCTTAAGCAAATTGATCTATAGATTGTGACTAGACTTCAGGATAAAACTAAGTTTTATCAAACCCAAATTTTTTAAAATTAATGACAACAATTTAATACCAAGAAAGTAAGCACAATTGATAAATGCTTCTAACTTTGACAATGAAATGTCAAGGCTACTTAACAAATTTAAGACCACCAGGGTTACAGATAAAACATTAAATGACTTATATAAAAAAAAAGGACCGATAATAAATTTTATTAAGCAAAGGAAGAAGGGGGTTGGAGGACTGGCAAGGGAAAAGGAAGGAAGAATCGGGCTGCATTAATTTTAAAAAGTAGTTACACTACACGCACGTACGGCGCAATTAGTTCTCTAACTGACAGTCACTCATTTGATTAAACTTCAAGTGTTCATCCACAGAGAGTCTTGCAGCATAACTATTCGAGATTTAGAGTTATGTTTGAAAAGGAACTCACAATGTTGAGCGTGCCACACCAGAGGCCAAATGTTCAAGTTCCAGATAAAGCCTGAAGGGCACAATAAAAGAAGTTTAAGTTGGGGTAGCAAAATACTGCATGAATAATTGCTCACCCAGTCTGACGTTAACAGTTTAGATGTAGCATTGCGAAGTAAAGTAAAAGATTGCACGTACCAGCCGTTACGAACAGAACTGTTCCCTCCACACCAGTTCATCACTCGATGCCTGACTGGCTGTTCAAAGCCAACGCACACATTTATAGTCAAAGGTAGCAGAGTCGAGAACATATAAGAAGTATGCGAGATGTAGTCATGACGTAGAAGAAGGGAGGGTAAGGAGCAAACCACAAGTACAGTATAGAGTCGGCCGGGTAAGCAGACGGAGTAAAGGGGGCAACATTATTCAGATGTAGAAATAAACACAGCAGCAGGGCGGCGAAGTCAGCAGACGAAAAGGTAAAGCACTGAAGTAGTACATATGTTAGGGAGCATGTAATATGTCTGATGCAGAAACAGAAAGGAATTTTGTGACTATAACAGAAAAAAAATGTGTAAATTTCCTTCCTAACCCTTTTCAATACAAGCGTATTCCAAATGGATCTAAGATGGCTGAGATACTGATTGTTACAACAAACTCTCGAACAGTGTAATTATGGTAATGTCAGTGCAAAAGTTTGCATGGCCATTGACCTAGAAGTTGAGAAGGAAACAGCATTAGAAAACCTTCACCTTCAAGAAAAGGAACAGAAATTGACGGAGATGAAGACAAGAACGAAGAGGAAGAAGGTGGTTTATAGTATGTAACGTGAAGTCCTACCGATGCAACCGTAAAGAACATTCAGTCTATTTTGCAAACGAAAAATGACGGGGAAATGTTCAACATTATTTGCCATACACATTATAATTCTCATGTTAGGTCCGTATTGAAATGTATGTAAATACAAAATATGTTACAAGTGTTATTTTTAATATCCACCTATTCAGTACAAAGAGATCTAGTAAATTAAGAATTAAATCTTATCATAAAAGGTTACAAAACTCCGCCATTGTCCGGTCCCAAGTCCGGAATGAGAAAGGAGGAGGGTTTGCTGGTCTGGCACCCAGCTGTAAAATTGCCAACGCCGAGTGTTGGGCGGCGGGAAATAACCTGACTCCCTAAGGGGGCCAACGGTTTCGGGCGAATGAGCCCCTTTGGGTGGGGTGATGGTCCCCACAGTGGAGGAAATGCCACTGGAATCCATTATGCAGCGTCTGTTCTCCAGGTTAGGGGCGGCTGCACAAGGCGTCTGTACTCCAGAGGAGCGGCCTCATTATCACCTCACTGGATCACATCCAGAGTTGTAATTCGGGACCTAGTTCCACACAGGTGACACCTTGACAGTCAACCATGGAAGGTCTTTTAAGGAATACTCCACCGGCTGAACCAAGAGTTCAGAGAAGGCAGCATTCGGATACGGTGGGCTGCCACCTGAAAGATACCGTGAAGTCGGAGGCACGGAAATACCCCAGTACTACATACACGAATGAGACAAAATCAAGAATCAAACCAAAGCAGATAACATACTTTTCTACACACAACATAAACTCACTCATGCAAACCGGTAAACTAAAAGTGATCACCGACATAATGGACCAACACAAAATTCTTATCATGGGATTACAGGAAATTAGAAACACTGACCAGGATGCCTTGGAATCTCAAGGGTACAGACTTTATAAAGGTATACCCGGGAAGAGAGTGATGAAGAATGTCCCACAATTTGGAACAGGATTTTTGGTCAGCCTTAAAATAATAAACTCAGTTCAAGAATTCAGATCACAGTCTCCACGACTCTCAACGCTCACCTTAAAGGCATCTAATAAAATCTATACTATAATAAATGCCCATGCTCCCACTAATGATAAAAACAACTCCTCAAAAGACCAGGAGGAAACAGGAGAATTTTGGGACCTATTGGACCAGACCATAGATAACATCCCCAAACACCATATAAAATTATTAATAGGCGACTTCAACGCTCAACTAGGCAGAGAAAGAAAATACCGTGACATCATCGGAAAATGGCCAGCACACAAGAAAACAAATAAAAATGGAGAGAGACTAGTTGACCTGTGTAGAAACCATAATTTAATCTCAAAATCTACATGTTTTAAGAGGAAACCTCAAAAACTCAAAACATGGAAACACCCTGACTACACTAAAGGAGAATGGCAACTGGACCACGTCTGCATGGACAAATACCACCACAAAGAGATCTATAACGTCAAAGTCCTCCGAGGAATAGACACAGGTTCAGATCACTATGTAGTTAAAATTAAAATTAAACTCACTCCCCAGAGGAGACAACAAAAGCAAGCCCTTAAAACTAAAAGAAAAATAGATCCTACCCAGCTAATCAACAACAAAAATTACCAGAAAGCAACTGAAAAAATAAAAATCACAGACAAACTTGAAGACTTAGTACACAACCTTAAACAAATTGCAGAAGACCTAGCTCCAATTAAACCACGTAAAAAACACCAATGGTGGAACAGTGAATGTGATGAAACAGTGGAGAAAAGACATCAGGCATGGCTATTACATCAGTCCCAAAAGACAGAAATATCCTATCAAAAGCTAGTAAAACAGAGAAAAGAAACTACCCAAGTCTTAAGAAGAATAAAAAGACAACATCATAAGGACACCCTGCAGTTAACTGAAGAACAGTTCAGTAAAACTAAATCAAGGGACTACTACAAAACCTTCAGAAAGCAGCTCCAAAAATATGAACCCCCGACCCTACTGATGAAGGATGAAGATGGTAAGCTGGCCCATAACAATAAAGACAATGCAGAAATTCTGGCTAAACATTTCAACAAGCTTTTAAATTGTGAGGAACCTACAGAACTCCTTCATTTGGACACCAACACCCCGATAAAAACATCACCAGAAAACATCAATCCCCCCACAATAAAGGAAGTCTACCAAGCTCTGAATAAATTAAAAAACTACAAAGCGCCAGGAGAAGATCAGATCTTTGCGGAAATCTGGAAATATGCAGGAACCTCAGCAAATGTTGCCCTCCATCAACAACTTGTCTCTATCTGGATTAAAGAAGAACTACCAGAACACTGGACAACAGCCCTCATTCATCCTCTGCACAAAAAAGGGGACAAAACCGACCCTAATAACTACAGGGGAATCTCTCTCCTAGACATAACATACAAAATATTTTCAATAATCATCCTTAATAGGATAAGTTTACAACTTGAGAAAGAACTAGGAGAATATCAAGGAGGTTTCAGACCCTGGAGGAGCTGTCCTGATCAGATCATGAGTCTTAAGTTGATAATGGACTATAACAGGAGAAGAAACAGAGATATGGTGATAACATTTGTAGATTTTAAGAAAGCTTATGATTGCATCCATAGAGAATCTCTGTTTAAAATTTTAAGACACCTTGGACTACACCCCAAATTAATAAACATGATAAAATTGACTCTCACCAATACCAAGTCAAAAGTGAAGTTTAGGGGTGAAACATCAGAGACATTTGAAATTAAAACTGGACTACGGCAGGGAGATGGGCTCTCACCACTATTATTTAACTGTGCTCTAGAAATGGTAATGAGGGAATGGTTTAGAAAATGTCCCCCCAAAATAAAGATTGGCCGAAAAATCAAAACAAATTGCCTGGGTTTTGCTGACGATTTAGCATTACTAGCAGTGGACATAAAAGAAGCAAAAACCCAGATATCAGAACTTCAAAACATTGCAAATAAAATTGGCCTCAAAATATCATTTGAAAAAACAGAAATTATGCCCCAAAAACCAACACAGCTAAAAGAAGTCACCATAAATGGTAATAAAATCAAAATAGTAACTCAGTTTAAATATCTTGGAGAAGTAATAACACATAACTTAAATGAAAAAATCTCAATCCAAGTAAGAACAAATAGATTAGCTAAAGCACAAAAATTAACATGGGATATCTACAAAAAGAAATGTCTATCAATAAATACAAAAATAAAACACTACAACACAGTTATAAAACCGGAAGCTACATATGCAGCAGAAACACTCTTTTACCTGAATAAACAATCAAAGACTGACAGACTTCAGAAAATTGAAAGGAGGATTGGAAGAACCTGTATCAACAAAAAATATCAGAAAGATGGACAGTGGCGGTTAATACCTAACAAAGTCGTGTACAGAGAGCTAGAACCCATTACAGATACTATGCGTAAGAGGAGACTGGGATTCTTTGGACATATCATGAGGATGCAGGACTCGAGACTTCTGAAACAACTAGTACAACACAATCTCGTCTCAAAAAATACCACAACAGGATGTAAATGGATCAGAGAAGTAAGAGAGGATCTGAAGGAAATAGGCCTTACAACAGAAGACACCAAAAATAAGGTAAAATTGAATACAAAACTCAAGAATACAAACCTCCGCTTTACCCTTACACAAAACAAACCAACAACACGCACATTTTCAACTGAGGAAAGGGCACGAAGATCGGAGTGTCTGAAGAAGTACTGGGAGGACCGCAAAGCCCGAACAATCCCTTCAAAGAGACCTGAACGACGGACTGACTAAAGTGATCCTATGTGGTCATAAAAGAAGAAGAAGAAGAAGAAGAAAAGGTTACAAGCGACATGTTTCGCCCATATTAAGGGCATCATCAGCCTCAAACTCAAACTTGTAAGGTTAATAATCAGGATCCTGATTGTTCTTACAAATTGTAAAAAGAGGATATCAATGTAGGTGTTTGTCTAACATAAAATGATTAGAAGTTTAAGTTATAGTAGCAAAGTACTGCATGAATAATTGCTCACCCAGTCTGGCGTTAACAGTTCAGATGTAGCAGTGCAAAGTAAAGTAAAAGATCGCACGGACCAGCTGTTACGAACAGAACTGCTCCCTCCACACCAGTTCGTCACTCGATGCCTGACTGCCAGTTCAAAGCCTTGTAACCAAGGACATTCTAATCATTTTATGTTAGACAAACACCTACATTGAAATCCTCTTTTTACAATTTGTAAGAACAATCAGGATCCTGATTATTCACCTTACAGGTTTGTGTTTGAGGCTGATGATGCCCTTAATATGGGCAAAACATGTCCCTTGTAACTTTTTATGATAAGATTTAATTCTTAATTTACTAGATCTCTTTGTATTGAATAGGTGGATATTAAAAATAACACTTGTAACATACTTTGTATTATTATTTGCCATGCTTGTATTTCAATTGAGAACCGTGCTACCAGGGATAGTTGTGTCCAGCATACAATTCTGGATTACTGGAAGAAGTAAATGACAGTACTGTACGGTATTAATATTGGTGTTATTTCTATAAATGCGTATTAAATAAGTACAAAGAGGAAGGAGATGGTTTATATGTATGTAACGTGAAGTCCTACTGATGCACCCGTAAAGAACATTCAGTCTATTTTGCAAATGAAAAATGACGCAGAAATGTTCAACATTATTTGCCATACACGTTATAATTCTCATGTTAGGTCCGTATTGAAATGTATGTAAATACAAAGTATGTTACAAGTGTTATTTTTAATATCCACCTATTCAATACAAAGAGATCTAGTAAATTAAGAATTAAATCTTATCATGAAAAGTTACAAGGGACATGTTTCACCCATATTAAGGGCATCATCAGCCTCAAACTCAAACCTGTAAGGTGAATAATCAGGATCCTGATTGTTCTTACAAATCGTAAAAAGAGGATATCAATGTAGGTGTTTGTCTGTATACTGTATACTGTATACTGTACTAATGTGCACTGTGAGGATGTTGTAAGGAAGAATGTATTTGTGTTAGAGCTGATGAACTAGTGTATATAAGTGTGTGATTAGAGTCATTATTATATCTACTACTGCACAAAATTATATACTTGTAAATATACTGCTGGATTAGGTATGCACTAATGCTTTTTATGTTATTTTTTAACCACCTTTGTGAATCGGAATCCTGTATACAGCAGAAAAAACTTCTGGTCCCTTGTGTTTCCGCTGGAGACAGGTTTTATTGTAGTAGCCTGAGGTGATATAGCATGACAACATGTTGTTGTTGCTCTTATTATTTACTTTATACAAGGGGCTAGGACAACTTGGTCAATACACTGTAAATTTTATGAGTAAACAGGGTTCTTTGATATAACCTTTGTCAGTGTGCTGTTTATGCTGGTGTGTGTATTTGTAATGAACTAGGAGTGGGGCAGAAATGGTTATGATCAAGGATTGCTGAGAATGGGACTTCAATCCAATTCTTTTCTTTATTATGTTACTTAAGGTTAGGAGGATTCAGATCTGTTTTCTCGAAACAGTCTTAAATCGATGACAGAACTGGGAACAGTATATCTTCCTCTGAAGAAATGGGGAGTTTCTGGGGGAAAATGTCATTAGTCCCAAAATGATGCATTTTCGGTTAGTGATGCCACCTGGTAACATAAATCCGCATACACAGGAGAATAATATCATTCTGGCAAAATATGCATTGGTGTTTGAGGAAACTACCAATAAAATATAGACAGTTCTGGAAAAACAGCATTATTGTACCAGGTAGTGTTGCCAACAGTAGAATAGGATTACCCTCTAAATTGCTTCTTGAAAACCTCTAGAAACCACTAGCCCCGTCCCCCACCCCTATTAACTTTTTTTGAGTTACAAAAATACTTCATTAACACAAAAATTAATCTTTGTAGTTCGTGAACTTATCTTAACGTATCCACAAAGACGCACACGAAATGCTGTCAGTCGGTACAGTTATTTATTCTCATCTATTTACAAATTAACACACATATAACCTTAATCACAGTACCACAAACAAAACACTTCGTTTTGACAACATCAACAAAGCCGCCATTCTAGACAACTGCCGATCACTTCAACATGGAGACTGCAACCACTGCATGTCAACACGAGGTCACAAGTACCAGTATATTCTCACTACACCATAACTCTACTGAACAGTAACTTGTCATTACCTTATATACATGCCTGGCCAGGCTTCCAGAAAAATACATTACGAAAGAAATACCTTCTTGAAAATTCTAGAGTGCTTAATAACATTGTTATAATGTACAGAATATTCTACCATGATCTAGTGCCATTCTGGAAGTTACAGTGTGTAAAATGTAAGAAACAATGCTAGGTTTTGGTCCACTCAATCAATACACAAAACCTAGCATTGTTTCTTAGTTTTAACTGTATCAATACGGATCTACACGATGAAATTTGTAAATTGTACTAGTTACAGTTTGTTTCAAAATACTGTAGTGGATTACATATTATATATACAGGTAGGAATTAATTATATAATATTAATTTACAGGTATTTACATCAATTGAACTCATATAAATGCTTATGTACAGCACATGTTTCATGACATAACCTCATAAACAACGCAATTGGATCGTAATAATAATACAAATACTAACAGGATGTAACACTTCATAAATATACATTACAATTATTATTATTATTATTATTATTATCATCATTATTATTATTATTATGAATAATTTGAGCTTGATACTTGCATTTATTTCCCATGGATGAGAGCATATTGTTTTTCAAGTTATATCCGTTTATCACACTTGTGTCAATATCCCCCCTATAACTTGAAACAATTTTCACACACTGTTACACTATCTTGGTCCTCACTGTTTATTACACCCAGACTACCTCAGTCACACAGCCCTCCTGTTGGCGCTGCCAATGTCGACAGTTCGCAGCCTGGTGGTTTGGTCGGGGACCACTACCTTCCCATGGTGGGTCCGCTGGGTCTGGTCGACGGCCTGGTGATGGTGATCCTGGCTTTCCCCTCATTCGTACCTTTGTGTTCTGTCAGGGCCCATGAACCTTCGTAGTCCACCGGTGTGATACAGGGGACAGGCTCGCATGTCTCGGGCTTGGCTCTGTTGAGTCTCCTTTTTTCTGGGGTGCTGATCTCGATGTTTTTACTGGTACATGGTTTCGTGCCGGGATGAATGTCCTTGTCAGGTGGCACCCTCGTTTGTTGGTTGTCAGTTCGGACCCCATTGGTCCTCCGTCTCTTAGTCCCACTGGCTGTATCATTGCCATCGCTGCCTCCATCTCCTGGGACATTGTCTGAGCCTCCCCATAGTTCTGCTTCATCGTTGCCATAAGACCTATCTGTGTCGGTGCGACGTAAAGCCAATAGCAAAAAAAAAAAAAAAAAAAAAGAAAGTTCTGCTTCACGCTGAGCATCCTCCCTGGACGGTTCACGGTGCTTTGGAGCTTACTGCAGCTGTTGAGCACCTCGCTCTCGGTGTCATACTGGTATGACCCATTCACTGTCGCGTAGTCTGGTTGTTCGGTTTCGGTGCTGAATACCCGCGGCATTCCGTCGATGCGCTGAGTCCTCTCCTGCAGCTGGACTTGGTAGTCGGCTCTCGGTTGGTGGACACTGCCGCACCCGCTAAATTCTCCCACAACTTCCTTGCAGGTCGAACATGGCTGTGGGTTGCGTCATACTTCCATCTCCTCCCCACGAAGTCCAGTGATCAGGTATTCGGCTCCCTGTTCTGATATCAATCCAATCTTGAACTGGGCCTCGATTTTCCCCTAGAGTTTTCCAAACTGGGCCTCGATGTTCCCCTTGAGTTTTCCAAACTGGGCCTTGATGTTCTTCTCGAGTTTTCCAAGCTGGGCCTTGATGCTTTTAGCATGGGCCTGAATCAAGGAAAACTGTCCAAACAACGCCACAGTCCTCTGGTCGTTCTTCATTTTCGAGTCCAATAGATTTTAAGTCCTGTCGCGGCCACCATTTAACGTATCCACAAAGACGCACATGAAGTGCTGTCAGTTGGTACAGTTATTTATTCACATCTATTTACAAAAAATGAAATGGCGTATGGCTTTTAGTGCCGGGAGTGTCCAAGGACATGTTTGGCTCGCCAGGTGCAAGTCTTTTGATTTGACGCCCGTAGGCGACCTACGCATCATGATGAGGATGAAATGATGAAGAGGACACATACACCCAGTCCCCGTACCAGCAAAATTAACCAATCATGGTTAAAATTCCCGACCCTGCTGTGAATCGAACCTGGGACCCCTGTGGCCAAAGGCCAGCATGCTAACCATTTAGCCACAGAGCCGGACATCTATTTACACATTAACACACACATTACCTTAATCACAGTATCACAAACAAAACACTTCACTCCGAGAACATCAACAAAGCCGCCATTCTAGACAACTGCCCATCACTTCAACATGGAGACTGCAACCACTGCGTGTCAACACAAGGTCACAAGTACCAATATATTCTTTCTACTGAACAATAGCTCGTCGTTACCATCAAGACCATCTCCTTATATACGTTCCTGGTAGTCATATGAAGGTTCTATTTGGGATATTTCATCATAATTGGCACTTTTATCAGATTTGCTGCAATTTTCTTGTGGCAGTCCCTTTTCAGTTTTGTGTAGGCTGTGGATAGGTCATGGAAGATGTATGCACTCTTACCTCCTAAAAATGGAAGAAGCCCCAGTGTGTTCTTGTGGTATGGTAACAAATTTACTGGGGCCCATATTTGCAAAGAGTGCACATATCTCTCTGATCTAAGATGGAACCTCAGCCTGCAGGAGACTTTCAAACACATTCTAGCTAATGACGAGGATACTGTTGATCTCATCATACACTTTATATGTGAGAATGGATTAATCAAGTGTATACAAATTTCTAGTTTTCTTTTACTAAGGGAAGTAATTATGCAGAGAATAGTCAGAAGGTCCATTGTTTAAGGCTGATCTCATTCAAGAGTTTAGCTTTGCGGATATTGCTTTTCCTGTTTCCCTTATGTTGCAAGAGCAACTGCATATGAGAGGAGACTTGTATTGTTACCTCAAATCTACTTGGCACTTGGAAAAGAAAGTAAAGCTAGCCAAGGTGCTGTCTTAGGTCAAAGACATCCAAGCATTCTTTGAGGATATGGACCATCATGAATCCAGCACCACAAGATGTGTTGGTGTCCATTTTGGAAAAATAAAATCATTTTTGTTTTATTTTTAAATCTCTTTAATTCCCTCATTTAATAAATACTTTTAATTTTTGTCTTCACTTAATTTGTTCAGAGAGTACGGTTACGTAGTTCTACTTCCTCTTAAAACAAAAATCACCACCACCTCCTCTCCATACAGCGAATCAGCTTATTTTAAGCTACTGACAGTACCTCTCTCATTGTCCAGCTTGTCACCACAAAATTCCTCCTCCCTTCCTGTGCATTCACTATTTCAGGGGAGTCCACTAACATCTGGTATCTGTAAGTCAGCTTCAGGTAGGCCCACTAGCTAGCTTTACTTTCTTTTCCAAGTGCCAAATAGATTTGAGGGACCGATACATGTCTCCCTCATGTGCAGTTGCTCTTGCAACCTAAGGGGAACAGGAAAGCAATATTTGCAAAGTTAAACTCTTGATTACCTGATTCAAGAACTGGAAAAAATCCAAAGAAAAGCAGCTCGATTTGTTCTGGGTGATTTCCGACAAAAGAGTAGCGTTACAAAAATGTTGCAATGTTTGGGTTGGGAAGAATTGAGAGAAAGCAGAAGAGCTGCTCGACTAAGTGGTATGTTCCGAGCTGTCAGCGGAGAGATGGCGTGGAATGACATTAGTAGACGAATAGGTTTGAATGGCATCTATAAAAGTAGGAAAGATCACAATATGAAGATAAAGTTGGAATTCAAGAGGACAAACTGGGGCAAATATTCATTTATAGGAAGGGGAGTTAGGGATTGGAATAACTTACCAAGGGAGATGTTCAATAAATTTCCAATTTCTTTGAAATCATTTCGGAAAAGGCTAGGAAAGCAACAGATAGGGAATCTGCCACCTGGGCAACTGCCCTAAATGCAGATCAGTATTGATTGATTGATGTTGATGTTGAATGAGATCAGCCTTAAACATTTGACTGTCTAACTATATTCTGCATCATCACTTCCTTGTATCAATTCTTTAGCAGAGAGTTTACGTAAAAAGTTCTCTAGTCAATTATGGTGTTCTAAGTGTTTTCCATTTCAATTCAAATTATTAAGATGTAAAGACAGTGGGAAAATGCTATAAATAACAGAATGGCAAATAGTGACAATAACAATCTTGCTGATAATAATGTTAGTGCTCAAAACTACAGTATGTGGGTAAAGAAAGGGTGGCACAAAAATTATAGTGTGGAAGATGAAGTAGGTAAAGGAAGTTGTGGAAGCAAATATATAGGAACACTAGCAAGATGCCCATGCTTCATCACGGTTTTAAACTGAAAATTATTGTTTAAAGTTTAACGTTTTGGAGGGTCCACTGTCTGCTAAGCCTGTAAAATACGCCTTCAGAGGGTACGTCAAACGGTTTTGGGTGAATGATTATTTATTGTCTGATTTAACACTCGTTTGAATCCCATACAGAAGAATTTGAATTTTTTCAACCCTGTTCTATTTAAAATCTAGGATGTAAAAGCGATCAACCTGTGAAATTTTGATTTTGTACATCAAACAGTAATGGGGGAATGAACACTTTTAGGGGGTGAATGTTTTTAAATATGTATTTATTCTAGGATATAGAAGACCAACATAAAAAATAAGTTAGTGCCTGAAGCGGTTTTGGGAGAATGGATATTGTGTTTTTGAGAGTCAACCACAATCTAAACCACTTAGGGGAGAAATATTTTGAAGTATACAATAATTTACACCTAGGACATAAAAGAACACCTTTCTCATAAAATTACAACTTTGTACATCAAAGGGGTTTGGAGGGATGAATAATTTCATTTACGGAACTAAGCTCATTTAACACTTTAGGGTAGGAACGTTAAAAAAATTTCCTATTTCACACGTACGATTTGGAATTGGAATTTTGTCTTTGTACGTTAAACCATTTTGGAGGAAGGGATGAATATATTTGTTTTTGGACCTTAACCCCCATTTAACTCTCTGTGCGGTTGAATTTGTTTCAAACCTTCTGTTATTTAACACCTAGGTCATCATTTGAAATTTTTACTTCGTAATTCAAACGGTTTCATATAAATGCATATTTTTGTCATCATTCCTCACGCCCTCCCAGTCAAAATCCCCTTAGGGCTGTATTATTTTAAGTCCACTTCTTACTTGTATCTTCATAAAAATAATTCAACTCCTTTTCCACTCCCTTAAGTTGATTCCACTCCTCTCCCCTGAAACAAAATACATGTGTCTTATTTAAAGGAGATTCCAAGTTCCAATTTTCTCATCTGTAATATCCTTTGTTTTTGGGATATAAGTATCCTGAAACAAAGAATTCAACTCATTTTTCAATTCATTTATCAACCCCCCCTTAATTGGATTTTCCAAAAAGAAAAGGATATGTGTTTCTTTATTTTTAAAGGAGATTTCAAATACAAATTTTCATGTCTGAATCATCTTCAGTTATTTAGATATAAGTACCCTCATAAAAAGAATTCAACCCCTTTTATAGCCTTTTTTTTTACAAACCCCACCCCTTAAGTGTTTTCTTCAAAATAAAAAAATACATGTAACTTTATTTTGAAAAGATTAAAAATACCAATTTTCACGTCTGTAATATGTGGTATTTAGATATGAGTATCCTCATAATAATTCAACCCCTTTTACAGCCCTTTTTACAACCCCCACCCCTTAAGTGTTTTTTCCAAAATAAAAAACGTGTAAATTTAGAAAGATTAAAAATACCAATTTTCAGAAAACAAATTATGCGTGCCTTTACTTTTACAGGAGATTCCAAATACCAAATTTTTACTTCTGTAACATCTTCAGTATTGGATTTGTAAGTATCCTCATAAAAAGAATTCACCACTTTCATCAGTTCTTTTCACCCACCGCACCCCCTTAAATTGATTTTCCGAAAAGAAAATAATACTTTTTTCTTTAGTTTTAAAGAAGATTCCAAATACAAATTTTCAAGTCTGTAACATCTTCAGTTTTTGAGATATAAGTATCCTCATCAAAAGAGTTCAACCCATTTTTCAGTCTTTTTTCAACCCGCTTAAGTGAATTTTCCTAAAACAATAATACGTGTATCATTATTTTTAAAGGAGATTCCAAATACCAATTTTCACATCTGTAATATGTTCAGTTTTGGAGATACCAGTATCCTAATAAAAATAATTCCTTTTTCAGTCATTTTTAGCCCCCCCCCACCTTAAGTGCTTTTTTTGAAAACAAAGAACATGTTTCTTTATTTTTAAAGGAGATTCCAAATACCAATTTTCACATCTGTAATATCTTCAGTTTTGGAGATACCAGCACCCTAATAAAAATAATTCAACCCTTTTTCAGTCATTTTTCCCCCCACTAAGTGTTTTTCCAAAAACAAAAAATATGTCTTACTTTATTTTTAAAGGAGATTAAAAATACCAATTTTCACATCTGTAACATGTTAAGTTTTTGAGGTATACTACAGATATGCTCATTTAAAAAATTCACCTCTGTTAACACTTCTCCTTAAATGGATTTTCAGAAAACAAATTATGCATGTTACTTTTACAGGAGATTCCAAATACCAATTTTCACATCTGAAAAATGTTACATTGTTGTAATATATCATAGATATACTCATTTTAAAAATTCATCACCTATGTCACTCTTGTTTACCCCCTCTTAAGAAGATTTCCCGAAATAAAAAAAAATGTGTTCCTTTATTTTGAAGGAAGATTTCAAATACCAATTTTCAAGACTGTAACATCTTCAGTTTTTAAGATAGAAAGAAGTATCTTCATAAAAGGTATTCAACCCTTTTTTCACCTTTTTTCACACCCCTTAAGAGGATTTTCCGAAAACAAATATATACTTATCTCCTTATTTTTAAAGAAGATTCCAAGTACCAATTTTCATGTCTCTCAACTGTTAAGTTTTTGAGATATACATGCACTCATTTGAAAAATTCACTCCCCTTTTCACCCCCCCCCCCTTGCGATGGAATTTCCAAAAATTCTCCCTTAGTGAGCACCTACATTGTACAGTAATATAAATGTATACTCAAAATTTCATTTCTTTATGTCCAGTAGTTTTGGCTCGGCGGTCGGTCGGTCAGTCAGTCAGGACATGTTACTTTGTATATATAGATTTAGCAATTAGTCATAAAAAATAATTTAATGTCCATGAATATTTTGAAGGCAGTCGACAAAAGACAGATGCCACTTCATAATACAGTTGGGAGAAAGTGACATTGAGGATAAAGACCAAGAGTAACTTTAGCACCACAATCGCATGAAGTAATTGCAGAATTGCATCAGATTCTTATGCTCATTAATGTGTTACTGCCCTGTGTATGTTCAACTCTTGTCTCATTTCTCTACAGGGTCAGGTATGAAGTGAGATGAATCTTTGTAACTAGTTTCTAGGACCAGGAAATGAAAGTGACAAAAGTGCTAAACAGCACAGCTGGTTGGGATTATCCACAAACACATCTTTGTTATGATGTATGGTAACATTTTATCTGCGATGATTATAACTTAAATTTCTACAAGATTGAAACAAATTGATGTGGCAAAAATCACATATTTTTCCTATGAAGCAAACTTTGTTGTAAATTCCTGACTTTCTATTGGAAAGTTTGTGATAACAGGCGACATGGATGGAAGCATTTTCCTTGGCAAACAGAAACAGATATAAACAAGATTCTGCAGTGGCACTTTTAAAGTCTTTTTGTTGCTACGTGTTTCATAACAGAAGTTCTTCCATCACTGTTTAACAGTGAAGAAAATTCAATTAAGTGTACCGGTACCTAATTTACTACATATTTACATGTTTTATGTTTCTGATCTGACATTTTTCACACTAAGCAAAGACTTTACTATGTACAAACTAGTCTTAACCCTCCAAGTGGATATGTGTCATTAATAACGACTCTTTATGCCTTTGTGAAATGACACAGTCATTTTTTAAAGCCGTATTGCTGGGCAACCATTTAATGAATATCGTCGAACTTTGCACTAATCAATAGTTCAGTTCATTGGCTATTTTGATTCATCTAGCTGAATTATCGAACAGTTTTTTTTGCTTATATATTGTCTAAAACAAATCTTAGCGTCAGTCGCTCGAAGCGCCACACCCCATGGCAGTGTTCTATTGTTGTTCTACTTGATTGCTTAGTGTTTCAATAAACTAACATGTGAGATCCATGTTGTTCTGATGATATTAGGGATATGTTAGAAGAAGATTATGTAAATTATGTTTTCAGTGATGACAGTGATTTGCCTGGTGACAAAATACTGTACCATTACGTTACATTAGCGGCCGTAAATGTCATGGAAACAGTGGACAAATATGGCGCACAATAGCTTCAGGCAATGTGCAAATACACAGAGTAGAGATCTAGTAAATCGATATCGTCCGGCCGCAAGGAAAAGGAATCTCAAGATTAAATAATGATGGACTAAAAAATTTGAATGAAACCGATTCTTGACTACCTTGAGGAGAAAAAGTTACGAGTTGAAGAGGAGCAGCACGACTTACGGAAGGATATAAAATGGTCAACGCAACGTTAAATACTAAAGTATTAATATACGAACAGCAGTGATTACATCTGCAAAAATATCGGCAGAAAAGGCGTAGATTTGAAGGAAAATATTTGTTACTGTAACACCTAAACTCAGAAGCGAAAGGAAACTACAGCCGAGTCATACATTGCCGAAATTAGTATTATAACGGCAAATCCTTGCTAAGGAAGGCATAATTTATTGTTTCCAGGAGGGAGACAATATCTGTTTAAGCGAAAGAAATAGCAAAAAAGTAGGCCGAATTAGAGAAATCTCTAAATTTAAAAAAGAATATTTTCGACCAATACGAGATTCTGAAGACAAATATTACGTATTGAGTAGCCTACTGTTCACCAGTATAATATGAATTCTACTATGTATTTCTTCTTTTATGATTTCATGAGAACTGGTGACAAGATGGAGTCAGCTTAAACAGATGGGAATGGTCGCTCAAGACGAAATAGCTCAAGCCAAGATTCCCAGCCGGAGCCGCAGATGACGTAATCTTTGGACTGCAGGGGCTGCCTACTCCAAGATGCCCTAGACCAGGAGAGATCCAGCAGCAAAATCCCGTTACGAGATAAGTATTATGAGTTGCATCGTAATGAATTTGAAATCAATTGATGAAAAATATTTATATGTGTGCAGGAGTGCTAGAAGTAGAAGAGTTAGTGCCAATGAACGGATATTAGAGTATAAATGCCAATTATTAGCCGATGATGTGTGCCAATTTCTGCAATATAACTATGGTGCTAATGTAATAATTTTAAGGTTAATGGAAACTAGATCTGATTGAGTATTCGTGCATGTTTAGTGCCAATCCATACGTGTAGACCGTGAAACGTTTAATCAGTTGTGGTTGTAGAAAATGCAGGCGAGATACGAGACGTAACCTAAAACTTCAGGTCAATATGTGTTGTAATCATGGCCAGAACGATAATTGTATTGTAAGGAAATGTTTGAAATATTCCGAAGTTGCAGTGTATGAGAGAATAATCAGGTTATTAAGTATTGCTACCGTAACACAGAGGTTATTTAAGTGGAATTGAATGAATATATTTTTAAATATGGAGGTATATATATATATGAAGGAAATGGAATGTTAATGTGGCAAGTTGTAATTAGAGTGAGGAGATATGTTTCTGTTCGTTGCTTGAGAATGGGATAGATGATTGAATTGCGAATTCCTGTGTTACATATTATATTTATATTTGGATTAGCACTGCAAGTGAAGGATTTAGGCCATGTTAAGTTGAATGTATGTCTCGAGCCAAGCATAATGTGTCTCGTAGTAATTTTCAGCGGAAGATATTGATAGGTTGCGTGTTTGTTATACATTACGTAATATAAATATTCAGGAATAGAATGGAGTCTCGCATATTTACATATTTGAAGGTCAGCGCGTTAACGCTAATATGAAGTACGGTTTCTTTGACAAAATCTTGGCACAGCGAAGAGATATTTGAGAATATGTAAATATATTGGCACATGATTAGGAATGCATGGCACGATTTTCGCAGGTTAGACTGACGTACTATCATATCTATGGCACTCTGTAGTAAGATTATTTGGTTTATTTTGTACATACGGTGATGTACTGTTTTAATTTATTCATTTTGGGTTATGATAGAAATATTAATAACTGCATGGGTGTTTTGAACCCAGATTTAAACATGGTAATGCTTATCTCGTAACGTGATGAGTCACAAGTGAAAATCCAAACAAGAATCCAAACATCTATCCAAGTAAATTTGGTCAAACAGACCGAAATGAAAGATGAAACCTAAATGATGCCCCAAAGAAAATCCCAAACAATATTAAAAGGAAGATATTCCACTCCTCCTTGGATTAATAAAGTTTTGGTCCCTATTCTTCCCCTTGTATCAATTTAAACATGGAAGATATGGTATACTTTTGAAACTTAACGAAAATGTAAGCAAATATGATGATAATTTAAAGATTTTTTCAAATATGTTTATCTCGGAAGTCAAGCATTTGAGAATGATATTTGTAATTTCACACGATTTTCCTTTCTTTATTGCCGATGGATGCATATTATTCAATTTTATAATACATTAGCATGCTAATAAACTAGATATAGTTTTGATTTTGCGTTTCTATTCCTTAAGTAACTTGTAGTATATAGTAGTATGATAATATACGGATCTATTGAATTAATTTATGCTAAATACTAGGTGATGATCAGATAATTTCCTTGACGTATGGATACGGAATGACTGGTTGAACGGACAGATACTCTTCAACGGAATCTACGATTTGTCTAAAGCGTATGGGAATATAATGAAGCGAATTTACCCTGAGAAACGAATATGCACCATGTTGTGGTAGCTCATGTTCATAAATTATATCCCAGTTCAGAGTCTAGGTATGATTTACGACCCGATGCTTTGAATTTTGTAGCCGGAGCAATATTTAAACAGGTGTATATTCAGTTAATGCTCCAACGCGGCGTAATAGAGGAATTCACCGCGGGAACATTAATAGACGAAAGGTGCAATACCAAAAGCAGTTTCTTTGAGTGGTGAGTTGTCAGAAAACGAGGATGATAAAAAGAAAGCGAAGCAAATTCTGGTGCCCTAAGTGTAATTGTGGCATTCATCCTACTTGCCACCATAAGTTGAAACACTTCTACAGGCCCATAGTAAGGGGGAGGAAGAGAAAAACTCTTGCAAGTGACTGGAAGTAAAGAAATATGCCCGAAGAGATGTGCATAGTTTTGGTTTTTTTGTACATAACTTTCTGTTCTTTAGTTTTATGGTAAATATGTAATCCAAGTCTTTTGTTGCTAACAAAATGGTGAACATTTTATACATTTACCGTTTGTTTCGGTCTTTTATAGTATTGAAGCTACGTACAGTTAAAGTTGAAATATTGTTTTATTCAAAAGTGAAAAATTGTAATTCACCACCCCCAATAAAATGGAATGATGGTATGTACCCAATATTATTACATAATCACATTCTCTCGTTTATACTGAACAAAAAGATATGTAATATGATATATTTACTGTCATTTTGTATTTTTTATGAATTAAAAATAACTTGTACTAGGACGTTACAGTCGCTTATCATTTAAGAGGTTTTTACGTATCACTTGGAGGGTTAATTTACTATAGAACACTAAAACACATGTGTTGCACATGGTACCAAATATGCTACAGTTACAACAAACTACAACAAAGACAAAGAAATAACAAAAAAATGCCAACATCTATTTCAAAATTTTTAAAGGCATCGTGAGTATGATTTTGTTTCACTCTAGTAGAGAAATGTATCAAACACTGATGGTTTTTTCTGCTATCTGCTGGTACAAATCTTTTACTACATTGTCTGTTATATATGGTAATCTTTTCTGGTTTTAATGATAATAATAAAAATATCACATTCAAGAATGGGACCAATTTTGGGGGTTATTAAAAACCAGAGACGTCTGGGGGCAGATTTTAACTGGGTACAAAAGTATGAATTTGGGGACTGCCCCTGGAAAATGGAGATATCTGGTAACCTTAACTTATATTCAATTTCAAAATGTAATTTAAGTAATTTAGAATCTTCTTCCTTTTTATACAGATATGCTATGCCTGCAAAGCAGATGAAGTAGAAAGTGATACTGATGATGAAGAGCAACAAGATGCCATTCTGTGAAAAAAGGATAATTTTTGTCCTCTTCTTGTCTTGAAAAGAATTCATGTACTGTAGGTTAATAAGTTAATTGTAATAAAGTAAGCATCTAAAACTTATATTCTGTTAATGACTGTGATATTCTTTCTTTGTACTGAATTACTCAACATGGTATTACCAAATCTTTACTGTAGACAGAACATCACACAGACACTCATCATAAAGGTTACACATTTTTAGCAGTTTAATGAATTCCTAAACTACCTTTCATTCTGTAACTGGGTAAATTCAAATTATTAATAATTGGAATGAATCAGCACCAGGAACAATTCAAACGAATGCAACACAGGGAAGTAAACATTGACAATGGGCACTTCAGGCCCTTCTTTTATCAACAGAATGAAATAAGCCTACAAAGCATTTTGCCATGGCCAAGTTATAGTCAGACGACTAATGTCATGGCATCCTAGTAATTATAACGCCGTTGGCAGATGGTAATGGAATTAATCAGTAACTTTTACCACGGCCAACCTGATGCGTCGCTCTAGCTAGCCCCTCACCGGCATTAACAATCGGGTCTACACACTGTAATTGGAGTCATGGGCGCCCGCAAGGGGGGGGCAAGGGGGGGCACTTGCCCCCCCCTGGAATTCTAAAGATGTTGATGTTCAATTGTTTAATATCATACCAGATTATTTCATAAGCTGAAATTACTGACAGTCATCTAGTATATGTTGTAACTGGAAGTTTCTGTAAACAATCTAATGTTGCTGACGTTATATTGGTTCTTATATTCAAGAAAATTGTTAATGTGCCCCCCACTGGAAAAGATCCTGCGGGCGCCCATGATTGGAGTAGTTTCATAGCTCAGCACGTGGTGCTGGTGGCCGAAGGTTTTGTGTAGAAATGCATACTCCTCTGTGGAAAAGATAATTTAGAGATATGGAGAATGTTAAAATGATTCATTCTAGAGACTACTTTCATTGATATTTGCCAAAATAATGTTGTGAAATGAAACTGCAGAGAGATGGAGTAGTCTAGCTGATGTTCTGATATTGACTTCGATTGCCGATTTACCTTAATTTAGAGGTATGGAGAAATATGTTACATTGGCTAATATTGTTAAAATTCTTAATCCTAAAAGGTACTTTTGTTGATAATTGCCAGTGTAATGTCATGAAATGAAACCGCGAAGAGATAAAGTAGTCCATCTGACGTTCCTTGACTGACAGGAATAGTAGGTTATCACTTTTATTATCCATAGCATTTAGATACATAGTAGAACTTACCACAAGGAAATTGTTCAATTCTCTTATCCTCTGATGTTAATTTTGAGATTAAGCATCAATTGTTCAATGTACAAAAACATATATTTATTAATATTTTCAACAAAGAGCACATTTCTTGTAAAATGATAGTTCACACGTTGTTCAGAGCCTTCACGATGTATTTATGACCTTAAATCAGAAATGCCCATATTTGCTCAATTTCATCATTTTTTTCACGAAAGAAGAAATTGTATTCCTCAATTATTTTGAAGATTCTGAACATATGTAATTAAAGTAAGGCAATTACTCATTAACAATCGTAATTGATTTGGTAACATTCACACCAACTGCTTAAAAATAATAACCTGTACTGTAAGTTTCTAATGAACCAACCACTACAGAAACACGCAATAGTGATTACATCCTTCCATACAAGGTTGGCGTTAGGAAGGGCATCCAGCCGTAAAGCAGGGCCAAATCAACATGTGCGACACAGTACATACCTGCGACCCAACAGGTGGGAAAAGCGGTAGAAGAAGAAGAAGAAGAAGAAGAAGACTGTCTCTAATGAATTCTGTTCATTTCTGATGTATAAAAAGTCACACTTCTCAGTTAAGTTCTTAGACTATTTTAAAAATGTATTCATGTCCAACCCTTGCCCCAATTCTCTGCGGGGTCAGGTATGAATTGAGATGAATCTTTGTAGCGAGTTTTTACGATCGGATGCCCTTCCTGACGTCAACCACCTCTTTGCTATTTGCTTTACGTCGCACCCACAGATATATGTCTTACGGCGGCGATGGATAGGAAAGGCCTAGGAATGGGAAGGAAGCGGCCGTGGCCTTAAGTAAGGTACAGCCCCAGCATTTGCCTGGTGTGAAAATGGGAAACCACGGAAAACCATCTTCAGGGCTGCCGACAGTGGGGTTCGAATCCACTATCTCCCGATTACTGGATACTGGATATCGAGCTCGCTTCAACCACCTCTCCTACCCTGTCAGCCTACATTCGGATGGTGAACTTTCATCAACCAATGGGACTCGAACCGGCCAAACACGGTGTCAGACCATATAGACTTGATGCTTTAACGCTCATTGTCACCTGGTGAGCTTAGAGAAGAAAACATTGTAAAAATAGAATTTGTTTCGTATAAGGTAGTGGAGGAGTGATCCGCGTAGATCGTAGTCATCTTCACCGCAGCACCTGAGCAAAGACTAAATGTCAAACATTCCTGATTACATCTTAAGGATAGTTCAAACAAAAGAGGGAAATGGTCAGCTAGGAAGTACATTATACTCACATCATGCGTATGCTCTATGTACAGGGTAAAATCGGAATAATAAGAGAAATACTTTGCTCGGTATAAGAAACACTCACCAAGAAAAGTTAAGCAGATACACACTAGATTCTGTTTTGTTGAGTTAGAACCGATATATTATTTAATGTGAAACTCGGAATAGTAAATACGACGAAAACGTACACTTTTCGGTAATTCTGGACCCAGTATGAAAGGAAAAATGTGTGGTCAAACCAACATGTCCGAGCAAGACACTGGTCAGTCCATCCTGCGGACCCCACATCCCACCAAGAATCCATTCACAGCTTCTGCGCGTTGTAGACGAGCATTTTCAGTAGAGTAAACTCATCTCCTCCAGTCTGTGCAAACCCACTTACTACTTTGGGTCGGAGAATGTTGTTTTCGTACACTGCGGCCGTCATGTTCCCTCGGATCTGAACCAGTGTGTCCGGCGGTCGGACATGATACCTGTCCAGAATAGAGCTCAATCTCCAAGTTGGCGGTAACGTCCTACTGAGCATGAATCATTGTAGCGTTCTCCTCTTGCCTTCCATCTGCACCGAGAGTGGTCATAAGGGTGTAAACCAGTTCGCACTTCATCAATGAAAACGTTCTGGACCATTAATTGATCTCATGTCCAAGTCTGATGTTCTCTAGCCCATAGAACACAAACCATCCTCAGATGTCGTCGAAGTGGAGGAGTCCTGAAGGACCTTCTTGAATACAGTGCACCGTAATGGAATGTATTGTGCGATGTCGATGTGCTACTGAATGGGTGTCTTGAAACTTTAACTACAACCTGGAGACAAAACGCCAACATAGACTACATAGCACTTACCATGTGTGTGAATTCTAGTTAGTAACCTATGTCACTCTAGTGTATATTACGCTATGTGTAGTAAGCATTTGGATTAGGGGAAACAGAATGATAGCCTTTAGGGAGTTGCCTTCCCAGCATTCCTCGTGGAGTTGAAATGCAAAACAACCCAAAATAATTTGAGAATGGCTGACGTAGCAATATTAGATCCATCCGTCTTCCAAATTCAAATTACACTTTAATGCATTGACTAAGAAGTAATATAACTACATTTCAGCATAATGTAGTATGCAATATCTATATCTATATATATAAAATAAGAGTTTTGTCTGTACATTGCTCAGAATTTGAAAAGAATGGTATTTCTGTATCGGTCATGTCCATAGTAACAAGAAAATGTACTTTTTACTTTTCCGTAATTTCTGTCTGTCTGTCTGTCTATCTGTCTACATGTATGTACACGCATCACGAGAAAACGGCTGAAGAGAATTTAATGAAAATCGGTATGTAAAGTCGGGGGATGAGCCGCTACAATCTAGGCTATAAATCATTTTATTCACGCTGAGCGAAATGGTAGTTTAGGGAAAGGCCTTAAATTTAATTATCGAATATTTATATTAATAGCAGTCCTATCGATAAATACTATATAACTAAAGCAATGTAGAATTCAATTTCCAATCATTTGTGTCTTATACATTGTTACCGTACCGGCTCTGATAACACAGATATTAATGATTTTGTGTTTTTGTTGCCAAGTCCATATCAACGCCGAGCCATGAGAAAATGGGTTAACAGAATTTAATGAAAACCGCTATATAGAGTCGGGGAATAAGAAACTACAGTCTAAGCTGTAAATAATTTTATTTTCCCGAGACGAAATGGTAGTTTAGGGGAAGGCGCCTGAAATTTAATTTTTAAATACCGGTACCTATGTTATTGGTGCTATCGAAAAGTACGGTACTACATAACAAAAGTTATAGACAATACAATTTCCGATCATTTATGTTTCATTCAGTTTTGCTGTACCGACTATGATAAGAGTGGTATTTCAGAAGGCCTACAATATCCAAAGCGCATAACACTGATCAACAATAACTTTACATTGACCATTGTTTGTTGTGATGTTCTTCGTGCCGCTCAACTCCGATAGATGGGATTACTACTGCGTACCGAGTATAACAGCCTGACTGAACATTGGCGGGAAATAGCTAGGGAGTTGGAAAACTTTCTTCTTTAGCATGCCACTCCTCTGGTTCATACATTTTCTGATACTGCAGGTACGTAACACACTGGTTCATCATAGCATTCGAGCTATTCAATCCCTACTCTGAGGCACTGATTGGAATGAGTAGTGTGCATATTTAATGGAATAATGACAGAGGAGTGTTCATGGCAGTCTGCGACCTGGTTGTTCCAGTTCTGGAACTTTGGACTGTTAGGGCGGCACCGTAGTACTGTTCGTTGAAAGTGAGAAAGTGTGCGGTTTTTCATTTGATCGAGTATTTGATATGATAAGATTGCTTTCAATCGCTACATTCCTACTGACGTTTTTGTAATGTGACCTATGTTGAATTCAGTTAGGAAAACCACCAAGTCAGTCTTTCTGAGAATCCCGTAGCGAAGCACGGGTACATCAGCTAGTTTAATATGAAGGAAGACAGCAAACTAGAATGCTGAACACAAATATTTAAATACCTTAAGGTAGCCGTGATAAGTGTCTGAATTTTACAAGATAGGTTTACCATACAGTGCAGATTAAGTGATTAAGCCTATGTTTTTGTTGGGTCAGGTATACTTCACAGCTCAAAAAGACATTTGGTACGCCTTTAGATGTCCCAACTACATTGTACGAATGCGTAGCGAGATGGGGATTGGACTATTACGGTAATAACATGTCTGAATGCTCTCCGAAATCGCCAAGTTACAGCACGAGGAGGACGAGTTAGTGACTTCAGAAACAGGCTTTGAGAGGCCAATTTAAGATCCCGACGACTCGCTCAAGTACCTGGACAGACGACATTGTGTTAGGAGCTTGCGGTTTCCTACAGATCATCTGGCACTGGCGTCCTTTGCTGTTCTTGGATGAAACCCGTTTCAAGATATATCGTTCAGATGTTCGTATGTGAGTCTGAAGAAGACATGTACAATCTACCGTTGCTTATGGAGGTGTATCTGTTATGATGTAGCAAGCGTAAGTCTTGACACGGGAACTGATCTCCAGATCATTTACAATGAATTGTTCACTGATCGACAGTACAGTGACGATATCTTAGTGTCACGTGTGATTTCTCACGTGAGGCAACTTAGAGAAAACACAGTATTTATGTATGATAATGCTAGAGCGCAACATCGTTTGGAGATCCCTGCAAGAGCACCACGTGCAACAAATGGAGTGGCCATCCAGAAGTCATAATTTGAATCCGATCGAACAAGTCTGGGACCGTCAGAAAGTAGGGGGACAAAATTTCGAAGAAATATATGACGCTCTCGCTCGTCATCACATTTTTTCACAATTTTTTAGGCTACACGTTTGATAGCTTTTTATGATGTCTATTGATATGCCAGATTTCAAGTGTCATAGTGTCACCAGTTTCCCAATGATGGGTTCCAATTTCTTTGAAATCATTTAGGAAAAGGCTAGGTAAGCAACAGATAGGAAATCTGCCACCTGGGCGACTGCCCTAAATGCAGATCAGTATTGATTGATTGATTGAAAATTCTTAATTTTTCTGGACTTCTTTCTTGAAGCCTTTTATATTTTTGGGAAAAAGCTCTTAAACTGCATCTTCACCCATTATTTTCCATAGTGTGTTCTCTGCAGCCTACCTTGAACTTTAAGTGATTGATCATTCCTGTTTGTATTTTAGTAGGGCCATCCCTTAAATATGTGAATAATCTCTGGTACTGGAATGATTTAATTGTATCATCTGGCGTGTTTCAGTGAGGTCGTGGGAAGATATCTAGTAAGAGTCCTTCACAGGTTCTTGATTGGTTATTAATTGATGAGGAGAGCTGATGTGCAGGAAAGCCCGGCGGCAGGATGGCCCTGACCACATGGAGGTTCGCTCGCCGGAGATCAATAGCGCTCTGTGTCGCGCCTCATGCACGCACTGCGTAGCCTGTACTCATACACACAATGTGCTTTCGTGACATCTCTCAAATTAATCCAGATTAACAACTCTCAAAATTATGACCGTCATCCAGAATGTTGCTGGATTTCTTTCGGCCCTTCTAGGAACGTTGAAAACGAATTCACAATAGTTTATCTATAGCAGTCTCTCCTAGGGTTTACTTTCGGAAACTCTATACATATTTATTCACAAAGTGAGCTGGCCATGTGGTTAGGGTCGCGAATCTGTGAGCTTGCATTCGGGAGATAGTGGGTTCGAAAACCCACTGTCGGCAGCCCGGAATATGGTTTTCCGTCGTTTCGCATTTTTACACCAGGCAAATGCTGGGGCTGTACCTTAATTAAGGCCACGGCCGCTACCTTCCCAATCCCATCCCTTTTATACCCTTCCGACGTTAAACAAGTAGCAGACCATATATATTTAACTAAACCTTCAAGAAATCTGGCTGCCTGGCACATATTGTCCTAGCGCAAAATATAAAATAGTGTTGTATTTCAGACGAGTCAAATAGCAATTCGTATCTTCTTTTCCTCCATGGCCTTTTGCCAGCTACTTGGGGTCAACACTTCGTATGCAGCCATTGATGCTTGTACGGCCCGTATTTATAGACGTTATACTGTACAGGCTTTTGGGCTTATGCCGTGTCAAGAAAATAAGGTGAAATTCTTTACGTTTCGCAGAGAACTGTGCTCTGCGTCATCAGAAGAAAATCTTGACTGTCCATGAGAAACAATGACTGAAATTTAGACGTTATAATAGAAGTGGAAATGGTACGTTCATTCGACACCAGATGGCTCCCCGGACGTGGCACAGCGCTAACGTTCGAAGCGGAGGCTGACCCAACCATCAGAATCAGTGTAAGAGGGTCACATAACATGTGAACGTAACATCGTATGTATTCATGACCGGTTGCATTTCCTATCGCCAAGCCTACGTGGGAAGGATGTATTCACTATTGCGTGTTTCTGTGGTTTGTAGTGAGATTATATGTCATATGCACAAGAGGATGTGTATCAAGAAGGACACAAACGGCAAGCCCTCAAGCTAGAGGAATGAACCATACGCGGTTAAAATCTGCAGCTCAGCCGGGAATCGAACTCAGGGCCGTCTGAATAGAAAGCAGCTGTGCTGACCATTCAGCCAAGAAGCTGGACCCAATTGGTATATTTTCAATAACATTTTGGAACAATATTTAACATTCATCATGAAACATTTTTTCACTTTAAGTTTACAACTTACCAAAACTGTTATTGATATGTAGTATACATTGTGTATTTATAGAAAAGCTTTTTATATAACGAGATTTATATAACATACTTTTGATGTTCTTTTTGCGTCACAAAGACTCATATAGGTGTTATGACGACGATGGGATAAGACAGAGCAAGGGAGCGACCGTGGCTTTAATTAAGGTTCAGCCCCATAAAGCACGGGGAAATAAGAGATTTATATTAATTCTGTCTCTGTAACACAGGATTTTAAAGTTTCACTATCGACTCTAAGGGTAAACTGTTTTAAAATGCATAATTCTGTGGACAATGAGAGTTTAATGTGATATTTGTGCTTGTTTCTTAGGGCTCAGTAATTTTATTCTTGGTCGCAACTTTGATAGGCAAACACGAAGATGTCAGCAGTTCCGCACCGACCCTTGCCAGTTATTGTTGACATTGTTGTTACATTGTTATTTTTAATAATTTACAGTTGATACTTAATATTGTTGTTTACAACTAATGTTATCTTTTATACTTATTTAAACTTGTTATTATTAGTGTAAAATGGCCCTCCATAGACTGCATCTAATAATGAAATAGATACGTGTGTCTATAATTGAGATGGTGAGAGAGTTCTAGCAAAGAAAGGTCAGCTGTTCTGCGTGTCATGCGCGACTGTTATACAAATGGTTCCTCAGACGTGCAATTAAACCCTTTACAACTACCAAAGTCGTACATTTGTTATCCAAACTGAACAGTTTACAGAGCTATGCAAATGTGGCTGTTATTGTTCCTGTACCTCCAACTGTAAGATCCAGTACTTCAATAGATGTTACAGTAACTTATAGGTACAATTCTTTGTAGTATGGAATAATAGATTCGCAGGCGTTGGACTTTTATTTATGAATATCCGCTAGTTGGGTTCAAAAGCATAAGTTCTAACAGTAGGTCAATTACAGATCCATGAGTTGAGCCTTTTAGAATGGGTTTGGATCTATTTAACCGAAGTCGATATACAGGACTTCCCCATCAGGCGCGCCAACTTCGGGTAATTATTGGGGGAGGGGCATAGCCGACTACAGTTACTGTAGATGGCTCTGGGGAGGGGATCATGATTAACACAAACACAGGCATGTGAAATGAGGAACAACTATAATGCAAACATTCCTATATAATAACAATATTCGCAAACAAACAGAAAAACAGAACAATAGTAGAACTTGTCTCTCCAATACGTTTTTGAATGAGTCTTATGCAGAAGTTTTCAATAATATTGACAAGTAAACAGAAAAATATAACTTAATTAATAAATATTTTGAAGGAATGTTTTATGTAGATAGATCTATTTTTTTTTTGCTAGTGGCTTTACGTCGCACCGACAAAGATAGGTCTTGTGGCGACGATGGGATAGGAAAAGCCTAATCTCATTTCTTGATGTAAACCCATCTACCATCTTCTCCAGATTTAACGCCTTAGCAGCTTCCGAAGATTACAAAACTCCATATTTTAAGGAAACTTAACATCTAAGAGGAGAATATTTTGGGGAAAACAATGGCACTCTACCCTTCTAAGATAATTTTTTTTTTTGGGGGGGGGGCAGAAAACGACATGCCCCGCCCGCCCCCCTTTCAAATCGGCGCGACTGTTATTCATATACGACGTGTCATCAGCATCAGCAATCATGGTTCGAATACGGTAATGGCGAGCATTTCTAAGGGCTTCACTATGTTTGCAGGTACCCAAGATTTATGTGAAGGTTTCTGTCACACTGTGGCAACGTCGACAGTGATTTCCAACTTGGGATCTGTCTGATAATGCCGGAATTGATTAACAGTAGCAATAATTTTGAATTAATTTCCCTACTCTTACTTAAAGCTGAGTGAACCAAGTTATAGTTCTCAAAATTAGTCTAACAAAAATGAATTGATCCTAGGCCAGTTGGGTGGGAAGCTCTTATCCTAACTCTTAGATCACGGCAGGGGAATGGTGGGATTTTGAATTCATTATATACTTTAAACTACTCCCAAACAATCAAATGATAAATCTATCCGTGTACTAGAGCAAGTGGGAGAAATTACACCTAATATTTCAACAGACAAATCTAGAATTACAGAACAGGAAAAGTATTGTGTTCAAACCAAGACCATAGGCGACCTAACATGTCTTTGATCAATTGACCAAGGTTAACCCTTCCTTTTGACAATATGTTTTGTCGTTCAATGCAAAGATGCTTTGGTTTAAAGTTTTTTAGAAGGTTAATTATTTCGTTTGTTTCTTGTAGTTAATTATTATCTTTTAGATGATTTTCTATAATTTTAATCGATTTGTCTATAGTTACGTTAGTGTACATATTCATAATGACAAATGACATCATTATAGTGCTCTCTGCTATGTTTAGATTACTTATTCTTTAGTTAGTTCTAGGACCTGTATTCTTTGATACAGATTTTTGTTTGTCATTTGGCTGAACAGTTCGCTAACATTGCAATTTGAAGCGTCTTTGAAATTTACTATTGGTCTGATAGGACACTAACTAGTCTTTGGGAATTTTGTGGAGGGCTCTTAGTGTGGGGAGTCTGGTATTGTTATTGTTAGTCTTTCATTTCCTGCTTGTTGAAAATAGGGTCTGTTTTCCTGATCGCTTATTTTATCTTGTTTTTAAATTTGTTTGTTGTACCACGATGAATCTTTTGTTTTTTATGCATTCGTCTATCTTCATTATGACTATTGCGTTCCCTTTATCTGCTTTTGTAGTGATTGGGCTCCGGTTTTTTTATTGCATTCTTAACGGCTTTAATACCGAGTATTGAGTTATGGAATTCGGTTGTTTAAGGAGAATTTTCTTGTCTAATGATTCTAGGGCTTCGAGAGTGGTTCCTTTTTTAATTATTTCTCTGTGTGGTACGGTTATATTTCCCCAGGCAATTTCGATGTCAGTAATTAATTGTTTTATGTTGTTTACCGTGTGACATTCATAGCAGTTAAACTGGAGATCTTCCTCTAGCATAGGGCCTTCCAGGGTGCATGCACCAGTGCATTGCGCGGTGCACGGTGCAAAAGACGACTTCGCTTGACCAGAGTGCAGACCCCCACTCCTCGATTTGGAGCAATTGCGCTGTCTCTCTTTTTCCCCACGCCGGTCTCGCTCGTTCCGCCTGTCTCCTTCTTCTTCACTTGCTCCGTAGCGCTCCAAATTCGAGCCGAGTTGAGCCGAGCTTAGCCGAGTTGCCCCGAGACGACGCGCTGGTCGGAGCCGAGCCGAGTGGGACCGATGCACTGTGCACAGGACCTCTGCGCCTCAGTTTGCACCCGTGAGATTTTGGGCGTTGAGAGGCCCTGCTCTAGCACATTTGTTTCCTTATTTCGACAGGTTGTGTTAGATCTGTTGATTACTGGTAGGGTGAAAATGTGTTCGCCATAGTTGCTTTTTTTTGGCTTAGTTTGTTTATGGCTTAGGTTGCCGATTTGGTTGTCAATGATCTTTTGTTCTTTGATTGCTTCCATTTTTAAAACATAGTCGTGTAAAATGTCAGTGCGGGTTATCCATTGAGTGGGGGTGCCAAAAGTTGCTTAGGTACAAATGAATGTTTCTTTCTAATTGCGAATTTTATTTAATTTTTATCCAAAAAAACTGTGATTCACATGTCCGACCCACTGGTTAAATGTTCAGCGTTGAGATCTCAGGTTCAGAGGGCCCCGGGCTCTATTCACGGCCGGATCGGGGATTTTAATCGTGCCTGATTACTTCTTCTGGCTCGAAGACTGGATGTTTGTGTTTGTACAATATTCAGACAACATAACCCTCTATAAACCACCACATAAGCACGCAATAATGATCACATCCTTCCACCTAGGGCTGGCGTCAGGAAGGGTATACGGCCGCAAAACTGGACCAAACCCACTTTTGCTACACAGTCGCACCCGCTACCCCAAAGGTGTGCGAAAAGCGGACGAAGAAGAAGAAGAAGAAGAATTGTGATTGAGATGTTGAGATTTTAGATGATGACGTGGTGGGTTTTCATTTTCTGGGTGTATATTTAGGGTCAGCTTTAATTCTAAACACTCCTTATTAAATGCATGGATTTTTCAATGTTAATCATCTTGATTAGAAGTGATTTGAGTTTCCTGGCGTCGTAATTTGTCTGACTGACCGAATAATTTGTTAAGGAGGAAGCCATACTTTATAATGTTGACTAGTTTTCTAGTGAGTAGAAACACGAACTATTACACTTAGAGCACTATAATGTACCTGTAAAAATCTATTAGTGACAGAATGACATGCTTCGTTCTACAAGTGTCAAAAACATATCAGACGTAAGGCTTTTCAAGCGTTTGCTCTATTAACCAGCGTTTCGTCTTAGGTCTGACACTAGACTCATCAGAGTGGGATGTGTCAGACCCTACCGACTGACGCTGGGGTGTATGCAGGTGAACTTATCAGAAGCCCTTATAAGAGGCACAGTCTGATAACTGCATACGGGAGACATATCTCCATAGTGGAATTATTGCCCGCCTAGCAATTCCGAATGGAAAATTCTAAATTCCCATGGAGGGAATTAGATATTTTTCATCAATAGAGCATGTCAAAAATGTTAAAAACATGTTGAGGTTGTATACAATCATTTCAAACATGCGTATATATGTACAATATTGCTTACGTTGCATAAACTTGTCAATGATTGGGAACTGACGATGTTATAAACAAGCGCGACAACTTATAAGAATATATTGAATCCGTTATTGACACTTTACTAAACTTGAGGAAGTTTTCTATACTTATTTTTAAACTAGCTCTGACTTCACGTCCGTCATCTCCAGCACCCCAACTAGACTGATTTCAGATCACTGGCCACACAAACGCGCAGCATTTATTAAACGCAGTGAATTCCTTACGGAGGTCAATCGAATTCACAATGAAAAGAAGATAAATTTCTTAGACAACACGATCAGTAGGAAAAATGACAACATGTCATTAAAAATACGCAGGAAACCCACACAGACTTCACACACAATAGACAACGAATCGGACCAATAGGACATGTTAGCAGGACTGAATACAATGCTACACAGAGCAATATCCATACCAACCAGCACAAGAGATTTCAATAACGATACACAGACAATAAAAAAAATCGCGAAAGGAAACATCCACCCATCTGACACAGTAGATCGATTATTTAGGATCAAGGAAAAACGTGCCTGATAACAACGATTCTCAATTACGTGAAAAAGAACACGTATAAGATAGTTAACATTTGCAAGAAACATTTACTTCAAAAAGAACAATACGCTACAAAAATACATCAGCAAATGCAACTCAAGCGAAAACGTCCTTTTCTCCAAATCAGGATTCTATGAACTCAAACGTCAAGAGCCAAACTGCAACGCTACATATACAGTAAATGCCAAACAAAATGTAATTTCCACACCAGATACAAAAACCACAAAAATGCTGTTAAACACATTTGGCATTCAGCCTTCGGAGGACACTCAGACGACAGCTCCCATCATTTCACAGATATAAATACAACGTTTAACATTTTACTCATCGAAAATGAAAGCAAATCATCAAACGTAAAGGAGTCTATAGAAATACAAAATGAAAGAAAAAGCCAACCGTACCAACATCAACGATTACACATACGAAAAATACCCCTTCTTCGCGCTAGTAGCCCTAAATTAATTCAGATTTGGTAAAACAACATTTCACACTATTTTTCATTAGCTCTTAATAAATCCCACTGAGGATACTCTGACACGAAGTACGTCTGGAATATGGGTTACGTTATTCCTATATGTACCTAATTCTATGAATTTAGGCATCGGCTCGCCCCTAGAGACCGTTTTGTAGGCTATTATTTTATCGCTAAATATGAAGTCATACAAAACACTCTTTAATTTTTTTTTTCTATTTGCTTTACGTCGCACCGACACAGATATGTCTTATGGTGACGATGGGATTGGAAAGGTCTAGGAATGGGAAGGAAGCGGCCGTGGCCTTAATTAAGGTACAGCCTCAGCATTTGCCTGGTGTGAAAATGGGAAACCACGGAAAACCATCTTCAGGGCTGCCGACAACTCTTTAATTCATTGCTGCACATTCATTTCTTCCAAAATCATTATCATGCATTCGTTTTCTTCAGGGGCGTAGCCAAGAGGGGGTTACTAGGGATAATACCCCCGCCATGGAATTTTTACAAAAGAAAATAAATTGACAATAAAGAAATGAAAGTCGACTCAGTGGACTGGCTCTTTTGGAGATTCACAGAGATACAATTTGTAAAATAACATATGTCTTGAATATAGTTGTCTAAGAAGTCGTATTTTAGATTTAAACTGAACATACCATTCGCTGTCAAACTGTTCGTATTGTTTTTGTTTTGTATTTTAATGTAAACCCCCCCCCCCTCCTCCGTCCCATCGTTCGATCCTAGCTACGCTACTGATTTCCTAATACACGTAAAGATAAACAGACTATAGCTACGTGGTAGTTCTCTTTGTTCTCTGAATAGAGTTGTCTCCCCTTCACCTTTCCCTGTCACCCCTCGAGACATGTTGCGTTAGCAAGCGACTATTAAGGCCAGTAACCTGAAATCAGTCCATCTGGGTCGCTGGAGATAACGGACGTGAAGTCCGAGCTGGTTTTAGGATAAGTATAGAAAAGTTCCTCAAATTTACTAAAGTGTCAATCACGGACTTCTACACTCATATAATTTTTCACAATTGTTTACGAATCATCGACAAGTTCATGGAACATAAACAATATTGCACATACTGCATATACGCAAGTTTAAAGTGATTCGATAGAATCTGAGCATGTTCTTGTAGAACAAAACATGCCATTCTGTTTCTAATAGATTTTTACAAGTATATTATAGTGTTCTAAGTGTTGGAGTTCGTTTTTCGACTGACTGACAAATTTAGCTTTTAACGGAGTTGACACTGGAAAGTCACACTGGCTTCATCCGCAACAATGCATGACTTTCAGACAAGTAGGCAGTTTATTCTTCGGAGCATACTGTTCTGACTTGAGAAAAGGACAATAAAAATAGGACTGTAGGGATAGAGAGCTCTGCCACGGAACCGTAGGAAGGCTGTCATATTAACTGTCAAAGAGCCGCTCTGGCAAAGAATAATGAGAGTAATACGCTTGGAAAATTTGTGGAATTAAAATACAGAGTTGAGTAAAGCTGGTTGGTCGGCCGACCTGGCCGTCTCTGGGGAGACGTACCTCCGTAACAAATCTCATTCCCTCTGGATGAGTTAGGAGGCGGTTACAAGGCCTCGAATGCAAACAGTATTTAATGAAATTGTGATGAGTTAACAGTAAAAATAATTTATGTTCTTTTGAATTATTTTTATAATGTCATATTCATGTACAGTATGAGTGAATTTAAAGTACGGAGTTCCATTTTCAACTCCTTTTCCTCGAAACAACTGACTGTTTAAGTACTCTGATATCATACTTACAATGTTTTGAAGAAATTTAAAACACGTGACTTATGAATTATCCTACTGTCATGGAAAAAAAGTTTGGACACCCAAGTTTATACGTTAATAAAACGTTTATCCTTTGTCCCACATAGAAACAAGCTGCGCAAAATTCATCTTATTTTATTCTACGTTTAATTGTGTGTAGTAAATTTTTTATCATACCCAGTAAAATTTTTAACGCTGGTTGAACGAAAAAAGTGGCGGTGTTTTTTCCATTCCACTCAATTTGAAAATTCATAACTTTAAAAGTTTTGATCTAATCGTTACCAAACTTTAATAAGTCTTAAAGAAACTTATTGTTAATCTGTATACCAAGTTTTTATTTCGTCTAATATTTTTTGAAAAAAGTTGTAAATTTTGTGAAACAACATTCTATTATTGCTGGGTGATCATAGCTGCAAACAATTGGGCTCGTTATGAAGCTCATGAGAATTTCGGGCTAAAATTAAAACTGTTTTTTTGCCTGCATGCAATTGTTAATTTTATACTGATAAGCTAAATTTTGGTGTAGCTTGTTTCTATTGTGGGACACTACCTCCTGTGGGTGGGAGCAGTAGAATAACACCCACGGTCTCCCCTACCTGTCGTAAGAGGCGACTAAAAGGGGCCTCAGGGGCTCTGAACTTTGGAGCGTGGGTTGGCGACCACGGGGCCCTCAGCTGAGTCCTGGCATTGCTTCCACTTACTTGTGTCAGGCTCCTCACTTTCATCTATCCTATCCGACCTCTCTTGCCCAACTCTTGTTCTCTTCCGACCCCGACGCTATTAGGTTTGCGAGGGCTAGGGAGTCTTTCATTTTCACGCCCTTCGTGGCCCTTGTCTTCCTTTGGCCGATATCTTCATATTTCGAAGTGTCGGATCCCTTCCATTTTTCTTTTTGATTAGTGTTATATAGAGGATGGTTGCCTAGTTGTACTTCCTCTTAAAACACTAATCACCACCACCACCACCACCTCACTTTCACCTATCCTATCCGACATTCCTTGGTCAACTCTTGTTCTTTTCCGACCCCGACGCTATTAGGTTTGCGAGGGCTAGGGAGTCTTTCATTTTCACGCCCTTCGTGGCCCTTGTCTTCCTTTGGCCGATATCTTCATTTTTCGAAGTATCGGATCCCCTCCATTTTTCCGTCTGATTAGTGTTATATAGAGGATGGTTGCCTAGTTGTACTTCTTCTTAAAACAATAATCACCACCACCACCACCTATTGTGGGACAACGGATAAACTTTTTATTAACGTATAAACTCTGGTGTCTACACTTTTTTCCACGATAGTACTACGTGAATGTTCTATTTCTTTTAATCCCCCCCTTGTTTTTTTTTGCTATTTGCTTTACGTCGCACCGACACAGATAGGCCTAGGTCTTATGGCGACGATGGGATAGGAAAGGCCTAGGAAGTGGAAGGAAGCGGCCGTGGCCTTAATTAAGGTACAGCCCCGGCATTTGCCTGCTGTGAAAATAGGAAACCACGGAAAACCATCTTCAGGGCTGCCGACAGTGGGGCTCGAACCCACTATCTCCCGATTACTGGATACTGGCCGCACTTAAGCGACTGCAGCTATCGAGCTCGGTTAAAAACCCTTTGGCCTGATTGAAAATATATGTCATTTTCCAATGATAATAATTATATTATGAGAGTTCCAACCCTATACTCAATTCCACTGAGGGTTGTTGTAACCAAACGGAGGATAATAGTTACGAACTTCCAGCTGGATTGATAAGAACATTAACATTATTGCCAGTTTCTTATCAGCAATGCAGATAATGTTACTTTTACACAAAAACACATTTTGACCGAATATCATGTCTGTCTAGGCAATATGGGCTAACATTTGAAGTTTGTATGTCTTTGACATTTTTACTACATCTTTTACGCTTTTACATGTTTCAGACTGTTTCAAAACCCACGCGCAAAAGAATTGGAAAAATATTTTTTTGTGTACCTGTGTGTACGCTTCTAATGGGTAAACTACTAGAGGAATTTTGATAAAATTTTACATTGAGAATGTGCTGACTCAAGGAAGCTGTCTTACGTAGCGTACACGTCGTTTCAAAATACCTGGATGTACTGAGGGTTTGGAGAGAGCATTAAAAAAAGATTGCTGGGCTGAGTAGCTCAGACGTTAGGGTGCTGGCATTCTGACTTCGTTACCGGCTTAGTCCGATGGTACTTTAAGGTACTCAAATACGCCAGCCTCATTTGGATAGATTTACTGACACGAAAGAAAATCCTACGGGACAAAATTTCGGTACCTCGGCGTCTCCGAAAGCTGTAACAGTAATTAGCGGAACGTAAAGCTATTATTATTATTATTATTATTATTATTATTATTATTATTATTATTATTATACAAAAAGATTATAAATACCTCCATTAATATTGGGTTTACTGAGCCTTCGTGGCTCAGGCGGTCGCGCTGGCCTCTCATCGCTGGGTTCCGTGGTGCAAATCCCGGTCACTCCATGTGAGATTTGTGCTGGACAAAGCGGAGGCGGGACACAGGTTTTTCTCTGGGTACTCCGGTTTTCCCTGTCATCTTTCATTCCAGCAACACTCTCCATTACCATTTCATTTCATCTGTCACTCATTATTCATTGCCCCAGAGGAGTGCGACAGGCTTCGGCAGCCGGCACAGTTCCTATCCTCGCCGCTAGATGAGGGCTTCATTCATTCCATTCCTGACCCGGTTGAATGACTGGAAACAGGCTGTGGATTTTCATTTTCAATATTGGGTTTACGAAGCACTGTTATATAATAAAATTGGTTTAAATTTGATTCTAAGCAACTTTTGTCCCGTGCAAGATTTCGATATGATGTTTTAGGAATTGTAGAATTACCCCGGGGCGACCAAGACGTGCTAGTGCGAAGTCTATCGTAGTAATTTGGATTATATATATATACATCCATTAGGAATGATTAGATCTAAAATAATCAAACATTTACTTGCAGCAAGGTACACATTGGCCAAACATGCCGGTCCATTGGTACTCAACATCAACGACATATCCGTCTCAACCAGCCAGACAAGTCAGCAATAACTGAGCACGCCCTATCAGCGGTTCATGATGTCGTGTTCCAAGATGTTCGAGCTCTTACCCACACTAAACACTACAGGTCTAAGATTATACGGGTGAGTATACGTAAAAATCCTAACAATATCAACAGGGACACTGGCTACCAATTAAATCATACGTGGTTGCCAGCCATTAAGGATTGAAGTTGGTAGTTCTCTTCCGTCTCCTTTCACTGTTGTTATTTCGTTTCGGTGTTTTCCAAATTTGACTCTCCTCTTAGATGGTTCACTCCTCTATGTGCTACGGGTCATACTTACATAAACCTGTATACATCTGTTACGGCCTTATTCTAACTTCTTTTCACTCCCGTCTCTTCAATATCGTTGAAATACGCCCTTCTTTCAGCCCACCCACCGCATGACTCACACCCATTTTTCTCGTTTTGTGCTACACACTTTTCTTTCTATCTTCAGTTCTATTCTATTCTTCTATCCTGCCAGTCTTTCGTTACAATTTTTATTTATTTATTTATTTATTTCTTCTACCGCTTTCTTCCGTAACCTTCTTGTGACCTTGCTGTTTACTTCGCACACATATTGTACGATGGAACAAGAAACATCATAATTGGAGCCAGGATGGTGTCCCCCTCTGAAGACTAGTGGATATTGAGCCAGTCATCTAGTGGCAGACGAGAGTACTACTTACTAAGGACCACGGCCGATTGGATCACTCGCTGTGCTTCCGCTAGCTAGAGCGACGTATTAAGTCGGCCGTGTAAAGACCAACGGTAAAGCATTCTTAACCTGCGAGGGGTCGCGTCAAAAGTGTTGCGTAATGGGTCGCATGCAGTCGATTTGACCGGGAGTATAAAATACATTTTTTGTAGCAAAACTCATTGTATTATTAAGGGATATAATGACCACGTAACAAAATACCAGATTTTTCTTGCAATACATATTGATTTATGTAAGAAAAGTGTACAAAATACTATATTTTCAATAGCACTATCAGATGTATTATTAAGGAAAAGCATATCAAAGGAACAAAATAGCAATTTTCTTGCAAAACACATTGTATTGTTAAGTAAAAATATATATTTCTTATAGCAAAACACGTTATTATACATCCGCAAAACAAAATGCCAGTTTTTAATACAAAGCACATTGTATTACCAAAGAAAAATACATCCACGAAACAAAATACGAGTTTTTCTAGCAAAACACATTTTGTTACGAAAGAAAAGTACATCCATGCAAGTAAATACCAGTTTTTGTAGCAAAACACATTGTATTATTGAAGAAAAATGTATCAGTGAAACTCACAAAACACTTCCTCTTGTTAGCTGCAATAAATCTAGTATTATTGGAAATGAATATTTTCAAGCATTCATCTCGTGTTTCACCGGTCATCATTTGAAGCACCCTGGTATTGAGTTGTATTGTTCATGTCCTCCAGTAGTAATTCATCTTAAAAAACCATTTCTTTTACACACCTTTTATTTGGTTCATGGATAATACTGTCAGCGTTGACCACCATATTGTAGACTTGTGTTCTAGTGCAGTAAAGATCATTGTGAATTTCTACCGGAAATACAGGTTGTAAATGCCCGCTTTCTCTAAGACTAGCAGTCATAAAATTTCCACTTGTTGTTAATGACGTATGCAATGCATAGGGCATACGCATGCGGTTACTACGGACAATTGATTTTCGAGACTGTAAAAGGGGCTATAAAACTATATATATGAGCGACGAAACCTTTAGAATGAAAGTATTTTACAGCTATTTCTTTCAGTCCTGTTGTGTGATATACGAAGCTGGATCGGGGTTCCACACCAAACCATAAGTTATCTACAAAATATGCACTTTATCATAGACTACATCTTGTACTCATATTTGACAAAAGAAATCTTCGCGCGTGCATGATTACACTTTTTTCGAGCATTTAATGAGTGTTTTACAGAGAGCTGGGACTTGAAGATATCTGGATACTGGTTTAACCCTTTCAAACTCAGCCTGCATTACGATATACACAGCATGTTGTCTCTTTTCTAATGATTCATCTCAGTCTATCGCGTATTCAGTCTCATTAATGTAATTTACTTAGACACTGTAATTGTAGACATGATAATGAGCTTTAATGCTTTTTTTTTTCAATTTGCTTTACGTCGCAGCGACACAGGTAGGCCATATTGCGACGATGGAACAGGAAAGGGCTAGGAGTGAGAAGGAGGCGGCCGTGGACTTAATGCATGTACAGCCCTAGCATTTGCCTGGTGTGGAAATGGGAAACCACGGAAAAACATCTTCAGGGCTGCCGCAAATAAAACTAGGTGCAAACTCATCAACGTTTCTTTTTCCGGTACCAACATTTTTATTTTCGTCATTCACCTGGAATGTGGCTTTGTATGGAAGTGAAACATGGGCAATAACAAGCTCAGAAAAGAGAGAATAGAAGCTTTTGAAATGTGGTATTACAGAAGAATGCTAAAAATGAGATGGGTAGATAGAATGACAAATGAAGAAATACTGAATCGAATTGGTGAGAGGAGAATGATTTGGATACATCTGAAAAGAAGAAGCGATAGAATGACAGGAGTCATCTTAAGACACCCAAGACTTTTTCAGTTAGTATTTGAGGGAAACGTAGGCGATAAGAACGATAGGAGTAGACCAAGGTATGAATATGACAAAGAATGGAATGAAATGGCGTGCCGGGAGTGTCCGAGGACAAGTTCGGCTTGCCAAAGTGCAGGTATTTTGATTTGACGACTGTAGGCGACCTCCGCGGCGAGATGAGGATGAAATGATGTTGAAAGACGACACATACACCCATCCCCTGTGCCAGAAAAAATAACCAATTTTAAAATTATCAACCCTGCCGAGAATCGAACCCGGAATCCCTGTGACCAAAGGTCAGCACACTAACCATTCAGCCATGGAGCCGGACTATGACTAAGAGATATGTATATGTATATGTAGTAGTTAAGTAGAAATGAAAATGTTAGCACAAAGTAGGGTGCCAAGGAGAGCTGCGTGAAGCCAGCCTATGGACTGATGACCCAAAGGACAACACGTTATTAATAATAATCAATGTTAAGGAAAAGAAAACGATGAATGTGCAAATACAGAATGGTGGGTAACTTCAATAGAAGAGTTATTAATGTCAAGGTTTTCAAAAAGGAAAATAATCTTTTCTGCATGTTTGCAGCTGAATGTATCGAATGGTTGTTCTTTTCACTTTGAGAACAATTTAATTTTTTTTGCTAGGGGCTTTACGTCGCACCGACACAGATAGGTCTTACGGCGACGATGGGATAGGAAAGGCCTAGGAGTTGGAAGGAAGCGGCCGTGGCCTTAATTAAGGTACAGCCCCAGCATTTGCCTGGTGTGAAAATGGGAAACCACGGAAAACCATCTTCAGGGCCGCCGATAGTGGGATTCGAACCTACTATCTCCCGGATGCAAGCTCACAGCCGCGCGCCTCTATGCGCACGGCCAACTCGCCCGGTAAGAATTTAATAAACATGAAGCATGTCTTCTGTTAACTTCTGGAACACACCCCTAAGGGTGGGGATAGAATACCTACACCATATCGCTTGCATGTCCAAGAAGCGAGCGAAATCTTGTCTGGTAAGGGCTCTCAGCTTGGTGAGAGCGTAGGGTGGCGACTATAAGGCCCCTAGTTGAGCCTGACATAGTTTCCACTTACATTTTCTAGGATCCTCGCTTTCATATTTCCCATCCTGCCTCACCTGGTCAACTTTTGTTCTCCTCCGACTCTAACGGTGTTAGGCTTGTGAGGCTCAGGCCTTCGTGGCCCTTCCGTTTCTTTAGCCGATACCTTCATTCTTTGAAAGGAGAGACCTCTTGTCTTCTCTCTTCTAGGTGGAGTTGAGTGAGGATTAATATAGGCATTTGTATTTATTCTTGAACATTACAGGCGTTCAGCCCCAAATACATGTTCACAATAAAAAGCAACTTACAAAAACAGGAAAAAGGAACAAAGAAAAACAACACGAGACTATTAGGGCATGCCATGAGGTCCATCAGATAACCCGGAAACGTGACACTCCCTATGGAGGATCACCACAGCAGTCATCCTCAGTCCCTACATGCCACGTCCATCAACTTCCAGAGACATGGGAGCGGAACACCGCCCGCGCCCTATAAACAGTTTAATAAGTTATCTCAATCCTATCTAGGTTGAACGCTGGACACGAGAGCAGGCAAACAGCCGGCACTCCAATGAGAACTTGTATATACATATGTTATTAATAACCTTAGTTTTAGATCTGCAGTGACAAGTGTGTTCAAACAACACCGCATAGAAGGACATCGACAGGAGGAAGAAGATAGCCCCTTACATCCAAGGCTTGGCTCTAATTCCCCCCTCTCTAAAAGAAGACTTGGCACCAGGGACTGCTGGCTGCTGGACAATGGGACGAACCTGTGGCCCAAAGCCCAGACGCTAGCAGACCCGAGCCGACCCGGCAGTGACAAGAAGGACTGATCCCCATAATAACAAAAATTGCAAGGAAATGGTTATGATTGCATGACACCTATTCCTAACTAACACAACCTCTGGACTTTATCCAGCCCACATCCTTGCATGTGCTATCACAAGATGTCAGGTTTTACATGTAGGCTCTTTCTTCTTTCTGCCTATGTGGTTTTTCCCTGACCCTTCAATACCATACTTCAACACCATATACCTAACACAAACTCTTGCCGTGGTAGCGAGTCTGACTCGGAAACCGGCAGATACTCCTTGTATCACCTCCCACTCCTCCCTGCTATCTCTTTCTTCTTCTTAGAAATAATAGCATGTCGGAGGCCATGTAGATTGAGTCGATGGTCACGCGGGGGGAGCGGGCTTCGGGCCCCCCCCCGGAAAAAAAAAGCGAGAGCGTTAGTTACCTGTGGGATTGGACGGAGTGACTGTGAGTGGGTCAAAAATGCCTTTACGACGATGGAAAGACCAGTATCAACAGCTCACTGTGGTTGAACGAGGCCGTGAAGGTGGATTTTCCTTTCGCGCTATTGCAGAACGATTTGGCAGGATTGTCTGGTCCACTGTGCATGCGTGCTGGCAACTGTGGTCACGAGAGGGAGGACTATCATATTCGGCGACTATCATATTCGGCGTATGGCTGTGGCGCAGCGGACTGTGTCTGCAGTAGCAATTCGAGCGACAGTAGGCACCACAGTGACGCAACGACTGTTCGAAATCGGTTACTTGGACAGCTCCGAGCCAGACGCCCTGCGGGGCACATTCCACTTACCCCAAACCACCGCCGTCTGCGACTTCAGCGGTGTCAAGTGAGGCTCATTGGAGAATGGAGTGAAGGTCCGTTGTGTTTCCCGATGAAAACCGGTTCTGCTTTGGTGCCAGTGATGGCCGTGCCTGCATTCCGCCTGTCTGCGGCGGCGACACACTGGACCTACACCGGGAGTTCTGGTCTGGGGAGCAATTTTCTATGACAGCAGGAGTACTCTCGTGGTTATCCCACGCACCCTGACTGCAGATGTGTACGTCCGTTTGGTGATTCGATCTGTTGTGCCCCGGGGTTGTTTTCTAACAGAATAATGCACACCCCCATTCCGCTGTAGTAACCCAACGGGCTCTACAGAGTGTCGATATGTTGCCTTGGCCTGCTCGATCCTCCGATCTGTGTCTAATCGAGCACGTATGGGACATCATTGGACGACAACTCCAGCGTCATCCACAACCGGCATTTACCGTCCCTGTATTGACCAACCAAGTGCAACAGGCATGAAACTCCATCCCACAAGCTAACATCGGGCACCTGTACGATACAATCCATGCACGTTAAATGCATTAAATATGTTACCTCAAAAAATATTTTGCCAGAATTTCCGTATTATACTTTCCTTATTTAATGTTGTTTGGATATTTTTTCCGCCAGTGTATATGACAGTTGCATTGGTGCGAGTCTATCAAGAGTAGGCGAAACTTTATCTGTCCCTGTAATAACTAAGAGAGGAATTCCTCAAGGCAGTATTAATGGACTTTTTTTTCTTATATACCGGTATATCAATGATATGTGTAAAGAGGTGGAATCAGAGATAAGGCTTTTTGCAGATGATGTTATTCTGTACAGAGTAATAAATAAGTTACAAGATTGTGAGCAACTGCAAAATGAGCTCCATAATGTTGTCAGATGGACACTAGGAGATGGTATGATGATAAACGGGGTTAAAAGTCAGGTTGTGAGTTTCACAAACAGGAAAAGTCCTCTCAGTTTTAATTACTGCGTTGGTGGGGTGATCATTTTAAATACCTAGGTCTTAATATGAGAAAAGATCTTCATTGGGGTAATCACATAAATATAATTGTAAATAAAGGGTACAGATCTCTGCACGTGGTTATGAGGGTATTTAGGGGTGGTAGTAAGGATGTAAAGGAGAGGGCATATAAGTTTCTGGTAGGACCTCAACTGCAGTATGGTTCCAGTGTATGGGACACTCATCAGCATTACTTGCTTCAAGAACTGAAAAAAAATTCCAAAGGAAAGCAGCTCGATTTGTTCTGGGTGATTTCCGACAAAAGAGTAGCGTTACAAAAATGTTGTAAAGTTTGGGCTGGGAAGACTTTGGAGAAAGGAGAGGAGCTGCTCGACTAAGTGGTATGTTCCGAGCTGTCAGTGGACAGATGGCGTGGAATGACATCAGTACACGAATAAGTTTGAGTGGTGTTTTTAAAAGTAGGATAGATCACAGTATGAAGATAAAGTTGGAATTCAAGAGGACAAATTGGCGCAAATATTCGTTTATAGGAAGGGGAGTTAGGGATTGGAATAACTTACTAAAGGAGATGTTCAATAAATTTCCAATTTCTTTGCGATCATTTAAGAAAGGCTAGGAAGACAACAGATAGGGAATCTGCCACCTGGGCGACTGCCGTAAATGCAGATCAGTAGTGATTGATTGATTTATTTATTGATTGATCGATTGATTGATTGATCGATTGATTGATTAATTGATTGATTGATTGATTGATTGATATCATTGTCGTAGTCACGGTGCCTTTAGTTTGACGAGGAAGCCGAACCCCGAACCACACGGACGTGAGTTTTCATTTCAAAAATCTTACATGCATAGGCTAGAAATCGAACTGCGGTCGCCGTGTGTCTGAAAACACATATGATCACTCGAATGTCCTTACTGAGACGACAATAATGCTCAGTTTTCAGTTCACAGGAATAAAACAATTAAAATAGAATATAAACCTTTTACAGCAAAGGTTATACATAGTCTGTAGATTTTTTACGATGAACATTTATGTAACATTTCCTTTCTTTTACTAGCGCTGTAAAGTTTTGTTAACACAAGCAGTTTTCCACCTTCGCTGTGATAGGAAAGAAACAGAGCTGAAAAGTTGGTGACTGTTGCCTTAATTAATGTGCAGTATTTGTCTAGTGTTAAAACGGGAAATCACAGTATATTATCTTTAGGGCTGCTGATTGTGGGGTCCGAATCTACAACCGTTTAATTGAAAGCTTGCAGCTCTATGAACCCTGTCACGTGCCAATTAGCTCACTTTAAAAATGCAGCTTATTTATCAGACACATGGTTTTCCTGTAGCATTGCACCTATTAAGTTATTTTGCTCATCTCGCTACGTTTATTGATTTTTAATATTGTACAGTAATTTATTGTCGATGGTTAAAAACTGACACTGGGGGATGGGGTGTACCGTCCTGCAATGTAGGACTCAACGTAAGCTCTGTCTCCTGTCAGATTGTGCCGGTAATGCCCTGGTTGGAGACGGCTAGTTAAGCTGGGAGCCGCCTGGAGCCACCGCACCGACCGGAGATTCAGAAGGAAATAACGTCTGATTGACAGTGGGACATTGCAACAGCGAATTAGAGGGGCCGTAATGGGCAGAGCGCAACGTGAGGTGCCCGGTCATTACACGCAATGCACGTCAGCGAAATGACAAAGCTTCTTGACGTTAGTGAAGGAAAATACAGAAAACTCTGAGAATTCCTATGTCATTTGCTTGCGAACACGTATTTCGTCTAATAGAAAATGTATACCACTGACATCGAAATACAGTTTCTATGGTTTGCTCAAAGTTAAAAACCAACCAACCAACCAACCAACCAACCAACCAACCAACCAACCAACCAACCAACCAACCAACCAACCAACCAACCAACCAACCAACCAACCAACCAACCAACCAACCAACCAACCAACCAACCAACCAACCAACCAACCAACCAACCAACCAACCAACCAACCAACCAACCAACCAACCAACCAACCAACCAACCAACCAACCAACCAACCAACCAACCAACCAACCAACCAACCAACCAACCAACCAACCAACCAACCAACCAACCAACCAACCAACCAACCAACCAACCAACCAACCAACCAACCAACCAACCAACCAACCAACCAACCAACCAACCAACCAACCAACCAACCAACCAACCAACCAACCAACCAACCAACCAACCAACCAACCAACCAACCAACCAACCAACCAACCAACCAACCAACCAACCAACCAACCAACCAACCAACCAACCAACCAACCAACCAACCAACCAACCAACCAACCAACCAACCAACCAACCAACCAACCAACCAACCAACCAACCAACCAACCAACCAACCAACCAACCAACCAACCAACCAACCAACCAACCAACCAACCAACCAACCAACCAACCAACCAACCAACCAACCAACCAACCAACCAACCAACCAACCAACCAACCAACCAACCAACCAACCAACCAACCAACCAACCAACCAACCAACCAACCAACCAACCAACCAACCAACCAACCAACCAACCAACCAACCAACCAACCAACCAACCAACCAACCAACCAACCAACCAACCAACCAACCAACCAACCAACCAACCAACCAACCAACCAACCAACCAACCAACCAACCAACCAACCAACCAACCAACCAACCAACCAACCAACCAACCAACCAACCAACCAACCAACCAACCAACCAACCAACCAACCAACCAACCAACCAACCAACCAACCAACCAACCAACCAACCAACCAACCAACCAACCAACCAACCAACCAACCAACCAACCAACCAACCAACCAACCAACCAACCAACCAACCAACCAACCAACCAACCAACCAACCAACCAACCAACCAACCAACCAACCAACCAACCAACCAACCAACCAACCAACCAACCAACCAACCAACCAACCAACCAACCAACCAACCAACCAACCAACCAACCAACCAACCAACCAACCAACCAACCAACCAACCAACCAACCAACCAACCAACCAACCAACCAACCAACCAACCAACCAACCAACCAACCAACCAACCAACCAACCAACCAACCAACCAACCAACCAACCAACCAACCAACCAACCAACCAACCAACCAACCAACCAACCAACCAACCAACCAACCAACCAACCAACCAACCAACCAACCAACCAACCAACCAACCAACCAACCAACCAACCAACCAACCAACCAACCAACCAACCAACCAACCAACCAACCAACCAACCAACCAACCAACCAACCAACCAACCAACCAACCAACCAACCAACCAACCAACCAACCAACCAACCAACCAACCAACCAACCAACCAACCAACCAACCAACCAACCAACCAACCAACCAACCAACCAACCAACCAACCAACCAACCAACCAACCAACCAACCAACCAACCAACCAACCAACCAACCAACCAACCAACCAACCAACCAACCAACCAACCAACCAACCAACCAACCAACCAACCAACCAACCAACCAACCAACCAACCAACCAACCAACCAACCAACCAACCAACCAACCAACCAACCAACCAACCAACCAACCAACCAACCAACCAACCAACCAACCAACCAACCAACCAACCAACCAACCAACCAACCAACCAACCAACCAACCAACCAACCAACCAACCAACCAACCAACCAACCAACCAACCAACCAACCAACCAACCAACCAACCAACCAACCAACCAACCAACCAACCAACCAACCAACCAACCAACCAACCAACCAACCAACCAACCAACCAACCAACCAACCAACCAACCAACCAACCAACCAACCAACCAACCAACCAACCAACCAACCAACCAACCAACCAACCAACCAACCAACCAACCAACCAACCAACCAACCAACCAACCAACCAACCAACCAACCAACCAACCAACCAACCAACCAACCAACCAACCAACCAACCAACCAACCAACCAACCAACCAACCAACCAACCAACCAACCAACCAACCAACCAACCAACCAACCAACCAACCAACCAACCAACCAACCAACCAACCAACCAACCAACCAACCAACCAACCAACCAACCAACCAACCAACCAACCAACCAACCAACCAACCAACCAACCAACCAACCAACCAACCAACCAACCAACCAACCAACCAACCAACCAACCAACCAACCAACCAACCAACCAACCAACCAACCAACCAACCAACCAACCAACCAACCAACCAACCAACCAACCAACCAACCAACCAACCAACCAACCAACCAACCAACCAACCAACCAACCAACCAACCAACCAACCAACCAACCAACCAACCAACCAACCAACCAACCAACCAACCAACCAACCAACCAACCAACCAACCAACCAACCAACCAAAATTAATTTCACGACGCACTTTTATTGCACGGCATTGTCTGCTTAGATTGCATTCAGGAAGTTCTGGTTTTGAATCTCGCCATCGACAGTCCTGTAGAGGGATTTCCGTGGGTTCTCATTTTCACACTACGGCCAGGGCCTCTCAGGGTGCATGCGCCAGTGCACTGCACGGCGTAAGGTGCACAAGAGGACTTCACTAGGTTGACCAGACTGCAAACACCCCACTCCTCTTTCCCACCATCTGTTTCACCTATTCGGCCTGTCTCCGCCTTCTTCACCTTCCCCGCTGATTCTTGCTTCACTACGAAATGTTTATGTGCGGTGAGCGGAGACACACTGTTGTATGGGGCAATGTTACAGATGTAAAAACTCTTCTTTCAGTTTGGTTTGAGCACACAATTTATCTTCTCTAGCTCTTCTTTTCCTTTTTCCTTACAATTATACGAGTAATGTCTGGAACAAGGGATCGGCAAACAGCAATTCTGAGAGCGTTCTTTAAATTACAATCAGAAATACTCGCACGTAATCTAGTTTTCGTATAAAAACAGAAAAAAATGCCTTCACATATGCATGTGGAACCAAACATACAGATTATCTCAGCTACTTCTCGATGCAACTTAGGAAAATTTTCCTTTGACAAATTCTCGTAGAATTCAAGTAAAGTCTTTGTACTGAAAAATAGATCTTTTGATGATCACGTAATTATTGTCCCGCAGATTAAGCAATTTTCTTTATCGTCACGACTGAGAAAATATACGAGAATTCTTCGTTAGATTGTAATGGATTTTCGGAAGTCTTTGCTTTCTTCGAAACAGGTTGCTCCATTATTATGCTGTTGTCTTGCGCTTATCTATTTCACTGATAAACAAGCTGTCTATCACCGAATTCTTCGTCGCTCTCTGTACACTACACCATCCCAGTCAAGCCGAGTTGAGCCGAGTCGGACTGATGGACAGTGCACGGATCCTCTGCACCTCGGTTTGCTCGCGTGAGATTTTGGACGTTTTAGAGGCCCACCACTAGGCAAATACTGGAGCGCTACTTTAAATGAGGCCACGGCCACTTTCTTCCCAGTCCTAGCCTTTTCCTGTTCCATCGTCGTCGATAACCTATCCGAGTTAGTTCTGAGATATTGAGAAGTTAAGCCGCCAGGAGTTAACTCCTCCATGGAAGGTGGACGGCATATGCCATGCAAGGTATTGTGTTAGTTACTGTGAAGGAACGTGTCGTGTGCTGTGTGAAATACAGAGACAACACAAACACCCATTCCCCGACCCTGTGGAATTAACCATCCAGGGCCCACTCGGTCAAAAGGAGAGAATGCTAATATTCGGCCAGGGCGACGGACAGTGATTCAAATGATTTGTCCATACACCTGAACTATTGGAGGGCTGTCCTCTGTGTGCGCCTCTGAGCGTGTCTTGTTTTTCTGCCACAATGATTTCTCTTAGCCTTCGATTATTCCTCCTCATTCACAAGCCTTTCCATGAGAGTGGGGTGCGTCGTACTCTACCTACGCCGCTCTGAGGGACTCCTCCTCCGCTACATTTAGAATTTAGGACTTCATTAGACACTCCTAAGTCATCCTTCAACAGGATTCCTATGGGGCCTTTGCAGCTACCGTAGCGGTCACGAGCACCATAACTCTACAAGGCTTGCTTTTCGCAGGGAATTCTGTTCTTAATAACGTTGCTCATCTCCATATAGTGGACGATGTCTTATTGGAGACTATTGTTATTCTTATTTTTTAACCTTTTCTACACCCTGGCGGGATCGTGACCCAGTTTTATTGACGGATGTCCTTCCTGACGCAAATCCTATGTGATGCGATTTATAAAAACTGCTTATGTGGTGCTCGGCAGTGTACTATGTTATGCGTGAATGAAGGGCTGTGTATTGAGAGAAATACATATAACCCAGTCCCCGATCCAGGGAAATAAACTATACGCGACTAATACGCCATATCCGGCCGAGAATCGAACCTGGAATCCTTTGAACCGAAGACAGCTATGTTGACCATTCAACAAAAGAGCCGGACACTCTAAACCAGGGCTTCTCAGGGTGCATGCGCCTGGTGCATGCACTGTGCACGGTGCAAAAGACGACTTCGCTTGGTTGACCAGAGTGCAGACCCCCACTCCTCGATTTGGAGCAATAGCGCTGTCTCTCTATTTCGCCACGCCTGTCTCTCTAGCTCCCCCTGTCTCCCTCTTCCTCACTTGCTCCGCAGGGCTACAAATCCGAGCTGAGTTGAGCGTAGTTGAGCCGAGCTTAACCGAGTAGCCCAGATACGAAGCGTTGGTCCGAGCCGAGCCGAGCGGGACCGATGCACTGTGCACAGGAACTCTGCGCCGCTGTTTGCACGCGTGAGATTTTGGGCGTTTGAGAGGCCCTGCTCTAATCAATAACGGAAATAAGTAAATCAAGATTAACGATAAAACAGCGAGTTATTAGGATGAATCTGTTCTACATCGAGGTCAAAATTGTTTTCAGTACAATCCGGAAAGTAGCAGGCCCGAAATTTTGTGCAATTATTGTAATAATAGTCTATGAGTAGCAAGTGTGTTATGGCAGGTACTGTGCTGTAACAAGAATTGCATAAACATACATTTTAGAAACCCCTAGTTCTTTAAAGTGCTCAAATATTTTTTTTGCGAATTACTGTTTCATACGGTATACAGTATGTCACGGTACCGCAAACTTGTTTACAGTATGCACTGTAGGCCAATGTCTAAACTTAGATCAGGTTCGATATTTTATCTAAATAGGAGGCATCTGGCGTGCCGATGAGTTTAATAGTATCATTTGTAAGGTCAGTGGTATACAGACAAAACGTGTAGAACTGAGGTAAATATGGAAAAAGTAGCCATTTTTGCTACTGACCCCATTCGAATTGTGACATTGCTGTAAAGGGAATGGTGACCAGTGGATATCACCGATCGTGTTGGAGTGAGTCAGAGTTTGGAAAAAGTTCATGAAGACACAAACGGTTGTTGGTAGACGACGGACGGGTATCCCACACAAAATAAATCACAGGAAGGATCGGTACTTCTTGCTTTCACTATGGTGTAGGTCGACTGTTAGTGCCACCTCGTTCCACTAGGGCGTTAGGAGATCCAAGGGAGTGAATGTGTCAGATCTGATAGTTCAAAATTGGCTGCACGATGGAGGACTTACATCAAAGGTGGCCTATGCCAGAAGTTCGAACAACACCATACGGCAGGTGTTATGAGGTGGCAACAGGAACAGTGGAAGGGTACTCTCTTTTCTGATGAGGTCACCATACGCTTGCATTCATCGAACAGGAGCATTAGGGTATGCACACGATCCGGTGAGAGATGGAATGAGCCCTTCATCCTAGAGGAAACCGCCAACAAGTGGACGATGGACGGGTATCCCACACAAAATAAATCGCAGGAAGGATGGGTACTTCTTGCTTTCACTATGGTGTAGGTCGACTGTTAGTGCCACCTCGTTCCACTAGGGCTTTAGGAGGTCCAAGGGAGTGAATGTGTCAGATCTGATAGTTCAAAATTGGCTGCACGATGGAGGACTTACATCAAAGGTGGCCTATGCCAGAAGTTCAAACAACACCATACGGCAGGTGTTATGAGGTGGCAACAGGAACAGTGGAAGGGTACTATCTTTTCTGATGAGGTCACCATACGCTTGCATTCATCGAACAGGACCATTAGGGTATGCATACGATCCGGTGAGAGATGGAATGAGCCCTTCATCCTAGAGGAAACCGCCAGCAAGTGAGTTCCATAATGTTCTGGGGTGGGGTCCTCTTTGGCTGACGTACGTCTCTGATTCTATCCACGGTAACATGACTGGTCTGGTATACAGAGACAACATCCTCCACCCTGTAGTTACAGAACTTGCTGCCACTATGAGCGAGCGATTTACATGAATGTGCCCATCGAATGGGAGTGGTCGACCAACCAATTGGGACGCATGGCATAGAGCAAATGGCGTGGCCGCCATATTCTGCAGACATGAACTGTGTTGAACATGCATGGCATGAAGTGAATAGGGTAATTACCGATCGTCAAAATCCTGCCAACATTCAGCAACTGACTGAAGCTGCTATCCAAGAACGGGATAATCTGCCCTAAAACTGCTGGATTCTTTTGTACTGAGTGTGTCTCAACGAGGTCAAGCATGCTCCAGGCTCTAGGTGGCTATACACGGTATTGATCTGCAACGACAATTTTGTGTTCAAAATTGCACATTACGAACTTTGTGCTTTTGTTGTGTTTCTGTAGTCTTTACTTTGCTGAATGCATTCTGTTTTTGTTTGTATTCTTCGTAATGTACACTATCAGGTTTTTAGATGTTCCTAACTACATTGTACGAATGCATAGTGGGATAAGGATTGGACGTTTAAACAACACTGTCATCGGGGTGTTTGGGAGGTGTCAGTGCAAATTGAAAATACTAGTGCATGGATTCAAAGTTTTTGCGAATGTTAGTTTGTGTAGAGCCCAGTGTTTAGAAGTCAAATCAGGTCGTGTGGACGAAGGTAAGCAACGGGGGAGGGGAGGAATTAATTGTCATCGAATGAAATCACTCGTGCACTTAGACTGCTTCGATAAAATTACTACGTTGCCAGAATGCTAGGAGTTGTGGAAACGTTTCTAGGAGACTGGAAGGGTTGCCAGGCGCCATGGCACATGCCGCCAAAGGAAAACAACCTCAGGGAAGGATCGTTTTGTGCATCTACAAGTTCTCTGAAACAGTCAAGTTACAGCACGAGCACTATGGGTAGGCCTACAGAGAGTTCTGAAGTACGATTTAGCAAACGAAATCAATCGTGGCAGGAGGCTGCAGTTTTTTAGAGATCATCTGCATTGGCAGCTAAAATACTGGCACCCTGTGCTGTTCTAGGATGAATCCCGTTTCTCCTTATATCGTTCGGATGGTCATCTGCGAGATTAGAGAAAACGTGGGGAGTGATTTCATCCGACAGCTGTTCAATCTACCGTTGCTTACGGAGGTGGATCAATTATAGTGTCGGCAGACACAAGTGTTAACACGGAAACCGATCTCCTGATCACTTGCAACGGATGATGCCAACATTGTTCGGAGATTTCTGCAAGAGAACCACCTGCAACGAATGGAGTAGCAATCCAGAAGTCCCGACCTGAATCCGATTGAATAATTACAAAATATTTGGTATTACTAATTTTTATTTGCAATACAACAAGGTTAAAAGTAGAACTCCATAGTCGGAGCATCACAAAGAATGCAATCACAGTTTATATAGAATTGCAGTAGTCGATGACGGGGCACTCATATAGTATGTGCACAGCTATCTTACTCCCCAGCTACTTTCCACCAATACTCAGGCATGCTGTTTTACTAGGACGCTGCAGTAATCCCATCTATCGGAGATGAGTGGCAGCAGAAGAGACAAATCACACCACAACAATGGTCAATGTAATGTTATTGTTGGTCAGTTTTATGAGCTTTCGATATTGTAGACCATCACATTTGGTCTTCTTCCGCCTCTGTGATATCAGGGTATCTATTGACTTTTTCCATGGCTCCCAATTGTCTTAACGTTCAAGCGATCGTTACTTTACTATTTAATCTCATTTTACTTGTCGATACGAGCCGCTGACCACGCGGATTTATACCTTAAGACAGTCATGACAAAAACCATCGCTAGTTAACACGATTAAACAATATTTTCATGGTAGCAATGCTCAGCGTTGATGTGGACCAAGCAACGAAAGTCTAAATTAATGATTCTATTACCATAGTCGGTAAACTGTGTAAGACATACATGATTGGAACTTACAAACTCTATAACTGTTGTTATGTAATACTTTTCGATAGCATCGATAACATGGTATTTGAAATAAAATTTGAGGTGCCTTCCCCTAAAATACCATTTATGAATATATCTGTTATCATAGCCGGTACGGTTAAAATGCATGATACATTAATGTTCAGAAATTGAATTCTATATAAGTTTAGTTATGTAGTATTTAGCGATAGGGCCACTAATAACAGATATTTGAGAATTTAATTTTAGGCCTTCTCCTAAACTACCATTTCACTAAGCATAAATAAAATTATTTATAAGCTAGATTATAGTGCCTCATTTCCCGACTTCACATACCGGTTTTTATTAACTTCTCTTCAGCCGTTTTCTCGTGATGCGCGTACTGAAGCCATACAGTGTCCCTAAGCTCATTGACAGCATCTGCATCTTGCCATCCCATTAAAATCACTTCAGAAATCGCGTTATTTGTAGCATGTTGGGCAAAAGGAACATCTTCGGGACTCGATCGGCGTGTGGTCAGAACCGGACCCGCGAAAGATAGCCCGGTGAACAATGGAAAGGTGTGGCTGAGGCCGAGTCCCACGAAAAAGGCGCTCTCTAGTGTAAGACAGAGTTGGAGATAAGACGCGACGCAACGACAGTCTAATACGCCCAGAGGTGTGACATATTTTACAGGGTTCCACACTATCAGAAGAAACTTTCTGTTTTTGTGCATGTTTTACGGGTGCCAACGTCAAATTTTGGCGCGTAAAATTATGTGTTATTTTGATCCAGACATAGGAAAAGTATGTGAGGCACATCAATGAATAGAGCTGAATTTTCTGTGTATCCCAGTCTGTAAATATGGAATAATTTATTCACGGGGCGAATTGAGGTCACCAGATGCCCAGCTGTAATGTATTGCTAACACGTACGTCTTCCACGCCAAGAATTGCGTAAGTTAGCCCCTCCCTCGAAGGACGTGAGTGCCCTAATTAATGGTGGGAGCATGATTACTTAGTTTAGTTTAGTTTAGTTTATTGTCTTTCTTGTATGGCGGGGCTCAGGCTATGTAGCCTTCTATTATGCCAAACCATATTATAAAACAGCTTTATACAATTTATAGAATAATGTACATAAAATAATTTTTTACACATATTTCTAAAAATCACTAAAGTTAATTTACTTAACGTCTATAATTTTGTATCCTTGTTGATAATTAAGGACTAAATATTACTTTTTTACGTTAGTGAGATCTACTTTTACAGATCTGAATACCACATTAAACACTTCCTTTTAAATAGCCTCGGATTGCCTATGCCTTTAATTTCAGCTGGGATTGAGTTCCAGGAACATATGGTAGTAGGTATCAATGAGTCGTTGTACGAGTTACTGTGATGAATGGGAATGGACAAGAGGGAACGTGTGGATGACCTTGAGGGAGCTCAATCGGAAGGGGAGAGGTATTTAAAGTCTGTTCTAAGATAGTCTGGTTTGCTTGTTTGCAGAATACTGTGGAGAAGGGAAACAGCATGGTATTTACGTCGTTCAGTCAATTTTAGCCACGACAGCTGAGAGAGGAAAAGGCTAATATGAGTTTCAATTGGGATATTTAATACGAATCGAGCACAAGCATTGTAGGCTCGCTGTAGTCAACATGAAAGTGTTTTGCTCATACTATTATAAACTGCATCTCCGTAGTCAAATACTTACGAACTGCCCATCGGATTGCAATCACATTTCGCTCAAATCAAAGAGAGAATCGAGTTCTACAATACGCAACCTTTAAATGTCTTGAACTCCAGTTATTAACGGAGCCGATTTCCTTAATTAAGCGTGAAGGATCCTCCCACCCAAAGGACCAGCGAGTTGACAATATAAGGCCGACCCTGGCCCTCGCTTAGGACAGTCCATTGGCCACTTATAAAGACGAAGTGAGTGCCCGTTGCGACCGTAAACTTTATAATCTTGTGAACACTGTCTTAGAAACTTCTGTAGAATAACAGCCAATCGAGCCTAGGCAAGTGTCTCAGTGCTGTGCATAAATTACGCAGGCCGTTAGAAAACATTTGTATAAATGGATCGCGGGAGTCGGCTATGAACAATGCCGGCATAAGTTGGTAAGCGCAATCAGTAAATGAGTGGTAACCAATTGGTAGCAGTAACATTTACCGGTAGTATAGCGTCGGCAGGGACAATCCGCTACACGGAGCCAGGGTTTCTCAAGCCTTTTGAGTCACCCTACTCACTGTGTTAATACGTGCCGCCCGTGATTAGACTGACTTGCCTACTAACTCCTGTGTAAATTCTGTGTATGTGTCGTTGTAGACAAAGGGAACGTGTGACGAGTTCTGAAGCTGATACCAATTGGATTACTTCAAGATTTGCAGCAGTTGAACGAGCCAACGAGGATGATGGGCTGTCGCAGACCAGGTTCGAAGGCTGATACTCTCGTCTACAGCGCCGAGTTGATGGACGAGTAGAACTCTACCATGGGTTTCCCGTGGAAAGAAAAACGACCACAATACAGATGAGTTGATGTCATTTTATTACTTAGCACTATAAAGCATAACCAGAGTGATGGAATGTAGGACTTCCTTTTGTTAATACATAAATACTGTAAATAATGCATTTCCTAGTATGGAATTTGTTATTTCCTCTGTCATGTTAACGTAAAATTAAGAGAGCAAACTCTCCGGACAAACCATTTCTTTCTTTTTGATGTGCCTTTTGTGAGGATTAGTTTTATTGTTAGTAATTAATAATATCCTTGCACGTATGAGAAGCAAGGAAAGAATAGTATTTTGAGTTCCACTAAGGTGGGTTGGAAACAACAGTGAGTGGTTAATGAGGGTTACTCTGTCCAAGAAGTTGATGTAAATGTTCAATATGGTTGTCCTAGAGGATAGCCGGGGAGTTCACGGGCCATTTAGACAATGCATGCTTAGCTGATACATACTATCAAGGTGTGGGGATCAAGAGAGAAGAGTCCTGATTGATATAGAAGCAAACCTGTGTAATTTAGGTAAATTATGTCAACTGAATTGTGAGATAATAAGTGTATCCTGCGAAGTGAAATAGTGGCTGTAATTAGAATGTTACGGCCCGCTTTGGCTCATGAATGGACAGAGCGACGGGTGACCTTTCTCCCGGTGTGACAAAGGAACATGCTGTTTTTGTTCCGATCCGCCTTCGCGTACACTGCTATGTATTGAAGTCAAAAGTCAATGGTTCGGTTTAAGAACACTTGTGTTAAATGATAATATCATGATAATTTAGATGGTAGTTACATAATAGATACACTGACTGACAGTGACAATGCAACACCAAGGAGGAGTGGTTCGAAAGGGATGAAAGTTGGGGAAAAACAGAGACGGCACGGACGAATAATTGATGTTTATTTCAAACCGATATGCAGGTTACACAATGCGCACGGCATCGACTCAGTAGGATGTAGGACCAGCGCGAGCGGCGATGCACGCAGAAACACGTCGAGGTACAGAGTCAATAAGAGTGCGGATGGTGTCCTGAGGGATGGTTCTCCATTCTCTGTCAACCATTTGCCACAGTTGGTCGTCCGTACGAGGCTGGGGCAGAGTTTCCAAACGGCGTCTAATGAGATCCCACACGTGTTCGATTGGTGAGAGATCCGGAGAGTACGCTGGCCACGGAAGCATCTGTACACCTCGTAGAGCCTGTTGGGAGATGCGAGCAGTGTGTGGGCGGGCATTATCCTACTGAAACAGAGCATTGGGCAGCCCCTGAAGGTACGGGAGTGCCACCGGCCGCAGCACATGCTGCACGTAGCGGTGGGCATTTAACGTGCCTTGAATACGCACTAGAGGTGACGTGGAATCATACGCAATAGCGCCCCAAACCATGATGCCGCGTTGTCTAGCGGTAGGGCGCTCCACATTTACTGCCAGATTTGACCTTTCTCCACGCCGACGCCACACTCGTCTGCGGTGACTATCACTGACAGAACAGAAGCGTGACTCATCGGAGAACACGACGTTCCGCCATTCCCTCATCCAAGTCGCTCTAGCCCGGCACCATGCCAGGCGTGCACGTCTATGCTGTGGAGTCAATGGTAGTCTTCTGAGCGGACGCCGGGAGTGCAGGCCTCCTTCAACCAATCGACGGGAAATTATTCTGGTCGATATTGGAACAGCCAGGGTGTCTTACACATGCTGAAGAATGGCGGTTGACGTGGCGTGCGGGGCTGCCACCGCTTGGCGGCGGATGCGCCGATCCTCGCGTGCTGACGTCACTCGGGCTGCGCCTGGACCCCTCGCACGTGCCACATGTCCCTGCGCCAACCATCTTCGCCACAGGCGCTGCACCGCGGACACATCCCTATGGGTATCGGCTGCGATTTGACGAAGCGACCAACCTGCCCTTCTCAGCCCGATCACCATACCCCTCGTAAAGTCGTCTGTCTGCTGGAAATGCCTCCGTTGATGGCGGCCTGGCATTCTTAGCTATACACGTGTCCTGTGGCACACGACAACACGTTCTACAATGACTGTCGGCTGAGAAATCACGGTGCGAAGTGGGCCATTCGCCAACGCCGTGTCCCATTTATCGTTCGCTACGTGCGCAGCACAGCGGCGCATTTCACATCATGAGCATACCTCAGTGACGTCAGTCTACCCTGCAGTTGGCATAAAGTTCTGACCACTCCTTCTTGGTGTTGCATTTGCTCTGTCAGTCAGTGTAATTATATATCCCCCAACGTACCGTAGTATGAGGCAACAGGTAGGTAGGGATTTTCAGATATGAATATCTTGGCTTGACAATCTTAGAGGCTGGTACAATATGTCATCAGCTGAACTGTTCCGCGCTGCCACGAACAAGATAAAAATTACCATCATGATCGCCAACATCAGAAACGGATAGGCACCGAGAGAAGAAGAACCTCTCAGTCAGAAGGAGCCCGGTTCAAACCGAAGTCAGAATGAGCCGGCATGCGCAAGCTTGCGTTAATCTTTCGCCGGGGGCAGAAGAGAGTGATATCCATATTTTTTTTACAGGAATGGCCCTAGTTATACATAATGTGTACATATATTTTGTTCAGTGTATTGTGTATTTATTTGAGTTCAAAGAGAACCGATGTTCATCGTTGTGTGTCTTTGTGTCAGGGTTACTGATAGTCCGAGGAATTTTTACTCATTGTTGTATGTTTCTTTAATGCAAATATTTATCTCATGCGTTAACTTTGTAGCGTAGGGACCGGGTAGTTACATACTAAGAATAGAATGTGTTATATAGGGGACACCTTCTCAAATTACATGGTGGTGATCGACCGAAGCAAGTAAATTAAGAATAGAAAGATAGATGATGTTAATTGCCAGACTTCGATTATACCTCATTGCCAAATGAAGCTTGTGCTGTGTAAGATCAGTGAACGCCCTTTAGGCTAGTCAATGTAATTTGCGTATTTCTTTTCTTCTTTCGTCCCTGGGCGGAGAGTTCATTGCTTGGGCGATAATACACATGTAAACACAGCTCAGGAATTCAGTCGTATCTAGTAACAAAACAGATTCAAACCGATTGTAGTGAAGAAAATGCACTTTTGGCAACAGGCCTTAAACGAATGCTGGCTAACTCCTTACTCGCCTTGATCTTCATACTCTCTAACTGAATCGCTACAACCTCCTAAATCTTATTATGTCTTCTATTATAACACTGTCACTACATTTTTAGTACCTTGGTTCATGCCTGCAGATGCGTCATTCAGCGTAATCTGTAGCCAATAAATGCCGGGTGACTAAATATTTAGCCATCATCCTAAAAAAGGTTCGTATCAGCAAACGTGTTTTATCCCTAAGCGCATGCACCCTATTGGCTACTATGCCTTTGGAAAAGCGTTTTCCAGTGAGGTGAAAAAAATGGGTAAATTTGAATACTTATGCTGTTTTACTCCTGAGCTCCAATTCAGAACTCTCCAGTCACCTCCTCGGGGAGTTATAAAGCCCTTCCATACTTACAGGAATCTTGAGATTGTCAGGTTCGTTTTTACCAAATTTTAAGCTTCTAGGTTACTTGGAAGTGCCAGGTGAATTGCTGCATATATATATATAATTATATAGATCGCTATATTTCGACTTCCACTTATTAGTATACATGATGATGACGATACTACTACTACTACTACTACTACTAGTACTATTACTAATAGATTAATAACCCAGTTTACCAGCTAAAATGCCATATGAAGCAGCGCATACATTTCAGGGCGTATACAAAACTTGAATCATCCACTCCGCGAGAGAGAAGAGTGATGTATCGTAATGTGGAGTGGATCATTGAGATAACATACATGCTGCCCGTTACTTTGATTTTATCGCGTCACATTCAACTGTATACCGTGGCGCTTCACTTGTTGCATGAGGGGAGTACAGTTTGTAGTCCCACAAGCTTCAAGTGAAAATGTTCGTAAATCACGATGGCTTTGAAACATCACGTACGCATTTAGGTATTTTTTTCGTATATAATTACGGTCGTAAGTGTTATTAATGAAAAGCAATCAAGCTTGCAGCTTATCGAGTGTATTGATATAGAGATCACAGCCACGATTCCCGTATTTTTGCAATGAATCAGTACCACAGAACGTGAATTTTCAATTTAAAATACCTCATGCGATGATGGACCCTCAAACGCGACCAGTATATTGAGAATAAAGTGATGATATCGCTCAGTTTTTACACCTATTTTTATCAATAACAATCAAATCAATCAATCAATACTGATCTGCATTTAAGGCAGTCGCTCAGGTGGCAGATTCCCTATCTGTAGTTTTCTTAAATGATCGCAAAGAAATTGGAAAATTATTGAACATTTCCCTTGGTAAGTTATTCCATTCCAATCCCTAACTGCCCTTCCTATAAACGAATATTTGCCCCAATTTGTCCTATTGAATTCCAACTTTATTTTCATATTGTGATCTTTCCTACTTTTATAAACGCCACTCAAACTTATTCGTCTACTAATGTCATTCCACGCCATCTCTCCACTGACAGCTCGGAACATACAACTTAATCGAGCAGCTCGTCTCCTTTCTCCCAAGTCTTCTCAGCCCAAACTTTGCAACATTTTTGTAACGCTACTCTTTTGTCGGAAATCACCCAGAACAAATTGAGCTGCTTTTCTGTGGATTTTTTCCAATTCTTGAATCAAGTAATCCTGGTGAGGGTCCCATACACTGGAACCATACTCTAGTTTGGGTCTTACCAGAGACTTATATGCCCTCTCCTTTACATCCTTACTATAACCCCTAAATACCCTCATAACCATGTGCAGAGATTTGTATCCTTTATTGACAATCATATTTATATGATTACCCCAATGAAGGTCTTTTCTTATATTAACACCTAGGTACTTACAATGATCCCCAGAAGAAACTTTCACCCCATGAACACAGTAATTGAAACTGAGAGGACTTTTCCTATTTGTGGAACTCACAACCTGACTTTTAACCCCGTTTATCATCATACCATTGTCCACCGTCCATCTCACTACACTATCGAGGTCACCGTGCAGCCGCTCACAATCTTATAACTGATTTATTACTCTGTACAAAATAACATCATCTGCAAACAACCTTGTCTCTGATTCCACTTCTTTACACATATCATTGATATATATAAGAAAATATAAAGGTCCAATAATACTGCCTTGAGGAATTCCCCCCTTAATTATTACATGGTCAGATAAAGCTTCGCCTACTCTAGTTCTCTGAGTTCTATTTTCTAGATTTATAGTCACCCAATCAGTCACTCTTTTTCCTAGTACAATAGCACTCACTTTTGCCAGTAGTCTTCCATGATCTACCCTATCAAATGCCTTAGATAGGTCAATCGCAATATAGTCCATTTGGACTCCTGAATCCAGGATATCTGCTATATCTTGCTGAAATCCTACAAGCTGAGCTTCAGTGGAATAACCTTTCCTAAACCTAAACTGCCTTCTATCGAACCAGTTATTAATTTCACAAACATGTCTAATATAATCAGACAGAATGCTTTCCCAAAGCTTACATGCAATGCATGTCAAACTGACTGGCCTGTAATTTTCAGCTTTATGTCTATCACCATTTTCTTTATACACAGGGGCTACTATAGCAACTCTCCATTCATTTGGTATAGGTTCTTCAACCAAACAATAATCAAATAAGTATTTCAGATATGGTACTCTATCCCAACCCATTGCCTTTAGTATATCCCCAGAAATATTTTCAATTCCAGCTTTTTTTCTAGTTTTCAACTTTTGTATCTTACTGTAAACGTCGTTGTTATCATAGGTAAATTTCAATACTTCTTTGTTATTACTCACATCCCCTATCTGGACATTATTCTTGTAACCAACAATCTTTACATACTGCTGACTGAATACTTCTGCCTTTTGAAGATCTTCGCATACACACTCCCCTTGTTCATTAATGATTCCTGGAATGTCCTTCTTTGAACCTGTTTTTGGCTTAAAGTACCTATACATACCCTTCCATTTTTCACTAAAATTTGTATGACCACCAATTATGCTTGCCATCATGTTGACTTCTTTGCTAGATTCAATTTCCTAGTAAGTTTCTTCAATTTCTCCTTATTTCCATGACCATTTCTAACTATTTCGTTCCAACCTGCACCTCTTTCTTAGTCTCTTTACTTCTCTGTCATAATATAGTGGATCTTTACCATTCCTTACCACCCATAAAGGTACAAACCTATTTTCACATTCCTCAACAATTGCTTTAAACCCATCCCAGAGTCTGTTTATATTTTTATTTACCATTTTCCAGCGATCATAGTTACTTTTAAAAAACTCCCTCATGCCTGTTTTATCAGCCATATGGTGCTGCCTAATAGTCCTAATTTTAATACCTTCCTTTCTTTCACATTTATTTTTAACTACGACAAAAGCAGCTTCATGATCACTAATACCATCTATTACTTCGGTTTCTCTATAGAGCTCATCTGGTTTTATCAGCACCACATCCAAAATATTCTTTCCTCTAGTTGGTTCCATCACTTTCTGAATCAGGTACCCTTCCCATATTAACTTATTTGCCATTTGTTGTTCATGCTTCCTGTCGTTCGCACTACCTTGCCAATCGACATTTGGTAAATTGAGATCACCCGCTACAATCACGTTCCTTTCCTTATTGTTTCCCACATAGCTGATTATCTTATCAAATAATTCTGAATCAGCGTCAGCGCTACCCTTTCCCGGTCTGTACGCTCCAAAGACATCAAGTTGCCTATTATCTTTAGAGATGAGCCTTATACTCAGAATTTCATGTTTTTCCTCCTTAACTTTTTCGTAGCTTACAAATTCTTCTTTCACCGGAATTAATACTCCCTCTCCTACCATTCCAATCCTATCTCTACGATACACACTCCAGTTCCGTGGGAATACTTCTGCAACCATTATATCATTTCTCAGCCATGATTCAACTTCTATTACAATATTTGGTAAGTATATATCTATTAAATTACTTAATTCGATTCCTTTGTTTACAAAGCTTCTAAAATTGAGCACTAACATTTTTTTTTGTCATCCCTACTTGATTTCCAGTTCCCTGTTCGCTTAACACAGCTCCCTAGGCCATCCCGTTTCCCCGAATGTACCTGCCTATAAACCTTCTAAACAAGTTTCCTAACTTATACATGTACCACTGCGGTTTAAGTAAAGGCCATCTGAGCGCAGATCCCTGTCTCTTAAACTTCAACCGTGCTGCATTTAGCAGATCCCACACATCCCCAACTGTGTTGGTACTTATACCTGCTTGCCTTACGTTGTTAGTACCAACGTGAAACACTACCACCTTCTCCTTTCCCTCTTCCTTCTCTTCTAGTTTCCTCAACATCTGCCTCAACCTGATTCCTGGATAACACTCTACCCTGGCTTCCTTTCCTCCACACACTTTCCCCACATGTCTAACGATGGAATCCCCCATGACCAGAGCCTCAACCCTACCCACCTCATTTGAACCCCTCCCCTCCTGGTCAGCCCTATCTTCTCTCACTGCTGCACAAGCTACTTCCTCCTCCCTTTTCTCCCTCGCATGACCCTGTTCCACCTGTCTTTTCCTTTCCACTACACTACATTTCCCTTTCCTATCTCTTCCCTTCCTCCTACTTCCATACATATCAGCAATAGTTCCCTGTTCTTCATCTTCCCTCATTTGTTCTACCTGCAGTGATTCGTACCGATTTCTCACAGACACCTGTCCTGAATTCTGATCCTGAACAGAGACCTTAGCCTGCAATCTCCTTCCCCTTAAAACATTAGACCACCTGTCTTCTACAATTCCCCCATTTCCTTCCCATCCCTCCTTTACACCTACTGTATCCTGTACATATTTGAGGGAGGCCTACTTTCCTTTCTGTCCTCTGAGAGAATCCTAATTATCTCCCTCAAACTCTCCAACTCCTCCCTCATACTCCTTAATTCCTGGCCAAACCCACAGTTACTACACTTGCACTGTGTAGCCATTATTTACGGAATAATGGGAAGAAAGGGAAAAAAAAATCAATCAATCAATCAATCAATCAATCAATCAATCAATCAATCAATCAATCAATCAATCAATCAATCAATCAATCAATCAATCAATCAATCAATCAATCAATCAATCAATCAATCAATCAATCAATCAATCAATCAATCAATCAATCAATCAATCAATCAATCAATCAATCAATCAATCAATCAATCAATCAATCAATCAATCAATCAATCAATCAATCTTGATCTGCATTTAGGGCAGTCGCCCAGGTGGCAGATTCCCTATCTGTTGCTTTCCTAGCCTTTTCCTAAATGATTTCAAAGAAACTGGAAATTTATTGAACGTCTCCCTTGGTAAGTTATTCCATTCCAATCCCTAACTCCCCTTCCTATAAATGAATATTTGCCGCAGTTTGTCCTCTTGAATTCCAACTTTATCTTCATATTGTGATCTTTCCTACTTTTATAAACGCCACTCAAACTTATTCGTCTACTAATGTCATTCCACGCCATCTCTCCGCTGACAGCTCGAAACATACCACTTAGTCGAGCAGCATTTCTTCTTTCTCTCAGTTCTTCCCAACCCAAACTTTGCAACATTTTTGTAACTCTACTCTTTTGTCGGAAATCACCCAGAACAAATTGAGTTGCTTTTCTTTGGATTTTTTCCAGTTCTTGAATCAGGTAATCCTGGTGAGGGTCCCATACACTGGAACCATACTCTAGTTGGGGTCTTACCAGAGACTTATATGCCCTCTCCTTTACATCCTTACTACAACCCCTAAACACCCTCATAACTATGTGCAGAGATCTGTACCCTTTATTTACAATCCCATTTATGTGATTACCCCAATGAAGATCTTTCCTTATATTAACACCTAGATGCTTACAATGATCCCCAAAAGGAACTTTCACCCCATCAACGCAGTAATTAAAACTGAGAGGACTTTTTCTATTTGTGAAACTTACAACCTGACTTTTAACCCCGTTTATCAACATACCATTGCTTGCTGTCCATCTCACAACATTTTCGAGGTCACGTTGCAGTTGCTCACAATCTTGTAACTTATTTATCACTCTATAGAGAATAACATCATCCGCAAAAAGCCTTACCTCCGATTCCACTCCTTTACTCATATCATTTATATATATATAAGAAAACATAACTTATTCTGTGCAAATATAAGTGAAAGGAAAGAAATATTGCCTATAAAAATGAAAGGAAAGAAATATTGTCTAGGAGAGTTCACAAATATCACACAATAACAAGGTAATTAATAAAAGCTACTTCTACACTACAATACTACTTAGTTGTACGAATGTTTTTCTATTACACCTTAACAGAATGAAAATTGCTGTTAATTACTAAAAACCGAAAGTAATACACAAGAGTTAGGTCTACACAATTCTAAACTGCGGTTAAGTCTACCCTAATTACTGCAATAGAATTCTAGTAAGAGGGTTAATACAGATACAACAGATACTATACTACACAAATATTTCACATTAATAGAATAAACACACTAATTTATAATAAGATACCTACTATAATACAGTACAATGATTTTAAACTATGTTAAGACGTATCCTAATTATAATACAACAGGTTATTACTAAGCACAAACTGAAATGGAAATTACAATTAAAGTTTGAAATTTTCAAGACTACTCAAAATAATAGAATAAGCACTCTAATTTCTAACAACTCACTACCGGGCGAGTTGGCCGTGCGCGTAGAGGCGCGCGGCTGTGAGCTTGCATCCGGGAGATAGTAGGTTCGAATCCTACTATCGGCAGCCCTGAAGATGGTTTTCCGTGGTTTCCCATTTTCACACCAGGCAAATGCTGGGGCTGTACCTTAATTAAGGCCACGGCCGCTTCCTTCCAACTCCTAGGCCTTTCCTATCCCATCGTCGCCATAAGACCTATCTGTGTCGGTGCGACGTAAAGCCCCTAGCAAATAATAATAATAATAATAATAATAAGAAGAAGAAGAAGAAGAAGAAGAAGAATGGCCCGCCTGGTGGCCATGATCGTTAAGGCGCTGAAGTCTAAAACGGTCTAACACCGAGGTTAGCCGGTTCGAGTCCCGTTGGTCGAAAAAATTTTCACCATCAGAATGTTGGCCGGCAGGGTAGGGGAGGTGGTGGTATACAATTTCTAATCACTAGATTGCGTGCCAAAAGCCTGGATTAAATTCCAAACCTCTCCGCAGTGCTCATATGGAGTGAGGGCATATGACGCTGTTGATGGTGATTCGTCCGTCGGATGGGGACGTTAAGCCTTGAGCAGACCCCTTGGTGCTATTCGACAGGAGTAGGCTATGTGCCGGCACCGGGTTTCACCCTCTCCCTACTATCATATATCACGTCATTCATTTCATCTCCCATTAACTCCTCTGATGAGGTTGACGTCAGGAAGGGCATCCGGTCATAAAAAAAACCGCCACGACAAATTCATCTCACCTCATACCCGACCCCGTAGGGAAACGGGACAAGGGTTGGACAAACAAACAAACGGGACGGAGAATAAAAGTGTCCTTAATTAGGCCAAATACGAGGTTGTCTACAATAATTTCTCAAAAATATTTCTGTCAAAACTACTCCTACAACTCCAGGGACTTGAATTGAAATTACTGGGATATATGAACTTTATTATAATTAGCTAACCGCTCATAAATACTGAAAGATCGAGGGAGCGAAATATAAATTACGGATATTCTACCTACCTACTCAGAACTACAAATGATTGGAATACAAGATCAGCTGATTTTTATTTATATTTACTTGACTACACTATTTTATACACTCTTTATTCACGACTTAGCCAACAATGCAATATTTGAATATGAAGAGCGACAATAATCAATAACAATACGATTGTTAATTATTACCGTGTAATCTCTTTAACTTCTTTTTAAATGGAAATTTACAGACGTATCGTGTTTTTAATGTAGTAAATTATTACCTTCGCGATAGTTTGCATGGGCGCCCGCAGGATCTTTTCCAGGGGGGGGGGGGGCACATTAACAATTTTCTTGAATATGAAAACCAATATAACGTCAGCAACATTAAGTTGTTTACAGAAATTTCTGCTTTTAACAGTTCCTAGATGACTGTCAGTAAGTTCAGTTTATGAAATAATCTGGTATGATATTAAACAATTGAACATCAACCATTTTAGAATTCCAGGGGGGGGGGGCAAGCGCCCACCCTTGCCCCCCCTTGCGGGCGCCCATGATAGTTTGGACGGATATCTATACGAAATACCGGAGAAGTTTCGGCGTAAGTTACGATACTATTCCTTATGGTAATCTACCTTTTTAAGTATTATACCAACGAACCTACAGATATTTACAAATATTTTTAAAGTTAATATTATTACCTAAAATATTTCCTAAACCTAAATTCGAAACAAGGTACACCTAGCTACCCTACTTAACGTAGAAAAAGTAATTTACTAAAGACCAACTGAATTACTTGTTATAAAATTTAAATAAATATCACTACTCCTTATTTCTACCAACAAGCACTAAACACCAGTATATAAATAGCACTAAATGAATCATAAATACAGAAAATTTAGTTATTTCAATAGCTACTTTATCACTACAATAATGCAAGAGCTCTCTCAACAGCCAACCGTTCTCAAGCGCATCCAACAATGCAATGCAATGCAAATTAGTGTCGTACTTTTTCATGCTCATGATAACAGCCTACTAACATAAACTACAACTCGTAAACAGAAAACTGCTGAAAAATGTTATTGCATTTGCGTTCCTCTAACCACTGTTAGGGTTTTCTGAGACACCAAGATTCCGCAACTTTGTTTCGCAGGAGTTCAGTTACGTGCCAGTATATACTGAGCTGGGGACTGAAGCTCAGCGCTCTACCACCTGAACCACTCAGTCGAGCTCTATTGTTTTTCTTCATCTAGCGGGAGTGGGTCATCGTGGTCAACAGCACCGTGTACTTGGTGTATTTGAACATTGCTTGATGATCCGTGTCGATGAGGTGTCTATCCTGCTGTATGTATTGAATATAATAATGTTATTTGCTTTACGTCCCACTAACTACATTTACGGATTTCGGTGACGCCGAAGTGTAGAAATTTAATCCCAGAGGAGTTCTTTTGCGTGCTAGTAAATCTACCGACACGAGGCTGATGTATTTGAGCACCCTCAAATACCACCGGACTGAGCCACGATTGAACCTGCCAAGCTGCGGTCAGACGGCCAGCGCCTCAACCGTCTGAGCCACTCAGCACTGCGTATTTATTATTCAGTAAGAAAGTCAGTAGAGGACAAAGCTCACCCTCTCTTTGGTCACCAACGTCCAAGGAGACGACTCAAATCAAGCAAACAGCTTTCTGAGACAACAACAATGCTCAACAAAAAAGATATTTTTTTTAGAATTCGCTTTACGTCGTACCGACAGAGAGAAGTCTTATGGCGACAATGGAATAGAAAAATGGCTAGGAGTGGGAAGGAAGCAGCCGTGGCCATAATTAATGGGAAACAACGGAAAACCATCTTCAGGGCTGCCGACGGTGGGATTCGAACCCACTCTCTCCCGGATGCAAGATCACAGCTGCGCGCTCCTAACCGCACGGCCAACTCGCCCGGTATAAATAAAACCACGAAGGTGGTGTTGATTACTTTTTATGAGGAAGTACAACTAGGCATCCATCCTCTACCAGAAAGAAAACAAGGAAGGGATCCAACAGTTCGAAAAATGGAGGTATCGGCCAAAGAAAGGCAAGCGCGACAACGACCGCGAAAATGAAAGTCTCCCTAGCCCTCGGAATATAATAGCGTCGGGGTCGGAAAAGAACAAGTGTTGACGAAGGAAGGTCGGATAGGATAGAGATAGAATAGAGGAAAGTAAGGAGCCTGGCACAATAAGGGGAAGCAATGCCATGACTCAGCTGAAGGGCCCCTTGGTCGTCAACCCACGCTCCGAAGTTAAGAGCTCCTGGAGCTCCATTTGGTAGCTTGTTACAACATTCAGGGGATACCGTGGGTGTTAGAGAAAAACCTGAGGTAGTCAGAACACAGCTATGGCAATCAAACTTCACCATCAGAGTGGATGAAGGCCAAAGAAAACCTTCCTGCAGGCCACGATACCAACTGGGAAATCTGGCGATCATCCAACAGACTTCGGGGTGGTATGGGGAGATATAAGAGTTATTTTACATAAATACGGATACCTACAGGGTTCTGATCTCTGCGAGTGTGTGGAAAAGCGCACAATATTACACACGCATACCTGTGAACTGTGCCCATACTCCTGAAGAACTCAAGAGTTAACGGTGGCCTGTGGTTGTGCTATAAAAGCGGTTCATTTTTGGGCGAAGATCATCTAATCAGATATTTTATTTATTTGTTTTCCAACTGTATAATTCCGTTAGTGAATTGTAAGTTATTACTTCTGACTCAAATAAATAAATAAATAAATAAATAAATAAATAAATAAATAAATAAATAAATAAATAAATAAATAAATAAATAAATAAATAAATAAATAAATAAATAAATAAATAAATAATACTGAACCCTTTAAGGTCCTTCGAAGGATACCTACCTTCCTTACCTATCAGCAAATCGGTATGAGATCTATCTCTTGGGTCGTTGATGGGTTCTTCACCACTTGCTTAAGTAAGAGGCAGGCTTCAGTAATTTAAACTAATGTCTACAATGAGAGGAGTCGAGTCAAAAGAAATGGATGTTTTATTGACCATTGGCGATGAAATCGAAGAAGAAACCGTACAGTGTCCTATACAGCTCATTCACAGCATCTGCATCTTTCCATCCTATTAAAATCACTCCAGAAATCGCGTTGTTTGTATCATGCTGGGCAAAAGGAACATCCTTGGGACTCGATCGGCGTGTGGTCAGAACCGGACCCACCAAAGATAGCCCGGCAAACGACGGAAAGGTGTGGCTGAGACCGAGCCCCGCGAAGAAAGCGCTCTCAAATGTAAGACAGAGTAGGAGATAAGACGCGACGCAACGGCAATTTAATACTTTCAGAGGTGCGGCCTATTTTACAGGGTTCCAAACTAACAGAAGAAATGTCCTGCTTTTTCTTCCACGGGTGCTAACGTCGAATTTTGGCGCGCAAAATCGTGTGATATTTTGATCCAGACGTAGGAAAAGTATGTGAGGCACATCAATGAATAGAGCTGAATTATCTGTGTATTCCGAACTGAAAATGTGGAATACTTTATTCACGGGGCGAATTGAGGTCACCAATGTCCAGCTTAACGTATTGCTAACACGTGTAAATGTAGCGCGTCTAACAAGCCGAGAAATGCACCCAAAGTTAGATCCTCCCTCGAAAGGACGCGAGTGATCTAATTAATCGCGGGAGGTTGATTACTTAAGAACTGCAGATCGGATTGCGATCACACTTGGCTCGGGTGAAGGAGGGAATCGAGGTCTACAAAACACACCCTTTAAATGTCTTGAACTCCAGTTATTAACGGAGCCGATTTCCTTAATTCAGCGTGAAGGAGTCTCCCTTTGATTGGAGTAACCTGCCTACATAAGGGAAACTCCTGTGTAAATTCTATATATCTGTCGTTGTAGACTAAGGGAACGTGTGAGGAGTACTGGAGCTGATACCAATTGGATTACTTTAAGGTTTGTAGCGTGACTGAAAGAGCCAACCAGGATGACGGACTGTCGCAGACCATGTTCGAAGGCTGATACTTTCGTCTACAGCGCCGAGAAGATGGACGAGTAGAACTCTACCATGGGTTTTCCGTGGAAGGAGAAACGACCACAAAACAGATGAGTTAATGTCATTTTATTTCTTAGCACGATAAAGCATAACCGGAGTGATAGAATCTAGGATATCCCTTTGTTAATACATAAATATTGTAAATAATGCATGTCCTAATATGGAATCTGAGTTTTCTTTTGTGATGTTAACGTAAAATTAAGAGCGCTAACTCTCCGGACACATCATTTCTTTCTTTTGATAAGTCTTTTGTGAGGACTAGTTTTATTGTTATTAACTAGTAATATCCTAGGAAGTGTGGGAAACAAGGGTAGAATAGCATGTTGAGTTCCTCTAAAGCGGCTGGAGGCAGTAGTGAGTGATGAATGAGGGGTACCGTGTCCAGGAATTTTCTATTAATGTTCAATATGGTTGTCGTAGGGGATAGCCGGAGAGCTCACGGGAGATTTAGACATTGCATGCTCAGCTGATACGTACTATTAAGGCATGAATATCAACAGTGAAGAGTTCTGACTGGGAGAGATACAAATTGTGTTATTTAAGTAAATTATGTTAGGGATAATGTGCAAATTTCCCTAGATTGTTGATTTATACCAGAATCTGTCCGGAGTGGTCTTTTTTGTGCGAAACGAGTGTGAAGTGCTGTGGTACCGGGTGCTTGAAAGAGTGGTCAGAATTTTTACGGTGAGCGAAGAGAAATATGAAGGGTAGAGAGAGGATAATGGTAACCCTATGCCCAAGGATACGCATGTGAGAAGTAATGAGAAGGCCGAACGCCCAAAATAGTCTACGATGAGATGAAAAATGAGGAATTCGAAACTTATATTGGCCCAAAGAAATCGACGTGAAGGGCGAGAGAATAGAGAAAAAATAAATACAATTCTTTGGGAATTCTGCGGTGGTATGAAATAAATGAATTGGGGCGATAATAAGTGTATCCTTGGAGGAGAACTAGCCGCTGTAATTATGAAGGGTTAGGAGCCTTGCAGCAATTGAATGGGGAGGACCGTCTCACTGACCGAGTCGCGCACAACTGGAGAGAAAATTTTCTTCTCGTTCTTTCTTCCCTATGTGCGGAGTGACGTGCTGTGTGTTGAAGTTAAGAGCTATGGACCCTTGGATTTCACACTCTGTTTCCTTTAAATCGTTCGGTTTAAGAACACTTGTGTTAAATGATAAAATAATGACAACTTAGATAGCAGTCATATATATTCCTCGCCTCCACGTACAGGTGTACAAGGTAAAGGTTAGCTAGGGATTTTCAGATATGTATCACTCAGTCAGAAGGAGCCCGGTTCGAACCCATGTCAGAATGAGCCGGCCTGCGCAAGCATGGATTAAGCTTTCACCGGGGCCAGAAGAAAGTGATGTCGGCGTTTTTATTACAGGAATAGCCCCGTCTCTACATACAGTGTACATATGATTTTGTTCAGTGTATGTTTTATTTCTTTGAGTTCAAACAGAACCGATGTTCATCGTTGTCTGTCTTGGTGTCAGGGCTACGTATAGTCCGGGGATTTGTGCTCATTGTTGTGTTTTTCTTTAATGTAAATATTTTTTCTCATGTGTTAACTATGTAGGCCGGCTCCGTGGTGTAGGGGTAGCGTGCCTGCCCCTTACCCGGAGGCCCCGGTTTCGATTCCCGGCCAGGTCAGGGATTTTTACCTGGACCTGAGGGCTGGCTCGAAGTCCACTCAGCCTGCGTGATTAGAATTGAGGAGCTATCTGACGGTGAGATAGCGGCCCCGGTATAGAAAGCCAAGAATAACGGCCGAGAGGATTCGTCGTTCTGACCACACGACACCTCGTAATCTGCAGGCCTTCGGGCTGAGCAGCGGTCGCTTGGTAGGCCCAGGCCCTTCAAGGGCTGTAGTGCCAAGGGTTTTGGTTTGGTTTGGTTAACTATGTAGCGTAGGGGCCGGTTAATTACGTGCTAAGAATAGAGTGTATTATATAGGGGACATCTTCTCAAATTACATGGTGGTGATCGACCGAAAGAAAGTAAATTAAGGATAGAAGGATAGATGATGTTAATTGCCATACTTCGATTATACTGTCCGGCTCCATGGCTAAATGGTTAGCGTGCTGGCCTTTGGCCACAGTAGTCCCGGGTTCGATTCCCGGCAGGGTCGGGAATTTTAACCATAATTGGTTACTTTCGCTGGCACGGGGACTGGGTGTATATGTCGTCTTGGTCATCATTTCATCCTCATCACGACGCGCAGGTCACCTACGGGTGTCAAATCAAAAGACCCGAATTTGGCGAGCCGAACATGTCCTCGGACACATCCGGCACTAAAAGTCATATGCCATTTCATTTCATTTCGATTATACTTCATTGCCAAATAAAGTCTGTGCTGAATGAGATCAGTGAACGCCCTTCAGGCGAGTTAATTTAATTTGCGTATTTCTTTACTTCTTTCGTCCGTGTGCGGAGATTTTATTGTAATAGTGTTCTTGTTTTTTGTGTCATAATTCAGGAATAAGTGAGATTCGTGACCCCATTACATGATTCTAGTCATTTCTAGAAGTGCTACGCTAGTTGAACCCGGAAATTCTATTTCAGATTAGATAAGACTCCATCTTACGTACTTTTCGGATTTTGTTCCCGAACGTTACTACGATTCCCCCTCCTCCCAAGTGCTCGAGTATGCCGAGGCTAGCACAGAAGTAAGACGAGGGTGGTTTGAAGCCCGCGTTGGCAATTCGGGCCGCTCTTCGATATAGTCTCCTCCGTGGTTGTTCGTCAGATTACGCTTGCGCATTATTACGATCGGGTTTTCCATTGAAGCCAGTAAGGGTGTAATACGAAATTACAATTCAAGAACCACATAGAAACATATACAATCAAGGCTATGAAATTACTAGGCGTTCTCTACCGCTTCACATACATTTCTGATCCCACTCCTCTTCGTCATTTCGTGACTTCATTCTTTGAGAGCACGCACATATGTTAGTGTTTGTCTTCAGATAAAAATAATTAAAATCAGTTCAGAAGTCGACTTTACGGGGCGTGTTGGCCGTGCGTTCAGAGGCGCGCAGCTGTGGGCTTGCACTCGAGAGATAACGGCTCCGAATTCCACTGTCGGTAGCCCTAAAGATGGTTTTCGATGGTTTCCCATATTCATACCAGGCAAATGCTGGGGATGTTCCTTAATTAAGGCCACGCCTGCTTCCTTTCCACTCCTATCCCTTTCCTATCCTACTGTCAAAATAAGACCTATCTATGTCGATGCGACGTAAAGCTACTTGTAAGAAAAAAGCGACTTCATATTCTTCCTTGCTTCACTTATGGGGTTAGCAAAAACAGATCTGGAGGTGGACATTCGTTCACTGGTACATACTGTAGATGCAGCTGATCGACCACAGTACTACCACTAAATTCTCTTTTTGAGTGTTTTGACTACGTTATTCATTTCGTGTTGTCTTTTAGTTTTTTCTCCTTGCCATACGTCAAGTGTTAATTCAAATAAACTGATATTCTTGAGTGCTCTTCTTCAAAAATTTTTCTGTGTATAACACTTTTGTGTCCGCCTCTGTGGTGTAGTGGTGAAGCTGTAACCCCCAGAGGCCCGGATTCGATTCCCGGCTCTGCGAACGAAATTCGAAAAGTGGTGTGAGGTCTGGAATGGGGTCCACTCAGCTTCGGGAGATCAACTGAGTACTGGAGGGTTCGAATCTCACCTTAGCCATCCTCGAAGTGGTTTTCCGTGGTTTCACACTTCTCCTTCAGGCAAATGCCATGATGGTGCCTAACGTAAGGCCACGGCCGAATTTTTCCCTCCTCCTTGTCTATCCTTTCCAATCTTCCCATCCCTCCACATGGCCCCCATTCAGCATAGCATGTGAGGCCGCCGGGGCGAGGTACTGGTCCTCCTTTCCAGTTGTATCCCCTACCCAAATTCTCAAGATCCAAGACATTGCTCTTGAGGCGGTAGAGTTGGGATCCCTCGCTGAGACCGAGGAAAACCAAGCCTGGACGGTAAGCGGATTAGGAAAGAAAGAAAAGTAACAGTTTTGTCAATTTTTAATTTCACTCTTTTATGCAATTGTAAAATAGTGATTTAAGCAATTAAAATGATTAAACCTTCCTTTCGTTTGAACTATGCTTTATATTTAATACTATTACCTCTGTTCTACTTGCAAAATTTTACGAAAATTGGCTTGTTATCAAAGTGCGGCCAGCGTAAGGTTTCTAATGTGGCACTCGAACCCTTACAAGTTGGGAACCCCTGGTATATCCTATTATTAGAATTTACAAAAAAGAAATATGTGGTCTAGAGCCTGTATTTTGCACGCCGGTGGGTGGCTCTATGGCGATCATTAGAACTGTGTTATTGTTTGCGCCGTGGCAGATGTAATTGGAGTGTTATCACAGCTTTAACGGCTGCACCGAGAGCTGCTATAATATAACAGTTTTAATCCGCACATGAACACCGCAGCCATTCTCCCAGATTAGTTGCTACTAGTTTCTCCCTCAAATAACAGGAGAATATCACGTGTCCAGCAGAACGAGTTCATTAGCATGTAGTATGTGTCAGTAGTCACGTACTGATTTATATGGGAATCCTGGTTAGAACTTCGGTTGAGTTACTTGGACTATAACTCCAGTGAGCGTAAATAAATGATACGTTTAAGATAGGCCAACAGTCCGTTGGATCCTAATAAAGCACCACCACAGATTGTGTGATAATATGGAACCCCACAAAACTTAGAGGAAGTGAACTGCTTTCTTCAAAACGCCGGCAGTTAATGTAGCACCTCTCTGTGAATAGTATATTTCACAGCATTTTCCACAGACACAAGCCATGCCCTGTATGTCGTTACTCATCATCATCATCATCATCATCATCAGTACCTCTATTTTTCAATTTGCTTTACGTCGCACCGACACAGGTAGGTCTTACGGCGACGATGGGATAGGAAATGGCTAGGAGTGGGAAGGAAGCGGCCATGGCCTTAATTAAGGTTTAGCCCTAGCATTTACCTGATGTGAAAATGGGAAACCGCGGAAAGCCATGTTTAGGGCTGTCGACAATGGGGTTTCGAACCCACTATCTCCCGGATGCAAGCTCACAGCTGCGCAATCCTAACCGCACGGCCAACTCGCCCGGTGGCATCCTTACACTCGCTTTTTTTTTTTTTTTTTACAATTTGCTTTACGTCGCACCGACACAGACAGGTCTTTTGGCGACGATGGGATAGGAAAGGGCTAGCAATGGGAAGGAAGCGATCGTGGCCTTAATTAAGGAACAGCCCCATGGTTTGGAAACGGGTAAACACGGAAAACTATATTGAGGGCTGCCGACAGTGGGGTTCGAACCCACTTTCACCCGAATGTAAGCTGACAGCTACGAGATCCACCCGAGCAGCCACTTGCTCGGTATACTCGCACTGAAAGATGAAACTCACAAGGATATCTTACCAAAGCGTCCCTACTAATTTGATTAATGTTTGATTTACTTGCAGGCCATGGCAAAAACATTCACCCATTCAACCCTAACCCAATTCCTAGAAAAGAAAATTTGAATAATTTGACAGTTCCTCACAAGACCGCCAAAGGTCGTAGCCGTGTTGCAATACCGGATCTCGTGAGATCTCCATTGTTAAGCAACATTGGGCGTGGTCAAGATTTGGATGGGTTGCCACGCGTTGTTAGTGTGGGGGGGGGGGGGGGTGTAAGGGAACGGAGGAACGGAAAGGAACTGGCCACCCTACCGTACGTAAACTCCGGCTCAGGCACACCTCTTCGGAGGTTCGCACCTGCCATCGGGCAGAATACAACCTTACCTTACCTCACAAGACCAATATGTGACATACTCCCACAATGAACGCGCAGCGTAACATGCAAGCTCTTTGCAACACAAGTTCGTAATCAACTGATCGAATATTTCTTTTTTCGTATTGATTCCTGAGGTGGGCAGGTGTACCTAGCTGTGTACGACCTAATATTTTAAGATAGCGCCGAATTGGTGGTGGTGATTATTACTGTTTTAAAAGGAAGTACAACTGGGCAACTATCCTCTATCAATACTAATCAGAGGGAAAAATGGAACGGGTCCAAAACCCTGAAAAATTAAGGTACTGGTCAAAGAAAGACAAGGGTCACGAATGGCGTGAAAATGAAAGACTCCCTAGGATTCGTAACCTTAATACCATCGTCGAAAAGAACAAGAGTTGTCCAGGGAGGTAGGAAAGGATACATGAAAGTGAGGAGCCTGGCACATGTAATTGGAAGCAATGCCTGGGGTCAGCTAAGGGTACGAGTGGTCGCCAACCCACGCTCCCAAGTTGAGAGCTTCTAGGACCCGTTCTAGTTGCCTCTTACGACAGGTAGGGGATACCATGGGTGTTATTATACCGCCCCCGTAAAGGCAGATTGCCAACCTGTAGCTGCAAAATAATTAATTTTAAATGTACTGCCTTTGTGCAGCCATGCGATGTGTATTTCTACCGGCAGATTAAACTTTATTAGCGAATTTCAGAATTGTGCCTATCTTGTCGAAAGTGACAAACACATTCTTCCTAGGGAAGGAACAATACCAATATATTCAATTAGTAGTATAATTGGATGGTTCTGCCGCCTCCTCCTCCTCGCGCGGCGCGGGAAATTTGAATTCTGGCGGGAAATTTGAATTTTGGCGGGAGATTTGAATTTTGGCGCGAGATTTGAATTTGTAAACAAAGCCACGTGCTTTTTGACAGCTGTCATCGACAACAACGCATCGCTAACCTCACTGCTGCCATCTTGACGGGCCTAAACCTCACTAGTGCCAACTTAACCTAACTAGCGTGAGGTAAACAAAGCCACGTGTTTTTTGACAGCCACGTGCTTTTTGACAGACAACAACGCATCGCTAACCTCAGTACTGCCATCTTGACGGACCTAAACCTCAGTAGTACCAACTTAACCTAACTAGCGCGAGGTAAACAAAGCCACGTGTTTTTTGACAGCCACGTGCTTTTTGATAGACAACAACGCATCGCTAACCTCAGTACTGCCATCTTGACGGGCCTAAACCTTAGTGGTACCAACTTAACCTAACTAGCGTGTGGTAAACAAAGCCACGTGCAGCTGTCATCCGCCATCTTTAAACCACAGAGCACTGTGCTGCCCTCTTTATCGTAGTAGATGTAAATTCACCACCTGTCACCCGCAGTGCTGCCATCTTGACGGGTCTAAACCTTAGTGCTACCAACTTAACCTCACTAGCGCGAGGTAAACAAAGCCACGTGCAGCTGTCATCCGCCATCTTTAATCTATAGAGCACAGTGCTGCCCTCTTTAGCTACTTACCTTTGAAATGTAGTACGTCACAGCTGTCATCCGCCATCTTTAATCCAGAGAGAACAGTGCTGCAATCTATAGTTGAAATGTGGTGGCGGCAAATTCCACGTGCTCTTGTTTGGAAACAAATTCACGTGCTATTTTCTGACAGCTGTCATCCGCCATCTTGCATCACAAACCTCAGTGCTACACTCTTTAGCTAGATACCTTTGAAATGTGGTGGCGGCAAATTCTACATGCTCTTGTTTGGAAACCAACCTATGCGCTTTTTTGACAGCTATCATCCGCCATCTTTAATCCAGAGAGCACCGTGCTGCCATCTTTAGCTAGATACCTTTGAAATGTGGTGGCGGCAAATTCCACGTGCTTTACAAACCCATGTGCTTTTCTGACAGCTGTCATCCACCATCTTTAATCCAGAGAGAACAGTGCTGCACTCTTTAGTTGAAATGTGGTGGTGGCAAATTCCACGTGCTCTTGTTTGGAAACAAACCCATGTGCTTTTCTGTCATCCAATATCTTTAATCCAGAGAGAACAGTACCGCACTCTTTAGTTGAAATGTGGTGGCGGTAAATTCCACGTGCTCTTGTTTGGAAACAAACCCATGTGCTTTTCTGACAGCTGTCATCCACCATCTTTAATCCAGAGAGAACAGTGCTGCACTCTTTAGTTGAAATGTGGTGGTGGCAAATTCCACGTGCTCTTGTTTGGAAACAAACCTATGCGCTTTTCTGTCATCCACCATCTTTAATCCAGAGAGAACAGTGCCGCACTCTATGTGGTGGTGGCAAATTCTACGTGCTCTTGTTTGGAAACAAATTCTACGCGCTCTTCAGCTGTCATCCACCATCTTTAATCAAGAGAGCACCGTGCTGCCCTCTTTGTGGTGGCGGATAATTTGAAAAATTATTTTCGACAAGCAGCCATCTTTAATCCAGAGAGAACAGTGCTGCCCTCTTTAGCTACTTACCTTTGAGGCGGTTAATTTGAAAAATTCTTTTCGACAAGCAGCCATCTTTAATCCAGAGAGAACAGTGGTGCCCTCTTTAGCTAGTTACCTTTGAGGCGGCTAATTTGAAAAATTATTTTCGACAAGCAGCCATCTTTAATCCAGAGAGAACAGTGCTGCCCTCTTTAGCTACTTACCTTCGAGGCGGTTAATTTGAAAAATTCTATTTAACAAGCTGCCATCTTTAATGAAAAGAGCATCGTGGTGCTATCTTGCGGGTAAATTTTACGTCACAGCTGTCATCCACCATCTTGCAATGCTAACCTTAGTGCTGCCCTCTTTAGCTACTTACCTTTGAAAACAAATCTATTTGACAAGCTGTCACCCGCCATCTTGCATCGCAAACCTCAGTGCTGCACTCTATGTAGTGGCGGATAATTTGAAAAAATCTTTTTGACCTGCAGCTATCTTTAATCCAGAGAGAACAGTGCTGCCATCTTTAGCTACTGCCATCTTACATCGCTTACCTCGCTGCTGCACTCTTTAGTTGAAATGTGGTGGCGGTTAATTCGAACAAGTTTAATCACGCATCGGGCAAGCTAGAGTAAGGACGTGCTGCAGTGATGACGTCATTGTGCATGTTTAAACCTGTTCGTTGACTAAAAGCTTTAGTCTTCGAGAAACAGTGATAGAGTGTGGAGTGCAAACATGACGAAAACATTAATAGTTGATGTGCAAGGCTTTAAAGTAAACGGAAACAAATTTGTGTTTAAAGAGGTGGCTGTGTTAGATTGCAGTGTGTTGTGGGCTCCAAAACTTGTTAGTTTAGTATTTAGTCCACCGTTCCCTTACTGTTTGCAAACAGATGAAGATAAAAAGCAGACTCAGTGGATTGAAAGCAATTTAGGTTTGAAGTGGGAAGAAAAAGGAATACCTTATCGTTTTCTACCTTTAATGATGAATGCACATTTGTCAAGAGCAGATCTTGTTCTTTTAAAGGGTTGTGAAAAGAAAGAATGGTTGCGTGATTTTCTACCATCATCGTGTGAAGTTATCGACATGCATGAATTGGGGTGCCCATCATTTGAAACTCTTCCGAAAGAGCATAGTAGAGAAACAAGTAAACAGTCTTTACAACATGTAGGTATGCTCTTTGATTGGTTGTGTCGCAGTGCATGCCGGGAAGTGAACAACATATGTAAACTGCAGTGTCGAAATAACCTTAGTGTAAAAGAAACATTTCTAGAGTAAAGACATCATGTCATTTCTAACAGATACTAAGTGTAACGCAGTTGAAAAGGCGATCGTAAAGTTTTATGCATGCAAAAAGAAACTAAACACTTTTACAGAAGAAGAGTTAAATGCATTACCAAAGGCATTTTTGGTTAATGTAGCTGCGAATGCTGTAAAGAAGATTTGGGAAAAGGTGCCTCGTGAGTGGACTCAAGATCCTGTTTTGTCAGAGCTTCAAACGTGTAGTTTACATCATGAACACGTGAGTTTAGGTAGACGACCTTCTGTGAGACAGTGCCGTACATGCCAACTAATTAAACTGTATCACGGACCTAAAACTAATGAGTTGTCTTCGCTTATAAACACTTATCATGGCTGTGGAGAGAGTAAACAAGGAAAGGGTGAAGAAACGTGCTGGGAGAAAGATGAGGAAGCATGTTGGGCGTGGACTCATCAATAGAGTGATTGATCTTCTTTTCTTCGTGCTTCATCTCCCCTGCGGCCCTAGAACACGTTCGCCTGACACGTAGTTACATGCTGCCTGCATAGAGTATGTCGTGTAGCTGTTAAAATCTGCTTCGTAGAGTTATGCCGTGTGTGTGTGTGTGTGTGTTATTACCTAGTGCTTTAGCTGCTCAGAAGAATATAGCAGCACTTGTCGTTGTTGGTGTAATAAAACGAAAACTGAGTGACAAAGACCGTAAAATAAACAAAGGATAAAAATGTATATATTCTAAAATAAATATGAATTGTCAAAACATATTACAGGTGTTGTTTAATCCTACAGCATGTCCTAGTGACTTAGAAGAAAGGAAACGTAGAGGATTAAAAGAAAACACACATAAGATTTAAAGTACATCCTCTTTATTAATCCATGAATTAAAGCTGTTATTAAAACCAAGCCCTTTAACATACAGTTTATTACCACGACGTCGAATAACACGTTCAACTAAATAGTGATCAGGATATTTTGTTTTCTGCAGTTCTTCGATGTAGAATCCTCCTTCAATAGGCTGTCCTCTGAGATCGCGAAGTAAATACGTAACTGGATTAGTAAGCTTAACACTTCTGATTTGAAAAATTTCAGTGCTCCAGTTAGGTGTGTATCCTTTTGCAAAGATAGACTTGTGTTTGCTGATGCGAACAAAATCACCTTCTTTAAAGCGATGGCGACGTGGATCAGCTGTTTTAATTACAAGATGAATAGCATCTAGACGAGGTGTATTCTTTGTAACAAGACGTGGCTTTGTTCCGATAGTGCGATGAGGTGTATCGTTGTAGGTAGATAAAAGTCTAGGTAGCAGATCAGTCCAACGATATGAACCTTGCGCTGTAAATTCTCGCCACATCATTGTTTTGAGTGTACGATTAAAGCGTTCTACAACACTTGCCTTGAGATTGTTGAACGTAGAGTAGTGTTGAATGCCAAGTAACTTGAGGTAAGAAGAAAAATCCTTGTTGTAAAACTCTTTACCTTGATCAGTTTGAAGAAGCCTTGGGCAGCGTTTCGATTCTTCAACAATATGTTTAAATGCTTCTTTAACTTGAGCTGCTGTTTTAGAACGCACGGGTTGTGCAAAAGCAAACTTTGAGTACACATCGATAACAGTAAGTAGATACTTATAGCCCTTATTACTAGAAGCATATGGAATCATTTCTACTAAGTCTGTCTTGCCAGAGATCATCATTTCCTCGTGTAATAACGCGTCTGCGACAGTAGGTGCGACGTGCTGGTTTATGTAACTCATGTGCGATGTTTACCTTTACAGGTGAGATCTTCTCTTGACGAGCCATTACAAAATAATACCGGCATAACGTAGTTCTCTTTCTATTTCTAGAATTTCTGATCCGTGACCAGTGTGACCAGCCTCTTGCGATGCTCTTAAAAGTTGTAGTCGTTCAACGAGTAAGTTTGGGTCATTCCAGTATCTTACATCCACATACGGCAACAAAGGCTTGTAGATAACGTCTAGACTGCGTGCAGTCGGAAACAGCTTAGAAATAAACTCACGATACTTGTAACTCTTATTCGCATTTACAGCTTCTGTTCTCTTGTAATTACGTCGTGTTGCATCAGTAGCAAAAAGTATTGCTTTATACTTTTTAAGATCATCTTGTAAAATTATATCCTTGTCAGGTATTCGTGAGAAAAGAAGTTCTAAGAGTCCTTTCGTATGTTTATAGGTAACACCTTTTACAATGAGTTTGTTGCTATTAATCTTAACATTTGAATTTCCTATCCGGAAACAGTCATCTTTGTAGCGAATACCGTAGGTAGTGTCAGTTTGTCCTGTAAAAAGTTTTTCTATATAAGGTGCAAAGAGAGATCCATATGTATCTTGAATAAAAGTTCTAAACTGATTGCGATACTCTGGTGTAATCATAACCTCAGACAAAGATGGTAGATTTTGCGTCGATGTAGTAGGTGTTTCAGCAATAACATCTGTAGTTAAAAACTCAACACGCTTAGATGGTGATGTATCATTAAGTTCTTCTTCTTCTTCCTTATCTTCCTCTTCTTGATCTACATCCTGCTTCTTCTCTTCCGTATCTTCTTCATGCTTTTCTTCTTCATGCTTCTCTTTATGATATGATGTTTGCATAGAAGCAAAACTTGAAGTAGACTGCGGTAATGAAGTAGAATTAAAAATTTCTTTGAGTGGTGTACTTAGTTGTGTTTTTAAAAATAAATCCGTGTCTGCCTGAATACGTTTAAGCTCTTTAAATTTCCGTCGAATATTGTTTCGAGCTTGGATGATATGTTTTGTGATCTCCTTGCTAGATGTTAACATGATGGTGGTTTTTAATCAAGTAGTTACTGTAATTCTGTGTTAATGCATATAAAATGATCGAAACCCATGCGATATCGTCCATGCTGTACATCACTTTCTTTATCAATAACTAAAAAGCTGTAACGGTGTAATGACCAACATTTAGCACACATACGTTTAAAGTCATCGAATGTCATATCAGTGTTAACATGATCGTTATACACATGTCGCATGTTGCGCTCATCTTGCCGAAAAAGCACAATAACATTTGCGTTGTCGCGTATCAACTGCTTAGGCACACGAGAATAGGTTTGGCATAAATAGATACAATCAACATATTTATGCCGACCCATACTAAAGAATGCACGAATAACGTTTTGCTGTTCTGTTGCGACATCATCAAAGATCATAAGAGAATTAGGAAGCACATCGTCTGGTGATGGTACTTGCTCATGTGAATTAAATTTAAAATATCTTATTCCATCTTTAACTAGATCGTGCATTACAGTTTGTAGAATAGTATATAGCGGCTGATAGAGTGACTTTGCGAAAACGTAAATATTCTCGAAGCGTACACCATTTACAGAAGTAATAAGTGTGAGTAAAAGATTTGTTTTACCGCATCCCGACGGACCTGATATAATACATCGAACAGTAAAAGGAAACAACGTTCCATGACGTTTTCTTGTAGTTGTACTAGAACTAGGTAAGAGATGTGGTACAATGTCGGTAACAGGTAGCGTGTCTTGCTGCTTTATAATCTTCATGATAACTGAATCATAAAGTACGTAATAGTAATATATATATTAAACGAAACAAGAGGCAACGGTTAGTTTATGATTTGCTCTTGACTAGTAAAGTCGTGTCCAGCATGGTGAAACAACGATATTCAAACGACATGAAGAAGAAGAAGAAAGTAAAAACTGTTGGATGGAAAGATGTTATAAAGGCTGCGCAAAAAGCTATTCGAGGGGAATACAATCCTCGTGTAGCTATTACTAAGGCGTTACGCGCAGCAAGAGCGAGAATTTCTCCAAAGTGCAGAGCAATATTTAGTAAACGTGCGCGAATTATTCCTGTACCAAAACGAGGAGGATTTCTTCCTGCGCTGTTTGCTGGCTTAGCAGCTTTAGGGTCATTGCTAGGTGGTGCTAGTGCTGTAGCGAGAACTGTTAAAGCTGTAGAAGAAGCGAAACAACAGTTGAAAGAGAGTGAACGTCATAACAAGACGATGGAGGCAATTGCGTTACGAGGCAAAGGTGTGAACATGAAGCTAGCGCCATACAAGAAAGGGCTTGGTATCTACATTTCTCCAAAAAACGTCTACTGAGTGCACTGCCATATCGAGCTCTAACACATGATGAAGTTTTTACGTTTGCTAAACAACTAGGAATTCATTATTTTCGAGGAGTGTATATGCGCGATCAACTACCAGTACGCCCACGTGAACGTGAAAGTGCCGTAATTAACTTGGACGACAGTCGTGGACCAGGAACTCATTACGTTGCTTATGTAAAACGTAAATCTAAAGTATGGTATTTTGATAACTATGGAGATTTACCTCCTCCTTTTGAGCTCATACGTTATTTCGGAAGCAGTGCAGACATTGTTTACAATAAAAACCGTGTGCAAAACTTTAATACACGCATGTGCGGACGCTTATGTCTTATGTTCTTATATCAAACCCAGACAGTAGAGAAAGTGCATTAGTGTCTACGTGATGACGAACAGTGAAAGAACGTTTGCTGTACGTGGAGAAGGACCTGAAACAACCGTCTATTTTAATCCACCAATCGAACTTGGTTATCAGCCGCATAGTCTTGGACTAGTATCGTTTGAAAGCTACAATAAAATCTATAATGTGCGTGATGGTTTAAACAAGTTCTATTACGATGAGTATGTGCTAACACTACCCTCAGGTAGTTATACAGTAGATGATATTCACGACTATATTGAATGTACGTTAATTGATCAGTTTGGGGAAGATAGTTTTAGTAATCATAATTACAAGTTCTCAATCACTATAAGCAACATTACACATAAATGTGTTATTGAATCATCATTTAAGATTGACTTCAAATCACAACCTGATTCGATTGGACCACTGCTTGGATTTTCATCGAGGGAGCTCCTACCGAACGTACGTTACGAGTCTGATCAACCTATAAAACTCTTCGATGATTATAATGTGAACATTACTTGTAATATTATTACAGACTTGAATAGTAATCTACAACCTTCGCACGTCCTGCACGACTTTATTGTTACAGAGGAACGTGGATATACTATTTGTGAGAAACCAGCAGTAGTTCTTTATCATCCTGTGTCTGTAAAACACATTAGCAACATTACTCTTAGACTTGTAAATAAACATAATCAGCTTATTCATTTAGATCAGCGCGCGTACGTGGCTTACACACTACATCTTAAACCAGTATGAAAACCATCTATAAAACACGGTGTACATTCCGAAGACATACTACATGTGTGCAGAGACTCATCGAGTTAACAGATACCCATAAGCAGATACTCCAAGATTTAGGATATACACTACTACAACAGAATGGAAGAAATGCTAGACATTACGAATACAGTAGAAAGTCGTGAAGGTGTAGTACGAAGTGAGCTTCATTCCTATCAACCTTTTACGTTTGGATTAAATAACAATGATGAAATTCATTTTATTATTAATCAACAAGATGTTTACACCTTACCACACGAAAGCTACCTCTATATTGAAGGACGATTAGAAAAGTCTGATGGAAGTGGACCAAGCACTTCACAACTAAACAACCATGCTCTAGCTTTTCTCTTTTCTGAAGCGCGATATGAAGTAAATAATGTTGAAATAGATCGAACGAAGAATGTTGGTATTACAAGTGCAATGAAACTCTACCCTTCTTTCTGTGATGAAGAAAGTAATCTTTTGCGGATGGCTGGATGGTGTCCAAAAGCTACTAACAACTGGATGATTAATGAGGATGGTACTTTTACGGGTATGTTATCACTGAAACATATTTTTGGATTCGCAGAAGACTTTACACGTATTATAATCAACGCAAAACAAGAGCTTATTCTAATCCGTGATCGAAGTGATTACAATTCTCTTAAAGCAGTAGAAACACCTGTAGAATCGAAAATAACACTGCATCGTATACTGTGGCGGATTCCACATGTAACCTTATCTGATCGTGAAAAACTTCGATTGCTCAAGATTGTAGAAAATGATACACCATTACCTATACGTTTTAGAAGTTGGGAGCTGCATGAATATCCTGTGTTACCACCTACAAACAAGCATAGCTGGGCTGTTAAAACAAAACGTTTTACTGAGAAGCCCTTGTACATTATTTTTGGATTTCAAACTAATCGTAAATTCAATCACGAAAAAGATAGCTCACTGTTTGATCACTGCAAATTAAGACACGTTAGACTATATCTCAACGGAATTACGTATCCCTACGAAAACATCGACATTAACTTTGAGAAAAATAAGTTTGGGATGCTCTATGACATGTTTTGTAAATTTCAATTATCGTATTATCAGAAAGAAGATCGTCCGCTATTTACACCTCAAGAATTTAAAAATAAAGCACCGATTGTAGTTATAGACTGCTCTTATCATGAAGAATCTATAAAAGAATCTCCAGTTGATATTCGTTTAGAATTTGAAACATCTGAAAACATTCCTGCTAACACAGCAGCCTATTGTCTTATTATTCATATGAGTGATGTTACTTACCATCCGCTAACTAATATTGTTACGAGACTATAAATAAGAATAGATCTTTATCATTTTCATTAGTGTGTGACCGAGCTCGATAGCTCCAGTCGCTTAAGCGCGGCCAGTATCCAGTATTCGGGAGATAGTAGGTTCGAACCCCACTGTCGGCAGCTCTGAAGATGGTTTTCCGTGGTTTCCCATTTTCACACCAGGCAAATGCTGGGGCTGTACCTTAATTAAGGCCACGGCCGCTTCCTTCCCACTCCTAGCCCTTTCCTGTCCCATCGTCGCCATAAGACCTATCTGTGTCGGTGCGACGTAAAGCAGCTAGCAAAAAAAGCATTAGTGTGTGCTTCGACATCGTACGCTATGGAACAAAACTGTAAATGTGCATTCTGTTTGCATGCTCATACGCAACATCTTATTTATGTTTCACGAGTGAGTGAGGCTATTAAGATGTTCTATAAACGTAGATCGTCGATGCCGAAACATCTTATTCAATACTTACCACCAGGATTTTTATATACGTACGCTGCCTCTTACGTACATAATTTTTGGGACATCCTTCCTCTACACAGTAAGATGTCAATCGAAGTAGCTTTATGCAGAACTTGTGAACGACATTACAAGCATCGAGGAGAAAATGGTGATGATGATTGGGATGGACCAAATCCGAGGATTGAACACTGTACACAGTGTATGAATGAACTTTCTCTAGTACCTCATGATGATGATGATGATTCCGAAAAGGAATAACAGCAAGGTAAGAAGTATATGATCTCCTCTGTAAAGCATAACATACTTAGTATAATATATTTCTAAATGCTTTGTTTAATTTGAATGTTGCAGGAGGCATTTCAGAAGCATACGTTGTTAAGAAGCACACCAACCTTGTCAGCAGCAAAAAAAAAACGAACACTGTTGTAGTACATTTGTAAATAAATATTTGATCGCATTCAAAAATGTTGTACTTATTGCATTGCTTTACTCCGACTTACTCTTAAGAAAAACGATCAGGTCTAAACATGCACAATGACGTCATCGCAACAGCACGTGCTTACTCTAGCTTTCCCGATGCATGTTTAAACTTGTTCGAATTTACCGCTACCACATTCCTTTACATCGACTTACTCTTAAGAAAACGGACAAGTCTAAACATGCATGATGACGTCATCACTGCAGCACGTCCTTACTCTAGCTTGCCCGATGCGTGATTAAACTTGTTCGAATTAACCGCCACCACAATTCAACTAAAGAGTGCAGCAACGAGGTAAGCGATGTAAGATGGCAGTAGCTAAAGATGGCAGCACTGTTCTCTCTGGATTAAAGATAGCTGCCGGTCAAAAAGATTTTTTCAAATTATCCGCCACTACATAGAGTGCAGCACTGAGGTTTGCAATGCAAGATGGCGGGTGACAGCTTGTCAAATAGATTTTTTTTTCAAAGGTAAGTAGCTAAAGAGGGCAGCACTAAGGTTAGCATTGCAAGATGGTGGATGACAGCTGTGACGTAAAATTTACCCGCAAGATAGCACCACGATGCTCTTTTCATTAAAGATGGCAGCTTGTTAAATAGAATTTTTCAAATTAACCGCCTCGAAGGTAAGTAGCTAAAGAGGGCAGCACTGTTCTCTCTGGATTAAAGATGGCTGCTTGTCGAAAATAATTTTTCAAATTAGCCGCCTCAAAGGTAACTAGCTAAAGAGGGCACCACTGTTCTCTCTGGATTAAAGATGGCTGCTTGTCGAAAAGAATTTTTCAAATTAACCGCCTCAAAGGTAAGTAGCTAAAGAGGGCAGCACTGTTCTCTCTGGATTAAAGATGGCTGCTTGTCGAAAATAATTTTTCAAATTATCCGCCACCACAAAGAGGGCAGCACGGTGCTCTCTTGATTAAAGATGGTGGATGACAGTTGAAGAGCGCGTAGAATTTGTTTCCAAACAAGAGCACGTAGAATTTGCCACCACCACATAGAGTGCGGCACTGTTCTCTCTGGATTAAAGATGGTGGATGACAGAAAAGCGCATAGGTTTGTTTCCAAACAAGAGCACGTGGAATTTGCCACCACCACATTTCAACTAAAGAGTGCAGCACTGTTCTCTCTGGATTAAAGATGGTGGATGACAGCTGTCAGAAAAGCACATGGGTTTGTTTCCAAACAAGAGCACGTGGAATTTACCGCCACCACATTTCAACTAAAGAGTGCGGTACTGTTCTCTCTGGATTAAAGATATTGGATGACAGAAAAGCACATGGGTTTGTTTCCAAACAAGAGCACGTGGAATTTGCCACCACCACATTTCAACTAAAGAGTGCAGCACTGTTCTCTCTGGATTAAAGATGGTGGATGACAGCTGTCAGAAAAGCACATGGGTTTGTAAAGCACGTGGAATTTGCCGCCACCACATTTCAAAGGTATCTAGCTAAAGATGGCAGCACGGTGCTCTCTGGATTAAAGATGGCGGATGATAGCTGTCAAAAAAGCGCATAGGTTGGTTTCCAAACAAGAGCATGTAGAATTTGCCGCCACCACATTTCAAAGGTATCTAGCTAAAGAGTGTAGCACTGAGGTTTGTGATGCAAGATGGCGGATGACAGCTGTCAGAAAATAGCACGTGAATTTGTTTCCAAACAAGAGCACGTGGAATTTGCCGCCACCACATTTCAACTAAAGATTGCAGCACTGTTCTCTCTGGATTAAAGATGGCGGATGACAGCTGTGACGTACTACATTTCAAAGGTAAGTAGCTAAAGAGGGCAGCACTGTGCTCTATAGATTAAAGATGGCGGATGACAGCTGCACGTGGCTTTGTTTACCTCGCGCTAGTGAGGTTAAGTTGGTAGCACTAAGGTTTAGACCCGTCAAGATGGCAGCACTGCGGGTGACAGGTGATGAATTTACATCTACTACGATAAAGAGGGCAGCACAGTGCTCTGTGGTTTAAAGATGGCGGATGACAGCTGCACGTGGCTTTGTTTACCACACGCTAGTTAGGTTAAGTTGGTACCACTAAGGTTTAGGCCCGTCAAGATGGCAGTACTGAGGTTAGCGATGCGTTGTTGTCTATCAAAAAGCACGTGGCTGTCAAAAAACACGTGGCTTTGTTTACCTCGCGCTAGTTAGGTTAAGTTGGTACTACTGAGGTTTAGGTCCGTCAAGATGGCAGTACTGAGGTTAGCGATGCGTTGTTGTCTGTCAAAAAGCACGTGGCTGTCAAAAAACACGTGGCTTTGTTTACCTCACGCTAGTTAGGTTAAGTTGGCACTAGTGAGGTTTAGGCCCGTCAAGATGGCAGCAGTGAGGTTAGCGATGCGTTGTTGTCGATGACAGCTGTCAAAAAGCACGTGGCTTTGTTTACAAATTCAAATCTCGCGCCAAAATTCAAATCTCCCGCCAAAATTCAAATTTCCCGCCAGAATTCAAATTTCCCGCGCCGCGCGAGGAGGGGGAGGCGGCAGAACCATCCAATTATACTACTTCAATTGTTCACCATCAGCAATATTGTGTTTCCAGGTGAGCTTTGTGATGTCAGAGAACCGTTCATGAATGTGAACCAAGCGTGGTTTGCGATGGACGTTTTGATAAACTCCTTGAACGTGCAAAAACACGACCTTTGTTTGGTATATTTATGTCGATAAATCACTGCTTCTCGTGTTTTTAATACAAGAGTGTCATAAAGTTAAGCATAATCACTAAACGAGGCCATACCACCTGATAAGAATGTCAGACGTATTGCTGAACAAACGGAAGCTGAATCACACACCATATGTCACACAACTTGTCCAAAAAAGCAGTGTCAGAAAGGTTCTGATAACTAAAGTACACTTTTGACAATAACTAACAAAACTTGGCAATGTCTTCCACAACTAAATATGCTGTTAATAGGGTGTATGGTTACCCCTAACAGTCACACATGCTTCCCAGCGACGTGGCAAACTCTCTCTCAGATGGTCCAAGAGCTCTTGTGGTAGTCGATCCCATTCCTCCGAAAGGGCAATGCGAAGGTCTTGGAGGGTCCTTGGTGGAGGCTGACGGGATGCAATTCACCTCCCCAATGCATCCCAGGCATGTTTCGTAGGATTCAGATTCGCAGACCTCGCTGGCCAGTCCATGCGATGTATGTCTTCCCCAGCCAGAAACTCATCCACCAGAGCAGCGCAGTGCGGTCGGGCATTATCGTCCATTAAGAGAAAGTCTGGAGCAACCGAACCTCTGAGGGGTCGAATATGTGGTATCAGTACCTCATCCCTGTATCTCCGAGCATTAACACTGTTCTTCGGACCACCCATGAAGATGTGCAGGTCCGTACGGCACTTCAACATGATGCCGCCCCTCACCATGACGCCACCACCACCATACTGGTCCCGTTCCACGATGTTCCTGTGGTTGTATTGGCTACATGGTTCTCTCCAGATTAATGTGCGACGGGAATCGTTCTGCAAATTGAAGAGGGATTCACCTGTGAAGAGCACATGCCTCCATTCATTCATGGTCCAGTTTCGATGTTGACGGCTCCACAGTATACGGGCCCGTCTCTGTGTTGGAGTGAGCGGGACGCACACCGCTGGACGTCGGGCAAGCAGCCTTTCTTTTCTGAGCCTCCGGTACACAGTTTGCCGGGAAACGGCAAACCCTGAGACGGCTGCAAACTCCGCCGACAATTGTCTTGCAGGTGCACTCTGATTTCGTCGGGTGGTTAAGGCCAGATATCCGTTCTGCTGTGGGGTGGTTACCTTTGGTCGACCTGGTACTGGCCTACGACTAACATCTCCTGTGTCTCGAAATCGTCCTTCAAAGCCTGGAAATGACACTTTGTGGCACATTCAAGGACACGGCGACTTCGGTCTGTGTCTGGCCTGCTTCCAGGCGGCCGAGTATTCTATCCTGCAAAACGGAGTCCAGACGGCGTCGTTGTGCCATTATGTTGTCACGTTCACCACGAGGTTACACTCCGCACACTATAACAGGACAAACACGACTGAGGGAATATGGCGCGCAGGCACTGGCTGTGTTTACCTTGCGGTTACGCCGCTTGTCAAAGCAGGGAACACTCCTTTGTTATGCAGAGCGAACACGACTGGTTGGTAGGGGCATATGTCGTGCGATTTGAGGTCTATTTCCTGTTGGCCTGCTTACTCGTAACTTATGCTTAACGTTCGGACACTAGTGTATCAGTACTTCCCTAGTTTATGTAGCAGTTCGCAGTCACAACCCGACTCCCACAGCAATGTACACCATGCTGTAAACGACAGACAACAAATATATGGACGGATACGCTGAAGAAAGATTTTGCTGATGTTTTTGTCACAATTTTTCATCTAAACATCAGTATTCTCAGCGTTGCTTATTCTCTCGAGAGACCAAACTCGTAATAGTCGACTTCAGTTGTACTTGCGTAGTTCTTGAAACACTAGTACTAAAATGTTTTCATTACTCCCCTGAAGCGGGAGGCGGGCCCCTTAGACGGTAACACTGTCTCTCAGGCCGGGAGATTTGTTACGGAGAAGGTGACGGGGCTGACGGCCTTGGCCTGTACTAGGAACTGTCCCGGCATTCGCCTTAGTGCAAGAGAATGGAAAACCACGGGAAACCATTCTCAGGATAGCTGACGGTTGGGGCCAGCCGTGAGGCCCAGCCCTGTGCCGTCTCCCGAATGCAGAGGCTTAGAGCCACGGTGGAGTCGTGGCCACCCCTGCTCTACTTGGTTGGCCGGTGAGAGTGCAGAGCTCTTGGACCACGGTCCAGCCGTGACGACTATTGTGCCGACACCCACTCTGAATCCACCGAACTCTTGAAATAATCAACATTTAACAATAAGATACTCATATTTTAAATATATAACATCCTATTTCCCAGAGGGGGGGGGGGCAGTTGCCACTATGGACTTTAGTTAACCAATATTGTTAAACATGTATCACTAGGGAAAGGATTTTTTGGCACTAGCAGGTTAAAAAAATGTTATTTGTTCGGGGTGTCGACCTATAGAGGTCTTTTGCCCCTACTTGCACCATGCGATATGAACCTGCGTGTAATTGGAATGAAAGAAGTGTAGTGTTGAATGTGCGGAAAGGAACGTTAACGACGACACAAACATCCAGTTCCCAGGCTAGGAATATTAATAATTTACAATTAAAAACCAATGACCCTGCCGGGAATCGAACCCGGGGCGTTGCCCCCTACACCGGGGGGCTTGACGACTAACAGGTTAGAATGCAAACGTGATTGAACAAGGCGCAAGTATTATCTAGCTGCTCTGCAGTTATGTAGATGAGATGCATACATTTTAGGGGTTCTGATAGTTCGGATCGCTGCTAATTTCACTGTAGAACTGTTATACGGGCTAGAATAGACTTGCGCCTTGGTTAAATACGTTGCATTAGTGTCTAAAAGTCCTTTCCCTACATATCCATGTGCTTATCCCTATACCCGACATATTGAAAGAAGCCTTCTTACAGTTAGGGCTGGAGGGAGGAGAATTGCATGTGCCATTGCACGGTGTTGCCACATTCCTTTCTCTTTCCCCTCAATTCTGGCTCATTTGTTCATTCGTTCAGAAGTGAGAGGTTTGGCAACTCCAAGCAACTCGACCCGGTCAGCAGGCTTATCTCCATGGCAACCGCAGAGGGCACGTCCACGTTTCCATAGCAACCATAACCCCTACTCCCTTCTTGGCATTTACAGTAGGCAGTAAACGGACTTCCCTCTAAGGACTGTCAGAATGTATCTTTCAGTATTACGACCATAGTGTGTTTGTAATGCAAATGACGCACAAACTGAACGTTTAAACAGACACACGGAAACACTCCTGGGGCGAGAATCAATCTGCAGATCATGAGATCGTGAAGTGGAGAGCTTGCTCGTTGCGCTGCGCTTTTGTTGTGGGAATGTGTCGCGTGCTGGTCTCGTGGAGAACTCCCGAAATATTCAGATTCCTTTTCTCAGAATTGAGTGGGAATTGTGCCCTGCAGTTTGAACGGGTGAAATTTCTCACCAGGGCCTGCATGTATATTGAAAATGGATCAGATCTCTGGGGTCATATTCGTAACGTAGCCTATCTTTGTGAGGTCAGGGAAAGGCTACATTTTTCTCATATCTGTGTCAGAATATAAATGCAAATGTAAATATCATCAGCAAGACATTTTACAATCCGCTTTATGTCGCACCGACACAGATAGGTCTTATGGCGACGATGAGATAGGAAAGGCCTAGGAGTGGGGAGGAAGTAGCCATGGCCTTAATTAAGGTACATCCCCAGCCAGAATTTGCCTGATGTGAATATGGGAAACCACAGGAAACCATCTTCAGGGCTGCTGACAGTGTGAATCGAACTTACTATCTCCCGAATACAAACTAATAGCTACGTGACCCAAACCAAGCGGCCATTTGCTCGCTCAGCAAGAGATAACAATATACCTCTCGTATTATAGGACACAATACGACACTACCCGTTATTATCAGTGCAATTTGAGTGGATTCCATGATGTTATATTCCAATTTCGTTACGAACATAATTATCTTATAGACTCAGCTACTTGTTCAGTCATTTAGATTTGATGACATTTAGACTGCCTGCTCGTTAAATTAATCATTCTGTATTACTCTGCACGGTGAGATCAGAATCAAACTCTATTGAACGACTTATTGCTGAGTTTGAATTAACGTTGCCGGGTAAACATTGAACGTGTCTTCAGAGAACGTTTATAAGCCGACATCCCGCAACATGGAATCCCCAATGGAATCTTTCAGCCCTTCAAAAATTCGACGACTGTGATTTTTAAGATATTGAGGCTAATCCTCTAGAACTGAACCACAGAGTTAGCTATAGATACCACGAAATCAACAATCAAATATCAACAACCACGTAAGTCTACAAGCTGCACTATGATCACAATATCAGCAGTCACGTAAGTTTACAAGCTGTACTATGATCACAATATCAGCAGTCACGTAAGTCTTCAAGCTGTACTATGAATACAATATCAGCAGTTACGCAAGTCTTCAAGCTGTACTATGATCACCATATCAGCAGTCACGTAAGTCTACAAGCTGCACTATGATCACAATATCAGCAGTCACGTAAATCTACAAGCTGTACTATGATCACACTATCAGCAATCACGTAAGTCTACAAGCTGCACTATGATCACAATATCAGCAGTCACGTAAGCTCTACAAACTGCAGTATGATAACAATATCAACAGTCACGTGAGTCTACAAGCTGCACTATGATCACAATATCAGCAGTGACGTAAGTCTACAAGCTGCACTATAATCACAATATCAGCAGTCACGTAAGTCTTCAAGCTGCACTATGATCCCAATATTAGCAGCCACGTAAGTCTACAAGCTGCGCTACGATCACAATATCAGCAGTCAGGTAAGTCTTCAAGCTGCACTATGATCCCAGCAGCCACGTAAGTCTACAAGCTGCGCTACGATCACAATATCAGCAGTCAGGTAAGTCTACAAGCTGTTCTATGATCCCAATATCAGCAGTCACGTAAGTCTACAAGCTGTACTACGATCACCATATCAGCATTCTATCAGAGTATAGACGATCACATAAAATACTAGATTTGCTATGATCACCATATCAAAAGTCATAGAAACTACAATTTTGGCTATACTCACGATATCAGCAGAGATGTTAGCTATTTTCATATTTTACTCTGATTTAATTTGATATTTAATAGCTTTTTCCAGTCATAACGACGTCAATATTTTTACCTTTAGACTACTGTATAGCAACTCAACTATGTTAGATTAAGCAGTTACGGTACACGAGTTACAAAAAGAACATTGAGGAGAAACAGAGCAGAATAATAAAGAATGGATGAAGTAGAAAACCACGGAAACCACTACCAACTCCAACATCAACGTAGTAATGATCCAGGGAGCTGCCCACAGAAACATGTGCTGGGGCTAGCAAACCACACTGTCCATTATCTCATTATGTTACATAGACGAGGAAGTCCGTAATTCAATCTCAAGAGCACAGAGCGAGTGAATAGGAGGGGGCTGCAAGGCAAGTTCAGCGTGAACTAGAGAGCTATACACGGGGGCATCTCTAATAATAATAATAATAATAATAATAATAATAATAATAATAATAATAATAATAATAATAATAATAATTGTTCCGGGGTTGCGGTGGCTTACAGAGAAATAGGAAGCGCCTAGGTTGAATGGCTGGACGGTGGATACTTAGAGTAACTTTTAATATAACAAATTTGGAAATTTTATTTTTTTCCTTTTTAAAATTGAGAGAAAGAACATTTAACAGAAAAACAAAGAACGATTCAAAAGTTTAACAGCGAGCTCGTCAGCTCTAACAATGCCTTGGACTTAGAACTCTTAAAACAGGTACAAAATAACTTGGGATAAACTCTCAGTCGTTAAATTACATATGAAAGAGCATAATTGCCCCTGACAGGTACAATATTGTGAAAGAGCAAGGTTTATCTTAGCAGGTACACTTCATAGGAGTCTCATCTAAAAAATACAAGAGTCTATCCTCGAACAGGCAAACGTTTTCTGTTGACACCCTTAAATTACACTGGGCAACCCATCGGCTGACCCCACTTCAAAGTGTTCATACACTGTTGCCCTATGGTGGGCTTATCCATTGCAACGCTGCACAGTAATATTAATCACTGTTCTCAAAGGGAACCACAACGAAGACACAGTTACGCTAAGAATAAATAAGAATACACAGGGGTATAATAATTACCCATACTATAAGGCCTTAATGATTAATAGAGAAGGTTACACATAGTGGGCCATTAATAAAAGGCAAGGAGGCGAAACACCATCACTCCTCATAGAAATTTCTAGAAGGACGAGAACCTGAGTGGGCTTAAGACCGAATGACCAAGGGGCTAATCCCATACAAAAAGGTGACTAAAGGATGAACATTTAAATCCGAGAAAAGATGTTCAAAATTTAGAGGTAGAAAACTTTAGTCACCCATTTTAAAGGTTAAATGGGAGACGACTGAGGGTCACCACTCGCGTTCCTTTACATTACATATTTCCCAGTAGGGAATAGAACTAGTGTTCGAAGACTTCGCAGAAGGTCCTTCATTTAAACCACCAAAATACAAAATTACATTAAGAGACGGCTGAAACCTTCCCCTCAGGCACGATCACATGTTTAGGTAAATTCTGCCATTACATTTTACCGCTGGATCTTCTTCAAGAGGCCGCGCCCCTGCCTCCCTAGCCCTCTATGGTTTCCGTCAAGTCGCACTCTCAAACACTGGAGCAAATCAAACAAGACGGCCCTAAACTGCCCTGCTTATATAGTTCCGTAAGGGAAAGTTCCAGATTAAATTGGACTACACTCTGCTGATACATGAATTTCCATACACACTCCCGGGTTTGATTGGCTAGAGAACATATTTACAAGCATATGATAGGTAGATTACAGTAGAGGAGTAACCAGCTGAAGTATGACAACTTCGGTGCATAAAAAACAATCCTAAAAAATTTCCAACTCCCAAAATAAACATTTCTCTGTCCATTAGTTTGTTTTTAGGGCATCATTAGTAAATAGATGGCAGAGCCATATCACCATCGAAAAAGAAAATGTTTGGGGGTTTAAAAGTTCATATCCGTTGGCATAGATGGTCTTAGAGAAGGCTCGCAGTTTAAGAAGCTGGAGAAGGCGTACCCTTGGTATAAAAATAAAAATAATAATAATAATAATAATAATAAGAATAATAATAATAATAATAATAATAATAATAATAATAATAATAATAATAATAAAAGTGTAAAATTCTAAAACCAGAGGTTCCTGCTTTCTTCTGCTCCAGTCAGCTCCACATAACTTCCAAAACCCATCATATCAATCAATGCCAAAGTGTGACAATATACCACAATAATTTAAGTATGCCTTAAACAAGAGCCTTTAATGAACAACATTATCAATAGTAGCCCCGGTTTTCGGGGATATCTAGAAAGGATGGAGGTGAAAACTAATCAGCATAATCTACTGAGCTAACTCACGTAAGGAAACAAGATCGCTTTGGTTCAAGCAGGTCAAATAAGTTCTTGAAACTTTCCGAAAAGTGAAACAAGAAAACCCAAATTAATATAGTTTATAAGAAAGGAATTTAACAAAATGGATCAGAAGAAGCTAAACAACAATGAGAACACAGTCAAACAGTGAAAAAGATATGAGCAGGGAAGAAAACTGTGCAGACGCATAAGCAATTCCAGAAACCTAAGCTGCAAATCATTTCGATTATCTTCCGGTGGGTTATCCATTAATAATAATAATAATAATAATAATAATAATAATAATAATAATAATAATAATAATTTATTTATTTTTTAAAGATATTTCCAGGCTGAGTAGTTCAAGCAGTAGAGCGCTGGCCTTCTGAGGCTAACTCGGTAGGTTTGATCCTGCTCAGGCCAGTGGTATTTGAAGGTGCTCAAATACGCTAGCATCGTGTCGATAGATTCACGGGCACGTAAAAGAACTCCTGTGGGACAAAATTCCGTCACTTCGGTATCCCCGAAAATTGCAAAACTACAAAACTGTAGTTAGTAGGACGTAAAATCAGTAAGATGATGATGATGATGATGATGATGATGATGATATTATTATTATTATTATTATTATTATTATTATTATTATTATTATTATTATTATTATTATTATTATTATTGTAGACATGATGTAGGATTTTTTGAACTTATACCATGTCATGAAAATAACGTGAAATCCTTTACGTTTCTAATATGTGTTATTTTTAATAATGGTAATGAATGTAGGGGTATATTGACTAAATCACATGTAATTGGGGAAATATTTCTGTTGGTGGTATGAACTAACTACATAACTAACTAACTGAGTAAATATATGTATATCAGATGTTTACAGCAAACCAATTTTTTTCTTAGTGCGTAATTTCTTTTGCCAGTGAGTGCATAACCAGGGACACAGAAGAAACCATTCGTCAGTGATCAGTGATGATACTGTGAACGATACCGAGAAACTTGTTAAGTGATGGAACAGGTGCATGAACGGTGGGGATTATTTCTGTAGACACTCCCGAACTATCTTCAGTATGCTACCGTTGTAATATACTCTCTGTTGTCCAATACATACATCAGTTCTAGAAACAAGTCCATTTGAACAATCTTTATGTTAGAGAAATGATCTTTTAGGAGAAGTGCAATTTAGGGTGGCCAGCTTGTACGTTTTTTCCATATTATTACGTTTACTTGATTAATTTAGACTACCTTTTTTATTTTTCCGTACAGCACTTCGTTGCTTTCTGGCTCATCGTAGAACCCAACATATTTCTTCCCCTAAATATATGTACATATAACAAAAATGCACATTATTAGTATTAGTATGAAGCATTGGAAACACTGTCTTTGAAACGGGAAATAAAATATTGTGACTTTGAACCTGCAGTTGAAATACTCAATTTAGAGGATCAAGTCAACCTGGACCAGCTATATGAAGAATTTTGTGACGTGGAAGGGAATTTTACCAACTGTATCACTAAGGATGGTCATGTTGTTTCTAGGTAGGTGAAATTCTTCACACTAGTGCCTCAACAAAAAGTGACAAATACCTCCCGCTTCATATGTTTTATACTAAGTATACCAGGTTCAAATGCATTTGTGGAACGAGTGTTTTCGGTGATGAAGAAGTGGGCTGATGTTAGGAACAGGTGTTCACCAGAACTCATAAAATCAGAGCTTCAAATTGTAATAAATTTTGACACGTCCTTCAAAGAGCTTTTTAACCTACTGAAGAATGACAGATTCCTAGATAAATCTAAATCAGTTTCAAAATACCAAAGTGTTACGAAGAAAGACGTAAAGGTGAGTGAATTTCGATCGAAAATGGCATTTAAAAATTATGAAGGCATAACTTATTAAAAAGTACATGCACGAAAAATCTTCCTTTTTTATTTTTGAAAGTGGCAACCCTAGGACAAGTCAGCAAGCAGTAGGGTCAAATCTTGCTCGAATATGAGTAACTGTAGTCTCACTCGACGAATCGATGTATGAATTTGTCTTCCCTCTTTAGAAATTAACTGTGAATTGGTGTCAGTTGGGTAATTCGTTAAAGAGAGGACATTTGTCGTCAAAACGAAGAGTGCACGGAGGAAGTCTGTTGTTTGTATGTTGGTATTATCTTGGTGGAAATAGGCAAACTAACAGCTCTTTGAATTTTCGACGAAAGTAAGTTTGTAGTTTCACACGACTTATGATATTGCACCCGTCCACCTCCCGAGTCCCAGACTAGCATTTATCTCAGGGGTGTCGGTTCATTATTTTAAGTCCGCGAATATATAAATATAGAGGCATACTAGAACACGGGAATGAACGGAGCAATTTAAAATTAAAATGGGGAAAGCTCGAGTGTAAACTTGAATTTAAGGACTCCATGATAGGACTAGGAAGTGACTGTTAACTTTAAAAAGGGTCTCATCTAACTACAATAAAAAGATTATGAGAATGGTTTCCTTTGAAATAATTGCCAGAAGGAGCAGTTTATTACGCTACCCGACGTACGAAACTTTGATACATTTGGCAATGATATTTAAATTTCCACACATGTTACATAAACAAATCACTTGCTATACCGCAAGTGGTATCAGTATCTTGCTGGGTTTCCTCTGAAAGAAATTACAATTGGAGTATAACTTATGGGTCGATTCCATTTGAATCGAACCGTTGTTCAAGGATATAGCTTCCTTCTATCGGGAGCCCGAGCATAACCCATGTTACGGTCGGCTTCCCGATTTAACTAAGATGATGTACCCCGGCTATATACATTTTTCCGAGACCGGTACTCGGACTGGGTAATGTTTCTCGTGAATTACGAAAAATGGATTACACTGACAGTTCCTATCTTAAGATGTCCAGCTGATGCCATACCACTGAATTAGCATTTACATTTTATTTACACATGATCTGAGATATTACAAAGTAGCCTCAGTAGACTACTGCCACAGATGATATAACGAGAAGCGGTGGGAAATACCGTGCCGATGACCTCCCCTCGCATCGCGGGCGAAGTAAACAAACACACAAAGTATTACTGTAACTCGTCCCGTGCGGAAACCGTATGATAACGAGGTAACAAATGACATAATATTTATCATTCTTATTATTCAAACATACGAATCGAGGGATGTTGTCACCAATTTAATTAATTCACTATCGTCAGAATATTCATTTATCCATGAAATTATCATCCTTGAAATAATAATAATAATAATAATAATAATAATAATAATAATAATAATAATAATAGTAATAATAATTATACTCAACGGTTCCTGGCACTGTCACGTTTGATTAATATCGTCATTATTATGCGGGACGCAAACACAGATGGTTATTACTGTTATTATTATTAGTATATCCCTCTTGTGGTTATTATTATTATTATTATTATTATTATTATTATTATTATTATTATTAATGAATAGGTGACTCCAAATATTATTATTATTATTAATGTTACTCAAGATTATTATTATTAATGTTACTCAAGATTATTATTATTATTATTAATGAATCGGTCACTTCCGCCAAAAATGCATTAGGATATCGGTCGCAATCACAATTATTTTCACTGATCAACCAACGTCATCATTATTGTTATTATTATGACAATTATTATTAAACTGACCGCGATGATTTGACATCGTCCTAACATTGTTATTATTATTATCGGTTGCATATTATCATTTAGATTCCCGTTTAACATCTTTATCAACGCTCAATTAATTAAGGCGGTCCAATCCTTTATCTGCAATATTTATTATTATTATTATCACGACATCATGATTGTCATCACTCGTCATTACAATGATTACAATATCCGATCATTTATGTGGAATCTGAACTCTCATTATCCTTAAATCCGTAGTATCTCGACGAATAGCGGTGCAGTCTAGTTATTTCGTACATGCTGTCACGGGTTCGAATTCTACCCGCTACGTAACTCAGTATTTCTCTGTGACACTGCCCGTACATTTTACACTCATTTATATCCTAAGTGTCTCTCGTACGGAATTTATATCCCTTTCTATCTCAATATTCCTTGATTCATTTATTTCTCACAGAATTATCAACTGACTTATTTATTCACTTCTGACATCGTACGACCTTTTATAATCTGACTGCAGATTCTTTAACATTTTTCTATCTCATTTCGATCTACGCCTTAGTTCGTTCTCCACAAATAATCGTAACATTTTGAAATTATATTTACCAAAATTTGACAATCATGGTTTCGTAATATTAGTCCTACGTGTTCCGGCTACAGAATTGCACATTTAAGACACGACATTTATTCGTAAAGAAAAATATTGGACCGTAATTTAATCCACACGTTCATTGACATGTACGGATTATTAGCACCGATCTTAAATTTCAATATTATTAATTTATCAAGTTAAATTATCACACACTTTAATTCCGAATTAAAAACGACATCCCGTCATTAAATGATTTCCGACAAACTCAACACCTGATCACTTAAATTTTATTATTACGCACTGATCACTAAAATTTCCAATATCTCATGAATTATTATTATTATTATTATTATTAATATCGCTTCTCACAAATTTAACAACTTCACTTTGGTATGACAAGGCTGGACTTCCCTTCAATGTCATTACATAACTCGTCAAAATGACTAACAGAAAAACACAGATCGGGTCTATTTGACTCTGATAACGAAATCAAATGTAAAGAAAATTATTCTTGAATACAAAGAAAATAAGAATACATGCATGACTTAACGTACTATCCTATATCTACAAAATTTACATCTACAACAAACTGAATACATAAAAGGACCCGATTATTTACATTGTTATTATTTAATACTGTCCGTGCTACAAATTTAGGATGGGGTCGTTAAGCGACTCATCTTGTTACAGAAGGTAACCAAATCTAATCAAATTATCCCCATTTTTCCAGTCACGCTAACATTTCCCAAATATTATTTACAGTTTAGTACTCATCTTAGTTATCGAATCCATTGCAGCTTGGCAGATGAGAGGCTCCTTTCGGCCCCTCTCCGCCGTTCTTACTCCTCCATTCTTGATGGCGTAGTTCCACAAATGATTTCCTGGCACATTACCATTTTACACTAATACCTTAATTATCACAATAATTTACCATTGACAAGGTTAACACTGAACATTTACTTTTATAAAACAAATTAATACCCTAGACCCAAATTTTTAATATTTTACACTGTTTTCAGCTTCGTCCAATTACTGCACAATGGACATGGACACGTACGGCGGTGTGTCAAATTCTACGCCCGTCGCGATTTATGTCGTCCGACGCGATACGCCTGTTTCATACGGCCATCTTGAGGTGTTCATGTTATCGGTTCGATATTCCAAAGTACAGGCTATTATTCCCTCAAAGTACTGTTCGTCACACAGTATGTTATTTACGTACTTATTGCGGTGCAATTTATATTACTTACTCTTACAGTGCAATTAACTGACTTCACTATGATATTTATAACTGACGAACACTGTCCTAAGTTAACTACTTCCAGTTCATGTTGCTTGAGCGCGATCACATTTTATAAGTACTGGCGGATGCTCGCGCCCTTAAATGTTGAGTTACTATACGCCCGACGGATTTGAAGTTGGCTGCGAACGACGATTCAGCTCCAGAGATTCATTTCAAGTGTGGTGGCGAGTATCCCTTGCGCTCGTATATATGGATGAAGCTTTCCCTCGCGGATTCATTGACGTCATACCCCTGAGGGAGGAGGTGGATTTTTAATATCGGCACTTGCACTCCGAATTTGACGTTAAAATTTATATCAGATTAATCCACTCCTCTAGCTTATTTGCTGGATTAAATATGAACTCCTGGCGATCACAGATTTAGGAGATACGGGTGGATTTAGCTCCTCACATTTCGCGCCTTTGGAAGCGTCCCTTCCAACGTGGTTTCCGTCCAGCCAATGACATGCAAGCTGTCTGGTTTCCAAGAAATCCAGCCTTCAATTTATTTAATTTGCCAATAATTATTGATTATTTCTCCATGCGTGACATCTAATAAATTCATTATATTGCTCCGTGTACTCACAATAATTTATTACTGATTACTTTTGAAGTTACGAGAATATCTCATCCATCATCTCTTAAGATGGTATCCCTGAGTCTTCCATCAATCTTTAGCGATTGGCCGGCACGTGGTCACGTGATTTAAATTTCCACCTGCCCGACCCTAGGCTAGCGAATGTCCTCGCAACCGCTGTAGTTTTCCATGACGTCACTGAAATCTCCGTCCGCCAAAAATATCCCAGCGCATTACTCATGTTGCCAGCTTCCTTTGTGTCACCTACCCCCTTCTCTTTCTGACCAAGACTTATTTGTGGACTTGTATTTCCCTGTTCGCCAACTAATGAGATCCCCTGCTGTGAAGTAGCTAAATGTTGTTGTGTCGAGCTAAGCCTCACGGCTCCAGTCAGTCGCGTACTCAACCTATTATTTCAACAAAGCTTGTACGGAATAAGTTTTCTGTATTTCAATAAATGTACCATATATTATTTTATCAATCAAATCATGACTGACTATGGACCTGTGTCACTCGGGTTCAATATGGTGTTCATAACCACAGCAGCTAAAGTTTTAAATGGAATCTGCACCACAGAGACGTGACTTTTGATTTCAAAACTCCTTCTTGCATTGGGCGAGATTCGAACCACAACGGCATTGGTGAGATGCCAGTAACAATGCCTCTTGATCTTGTTTATGAAGTACTGTCCATTTAGTTATGATATTTCTATATCCGGATGTCATAAGTGATGGTATCTATTCAATCAAACAAGTAGAGAACGACTAGATTTCGTGCAGAGATTAAAGAACTCCCAACTTTCACTTTAGTTCAGGTCAGGCTCACGAAATACGTAATCATAACGTGTCTGGGTTAAAGTGGACACCTGTTGCCTGTATCGCACCATATCTGTGACCTTAACTGCTTGGAGACATGCTAACAAGTTGCCAGCGAGGACTATACAGATCGGATTTATGTTCTTATTTTGGCAGTGAAAGAAAAAACCCTGCACACTTCACATTGATTTCTTGCTATTAATAGTGATAGGAAATAACTACATTATTATTGTTATTGTTATTATTATTATTATTATTATTATTATTATTATTATATTATTATATAATCGTTTATTTAGGAAACTGGCCTTCAACGGGTTCGCCATAAGACACAGTACTGCACAATTTTTATGTCTTTGAATGGTTCCTTAAAAGAAGTACGGCCCCACGCACAGCCGCCTCGGCAATCGTGGCTAGGCATTTCCTTGAACGCAAACTTCTTCCTGAACTCGGCCATCATCCCCTACTAGGTACCTCTTGCACCCATTAACAGTCCGTAGACGGTGACGGAGTTCACATAATATATCTCCATGATGTAATTCGATACTGGAACGTAGACTGCCTACTTCTCAGAGTGCACATCGTGCGGCTGTTGTTCACCTGATTCTATACGTACTGCATTATTATTATTATTATTGACCTTGAAGTATTTCATGAATATAGTATTATTGTTGTTATTGAATAAGAGATATGTCTAACTCCTTGGTGGGGCCGATGACCTTCGATGTTAGGCCCCTTTAAACAACAAGCATCATTATCATCATCAACTCCTTGGCTGAATAGTCAGCGTACTCCTTTTCCATTCGGAGGGCCCTGAGTACGATTCCTGGGCAAGGCCGGGCATTTTAACATCGTATGATTAATTTCTCTGGGCCGAGGACTGTGTGTTAGTGTTCGTCTTAATTTTTTTTTGCTAGGGGCTTTACGTCGCACCGACACAGATAGGTCTTATGGCGACGATGGGATAGGAAAGGCTTAGGAGTTGGAAGGAAGCGGCCGTGGCCTTAATTAAGGTACATCCCCAGCATTTGCCTGGTGTGAAAATGGGAAACCACGGAAAACCATTTTCAGGGCTGCCGATTGTGGGATTCGAACCTACTATCTCCCGGATGCAAGCTCACAGCCGCGCGCCTCTACGCGCACGGCCAACTCGCCCAGTGTTCGTCTTAATACACTAGTCTTCATCTATATACACCTCACTACCACCCACAGAAACAGAGAGCTGGAATCAGGCCTTTTTCTCCTTCTTCTTCTCCTTCTTCTTCTCCTTCTCATGTTCTTTTCGAGGTACCTCAGGCCGGCACCTTTTATTAATTTAGCGCAGTTTTACGATCGGATGCCTTTCCTGACGCCAACCCTATGTGAAGTTGTGCATTAATTGTTGCTAGTTTCCGTGGTGTATTTGTCTGCTAATGTTTTAACGTCGCTCCAACACATCGGAGGTTTCCGGAGACGTAAGATTAGGAAAGCAGCGGCCATGGCAATAATCGAAGTACAGCCTCAGCCTTTGCCTGGTATGAAAATGGAAAACCACGGAAAATGATCTTCGTGACTGCCGACGGTGGTATTCGAACCCCCATCTCCCGAATGCAAGCTCACAGCTACGCGACCCTAAATATGGTCAACTCACTCGGTTTCTGTAGTGATTGGTAGTGTGATGTGTTAGATGCAAATGAAGGTGTGTGTTAAGAGAAGCACAAACACACAGCCCCGAGACTGAGGAATTAACTACACACAGTTAAAATTCCCTAGCCGGTCGGGAATCGAACTCGTGGCCTTCTGAACCGAAAGCCATTATGCAGACCAATCAGCAAAGGAGATGGACCGGAAGGGCATCTAGCCGATCCCAATTAATCTGCAAAGAGGCCAGGAAAAACGAAAGATATACTACATTTTGTGGAATCCAAATAACAGTAATCGGCTATGAGTTGAATAATAATAATAATAATAATAATAATAATAATAATAATAATAATAATAATAATAATTAAAGGAAACATACTGCTCCGCACCATTCACTATAAATGAAATATGAAATTGCTCCGTGCGGTGCCCGCGTACGTTTTTTCTTTTAGGATTTGTATAAACTGTTAGGCCTAATTGTGTGAAGTGAATTTTTTGTAGATTTCTCTATTGTGACGTTAACTGATATTTCATGAACTATTTTGTAATATTTTAGAGTTATTGTTGTGTGTTTATTTTAAAGTTTTAGATTAATCGTGTTTCTCGTAGAAATTTTGTCCTTGCGGCAGACCAAATTGTTTGGAAGCAACTGATTCCTTCAAATAAATAATCAAAATCAAAATCAAAATAAGTGATAACTGTACGTATTTACGCATCGCGCTATAGATATGATATAAACGATTGTAAGTGTCATTGGGATTGTCAGCAATCAGCCTACCGAACCCGAAAACTATGGATTCAACACTTAATCTTGGTGGTTTTGGACATTTTCTTCTTCACCCCTTCTGCCAATGGAGGTTGGACTTGTACTTAAACGACATCCAGAGTATTAAAATTCATTTTAGCGACCCCAAAAGTTATGTTTTCGGCACTACTTTTGGTCGTTTTCGATTATTTTTACATGTTACTTCCTTCCAACCCCCCTTTTTTGCTAGTTGCTTTACGTCACACCGACACAGATAGGTCTTATGGCGACGATGGGACAAGACAGGCCTAGGAATGGGAAGGAAGCGGCCGTGGCCTTAATTAAGGTCCAGCTCCAGCATATTAGAACTTTTCACTTTAAATAACACAATGATTCACACTGTTCCAAACACACTTGCTAAAAATCTAGTAAGAACTGCATCTGAGCTAATTGCTTTACGTCGCACCGACACAGATAGGTCTTATGGCGACGATGGGACAGGGAAGGGCTAGGAGTGGGAAGGCAGCGACCGTGGCCTTAATTAAGGTCCAGCCCCAGCATATGCCTGGTGTGAAAATGGGAAAACACGGCAAACCACGGCAAACCATCTTCAGGGCTTCCGACAGTGGGGTTAGAACCCACTATACCCCGGATGCGAGCTCACAGCTGCGAACTCCTTACCGCACGGCCAACTCGCCCGGTCGTCCGACCCCAACCGTAAGAGTGTTATGGGTGGCTCATCCCCACAGTATTTCTTTTAAGGTAGTAAGTCATATGTGTACCAAGTTTGGTTGAGAGCTATGCTGGAACGTACACACATTACATCCATAATATCAGTAATTTTGTACATTTTCCACCCCTTCTTACCCCCATGCCTGTGGACGGTCAACTTAACTTAAACGGCAGAGTCTCAGCGTCTCCAGAAAGTATGGTTTCGACACAAATTTGGTCGCTTTTAATGATTTTTAAATGCCTCCCTCCCAACCCCAAACAGTAGGGGTGCTTGGGGTGTCATACTCCCACAGTATTTTTTTTTTCCAGATACTAAGTCACATGTGCTGAGTTTGGTTGAGAGCTATGCTGGAACACACATACATCAATAATCTCGGCTATTTCGGACATTTTCTTTTTTTCATCCCTTCTCAAACCCTATGCTGATGGTGGCTGAACTTGGATAAATGGTATCCGAAGTGTCAATCTCAGCGACCCAGAAATTATGGATTAAGCACTAATATAAGTCATGTTCGATTATTTTTACACATCACCCCCTCCCACCCACATCCTGAGGGTGTGTTGCCCCCACTGTATTTTTCTCAAGATTAGTATACGTGTACTAAGTTTGCTTGAAATTGCAGGTTTACCTATGGGGGTGCCTGTCACTTTAAATCGTTTAGCTTCGCCGATATCATTACATAAATAAATTGCTCCTTAACTGCTTGCAACCCGCTAAGTACAGAATGTATTGCGGGCTGGGCAAACCGTCGCCTGCAATTTACTGGAGTAGTCATTTAGTGATTTGATTTTAGGATTCGCCAAAGTTGACTAAACTAACAGACCTGGTGATTCACCGGCAGGTAGTACTGGAGATAATAAAACATAATGAAGCAAATCTGTTCAGTAGAACAGCCGGACGAACTGGAAATAGCTGGTTTTAATGATTGTTTAAATATATATAGAAGACGATAATTGTTTAAAGTCCCATTAACGACTTTCAAGGTCTTTGGACTTCTGCCCTGCAGAAGTTATTTTAAGTGTTGGTAAATCTACCCACACGAGGCTGGCGTATTTGAGCACTTGTAAACACCACCGGACTGAGCCGAGACCGAACCAAGCTCGCAGAAAAAAAGAATAAAAAGAAATACCAGCGCTCTACCGTCTGAGCATTCATTTCCGACGACTGTGACCCGAACCGACGCCTGAGGTGAAGTTAGTGAAGATACCATTGAGCTATCACGTCCTCTCCTTCGATGCACTACTGCTACTACTACTATTACAATCTGTACTACTAGATTTGATGAATTTCATGTAATTGTGGTTATAAGCTAAGGAGCGTACAATTTTATGTGAAATCCAAATCATGGGTACGGTACGTCATTTTGGATTTTGTTATCTCATAGATATTGACTGTGATTTGAACCACGAGAAACTAGCGGAAATATTTCTAAGTCAATATGCCAGCAATAATAATAATAATAATAATAATAATAATAATAATAATAATTTTCTTCAGATTATCTCAGTTATTTCTGGGGTCGCTACAGCTACCCAGGCTTGTTTTGGTTTTGGCCGGGGGGTTTAAGGTCTGATGCCTTTCCTGATACCACGCGATTTTAGAGACGAAAATTCCCACCCAGGGTTGACCGGGATTCGAACCTCAGCCTACCGTGTGCGAGGCCAGCAGCTAAGCTACTGAGCTAAAGATGTCTTCCAATAATAATAATAATAATAATAATAATAATAATAATAATAATAATAATAATAATAATAATAATAATAATAATATTTGTTACCCATTGAGCATATTCGGGGATTCTCGGATATATCAGGCTATCAAAAATGTTCCCTACAAAAACTATTTTACATGCAGGTCAATATAATTATTTACAGGAGACTCTTAAGTTGGGTGCAGTTCCAGACAACGAGTGATTTAGTCTGGTTTGATTAATATGCTGGTTGTTTCATAAGATGTGAATTAAGCGGCTACCTGTAACTTTTTTTTTTGCTAGGGGCTTTACGTCGCACCGACACAGATAGGTCTTATGGCGACGATGGGATGGGAAAGGCCTAGGAGTTGGAAGGAAGCGGCCGTGGCCTTAATTAAGGTACAGCCCCAGCATTTGCCCGGTGTGAAAATGGGACCTGTAACTTGCCCTTGATACAAGAGAGCTGATACTTCGTGTTCTGGTGTAATTATTTGTAATTATTTTCGTGTTACAATTAGGGTAGGAAGCCCAAGAATATCGCAGTATTAACAGAGATAGTTTCTCCGCTCACGGATCCGATCGTGACCTACATAATAACTCCATTTCATGTGTACCCTCGCAATACATTAGCAACTACTCCGATAAGCACTACTTTCTTGGAACATTGAAAATATCTCAGAAGTCTCCAGATGGTGTTAGCTTAAATATGTATATGCAATAAATGACGCTATATATTCATTGGACATAGTAGTCCGGATCTCCGCTCAACGATCAGCATACTTGGCTTCGGTTCAGAGGGTCCCGGGTTCGATTCATGCAATAAATGATGCTATATATTCATTGGACATAGTAGTCCGGATCTCCGCTCAACGATCAGCATACTTGCCTTCGATTCAGAGGGTCCCGGGTTCAATTCATGCAATAAATGACGCCATATATTCATTGGACATACTAATCCGGTTCTCCGCTCAACGATCAGCATACTTGGCTTCGGTTCAGAGGTTCCCGGGTTCGATTCATGCAATAAATGACGCTATATATTCATTGGGCATATTAGTCCGGCTCTAGGTTCAACGATCAGCATACTTACCTTTGGTTCAGAGGGTCCCGGGTTCGATTCATGCAATAAATGATGCTATATATTCATTGGGCATCTTCGTCCGGCTTTTGGCTCAACGATCAGCATACTTGCCTTCGGTTCAGAGGGTCCCGGGTTCAATTCATGCATTAAATGACGCTATATATTCATTGGACGTACTAATCGGGTTCTCCGCTCAACGATCAGCATACTTGCCTTCGGTTCAGAGGTTCCCGGGTTCGATTCATGCAATAAATGACGCTATATATTCATTGGGCATGTTAGTCCGGATCTTGGCTCAACGATCAGCATACTTGCCTTCGATTCAGAGGGTCCTGGGTTCAATTCATGCAATAAATGACGCTCTATATTCATTGGACATACTAGTCCGGCTCTTGGCTCAACGATCAGCATACTTGCCTTCGATTCAGAGGGTCCCGGGTTCAATTCATGCAATAAATGACGCCATATATTCATTGGACATACTAGTCAGGCTCTTGGCTCAACGATCAGCATACTTGCCTTCGATTCAGAGGGTCCCGGGTTCAATTAATGCAATAAATGACGCTATGTATTCATTGGACATACTAGTCCGGTTCTCCGCTCAACGATCAGCATACTTGCCTCCGGTTCCGAGGTTCTCGGGTTTGATTCATGCAATAAGTGACGCTATATATTCATTGGGCATATTAGTCCGGCTCTTGGCTCAACGATCAGCATACTTGCCTTCGGTTCAGAGGGTCCCGGGTTCGAATCACGGCCGGGGCATGAATATTAACGGCATCTGGTTGATTCCACTAGCTTGGCGGACTGGACGTTTGTGTTCATATTCATTTACATACAACACATCACACTACAAATCATCATTCGGGAGATAATGGGTTCGAATCTCACTCTTGGTGGCCCTAAAATGGTTTCCCGTGATTTCCTATTTTCACACTAGACAAATGCTGGGGCTGTATCTTAATTAAGGCCACGGCAGCTTCCTTCCCACTCTTAGCCATTTCCTATATAAGATTTATCTGTGTCGGTGCGACGTAAAGTAACTTGTAAAAAGAAAACTTCCCCTCTACAAATCACCACAGAAACACACAATAGTGAATACATAGGGTACGTATCAGGAAAGGCATCCGACTGTGAAACTGGGATGAATCCATACAAAGTGCCGGCCCCAGATATTAGGAACAGGCGTAGAAGAAGAAGAAGAAGAAGAAGAAGAAGAAGAAGAAGAATATTCATTGGACATATTAATGGTGGTGCAACGAAGATTTGCGTAATTTAATGCTGCTAGGTGTTCGATGCGGAAAACATGCTTACACATGTGATAATAAATTAATCTATGTAATTTGTTTAAGATTTAATTTATTGATACTGATCTAAGCGACGATGAGGTGACGGAATGTTGTCGTAAGTGCTTTAATGTGCTAGAAGACAGTGGTAGGGTGGTCTCGTATTAAAACACTTGAAATTACCACCCACTTCAACAGGGATCAAACTCGTTATTGTGGGAACAGAAGGATAACGGCTAAGATAACGCTCGGCCGCAATCATAACTCAAGGCATCATCAAGTCACTTGACAGGCCGAAAATGAGGCATTCTTCTACAGCTCATACGTGAAACCAAGTGATTATCCCGCAATACTATCCTCCCGTGGGTGAGGGTGGTAGAATAACACCCACGGCGTCCCCTGCCTGTCGTTAAAGGTGGCTAGGAGGGGCGCCAGGGGTTCTTAAACTTGGGAGCATGGGTTGGTCACCACGGGACCCTTTACCGAGTCCTGGCATCGCTACCACTTATTTGTGTCAGGCTTCTCACCGTCATTTTTCCCTTGGTCAACTCTTGTTCTTTACCGACCCCGACGGTATTTGGTTTACGAGGACGAGAGGGTCTTTGATTTTCATGATCTTCGTGGCCCTTGTCTTTCTTTGGCCGATAACTATATTCTCGAAGTATTGGATCCTTTCCAAATTTTCCCTTTGATTAGTGTTAATAGAGGAGGGTTGCCTAGTTGTACTTTCTCTTAAAATAACAATCACCACCACTCCCATAATACTGCATCCGAAATGGTTCCTAGAATGGCGAAGTTTCCACCAAAACCATCATTCGGGTGGTAAAAATATGCATTCAGATTTCTGTTGCCTCTCACTTCCATGGCGATAGTAAAATACTTTATACTTCAGTTAAGTCAAAGTAAATCATTTAACTGATATTTTTGTTTAATCATACTGAATTTTCCAAGGTGGCCGTGATTTGAATCCCCACCAAAAAGCATTTCCGATTTTCTTTGGAATGAAAAGTCACGTCTCTGCTGTTTAGATTCTAAAAATACAGTACCCCCTATCCCTAACTAATGGTCGAAACATTACATAATACAGACAGCTTGCTCTTTGAACTTGTACTTAATTCAAACTACACCTGGGTAACAATAATAATAATAATAATAATAATAATAATAATAATAATAATAATAATAATAATAATAATAATAATAATAATAATAATTCAAATGACTTCATTTCAAAAATACCATATGCATTGGCCGGGATTCGAACATCGGGTGCTTTGATTAGCAGCCAGAGGCGGTGCAACTCGCTTGTCATACCTCCTTATATTTTTCCTGTCTGTTCATTTCTTTGATGATGATTTCGTAATAAATTGCCTCTATTATACCTATATGGAGGAAAGGAAAAAAAAAGTCTTCCAAATTATTCCCCATCTGCTTTCCCGTTGTCACAAATCCGCTTAACTCAGTCTGATGAGTCTTGTGGTCAGTTGAGTCGCCACTGCACACTAACAGGGGATTGTGGTTCACAACAACGCTATGGTTACTACGCTCGTCCGATGACTCCCTGAGGGCAAGTTTATTCGGGTCTTCTCCCCCACTTCTAACCACCTTCTGGTAACAATAATTGTATGGCCTCAGCTATCGTCTGCAAGCATTTTAATGTGATGTCATCTAGCTGCTTGCTCGTCAATTTCAACGTTCCACTTTACTCTAGGGCTACTAGATGGCAGAGTGAAGCAAATCTTCCTAGGACGTCTATGGCTGAGTTTTATTTAATTTTGTCGGGAAAACATTAAATGCGTCACCTGAGATCTTTTGCATGCCGACATCGTACAATGTGGAGTGTCGAATGGAATTTTGTCCATCCTTCAAAAATTCGACTACATCTGTGGGGTTTGAACCCGCGATCTTGGGATCTGAACGACGACACTCTACTTCTGATCCAGAGAGGGAGACAATTAATTAATTAATTAACTGTTGTTCAGTCTGATCACATCTTTTGTACAAGATTTACTATCCGAACAGTAGTATGGTTTGGAATACAGTGCAATCTCCTGCAACCCATGTTTTGTACAGCTGCAGTTTATCGCGCTTGAGATGTGTTCGCACGTATATGGGTCTAGTTCAACCACGAGCCAGTCTCATACGCTTTATAGTTGTTACGTGACATAAGCAAAGTCTCAGTTTATTAAGGAATTGTGTGTTCGACATGGTGGGTTGTGGACTAATGCAATATCCACCGTTATGGCGCCACGTTATTGTCAAAACAGTTGACAATAAAATGTGGGATTGTGACATGTTAAGTGGGGCATACATGGGCAGGGAATATTCATGAAATTGACATGTCATTCTTCCAGAATTTCCTTACATAAATGTGGAAAAATATAGACAATGGAGACTTAATTATTTCTGAATGATGTATTCTCATATTGTCATTAAGCCCATTGTGTGTTCACCATACTTCTATTTATTTCTTATAAACTTCATAGAACGAACCTCCTTGGGACGACGTTTATTCGACCGCTGGGCATTGATCTCTGCCCAATAATGTCGCATGTTCTCCCGGTGTAGTTCCCTTCTTTCCTCTATCAAGGAGGTTGTGGGGTTGATAACTGTTTTAAGAGGAAGTGCAACTAGGTAACCATCCCCTATTAACACTAGTCAGAGGAAAAATGAAGGGGTCCGACACTTCAAAAATGAAGGTATCGGACAAAGAAAGACAAGGGCCACGAAGGGCGTGAAAATGAAACACTTCCTAGACCACGATGCCTAATACCGTCGGGTTCGTGAAAGAACAAGTGTTGACTTAAGGATGTCGTATAGCAGAGATGAAAGTGAGGAGCCTGGTACAAGTAAGTGGAAGAAATCACAGGACTCAGCTAAGGGCCCCGTGGTCGCCCACCCTCGCTCCCAAGTTAAAAGGCACTGGGCTCCTTTCAGTCACCTTTTACGACAGGCAGGGTTTACCGTGGATATTAATCTACTGCCCCTACCCACGAGGGCACGTCTGACGAGGATGTATCTTTCTTCTTCAGAGCTTTTTCCTGAAAACCACGGATCACCTTAATGCAACCTGTCTGTTTTGTAAGCCTGTAAGCCCCAGTTGTTTTACGTCCTTCTCAGTCTCCTTCAATCAGACGGTATAGATTTCCTTGTTTCGCCAGAAAGTGAACAGGTGGCTGATCAGCCTGTTGGGAGACAATCTTGCAACATGACCATAGATTTACTCTTTATTCCCTGGCACCGTCGAGTCTCTATATCTGGGAGTAGAGCTCTAGATATTGACACCTGCGGTATTCTGCATCTTTAGGTACCGGGACTAGGATGTTTCTGAGAATTCTTTCTCCGACTTCCAGTTTTTGAACCAAGCCTTTTCTGTTTAGTGACAGACACACCATAGATTTCGGACGAATGACTGCAATGTAATGTTTCTGCTTAAGACTGCGTAAGAGACGTCGCTTTTTGCGAGTGTTTTGAGTCCATCCATAGGCTAGTTCCAGCTTGTTTACTCTCATGGAGAGGGCTGCTTTCTCCGCCAAGTTGAATTCAGTCCTATCGCTGAGGTACTTACAGTTCTCCACTCGCTTCATTCTACCCTGTTCTAGTGACATTGCTCTTTTAGCCTCTTTGATGTTGTAAGGTAATTGGTTCCTCTAGTCCCAGTTATTCAGAACTGCGTTTTTTAACCTCTGACTAACTTCTGAGTTGTCCTTGAGTCGTTCTGTGTCGAATTTGATTGTCCTTGAGGATTTATACCGTCTGGTGTTTCTAGGGAGGAGTTTTGGTTTGATCTTTGAGAAGTCGCTCTTTAGCCGCCTGTCTTCTGAGACCTTGACCTAGAACGCCACTATTCCCAGAAACTCAGTGATCATTGCCATGTCGCATGCAAAGGCGAGAAAATTTACTGTCACCCCTTCCCTCTTGTGATCCAGGTAGACCCCACTCTGGACACTCAAGATGACCAGTTCCTCGCACCTTTCTCGCACCTTTCTCGGACAACTTTTTAAAGGACGCATTCGAAGAGGAGTTGGGAGAGTCCGTCACCTTGTTTGACAAGTGAGCCCTGTTTTGATCTCGAAGATTTCCGAGATCTCACCTCCGAACTTAACCTTGGAATTTGTGTGTTTCAGTCAGGGTTTGTAGAATGTGTCTGCGGGTTTTATTGTCCAGTCCTAATTCCTCAAGAATTTTAGTAAGAGTTTATCTGTCGATGGAGTCGTAGGTCTTCCTAGAATCAACGAACTAACCTTTGGTTTTTAATCTTGGAGTAGGATAGTACTCTTTTGAGGTCCAGGGTTTGCTCACCACAGAAACGTGTCTTCCTAAAGCCTCCCTAGCATTCCGTCAATTTACTGTGCAGTTGATAACGAGTTCTACGACCCAGTACCTACATTTCTATGGCTCTCAGAGACGCCGAGGTAATGGAATTTTATCACACAGGAGTTATTTTACGTGCCAGTAAATCTACCAACACAACGGTGACGTACTTTTGCACCTTCAAATACCACCGGACAGAGCCAGGGTCGAACCTGCCAAGTTGGGTTGGCCAGTTGATACTCTTTCCTAGTTAGTAAGGCCTTGGACAGGACCTTGCACGTTACTGGGAGGTGAGAGAGTGATCGGTATTTGCTCACATCATTGAAGTCACCTTTCTTGGGAAGGGGGTTGATCAAAGCTGAGATCAATTTAGATGGCAACTTCTCCGTTTACGAGACGTTCTGAATGACCTGAGTAAGCTCCTTAACTGCCTTGATACTTGCACACTCTTCTAGAGATCGGTCACAACGTATTTCCTCTCCAAATGCCTTGTTGTTCTCAAGTAGCTGGATGATTTAAATAACTTCTTTCATTGAGTCCGGCTTTGCTGTCGTTTGCTGAGAGTCAAAGTCTTCACTGGATGGATCACAATTGAGCAGGTTTTTAAAATACTAGACTAGAAGATGCACCTTGTCTCTGTCTTGTAAACCAGTTTACCCTGGACGTATTTGCAGTGAGAGTTCGTTGGAATGTAATTGCCGAGATTATATTTGGAAGTTCTATAGAAGTTTCTGGAGTCATTTTTAGTGAAGCTCTGTTCAAACTAATTTGTTTGTGTATGAAATATCGTTTGATTCCTTGGATTATCTTGGCCGTGAGCTTCCTCTGTTCAAGAATTTCTTCCAGTTTACCCAGATTTTTTGGAAGTTCCATCTCAGCCATGATTTTTGTTGTTAGAATATAGTGTAGTCACAGTATTAAGTCCACCACACATGCTTCTGTCTTCTTGTGAGGCGGCTAGTTTACTGGCCGTCTTGCCTAGGACCTCCTTCAGTTAGTTCCAGTTATTCAGATCTGCGTTTTTCACCCTGTGACTTAACTTCCGGGTTGTTCTTGAGTAATTCTGTGTCTAATTTGATTGTCCTGGGCGATTTGTGCCATCTGGTGTTTCTGAACAGGAGTTTTGGTTTGATAATGATAAGAATCCAGGTTGGCGTCATTCAGTACCTTTGCGGTTTATATTTTCCTTTGGGGCTTTCTCAAGATATCCACGTGGTATATTTGGAACTCACGCAGGCTGGTACTGAGACTTTCAGAGGTAGGTTTCTGAAGGCTGTGGACTTTATGACCAAGTCTAAAATCCTGCACAGTTCCACCAATCGCTCTCCATTGCGCCGGATGGTTACCCACTATATTTCCGGATTTTATCCCTTCCCAACTGGGCATTAAAGTCACCAAGCATTATAGTGGAAGGTATTTATGGGTTTTTAGAAAATAATATCATCCAAATATTCTCAGAATTTGTCCGTTTTCCTGGTTTATTCCTGTTGTCCAGGTTGATTAGGACGAGCACATTGATTAAAGTGTAGTCCTTAGTCCTCATTAGTGCTCTTGAGAGAGTGGATGGTTACGGATGGTTACTCGACTGCTGGGGGATGCAATTCCAGTGAGTGAGTTGAATATCTCGTGGAAGACTGTAAATCCTGTTCCGAACAGGGGTACGTTCTGCTTTATCTGCTGACTCACTTTTCCTTTAATGATTCTGTAATCTTGTGACTAGAAGGCATGATCGTCAGTGAAACTGGTTTTCTATAACACTGTCAGTAAAATCTCTTGCCGTGCCAGTGTGTCGATTCAATGTCTTAGCTTACCCCCTTCGAGCTTTGAATTGGCGTTAAATGTTCCGAAGAAGCTTCTCTAGCATGTTGATGCGGACTCCCCAGAATCCGTCGGTCCACTAACGTCGCTGTGGTAGAGCATTTAGCGAAATTTACCTTCGTGCTCAGTTGAAAATAATTCTCGAGAGGGCAGCGACATGTCACTGTCCAAGGTACAAACTTTTAAAGCCTGGTAGGTTTTATTACTCGGAGTTGCCTCTCCTAGAAATATTGGATTCTCTGCGCTTTACTGAACTTCCTCCACCCTTCGTTTTCTGTAAGTCATTTTCATCTATTAGTCTCTATACTAAATCGGTGTTATATGTTAATTCTTAAGTGTTACAGGTTTTCACGTCCCATTAACTACTTTTACGGTTTCCGGATACTCCCAAAATCCTAACATCATTGCATAAACTGTTTGTTATGACTGAGTGACGTACAACGGCTTGCAGGTGAAAGTTGAAAGACGTTTAGATGAATTTAAATATGACAATTAATTTTTTTTCTATTTGCTTTACGTCGCACCGACACAGGTATGTCGACACAGGTATGTCTTACGGCGACGATGGGATAGGAAAGGCCTAGGAATTGGAAGGAAGCGGCCGTGGCCTTAAGTAAGGTACAGCCCCGGCATTTGCCTGGTGTGAAAATGGGAAACCACGGAAAACCATCTTCAGGGCTGCCGACAGTGGGCCTCGAACCCACAATCTCCCGATTACTGGATACTGGCCGCACTTAAGCGACTGTAGCTATCGAGCTCGGTAGACAATTAATTAAACATAACGGATACGCTACGGAAGATTCAATAGGTAACTAGTAAAAGACGAGACCCTCCGTCTGATACATTCATACTAAGGATAAGGTCATGTTGTTAGCCAATCTCTAAGAGAGAATGGTGCGGAGATATATAGTAAAACTAAACTCTTCTATAGTATTTAGTGAAGGAACCTTTGATTTAGCACTAAGGGAACATGCCAAGGAGCACTCACAGCTTATTCTTTATCTTAGGGTTAGAAAGATATCATCATAACCACATTCGAAATGATACACTGCACAATATGTATGAAATACCATCACTGAAAGGATGAATTTTCATGTTAAACCAAATAATATATTTAAAACCCTTCAATGAATTCTAGGAGTAGCACTGCAAAGGTAAGATACTACCACAACATCACTGCAGTTTACTGTCCAGCCACAGCTCTTAGTGGTTAGTACATGCAGAATAGGGTTAAGTGAGGTACACTGAAAATATTAAATATTAGCTTATTTTTGCAGAATAAATTACTGGGATGTGAAAGAAGCTAATACATAGGTACAACGTACGGAAGAATGTGGAATATGTAAAACCAAGTTATAAATATTAATGAACATATTATCCGAGTACAAAAGATATGAATCCAGTATGGTAGCACAACAATGGCCAATAAGCATTTATACTATTGATATTTATTTATTTAGGCTCGATCTACCGAGATTCTAGAGTAAACGCTTAACATAAGAAACGTCAAGGTATTGAGCCCTGACAGTAATCCCTGTGACCATTTTGCACATTTCAATTCTGTATCTCAGTGTTGGGTTACGCCGCGGCAAAGCAAAGCAGTCGGAGATCCATGAAGCCTCCACTCTAGGGACGTGCAAGTCCGACGAGTCGGGTCACAGGTTTATATAGTGGACTGTTATCAGTGTGGTTTAAACGTAGAAAGTAATCATCATTTCCTGCCTAAAAATTACATGACTATTCCGCAACAGAATGTTTAGAGATCTAGGATATTGGCATATTCATCAAGATACATTGACCATCATTTCATTTTATCCTAAATTAAATAATTATTCTAGTATTCCTACGCTACATCAAATGAGAACTCTGTGAAATGTTTCATTTATGGAAGGATTTTCCGTTTAATGACTCAAAATAACTTCGAATGTCAGTTACATAATGAGCAAATTAATAGCAACACAAACGGATATAGAAAGGAAAAATAAATAAATGTTACGTTAAAATTGAAATAAACACCTAACTTCTTGCTCTTGTTACAAAGAAATTATAACATCGTCAATCAAGAGAACATCGAAAACAAAAGAGACAGTGTGTCCCACCGCTGAAGGCTTACAGTGAAAGATCTATTATCCATCACGCATTTCGAAATATATAACTGGGAATTATTGAATCGTTCACTTCAGAATGCTGTTCCTACTCAAATATCTCATAATATTCCGTCATTCTAATTTAAATCATCGCATTATTTATCGGTAAACTGTCTACCTAGCAACTTGAAAACACCGTTATTCTAAATTCATAAATCATCATAAATGCAAGAGAAATGTTTGAAAGACACAGGATCGTAACATAATATGTCATCCACCAAAATCATGCATTTAAAAGACAGACTCGATCCTCTCGAACATTCATCGAAGACTGCACCTAAATAAAGGACATCAATAGACATTGCAGCATCTACAATAACCTTCTCTAACTACGTTGATTCTGCGCCTCCGGATTCCACTGCGAAGTTTGGCCTAAAATAACTACATCAGCATTAGGCATCAACTCAAATGATCTACAAAATATCCAACTAGCAAAGAAATGATTTACTTACCATAGGAGATCATATTCCCCTTTACGACATGACCCAATATCTTTACGTTACCGTTTATTTTGTGAAGATCCTAAACATCCCTTTAATACCGTGCGCTCCGGTCAATCTTGTATTTAAATAGGATAATGTGACGACCATCTATTAGTGTTCGTGAGTGCAAAATCCTACAACACTATTCTTAAATACGGCCTCGTGCCTAAATAAATCATTCATCATAACGACATCAAAATTCACGCATGACCAACATAATTCCTAACGCCAATGCCATCATCAGGACCTTCACATTACATCATCATAAAATACGCAATCCTAATGACACGTCTATAACCATCCACATTTCATTATCCACATACATATTTTTAAAGATCCTACCGTATCAAACACCTTATCACGTCGCACAAATCGTCATGCACAGCGAATTCACAATACCTAGGAACAATCTATTCAGGCAATTACGTCAAAGACTACTAAATATGTTGCCGCATTAACACCATATCACCACAATAATATCACACGTCCATTATCAAACACCATATTTCTGCACAAGCACATAATATTTGAAGACCATAGAATCGCACGTCGCAAATACCGAGCTCCTCCGAGGTATTTTGAGCCATGAGTTAGGTTAACGTTCATCACAATAACACCATTACGGTACCAATAACATCGATGCCGAAAATCATTCCATAAAACCTTGCTAGCAGACATTAAAAGAAAACTTACACGACCCATCGCATATTATCACAACGTAGATTGACTCACCGCACTAGACGCAACGATCATAAGTAATACAACGCAATGATTAACAAATAACGGTCGCCTTCAAGTTGAAAATTATACATGTCTTAAATCGACATTAAAAATAAATACTACTCTACATCTAAAATAAGCAACTACATGGCGGAATATATAGACGATATTCAAGTACTCATCCTGGGTTGTTGGTCCACGACGGTGTCACCTTCCATGTTCAGCTCTCAATTATTAATATTATCCATTAGTGTCCATCACATTCCTGGCCAGAACCTTCGAGGTCCCTCTATTTTAGTTATTCATGTTAATACGTGCAGTCATCTCATATGTATAACCAATAACTGACGGTTTCATGTTACCTGAAACTCAGAGATATCTATTAGGATAGGGTTATACACCTCGATACAATTTTACAGTTCAATTAACACACTTGCCTTTATGTTTTTCGATAACAAGATATCTTGTTTTACAATATAATATGTGTTTATAATATGCCAATATCACGTTAATATATCTCTCCAACACAATCTTTCTCCTACGAATTTTCGCTTCCGATCCTTCTAAGATACAGATTGAGAGTCAACTTCCTCAGAGATAAAAACAAATTCTACAACAACATAATAATCGCAGACGGTTTGCTTTTTAGAATTCTTCTATGCTTCTAGCTCCCATATGTTCTTGACTATTGGAAACATTTGACACATAATGCGTAATGATCTCGTATAAATCAGCTGTACTAGCAAAGGAACTTATTTAATAATTACCGCCTCGTATTTAGGTTAGTAATCGACTGTTTCATTCTTCATCTCGATCGTCGAATCGTGCGAGACTAGATGTACGAGGTATGGCCCTCTCATATAAACTTATTATTCACACATTTCATGGCCCTCAGTAACATTCTGTCATTGATATATTCTGCCGTTCATACGCATTTCAGTAACTTTACTTGAGGAATGTGTATTATTCATTTAATCCTGCCCTATGTTTCACGATGTTTAATTGTCTACCAACATTTCCAAGGCACCACGGGGTTTAGAGCTTGTTATCAATCCGCCGCTATCTTCAATTCAGCGATGCCGTTCACATAATTAGACAAGTCAACTGAACTGAAATTCACCTGGAGGTGTGATAACCGGACATAAGATTTCATTGACATTATTTCTCAACATAAACTTCCAATTTCACCAATCTCATCCAGACATACATTGGAAGGTTATAGTATATACAGTACTATGACTGACAGTTATGATACCTCGAGCCACCGAATGATTTTAAAAAACCTAAGCAAGGGATTTCTGTTTTGATTTCCGAAAGGTGTACAGGATTTGAATTCTCATTTATAAGCGAGAGGCTAAAAAGTACCCATATTCTATAAAAGTAATTTAACTATAATAAATATATCGGCACATGTTGAGAGAGTACAAAAACGGCCACGGAAATGGCATGAGGTGGGGAATGAGACTCTACAGATGTGCCTGTTCCGGCGAAATGGCATATATAAACCTAGGATCTAATCTCTAGGTGACAAACTTTTCCATCATAATTTTACCCAAGGAACTTCAAGTTTTACATGGAATCCGCACCACAGATATATGACTTTACATTTCCAAAATTCCACATGTATTGGCTGGGAAAAGAACCGCGTTTACCTTGGCGAGAAATCATTGACAACGCTGCTAGGCTATCGCACTCCTTTTTCAATCCATTTATTCCTATAAGGTGGCTCTGAGACTATCGAATTATACGAGTATTAAAGAATGGAAGTGTCGATATTCCGAAAGCCATATACATATTTTCTCATTTTGGAAAGTAACAGTTCCAGGTAAAGTAACGCCGTGTCCTCATTCCGAGATGGTGCAGCTCTTTCCAGGCACACACCCAATGGAGGTGAGCTGCATGTACCATTTCAACAACATACAGCCCTCTTGTCAATCTTAAATTTATGGAAGTACCGGGAATCGAACTCGGGCCCCCGAGGACAGCAGCTAATAACACTAATCGTTACACTACGGAGGCGGACTCAGTTCCAGGTTATCGAATGGACCTTGTCTTCTTTTCACTATAAAATCACATAGGCCGACATAAAATCTTAAATTTATGGAAGTATCGGGAATCGAACTCGGGCCCCTGAGGACAGCAGATAGTAACACTAACCGTTACGCTACGGGGGCGGACTCAGTTCTAGGTTATCGAATGGACCTTGTCTTCTTTTCACTATAAAAGCACATAAGCCGACATGAAATCTTAAATTTATGGAAGTACCGGGAATCGAACTCGAGCCCCTGAGGACAGCAGATAGTAACACTAACCGTTACGCTACGGAGGCGGACTCAGTTCCAGCTTATCGAGATGGACCTTGTCTTCTTTTCACTATAAAAGCACATAGGACGACATACAATCTTGGGCGTTTCATTAAATAATCCCGGGATAAAATGAGGGGTGAGAGCCTTCTGCCTTATAAACACTGTCTCGCACTAGCCGCGGGTACTTAAGATGCATTAGATTCTATGCAAATTTAGACAAAAGCTTCTCCCGGCACCAGGATAAATCCAAGCCTCTTCCAGTATACTGCGGATATTTATAAACGACACGTTATCAACCCTTTACTGCATACAACTTTTCACCTGTATAAATGGAAATAGATTGTGGACAGGGGTAGTTTTACGGCACACCTTCAACTGTACAGTCATTTAAAGACATATACCAGTGATGCCTTGTTTTATATATATAATCTTTTCACTATAAAAGCACATAGGACGACATACAATCTTGGGCGTTTCATTAAATAATCATCATCATCATCATCATCATCATCTGTTTACCCTCCAGGGTCGGCTTTTCCTTCGGACACAGCGAGGGATCCCACCTCTACCGCCTCAAGGGCAGTGTCCTGGAGCTTCGGACTCTTGGTCGGGGATACAACTGGGGAGAATGACCAGTACCTCGCCCAGGCGGCCTCACCTGCTAGGCTGAACAGGGGCCTTGTGGAGGGATGGGAAGACTGAAAGGGATAGGCAAGGAAGAGGGAAGGAAGCGGCCGTGGCCTTATGTTAGGTACCATCCCGGCATTCGCCTGGAGGAGAAGTGGAAAACCACGGAAAACCACTTCCAGGATGGCTGAGGTGGGAATCGAACCCACCTCTACTCAGTTGACATCCCGAGGCTGAGTGGACCCCGTTCCAGCCCTCATACCACTTTTCAAATTTTGTGGCAGAGCCGGGAATCGAACCCGGGCCTCCGGGGGTGGCAGCTAATCACGCTAACCACTACACCACAGAGGCGGACTCATTAAATAATCCCGGGATAAAATGCGGGGTGAGAGCCTTCTGCCGTATAAACACTGTCTCGCACTGTCTTATATATATACATAACATAAGACAAAACAGCCCTACAACCAAAGGTACTCCTTCCACCCCGTCAGCATCCACGCGTACCAACCACCGTTTATTTTCCGTGGGCCCTCCCCATCACATTACCACAGGCTTCAAGAGTACCTCTGGCTCAACCTCAAAGACATTACCGACCTACGGTCGTGCAAGTATACTGCAATACGTACCCATGGCCAGTAGGCAGTAATGTTCGGTCTTTGAATGTTAAAAGCTTAGCGTGAAATCGTGAAAAATCGTATATATACCCCGTTATGGCAATCCACATCACATTAGCCCTAGTCAAGAATTGCTGGTACATCTAAAACACTGAACGTAAGTTGAACATTGAAGCTTGAAATTTTCTTCACCAAACGAAAACGAAAAATAATTCATGCAGTAAAGGGTTAAAGCGAGGAGTCAGCGGCCACACAGCATCACTTCAGTTAATCGAGCATGGGATTAGAAACAAACTAATACTCACCTGATAGTTTTGTGTTTTTCTAAAACTGATATTTGAAATGGATATGCATTTCAACACTCAATATCACTACGTTATAAATACAGTAACTTTATTTATCTACTTTAAACGATCTCAGAACTACTTCACTATATTCGGAACACTTGGGGTCGGTTGCAGAAACGACGACTAGTTTTAAGCCTTAGACAAAGTCTACCGAAATAACGTCTAAATTACGTTCGATGTTCCATTGCATAAACAATGTTCAGACTGTGTTTAGCTAGACGTCGTTTAAAGTTTTAATATTGGTTCGAAAATGGAAATAGAAGTATCTTCCATGCAACTCATTGCTTGTCGCAACCAATGAAATTTGTCGGTGCACGCCCCAAATGTTAGTCAGCTAACATCTTCTTTCACATTACTCAAATATGGCTAAGTATGAGCATGGCTTGCTCACAGATAAGAATATCGCTTTCGGTGGAAATTAAATCTCATAATATTATCGATACCAAAGTGAAACGCCACCGTATGGGGAAATGTAGCTTTGGTTACAATGTTATACGGTGAGTGTAATCTAAATAGCTTCGGCGAAGGGAAGGTGAAACTAATTTTTAAAATGCTATTTGTTCGTGGCGTCGACCTACTTGCCCCTATTTGCACCATATGTTATGAACCTGCGTGTATTTGGATATTGCGAAAGTGTAAAGTGTTGAATGTGAGAAAAAGAACGTTAAGGACGACACAAACGCCCAGTCCCCAGGCCAGGGATATTAATCATTTACAATTAAAAACCCCTGACCCGGCCGGGAATCGAACCCGGGGCCGTCGGGTGACACCACGGGGCCGGGCAAGGTGAAACTATAGTACCGTGTAACCGAATGAGTTGTACGGGCCATATAGAAGTAGTTTGCATTCTGGAGATCATAGATTCGAAACGTACCATAGGCATCCCAGAAGATTGTTTTTCCATTTGTACAGCAGGCAAATACTGGGGCTGTTACTATGGCCACGGCTCTTCTTTCCCATTCCTTGCCTTTTCCTGTCTCACAGTTGCTGAAAACTTACCTGAATTAGCTAGACGATTAACATAAAAAAAAAAAACAACAACACAACCTACTTTGTAGTGTCAATATTAGGTGTATTTATTTGGCAGTAAATATAACTGAATCCCTCCCGGCTGATGTATGTGACAACCCTTTGACGATCGGGATAAGTTATTCTGATATGTATGTAGTCCAAATGACCTACAATTCCAACTTATGATTGCGATTCACTCCTAAAATTTGAGGTTAAACAGTGTTCTCGGCAGTGTTTAAGCATGGCCGGTTGAAAATCGGTTTTAAACAGTGTCTAAGTGATAAATAAAGTCTTTGCAATGCGGCAGCCATACATTGTTTAACCGTAAACATCGTTTGAATACCGTTTCTGCAATCGCTCCATGAAGTTGTTTTTCTAATCCACAAGTTGAGTAACTACATGTTTGTCATCGTGTGATAACAATATTGCGGCCATGGGAAAGACAATTCTTCAAAATAACGAACACCACAAAACACAACACAATAGCGTCATTTTTAGTGCCTCAGACTGCACACCGTTCATACCCAGCGTAATCGGCAATGCTTTGAGAAGTCGCTTAATGCTCCACGGTACATGTTCACTGGAATAGTATGAATTTATTCCTCAGCTGCAGTTTTCAGCATATCGGTGCCTCGCGGGTTCTAAACACGAATATTCTCTTTTAAATAACTCCATAAACAATAGTTACAGGCTGTAGATCGAGTAAATTCGGACGGTCCTCCCCTTTCTGTTGACTGTTGGCGAACGCATCCGGAATCCTTATCGATGTTTGTGTCACCGGAAGGCCTTTCATGAGATTTTCCTCTATGGATACTTCCCATTGTCGGCAGTCACTTTCTCGTTTTTCTCAGAGTCATGCAACGTTACAACACGTCTCGTAAGTCTCGAATCTCACAATCATTCTAATTCGCATTTGCCTACGCTGCAAGTGTAACTTGCTTTTGCATATTCAGCGCCATATTCGACAAGGACGAGTTCTTACCAGAAATGAACAAATAAAATTTCAACCTTTATATACCATTCATAATTTTCTTCTGTAATGTTCAATAATGTGCAATGTGTAGCCACGTCTCTAACTTACCCTGTATATCACACGTCTGTAGATTGTTTCACCATGTTCTGCATGTTGGGAGGGGTTTCACTCCAAATCACTATAGAAGTGCTCCACTATTTTATGAACTCTATTGATCCTGATTTAGTCAGAACTATTTCACCACATTCTGATACTCGTAACTATACTGCTAATAATAAGAGTTGGCGTCTGACAGGTAAGGTTGGAGGGAGGAGCACTGCACGTGCCATTTCACGATGTTGCCACATTCCAGCATTCCTTTCTACATGCTCTTACCCCTCGCTCCCGGCTCACTTGTTCCCTCCTTCATTCTGACCGCTGTGATCTGTTGTAGACTACCTGGCCAGGCGGTGTCGTTCCATTTGCGATCACTCTTATACAAACAATCAGGTTCTTATCAGTGACAGTGACAGGTTTGGCAACTCCCAGGAAGATGAGCTGCTCTGAAGTGTTATCTCCATGGCAACCGCAGTCGCCCCACCCTCGTTTCCATGGCAACCACACAGCCACTCCCTTTATCCCGCCTCGGCAGGCAGTAAACGGACCTCCCTCTAAGAAATGTCAGACGCCAACTCTTATTATTAGCAGTATACATTACTCGGTTTCACTAATGTTCTGAATATTGGAATTTTCCCACTTAATGAAAGAAGCAAGCTTGTAGTTTTACATGGCTGTTAGAGAGCCACGGGACCTTCAGTTTTATGTAGAATACGAACCACAGGGAAGTGATAATTTATTTAAAAACCTACTTGCTTTGATCGGATCTCCAACCGCGATCAAGTTGCTGAGGAGCAAATGATTGTGTTAATCGACTATTATGCCCCTCACTTTCTGCTTCAAGTGACGTCAGAGTGCTTCACTATGTTCCGAAAACTACTATTCATAGTCAGAAATATTTCACTACGTTATGAATATTTGTAACCTCATTCGACTCTTTCGCTGTTTTGAATATATTGTAATGTTCAGTAATGTGCAATGTGTAGCCACGTCTCTAACTCACCATATAAATCACACATCTGTAGATTGTTCCAACATGTTGGGAGTGTTTTCACTCCAAATCACTATAGAAGTGCTCCACTATTTTATGAACTCTTCACTTTAAATAACATAATGATTCACGCTGTTCCAAACACCCTTGCTAAAGATCTAGTAAGAACTATATCACTACGATCTGAATATTCCAGACTTCATTAGAAGGTTTCACTGTGTTCAGGATATTACAATCGTTCTACTTCATTCAAATCATATCAGAATGTTTCACACTGTTCCGAACACTACTACTCCAAACCTAATTAGAACTACTGTATTTCACAACGTTCCTAATCTCCAAAGCATCTTCAGACTGTTACAATATGTTCTGAATGTCAGAAACTTTCCACTCCTCATCACACCAGAATTCTTCAATATGCTTCCAGTACTATTGCTCTAAATTCAGTCAGAACTGTTTCACTATGTTCTGAATACTAGAAGTATTTTTTGCATTTCAAATCTGATCAGACCTGTTTCTCAATGTTAAGAATAAATTTAGTATTCAAAGTTACCTCAGAACTGTACCATTCGTGCTATGCTACGCTTTTAATGATGAATACATTTTGTCCACTTGAACTTGCATCAGATCTCCTTAACTACATTATGAATACATGAAATTATTACCGTTCTTGAAATCAATTATGTCACAAGTGCTTCAATAGATTCTAAATACTGATTATTGTTTATCTACAGCGAAACAAATTACACCTGCTTCGCTATGTTGTGAACACTAGAGATGTTTATTTATTTAAAATAAAGTCAGATTTGGCTCACAATGTTCGAAAGGCAATTAATCTGCTCTCAATCACACGAAGATTCCATTAAAGACATTCCTATTTATGTAGAATTTTAATCAATTACTCATGCATGTACAATAATTCAATAATCCAAACATAAAACTAAACTAAACTTCTCCTGAACATGCTGCAGTTTTTATTTTGAGTTGAGTATGTTGGACGCCTTACTGATTTTGGTTTTGTATTACTGGGAGAATGAGGTACCTCGGTCAGATCCTTGCCTGATAGGTTTGTTCGTCTCTGGAACTTAAGGAGTAAGTTGAATGACTGTGATTTTAATCAGTGTTGGTAACGGAAATGCGTGCAGTTCAAATCATGTGTCAAACGCCATGTACTCTGCAATAGTTGAGGAAGATAAATTCACTTCTTCTCCGATGTGAAATGAAACACACAAACACTTCCTGGATGTTGCGTTACATCGTCAATAATTACACTTGTACTTGCGTAAGCGAAATTGCCAAATGTATGTTTTTTTTCAGTCCTCAGCTTCCTCAGTTTCACTTAAATTCAATTCTGGTTCACAATCCGAATCTCCATTTGCCAGTATCTGATTTATTTCTTCATCATAAAGCGCGCTGCAAACACACCGCCGGCGAGTTACCATTTTCACTCAGCTGGACAGCATCAACACACAAAACTTCCTCGTCCCATTAAAGTGAGAGTCCGAATAACGTGTAAAAATTTCCACACGAGGCTAGGGGTGTGTATTTACAAGGGAACTTCTATGAGGTATATACGAAGGTTGCGCTACTTTCAAGATAACTTATGTCGGCGGCGGCAGATACCGATAGCAGTCCTCATTGTGGGAGCCCTGCCGAAAAATGAACATCAAACACTAACACACTGTGGGTTCCAGCCAATGGCACCATAGCGTGCTTGCTATGGAGCTAGCCTATCAGCACGGAGGTCCTTGTACAAGTCCTTCCCATGGAGACATTTATTTCTTCTATTGGCGCTCTCAAGCCGGTCATAAGCCACGTGCAGATTTAGCAACACCGCCTCGCAAAGCCCATTTGAAGTCGCCCTCAAGGCGATCTGATTGGCTAAATTCAGCAGCTGATAGAATGGCAACGGCGCGAGATATCGATGTATTATTTTTTCAAATTACTTATTTTTTTCTGCTAGTGGCTTTATGTCGCACCGACACAGATAGGATTTATGGCGAAAATGGGATAGGATAGGCCTAGGAGTTGCAGGGAAGCGGCAGTGGCCTTAATTAAGGAACAGCCCCAGCATTTGCCTGGTATGAAAATAGGAAAACACGGAAAACCATCTTCAGGGCTGCCGACGGTGGGATTCGAACCCACTACCTTCCGGATGCAAGCTCACAGCCGCGCGCCTCTAACCGCACGGCCAACTCGCCCGCAAAAATACTTATCAGTATGATGTATGTGTATGTTGGGTATTCAGCCCGAAGGCTGATTTGATCCTCCACAGCTCCACCAAAGGCTATCATAGACAGCCTAGGCGTCACTGAAGAGGCATACTAGGGAAATGAGGAGTGAGGTAGTTTCCCGTTGATTTCCTCACCGAGCCAGAAGTTCCTATTGCATATCAGTCTGCCAAGCCCACTGAAATGCATACATCAACCGACCGACCCTATGGCCGATATTTCCACACCAATCATAACAGGGACTGGCTGCATAAGGAATGGTATTACTAGCATCGCTCATACCTCGGTCACTTTCATATTGTCTAAGCCAAGGATGAGACTGAGACAGGTCACTGAAAGTAACAAATTGCTCTAGCCCATAGCAGAAGACATAGCGCACTGTAAATACTACAACTTGCAAACAAGGGCTCATCAGTATGATAAACGCTCTAATGCTCATATAGCCGGTTCACGATGTTTACGACCATCCTGTATATTATACTAGTGACCTGTTGCAGTAATAGCTGCGAACAAAGACTAAAAGTGAAACTGATGATGAAGGAAGCGTGAGAAAAGTAACAGAAAATATATTCCGGAAGATAATTTATTTGCCTTTAAACTTACACTTCCGTTGTGACTACATATGGAATTGTTTAGTCTTGGCTATTGCCCTATTATATTCTTGTGAATGCTTGTAACTTTAATAATTCGAGCTCTGACATCTGCAGTGCTTCTTACAAACAAAGGCACGCCTTCTTGCGTGACCTCTCATAGGAACAGAACTAATTTTACAAAAGAAAATCGAAAATGCTAAAATTGACACAAACAGAATAATAATTGGCTTTCTACTAGGTAGCAGGACACTCAGTCAAGGAATGTATAATTTATTTACCACGATTTCTGTGTATAAATATGGAAGGTCTAGAGAATAATGGTGAGCCCCCTTGAAAGTATAAAATGTTCTTTAGAAAACTGAGATCATACAGGACAGAAACACAGAATACCCAGTTATCGATAATACATCCTTCCGTCACTGCATTCCAAATGGTGCTTTTGATACGAAGAAATAATCAAATGTGCCATAATGGCGCTGTGGAATAAATATTGCCACAATTTTCTGGTGATAACTCTAGTTTGCAGAACCATCTATCGGACTGCATAGACAACACTCACGGAGCCCTCTATCGGGATGACATAGAAATATCAGCATAGACCACTTTCGTGGAGCCATCTACCGGCGAATAAAGTTACCCGCAACGACCTAAGCGTCGTATTGTTCAATTAAAGGACTTAATGAAATTAATAATGCTTTTCTATTAATCCTGAGATTGAGACCTTTCTTTTATGTATAACACATAGGCGTTAGTATTGCGGTTTCCTCATAATATTGTGTTACACATTCAAATTATATAGATTAGGTGCTCTGTGCTTGCCATTGACGGGATAGGTTTTGTAACTGTAGCAGTAATGCCACCTTGCGGAGATGCCTGACAACAGAAAAGACAGAGTACACATCACCCAACAAGTGTAGATTCGTTCCAACCACCGCCGTCTCAATCTCTATATACTGCCTGCTCTGTGCCGCGAGAATTGCGTTTACAGCGACATTGCAGATGGCAGCACTTACCGCACCCAGAGCACATGTTAGTTAAATGAGAGTTGGTCCGAGACACCAATATAAAATGAAGAAAAATCCTTAACATGTTACTAATTGAGAAGATAATGCACATAAATAAACTTACATTTCACATTTGAGCTTGGCTTAAGATAGAGAAACGTAAAATATATAAAATCTTACCAGTTACAGTAGATTTATTATAGGATCATCCCATGCTGCATGGTAGGCCCTACATACAAATTTCAGAATTTTCTCGGCCCGAGTAACAGAGCACCTTTTCAGCCCTTTTCTTACTGTTATTTACCAGCAGTGCAGTGGTCGCAAAAACATTTCTATCACTATTTCGCTGACCCTTCGTTCATGACCAGTTTTCATAATACGTTTTATAGCACATAATGCAATGCCTGCGTTTGTCATGTCATTAAATCCACCACCAAATCTCACTGAACTAAATAGAGCTTCTATTGCGTCTCCAGAAAATAATCTAGTGAGAACATAAAATAACCGATTTTGTAACAGATAAAACACACATTCCACTATAGATTTCACAGTTAGCGAGACAGCATCTGCCGTCTCATTAGTCAGACACTTCAGCCGAATTATTTTAACGTACTCGATGAAATAATCATTCAACCATTGTAAGTATTCTATCTGCTGGTCAATAGAAATGTACACAATTTGGATTGTTTTGCCTCTCAGCGTAAAATGTAAGTTCCTGTAAACTCATCAAGACGTCCGTTACAACCTTTAAAACCCAATTTCCCCTCAATTTCTCAACTGGCCTATATTCTTCCACATTTACCTTTTACTCCGATTACTTACAATCCATATCCTCTCTAATCCAATTGGGTTCCATCAAATCCTGCTAAAAACAACAACCAACTTTTCGAGAAAATATTCAATATTATTATGCTCATAGTAGGTCAGCTTCAATATTCAGCGTTCAGCGACATTCATCCAACATTAATCCGCGACATGATTATCAACATTTTCGTAACTGAAAATGGCATTTAAAATCTTACAGCGGAACGGCCGGTCAGTGACCTCGAACAGAGTTGTTCTACAGCGTGAGATTCAAAGCCGAAATGCATCTATAGCAAAACTATGTGGGACATGGTTCATTACTCTACTGATCCAACAATCTTCGTATAAACAATCTGACACTCTACAACCCATGGCAATCAAGAAATATGCTAATGCAGATTTTCCAATCTAATAATGGTATTTAAAATTCTTCAATGGAATGCACGATTGGCTATTTCAAACACAGAGAGTCTAGCTAATGCACTTCACGATATAGAGCCTCATGTTGTTATCCTGTCAGAAACATGGTTCAAACCTCAAAGATAAGTGCATTTTCGCAACTATACCACTATAAGGGAAGACCGTGATGATTGATGTAGCTATTCTGGTACACACTAAATTATCTTACATGCAATTAACTATCCAGCGTAGTGTGCCTTCACCATTTCAACTGATTGGAGCTAGTATTCAACTACCTTTTAGAATTTTTACGATAGCATCTAGATTTTGCCCACCGAGAACAGCAATCACCTTGTATATTTGGAAATAAATCATGACTCAACTTCCTCCCCCACAGATCATCTGTGGAGACTTCAACGCTCACCTTACAGCATGGGGTTGTCCAACCATCGATCGGCACGACAATGATATAGTCAATATGGTCGAAAAATATAATATAGTCACCCTTAGTGATCATTCCCCTAGCTTGGTTCCTTCACCGAATAGGCAGAAATCGGCAGTTGACCTCAATATTACCACTCCTACTTTATCCTTGTCCACCGATTGGTCCGTCCTTACTGATTCTGGAGGTTTCAACCACTTTTACATTTTGATTAATATACAGACTTCTCCTCTTCCTCAGAACCAGAAAGTGTCCGTCAGAAAAATGGAACTGTTCTAAATCAAATTGGCCAATATTTACAGCCAATATGGATGAAGAGAGATTACGCCTTCCACTGCTAACTTCTAGTGGCATTAGCTATACTCTCTCTATCCTCCGCTATGGAGAAAGCTGCATCGATTCAATTCCCCTGAAGAAAGTTGGATCTAAAAACACGGGAAAACCAGCAGTCTGGTTGACCCCAGATTGCTCTCGGGCTGTTGCACGATGACGGACAGCGCTTCGGCAATATCGGAAAAAACCCACTTTTGAGAGATACTTGCAATGCCTGAACACTACAGCTCAAGTAAGAAAGGAAAAGACACAGCCGGAAGGAATTTTGTCCATCATTCGATAGAAATGCCAACATCTCTGACGTCTGGAGCAAAATCAAAGCATTCTGCCACAAATAGCGCAGTCCACGAGCCCATACAATCTCAACAGCCTGTATAGAGGGATTCTCTGACAAAATAACCCCCCGTTTGTTGATTATCAACCACTTCAGTTCATCACAAACCCGAGTAATCATTTCTTATGCTCTCCCTTAACATTAACTGAACTGAAAAATGCAATAAAACAGTCCTCAAGTACTGTACCAGGTTTTGATAATATTCGTTACTCGATGCTGGCCCATTTATCAATCCATGCTCTACAGTGGTTGCTTCTGATCATAAACGAAATATGGACTCAAGGATAATTTCCGATATCATGGCTAATGTGATACCCATCCTCAAATTCGAAAAGGAACCTGATGATCCGAACGCATCTCGTCCTATCGCTTTGTCTTCCTGTATACTGAAAACCCTCGAGAGAATGATTAAACTTCGACTCTAATGATGATTAGAATTTCATAATCTTCTACCACGAACTCAGAATGGTTTCCGAAAAGAAAGAAGTACCTATGACAGCCAAGCACTTCTTACTACGGACATATATAAGACATTTGCTAAGATCAGCTGTATGATTGCCCGTTTTCTGGATATTTCTGCTGCGTACGACTATGTTGATATCTCATTGTCTAAATTGATGGACCTCGGCCTTCCCCATCGGATCATCAAGGGGATTTACAATCTTCTGCACGCCAGATTGATATAGGCTATATGTGTTATCATGACAAACCACCTGGCCTGTTGCGTTGTAACGTGCAAATGGTAACTACGTCTTTCTTACAACACTTTATTACTACTACATAAAAACAAAAGGGGAATCTACAAGCGTAAAACTCCACTTAGTTACTAGTATGTCCGGTATTCGTCATTTGCTTGTACATTCAAACCTCAACATCCTCCCCACCCTGGTCGATTTCGAGAGGAATCACCAGTTGCACCGGTCGGCTGATTCTTGAACCATCTGGCAGACGCAGGATGGCTGTCCTCACTCGGCCGTCTCTCCCCTGAAGGACTTCGTCGACTCGGGCTCTTTTCCACATATGGCTAGGCAGGACGTCTTCTTGTAAGAGGGCAACATCTCCTACTCGAAGTGTCGGATGTTTGCCGGTTGGAGACTTGACCTCATGGTAGTTCCGCAGCTGAAGGAGGTATTCCTTTTTCCACCTTCGCCAAAAGTCTTCAACCATTTTCATCTTCATGCGAAATTCCCTTGTAAGGTCTTTCTTATTTACTGGCTCAGGTCCAGCTGGAATGGTCGTGAGTTTCTCGCCGTTGAGGAAATGTGAGGGTGTTAACACTTCGAAGTTACTTTCGTCTTGGACAATGGGACGTGAATTCAGGGTGGCTTCAATGCTGATTAGAACTGTGCGGAGACCCTCTTCATCAACCTGTAAACGACCTAGAACCTTTCTAAGGCAGCGCTTAGTGGAGCCAATCATTCTCTCCCACCATCCTCCCCACCAAGCCGCCCGTGGAGATATAAACTTCCACGTCACATTGTGATGTGCCATATATTCATGAGTCTTCGAACTGCTGAGCACGTCTGAGAGTCGGAGTTCTCTATTCGCTGCTTGGAATGTTTGAGCATTGTCGGTGTATATAGTGTGTGGGACACCTCGTCGTCCTACGAAGCGTTGAAATGCCATTAAGAATCTGTGGGTAGTTAAGTCCGTTGAGAGTTCCAGGTGTATAGCTCTCACGGTTGCACACGTGAACAGAACGATGTAAACCTTCTTGGTCGTGTTCTCTGACTTGACATAGAGTGGGCCTGCGAAGTCGATTCCGGTCGCAGTTAATGGTCGAATAGGACGAACGCGATCTAAAGGCAATGGGGCTTCTACCTCCTCACACCTTTTCTTATGGGATATTTTGCACGGCAGGCATCTGTGCAACACCTTTTTGATGATTTGGCGGGCTCGTAGAATCCAAAATTCATTGCGAAGTTCAGTGAGTATTATGGTTACGCCCAAGTGATGGAGTCTGATATGGGTCTGCCGAATTAGCAGGTGCGTGAAAGTGTGCGATCCATCCAAAAGCACTGGGTGTTTCTCAGCATTTGTCAAGTCTGCACATTGTAGGCGGCCACCAAGACGAATAATACCATCTTGTAAGAAGGGATTGAATTGCAAAATCTTGGATTATTTTGGCAACTGATGATTTTTCTTCAAGGCTGCCAGTTCAGCAGTGAAGCATTCCTCTTGAACCTGACGTATCCAATACACTCTGGCATTTTCGATATCTTCGGCAGTTAAATAATTTCCGCTGCCCTTTTCTTTCTTCTTCATACACATAACAAAACGTAGGACCCATGCGGTAACGTGTAATAACTTCCAGTACGAACTGAAACGTGACGCGAGGAGCAATGGTTCTGGAGCTGTGGCTACTAGGACTTCAAACGTCTTCTTTTCTTCTGGCAGAGTCATGTCCGGGACAGTGACGTCACGGGGCCAGGAGTTTGGATGTTCGGCAAGCCAGGAAGGACCGTGCCACCATGAATCCCTCGAAGCTAGATCTTGGGACGTAATTCCTCTGGAGAGGCAATCAGCAGGATTTTCGATGCCGGGGCAGTGTCTCCACTGACTGGACACGGTATGCGTCTGAATCTCTGTCACGCGGTTGCAGACAAAGGTCTTCCAGCGGTTTGGATTGTTGCGGATCCATCCTAATGTGACGGTTGAGTCACTCCATAAGGTGGCACAAGAGGACTCAACTCCAGTCTCGTGGCAAAAGTAGTGAAGAAGACGGGATCCAAGCAAGGCTGCAAGCAATTCCAGTCTGGGAAGTGTGACTTTCTTCACGGGTGATAATCGGTTTTTACTGCAAACCAGCGTGACGGAGGAAGTGTTTTTGGTAGTCATCCGAACGTACAGCGCAGTACCACATGCCCTTTCGGAAGCATCACAAAACACGTGCACGGATAAATCGTCGTTAAATTTAGATATATCAGTCCATCTTGGAATGCGGATGGAAGACAAATACGGCAGGTTAGATGTCCAAGCTTGCCACCTCTGGCTTAGGACAGTTGGGAGGATTTCATACCATTGCAGTCCCTTGCACCAAGTGTCTTGGAAGAGGATCTTTCCGGTGATGAGAACGGGGGAAAACAGCCCTAAAGGGTCGTAAATTCTGGCAGTAACTTGCAGAAAGTGGCGTTTAGTTGCTGGCTGGTCAAGTAGTACGGCGGTCATATCACCTGGAGTTGCGAAGAGGTAGTCAGATTCCATATTCCAATTAACACCAAGGACTCGTGTTTCCGATTTCACCTCTCGACCTTCTGCCCTCCAGATGGCTCTCAGTGGCTCTGAATTTGTAAACCATTTCGACAACGGAAGTTTGATGTGTCGAAGTAGGCCCGTGAGTTCATAATAGACGACGGCGGCCAAGTTATCATTATCGACGCTCCCTGCGAAGTCGTCCATAAAGGTACAACCATCCAGGAGTGCTGCTGCAGTGGGATATTTCTCCTGATGCAGTGTAACCAGTTCTCGTAGAGTAGCGGACAGAAGGAATGGGCTGCAGGTAAGTCCAAACGGTAATCGAGTGAAGCGATACGTTATGACGTCTCTAGTGATCTGGTACGTGCCGTCAGTGGTAGTTTGGACTCGGTACCACAGAAATCTTGTGAGATCTCTGTCGTTTTCATCTAGGGATAGCTGTAGAAAGGCTTGACTTCCATCACAGACAATGGCACTTGGACGCATTCGAAAACGGAGCAACGTCGCTAGAATTTCAGGCAGCAGATTTGGTCCCATCTCTAGGGCATCATTTAATGCTGGTTGGCCTCGTTCATGAGAAGAGGCATCGAACACGATCCTCCATTTTATGCCCTCTCTCTTTTGCTTCTTCACAGCGTGATGTGGTAGGTAGAAGACATTTCCGGGAGTCTCAAATGTCGGAGCTATTTCCACTTGTCCCTTCTCTATGTAGTCCAACATATGCGTGTGGTACATAGTTTGGAAGTCCGCATCTTGATCCATTCGTTTCTCAAGGCTCTGAAATCTTTTCTCAGACAAGACGATGTCCTTTTTTCTTGGAAGTAATACAACTCTTCTTCCGTCTAGGATCCGGTGTGTCTCATGAAATTTGTGAAGTATAGCGGCATCCGTATCGTTCAGTGTCCTGTTTTGTGTATCGCGAATGCCAATTGTTTCCAGATCCCAGAATCTTCGCATGGTTTCTGCAGATATTTCACTATTAGTGACTGAGACGTGGTGCGTCGTAACCTGATTTACTGAAGCTCCAGACCGGTTTCCCGTTAGTACCCAGCCGAAGATTGTAGGTAGCAGTACGAGGGAAGGCGTGATTGACATCGGTTGTTCCAGTTTTACAATTTTCCAATAATGGTCCGCGCCGATTAGTATTTCAATAGGTGGTTCTTCGTTGTCAATTTGCGGGTCTGCGAGTGTCAGGTTCCGAAAATCCTGGGGGATACTTGGGTGAGAGGAATAGGTATTCTGGCTTTCGAAGGCCGTGAGGGTTACGGTTGTCTTCGTTGAAAATCCAATCATGTCAAACTGGATAAGTCGGCGTGGCTTGGTAATGCTCGATGTCGCTTCGAAGGCTGTCACGGCAAGTTCTCGACTACCAGTCACGCGTAGTTGAAGAGCATCCACCAAAGACTTGGCTATAAAGCTGGACTGACTTCCGGCGTCTAACAGACATCTTGTTAGTTTAGATATTCCCGTCGGTCCTATGATCCAAACACGAGCAGTTTGAAGAAAGGAAAATTTTGATGTGGTAACTTCTATTTTACTGACAGACGTGGGTTGACAGTTCGCGTTACAGATTGATACGTGATGAAGTTGCTTACATTTTGCGCATGAAACATTCCCTTTCTTGTAGCACTGGCGGACGCTGTGGCCCCTATTTAGGCAGAGGAAACATCTTTTGGAAAGTTTTAGCTTGTCTATTCTGTCCTGAAGGTTAGCGATTTCTTTACATCCTTGCGCCCAGTGGCCTCTATTTTCACAAAAGGCACAAAAGGGGGTTACTGTTGTCTTTCTTTTCGTCTTAGATTTTTCTGCTCCCGTAGTAACTTGAAGAGTAGCCGCTGTTGGTGTAGGGTGTTGGAGGTGGCATGCTAAATTCTCCTCGTCTTCTGAGATTTTAGTGCTGCTTCTACTTCTTCATTTAGGAATTTCATTAATGTCATGAAATGACCTTCTGGGATATTTTCGCGTTTGGCGTGAATCAACCAACGTCTACAGATCTCAGCTGGAAATGCTCTTAGGATTTTTGGCGTCAGCACGCGACCATACAGGTTTACATCTTCCCCCAGGGCCTTGAGGGCTTGAACTCTTCGGTGGCATTCCACGTATGTCATATTTAGTTCTTCAGGGGTCTCCGAGAATGCGGGCTTTAAATTCTCCAGGAAGTCCAGGTGGGCCTGGATTATTCTGTTCTTGTCTCTGTAGCGTGCTACCAGTATTGTCTTCGTTTGTTCGTAGGTATCTGCGCGCACTGCAATGCCATCCACGAGTCGCTTTGGCTCCCCTTCGAGATAACCTCGCAGGAACACGTGCTTGTTTATGTCGGATACTGATGGGTTCTTGTCGACCGAGGACTGGAACTGCTCCCGGAACGTAGACCAAGTCTATATGTCGCCGGAGAACGGTTCGAGCCTGATCGTTGGTAATTTTACTCCTTGAATATTCGTGGGATGAACGTCCGAACAGGGTGTAGAAGACACGCTAATTTGTTCTTTCTTATTTCCGAGAAGGCTATTAGCCTTCTGAATAGCGCGCTTTGAGGTATCTATATATTCTTAACAAGTGCATGCGTCTGCTTCATAATCTTCATCTTGTAACAGGTCATGTATAGAGTCATCTAAGGCTATTAACTGTTGCAATGTATCTTGAAGACGATCATGGATGTGCTGAATCTCACTGAGGTCTGTAGAGTCATTACAACCTTTTAAAAATGTGATGAAGCGTGTAGCATTATTACGCTGAGTTATTCTCTTCCGTTTAAGCTTCTTAAGCTGCTGTTCATTGTCAGTCATTGTGAATGGATTGCCGGTCAAGTAGAAGTGAGGTAATTTATTGCTCTTCCAAGTAGGTATGCGACTGAGGGGTGGGGTGGGTCAGTTCTGATGTGATGTAGTATGTCGAAGACGTAAAGATAGCTCAGTATGGAGTGTTCTGATTCTAGTAGGTGCTGACAGATGGCAGCACTAGTCACGTACTTAATCGTGGAAACACCTAGAAGGCGGCAGATGGCGTTTCTATAGCTATTCAAAATGGCTACTCTTGCACAATGAGAAAATCATGCGTGCATGCTCACAGTAATTTCGACTCAATCCATGCAGTAGTTGCGAATTCCTTTGCTAGCATGCTCTGTTCAGCAAACGATTCTTAATATATTTCACAGATTGAATAAATATTATACTTATCAAGCGTGTATCAGGTATTACTGGCTAGCGTCTCGTGTTGTGAAGTCCCGTGTCTTATTTAATGTAATCTGCACTTCACTTCACTTTCCACTTCGTATCATCGCCTAAGAATGTTCAAAGAACGTCGCCTCGTGATGCAGTGATACGTAATTTGAACCGTGAGCGAGTTTTCGGCACCAATATGTTGCGTTGTAACGTGCAAATGATAACTACGTCTTTCTTACAACACTTTATTACTACTACATAAAAACAAAAGGGGAATCTACAAGCGTAAAACTCCACTTAGTTACTAGTCTGTCCGGTATTCGTCATTTGCTTGTACATTCAAATCTCAACATGGCCCGTGCAAAGTCTCACAAGGCTACCTCAAGGTGCAGTGCTTAGTCCCGTGCTCTACACCATTTACGCAAGTGATCTAGAAACCATATTTTCACAGAGGGTTAAAATGTTACAATATTCTGACGATGTGAGTGTATATACTAGTGCAAGCTCTCTACAAACTGTAGAATCTCAAAAGGCTTCAGCTGTTTCTCAATTAGACCATTGGCTCCTAGAAAATATCCTTATCACCTTCCAAGTCTCAAACAGTGATATTTACGCGAAAACACCTACTGTAAGAGTAACGTCCTTAACCTTGATCTTGGGACCGTACAAATTCAGAGTCGAACTTAAAGCAAGGTTTTTAGGTCTCACATATGACACTCGACTGACATGGTCACCACATAATATATCTGAGCTTACACGAAAACTGGAACGAACTCTGAATATTCTTTGTGCTCTAACCCGAACATGGTGGGGGATGATCCCTGTGTTCTCCTTCTCCTATATTGCAGTTTGATCCGATTCAAAATGGATTATGGGAGTATGTTTTATCATAACGGAAGCAATATTGCTCTGCGCGAGGAGGACAGAATACAATATAGTTATGTCAGAACCTGAATTGGAGCAATGGCTTCGATCCCAATAAATGCGCTGTTACTAGAGTGCGCCGAACCTCTTCTCTTTGTAAGTCGACACTATTTAGCAAAGACATTTTTATTAGCCAGGATGTACAACAATGATCCACCAATCTGCAGCAGTCTGGCTGACTTAGAAACCGTTATGGGAGAGCACGGAAACCGAAAATGGATGAAAAGTATATGCCTTCTGAACAGTCTTCAGTTTCTACGCTCCATACTTCCATCGTCAACACCACGCAAGTCTTGCTCTGCATTTGAGATTCCGTACTCCTACGTATTGTTTTCCATTCCAATACATATTCTTACAACAGACTTCCTCTAACCAGAGTTTAGTCTTACTTTGTAGAATATACTCAAAGCCAGAGGCGCAATGCTCTTCAGATCTTCACTGATGGCTCAAAAATACCCTCGCCACCTGCAGTGGAATGCGCTTTCTTACTGCCCCGCAAGTGAAAAATCTCGTTTATTTACTTTAGCACATGACTGGACTATTTTTACAGCAGAAGCTGTCGCTATTTCCGAAGCTCTAGCGTACAGTTTAAGAGTTAAACCATCAGCAGTTCTTATAATTACTGACTCTCTCAGTGTCTTGAAGACTCTACAGTCACCTACCGCATTCAAACTAACGGTTCATCAAATCCAGATCATTCAGATATTTCGACAACTTAAACGTTTCATTATTGATGTGCACTTTCTTTGGATACCTAGCCATAAAGGTATCCTACACAACCAATTTTACCGGCTCGCTAGAGCAGCAACACTTTTGGGAGAGCGCCTTGATTCACCAGTGTCTATTCGAGACTATGTGCCACGTATCAAGCAGCGTTCGCGGACGCAAATTGAAGAAGAATAGTAGGGTATATTACAAAAAGTCAACGGAGAAAACAATACGCCGCAAGCCAACCATACCCTCCCCACTCACTTTGGTTCTCCAAATGGAATGCTTGTCGTCGATACGTCACTTCTCATATTCCATGAGGTTCAATCACTGCAGTTTTGCAAATCATCTCTACCGGATAGGAGTCCTAAACTCGTCTTACTGTTACTGTGACCGCCAAGCAATTCCTGACCTCAACCACATCCTTTTCTCGTGCCATCTTTATAAAGTAAGAGGGATAAATTCATAACAACTTTACTTTAATTGAACTTCCAACTACCACTCAACATACAGTGCATTTTGTCATTCCAACAACCAGATGTGTATAATGCAATCGCCATATTATTAACAGGCACCGATTTAAGACTATAAAGTTTGACGTGATACAATATCGGAAAAATTAACTAAACATACTACAGTTGCAGTGTTTGAATTTCTTCTTTTTTCTCTGCGTATGTGTGTGTGAGCATTCTGTAAGGATTCAGAACGTAATACCAGTACAATGTTATGGAAGATTCACATGTGTCTATGTATACTCAGTGTATATTTACTGTATATATTTTGAATTCTAATGTATTTCTAGCTGGCTATTTGGTCTGGTACCTAAAGCCAATAAATTAAAAATAACATAGGTTTTGATGAGCTTTATGCAAATATCTGAAACAGGAACAATACTGTATTACATTTGAATTTGTTTTTGGTGTTTGATCTTCCGTTCAAATTAGTTTTATCTTGGTTCAGTGGGACTGGTAAACGCCATGTCATGGTAATAGTACCAGCTGGTAAATTATAAAGGCTCTATCAAGCACAAACAAAGGAACTTACAAAGCATGAAAACGTTTCACTTTTGTATTGTGCACATGAAACGCTTTGTTTGCAGAGTTGTTAAATATCTGTGTTAACGTTTTGTAGTGACGTAAATGTTCGTGGCATTCCAATAGAAATGGTGTTATGATGTTAAAATAGCACGCAGTGGAAAATGGCATTCTATAAACGTATGCAAATGGTCAGGGTATGTTTCAAGTATTTAAAACTATATTCCTCACACCAGAATAGATACTTTAAGGCAGAAACAGGTTCCAAGAAAGACATTCCAAGAATCATTAATGAACAAGGGGAGTGTGTATGCGAGGATCTTCAAAAGGCAGAAGTATTCAGTCAGCCGTATGTAAAGATTGTTGGTTACAAGGGTAATGTCCAGATAGAGGATGTGACTAATGCTAAAGAAGTATTAAAATTTAAATATGATGATATGTAAAATAAGATACAAAATTTGAATACCAAGAAAGCGGCTGTGATTGATAAGATTTCTGGGGATATACTAAAGACAATGGGTTGAGACATAGTACCATATCTGAATTACTTATTTGATTATTGTTTGCATGAAGGAGCTATACCAAATGAATGGAGAGTTCCTATAGTAGCCCCTGTGTATAACTAAAGAAAAGGGTGATAGACATAAAGATGAAAATTGCAGGCCAGTCAGTTTGGCATGCATTGCATGCAAGCTTTGGGAAAGCATTCTTTCTGATTATATTAGACTGTTTGCGAAATTTATAACTGGATCGATAGAAGGAAGCTCGGGTTTAGGAAAGGTTATTCCACTGAAGCTCACCTTGTAAGCTTCCAGAAAGATATAGCAGATATATTGGATTCAGGAGGTCAAATGGCTGTATCGTGATTGACCTATGTAAAGCATTTGATAGAGTAGATCATGGGAGACTACTGAAAAAAAATGAGTGCAATTGTCCAAGACAAAGGAGTGACTAAATGGGCGGCTATATTTCTAGAAAATATAACTCAGAGAACTACAGTAGGCGAAGCTTTATCTGACCCTGTAATAATTAAGAGAGGAATTCCTCAAGGCAGCATTATTAGACCTTTATGTTTTCTTGCATACATCATTGATATGTGCAAAGAAGTGGAATCAAAGACAAGGCTTTTTTCAGATGATGTTATTCTTTACAGAGTAATAAACAAGTTAGGAGATTGGGAGCAACTGCAAAATGATCTCGATAATGTTATGAGATGAGAGTAGGCAATGGTATAATGATAAACGGGGTTAAAAGTCAGGTTGTGAGTTTCGCAAATAGGAAAAGTCCTCTCGGTTTTAATTACTGCGTTGATGGGGTGAAAGTTCCTTTTGGGGATCATTGTGAGTATCTAGGTGTTAATATAAGGAAAGATCTTCATTGGGGTAATCACATAAATGGGATTGTAAATAAAGGGTACAGATCTCTGCACATGGTTATGAGGGTATTTAGGGGTTGTAGTAAGGATGTAAAGGAGAGGGCATATAAGTCTCTGGTAAGACCCCAACTAGAGTATGGTTCCAGTGTATGGGACCCTCACCAGGATTACCTGATTCAAGAACTGGAAAAAATCCAAAGAAAAGCAGGTCGATTTGTTCTGGGTGATTTCCGACAAAAGAGTAGCGTTACAAAAATGTTGCAAAGTTTGAGCTGGGAAGACTAGGGAGATAAGAGACGAGCTGCCCGAGTAAGTGGTATGTTTCGAGCTGTCAGTGGAGAGATGGCGTGGAATGACATCCGTAGACGAATAAGTTTGAGTGGTATCTTTAAAATAGGAAAGCTGGAATTGAAGAGGACGAATTGGGGCAAATATTCGTTTATATGAAGGGGAGTTTGTGACTGGAATAACTTACCAAGGGAGATGTTCAATAAATCTCCAATTTCTTTGCAAAGGCTAGGAAAACAACAGATAGCGAATCTGCCACCTGGGCGACTGTCCTAAATGCAGATCAGTAGTGATTGATTGATTGGGAATTATGAGATATTACTAATTCACCAGACTGGGAATCCTTGAACCGGAACGAGTGGCTCAGCGCTGTGTTTACGTGCCCAAGTTAGTTGATTGGTTCGATCCCAGCTCGTCCGATGGTATGTGATGGTGCTCAAATACTTTAGCCTCGTGCTGATGGATTTACCGGTACGTAAAAAAAATTCCAGCACCTCAGCGTCTACGGAAATTGTAAAAGTAATTAGCAGGTCATAAAATGTGTATTATTCTTCTTATTGCAAGACAGTGAAATGTATATCCTTTCACTATTAAAATACGCCTACGAGGCGGAATTTTGATCAGAAAAGTGTTTTTTTTAAATATTCTCTCATATGAAGAGAAGAATGCAAGCAAACTTATAGCTTTATATGAATATTGAAATCGTGATCATAGCCGCACATGCTGAAGGTGAGATGGATATATCGAACCACGAATGAAGAGATACTGAATCTAATTGGTGAGAGGAGATTATTATGGCTAAATTTGACGAGAAGAAGAGATAGAATAATAGGATACCTAAGACAGCCAGGACTTGTGCAGGTGGTTTTTGAGGCAAGTGTATGGGGTAAAAACGGTAGGGATAGAGCAAGGTATGAATATGACAAGCAGATTAGAGCAGATGTAGGATGCAGCAGTTATGTAGAAATGAAAATGTTAGAACAGGATAGGGTGGCATGGAGCCTTGCATCAAACAAGTCTATGGACTGATGACTCAAACAACAGCCACACGACACTCAATTTTGCTTGGGACACGAACTACAGCGATGTTTGCTTCATTTCTCAAATAAAAATCACACGTATCAGCCAGGATTCGAAACACGATGGTTTGATGTTACTTGAAGACTTTGAAATAATTTAATCTCGGTAGATTTGTTGAGACTTCAATTCGAAGGTATGTGGAATCCTTAGCAGCTCCAATGTAGGATGCTACATATAGCCCAAACATTACTGAAGAGGCTTACTAGAGCAGCGAGGTGCTTTCTCGTTGCTTTCCTCACTGATCCTGAAATACGTTTTACATATACCAGTCTGTCAAGCCCTCCGATATGCTCACACCAACCGATCATATGAACAATACCTTCACACTATTCTTAACAGGAGACTGGATGCATAAGGAGTGATGTTGCGAGCATTGCTCATACTTCAGTCACTTTCATATCGACAAAGCCAAGGATGAGACTGAAAGTCAATGAAGGTAATAAATTTGTTCTTGCCCATGCCAGAAGACGAAGTGCTCTGAAAACAGACTATATGTAACCAGAAAGGGGACTGGGCCTTTGGGAGATTTACAGCCATATAAAATAACACGTCAGCGTCTCCGAAAACCATAAAAGTATGTGGAGGGAAGTAAAATTATTATTATTATTATTATTATTATTATTATTATTATTATTATTATTATTATTATTATTGAGAAAAGTATTGACTCGTACGAATCCCAAACAGCATACACCTAAAAATCGAGCACATGGCATAGTACAAGTTCCTCGCATGTACACTTTTCAAACACAATTGAACCCACAGGGTTTATAACTACACGAGGGGTGAATTATATTTTCATAACATTAAGTCTGATGAGATATTAAATGCAAATAACATAGAATACCGTGCGCTCATTCTGTTTTTGAGCGATTGTACATTTATACCGAGTATTAATAGTTGAGTCCGCCTCTGTGGTGTAGTGGTTAGTATGATTAGCTGCCACCCCCACAGGCCTGGCTGTGCCACGAAATTTTAAAAGTGGTGCGAGGGCTGGAACGGAGTCTATTCATCCTCGGGAAGTCAACTGAGTAGATGGGGGTTCGATTCCCGCCTCAGCCATCCTCGAAGTGGTTTCCCACTTCTTCTCCTCTCAAACGCCACTTCCTTCCCTCTTCCTTGCCTATCCCTTCCAATCCTCCCTTCTCCCTACAAGACCCCTGTTCAGCATGGTAGGTGAGGCCGCCTGGGCGAGGTAATGGCCATCCCCCCAGGTGTATCCCCCGACCAAAAGTCTCACGCTCCAGGACGCTGCCCTTGAGGCGGTAGAGGTGGGATCCTTCGCTGACGCAGGGGAAAACCAACCCTGGAGCGTAAACTGATTAAGAAAGAAAGAATTGATAATTGAACTGAAACACTTTCAGTTTTTAACCTCTACCAGCATTCATTTTGTCCAGCTCCATGGCTAAGTGGTTAGCGTGCTGGCCTTGGGTCACAGGGGTCCCGGGTTCGATTCCCGGCAGGGTCGGGAATTTTAACCATAATTGGTTAATTTCGCTGGCACGGGGGCTGGGTGTATGTGTCGTCTTCAGCATCATTTCATCCTCATCATGACGCGCAGGTCGCCTACGGGAGTCAACTCAAAAGACCTGCACCTGGCGAGCCGAACATGTCCTCGGACACTCCCGGCACTAAAAGCCATACGCCATTTTTTAGCATTCATTTTCAGTTCTGATTACATACATAGAACATTATTAATTTCTATATTTTATAAAAACAAGAAAATCATTAGTCTAATGTAACATGCAGTACACACCTCTGTAACACACTAAAACAATTTTTTCCTTGTTTTCTATGTAAGTAATTTCAGAAAAATGTATATGCAGTTAGGTAACATATTGTAAATATGTTAGGATTTTTGAATAGATAAAATGATGAGAATTAATCAGTATTTATAAGTAGGTTATTGGTACATACCTGTGAAACAAAGTCATTTTAGTACTCAGCCGTTGAAGTAGGAAGTATTACAGAGTGTTGCCTGAAGACACAAGTTACAAACAGAAAACATTTAACGTTGTATCTTATTCTTTACAAATGAGTTAATATCTACCGCAGTCGTTACTCCAGGAGTTCAGTAAACGGAAACTCGTTTGAATTGAAAATGGATATATGAAGGCGTGTGGACAAAGAAGCATGTCTATTCTGTGAGTTCACGGCCCGTACTTGTAGACATGATATGGGCTTTTGGACGTTCGCCGTGTCAAGAAAACAAGGTGAACCTCTTTACGTTTCACAGAGAACATCACTCCGCGTCTTCAGAATAAAATCTCGACTGTTCACGAGGAGGTTCCCTCCGAAATGCAAAGAGTAATAATATTAAAACTAGAGTTAGCATATCGACCGACCAATAACATTTATAACAAGATATGTATTTCTCGTCTTTGAGGCACTTCCAGAAGCCCTATACGCAATGGAATACTTGATACTGAAGAGGAAAGGATTGTTGTACAAATTCGAGGCCCAGGAGAAGATCTTGAGAAAGACTAGGACCAATCAAAGTAGATGGTGAGTGCAGAAGGCAACCAACCCACGAGCTAGACAGTTATACTGAAAACATTACAGACGTATCTAGCAAGACGCGTCTGAATTTCTATGGACATGTCACGAGGATGAACCCAACTAAGATGACATACCGGCTTCTCAACTACTGGAAGAACAGAAAGATAGGGACATCATGGCTAACAGAAGTGAAGAAAGGCATGCAGGAACTGGTAGTAACAGAATACATCTGAAACCGAGCATCTCTCAGAAGAATAATCAAACAAAAGAGGTTTCAGGACAGACTACCCTTAAGAAAACAGGTGCCCTCTGGACGAAGGAAGGGAGAAACATAGCCAGACAATGCGCGAGTACTGGGCAAACATCAAGTGCCTCTCTAAGCGAAAAAGTTAAACTTTATGGTCCTCAGTTCGCCCGTTCGAAGTAATAATAATAATAATAATAATAATAATAATAATAATAATAATAATAATAATAATAATAATAATAATATAATAATAATAATAATAATAATTCTTGTTTCATAATTTGGCCGCTTATGGAACACATTGAACCTATGAATTTATCTTCTTTTTCTTCTTCTTCTTCTTCTTCTTCTTCCTCGTCATCATCTCTCCTCCTCCTACTTCATCCTTTCACTTCTAATCTTCCTTTCTTTCTCAGATATGACCAGTTCGGGTCTACATTTTGGTGGTTTCTCCTGGAATGTTTTGATGCTGTCCAGTCGGCTTTTACATTCTTTTCTATTGTGAATCATATCCATTATAAATCCACTTTCTATTGCATCTCTCTTTACCTCTTTGACCCACTTCGTCGAAGCTTTCAGTCCAATGATGTACGTGAATATTTTCTTAGTTAGCCGTTTGTCATCTATTCTTTCTAGATGCCCATAGAATTTTAGCCTTTTTCGCATGGTGACAGTGATTTTCCTTAAGATTCTCCTCTCTTTCTTTCGAGTTCTTGAAGCTCACCCTTTCTATTGATTGTTAGGCTCTCTGAAGAGGAGAGACCCTCTGGCTTTACCACTGTGCTAACAATAATAATAATAATAATAATAATAATAATAATAATAATAATAATAATAATAATAATAATAATACTTTAACATCCCAGTAACTACTTCTGCAGTATCCAGAGACGCCGAGGTAAGGAAATGTTGTGCTATAGGAGTTCTTTTACCTGCCGGAAAATCTACTGATACAACACTGGCGTATTTGAGGACTTCCAAATACCAACGGACTGAGCCGAGATCGAAACCCCAAATTTAGCTCTGAAAGACAGCGCTCTGCCGGCTCAATTACTCAGCCCAGTTTGGTGCGAAGCTCCCAGTGTTTTACAGATACTTCCCCGACATATTCAGCGGTCCGCTCTCTCCGAAGGTTATTAGTGGACTTACTCATTATTGGTAGGTCTACTCAAAGGTCGAGAGAGAGAGAGAGAGAGAGAGAGAGAGAGAGAGAGAGAGAGAGAGAGAGAGAGAGAGAGAGAGAGAGAGAGAGAGAGAGAGAGTATATATCCAACAGATAACCGCTCCTATTAGGGAACCTAACCGATTGACCTTCTAATCAGATCACACCGTACAATATTGTAATTAATTTTACTGGTATTTCATAGCAAGCAGATTATACTTAGTATGGTTATCTGTGATATTTCTTGTTCTTTAACTGAAATTGTACGCATTTCAAATTCATGTCGCGGATTTCAGATGTTGTTTGACAATTAGCAACGAGCGTTTTAGCACAGACTCTGCTGTAGCTTGGACTGTGGATTCAGATGTTTTAATCTTTCTCAAGAAATACAGAGTTTCTTTAGGTGTGGTATCTCTGGCGCCTATTATCTGTTTTTCAAGGTCCTCACAGCATAGTCCGTAGATGGAGTTTTCCTAATCACAGACATTTATCGGCTAGTACTTCAAGCTACAGAAGAAATGGAATGAAGAATGGTCCTGCACCAAGGCACCTCCACAATGGCAACTAGTCAAACAGCATAATAAAAGGCCCCCAGGATTCCAGCTACCCCGTCAGTTATGGGTCCGATTAAACCGGGTACTCACTAACCATGGACGCTGTGCTAACCATCAGCTGCCTGCGACTGTGGGAATGACAGTCAGACACTCTACCACATCGCCTTTGAGTGTCTACTAGGTGTTACCCAGGCGAGATACAAGATTGTATTGATGCGACACATGATGTAGTTGAATGGCTCAAGAACCTGGACTGTAATTCATAAGGGCTGCTCGAAAGCGTCCTTCATGAACTCATTTTTCTTCTCTTTGTTTATTCTCCATTGTTTTGTGTTTTATGTAAGCTATACGCTAAATAAGTAATTGGATAGTGTTCTTTGTCCTCATACCTCACAGTTGGGTCGATTACCGTAGCTGCTTCTTTAGTTCAGTCGATCACGATGATGTCAGCTCGACGTGTTGATCCGTCTTTCAAGAGGCATCTGACATACACTTTGAGATAATGTTGGCTACAAAGGCTTCCAGCGATCATAGAACGCACTGCATTGCGGAGGTTGATACTCATTAGCTCTTCCTTGGGACAGAATCGTAATTCAAAAGGATGGGTTTCGAACTCGTCACATCTTATGCAAATGGATTTATTAAGGTTCCCTCCGTGAAGAGTTCAAACAGGGATGACATTGCAATTCATTTGAATTGCTTCCATCCATTGGCCACATGACATTCCTTTCTTATTGCTGCCCAGAAGTTGCCTTTATTCCAGTGAGAAATGAACATTATTTCTTTCCCTTTAGATGGCAGCAAGTTCCAGTTTCTGAAAGAATCTTTGGGAAGTAATTTTCGGATAGATTTAGCATTAGAATTTTCGGGATGTTCAGTTTACTCTTCGGTGAGCGGCAAGCGCAGGAGACAGTGGTTAATTTCGGTCTGAAGCGCCCTGGTCGCGTCTATGTATTGGTTCTTTACAGTCATGAGTCTTTTGCAGACATTTAAAGTTGAATGCTCCCCATTGTTCTTTAAAGATCCCAAGTCCACTGAGGTTTTGAAAAGTTACACCATCTCATCTGAGGGAATGCAAGCCATTTTTTACGTCTAGAATAGTTATTTCAAAATCATTAACTAACATCAATGTAGTAAAACACATTTTTTTTAGAAATTTGCTTTACGTCGCACCGACACAGATAGGTCTTACGGCGACTAGGAGTGGGGAGGAAGCGACCGTGGTCTTAACTAAGGTGTGAAAATGGAAAACCATGGAAAACTATCTTCAGGACTGCCGTCGGTGATGTTAGAATCCACTATTTCCCGAATGCAAGCTCACATCTGCACAACCCTAACCGAACGGCCAACTCGCTTGATATCACACAGGTATGAGTACATCGTCAAAATCATCGAGAGACTGACCGAAACATCACCAGGACAGTTGCTTGAAATCAAGATTTTGAATCGAACTAAATTTGAACTATTTTGTAGCACGTTCCGAGGCATAATTTAGAGGAGGAAGGAATTATTAAAGTCTAAGAACATTAAGGTATACACTGACTTAGCAAATATCATGGGATAGTCACCTAATAGCGTGTGGGGCCTCCTCTGGTCCTGTGAACTGCAGTGAGACGCCGTGGAAGTGAGTCGACAAGTCCCCGTAGTCCTCTGGACGCAGCTGACACCAAATCGTTTGCTGGTCTGTTCGTGGGTGCAGGATCCATGACACGGAGCCTGCGTTCCGGGACATCCCAGATATGCTCGATAGGGTTCATATCGGGGCTCCTGGGTGGCCATGGCATTCGTTGGACCTCCGCTGCATGTTCCTGGAACCATTCCCGGGCGACGTGGGAGCGATGTGGCGGCGCATTATCATCTTGAAACACAGCAAAACCGTCTGGGTGCTGGAAGGCCGAAAATGGGTGGAGATGGTCTCCGAGCAGCTCAACATACCGTGTACCACTCAAAGTCTCTTCCAGAACAACTAGGGGGCCCATTCCATACTTGAAAATGCACCGCAGACCATAACAGAGACACCAGCGCCCTGGACCACACCTTCGAGGCAGGTGGGATCCATTGCTTTATGTAGTCTGCGCCATACACGGCGCCTCCCATCGGCATGGCGCAGTTGAAATCGTGATTCATCCGACCATATCACGTTACGCCATAGTTCCAGTGTCCATCCCTGGTGACTGGCGACAAATGCGCGTCATTGTGCCCGATGACATTGGGTTAACAGTGGCAGCCGTGTGCGGCGCCGGCTCCCATACCCCATAGAACCCATGTTCCTACGGAGTGTCCACTGGGACACGTGTCTAGCACAGCGTGTGTTGAATTGAGCCGTGATTTGTTGTACGGTTGCCCGTCTGTCACTATTGACAATCCGTCTCAGATGTCGCCGGTCACGGTCATCCAGGGTGGCTGGACGGCTGGTCGTTCATCTGTTGTGAACGGTGACACCCGCATTCAACCATTCACGATACACCCTGGACACGGTTGATCGTGTGAAGCCGAATTCCCGCACCACTTCCGAAATCGCACTTCCCATCCGTCGGGCACGGACCACCATACCCCGTTCGAACGATGTCAGCTCACGACGACGTTCCATGTTACACCTGTTACATGCATAGCCACTGCTCACAAGGTCTCCTATACAATTGCCGCTGGCAGACAACACGCCTGCGCATCAGTGCTCCGCTATCCCATGACATTTGCTCAGTCAGTGTATATCGTTGTTGCATCTGAAAAAATCGCTGTGAGAAATATTTTAGCTTAGAACTTTCGCCGGTAAGTTTTTGTCATCTGAGGTTCCATATTGTGCGACATGACGTCAAGGAATTGTCGCTCATGCTGTCTGTGCTGCGGGTCAGTATCTCTCCAAAAATATTATCGCGTAGCGGTTTTCGCAGACGCAACGACGATATGTATGTAGGAATGTATGTATGGAAAGCAAAACAAAGCAAAGTCAGCTCCGTACAGGCCATGAAGGCCCTTGGAGGAGTGGAAGGTAAAGGCTTCCACCATTGTTAACCTCAACACGTGATGGGGTAGAGTGGTTAGCTCTACGCCCGGCCGCCTTTGCCCCCAGGAATTAACCTGGTACTCATTTTTTGTGTAGGCTGAGTGAACCTCAGGGCCACATGCACCTCCGGAAGCGGAAATCTCGTTTCTTAAATTTTACGACTACCTGACGGGGATCCCCACGTCCTTCCGGGCGAACCGAGCACGCCTTTACCGCCTCGGCCAGGCAGCCCCTATGTATGTATGTATGTATGTATGTATGTATGTATGTAAGTATGTATTAATTTATTTATTGAGGCCTTTCCTTTTGATGGACTAAACATGGCCGAAGGCTGAGCACAGTTGTTACGAATGTATATAATGAAATTACAGACGATAGTCAACCCCTATAGTATTTATATATGAAATATGACACTTAAGTCGATATCTAATATTCAGTTGTTTCACTTTTTCATTCTTGACTGTTTTGTGATGAAAATTGTTTTGTGTATATCAATGTCCAGCTGTCGAAACGAAAGAAACAAATTTATTAGTCATTGAGAAGGAGAAGAATGTTACAAGCTCTTCTTGATTTAGGAAGAAAATGTTATACGATGCAGTAGTTGTTACCAGTATCGAACCCTTTAAGTTAAAGGGTTCAGTATCATGCATGAGATTTAATGGAATTAAAATAATATTCATGTACGCTTTGCTAATAACGATAAAGTCGCTTAAGTGCGGCCAGTATCCAGTATTCGGGAGATAGTAGGTTCGAACCCCACTATAGGCAGACCTGAAGATGATTTTCCGTGGTTTCCCATTTTCACATCAGGCAAATGCTGGGGCTGTACCTTAATTAAGGCCACGGCCGCTTCCTTCCCACTCCCAGCCCTTCCCTTCCCATCGTCGCCATAAGACCTATCTGTGTCGGTGCGACGTAAAGCAACTAGCAAAAAAAAAAAAAAAATAACGATAAAGAACTGTTGAAGTAAAGTTTCCTTACAGGTTATGAAACGTGAACGAAACGTAAAATCATAAAATAAGCTTATTAGCAGTATTTCAAGAGCCTTCAGGCAAGTGTGTTTCCGTTCTAGTGCTACCATACAACTTACGTGTGTATTACGGAAAATGATGTGTTTTTCAAAGTTTTAGGGCCAAGAACAAGAGTTGGAATTTGATAATATAATGTCGAGAGCAGCTTTAAAGATGTACGAGTAAACACAAAGGAACTGTAGGGAATGTCAACTGAATGGTAAATATGATAGGTCTGAGCGAGACGGCATGATTCCTGTATAAGGTAAGTGTAAAGCTTTATTTTTCTTAATAAAGTTTGTTTGTATTATTTCTCTGAATTTAATTTAATTTTACGTACATAATTACAGTTTGATTTAGATTGATACGTTTAAGATGTTTGAAGGAGAATGAAAGGGTCTTGAACGTATTTAACAGGTGGATAATTTAGTGATGATGATAGTAATATTCAAACGGATAGGTATGATGACTGTGATAGAGTTGGAAAAGAATTTTGGATGGATATGAACCAGGATGAAAGCATGTATTAAATATGATTTCTTGAAATTCAATCGTCAACACATGTGCTAAAGGTAATTTTATTCATATCAATGTTACAAGTGGAATTTATTGAAATGGTTTGTTACCGTGGCATATGAATTTTAGAATATATTGAAGCCAGGGATCATCGAAGGAGTATGAAGACGTTGAGGATTTTTTCGCAATGTGTAATTTCTCAAAGCAGCTGCTATATACGAGTCGAGTGGATAATTGCTGAAGGGGATACAGATCTTCGAATACGAAAACGATGTATAAGAATATGTCTTAAAGTAAAGGATGGATAGAATCTTCGAGTTGTAATATAATGTGGGAAACGGGGTTATTGATTGCAACGTTATAATAACCTATGGGTGGTTATAAGAATTGTAGAGATTTTTCAGAATAGTATGAATGATAAATAAGAAGGAAATTACGAATACTCGATAATGTTTCAGTTGAGCTACTACGTGGGTAAACGTCGTTGTATTAAAACAGTTGTGAATGCATTAAAGTTATTAAAAGTTCCAGTGGTCGTGATTCATGTGATTATATGTACAACGTCCTTAGAAATCGCTACATGCCCTAAATTTTATCACGGTATTATTTATGAACAGCGGAATAATATTAATTTTATTTATTTATTATGCCTTTGTAGGTGGCGAAGTTAGGGCTCTTGGCCCTCTCTTACACTTAACCACTGTAGTGATACATCATTGAGAGCAGAGTTTGAGTACATATTATGTAGTAAATAATAACCTACACAAAAATACATTACACTTTTCTAACTGACATTCATTCGATCATTCATTCATTCATTCATTCCAGTCATACAACGTAGTCAGCTGCATTCAGCAGGCAGTCTCGGCAAGCAGTCTTAAATTTAAGTAATGAGGTGGAATTTCTGACACTAACAGGCAGGGAATTCCAAAGTCTAGAACCCGCCACAACAAAGAAATTGTTGTACATAGAGGATCGGTGAACAGGAATAGAAAGGGAAGAACCGGAGCGGGTATTACTGCTGTGAAAGGAGGACATATACTTAAGCTGGGATGAAATGTATAGTGGTCTGTCTTCAGAGAGCAGTCTGTATATCTGTATCAGTATGTGATACATTCGTCGTTTGTCAGGTTTCAGCCATGAGAGTGTGATAGTATGGGGTGACATGTGTATCATAACTCAGACTGTATATAAATCTAAGGCAACAATTAAGCGCTCGCTGAAGTTTAGAAGTCTGCTCTTTTGTTGCGTCTACCAGAATGACGTCACAGTAGTCGAGGACGGGAAGCACTAGCGTTTGTATGAGTTTGACTCACACATTACAAGGTAAAATATCGCTATTTCTTTTAACCGAATGAAGTATCGAAAATATTTTTTTTACACACATTCTTAATATATTCAGACCAATTTAAAGTTTCGTTCATTGTCACTCCTAGATTTCTCACAGTTTGGATGAATGGAATAACTCTACCATTCAGTATAACTGGAGGAATAGTTTCGTATCTTAGTGTGGCCAACAATTTTTGAGAGCCAATAATGATTGCTTGCGTCTTGGAGGGATTAAGAAGGAGGGAATTTTTCAAGGAGTAAGCGTTAAGTCGCTGAAGATCAGCATTGATGCCTGCTATGGCATGCTGCAAATCAGAGGTCTTACAGTGACAGTAAATTTGTAAGTCGTCCGCATAAAGATGGTAGCTACAATTCTTTAAATTAGATGAAATGTCGTTTATATACAAAATAAAGAGCAATGGGCCTAAAACACTACCCTGCGGCGTGCCTTCCTTCCTGGTTAGCCAGTGAGAGGTTTGATCAAGGGCTATAATTCGTTGCGCGTGATTTTTGAGGTACTATGAAAAGAAATTAATAGTTCGTTGTTCGAAGTAGTAAGATTGCATCTTGTTTAATAGAGTCTGGATGTTTATAGTGTCAAATGCGCTACTGAAATCGAGGAGAGTAAGTATTGTCACTAGTCTTTGGTCCATTGCGTGCCGTATGTCATCAGTCACTTTGAGCAGGGCAGTTGCTGTGCTGTGTCCCTTATTGAAGCCAGATTGCAATGGGTCTAGGAGAGAATGGTTATTTAAGTATTCCAACACCTGCTCATGAACCAGACGCTCGAGTGCATTGGAAATCGCTGGTAAGATTGATTTGGCTATATAAAGTAGAATTTGTTCTTTATCCTATAGCATAACTCCAGGGTGTGAGTCAGTAGCGTAGCCAGGATCTGCCGATAGAAGGGGGAGGCGGGTGGTTGTAGTTACAAAATGATGGTGGAACACAGTGAATGTGCATGAATTACTTGTCGTTATAAAGACTCTGATGAAAGTGAATTACAGATCTGTTGGTTCTAAAATTATGCTGCTAAATGTTTATTTAGTTTATTGTCAGTTTTTGTTTATGTTTTTTTGCAAAAAGTGCACGGGAGTGGGGGTTCTAACCCCACAGTAAACATCCTCCCCCCGTCTATGCCACTGGTGTGAGTTGATTTAGGGCGTTTTGTTACCGAAAACTCTTGGAGAGATGAGAATAGTATTATAATGCCTTACTGTTGTATATTAACTATCGTGGACTTGTCATTTCTTCCTATTCTATTTATCTATACTAATATTGTAAAGAGGAAAAATTTGTTTGTTTGTAATGGACAGACTCAAAAACCACCGAACCGATTTTAAAAATTTCTTCACCTATAGCAATCTACATTGCCAGTGAGTAACATGGGCTGTATTTTATTTTCAAAACAATTCGTGGTGGGGGGCACGGGGGTGGGGGAGTATAAAAATAACAGGCTAATATAGGCAAACTGTCGAATTTGTAGTATAAGGACGAGACAAAGCTCAATTTAATCCTCTTGACGCAAATAACGAAACTCGGTAAGCCCTACGGGCCCGAAAACCCTGTTTTAGGGCCCTAAGACCAACCGTTACGGAGATATTGGCACCACACTAGCCCTGCTCTAGGAATCGGATAAAAGAAATGAACTGCCGTAACCATGGCAACGTCGGCTACAGTATTCTAGAGCAGCGAGATTATGTATGTACGTTTGGGCATAGCTGCCAACCAAAATTGGTACGAATAAGATTTAATATCTAGAAAAATATATTGTGTAAGGCACTCATAGGACTCCTTTGGGCCGGGATGGAAAGGGGGTGAAGTATAAAAATCTTACTACTGTATATATACAAATGGATGTATGTGTGTGTGTGTAAATGACACATCTCCTCCTAAACCACTGGAGCAATTTCAACCAAACTTGGTACACGTACTACTTATTATCGGGAGACGAGCACTCTGGGGGTAAGCCATCCCTAGCGCCCTTAAGAGAGGGGGGTCAGGCGGTAGTTTAAAAATAATCGAGAATAATGTCGAATTCATAGTTTTCGGGGTCGCTGAGTTGAGAAGTAATACTCCAGAATGTTTTAAAGTCCAAGTTCATGCCCCTTTTAGGTGGGGAGCGAAGGGGGGTGAGATATAAAAATAATGAAAAACAGTTTTGAATCCATAGATTTCAGGGTCTCTGAGATGAATAGTAATACTCCGGATTGTTTGCAAGTCCAAGTGGGGGGCGGAGAGGGTGAGATATAAAAATAATCGAGAAACTATATATAAAAATCTTATCTTCTTCTTCTTACTATATATAAAGATGTATGTGTGTGCGTGGGTGTGTGTGTGGGTGTATAAATGACATCTCCTAAACCACTGGAGCAATTTCACTAACCTTGGTACACTTATCAATTAGTATCAGGAGACAAACCGCGTGGGGGTAAGACACCCGTAGCTCCCGCATGGGCAGGGGGCGAGGGGGGTGGTATAAAAATAATCTAGAATATTATCGAATCCATGGTTTTCGTGGTCGCTGAAATGAATAGTGACACTTTGAATTTTTAAAAGTTCATGTTCAGCCCCCTTTGGGGTGTGGGTGAAGGGGGAGTGAGATATAAATGTAATCGAAAACAGTTTTCTGGGTCACTGAGATGAATGCTGACAATCCAGATTTTTTTTATCTCTTAGGGGGGTGCGCGAGAGGGGGACAGTCTTATTGACAGTTGAAATCCTGTACATCGTATGTATAGTGCGACGGCTAAATACATAATAGTTATCACTTATTAATTTTTGACAGGTTCAAATACTTCCCAGTCCAATCGAGCTTCCATAAGGACGAAGTTTTAATCGAAAATTAAATAATCTAAAACTTGAAATCAAACACATCTAAATAATTCTAAAACTACATAATAGATCGTAACATATCAATCTGCAAGTCAAAGAGGAATTATATAAAAATTCACATCACGCATAACTAACTGGTAATGCGAATCTTAAAGGTAAATATCCAGAAAATATCTGGGCAACGCCGGGTACTACAGCTAGTTACTACATATTTTGATTTTGGTGTGAATGTATTCTTTAATTATTTTGGTGGTGATGTACTGAGTTAGAGCACCGGACTTCTTTCATGCTGAACAGTTACTTTCTTTATTTGTTTTAGTTTACAGGAGTTTCAACGCTATCCATTTATTAGGGGTTTCTCCTTTCTAGTTCTAATTATCCTTTGAATCTATTGTGTATAGTTCCAATTGATGGAATTCAGAGAAATTACTTTAAACAGGAAACGCACATTATTACGAACCAAATTAAGGTAACAAAACGTTTCTTGATATTTTTGAAGAATAGTGCTCCGATTAGTCCAAAAATGTCTCGGGCCTCAAGAGGAAATTCAAGGTGATTTTAAAATGTTTAATTACAGTTAGCCTCACGTCACATAGATACAGCTAGGTCTTATGGCGACGATGGGATAGGGGAGTGGGAAGGAAGCATTCATGGCCTTAATTAAGGTACAGCCCCAGTATTTTCCCGGTGTGAAAACCACGTAAAACCTTCTTCAGGATTACCGACAGTGAGTTTCGAACGCACTATCGACCGAATGCAAGTTGATAGCTACGTGACACAAACCACAAGGTGAATTAATTAACCAGGAAATTAATTTGCCCCTTCCAAGGAGTATTTTGTTTGCTGGTGGTTTAACATCACATCAACTCGCATAGGACTTGCTGTGACAATGGTAATGTAACGGTTCAAATCCCGTTACAAGATGATATCTGTATTATTATTATTTTGTCTGTAATATTATTACTATTATTGTAACTATTATTATTGTTCAATTCAATTCTGCAATGATTATCGCTTGCGTGATTGTATTTAATTTATTGTGTATGTATATGTGTGTGAATATTAGCATTTAACCATGTAAAGTAAGACTTACTACATAATAACATATATGGATATGTTTTGTAATAAGTTTCGATGCAATACTGTTAGCGTAACTGCCGAGTCATCGCTATGTCATTGTGTGTATTTAGCGATGAACTCATTTTTTGGAAAGACCGAGAGTGCCCTAGGTAATTTCAACATAGTGTGTAACATTTGTCGCCAGGTGGGAGTAATATTACAGTTATTTCTGGAGACTGCGTAGGTGTGTCAACAAAGGTTATATATACTAGGACCAGCGTCTTATAGGCGTTAGTCAAATGGATGGTGAACAGTGAGGCAGTCAATTGGTAGGTGAGACCTCAGACGGTCAGTTCAGTTGGAGGGAGATACTTACCATGAAGTCATATAGAAGGAGAGACTTGCCATGAAGTCATATGGATGGAGACACTTGCCAAGACGTGTTGTACTGAGATGATAGTAGTCAGTCATCTGGATGGAGAAGCAGCAGTTACATGGATAATTAGTCGTCGTTGAAACAAAAATAATACATCACCAAATTAGGCTTGAGACACCTACAGCAAACACCGACTCAAAGGAATACGTCGTAATTACACTCAAAGTGTTGAAGGTACAGTCAAGTGAACAGTGAGAGATAAATTTCTTGTATAAATTTTTTATGTCCGGTCAAGAGGAATTCAAATGTACTGCCTAGTTTCTTTCAGTTGTAATATCATAATTTTATATTTTCATCTGATTTATCGCAGCAAGTCTTACTATTTTGCTATACAATTTAAAGAATATATTTTGTTCTATCAGATCTCCTTTTCCTAGAACCTACATGGTTTGTTGTCAAAAGTAAGCTTATTACCCCGCACCCTTTTATTTAGATATTACAGTATACAAAAGGACTGAGAAAGAGGCGATCGTGTTATTATATTAGGGTACAGTCCCATTAATTTCCTGGTATAAAATCGATAATCACGGAAGACTATCTCCAGGACTGCTGATAGTATGAGGTTTCGCATCTGCCTTTCCTGAATTATTCATTTCCTGAATATTGTGTTTTGAGGTATATGTCATTAAGAACTACCAATGAAATTGGGTTTTTGAATTGCTAAACACGCCTACCATTTAATATTTCATTTCAGCCGTCCACAATATCACCTATTACTTTCATAGAAACATAATATACATTTTTAATGAGTAGGAACTCCTGTGGTTAAAGTAAGAATGAGTTCAAAGGGCTCAATGGTAGTAAAGTGTCGTTTTATCTCATCACGTTACCTTTTCATAGTTTAAGGTGAGCTCCGGGATGTTATTCACTTTAGAAGGGTGTCAGTTTACATTCCCCATTCCACTCATCAGTGATCAGTCTAGACTTCACAAGCTGTATTGGAGGTAATGGGAATGTTGTATAGTGACACGCTTAGGGAGCTCAAAGTATTTGGCAAGTTTAGCGCAGAGTCGTTCCTTCCTTAATTAACATTCCTCTATGTAGACGCACGATAACTCTAAAACTAGCAAGTCGGGCGCAGCGAGGAATTTTCGTTATCAATTAGAAAGAGGCTTACCTAAAGATAATGCTGTCATTGCCACCACAATACTTGCTGCTGAAGACTAGGGAAAACCCATATGCTTAATGATAGTGAAATATACGGAGCAAACTTGCCGCGCGGTTAGGGTCACGCAGCTGTAAGCTTGCATTCAGAAGATGGTGGGTTCGAATCCCACCGTCAGCAGCCCTAAAGTTGGTAGTTTCCCATTTTCACACCAGGCAAATATGGGGCTGTACCTTAAGTAAGACTGCAGCAGCTACCATCCCAATCCTAGACCTTTCCCATCCTTGCATAGCCGACAAACGTATGTGTTAGTGTGATGTTAAAACAGTAGAAAAGAACTAATTCACATACAAAATTGACATGAAGTCTATCTGCCTACCGAAACATCATGTCGAAGCCGCTAAGCGGAATTTCATGAAAGTCTGCAGAAACATTCTCAGACTTGTTTCAAAATGTTGATCTGCAAATGTGTTATTTGCAAATTATTTGCAAAATATTGCCTAATAGAGTGATGGGCGATGAAGAGTCGCGTAATAGCTTAAGGCGAGATTATGTCTCCTTCTGACTCGAATACGTCAAAACTGAAGAACCAATTGAGCTGAAATTTAGTGTGGACACATTTCAGATATTCAGGTCACATACGGGTCTATTCTGAGTTACCAATAATTAACCCTTTAAAAATGGTGGAGATTAATATGTAGGTACTTTCTGAAGTTGCACATGCTTTAAACTCTAAAAAACAAAAGAATGGGCAAATGGTTACTCCTATCACAAAAGAAAGCCTAGCATATGTACTTAAAATTCATTTTTCTATCAAGTAAGTCATGTGCATCTTCCTTGTAACACTAAGGGTTCTCTAGAAAATTACGCTTTTGCTTGTTAAAGTACGGTTCAACAATAACATACAGTGACTCTCTAAGGTATGCTCTGTATCTTCTGCTGCCACTCACCCTCACTAGATGGCATTACAGCTGCATTTGCACAAAAAAGTAATACATCAACGAAGGGTGCATCAGGTACTTACCTTATAGTTTGATGTGTGAAGTAGTATTTGTTAAAGTAGATATTTTTGAACTATATTTAGTATCGGTGTAAATGGAATTCAAATAAGATACTATCCAGACACTTTTCCATAAATCATCATCATCGCTATGTAATTATTCAGCTCCATTTGACAGCAGAAAACAGGCAATTGCCATATAATTTTATTCATGTATACTTCACAAAGCTCTATTCAGACTTGTCTGTCCTCGAAGGTATCACTGAGCTCTTTCGATATTTGTGCTTGAAGGCCATTAAGCTCTATCCATATTTGTTTGTCTATGAATGCCTCGATAATCTCTTTCTATATTCGTCTGTATACGAATTCCTCACTACGTTCTTTCAATATTTGCCTGTCCATAAGCGCCTAACTAAACTCTTTCCAAATTTCACCGCCCTTGAATGCTTCGGTAATCTCTTTCCAATATTTGTCGAAGGACGCGTCAAGAAAGTCTTTGCATATTTATCGTGCATGAGTACTGTATATCGCTAAGCTCATAATATATTCGTCTGTCCATGAACATCTTAACAAGCTCCTTTCATACTTATCTGTCCATGACTTCCTCACTATTCCCTTATCTGTTCGTTCATAAATGCTTCACTAAACACGATCCATAATTGTCAGTGCATGAATGCCCGGGTAAGCTCTTTCCATATTTGTCTGACCATGAATGTCCACGTAAGCTACTTCCATGTTTGTCTATTCATGAATGGCTTACTAATTCTTTCCAGGTGTGCAAATCTATGAATAACTCTCAGTGGCGTATGCTCGTATCAAGACGTGGGCTACCACTAGACTTAGCAGCTTTGCAAGCTACTGCCAATACTCAACAACTGTCAGTGGAGATGGTAGCCTAAGGTTTAGCAAATTAAAGTCTGGCTTTGTGGCTAAATGGATAGAATGCTTGCCTTTGGTCTGATAGGCCAGGTTCAATTTTCAGAATCAACCCCTTCACACTGTTAATTCCCCTGGCTTGTGGACTGAGTGTTTATGATGTCTTCACCATTCATTTTATCCTCATTAGGTCACCCCCAAGCCTATACAGATGCCATGCACCATTATTATTATTATTATTATTATTATTATTATTATTATAAATAAACATGTTGAATTTTACAGCGGTCGTACCCATCGTTCACTGGTTAATTAGCTTCCTGAAGATCAGTGGTGGTGTCCGACCTGTGATAACGGGTTCGATTCCAAGCAACAAAAGAGAACACTAAACCTGAAAGAATGCATTTCATTTTAGCAGATCTACCAATAAAAATGTAACAATATTACTCCTAGAACAGCAGCCCTGCAGTGTCTTCGTACAAGGATGTAGATGTAAACGGGAGTGAAATACCAGTGCTCTGTCATCTATATAATTAAGTCGGAAGTATGAGGTGAGGAAATATATACGATGAGCAAAGCATGGTTGATAGCAGCGGCGATCTGGCGGAACGAAGCCTAGCACAGCTATCACCCCGGTCCCAGCACCTATCGGACATACGTCAGCAAGTCGCGCGAGGTGGGTGGAGGGGAGAGGGACGAGAGTTTGGGCTACAATATCAGTCCCCGATGCCTTGCTCACAGAAATACATTACCGTACGTGCGACGTTTTTTCTCACTGCTTTCAAGTTTTGTAAATGGAACAATGTGTCAGATGCTTACATTATAATCTGCATTAGACTTCTATCATTCTCATTTCAGGTTTGGGCTTCACCGATAGCCTTGGTAGCCTTCAGTATACGCCACTGATAACTCTATTGTATAACCTTTAAAACTGTATACCTCTGGCACGAATGGCTCACTAAAACCTTCCCGGTTTACGAATCTATGAATAGCACCTTTAAATTCTATAACTAGAATAAAAACGACTAAAATAAATTCTATAACTCAAAAATTATTTTCCAATGAACATCAAGAAAGATATATTCCACGCGGATATAGTCGACGGCCTGTTCTTACATATGGTGCTAAGACTTGTCTCGAACAGTTAAATACATTGGTTGCTTGCCACAGAAGAATGGAAAGAAGTTTGCCAAGAATTTCCTTGATGGTCTGTCTGAAAAACACTGATATCATGTGCAAGACTGAAGTCAAGGACAATGAAAGAGAAATCTAGACTCAATAGTGGATTTCAGCAGGTCATATAGCGAGACTGAATTCTATGAAGTGGACAAGGATGATGTACAGTGAGGCAGAAGATGTCATTCAACCAGATGGTCTGATGTCCTGAAACGAATTGCAGGGCCAATTTGGAAGAGGACTTCATGTAGCAGAGGAATTTGGAAGAAGTTTGAGGAGGCCTTTGTCCCAGGAGGGGCTTCAACAGAACAGAACAGAACAGAACAGAACAGAACAGAACAGAACAGAACAGAACAGAACAGAACAGAACAGAACAGAACAGAACAGAACAGAACAGAACAGAACAGAACGGAACGGAACGGAACGGAACAGAACAGAACAGAATGACAGTCGCAGTCAGCTCTTGTCATGTGTGTCTGTCCATTAATGACTCAAAAAAATTCTTCCCAGACTTGTCTATCCATGAATGCCTCACTATGCTTATTCCAGGCTTACAAAAATCCAAGACTGCCTATATAAGCTCTTTTTAAGTTTGTGCATGAAGATATCACTAACCCCGTTTCAGATCTGGCGGTAGTGATGATGATTGGAAATTTTAAAGAGAAGTACAACGAAGCAACCATCTCTTTTCAACACTAATCAGAAAAGGAAGGATCATGAAAGGCGTGAAAATGACTCCCTAGGTTTCACAATTCTTATACCGTCGGGGTCACAAGATAACAAGAGTTGTCCAAGGGAGATCGGAGGAGGCTGGCTCGCGACGTTCATGAAGTTTCAACCATTGCAGCTGTATGTGATAGGTGGTTACGTGTTCATCACGCTTGGGATTTGTAGTGCACCGGTAATGAACACATGCGCTTTGTACCCTCTGTAGTTTGATGTTCAAAGTTTAAGATTTATCGTTATATATGACTGAACGATAGTCAATAAGTGGGAATATCAGACTTTGAACTAGTACCTTTCACATGTAAGGTGGTGTACAAGACACGCCACGCTTCAAAACATTTGTGGATGATAACTTTTCTGATTACATTTGACTACAATCAGACCAGAACAACGTTCTCTTGAAAATTAGGCATATTATATTGTAAACGGTGTCAATATAAGATCTCGAATCTTTATCGCTGGGAGGGATTCGAGATCAACAGTTTTCAGGACTATTACCTGGATAATAGCCACATTTAATTGGAGGCTATGATATACGCTCCATTCGATCAATCAAGAGATGTCATGATCAAAGTGCTTTATACAAGAAAGTGCGTTAGTGGGACTTGGTGGAAGTATGCTCGTAATTCATCAGCATACATATGAAAGTCACTGCTTTTAAAGACTTCAGAGCTGTCATGGCATGCGATATATAGAAACACGTAATGGAACAAGCATTGATCTTTGTGGTACGCCACGTTTTGCTGATTCCCAGTTAGAGGATCGTCCGTCAAGGAAAGCGACTCTTTGTGATCTATGAGACAGATGTGATTGAAACCACGACAGAGCACTCTGAGAGACGCCCACTAACTTCAGCTTAGCAAGAAACAACTCGTGGTTAACAGAGTCAAATGCCTTAGAGAAATCAAAGGGGCATAAGACTGTAAGCTGCCTCTTATCAGTGGTGGACGTATATTCATTGTAATTTTCATCAGAGCAGTAGTAGTTCAATGGCCCTTCTTGAAGTCAGATTGGTGGGTATTTATGTGGTATTTAGAGATATTCACTTATCTTCTTATGAACAATTTTTTCTAGGGCCTTATTAAGTGAACAGAGGATGTAGATGCGTCTAAATCACTAAATACTGCTGTTCCTTGTTTGGGCATAGGTCGTACATTAGCACGCTTCCATTCTGAGAGATAAACTTCATTCTGAAGGGAAAAGTGAAATAAATGTAAAAGGCCGGGAAGAAATATGTCGATACAGGTAGAAATCACGGATATTGAAATATCTGGACCTTTACCTTTAGTTCGAACCGTTAAATGTTTCTACCTCTGAAGGTTATACGTACATGGAATAGAATAAATATTACTTGGAGAGAGAACAATATAATGTTTGGTAGTCTCTGATACTTTCAGAGAATTGGAACTGGAGACTGATTTCATAATAAGTATCTGGCTATCTAGAGAGTCCAATACCAAGTGATTTTGCAGCATACGAAGTAGCTGAGGTACTCTTACAATTACGGAATATGATGTTTGTGTTATTCACTTCAGTGTTTCTAATGACTTGGTTTGTGTCGTTACGTAAGATCCTGAATTTTCATGGCTTTTCTTATCAGTTCCTTAATACGCTTATTGAACCATGGTCCTGATTGGTGTTTTACGGGAATAATTTTGTGGGGCGCATGCTTGTCGTGCAGAGAAAGTACAAAGCTGTAGAAGAGAGAGAATTTTTCATCTACGTTATTGGACTGAAGAACATATTCCAGGGTAGCAATTCAGTATTAGCATGGAAATAATTTTCGTCAAATTTACTCGAACAAGATATTTTGGAATTTGTTTTGACGCGTATAAAGGGAATTGAGCATACAGGAAATAAACAATTAAAAACGAGAGGGAAAGACATTGAGGATGGGCATCGCCAGGTCGGGGCAGTATGGCGGGTGCAGAAGGATGTCTCATCCAAGCTATTTCAAGGTGACTTTCACTGGTTTTCCTGTGTGAGAGGGTGCATTGTCGTGTAACAAAATCACTTTGCCGTGTCTTCTGGCCCATTCCGGTCGTCTTTCAATCACTGCGTGATTTAAATTAATCATTTGTTAGCGATAGCGTTGTACATTGACGGTTTCGCCGTGCTTCAAGAGTTCATAATACACAACACCGCCGAAGCGATTTGGCGAAACCATCTTTCACATGTTCTAATCGATGGCGCGTGTTCACTATATGTTTCTACCAGCAAACTATGATTTTCCAGAGCCTTTTTCTTTTGATTAAATAAGAAAAGCAATGCGTGCCGCAAATGTTCCTTTTCAGGCACAAACGTCGATATGATCACTGAACGATAGAACACAGACGCTAGTGTTTGGCGGACTCAACTTGTGTGTGTTGGTAGGTTAATGTCAGGCCAACAAACTGATGTATGTGTCAAATTCACACGCTGCGTACTGTTCGGTGGCGCCATCTCTTAGTGAAAGCGGAAAATACTTTTGCATACACCTGGTACACTTAAAATGTCTGCTATCAACACCAGAAATTACTTTAGGTGGGGTTGTAGAATAACACCCACGGTATCCCCTGTCTATCGTGAGAGGCAACTAAAAAGTCCCCAGGGGACCTTGACTTGGGAGCGTGGGTTGGCGACCACGATTCCCTTAACTGAGTCTTGTCATTGTTTCCAGTTACTTGTGATAGGATCCTCACCTTCATCTATTCTATCCAACCTCCCTTGGTCAACTTTTGTTATGTTCCGACCTCGACGGAATTAGGTTTGCGTATTCTACGGAGTCTTTCATTTTCACGCCCTTTGTGGCCCTTGTCTTTTTTGGTCGATACCTTCATTTTCAAAATGTCGGACACCTTCCATTTTCTCCCTTTGATTTGTGTTAACATGGGTATGGTTGTCCAGTTGTACTCCTTCTTAAAACAGTAATCATCACCACCACTACCTATCAACACCAGAATTCGAGTATTAGATTACCATGTTAGAATAACGCTAGTCTGAACCCTCTATCATTTTCACTACTATAATGATTACATTTCGAATAATACAGCACTCCTTCAGTACGAAATCTAGAATAGATTCCTTGCCGCATTATCTTCAGAGTTTAGAGGAATGATTGAAGGCAAGTCCTCTCAGTTTTAATAACTGCGTTCCTTATGGGGATCATGTATCAAGGTGTTAATATAAGGAAACATCTTCATTGGGGTAATCACATAAATGGTATTACAAATAAAGGGTGCTGACCTCTGCACATGGTTATGAGGGTATTTAGGGGTTGTACTAAGAATGTAAAGGAGAGTGCATATTCCAGTGTACGGGATACTCACCAGGATTACTTGATTCAAGAACTGGAAACAATCCAAAGAAAAGCAGCTCGATTTGTTCTGGGAGATTTCCGACAAAAGAGTAGTTTTACGAAAATGTTGCAAAGTTTGGGCTGGGAGGACTTGGGGGAAAGGAGACGAGCTGCTCGACTAAGTGGTATGTTCTGAGCTGTCAGTGGAGTGATTTCGTGGAATGCCATAAGTAGACGAATAAGTTTGGGTGATGTTTTTAGAGGGAGCAAAGATCGCAATATGAAGATAAAGCTGGAATTCAAGAGGACAATTTTGGGCAAATATTCGTTTATAGGAAGAGGGGTTAGGAATTGGAATGATTTACCAAGGGAAATGTTCAATAAATGTTCAAATTCTTTGCAATTATTTAAGAAATGACTAGCTAAACAACAGCTAGGGAATCTGCCACATCGGCGACTGCCCTAAATGGACATCAGTGGTTATTGATCGATTGATTGAATGATTTATTTATTTATTTATTTATTTATTTATTTATTTATTTATTTATTTATTTATTTATTGAACGGTGGTGATTGACCAATTTTTTCTCTCTCTCTTCATGTCCCAATAATAAAAGACATGTTTTCTCTTGCGGTGAATAGGATGAGTTTGGGACTGGGAAGATGCAATTTGATCAGTAATAATAATATATGTACCGGGAGGTACACCTCAACGCTGCACATTAAAAACTAGCGCCTAAATAAACTCCTCTATTGGTCAAACAGTGAAACTGAAACTACACTAACTTGGAACTTTAATCAAAAGACGTCACCACTAAAATATTGAGTAATTTTGTTATTGTGCAGTTTCCTAACCTGAGTGAATTTCTACTTGTTTTGTTTGACATTCATCAAGAAGTTTGGACATTTTTCCACAGAGGACATCACTAAAAACTATGATCATGCACCCCGGTGCGAAGTGAAAGAACTTATGATTTAAAGAAGTTTTGTATTTCTAGGTTTTTGCAACTGATTTATTTTTGGGTTGGCAATATTTCCTTTTTCTTTCCGCCAGTTTTGAATCTAGCCAATCACAAATTTATGTAATTAATTTTCAACCTATCACAGGCTTCTTGTTCGATTCTGAGTGTTACTTTGAATTCATCCAATAAAATTGAGAGGGTGTGGCTAGTTTAGTCTTGAATGATCTCGAACCTTCCCTGAGGTTTGCGAATTCTACGGAGTCTTTCATTTTCACGCCCTTTGTGGCCCTTGTCTTTCTTCGGCCGATACCTTTATTTTCCGAAGTGTTGGATCCCTTCCATTATCTCTCTCTGTTTATTATTAATAGAGGATGGTTGCCTAGTTGTACTTCCTCTTAAAACAATAATCACCACCACCATCACCACCCTTTCTGACGCCAACCCTATGTTGAGGAATGTAATCACTATTGCGTGATTCTGTAGTGGTTGGTAGTGTAATAATAATAATAATAATAATAATAATAATAATAATAATAATAATAATAATAATAATGCTACTTGCTTTACGTCCCACTAACTAATTTTACGGTTTCGGAGAATTGGCAGTGTTGTGTGTTGTCTGAATATGAAGAGGAGCGTGTTGGGACAAACATAAACAGCCAGTCCCGGAGCCAGAAGAATTAATCAGACGTGGTTAAAATCCCACATTCGGCTGGAAATCGAAACCGGGACCCTCTTAACCAAAGGCCTCAACGCGCCGACCATTCAGCCACGGAGTCGGAACATAATCATCATCGTCATCATCAGCATTATCATCAACTACAAATATGTGTTCTCTTACAAATTCTGAAGTGGAATATAGTGCAAAAATTCTACTTCACTACATGATAAAGACACCTATAAATCCACATGTCAGTGATAAAGGAAACAAAAAAGTTGGGACATTCTAACAAGGCTTCTAATCCCAATTTTAATACTGGGTGCTCTAACGTTGCTGAGATTTTATATAGCTGGCGCCATGGTCTAGGGGTAGCGAGGCTGCCTCTTACCAGGAAGTCACGGGCTCTATTTCCGGCCAGGTTAGGGATTTACCTGGATCTGAGGGATGGTTCGAGGTCCACCAGCCTACGCGTGAACTAATGATGGGATAATCGAATACTTTAAATAAACGAATAACCTCCATCCGATTATTTAAATAATCGAAAAAGTAATCGAATAAAATAATCGACTGTTTCAAATATCACTCATTTCAATAATCGAATACTTTTAATAATCAAATAACTTTCATCCGATTAACCACATAATCGAATAAATAATCGGACGAGTTATTCGAATGGAGTTTCAAATGAATTAATGAATAATCGAAAATATTCACTATTCCATTGCCTCATCCATTCGAATGAATAATCGAAAAATAATCGAATGGAAAAATAATCGAATTATCGAATAAACGATTAGTCCGACTCGTTGGATGAATTGTCAGCGTACTGGCCTTCGGTTCAGAGGGTCCCGGGTTTGATTCCAGACCGGGTCGGGGATTTTAATCGGTTCTGACAATTCTTCTGGCTCGGGAGCTGGGTGCATGTGTCCGTCCCAACACTCTCCTCATCATATTCAGACAACACACCACACTACCAACTACCACGGAACCACGCAATAGTGGTTTAATCCCTCCTTATAGGGTTGGCGTCAGGAAGGATATCCGGCCGTAAAACAGAGTCAAATCCACACGTGCGACGCAGTTCGCATTAGCGACCCGACAGGTGTGGGAAAAAAGTGACAGCCAAATAAAAGGGAAGGATCGAATAAACGATTATTTTGTATTCGATTATCCATCACTAGTGTGAACAACTGAGGAGCTATATGACTGTGAGATAGTGACCCCGGTCCAGAAAGACAAGAACAACAACCAAAGGTTTTGCTACACTGACCACTCCCCACCTCGTATTATGCAGATGGTCTAAGCAGTGGTGGCTTGGAACACCTGGGCATATCGCGTCATGGGAGAGGTGTGACAAACCACACGTTATCAAAGGCGAGAGTCTGGAAATGGGATCGCCTTCGGCCCTCGAATGTAAATACTCCGCTCCGTGGACGGATGCGAAAAACATTTTGAGCCGGGATGTTCTGACACACGAGACTATCATATTCATCTCTCTGAAGTTCAATTAACGGTGTATGGGGATATCTTCCAAGAAAGAATTGAATGAGTTTGAACCACCTTGCATTGCAAGATTCAGAAAAGAATTTAGGAAAGAGATCAGTTGTTCTTCAGTCTTAAACCATTACAACCGTATTCTGAAATGTTCATATTGGTATGGAAATTATATTAGAACAGTAGAGTAATTATGCAGGTATATTTCTAGTGACAGGGTATTATTCCAATTCCTTGAACTGAATAAAAAGTAACCACGGAATCAAGTAATCAAAAAGGAGATAATATATATAGGCAATGAAAAGTTATTTCATCTGACAGAAGTCTCCATAACCCTCGTCGTTCTACAAATTAATTACATTATTTATTCGCTCTACTGGGCGTTAAAGCAGCGTGCAAATATGCATATCTCTTTATTGCATGCAGCGTGGCGATTTATTTACGTAAAAGAACACGGCAAGGACATTTAACAAATATGAGTGACAAAGTGCGATACAGTAGAAGTACTTATGGAACATATGTGTGTTCTGAATATGTAACAACTTCAGTGACCACTCAAAGATAGTTACCGGCGGTTACAGAAATGTAGTTTCAATTGTTTTAATAATAACTAGTCTGTAGATCTGAGGTTTTCGTTTGGGAGACACGGAATTATTGCACACTTATGGTGCAGAATGCATAGGTTTATGAGAGGGCATTAATATGGCATTGGAACCTTGTGAAATGGAACAAGGACAGTTTTAAATTTAAGTGACTTCCGTCTGTTAGGTCATCAGCTCAGAGGCTGGTTGTATCCTCAAATAGCATCACCAAAGGCTATGCAGTTATAGGGAAACCACAAAACCAATGGCAGTACCAAAATGTTAAGTGACTTACGAACCATGAATGGAAGAGGCTGCAACATATTGTACCCTACAGGGCACATCAACACTGCAGGATCATACTTACCTGCTCAGCTGTTCTTACCTACGGGCACCAGCTCAGCTGCAGTCGGCAGAAATGGTCGACAACTGGGTTCTCATGACGAGAGGATCATGGGGAACTCATACAATTACATTAAACTACGAAATGAGGAACACTTGCGCTGCGATCAGAATTTTTGAGCATAAGTTTGTATTCACAACTCAAATTATTTACAATGATTGCACCTGGAGTGCCCAAATAAATGCCCCAAAGGCTCACATCTACAGTTTAAAAAGAAAACAACGAAAATACAATCTGGATGATGACGTTATGCTGAAGTTTGTCGATCTGTGAACCAAGAAAGAACGGATGTGTCCCCCACATGGAAACAGCATCATTATGCCTACGGCATAAAATGACATGATGGTAGAATTAAGGATATCCGCAGAAATTAGCGCTATTCTGAAAGTTTCCTCCCATATCGGGATATTTATATACACAAAAATAGCAGCACAATAAATATAAGAGAAATCTCAGGTAACCTACTCTACCGCCCTATATTACATATTTACCTGGACGTGAACCCACGTCCACCAAGCAGAACTTTGTGTGAAGAGATGGGCTCTCATAACAATTACATCGTGCAGGATACCTTAAGAGTAATACGCAACCACAAGAAAGCAGAAACAACAAAAAAAAGAAAGGAGGTAAACGTTCAAATGAATGAAGCAAAAGTGTCTCCAAAAAGCTTCTCTGCCAAAGGAAAAGACGACCTTCCCCCGGGCAATACAAAGATGGCTGTGCCAACCCCCTCGCAGTGAGCAGACCGGACGTTAACCTCTACTGTCTCGACAAGAGCCTTGCCCATACCACAAAAAAAAAATGTAAACAAACTACTGCCAGACTCCGTACCCTACATCTTGCGCTCTCACAGCTCCCTTTACAAAGGGCTATTATGCTTCTTCGCATAGCGCAGCAAATGGCCACAAAATGAGTGGAGAAAAAATAAATCTCCCTCTACGTATCAGGCTTTATTAACAGGCCACACAAGCCGCAATTATATCATATAAAGTGTTCTACCATACTATCCCATAAAATCATTACCGTCAATACATACGACGGGTCCACAGTAATCTTGGGGGTCAGAGGTTCAAGCCCATGTTTGGCAGAGTCGCACAGAGTCAAATAACATTAATGTCTCCACCTGCGTTACAGATCACGTTCATCTAAGTTACATAAATAGAGCCAAGCCCATGATCAAAATATAATCAGCATGCACACCTAACATCACGCAGATATGTCTGCCCTTCCCCATAAGATGAAAGGATGATTATTCAAGTACCCTAATCACACAAGAGAAAGGAAAACGTATCCAACGACCGACACAAAGACATATCCAGTCTACCGCTCTCAAGCAACTTATATCCGCACGGGACATTACATCTTGCCGTGTTATCAAGATTACGTCATTGTCTGCTTTACATAAAGAGGAAAAACAAATGTATCTAACCTTACCCTTTAGATATATCGAAACAATCTTAATGTGCAGCCTGATGGGCCACAATAAAATCCTATATTAATATTTACAAGTTTAATTCTACTATCTCTGCGTGACTCCCTAACTCTATTACATGTCTAGAAAATCATGGTCCACTTATCTCGTTATAATGACGTCCTCTTCTCCCCCTCCGGGTAGGCTATAGTGATTTAGCCCCTCATGGTGGAGGTCTCGTCCAGGGTCGATTCTTGGAGACCGGTCTTCCCGTCCCGCTGATCCATGGAGCTGTCTTCTTCTTGAGGGATGCCTCGTTCAAGGTAGCGTCTTCGAAGCCACGTTCTGAAGTTCTTGCACCTCACTTCCCTCGGAATACGTCTCGACCTCTTACTACAATTAAATGTTCACTTTAAACATAACGCATCATTCTGGACTTTCGTTTATGTTGAGTTAGCATACAGCTCTAACACTTTGCAATATGACAACTCCTTGTCCTCAATTCTTGTATAACCGAATACTCACTAACTTGTGCACTATGCCATAAACTACTTTCAGCCCTAGAAAACAATCTACTCCGTTATTGTGTTTTCATGCCCGCTTAATTCGGATTCACAAGTCTATCCGAGGATGGATATAGACCTCCGTAGCCTATTGTTCACACTTCCTCGGCACCTCGGGAGCTTCGCCCCTACCGCTATTTATCGGAGTCTATAAGTACGGCGTTCCTTTGTTGCCGATACAATTAGCCACATGCGACCTCACTGATAGGTATCTGAACATTGTCACATCTATGAATCTACCACCTGTAACTCTGTAGATCACCGATTCTCTGGATCAAAGTTACCGCACTGCAATAACTACTGACTGTCTTTGTTCTGAACAAAAGGTTTCTGGCGCAATCTAGGCAGACGCGCGACGCGTACTGGCAGCAATATGATCGTCGACTGGATGCCCCTTTCCATAACTCTCAGCTCTTATAGGAGGCAACATACCAAAAGACGCCCGGGAATCCACCGAGAAACATCTTGAGTCTGGAATGCGGCCACTCCAGATCTTCCCACAGTAGTTCTGCTTGCTGCGTGTTTATTGATCTAATTATATATTAATAAACCTTGAGGTATCTATGGCTTCGTAAAATTCTGGCAGTCATTTCCATCTTTTTATTTTCCTGATAAACCTTCAATTTTACAAATTAGGGCTCGATTCCCGTAGTGTGGTGACCCTGTCTGCTCTCGCTTAAGATTCTGTTAGGTTGGCGCTGGGACTTCCCATAACAAAATCTTATCTCTCTTTCTCTCTTCCACATATATTCCTTCTCACTCGTACACAACCACGCTCTGCCTGGGGAATTACCTTCTCGATTCCCGCGCTCTGTTTAGCATCACGCCCTCACAAGCGGCGTCCTACTGCGCAATATTTTTACTGCATTAAATATCCATTCTCGCGATTAAATAGAATGGTACAATATATAGGAAGAAAATAATGGACATGAATTTCTTTTTTGCTACTGTTTTAACGTCGCACTAACACACCTTGACTATGATAAAGCCCCAGCATTTGCCTGGTGTGAAAGTGGTAAACCACGGAAAACCATCTACAGGGCTGACGACGGTGGGAGGTGGCCACACGGCTGGTCGTCGCATAGCTGTGAGCTTGCATCTGGGAGATGGTGGGTTTGAAGGCGTATATTGTAAATTTATGAGGGGTGTTCAAGTGAAAGGGTACGAAACATCGTAAAAACCAAACCGGTTGAAATTTGAATACGCCGATTTGGGATAACGTAGTGCGACATCTAGGGAAGCGAATGTAGAGTCCGGAGCGTTGGTGCGCATTGCGCGGGAGCTGTCACATGACGCAAGGTGATTTTCACTGTCTTTTTATACGTCCGAACTCCGATACTCATCGAATTTTTCGAGCACGGGAAAACCATTAACAGTGACGTGTTCTGTGAGACACTCCGTAGCCTACGCAAGTTCATCAACAGCAAACGGACTGGGCTGCTCACGGATGGAGTAATTCTGCTCCACGATAACACTCTTCCACACGTCTCCAAGGTCACACAAAGTGTTCTGGACAAGTTCAAGTGGGAAGCATCCGCCCTACATCCCGGACATGTAGCTCTGCGACTTCCATCTATTTGGTCCGCTAAAACATCCCAAAGTAAAGCGCTTCCACTGGGATGAACTGAAGAAGAACGTAAGGAACTTGCTCCTGTCATACCCAAGGAATTCTGGGTTGCAGACAATCCTTCTGGTCGTGAAACAGTACGATAGCTGTGCTCAGACCTTTGGTGATTACCCTTGAATAAAGAAGTCGATTATATCCCAGTATCGTTTCGTCCTTTTCATTTAAACACCCCTCGTATGTACAGTAAATACTAGCTGATGTACTCGTTCTTGACTATGGAATTCTAAATTGTATACGGAATTCTAGTTGAAGTAGTATACATATTGTGAGTTACATTTTATTGAAATTCATGGCTTTTAGTGTTACCGTACCAGAGAAACACATGGGGAACGTCATACGTCGTTTGTCATGTGAAGTCCGGGTAATGGCAAACCCCTTGACTACTGGCGATCACAATCGAGTTGATCAGTTTTAATCAAAATGGCAGGCCACCTTGCCTACTACCAGTCACAAATGAGTTGGACAGTTTTCATTATAATGGCAGACACCCACCCTCCACCTGCCTTTTTCATACCGTCAGAAAACTTTCTATGTGGTATTCCGAAAGTATTAAAGGTTCTTCCACTTGAAAGAACACCAACATAACAGCAATATTAACGCAAAAAAGCGGTGGTTTTAGTACGTATCTGCGGAAGTACAAATTGAAAGGAATATGCTTAATGTTACCATTTTATTAGAATATATATGAGATAATTGACCTGTGGATAGATATCATCTAATGCGGTCCTCTAAAGCAGGGCCTCTCAGAGTGCTGGTGCATGCACGGTGCAAAAGACGATTTCGCTTGGTCGATCAGAGTGCAGACCCCCACTCTTCGATTTGGAGCAATAGCGCCGTCTCTCTCTTTCCCCACGCCTGTCTCGCTCACTCCCCCTGTCTCCCTCTTCCTCACTTGCTCCGTAGCGCTCCAAATACGAGACCAGTTCAGCCGAGCTTAGCCAATTAGCCCAGAGATGAAGCGTTGGTCCGAGCCGAGCCGAGTGGGACCGATGCACTGTGCACAGGAACTCTGCGCCGCAGTTTGCATGCGTGAGATTTTCGGCGTCTGAGAGGACCTGCTCTAAAGAGTGGTATATTTCCAAGACATAGCACATCACTAAAATTTGTCATAAAAACTTGAAGAATGTTAATAATCAGGAAGACTGCGACTGAGCGAGACGTAAAATGCACTCTGTTATATTATATTAGTGCAGTATCTTACAGTGAACTTCCATGACGTCATAGATGACAAGACTGTATTTCTGTTTTTTGTTCTTTGCCAATCAGAGACACTTAAAATAAGATAGACTCACATACGGCACTAGTGTACGGTCCTCAAATTGAAGCGGAATCAGTTGTAGGCCTATATGGTTTTTGCTGCGTTAATACGAAAATTGTCCACCACTGTGGTGTAGTGATTAGCGTGATTAGCTGCCACCCCCGGAGGTCCGGGTTCGATTCTCGGCTCTGAAAAGTGGTACGAGGGCTGGAACGGGGTCCACTCAGCCTCGGGAGATCAACTGAGTAGAGGTGGGTTCGATTCCCACCTCAGCCATCCTGGAAGTGGTATTCCGTGGTTTCCCACTTCTCCTCCAGGCAAATGCCGGGATAGTACCTAACTTAAGGCCACGGCCGCTTCCTTCCCTCTTTCTGCCTGTCCCATCCAATCTTCCCAGCCCTCCACAAGGCCCCTGTTCAGCATAGTACCGCCTGGGCGAGGCACTGGCCATTCTCCCCAGTTGTATCCCTGACCCAAAGTATGAATCTCCAGGACACTGCCCCTGAGGCCGAAGTGGTTTGATCCCTCGCTGATTCCGATCCTGGAGGGTAAACAGATTGCGAACGAACGAATACGAAAATTAAAGAGAAGGCAAATTGGTGAGTGGTAGCCGTGAATCAAAAATGAATATGTGTAACTGTTCTCGAACTAACTGGTGAAGCTCACGCCATTTTGTGCCTTATTTTATTCGTCCAAATGAAGGCCATCACACACCAACCCTCAAAAGTATACGCTAACACACACACACACACACACACACACACACACACACACACACACACACACACACACACACACACACACACACACACACACACACACACACACACACACACACACACACACACACACACACACACACACACACACACACACACACACACACACACACACACACACACACACACACACACACACACACACACACACACACACACAAAACGCTATTATATTGAAAATGGTTAGAATTATGGAGAAAATGAATATAAACTTTTCCTGTCAAACATAATTTTAAGTATACTTGCTGTGATACACTATTTAATAGGACTAACCGTTTAGGCAGATTATTCACTTTTAAAGGTCACAGGCGTATACTTTCCTCTGACTTGTTTCAAATTTTCTTTCGCTACATGGCCCACTTAAGAGATAGTGTGATAGTAAACCATTTAAAACCATTTTTTCCTGGAATACTGTTGGAATGACGAAGAAAGAGTATACAAAATCGAATTTCAAGTACACCCGCTGACTCTGTTATTGAATAGGGCTAACCATTCAATGGGCCCAAGCGTACATTTTCCCATGAATTGCTTCACATTTTATTTCCCTGCATGCCCCCCTCTAGATATAATATGATGGGAAGTAGTTTATCTGTTAACCAAAGGTTCCAGTTGCATGCTAGCCAAATTTCAGAACGGTCCGTCAAGCAGCTTTTACGTGAAAGAAATCAAGACAAAGAGACCTAGGATAAAGCATGCACCGGGCGAGTTAGCCGTGCGCGTAGAGGCGCGCGGCTGTGAGCTTGCATCCGGGAGATAGTAGGTTCGAATCCCACTATCGGCAGCCCTGAAGATGGTTTTCCGTGGTTTCCCATTTTCACACCAGGCAAATGCTGGGGCTGTACCTTAATTAAGGCCACGGCCGCTTCCTTCCAACTCCTAGGCCTTTCCTATCCCATCGTCGCCATAAGACTTATCTGTGTCGGTGCGACGTAAAGCCCCTAGCAAAAAGATAAAGCATGCACCTAACAGAACCTCTAAAACTATTAGCGATACGAAGAAAGGCCATACACACTTCTTTCTGGGTGCACTTGGTGCACTCCACTGTTCAATTTTAAGAGTCCCAGGCGAACGTTTTTCTCAGACTTGCTTCACATTTTCTTTCACTGCATGGCCCATTTATCAGATAATGTGATAGTAAATAGCTTTTATGTTAACCGAATGTACCAGATATAAGCTTACAATGTTTGAACTTCATCAGACAGGTAGTTTTTACAGGGAAAACAAAAACAACAAAAAACAATCCACAGTCAAATATAATAATAATAATAATAATAATAATAATAATAATAATAATAATAATAATAATAATAATAATAATGGCGTATGGCCTCCGGAGAGGCCCGGTGCAGGTCTTTTTCTCGTAGACGGCGACCTGCATGTCTGTGAAGATGAGCGACCTACCTAGGATGGTTTCTAATGCTGAATACACCACACACACTCAGCCGCCGAGCCATTGGAATTAACCGATTAGGGTTAAAATCCCCGACCCGGCCGGAAGTCGAACCCGGGATCCTCTGAACCGAAAGCCAGTACGCTGACCATTCAATCAACGAGTCGGATAGTCAAATATACAAACATTCAAATATATAATATCTGAAATTTTCCCCTTCAATCACTGTACTCGTGGGAACCTTCTGATCTCCCAGGATCATACATAGCCTACGTTCACCGGAATGATGTTACCTTTCAAGAGGTGAAAGAAATTTCAACATCGGTCCAGTACTTTTCTGAGATTACCCGTTACATACAAACGACCTACAGCTTCTCTTTACTTTTCAATATATATATATGTAAAATGTGATGAATTTAATTTATTATACTTAATGTATCGAAATATGAGCAATATTAACAACTAACAAGTTGTGAAATCGAGGATAATATATATATTCTAGTGGTTTAACGTCGCACTAACACACTGAAGGTCTCTGGCGTGGGGGAAAGTATTAGCTAGGAAAGGTACCGGCCGTGGCCTTAATTAAGGAACATCCCCAGCTTTTGCCTGGTGTGAAAATGGGAAACTACGGAAAAACATCTACAGGACCGCCGACATTGGGATTCGAACCCACTTTCTCCCGAATATAAGCTCACAGCTGCTCGACCCTAACCGCACGGCCAGCTCGATTGGAATAGTAATAATAATAATAATAATAATAATAATAATAATAATAATAATAATAATTACCAATTGTCAAAGAAAGATTCAAACCTATGTTGGTAATACGAGACGTGCCTACTTCTCCTGCCTTCCCTTACTGATCACGGGTGGAAGATGCAGGCTAGAGGACGAGAATAGAATGTAATCGTTTTCAATTTTCTTTACTTCACAATCAGGAGCGAGTGCTGCTCAGTGGGGAGTCTTTGTGACAAAGTAAGAGACTGTGGGTCGATATGCAAAGAGGAGGGTCGTGATCCCAGGACTTGCCTATGCGGGCTGTAGTAGTGGTAGCGAAAACCATTTGACCTTCAAATATTAACATTGCTGCCGGTAATGTTGCTAATTATTTTATTAAGTGGAAATAAGAGAAACTAGTCATCTTCCCTTCTCTATTAACACGATGCAATACTGTCTGCAGTGATGTGGTCTGATATTTAAAAGGATGCGATATTATTCGAGTGTGAACCACTAATTGACAAGATATTATACTACCGAGCTCGATAGCTGCAGTCGCTTAAATGCGGCCAGTATCCAGTATTCGGGAGATAGTAGGTTCGAACCCCACTGTCGGCAGCCCTGAAAATGGTTTTCCGTGGTTTCCCATTTTCACACCAGGCAAATGCTGGGGCTGTACCTTAATTAAGGCCACGGCCGCTTCCTTCCCTTTCCGAGCCCTTTCCCATCCCATCGTCGCCATAAGACCTATCTGTGTCGGTGCGACGTAAAGCAACTAGCAAAAAAAAAAAAAAAAAAAAAAAAAAGATATACTTTCTTCACGTGTATGCATGTTTTGAGTATTCGGACTGGAGGTTGATTTGATCCTCAACAGCTCCGCCATTAACTTTCATAGATGATCTAAGCGTCACTGAAGAGGCATACTGGAAATGAGGAGTGAGGTAGTTTCCCGTTGCTTTCCTCACTAAACAGATGTTGCTATTACATATCAATCTGCCAATCCCACTAAAATGCACCAGCCGACACTGTGAGGGACATTTCACACCATTCATAACGGAGCCTGGCTGCATAAGGAATGACATTACTAACATACCTCAGTCGCTTTCATATCGTTAAAAGCAAGGACGGAATGGAGGCCGGTCAATGAAACTAGTACATTTGATCTATCCATATCACAATACATAGTGATCTGTAAACACTAGGTCTCGGCACAAAGGCATCCCGAACTGACAGGATACGATATTTCTTTCTAGCGTGATATGATTCACCAATTGATAGGATGCGATATTTTCTCCAAGTGTGATATGATCCGTCATTTGACAGGATGCGATATTTCCTTCAAGTGATGGCAAACGATATTTTCTTCAGGATAAGATAGGATAGAATAGGATATTTCCTTCATGTATGATATGATCCGCTAATTGATAGGACGCAATATTTCCTTCAGGTGTGACAATTCAACAACTGATAGGATGTGACATTTTCTCCAAGTATGATATGATCGAATAAATGATGGGATGTGATATTTTCTTCAAGAATGTTATGTTTTACTAGTTGGTAATATGTGGTATCTACTTCAAATGTGATATCATCCACTAATTAATATGATGCGATATATTCAAGTGTGATATAATCCACTAATTGATATTATACGGTATTTCCTTGACGTATTATATGATTCACTAAATGATTATATGCTTCACTAAATGACGGATACAGTATTTTCATCAAGCGTGATATAATACACTTATAGTATTCGATATTTTCTTCAGCTATGATGTGATCATGCCTCTGCTGGGGAGACCTAGTGTTTACAGTACACTGTGTCTTCTGGTGTGGGCTAGAACATATTTGTACCTTTCATTCACCTGTCTTAGTCTTATCCTTGACTTCGAAAATATGAAAGTGGCTGAGCTATGAGCGATGCTAGTAATGCCATTCCTTATGCAGCTAGTCCCTTTTATGAATGGTGTGAAAATGTTACTCATGGGGTGGGCTGGTGCATGCATTTCAGTGGCTTTGGGAGACTGATATGTAATAGCAAGTTCTTGCTCAGTGAGGAAAGCAACTACCTCAATCCTCATTTCTCTAGTACGCCTCTTCAGTGATGCTTAGGTCATCTATGACAGCTAATGGTGGAGCTGTTGAGGATTCAACCAATCTTCGGCATGAGGACTGAACATATATGACATGATGCATTAAATCAAGGCCTCTCAGGGTGCATGCACTGTGCACGGTGTAAAAGACGACTTCGCTTGGTTGACCAGAGTGCAGACCCCTCCACTTCTCGATTTGGAGCAATAGTGCTGTCTCTCTCTTTCCCCATGCTTGTCTCGCTCGCTTCGCCTGTCTCCCTCTTCCTCACTTGCTCCGTAGCGCTCCAAATCCGAGCCGAGTTGCGCCGATCTTCACCGAGTAGCCCAGAGACGAAGCGTTGGTCCGAGTCGAGCCGAGTGGGACCGATGGACTGTGCACAGGAACTCTGCGCCGCAATTTGTACGCGTGAGATTTTGGGCGTTTGAGAGGCCTGCACTAAATGATAGTGTTTGTTGTTGTATTTTGGGTATTTTAAAAGAAAACGTGAAGTTTAAAGCACAAGAATGTGACTTCTTATGTCAAGAATCTCTCATTTTTTCATCGGATTTTATGTGAGTTCAGTCCAGGTGGTATTTGCAGGTATGTTAGCGTACTGACCACGCATGAAAGATATGATCCACTAGGCCAAAGGTTGGTTGGATCTTCAGTCAGCACCAACAAAGGCTATGTGGTTATAGGAAAACCGTTGAAACCGGTGACGGTGCCAAAATGAGATGTATCAGGCAGTATGAGGAGTGAGATAGTTTGCCAATGCTTTCCTCACTGGGCCAGGAGGTGCTATTGCTTCTAACTGGCCCTATGTGAAGCACCTTTTACAACATACAGACGTACCAGTCGTACTCTGAATATCATTACTCAGCACCAACCGTACCATAGCAGCCTCCATACTCTTGTAACTATAAATGAGACAGACGCTTCAGTAGAAGCTAAATTTTGTTCTGGCCTGTACGAAAAGACAGATGAAAAAATAGTACATCAGTCGCAATAGGCGGACAAATGTAAGATGATACGTACACTAATTGATATGAATGAAAACCTACAACCTGTTTTCCAGTCATTGACCGGGTAAGAATGGAATGCTAGTTGTTTTACGTCGCACCGACACAGATTGGTCTTACGGCGACGATGGGACAGGAAAGGGCTAGGAGTGGGAAGGAAGCGGCCGTGGCCTTAATTAAGGTACAGACCTAGCATTTGCCTGGTGTGAAAATGGGAAACCACGGAAAACCATTTTCAGGGCTACCGACAGTGGGGTTCGAACCTACTATCTCCCGAATACTGGATACTGGCCGCACTTAAGCGACTGCAGCTATCGAGCTCGGTAAGAATGGAATGAATGAAGCCCCCATCTAGCGTTGAGGATAGGAATTGCGCCGGCCGCCGAGGCCTGTCACACTCCTCTGGGGCAATGATTATTGACTGACAGATGCAATGAAATGATATTGGAGAGGGTTGATGGATCCGCTTTGTCCAGCACAAATCTCACATGGAGTGACCGGAATTTGAACCACGGAACCCAGCGGTGAGAGGCCGGAGCGCTGCCGTCTGAGCCACGGAGGTTCTCCACTAATTGATAGGATGCGATATTTTTTCAATTGTGATATGATCCGCTAGTTGGTAGGATGTGGTATTTTTTCAATTGTGATACGATCCGCTAGTTGATAGGATGTGGTATTTTTTCAAGTGTGATACGCCCCACTAATTAATAGGATGGGATATTTTTACATGTGTGATATAACCCACTAATTGGCAGGATGCGATATTTTCTTCAAGTCTGATATGATCCACTAATTAACCGGATATTTTTAAATTTTAATATGGTCCACTGATTGATATGATGCGATATTTTTTCAATAGTGTTATGTTATACAAATTGCTAGGATGTGATATTTTTTTTTCAAGTGTGATACGATATTTTTTTCAACTGTGACATACGCCATTTACTGAGGAGATGTAACATTTTAAAATAAACCTTGAAGTTTAAAGAACTATCAATATCGCGTTCTTAGCCACGCGAGCACAATGTGATATCTTTTCTTTAAATGTGATGTGGTCATTTGCTAGATAGAATTTTTTTGAAGTGCGATACGATCCGCTAATGGTTTCTGGCAAAATCAAGATGAAGTAAGGATGGAGAGACTGCGATGATTTGTTAAAGTGTAATATGATTTACTAACTGACAGAATGTGATATTTCTTCCAAGTGTTAAGTGATCCACTAAGTGATATAAATGTGGTGTCTGGTTTATATCAACTAAATGCCGAGCCGAGTGGTTTAGAAGGTGGAGCGCAAGTTTTCTGAGCCCAAGTTGGCGGGTTTTATCTGAGTTCAGTCCAGTGGTATTTGCGGGTATGTTAGTATACTGACAACGCATGAAATAACTTCGACGGCTCAAATTTTAAAATGGATGACTGTCCAGTTATACTTCCTCTTAAAGCAATTGTCACCATAGTCACTTCGGTGAATCCGAAAAGCGTAAATATGGATAATGGCACATAACAAATTGATTGTCACAAATCAGATTGGACCACCGACTGATACAAAGCTAGGTTTCTTTAACTCCACTGAGCTCATGTTGGCGGGTTCGATACCAGCGCACTTCCGATGTATTTGGTGGTCGCTCAATTACGTCAGCCTCGTGTCAGTAGATTTACTGGTACGTAACAGAGAACCCCTTTGGGGCAAAATCCCGGCACCGCGGTGTCAAAATACTTTAAAAATAGTGAGTGAGATGAAACACCAATATCATTATTTTTAGTCACGAGCAATTTGAGCCAATAATTGATACAATGTTACATTTTCGTCAAGGTGATATTTTTCTCATTGATATAAAATGATGTTTCTTAAAGTGTGATACAATTAATTGGTGGAATCATGCTTGTATTCTAATGAACAAAATCTGATATTTTCCTTAAGTGTTTTGATAAACTGGTAGAATGTGATGTCTTTTAAGGTGTGATATGGTTAGCTATTCTTGATGGATACAGTACTTTTGCATCCATCTCTTGGCACAGGCCAGAGTAAAGTGTAGCTTCCACCGAAGTCCCAGTCAACATCCATGGCTGTGACAATATGGAAGCTGCTGGGGTATGGGTGGTGCTGAGTAATGACATTCAGAGCACGACTGGTGCGTCTGAGTGTTACGAAAGGTGCTGCTCATAGGGTCAGTCGTGCTGCGATAGTACTTTCTGACCCAGTGAGGAAAGCAATGGCAAACTACCTCACTCCTCATCTTGCCTAGTACGCCTCATTTTGGTGCTGTCATTGGTTTTTGGGGTTTCCTTATAACCGCATAACCTTTAGTGGTGCTATTTGAGGATCCAACCAGCCTCTGGGCTGATGACCTAACAGATAGACATGGTTAGCTAATTGATGTGGTGGGCCGATGACCTTCGATGTTAGGCCCCTTAAAACAACAAGCATCATCATCAAGCAAGCATCAATTGATGTGGTGTTTTCTCCGAGTCAGGCTGGACTTATTCATTGATACAGTCATAAATAAAATTAATTAATGCGGTTCTTTTTAAAGTGAGATGTGACATTTAAGTCAGTTTCGTATCGATAAATATTTAAATGTAACATGCTTCATTAACTAGTACAATATAATATTATTTCAATTGTGGCATGATCCACATTTTCATGGAACATGATATCTCCTCCAAGTCAGGTTGGACCACTAACTGATAAAATGTGATAGTTTCTTGAAGTGTGGTATGATCCGTCCAACTCAGGCTGGACCACTGACTGATGGATAGCGACGTTTTCCTAAAGTGTGATATGACGCGCTAGCTGACAAAATGCCGGAGTTTCTTAATGATATGAATTGCCAATTAATAGATCGTGGTGCCTCCTTTGAGTCAGACTAGGTTACTAATTGATAAAAAGGTAATGCTAAAAGTTTGATATGATACACACAAGTGAGGCTGATGGAAAGCGATGCAGTACTTTCTTAAAGTGCAGAATGATCCGGCCACTGAATGATGGAAAGCGATGCAGCATTTTCTTAAAATGTGGAATGATCGGTCCAAGTGACATAGAAAGAGACGTTTTCCTCAAGTGCGATTTGACCCGCTAAGTGTAGGGCCCGGCGAGGGGCGCGCTGCTGAAGCTCAGTGCTGGCTGCCGTGCAGTGTGGAGCGAGTTGGGCTCAGTGGCTCGGGACCCGGCCTGGCGAACACTGCGAGCAAGCGCGCGCGATGGCCCGCACGGGGCTCTGTCTAGTGTCTGTCTAGTGTAGTGTGGTGTAGTGATCAACTTCCAGCGGCGGTCTCCGGTAAGTAGCCCACACTTACCTCCCTCCATTAACAGCGGCTCACCTTAACTCCCTCTCTGTTCCACTGAGCTGGTCAGCCATATTCCATCCCTCTCTTGAAGCCCCCTCTTTCCTTTTGTGACTGTTTATGGTGCTCGAGTTTTCCAGAAGAGTGGTTCATTGTCTGTGATGTGACATATCTGACACCCAGGTCAGTTCTGAAGCAAGCTTGAATCTCCCTTGTTTCATATGATGTGCTGAACTTCTTTCACCAATTTGTTTATGTTCGAAGACAGGTGTATTTATAACCACCGGATGGTTTTCTCGAGGTCAAGGGCATTTGCTAAGGATCTACGGCGAATTTAAATTAAATGTTTGTAGTACTATCTCACATCATGTACGTGTAATCAAGGCATACGTTCACAACTTAACCTATGAAAATGCGTTAATGTTACAACAATATAATACGAAATTCGAGTCTCTCATGTTCGGCAATAAATAAAGAATGTGTAGTGCTTTCCTCGTACTATGACTACTTCGTTGTAAGAAGTGACATTTATGCCACTTATGTGAAGTAGTGACAGAAATATCGTCTTTAGCAATTTATCCGATATTAGAACATAGGGAATTCGATTAATCGATTAGGTAATTTATTGGTTCATCGAATTACTGCGATTGAAATAGATCACTAGGGGGTAAATTTATCTTGTCCTATGCTTTACAATAAATAAATAAATAAATAAATAAATAAATAAATAAATAAATAAATAAATAAAAATAATGCCGTCTTATTGTTTAAACATTCTGTAATTGAAGGGTAGAACTGAAACGATGAAAGAGTGAGATACACAAAAAATCGGGCTATCGTGAACACCAATATTTTATGCAAAACACCTGAGAACTATCCTCTCCCTTAACTGTCATTTATAAAACAGGTGGGAGTGGCGAAATGTTGAATGTTGTTTTAAAGGAGGAAGTTGACTGAAAATATTTTTAATTTTGTAACATTGGATGGAATGTGCTATTCTGAGTGTTAACTATGTGGATCCATGGAATCCTACGGGTCTTCTTGTCAACACATTAAATGAGTGAGCTCAACTGGACCCTCTATGATAATAATAATAATAATAATAATAATAATAATAATAATAATAATAATAATAATAATAATAATAATATTGGTTTTATGTTCCACTAACTATTTTGATGGTTTTCAGAGACTCTGAGGTACTGAAATTTTGTCCCTAGTTGTTATACTAGCCAATAAATATACAGACATGAGGATGACAAACTTGAGAACCTTCAAATACCAACAGATTGAACTGGGATCGAACCCACCAACATGAGCTCAGAAAGCCAGCGCTGTACTATTTCAACCACTCAGCCCCGTCCACGATAATAATACTAATGATAATAGTAATAGCATAATATAGATTATCTAACCTCAAGTCTATAGCAGAAGCTGTACTCTCCGTTATGACCTTGCTTGCCATTAACCAGAAGTACTGTATCCTAATTAGTAAAGGAGGTATAGGTGTTCAGTCTCTTAGTTCGTTCAATTTAAGCGATGTGAAGTAATAATTTTAAATCTGAAGAAAGGAACGTTTATTTAGGAGTTCAAACCATGTGTATTTTTGTGTGTCAGCATGGTATCCTGTGCCGGCCCAGTGGTGTAGGGGTAGCGTGCCTGCCTCTTACCCGGAGGCCCCGGGTTCGATTCCCGGCCAGGTCAGGGATTTTTACCTGGACCTGAGGGCTGGTTCGAGGTCCACTCAGCCTACGTGATTAGAATTGAGGAGCTATCTGACGGTGAGATAGCGGCCCCGGTCTAGGAAGCCAAGAATATTGGCCGAGAGGATTCGTCGTGCTGACCACACGACACCTCGTAATCTGCAGGCCTTCATGCTGAGCAGCGGTCGCTTGGTATGCCAAGGCCCTTCAAGGGCTGTAGTGCCATGGGGTTTGGTTTGGTTTTATGGTATCCTGTAATTATTCGCGTCAACACGTTAAGTAATACAGCTCTATTCAGGTCATTTGTTTTACATTTAGGAATGTGGCTAGGCAAAACAGGAAATGGTGGCTTACAAATGTTGGTATGTGTACTAGATAGTATCACAATTAATGAGGTATTTGTGCAGGAAAGCTGTCCAGAGACATGCTTGAAATGAATGAATTAATCCTCAGGTTGAAACCATTTTCAGAATGACTGCTATCAATGCCAGAATTTAACCTCAAGCCTCTATGAAACTGAAATTTTCCATGCTATTTTGCTATATAGAAAATATTTATTGATTAATATTTAAGGGCGTAAACTTGATCCGAATGCAATATCTACATAAAAAGGCAAAGCAGCAAAACTCTTTTTATATCGAGACAATAGAAAAGATACCTTCAGCTTTAAGTGAAGTCTGAACTACCGAGAGGTGAAATTTAATATTAAAAATTCCCAAATGCTCTGACCAGAATTCGAATTGCGGATATTTGACGATCAGGTATATAAAAGAGTTTATAATCTGAAAGAAAAATAGGGAGAACAGCTAGTGCTGATAAATAAAACAATATCACATAAAATCACTTCTAGGAAGGCAAAAATGGAATTGCAATCCATTGCTTTTATCAACTGAGATCATCCTCTCTCAACACCTCAAACCAGTCCTCAATTTGTGACAATGCCGGCAATCCACCCCAGGTCAACTGAAAGGGAAGGTATGTGATAATTCTTAGGTCACAGGAACTGATCCGATTATTAGTACACATTTCAGGAAGATTTAATTTCTTAAAACCGTAAATAAGCAAACACAAATCGTGTGTTATAAACCATCATATGGCAGATAAGGAATTACCCACTAAATAATAAATTTAAAAAAATGGAGGAACGTACCGAATGTTATAAACTATAAGTTAGACTTGGCATAGCTCAATGAGTTCTTTCCACTAATAAGTTCTGTTAGTTGTTTCCAAGGTTTTTAAACTATCCTTCTTGCAACTGAATTTAGAAAACTACTCTTTCAAACGTTTGTAAAACAACAATTGTTTAAATAAGTACACTCTTTTGTTAATTAATATTACTAGGCGTTCTCTGTGACATCTTAAAAAGTGCTAGAAGAAGCCAGAAATGTAGGAAAGCATTTTAACGTGTTGAGTTATTATTAAAAAATAATGGGTCATGAATGTATTTAACATGTTTGGTATAAAAAGTAGGCTGGTGTGTTTTAATTTGAATTAGATGGAAATTATGAGCAATAGTGCCATATTAAACACAGTACTCTCGAAATCAACAACCTCTCTCATCCAGCTTTGATATGTTAAAAGTGGGTTACATTTACATAATGAACAAAACAGAAGATTCCAATATTGAAATATTAATAAACAAGTATTGTACATCTCGTTTAATTACAATCAACTGTATTATTTCTAAATATTTGATTTCTAGCAGAGAGGTCTATAGTGATATTATTATTCTCAATTATAATGCGATTATAAAGGCTATAATTTAATTAACCAATATTTTTTTGACCATAAATTAATTATAACACCACCATTTCAACCTAGTGCTTTACGTTGCTCAATAAAATAGAAGATGAACTTACGCAGAAAACAATGTCAATAAAGCAACGCGATGAAGCTTCACCCTGGGCTTATGTTCTGAAAATCTCAAGCGTTCAAAGGGATTTGTAATAATTATTTTTCTTCTGCTTTTTCCTGGCCTTTCTACTAATTTATTGGGGTCGGAAATGGATGATGATTTGGCCTAGTTATATAGCCGGATGCCCTTATTAAAATAATAATAATATACGTTTTACGTCCTAAAAACTAATTTTGATGGTTTTCGGAGAGTCTGGTGCCAGAATTGTGTCCCGCAGGTGTTACTTTTAAGTACCATCTACCGACACGAGGTTGACGTATTTTAGCACCTTCAAACACCATCGGACTGTCAAGGGGAGGGTCTGAAATGTGCCTCACCGATTTTGATAAAATTTTGCCGGGATGTTCTATATTGAAAATAAAGAGACACATGTTTCGGCGTTTTGCTAGACAGTCCCTAGTGTTTGAAAAACAAATTGATGACGGAAAATCGTATTTTCAATGCTATACATCGAAAGATCGTCTAAAAATTTGTTTTGGTACCTTCAGCCTCGTGGAATACAGGTATACGATACTTCTGATATATCAATACTCATGAGACATGGGTTGCATAATTTCGATCAAATCATCTCATGAAGGGTTCCGCACGAGGTATATCGCAAAAATATTGAAATTACATGAAGATGGTTAATCACAACTCCCAATGTTTTACTTCGAAAAAAGTCAAAGTAAACTATTCTGATTATCAAAATATAATGAGATTTAAAAAATGAATGGAAACAAAAACAGCCAGCGGTTTGGTAGTCTGACGCCGACCTGATCTGTTGCAGCATGAAAATATAAAAAGGTCAATAACTGTAATATTATTAACTTTGGACCCCATATTATTTAAATAAAACATGTTATAGACGATCTATCGATGTATAGCATTGAAAATACGATTTCCTGTCATCAACTTTGAGTTCGATTTTTCAAAAATCATGGAGTGTCTAGGAAAATTCAGAAACATGTGTCTGTTTATTTTCAATGGATAAAGTACCTGCAAAATGTCATCCAAATCGGCGAGGTACAAGTCAGACCCTCCCCTTGTGAGACAGGATCGAACCTGCGGGGTCAGAAGGCTAGTGCCTCATCCGTCTAAGCCACTTAACCTGGCAAATCCCCTTCTTGACACCAATCAAACCCTATGTCTAGGAATGTGTTTACTCTGGCGTATTTCTGTAGTGGATGGTAGTATGGTGTGCTGTATGAAGATGAAGAGAAGTGAATAAAGATGAATAGAAACACCCAGTTCTCAAACCAGAGGAATTAACCGAACGCAACTAAAATTCTCGGCCCGGCCTGGAATCAAACTCGGGGCTCTCTGAACCGAAGGTCAATAAGCTGACTATTCAACCAAGGAGCCATAAATTTAACAACAACAACAACAACAACAACAACAACAACAACAACAACTATTATTATTATTATTATTATTATTATTATTATCGTCATTATCATCGTCATCATCATTTTTCTTTTTTCCTTTCTTTATTCGATCTTGGTGTGTTGTGAACCCCGTGAAATAACATCGCGATGTTCTTCCTCTCCGTACCTTCCGTCTTTCCAGTATTTCTTCACCATTTTACCTCCTTTCTTCTTCCGTCCAAAGAGATTTCCTTCGCTTCTTTCTCCTGGAACCCATCCTTTAAACTCCACAGTCTTTTTCCTGAAAATGGCTCTATAAAATATATCGTTTCTTGTGATATCCTGGTAACTTCGATGAACCATCAGATTTGTGTTTTGGATTTTATTCAAATGATAAAATGTTTTCGTTATCCTCTCTGGATACACATTGGACCAAATGGCCGTAAAAGTTAATCCTCTTTTGAAACTGTCTGAAAGCTTTTCATTATTTGCCGGCCTGAGTGGCTCAGACGGTTGAGGTGCTGGCCTACTGGTCACAACTTGGCAGGTTTGATCCTGGCTCAGTCCGGGGGTATTGAAAAGTGTTCAAATACGTCAGCCACCTGTCGGTAGATTTACTGGCACGTAAAATAACTTCCTTAGGACTAAATTCCGACACTTAGGCGTCTCCGAAAAGGATAAATGTAGTTACTGGAACGTAAAGTCAATAACATTAATTATTATTTTCATTATTTAAATAAAGTTTATTGTTCCTTTTTCTCCATTTTCATTCATTTTCGGGCCGATTTAGTTTTTTCTGTTTTTACTAATTCATAAATTTCTCTTTTGTTTAAAGAAAGCAACTCGGCTGCATACTGACACTCCCCTTTTTGTAATGGCGAAGTTTCGCCTTTACTGACATCGAGTTTTTGTTGTAAATATCTTCAGTTAACTGATAACCTAGTTCCATTGTTTGTGATCTTGTGTTGTTCGCTTCTTTAAGACAATTACGCTGAATTATTTCTCTGAGGTATTTAAATTTTGTTTAAATCTTAATTTTTCCATATTTTTTGAAGATATTTAGGAGCATCTTTAATATTTGTCATGAATTCCGTAGCTCTGTTTTTTCTGCTGTCTCTTTCAAAAGGTTGATTTGCTCCATTGCGGTATCTGTAAACTCTAAGAGAATAGCTAAATTATTATAATTATAATTATAATTTAGAGTCATAAGTAGAGACGATTGCAGAATGTCCTCTTGTGATGGAGAGCATCATTCAGGCACTTAGTTTTATTTTTGTAACAACCAAAAGCGTGTAAGATTTCTGGTTTTAAATACATGTTGATGTTAGTTTAGGGAAGCTTATACTTTCACAAGAACATGTGTATTGTGATCATGGCCACGGGACTTCCAGGTTCATGAGGAATTCGTACATAGAGGCGCGCATTTACGTTTCAAATACCCAACATACATTGTTTGAGAATACAATCGCGGTGCCAACAGCTATTTTGTCTCATATATCTATGCTTGTAATGTACCTGTTTTTCGATTCAGAATTTTACCTAATATATCTTTGTTATGAATAACAAGCATGAATGTCTTCATCGTTTTATATTGCCGTTCAGCCATGAATTATAATTCAACAGACTAGTAAACAGACTAGGACCGATGTTAGTTTTAGATGAGCGAAAAATAGAATGTGTAACAGGAAGTTTGTAACGAGATCCTTTAAAGGGAAACACTCAGGACGCACGAATAATAAGCAGGTTACCCGACTGATACTTTAAACTAGGAAAGATATGGGGATAACCGAGGAAAGCCCATTGAACAATTTTGTATTTCGAACTCCACTGTTCTCAGTTCAGGAAAAAACCCTCAGTGAAAGTGCTAAAATTTAGTTTTCGTACTATAAGTTGGTTTGATTTCATCACGTTCTGTCAATGAACATAGTCACACTTTACAGGAAAACTTGGAAGCTTGTGTTTAGTCATTTAAAGTAAGGCGATGGGGACGTTCAGCAACACTTTCGAGTGTTAATTCTTTGCCGAGAATTGTTTCAACAATCTTCTTCGTTTTCATCTTCTTTTTTCTCTATAATTTAGGGTTGGCACTACGTAGGCTTAAGGCCAGTTTTACGGCCGGATACTTGTCCACGCCCACGCAATGGGTAATTACTACACGTGACACATCTGTCCGAACACTAACAGGTCTTTCTAATTATTGCACGTCGCTGCTTTTTTCACGTCTGTGCTGAAATGCTGCTGCCCATCTCAGAACGGTTCGGTACGAAAAGGTATTATTCCCCACAATTTCCACAAGCACTCTATGTCATTCTTTGGCCTTAAGACCACTGCGAACAGCCAGTTTGATGTACGCACGCTATTCTTGCTTCGTCACATCCATTCTGGATGGATCCTGACTAGTTACTGCAGTCTCATCGCCCTGTGCATGGTAACTGTCAAACGCACCGCCACCTCGTGTTGTGTCCTTGTACTATGAGTGTCAAGTTTTCCAGGAGACATATGGCTGTTGTATGGTAGCACCGTGCAAATGAGAGGAGAAAAATCATTGCCATGACTTATGCTCCAACGCCCGTAATAATAACAATATTGATAACAATAATAACAACAACAACAACAACAACAACAACAATAACAACAACGGGTGGTTTCTTGTACGTGTTGGACAATCTACCGAACGAGGCTGGCGTATCTGGGCACCTTCAAATACCACCGGATTGGACCCGGGTCGAATCCTCCAACTTGAGCTTTGGAGGCCATCGTTTGAGATGCTCAACTCGGTTTTATCATATTTAAGTACTACTCTAATGTTGTTTTTACGTCCCAGTAACTACTTTGACTGTTTTCGGAGACGCCGAGGTGCGGGAATTTTGTCCCGCAGCGGTTATTTGCTTGCCAGCACCTTCAAATACCATCGGAATGAGCCAGGATCGAGCCTGCTTAGTTGGGATCAGAAGGCCACCGCCTCAACCGTCTGAGTCACTCGCCACTCAGCCCGGCTTTTTAAGTACTGAAAGAATTGTGCACTATAATAATGGTAGTGAGATAGAACCATTTTTTTAAAGTTAGGGAAGCTGACACACACACACACACACACACACACACACACACACACACACACACACACACACACACACACACACACACACACATACACACACACACACACACACACACACACACACACACACACACACACACACCGAGGAGTCCCTCTACGTCAGTTCTCATGAGGTTTTCATGTCCTTGTTGTTTGAATTTGCCATAGTAATGTAGATTTAACACTTTTAGATCGAAAGCAATACTATACAGTGATGAAATGATAAGCACTTCGTACATAGTGATGATTGTTAAGCACTTTGAAGAACGCATGAAAAGGAGAAAAGGTATTAGCGGTCACAACGCACATACATTTCGAAACTGATGCTCTTTATTTCCATATATATGATTTATAACTAAGGATTAGAAATGAATGTGAATGTTGAAAATAAAACGTATTTTCAGTTTGAACTAGGAAAAATCTACTCGTAAATTTAACGATGCCTAAGGCGTTGTCTGTAATCCTGGCTGTGGGTTAAAGTATGCAACCCGTATTACAATTGTGGGCAGCCCGCTTACGTACATAGGCAACCAGCATTTCACACGTCATCCGTAATTGCACCGCGAAACTTTTTCTGTTCATATTTAACAGTCGACGCCGTCGCAACGTTGGAATTATTCATTTAAGAGCTAGGAGGATACCGCAGTTTGATACCATGTGTTTTATGTACACGTGAATTCTGTCTGATAACCGCAGTCATTATAATTTTGTCCATACTATTAAATGATTTTTGTCTCCGCCTTGGTTTTTATCTCGGCCTAGGTATGAAAAATTAAAATTAGGCTCAGTTCAATTCTTGTTTGTCTGGTTGTTTATTAATTACGACGTCTTGGGAAAAGGGCAAACAGAATTTCTAGGAACTCAGTATTTCAGTTCATGGTTAGCCGGTTTGTACACTAGGCTATACATTATTTGATTATTGTACAGTGGCGTAGAAATATAAAGTGGGTCAGAATAGGAAATATCTCCCTTAATATTAAAGGTATATTACAGTTGTAACATGGGTACTAAAGCCTTTCTAAATATGACAAAATTCAGCACTCAACTTTTTTCTTCTGCCACTTTCCCCACACCTTGTAAGGTCACGAGTGTGAATTGTGTCACAATAATAACAGAGATATTCGTTATTATTAAAATATCTGCATGTTTCTGAGTTAACTGCGGGTGGCAATCAACAATAGCATTACATTGACTGCCTATTGTTGGTTGAGATGTTCCCTGTTCCTCCCGCAGCTACTTGCATCCACTAGACGGCAATATTAGTGAAAATGCACAGAAAATTAACCCATCAACGGCGGGTATAGTAGGTAGTAATGGTAATAAAAGTTTATATATTTTTTACAGCCAGTAATATTTTTCCCCACAGTTGTAACATGGGTACTAAAGCCTTTCTAAATATAACAAAATTCAGCACTCAACTTTTTTCTTCTGCCACTTTCCCCACACCTTGTAAGGTCACGGGTGTGAATTGTGTCACAACTGTGGATTTGATCCCGTTTTACGGCCGGATGCTCTTCCTGACGCAACCCTATGTGGAGGGATGTAATCACTATTACGTGTTTCTTTTGTAGTTGGTAGTGTAGTGTGTTGTCTGAATATGAAGAGGAGAGTGTTTGGACAATAACAAACAACAGTCCCCGAGCTAGGAGAATTAATCATACGAGATTAAAATCCCCCACCCGACCGGGAACCAAACCAGGGATCCTCTGAACCAAAGGCATTATGACTGAACATTCAACCAAGGAGTCGGACTTCAAGTACTAAACATTAAATTGTAAATAATAGTACGGTTATCTAGGTTATTATTATTATTATTATTATTTCTTTGTAGGTATTATTTTATTATTTTATTTAGGAAGAACAATGAACGTCCATTTATTCTGTATGTTTTGTAGTGTATTAGATATTTTACGTACAATAAGATACCATAATAGTACAGTAGTTTGTTTCAATGTTCTTTGTGATTCATTGGTTAAATATAAGACAGGGAAAACTGTCCCCAAATTTGCCAGTTAGAATCTATCTATCTATCTATCTATCTATCTATCTATCTATCCATCTATCTATCTATCCATCTATCTATCTATCTATCTATGTATCTATCTATCTATCTATCTATCTATCTATCTGTACATCTATTTATCTATCTGTCTGTCTATCTATATATCTATACCAGACGTTGGTTTATTAATCGATTTCGATGTTAATAAATTTATCATTGTTCTTTTCATTAAGTATTTCATAACGTATTAAAGAAATAGCAACGGGAAAGATGTTAGTATGAAATACTTTACGATTTAGTTCACATAATGTATCAACATACATTTTCACAGCTCTGGTTTACATTTGATCTTAGGTTGCGTCTAAATGGAGAACGGTTCATAATATCCTCAAGCTCCAGAATAACCCAGTAGTCTTTCCCGGTGGCAGGGCATCTTAACAGTACAGTACAGTTGATTAAGGTCTTGTTTCCTGTGCTCAAGACGGTGTTTCAGTGTGGGAGATATGCGTCAGTAGATTTTTTTGGCTGTATGTTTAATGTGGCATCGATGCAAACAGGCCTTACAAAAATGATGGGATAAGAAAGGGATGGAACTGAAAAGAAAGCGACCGTGGCCTTAGTTAAAATGCAGCTCCGACATATGACTGCTGTGAAAATAGGAAACCATGGAAAAATTCTCTTCAGGGCTGCTGACAGCGGGGTTCGAGCCTACCATCTCCTGAATGCAAGCTCACAATTACATGACCCATATCGCGTGACCAACTTCCTCGGTGTCAGTAGATCTAGTGTGAATGTCTTGGGTTTATGACACTCCTTAAAAATTGATAACCGTTGAAAGAACGGTAAATAGGCATTCTTCATATTCCTTATTTGTTCTTCTTCCGGAATGAGTGGCTCAGACCGTTTAGCGCCGGCTTTCTGAGCACAATGTAGCGGGTTCGATCCCGGCTCAGTCCGGTGGTGTTTCAAGGTGCTCAAATACACCAGCCACATGTCAGTTACTTTACTGACAAGTAAAAGAACTGAGGGCAAACTTCCGGCAACACGGCGCCTCCAAAAACTGTAAAAATAGTTAGTACCGAGCGGGTTACGGCCGCTTCCTTCCCATACCTAGGACTTTCCTGTCCCATAGCCGCCATAATACCTACCTGTGTCGGTGCGACGTAAAGCAACTAGCAAAAAAAATAATAGTGGGATGTAAAACCATTATTATTATTGCTATTTGCTTTACGTCGCACTGACACAGATAGGTCTTATGGCGACGATGGGATAGGAAAGGCCTGGGAGTGGGAAGGAAGCGGCCGTGGCTTTAATTAAGGTACAGCCCCAGCTTTTGCCTGGTGTGAAAAAGGAAAACCACGGAGAACCATCTTCAGGGCTGCCGACAGTGGGGTACGAACCCACTATCTTCCGGATGCAAGCTCACAGCTGCGCGACCCTAACCGCACGGCCAACTCGCCGGGTATATTATTATTATTATTATGAAATGTATGGAACTTTGAATATTGAGATCTACAAGACCTTTTACGCAATGATTGTCTAGGAGTCAATCTCATTATATTAAATATTGTACTCTTCCTTCAGTCATACATACTGAATCCTCAGCCCGAAGCCTGGTTCCATCCCCAACAGATGTACCATCAGCTGTCATAGGAAGTTCTGGTAAAAACTAAAAGGGTGTGTAAGAGAAACGAGGAATGACGTAGTTCTGCCGCTTTCCTCACCGAGATAGAAGGTGCAATTTCTTATCAGTGTGCCAAGCTCACTGAAATGTATACACCAACAGACCGCACAATTGATACCTTCACATCACTCATCACAGGGACTTGCTGCATAAGGAATGTGTTACTGAAATCTCTTATATGTCAAACATGTTTATATAACCAAGGCTAAGGACAAGGCTCTGAATAATCGATGATAACACGTGAGTATTAAATTAAAAAATCACATGGATAAGTTGGGATTTGAACCACGGGTCATCTGACTAGACCACAGTCATATTGGCAGGGCAAGGCATTAAGGGGATATACATTTTTCTTAGGTTTATTAAGATACTAATTTTGATATTTATTTTACTTGACATAAGAATGATCGATAGATGTTAGAAAGGAAAGCATGACATGCACTCGAGCTCCAGTTTGTTTTGCTCCTCTGAAATATATTTAAGAGATGATGTTAAGTGCTCGCTTTCAACGCAGATCAAAGTGTAGAGAAGAGACACGCACCCCGAGATGGAGAGGAATCATTTAGGCATTAAATACATTTTACTCTTTGAAGTTAGAGTAAATAGTAGGCGAAGAGGATAAGATGAATAATAAGATACTGAAAATAATTCAGGAAGGAATATGTCAAGTTCGTTCATGGTACCGAGAATGATATTCGAAAATAAAAAAAGGGATTGTAGTTTCCACAGAAGAATGATAAAATCGATCGGCTGTAATATGAACTTTAATAGCTTCGTAACAAATGTTTACACCAATATTGGTGTAAAAACAACTGTTCGCATGACATGAAATGAAATGTCGTATGGCTTTTAGTGCCGGGATATCCCAGGACGGGTTCGGCTCGCCAGGTGCAGGTCTTTCTATTTGACAACCGTAGGTGACCTGCGCGTCGTGATGAGGATGAAATGATGATGAAGACAACACATACACCCAGCCCCCGTGCCGTAGGAATTAACCAATTAAGGTTAAAATCCCCGACCCGGCCGGGAATCGAACCCGGGACCCTCTGAACTGAAGGCCAGTACGCTGACCGTTCAGCCAACGAGTCGGACTTCGCATGACATAATGAATGATGAACCAATATTTTGAATCTATTTAACTCATAATGGTCAAGTGATGCGCTTTCTGTTAAAATATCGGATTAATTTTCCGGTGTTATTAAAACTTTCATGCCTAAAAGTAACTCCCTCCCCTGGTGTTCTGAACTTAAAAGTGTAGAGTGGTGACCAGACTCCTTATTTTCATCTTTTATGTCGTACATCTTTTGATCAAACCTTGTTCTCTTTCATTTCCAACGCATTAGATGCTCGAAGTCTTCCTTTCATTTCGTCACCCTTGATAGCCTTCTCATTCGTATGCTGATCCGAATTCTTACTTTCCCCATGATTAGTGTTAAGAGGTTATTACTACTTCGTCACATTACCCCTTAAAATAATAATCAGTGTCCACTATTTTAATGTCCAATATCTGTATTGCCCACGAAACAGTTTTGTCCACATGAACGTTTCCTTGTCCTAAAGTTTCCTGTTCTTCGCCGTTATGTCCAAAAATGTTCTTTCCACGACTATCATATACAATAACATTCTGTCGAACGTTTTCGTGTCCATTATCCTCATGGCCACTACTGTAAACTTCTTTCTGTTTTACCATTGTAACATAGGACATACGAAATAAAGATAGAAATTATTTTGCAACAAATTTATGCAATTTTTAAATACAACTTGGCTCTTAGAAGACGTACTTGGAGTGCATGGCCATCCACCTATTGTTGCAGCCACCAAATTAGACGAATCAGAGAAATTGCGCTGTTGCCAAGGTTATGCAGCTCATGGCAAAATAATGTCTAACTGAAGACATCATTTCAGGGCATGAGGTAGTTTGTTCTCTCCCAAGCTCCTGAAGTTACCTCCTACAACGTTGCAAAGCGAAATATAGATACTACAAAATTCAGGAGAGATTCCTGCAGTATAACTATTATTCGTATAAAGCAATCTAAATACTTATTAAGAATAAAAATCTGAAGAAGTAAATTTAAATCCGTAAAATCGTGTGTTGAAATTTCCTCTAAGCCGCCACGTTTCCGTTTCTTCAACCAATAAAGTGTTGTCTGCGGGAAAAATGTACAAAATCGTCTGACTTATTTTAAAAATCTGAAACATGTTTCCATGGGTCCTATAAACGTTCTGGAAAATGTCCCGGAAAGTGGCCATATAACATGTTGCCAGCTCAGGTCGTTCGGGTCGCATGCCATTGCAGGGCACAGGACATGGTACTGTCCGCGAAACATTTAATGATACTTCGGCTCGCTAGTGCTGAATCGGTAGACCTCGGTTATCTTCAAAGTTCGTGTTGGCAACCTCTCACACAAAAAGTATGAATCGAATATGCATCGCCGTGAGACATCTGAATGTATATTTGCAACACTTTAAATACTGTTGTTGTTTACACAGCAAAGTTGAAATATAGGTAAACAGGAACAACCTAGAACTTCTACACGGAAACGACGGTTAGAAAATTCATATCGATCGTTCATACTAACGATTCAATTCAGATTTAATTTCCATTCAGTTGGCAGTATTACCGGAATCGTTGTAGCTCCCTCCTTACTCTTCACCCCCGTAAAACGAAGTATCACTAAACGTTTCGCGGACAGTAAGTACTTTTGGATTCCATATTGATCTGTATCAGTTGTATTAAAAATATTTGTTAATGGTTTACAATATAACTTTAGTCCGGCTCCATGGCTAAGTGGGTAGCGTGCTGGCCTTTGGTTACAGGGGCTCCGGGTTCGATTCCAGGAAGGGTCAGTAATTTTAAGCATCATTGGTTAATTTCTCTGGCACGGGGGCTGGGTAGATGTGTCATCATCATTTAATCCTCATCACGACGCGTAGGTCATCTACGGGAGTCAAATCAAAAGACCTGCACCAGGCGAACCGAACTTACCTTCGGACACTCGCGGCACTAAAAGCCATACGCCATTTCATTTCAATATAACTTTAAATATCTGAATACTATATATATTGGACTGTGTAATATAGAAAAGAGAAGTTTAAAAATATGTGGAATTGGAGCGGATTGGCTTCGTCTAGACAGCACTGCACGATCAGCGCTCAGAGATCAGCGACTCTCAACTATCAGTCGCTTCACCGTTCTCATATCCGACAACAGTGCAGTTTTTCTCATCCACCTAATTCAGTGACCGCGGGTTTAGCAATGTAATATCCTTTTCATATCATTGATTCATATTCTACAGCATTCTACCACAACAGATTTCAGACAACCTATTAAGTAGTTCATTTTAGCGGAGTATGTATTATGAAGGCACGCAATAAACAGGTTTGTGGAATGCTCCTTTGATCATGGAGCGAATTTAGCATATCATCTTTTTTTCCTGTGCAAGTCCACCTCCTTTTACGTTGCTGAAATACTGATAGCAAGCAGAGCAATATCTACCTTACGGACTATCAATGTTTGATGGTTTGTGCATTTTCATGAATTGTAAGGGAACTCTAGGAATACCAACAATATGGAGGGGGGTGGGTACTTTGTGCCCACCACTTTGTATTTATTCTTCTATTTCTTTTAATATTCAATACAAAAGGATGTGCAATTTATTTATTGTTACCAACTAACAATGACGGCGAGTGGTGTAGTTGGTTTGCTAATTGTTACAGTCTGAAGATGGTACAAGAGGCACTGAAACACGAGTGGGCATGAAGTACCTCCCCCACCTCCCCGTCGGTATTTGACGGAAAAATATTTTGTATTGGCAGCCCTTTTCTTTACTAACAGTATTGTTGGCCACACAGAGTAAAATTCAAATAGTTTATTTTTTATGGAACTCATTGTTAACCGATACCAGACATTATTAACTGGATATAAAGTGCATGGTTCTGTGTCTAATCCAAGAGCATTCACAATGAATAATTTGCATCTGATGGATGCTGAAATATTCTTCGAGCTAGCCAACTGGTCTGAAGATGACGACGGTGATATTATCCTAACTGAAAATGAAGATGGGGCTGAGGATATGAAGATAGAAGTGATAGCTCCTACTCGGAAAAGTAAGATACTTTTTCAGATGAGAACCACTGTTCTACAGGCTCAGATAAGAGGCAAAAATGTTTATTCTACAGAACCACCTCGAGTGACTAGACTGAAAGCAGAACATTGAAAATATTTGCATTTTAACAACAGATCTTTCAGATGTTTAATTGTAGGCAAGTAGTTGAAATGTTAACAGCTGATAACGTGGCCAATTGAAATAAGCTCTGTCATTGTTGAAGGATATTTTTAGTTAACTGTAAGGAATGTAAAATAAGTTGTTAAATGCTCTTTGTACAAATATCTCCAATAAAGAACATCATAGATTTGACGAAACTGGACATTAGGTGGTGGTCACGAAGTACCCCCTTGATATAAAATGAAATAAACGCTAGGTTCGTATTCCTAGGGTTATAAGGGGCTGGTGGACCACCCGGTATACATATCGGGGACTGCGATTTGCGTGTATCTGAAAAGAGATGTACATGGGACGAAATTATACAATGTTGTAATGACCTGTCTCACCATTGACAGAAATAAGTAAATTGTTAATAACATTCCCGGTTCTGCAGTCAAAACTTCTGTTACTATTTTTATATGTAAATAAAAGAACAGAAAACAATTTTCTATTGTAGTGTAGTTCAACCTGACCACCACAGATACCATCTAAAGACACTAAATTTGCATACACCGTAATGTTATTTATACGAAGTCTGTACAAAGAGTTATCGACAGTAAAGTCCACACGACTCCTCCATCCATTTGTAATTTATTGGACTGCTTGCAAGCGAATTTCACAATGATGCTTGTCGGAATTGAATAAAGAATGGGAAACACCACAAAATAAAAATAAACAATTACCGTACCCTAATGGCTGCGACATAGCAGGTCAGAAGATGCGTATGCAGGAAATAAGAATGCAAAGAAATAGTGGGTGGTGCAGTGAAGAATGCGGAAAGAAAATATTGCAGTAATGAGAGCATTATATAGAAAATTAGGAGGGTCTGAAATAAGAATGACATTCTTCAGTAAAGGACAATAGTATAGAGAATTATTGGTAAATAAAAGTAATCGTGATAGAAGAAACCAGATGATAATCTAAATAGAGATTTTAAGAATAAAGACATTAAGAAGGTAGTATTGTATTATATATATATATAGAATAAATTAAATCTGTAGAGAAAGAAAATGTATAACATAGGTAAATAAATATAAGTAATGGAAAATGGATCGAACACTTCAGGAAACTGTTAAGTCGAGAGAATAGTTGGAAATTGGGTGTAGAAATGATGGGACTTTCGAGGGGACTGAAGTGTACCCAACCTAATTTGAGACAATATCGGTTGATGAGAGCCTCCGTGGCTTAAACGGCAGCGCTTCGGCCTCTCACCGCTGGATACCGTGGTTCAAATCCCGGTCACTCCATGTGAGATTTGTGCTAGAGAAAACGGAGGCGGGACAGGTTTTTCTCCGGGTACTTCGGTTTTTCCTGTCATCTTTCATTCCAGCAACACTCTCCATTCTCATTTAATAGCATCTATCAGTCAGTAATAAATCACTTTGGGAGTGGCGACCCCATCGTACTACTAGCCTATATACAGTATGATTCATTCATTACATCCCTGACCCGGTCAATGACTGGAAAACAGGTTGTAGGTTTTCATTTTCATTAGTTGATGAAGTTAAAGAATTAGCAGAGATAGGAGGAAGGGAAAATAGGGAGGAATTTAAGATCCCAAACATCAGTTTTGGAAGAAAGTAGGTAAGAATAAATATCCCCGAAGGCTTAGTCAAAATATTCAACAAGATTTTTGATGAAGTGGGATTCCCAAAATTTTGGCAAGAAGGAATCATCTGCCCTCCACATAAGAAACGTGGTGAAAGATGAAATAAATGTAACTATAGAGGATTAACGTTGTTAGATTCACTATGAAAGATATCTACAGGAATATTGGCACAACGACTAATGAATTGGACAGAAGGATGCTCGATCCTGTCGAGACTCCAGTCCGGATTCAGAAAGGGAATGATGACAAGTGATAATATAATAGCAGTAGAAACAATATTGGATAAGTATTTGAGGAAGAAAAGAGGCAAGATGTACTTTGCAGCAATCGATTTTAGTTTTTCATTCGGTGAGTAGTCGGGCTGTCGTCTGTACGTTGAGACAGCTCAGAGTATTAGGAAAAATGAAAAGAGCAATGAATATATTCTAAATGTAAAATAGTATTAATGAGATCGAAAGAGTGAAATCTAAAGGTTAATCCAAAGGAAACCAGAGTAATGGTTTGTAAAAGGGAGGCCAAGTTTTCTAAGAGTGAACAGTGGTGGAGAGGTAAGACAAAGCTAGAAATTAAAAAAGTGAATACACACGGATGATTATAAGAAGCAATGGCAGATAGAGAGAACAGATACTAAGAGGGAAAATGAACGGATTAATTGCTTTAGCTTGTATAAAAACACTTGATAGAAAGGTGCTCAACATCGAATATAAATTGCAGAAAAAAGTATTTAATTCAGTAGTTAATGCAACTTATTACATGGTGAAGAAACTTGGGGAGCAAATAATGAAACTGTAGCTTTAGATCTAGTTGTAAATAAATTTGCCAAAATAATTATAGTATTGGCAAACTGTACTGAAAATAGTGGAGTATGAATAGTGTGCGGAAGGGTGAGCATACTGGAAAATATTGTGGAATATTGTGGAACGAATAGTTGACTATTGGTTGAGACTAAAAACGGGGACAGGAGTGAAATTCTAGGCATAGAAAAACATGAAATGAAACATCAAAACGAGGGCTACTGGGTGGATGGGGTGAAGAAGTTACTAAACGTCATAAAATGGGGTACTACTGGGAAATGTTAGTTGATGGAAGTATACAAGAATAAAGCCTTAAGAAGAAAAAAATACTAAAATCAATTCACATTAAACCATGCACATATGGAAGTGGCATGTAAAAAATGTGTCCGCCTCTGTGGTGTAGCGGTTAGTGTGATTAGATGCCCCCCCTCCAACCCCCACCGGAGGCTCGGGTTCAAATCCAGGCTCTGCCACGAAATTTGAAAAGTGGTACGTGGGCTGGAACGGGGTTCACTCAGTCTCGGGAGGTCAACTGAGTATAGGGCGATTCGATTCCCTCCTCAGCCATCCTCGAAGTGGTTTCCTGTCTTTTCCCACTTCTCCTGCAGGCAAATGCCAGGATGGTATCTAACTTAAGGCCACGGCCACTTCCTTCCCCCTTCCTTATGTATCCCTTCCGATCTTCCCAACCCCCCACAAGACCACTGTTCAGCATAGCAGTTGAGGGCACCTGGGCGAGGTGCTGGTCCCCCTTCCCAGTTGTATCTCACGACCCAAAGGACACTGCTCTTGAGGCACTACAGGTCGGATCCCTCGCTGAGTCCGAGGGAAAAACCAAAGCCGGAGGGTAAACCGATTAAGAAAGGAAAAATAAAGAAAGAAATAATTTAATGTAAAGAAACAGGAAAAATCAGAGACGGGAAAGAGGTAGGTAAATCTGAAAATGAACCTGAACAAGACACACTTACCAAGCTATTACATAGAGAATGGAAGAAACGAACAGCAAAATTATGTAACGTTATCCGAGGAACATGGGAAAAGGAATGTAAAGAAGGCGAAAACGTAGAAACGTAGAAAATACTTGTAGTTAATGAGGACGTATCCTTGGCTATGTAACTTGCTTAAAGTCCACGAAATATCTCAGAAGGTTAAGGCTGTCGAACTTTTAAGACATATCTGAATAATACTAACGGAATATGTATACGTACTAAATTAGTAAAGTACATTTTAATCATTGTTGTGACATTTTGCTAATTTGAATATGTTTGGAATTTTCAATTACTTACAAAAACTGCATGTCGTTGTACTCCTTTCCCAGTTGATGGTCGTCCGTGACTGCCAGAGGAGAATTCATTCATTCATTCATTAACATGCCATTTCATTTCTAAACTAACCACTAAAATGAGTTACAACTCTTAGCATTTTGTAGTATTTTTTTTTCAATATACAAGACGAAGTAAACTATTATCCCTGCCTAAAACGTTGAAGAACATGGCAGTTCCAGGAAGTACAACGCAACAAACAGAATCGGTGTGTACACGCATGCACATAAATGGTGTCCCGACGTAAACAATCAACACTGCTCTACTCCAGTAGTGAAAAGAATGGGAGGGAGTGAAGGAGTAGTGTTGAAGGCCACTCCTGTACAGAGAGGAGGGGAAGGGAGTGGACGGGTAGTGCTGGAGGCGCAGTGTGTGTATTGCTATACATCCGCCACTGTACCCATTTCAATCACAACAGTCTTGTAGCGGGCTGTCTATCTGCAGAAGTGCGTTAAGCGAGAAGGTGGGGGGAGGCTATGCTTTGTTTATATCGGGACACCATTTCTGTGCATGCGTGTACATGCGACGTAATATAATCACAATGGAGTTAAAACTCTTTGCACTTGTTACTGATTGCTTTTATGTACGACTATTACTACTACTACTACTACTATAAATTTGTTTTCATCCTCCCCTGAAGGGAAATGCGGGCCTCTTAGACCATGACGCTGTCTGTCAGGCCAGGTAGAGGGGGTTGGCGGCCTTGGTCTATACTAGGAACTGTCCCAGCATTCGCCTTATTGCTGGAGAATGGAAAACTATGGAAAAGCATTCTCAATACAGCAGACGGTGCGGACCAGCCCCCCCTTCGCCCCTGAATCGAAGACGTTGAACCACGGTAGAGCCGCGCCCACCGCTCCTCTGCTCTGTTGAACGATCTGAGTGCAGAGCTGTCGGACCACAGTCCAGCCGTGGCCACTTGTGGGCCGAAGCCCATTCTGCAACCGCCGATCTTGATGCACAGCACGAAGAAAACTGTAAAGTAGTAACCTAACGTAAATGCTGGGATTACAAGGCAGCTGTAGAAGTGCAACGAAAAAACGAGTCTTCACTCTATTACTCTCGGAGAAGCACAATGAAAGACACGAAATTCAATTTCTTCTCTTTGAATTAGACTTTACCCGCGTAATAGGTACGAACGGGTAGTTTAGGAACTCGCTGTTGGCTATCTAAGCGAATCTCTGCCAATTGGCGAACTAAGTAAACACGTACCATTCGTTCACATTAAAAGAGGCAATTTAACGTAGATGAAATGAATAATCAGTCAAACAGTTGTGGACATTCATCTGTAGGCAAAAACCTTTAATTTATGAAACAAAGAAAATTAAGCAGATCGATCCAGTAGAAACCCTTGGTGAGCTTCCCGGAAGAAAACACACCGTGTTTTAAATATATAAATGCCGGGCTGAGTGGCTCAAACGGTTGAGGCGCTGGCCTTCTGACCCCAACTTGGCAGGTTCGATCCTGGCTCAGTCCGGTGGTATTTGAAGGTGCTCAAATACGTCAGCCTCGTGTCGGTAGATTTATACTGGCACGTAAAAGAACTCCTGCGGGACAAAATTCCGGCACCTCGGCGTCTCCGAAAACCGTAAAAGAGTAGTTAGTGGGACGTAAAACAAATAGCATTAAAATTAAAATAAAATACATAAATAGCCGTCTCTCCTCTTCTTCCTCTACTTTTCCCACACGGGTGCGAACCGTGTCACACATATGTGGATTTGACCCTGTTTTACGACCGGATGCACTTACTGACGCCAATCGTATGTGGAGGATGTAATTAATATTGCGTGTTTCTGTGGTGGTAGGTGATGTGGTGTGTTGCCTGAATTTGAAGAGGAGACTGTGGGGACAAACACAAACACCCCTTCCAAGAGCCAGAAGAATTAATCAGACACGATTAAAATCCGCAACCCAGCCGAAAATTGAACCCGAGACCCTCTGAACCGAAGGCCTCAACGCTGATCATTCTGCCAAGGATTCGGACATACACTGACTGACAGAGCAAATGCAACACCAAGAAGGAGTGGTCAGAACTTTATGCCAATTGCAGGGTAGACTGACGTCACTGAGGTATGCTCATGATGTGAAATGCGCCGCTGTGCTGCGCACGTAGCGAACGATAAATGGGACACGGCGTTGGCGAATGGCCCACTTCGTACCGTGATTTCTCAGCCGACAGTCATTGTAGAACGTGTTGTCGTGTGCCACAGGACACGTGTATAGCTAAGAATGCCAGGCCGCCGTCAACGGAGGCATTTCCAGCAGACAGACGACTTTACGAGGGGTATGGTGATCGGGCTGAGAAGGGCAGGTTGGTCGCTTCGTCAAATCGCAGCCGATACCCATAGGGATGTTTCCACGGTGCAGCGCCTGTGGCGAAGATGGTTGGCGCAGGGACATGTGGCACGTGCGAGGGGTCCAGGCGCAGCCCGAGTGACGTCAGCACGCGAGGATCGGTGCATCTGCCGCCAAGCGGTGGCAGCCCCGCACGCCACGTCACCCGCCATTCTTCAGCATGTGCAAGACACCCTGGCTGTTCCAATATCGACCAGAACAATTTCCCGTCGATTGGTTGAAGGAGGCCTGCACTCCCGGCGTCCGCTCAGAAGACTACCATTGACTCCACAGCATAGACGTGCACGCCTGGCATGGTGCCGGGCTAGAGCGACTTGGATGAGGGAATGGCGGAACGTCGTGTTCTCCGATGAGTCACGCTTCTGTTCTGTCAGTGATAGTCACCGCAGACGCGTGTGGCGTCGGCGTGGAGAAAGGTCAAATCCGGCAGTAACTGTGGAGCGCCCTACCACTAGACAACGCGGCATCATGGTTTGGGGCGCTATTGCCTATGATTCCACGTCACCTCTAGTGCGTATTCAAGGCACGTTAAATGCCCACCGCTACGTGCAGCATGTGCTGCGGCCGGTGGCACTCCCATACCTTCAGGGGCTGCCCAATGCTCTGTTTCAGCAGGATAATGCCCGCCCACACACTGCTCGCATCTCCCAACAGGCTCTACGAGGTGTACAGATGCTTCCGTGGCCAGCGTACTCTCCGGATCTCTCGCCAATCGAACACGTGTGGGATCTCATTGGACGCCGTTTGCAAACTCTGCCCCAGCCTCGTACGGACGACCAACTGTGGCAAATGGTTGACAGAGAATGGAGAACCATCCCTCAGGACACCATCCGCACTCTTATTGACTGTGTACCTGGACGTGTTTCTGCGTGCATCGCCGCTCGCGGTGGTCCTACATCCTACTGAGTCGATGCCGTGCGCATTGTGTAACCTGCATATCGGTTTGAAATAAACATCAATTATTCGTCCGTGCCGTGTCTGTTTTTTCCCCAACTTTCATCCCTTTCGAACCACTCCTTCTTGGTGTTGCATTTGCTCTGTCAGTCAGTGTATAAATGACCGTATATTTTTTAGAGTGTGCTACAGTTGTTACCTTATACATGACAGTGATCAACGCAATTGTTTCAAATCTCTGTCCATAAAGAGAGAAATGACCCACTTCTTGGGAGGCATTTCTTTCTTTAAACTGAACTCGTCCTTTCAGGATTCTATTTACTGGTTAATGGGACTGAGAAAAAAGATTACAGTGACCTTCTCTGCCACTTTAAAAGCTTGAATGTAGGGATATTCTGTACGTCCACAGCGAAACATTTTCGATTTGGTAATGCTGTAAGTAAACTCCTCACTAAAATATTATCGATCTTCATGACAATAGAGGTATATAACAATGTATATGTTTTTTTTTTTTTGCTATTTGCTTTACGTCGCACCGACACAGATAGGTGTTATGGCGACGATGGGACAGGGAAGGGCTAGGAGTGGAAGGAAGCGGCCGTGGCCTTAATTAACGTACAGCCCCATCATTTGCCTGGTGTGAAAATGGGAAACCACGGAAAACCATCTTCAGGGCTGCCGACAGTGGGGTTCGAACCTACTATCTCTCGAATAATGTATATGTTTAGGGGAAGGAAAACGGGTATACATTTTCCTTCTCATTTCACTCAAACGAAGTGCGTTTGAATGAACACATGGTGGTGAACTACAGTAAAGGGAGGGAATATTCTCCTCCCTTACAAATGCTAGGGCCTGTTTTGTTTGTTGATTCAAATTGAGTCCACTTTACGACGTTATAACAACTAATGTGTCTCTCGTGTAGCGGTTCCGAATGTGAACAAAAGGAATGTACATAACATTCATCGGAATACAGAGAGGAGTCCCGAGGTTGAAGTCAAATTGAGAAAAATATTGATATCATCGTCCGAAATGTTTAGATGGATACGGCTATCGTCACCGGGCAAGTTGGCCGTGCGGTTAGGGGCACGCCGCTGTGAGCTTGAATCCGGGAGATAGTGGGTTCGAATCCCACTGTCGGCAGCCCTGAAAATGGTTTTCCGTGGTTTCCCATTTTCACACTAGGCAAATGCTGGGGCTGTAACTTACCTTAATTAAGGCCACGGCCGGTTCATTCCAACTCCTAGGCCTTTCCTCTCCCATTGTCGCCATAAGACCTATCTGTGTCGGTGCGACGTAAAGCCACTGGCAAAAAAAAAAAAAAAAAAAAAAAGCCGATCGTCAGTGTTGAAATTTCCAGGATCAAATCCCTGTGCAGATTGTCAGACTTATCGGAAAAATAGACTGACCTCCGTCAGTTCAGATCATTAGTTGAATAGTCAAACATGGATTTAGGGTGTTCTGGGTTCGATTTCCGACTGAACCGGGTTTAATATACGGTTAATTTGTCTGGCTCAAATATTAGGTGTTTGTATTAATGCACAGTTTTCATTTACACGCTACACTGACGACTGTTACAGACGCAGTACCATTAGAATATATCCCTTCACAAAGGTTTACCATCGTAAGGGTACCGGGCCGTAAAACTAGACCAAAGCCACATGTCCGACACAGAATGCACACGCGGCCCCTATCGGAGAGTGTAAAGAAAGCAGCAGAGAGAGTGACCTTTCTCAGAACAACATCCTTGCGTCCTCTAAGATCGATAGAATTTAAAAGGCTGTTGAAAACTTAATAGTTAGCCTGGCTAGCTGTGTTCTCTGAGATAGTGTATGAATTCCTAATCAGTTAGGGTTACGAATGGTAAGGGAGCGGTCATGGTTTATATACTACGTGCAATTCTATGATTTGAAATTGGGAAACCACATTTTGAGTGCCCTAAAGTGGGAAACCACTTTTTGAGTACCCTAGAGCAAGAACACTGGTCTCTACAGTTGTTTTGAAAAGACTGAATTCATTAACTTCCAACCTTTGCACTAGGATTCAAATATATCATAATAGTTGGTAACTAAATGCCAGGCAAACAGGTGACAAATCAATCAATCAATCGATCAATCAATCAATCAATCAATCAATCAATCAATCAATCAATCAATCAATCAATCAATCAATCAATCAATCAATCAATCAATCAATCAATCAATCAATCAATCAATCAATCAATCAATCAATCAATCAATCAATCAATCAATCAATCAATCAATCAATCAATCAATCAATCAATCAATCAATCAATCAATCAATCAATCAATCAATCCTGATCTGCATTTAGGGCAGTCGCCCAGGTGGCAGATTCCCTATCTGTTGTTTTCCTACCCTTTTCCTAAATGATTTCAAAGAAATTGGAAATTTATTGAACATCTCCATTGGTAAGTTATTCCAATCAACCCATTACCAAACCAATCTTGACGGTACTCACAGTTTCCCAGGCTGTGAAGCATGATTCCTTCCGTAACAGAGAAGTTGAAAGATTAGGAATAGAGTAAAGAATAAAAGTTCATCTGCCAATATTATATTAATACATTCTAAAATCGCAAGTAACTGTCGAAGCGTGCACCTGTTGAGTTTGCATTTTGACACTACGACGCTCAATAAGAATAGAAAAACGCACTCTGCTATAAATGCTCTATTAATTTGGTGAATTTTATGTTTTTCAATGAAATTAAGAGAGCAGAGACTTTAATTTTCTTCTAAACATACTCCCAATGTCTTCGATAATAATAATAATAATAATAATAATAATAATAATAATAATAATAATAATAATAATAATAATAATAATAATAATAATAATAATAATACCAAATCAAACTAAGCCAGCGCAACAGCCCCGAAGGACTACGTCTCACCAAGTGACCGCTGCTCAGACCGAAGGCCAGCAGATTACGAGGCGTCATGTGGTCAGCACGACGAATCCCCTTGGTCGTTATTCTTGGTTTTCTAGACCGGGGCCGCTATCTCACCGTCAGATAGCTCCTCAATTCCACTCACGTAGGCTGAGTGGATCTCGAACCAGCCCTCGGGTCCAGGTAAAAATCCCAGACATGGTCGGGGATCGAATCCGGGACCTTCGGGTATGAGGTAGGCACGCTACCCTTACACCGCGGGACCAGCTTCAATAATAATAATAATAATAATAATAATAATAATAATAATAATAATAATAATAATAATAATAATAATAATAATAATAATAATAATAATCTTGTTTTTACGTCCCACTAACTACTTTTGACGGCTTTCGGAGACGCCGTGGGGCCGGAATTTAGCCCCGAATGAGTTCTTTTACGTGCTAGTAATCTACCGATACGATGCTGACGTATTTGAGCACCTCCAAATACCACCGGACTGAGTCAGGATCGAACCTGCCAAGTTGGGGTCAGAAGGCCAGCGGCTGTCAGCCCGGCGCGATAATATTAGGGAAGGTAATATGATGTATTATCTCTCTCCTAAAAAATACGTCTTTGCTGGCGGGATCTAGTGTTTATAGTGCACTATGTCTTCTGGTATGGGCTCGAGCAATTTTGTTTTTTCATTGATCTGTCTCAGTCTTATACTTGGCTTTGACAAAACGAAAGTGACTGAGGTATGAGTGATGCTAGTAATGCCATTCCTTCTGCAGCCAGTCCCTGCTATGAATGGTGTGAAAATATTGCTCATAGGGTCGGTTGGTGCATGCATTTCGGGTGGGCTTGGCAGACTGATGTGTATTAGCAACTTCTGACTCGGTGAGGAAAGCAACGAGAAACTTCGTCACTTTTCATTTCCCTAGTACGCCTCTTCAGTGATGCCTAAGCCATCTATGACAGCTGATTGCGGAGCTGTTGAGGATCCAACCAGCCTAGGACTAAACATACATACTCCTAAATATGATTATTTTAATGTTACAAGCTTGTTGGTATACGTTTCTGGGTCACTGGTTGTACGTGACATCTGAACCATAGGAACTTGACATTTTGTTTCAAAACTCCAACATGCATTGGTATGGATTCAAACCGCAGCCACCTTAGTGAGAATCCAGTGATGGTGATAATTGGTTATCACGACTCCTCTTCTGAAGTGTCTTGTCATATAGCACGAAATTAGAGAGGTAACGGTGAAGAGAATCCAGGCTATTTTTAAACAGGTGCCATGTCGAGTGAAAGTAATGGAGATAATTTACTTCATTTTTGGGGCTTTAGACAGATCAGCAGTTTTGTATACTTTATACATGTAAAAATTCATTCTGGTGATATGCTTCATTAGTTTGAAGTACTGAAGATTTGATGAAAGAAAGGAGTTGAGGAGATGAAGATAATGTGAATAGAGGAAAGTTCGAATGTGCATGTAGGGAAATCAAATATATTTTCGACTGATTTAATGCGTGTTATCCCATGGCTGTGAGGAACTAGTGATGCAAAATCGTTCAAAAATGAGTGCATGGTATCGTGTTTTCCTTGCATTTAATTTTTTAAAAATACACCTGCTTTACGTCGTACCGACACAATTAGGTCTTGGGTATGGCGACGATAGGTTAGAAAATGCCTACGAGTGGGAAGGAATCGACCGTGGCCTTAATTAAGGTACAGCCTACTGTGACAATGGGAAACCACGTAAAACCATCTTCAGGACTGCCGACAGTGGGGCTCGAACCCACTATATCCCAGTTGCAAGCCTACAATTGCGCGACCCTAACTGCACGGCCAACTCGCCCGGTCGCATTTAATTTATTAGGGATCTAAGCCTGGGCGAGGTACTGGTCATCCTCACCAGTTGTATCCCCGACCTAATGTCTCATGCTCCAGGACACTGCCCTTGAGGCGGTAGGGGTGGGATCCCTCGCTGAGTCTGAGGGAAAACCCAACCCTGGAGGGAAAGCAGATTAAGAAAGGAAGAAAGAGATCTAAGCTGACTAGGGAGCGCTTATGACTAGTTCTTTTTGGATGCTCGCTTTTCTTCCAGATATCTCCTAAGTTATGCTATTAGTTTTTCCTTCCTTTCCTGTGAAAGACGGATACCACGAATTTACCAGTTTACATATTTTGTGAGACATAATTTTCATTATTGTCAAACTATTATTCATCTCCCATGTAGATATAAACCCTGTGGATACCGACAACGAGCATTGTAGGTTCAATTGCTCGTGATAAAAGTGTACCTGCGAAAACTTACACAATACCATGCGCTCATTCATTGTTTTGAACAACTGTACGTTCTTTGGATTGGTGAGAAACTAGAATAAAACAGGGAACAATACACACGTGAGACATTTTATTCAGTACTTAATAAAGCACCTACGCAGAACTCCGTTCTGTGCAAAATTCCGTATGTTTAATGTACATAGTATTTGTAAAGTTAAACACATAGCAGTCTTCTTATAAGTCTTCGTATACTTCTTGCTGCAATTGTCATGGGGTTCGATTCCCCCTTGGTCCAAGGATTTTAATTCTAGATCAAAGGGGGGCACAATCCGACTCTATGAGCGGCGCTCCAGCTCATACAGGTAAAGGAGCAGAGTGTGCTATCTGACGGACTGCAACAGACCTCACAATAACGAAAGTTGTCAGACGAGACTAACATACATTCGAGGTATGTTAGTCTGATGAACAAAGATGAATAAAGCACCCCGACATACAGTAAATCAATAACAACGATAGTAACAGTTCTACCTACTGAACTAGGATATGTTGCTAAATGATAAGATAATTTAACGAAAATGTTTTCAGTGTAAGAACATCATCATCATCATCATCATCATCTGTTTACCCTCCAGGTTCGGTTTTTCCCTCGGACTTAGCGAGGGATCCCACCTCTACCGCCTCAAGGGCAGTGTCCTGGAGCTTCAGACTCTTGGTTGGGGGATACAACTGGGGAGTATGACCAGTACCTCGCCCAGGCGGCCTCACCTGCTATGCTGAACAGGGGCCTTGTGGAGGGATGGGAAGATTGGAAGGGATAGGCAAGGAAGAGGAAAGGAAGCGGCCGTGGCTTTAGGTACCATCCCGGCATTCGCCTGGAGGAGAAGTGGGAAACCACGGAAAACCACTTCCAGGATGGATGAGGTGGGAATCGAACCCACCTCTACTCAGTTGACCTCCCGAGGCTGAGTGGACCCCGTTCCAGCCCTCGCACCACTTTTCAAATTTCGTGGCAGAACCGGGAATCGAACCCGGGCCTCCGGGGGTGGCAGCTACGACTTCCTGACGGGGATTCGATCCCACGTGCTTCCGGGTGAACCGAGGCGGACCAGTGTAAGAACATACAAAACAAAAATGTATGTTCATTTACTAGCAACAAAGGTTTATAATCTTTACAGGACATTTAAATAATATTTAATAAATGATTTGATATACAGAGTGTTCCCGTGATGATGATAAAGATGCTAGAGAAGGGTATATGTATCAGTTTGAGTTTGGGGATCCCGTTCTGGAAGAGACTCAGCCGCACCTTGTACTGTACGACAAAGCCGTTTATCGTAGATTGCAGGTTCGTCAACGCATGTGGCTTCAAGGTTTTATACCTAAATCAGACGTTCCCTGACAAGTGGATAAGAAGAGAAGATCTTGTTGCACGGACAGCTCTTTTGCCTGATCTGACCCTTGGGTACGAGACTACCTGTAGAGACTTAAGAGGAGCTAGTTGCTGGCAAGAATCCATTCTTCCTCTGACATCATAAGAACGCCGCCAGAGTTGTCGATTGGATATGCCAGAACTTACCGCGGCGTTGCCATGCCTGCATCGCGGCTGGGGTCGCCATTTTGAACAGCTGTTGTAAATTGCGTCGTATCATGGGTATGTTGTGTAGGTAAATGAAGTATCTAAGTTTTTTGTTTCCTACGTTCATAGGTATCCCAAACAAATCTAGCTTATACTCGGTGACTGAACCATTTCCGGAGCGGGAACCCCTGACTCAACTCCTCCAAAATTCCTGAACGTCTGTGAGTTGGCAGTGCGGTTAGGGTCGCGCAGCTGTGAGCTTGCATTCGGGATATAGTGTGTTCGAACCCGACTTTTGGCAGCCCTGAAGATGGTTTTACCGTTGTACCCTTATTAAGGCCGCGGCCGCTTTCTTCCCACTTGTAGCGCTTTTCTATCTGATATTCATCATACGATCTATTTGTATCGGTGCGAAGTAAATCGAATTGTAAAACAGTAGAAAAAAAAAGACGAGAATATTTTACTTCTAAAACGATAATATCACTTTAATTTAATGCCCTGTAAACGATCCTTTTCTTCACAGCTACCTCAAACGCACGGTCAGGCATATCCTCAATATTTCTGTGTTACAGAAACGTGTGATCTTCCTCGAAGCAAAAATTATAGATATCTTCAGTTCCTTAACATTACCGTACTGCTTCTCTCCTCCATATACTGTACATCCCAGCAAAGGTTCCTTCAAAAGTTTTCCAAAGGGTTGAGGTCAAGCGAAATGGCTGGCGCTTCTTTAAAATAACGTCTTTGAGCTGAAGCCGATTTCTGGAGAACGGCGCGATGGATTAGTGTACTGTCTTGTGTGAATATGCAGGACTCTGTACCAGTCTCCTTTGTAACAGGTAAAGAATGATCTCCAAGAAGTTTTGGATAGTCTATGGCTTTCACATGGCCTGAGGGGAAATATGCCGTAAATTCGTTATTCCTCGATAACCGAATTCACCCCATACCATGGAAGATTTTACTTCTTGCTATCTCTAGGGAAATGAGCAAAGCAAAGTCACCTCCGTACAGGCCATGAAGGCACTTTGAGGAGTAGAAGGTAAAGGCTTCCACCAATGTTAACCTCGGCACGTGATGGGGCAGAGTGGTTAGCTCTACGTCCGGCCGCCTTTGCCCCCAGGAATTAACCTGGTACTCATTTTTGGTGTAGGCTGAGTGAACCTCAGAGCCATATGCACCTCCGGAAGTGGAAATCTCGTTTCTTAAATTTTACGACTTCCTGACGGGGATTCGATCCCACGTGCTTCCGGGTGAACCGAGCACGCCTTTACTGCCTCGGCCAGGCAGCCCCTATCTCTAGGAAAATATCTGTTCATATTTGCTAAGTCTTTCCTGCAGTATGACCAACAATCAGGACCATCCAAACTGAATTTCTTCTCATCACTGAACATACATCTCCATTCTTCTTTCCAAGTTACGTGCCATCTAGCACTTTAACTCTGTTCTCTTTATGAGTTACCGTCATACAAGGGCGCTTCTTTTGATATTGTATTTCAAAATGTTGCTCTGACTGACACCCTGGATAATGTAGACTCGTGGATACCGCTAGTGGGACCTTGTGAGAGTTGTTCGAGCGTCTTTTCACCAGCACTAAGCTTACTTATTGTCTAGGTGTCATCTTCTACGCTTTTCCCGTAGACTAATTCTTTTCTATAGTTTTTCTTTACCTTCAGGATTTGTTTACCACAGTAGATGATCTGACAGTTCTCCTTGCTATTCTCTGAGAAGATAATCCCTCTTCTTTGCAGGCTGCAATCTGTCCCTGCTTGAAGACCAATGTAACTTCCGACCCATTTGACTTAGGCTTCACAAACTCACGCTTCTTAACTGGACTGAAAATAGGAAACCACAAATATCATATTCAGAGCTACCGATACTGGGAATAGAACCCATCATCTTCCAAATGCAAGCTTACTGTTACACCAACTGTACCATACAAACAACTCACTCGATCCGAGATGAGGAAAGGGGACGTGGTAGCCGAGGAATATAGTCATTGGGTTCTCAAACGTGCGGGGGTATTTCGAATCCAGGCCATTGCATATAGGATTCTTGAAATGAAGTGTTACGTACTTGTGATATGGAATCCACGTAACTCTTTAAGTCACGTTGCTATTATCACGACGTCAATTGTCAAGTGGTGTCGTGTCAGATGCGAGCGTGCCGCATGCGACCGGTGTTGACAACTCATTTTTCATTTAACAAGCTAGGTCACCATCCAAGAAAAGGTAAGATAAATCAGGGACAGAAGAATTTAGAAAATAGGCCGAAAATTTTCAGCACTGCTTACCGGGTATGGAATGAAATTGTTCTTTGTTCTGTTCAAATAGCGAACTACTATAACCGCAAACCATGCACAAATTATTATTATTATTATTATTATTATTATTATTATTATTATTATTATTATTATTATTATTATGTCAAATGAATTAGTCGTCTGGATATACAGCCTAATGAGTCTTTACGGAGAACAATCCCAACCATTGCGTGCAAGATTTATAAATAATAATTAGTGAGTTCATTTGTATGACGAAACATGCATAAATTACAGCATACACAAAGGCAATTTCTAAAGCCAGCTCAAGAACTCGTTGTTGCAAAACGAATGAGCGTAACGTGTAATTTGGAATGTTGTAAGTCGCGATATTCCTTCCTCAGAGAAAACATAAATGAATCGCACATAACGCAAGAGATATTTTAAGGTTAAACCCCTAAAAAAGTGTGTGTGTGTGTGGGGGGGGTGCACAATGAGCTAATTATTATGCCGAATACCAGAATAACACAAGTTCAGTAATATTTTAACAAAGATTTACAGTTGTGATCTGTAAGTACAGTTCTCGAGAATGATCAGGATCAGTACCTGAATTTTCGGGAAACAGAAATGACAGAGCAGCAATACGTAACACTCCCGGGGGGAATGGCAGTTTTTATAACGCGAAATATGGTGATGCGATTACGTCTTATCCTGCAACATGCCCATATATGGAGCTGCGTTTCCAAGTCTGAGAGAAGGTGACAGGTTTTCTCAGTGCGTTACGGCATGGCCAGTTACGGCTACTTCGGGAGACGTTAGGGTTCGAATCTCCCGAATTCACCGTCGCCATTCCTTGAAAATGATTTTTTGTGGTTTCCCATTTTCATATAAAGGAAAATGGTGGGATGGTACCTTTCTGAAGGCCACGACCTCTTCCTTTTCATTCCTAGCCTGTTCAATTACACCTCCACACACAGACAACACCTTCACACAGCGGTACATGTAGCTCACTCCCATGGGTTCACCGAAAAAGGAAACAGCTACAGAACTGGCGAGACGAACATGTCCTCGGACCCTCCCAGCACTAAAAGTCATGCGCTAAAATATAAAATTTGCAAACGTTCAAGGTAATCATAAGAAGTGGTAAAATTTATTAAGATATTTTGAAGTTTCGTGAGACTATGTTACATTATCAAAGCACGTTCCAGTATATACAGGATGGAAGGTAGCTGATGCACAAATTAACGCAGTAATATATCTTGAGGAGGGGAGGGGATCACAATACCGTAATTATCAGATCTGTAGCTTGCACCGTTACGCTAAGACTATGGAGAAAGGAGACGAGCTGCTTAACTAAGCAGTATGTTCGAGCTGTCAGTGGAGAGATTCTCATTAATATACGAATAGGACTAAGAACTAAGTTTGAGTAATGTTTTTTTAAAAGTAGGAAAGATCACAATATGAAAATGAAGTTGGAATTCACGAGGACAAATTGGGGAAAATATTCGTTTATAGGAAGAGTAGTTAGGGATTGGAATAATTTACCAAGGGAAACGTTTAATAAATTTCCAAATTCTCTGGAATTATTTCAGAAAAGACTGCGTAAACAACTAATAGGCAATCTTCCACTTCAGTTTCTGCCCTAAATGCAGATTATTGATTGATTGATTGGTCGCATGCGGCACGGTTGCTTCTGAGCTTGTTTGCTTTCGAGATGAAATGTCGTATGGCTTTTAGTGCCGGGATATCCCAGGACGGGTTCGGCTCGCCAGGTGCAGGTCTTTCTATTTGACTCCCGTAGGCGACCTGCGCGTCGTGATGAGGATGAAATGATGATGAAGACAACACATACACCCAGCCCCCGTGCCTTTGGAATTAACCAATTAAGGTTAAAATCCCCGACCCGGCCGGGAATCGAACCCGGGACCCTCTGAACCGAAGGCCAGTACGCTGACCGTTCAGCCAACGAGTCGGACTGCTTTCGAGATGAACAAATGCTATAAAATACTGTATTTTGTGTATGTTGGGTATTCAGCCCGTAGGCTGGTTTGATCCTCCACAGCTCCACCAACAGCTGTCATATATAGCCTAGGCGTCACTGAAGAGGCATACTAGGGAAATGAGGAGTGAGGTAGTTTCCCTTTGCTTTCCTCACCGAGCCAGAAGTTACAGATTGAAAATCAATACTTCGTTTAGTTTTTATTTATACACATTAATAAGGAAATAAATTAATCTCCGTATTACTATACTTTGTGTCTGACTGCCGTTACTTCAAACACCTCCATCAACTCACTTGTTGCTGAAGTGCGGTTCTTCTGAAAGACTTTGTTGTGTACGGGCCTTATGTACCCACGAGATACTATCTTTCATTCTTGCGCTTGTATCGGGCTGTGTTAACAACACAAAGCGTCTATCAACTCGTCACTACCTCGACTTTGCGCCAGGCAGATGAATGCATTGAGAGTGTGACATGCAAGCAGGCCCTTTCTTTAGCTGTACTTTACTGGGAATGGGACTGTAGCAACAGATCGTTTGTAAGTGCCCAACCGACATTCCAGACCATTTTATTGAGGACTCACGGTATTCACCAGCAGCGATCGTTTGGACAGAGGCAATCCATCGGGCATTATTGCCTGTGAGTATGGAAAAATGACATATTTTTTATGATTGCAACGTCCCTCAAGCCTGTATAATTCTCGAAGACCGAGTGAATTGGCTATGCGGTTTAAATCGTGAAACTGTGGGTTTGCATTCGGGAGACATTGGGTTCGAATCTTATTGACCCCTGTATCTTAAGTACAGTTATGGTCACATATTGCCCAGTCCTAGCACTCTTCCATACCATCGCCACCATAAGACCTGTGAGTTGGTGCGGCGACGTAAAACCAACAGAAGAAAACAGTTCTTGAAGAGATGCCAGAGTACCGGAATTTTGCCTTGAAGAAACTTGGTTTAATGTGATAGTAAATTTAACATCTCAGCCTCCCACATTTAAGGGGAATCCCTACTAAAATTAATATTTTCTGTACCTTTAGTAATATTAACACGAAATTCGAGTAGATTAACATGACTCTGTTTCAGAAAGCTTTAAGGTGTTGCTTGGATGGAGCAATTATAACATTTAGAAGCAATTTCGTCCATTTTAAATATGTCCCAGGTGCAACAATTTTTGTTAATAACTTTGAAACATAATTATACGTATTGTTTCTGGTTTTTGAGACATTCTTGTATTTTAACGTAATTTTTATTTATATGTGATATTGCATCATAAAAGGGATTTTTCATACCTAAAAACATAATATTTCTGAAAGTTGCACTTATTATGAAGACCGAGTGGACATGGGTGAAAATATTGAAATGAATTACTTTAAACTTTTTGCGCAGAAATCATTTTCTATTCTATAAAGTTATTTTCGACAATAATTGCTCATTAACATTAATTTATTATTCATAATTTGGATTATTGAATTAGGTACTTAATATCTAGTCGAGTATGTTCACTTCTTTAACTTCTCCAGCCTTGCACATTCTTCAGCGATTGTGACTACAATGCATTTTCTTGGATTTTATGTTAAATCGTATTATAACACTGAAAACTTTCCAATATATACGTGTGATTTAAACGCCTTCGCGGAACCTTTCAAAATGGCTGCACATGGAAAAATAATCACCATGTGCCCCAACAAAATCTAGTTCTTAAATGTTGAATAATTTCTCGACCAATATGTCTGTAGGTCCTCCCCTAAAGCATTATAAAATACCCGTATTGGTTTCAAACGTGAATTAAATCTTGTTAGGATTATATTGGTATTTAAGTGGTTCAATTACATCTACTGATTTATAACTTAATAATAATAATAATAATAATAATAATAATGGCGTATGGCCTCCGGAGAGGCCTGGTGCAGGTCTTTTTCTAGTAGACTGCCTATTAGGTGACCTGCATGTCTGCGAAGATGAGGGCCCTACCTGGGATGATTTATAATGTTGAATACGCCACACACACCCAGGCCCCGAGCCATTGGAATTAACCAGTTAAGGTTAAAATCCCCGACCCGGCCGGGAATCGAACCCGGGACCCTCTGAACAGAAGGCCAGTACGCTGACCATTCAGCCAACGAGTCGAACAACTTAATCAATTTGTTTGATTTTCTTATTACCATCGACCTGCTTGAAATTCAATCCATTATTAAATAAATTAAACATATTTGTTATAATAATTATTTAAGTGAGATATAATCGGTTTATAGTTGCTCGATGACTGAATAGTCTTGTTCTCCGGACTTTGGAGTTCCGGGTTCATTTCCGGGTAGGTCGTGGGATTCCTGTAACTCATCGAAGGGTCTGCCTTGCAAGGGCTGTATCCGATTATAACAGCCACTCAAACACAAACTTAGACCTGTTCTTCTAGAAGTCCCAACTCAAGTGAAGCATGTCCGTTCTGATGCTTGGAAGAAAGCACACTCCGACAGAATGAAAACCTGGTGGGCCAGCAAGAGGGCAAACAGTTGAAATCTCGCGGTCCTTACTAGCCCTGACGATGAATAATAATAGCAATAGAGAGCTTCCGTGGCTCAGACGGCAGCGCGTCGGCCTCTCACCGCTGGATACCGTGGTTCAAATCCCGGTCACTCCATGTGAGATTTGTGCTGGACAAAGCGGAGGCGGTACAGGTTTTTCTCCGGGTACTCCGGTTTACCCTGTCATCTTTCATTCCAGCAACACTCTCCATTCTCATTTCATAGCATGTATCATTCATTAATAAATCACTTTGGGAGTGGCGACCCCACGGTACTATTAGCCTATATCTGCTTCATTCATTCCATCCTTGACCCGGTCAATGACTGGAAAACAGGTTGTAGGTTTTCATTTTTTTAATAATAATAATAATAATAATAATAATAATAATAATAATAATAATAATAATAATAATAATAATATATCAGTTTATACGAATAAATCGAGAAAATATCTTATGATAATTGAGATGGTCAGAATAATAATGGTAGATCCCAACTACCATCGAATATTTGGACGAGATCCGGACTTTTATCCACTTTTTTTGCTAATAACTTTACGTCGCACAGACACATATATGTCTTATGACGACGATGGGATAGGAAAGGGCTAGGAGTTGGAAAGAAGTGGCCGTGGGCTTAATGAGGGTACAGGCCCAGCATTTGCCTGGTATTAAAATGGGAAACGACGGGAAACCATCGTCAGGGCCGCCGACAGTGGGATTCGAAACCACTATCTCCCGGATGCAAGCTCACAGCTGTGCGCCCCAAGTGTCAAGTATCAAGTGAATTAGGATATATCAAAGCAATCACACTCATCACTGAAAACTTGTCCGTAACGGGAAATAAAACATTTTCAGTGACTAAATAGCACATCCCAACTGAGTGAATTACATCAAAATATTAATTTTGGGAAGAGGGATAAAAGTTTATATGTTTCAGCGGTTTAGTTACAGCTTAAGTGCTATGCGCACAAAAAGATAATTAAAAGCATTATTTCAATGATCTGATTAAAATGTTGAAATTTTTACCGCCTGTCTATGATAATTTGTGTAAACATTTTGTTGATGTTGCAGAGCAGTGTGAAGATATGGAAATGTAGTAGTTAATTTGGTGCATGCTTGTTGTTTATAGAGGCCTAACATCTACGTCATCGGCCCTAGTTAATTTGGTATGTTACATTTATAAATATTCATTGTACTATTTTCTTCACTTTCATGAATTATTTCTAAATAAAACCACACAAACAAGGACGCTACTAAAGGCAAGGGATCAAGAATTTACAGGTAAACTTTAAAATAACAAATACTCCGCCTGAATGGATGTAGGCTTAATATAAAAATAGCTGAGCTACGAAATAAAAATGTCATTTTACTCAAAATGAACGTTGATTGGGATCTGGCGTTATTATTCTGAACGCCTCATTTACAAGGAACTCTGCCTTCTACAATGTTTCTGTAAATTTAAGGAAACCTGAATAAGACCCTACTTCTCGAAAATAAAACAAAGCGAAAGAAAGGAAATCGTATCGGCTGAAGTCACATCCTCAAGAAGGAAACATAGTTGTCTGGTTGTGAACGCTGGGTGGAAGTTAGGATTCAGCAAGAAGGCCAATGGCGATTTTTGACAATCTAGAAAGACTATTGATGAGGTAAGTGGTAACACAGGCATAAGAAAGTAAAGTCGTGTCCTCATTCTGAGGTGGTGCAGCTCTTTCTAGGCACACTCTCAATGGAGGTGAGCTGTATATACCGTTTTAAGAATATAACAGCCGTCCTGCCATTTTTACATTTCTGGCAGTACCGCGAATCGAACTCGGGCCACCGAGGACGGCAGCTAATAGTGCTAACCGTTACGCTACGGAGGCGGACGACACAAACATGAAATGGGCCGTGAAAGCATCCATGTTAACAAGTTGTAACACACGTAAAAGGAATGAAAGAGATGTTTTCACACATGGAATCATTACATGAATACAGACAATGTTGAGGAATTTGCTGACACGGGTCGTCCAAGGTTTAAAGCCAAAACTAGTCGTCGTTATCTGCTATTTTTGTCTTGGAGGACAGTGCTGTATAATAATATCTTAGCGGCCACAGGGCATCGTGTGTCTACCGATACTGCAGAGAATATAATGGTATTTCTTGATGCGAATATTCACCCTCGACGGCTATGATGAAACCTAGCACTTACCTTTTGAAATCATGTGGCACTTTACGGATGGTTTCTTTATACAGGATGGCCTGTTTGGCTTCAAGGAATTGTCTACGGATGAATGTCATCCGTGTCTTGTCCCTAAGAGTCGTCGGCTACGTGTTTGGACATTATCTGCAAGTGTCCTCATATAAACTCCAGTAATAGATCAATGTATGCCTCTTCTAGTCAGACAGGGCAACCTGCAAAATCCATAACGCCAAGGTAATATCCCCAAATCCATTTGTGGAACAGTATCTTCAATATTTTCGGAGATGAAAGTCATCTTTATGAATGAAAGCTTGCGCATCCATTGTTTAGTCATCTTCAGTGTTGTTCTTCCCTATGTCTACAGTAGACTCATCGCTTCTCAGCACAAACTTAGACTTCACTGAACATACCTAGAATATATTAAAAAGAACAAGAACTGCTCTTGAGCATCTTGACTGACCTTCCAAGGTGCAGGATGTATCAGAAGATCACCACTGAAGGGTGGGACCTACATAGGGTTGATGGGCTTGTGTATTGTACGTCAAGTCCGGTTCAAGCAAGGGTAATTGCAATGGGAAGAGCCGCCGACTATTTGATGTGCCCAGGTTGGCGTGCATAATGATTAAAAAAAACCTCTTTGTTTATGAACAGATGTTCTTTCGTTTGTGTGCCGGTGAATAATAGCTTTATTTTATTTACGTGTATAACGTTCACTTTTGTCCTAAAGGTCACGAACTCTGTGTGACGTTTATAGCAAATCCGCACTAAAAACTCAGAAATTCACCTGCTGGAACAATCGTACGAATAAATCTATACCGTTATCAAATATTTAATTTCCCAACATCCACTATATTTTATGTCTCTCATAGAGGGCCACTGAAAGGGGTGAACCTTGGGAACCATAATTAGCTGAGTCTGTAAAAGTAATAATAATAAAAATAATGTATATATTTAAAATATGAAAAGCAAGTACTTCCATTTCGTCTGGCTGTTCTACTTGACCGATTTGCTTCATTTCTTAATTCTATCTGGAATTGCCTCCCTGTGAACCATCGGACACTGATAGGTTTCTTAAGTTCAGTCAACGCTGAATAATCCTAAAATCAAATCTGTAAATATGAAATGGGGTATGGCTTTTAGTGCCGGGAGTGTCCGAGGACATCTTCGGCTCGCCAGGTGCAGGTCTTTCGATTTGAAGCCCTGCGCGTCGTGATGTGGATGAAATGATGATGAAGACGACACATAGGCTACACTCAGTCTTCGAGCTAAGGAAATTAACCAATGATGGTTAAAATTCCCAACCCTGCCTAGAACTGAACTCGGGACGCTTGTGATCACGGGCCAACACGCTAAGCATTTAGCCATAGAGCCGGACAAATCAGTAAATGATCACTCCAATAATTAATAGCAGGCGAATTCTTTCCCCAGCCCGCAGTACATTATAAACTTAACGGGTTGCATACAGTTAAGGAGCAATATCTTAATGTAAAGATAATAATCTTTGAAGCTAAACAATTAAAGACTGGAAGGCGTCTATAGGCAAACCTGTAATTTCATCTAAACTTGGTACACATATGACTTACTATCTGGAGAAAAATACTGTGTGGATAACACACCCCTAGCACCCCATACGGTTTGGGGGATGGGAAGATGTGACATGAAAAAATAATCGAAAATGACCAATATTAGTCTCGAATGTCCGACTCGTTGCCTGAATGGTCAGCGTACTGGCCTTCGATTCAGCGGGTCCCGGGTTCGATTCCCGGCCGGGTCGGGGATTTTAACCTTCATTGGTTAATTCCAGTGGCCCGGGGATTGGGTGTTTGTGCTGTCCCCAACATCCCTGCAATTCACACACCACACATAACACTATCCTTCACCATAATAATAACTCTCAGTTACCTACACATGGCAGATGCCGCCCACCCTCATCGGAGGGTCTGCCTTACAAGGGCTGCACTCGGCTAGAAAAAGCCACGCGAAATTATTATTTATTATTAGTGTCGAATTCATACTTTTAGGGATATTTAACATGAACATTGACACTCTGGATGCCATATTAGTTCAAGTTAAGCCAACATAGGTTTAGAGGGGTGAAAAGGGGTGAAAAACAACAAAAAACAAAATGTCCAAAATGACCGCGATTATGTATGTATGTATGTAAGATTATATGTATGCATGTTCCAGCATAGTTCTAAACCAAACTTGATACGCATATGGCTTACTTACTATGTACAGAAAATACTGTGAGTGGGGGTAAGATATCCCTACGGCGTTGGGAGGGAGTGACACGTGAAAATCATCGGGAAGGACCAATATTAGTGTCGATCCATACTTTTTGTGGTCTCTGAGATAATTGTAACACTATGGATGCCGTTTACGTGCAAGTTCAGCCTTCATTGGCATGGGGATCAGAAGAGGTGAAAAATAAAATGTCTAAAATGACCCAGATCTGTGTTGAGGTTCGGGTTCGCTAGGCTTATAGGTGAGAGTTCCAATGGCAGTTGGAATCGTGTACAATATATCTACAGTGCTACGCGTAAATACATACAGTTATCACTTCTTCTTCTACTGCTTTCCCAAACCTGCGGAGTCGCGGGTACGAACTGTGTAGCACATGTTGATTTGGCCCTGTTTTATGGCCGGATGCCCTTCCTGGCGCCAACCCTGTGTGGAGGGATGTAATCGCTATTGCGTGTTTCTGTGGTGGTTGTTGTGTGTTATGTTGTATTTACAAGAAGAGAAGTGTGCTAAGACGAACACAAATACCCAGCCCTTGAGCCAGAAAAGTTAACCATTCAAGTTAAAATCTCTGGCCCGGCCTGGAATCGAAGCTGGGACCCCGTGAACCGAAGGCCAGTATGCTGATCAATCATACACGGAGCTGGACAGAAACACGAAGAAACGAAAAGGAATTTTCTCTTCGACAAGTCTTACTTTCTTCCCATTAGGCTTACGATGCCTAGAGTGTATTTCATTCTCACATAATTTTTTGCTCTTTCCTTTCATTTGTCGATCATTTATTCTCCAATGCTCGGACATCTTCCTCTTCTCTTTCGATTAGAGATAAGTTGGGAAAGTTATCTACTTGCGTTTTCCATTAAAAGAATAATTACTCTCTCCAGCTGTAGTTGAGTTGAATTAAATTATTAGATTGTTCAGCTACGCTAGCTGCAACACAAAAACATGTAACTGACACCGCCCAGGACGAATGGATACTCTACAGGTTGTCAACATGTAAGTTCAGGACAAGCACGTGCATAAAATCATGTTCAAATGCTTGGTTTCGACTTGACGACTAGATGGTTGTGAAACGATCGATGCTCGGTGATAATTAAATGACTTAATGTGTTTATTATCGAATAGAGTACCAAATAATTTGGAGGTCCATCTCACCTCTTCCATTATACGTAATATATTTAAGTGGTGATTTCAGTCTAAACAGGACTAAAGAAAGACCATAGCTGTTCAAACAATGCTCCCCCGGCGTGATAGACCACCAGCCACGCTCGAGACAGCGTGCCGGCGCGCTTATTGTTTAATGGATAAAATATGACATTTATGTGAACTACTTAACTGCACCTGAAAAAGGAAGAATTCTGTCTCTTCGTAAGAAAATCAAACCAGGCTGTGTTGGGATTATGCCAGCAGGTTCTGGCGTAGAACACGAATCAAATATGCCAAAATAAAGTATCTTGTCAGCATGGGTTTTAAATTTTATTATTTAAATTTTATTTCTGAATTTTAAACACATTTTCACATCTTCTAGACCAGAGCTGACCGAGATCGATAGCTGCAGTCGCTTAAGTGCGGCCAGTATCCAGTATTCGGGAGATAGTAGGTTCGAACCCCACTGTCGGCAGCCCTGAAAATGTTTTTCCGAGGTTTCCCATTTTCACACAAGGCAAATGCTGGGGCTGTACCTTAATTAAGGCCACGGCCGCTTCTTTCCCCTCCTAGCCCTTTCCTGTCCCATCGTCACCGTAAGACCTGTCTGTGTCTGTGCGACGTAAAACAACTAGCACACACACACACACACACACACACACACACACACACACACACACACACACACACACACACACACACACACACACACACACACACACGCACGCACGCACACGCGCACACACACACACAAAGACCATAGCTGTTCAAACAATGCTCCCCCGGCGTGATAGACCGCCAGCCACGCTCCAGACAGCGTGCCGGCGCGCAAGAGTTCCACGGGTCAGTCTAACTTTCCTGTTTGTTTACCTCTTACAGTATTAGCTCAACGCTTGAGGAAGGGTAAAAGTGTATGATTGACGGCAACGTTCCAACTACGGTGAATCTTGAAAAGAAACGCAGAAGCAGAGTTTCACAGATCTTCCAAGAGGAGAGGAAGGTGGTGTAGTGTTAACACTGTCATTTTAAATGTTCAAGATGGTGCAGTGTCATGCAGGGACAACATAGTGGCTCAACTGATTAACAACATGTTAAGTGATCGGAAGTTCCAAGTAATCACTGGATGCAAGATAAGCAAGGAGAGGAAGCTGAACAACGGATTGCCCCAAGGATCAGTTCTCTCACCATTATTGTTCAACTTATATCTCTCTGACCTTCCTGACACTTCATCCAGAAAATTCTGCTATGCCGACGACTTGGCTCTAGCTGTACAAGATCAGGTAATGGAGACGACTGAAGAGATTCTGACCAAAGACCTGTCTTTACTGGAAGACTACTTCAAAATCTGGAGACTCCAACCCAGTGCGAGCAAAACAGAAGTGTCCTGCTTTCATTTAAATAATCGTTTGGCGAACGTGAAACTGAATGTTAGTTTCAGAGGGAGAATTCTTCATCATAACTGGAACCCAAAATACCTTGGTGTCATCTTGGACCGTACACTATCCTTCAAACAACACCTCCTGAACTTAGCACAAAAGTTGAAGTCTCGAAATAACATCCTTCATAAACTGTGTGGAACTACTTGGGGATCTTCAGCAACCACTTTGCGATCTTCAGCCCTGGGTTTGGTGTATTCAAGTGCCGAGTATTGTGCACCTGTTTGGATGAACAGTCATCATACAAGGCTTGTTGACACCCAGCTTAATACCACAATGCGCATCATATCTGGCGCAATCACATCTACTCCAGTTCATTGGCTTCCACTGCTAACTGGTATAATGCCACCTGATCTACGCCGATCTAATGCCCTTATGAAGGAATTTCACAAGATCTCAAGAAATCCTAGTCTACCCGTGAATAGTGACCTGCCACTTCTGAATCTTAACAGACTAAAATCACGCCATCCAACTCTGCGTGATGCCTCTAACATGGATGCTAAAGATTTTAAATCTCTTGATGAGTGGAAAAGTAGATGGGAAGCAGCAACGGATGTGCGCCTTCATACCTTCTTCTCAGGTCCCAGACTTCCAAGTGGATCCCACCTACCACGCAAGACCTGGACTGCCCTGAATAGAATCAGAACAGGACATGGTCGGTGCAGAGCCGCTCTCCATAAGTGGAAAAAGCTACCTAACCCAGACTGTGACTGCGGAGCTCCACACCAGACTGTTCGTCATATCATCAGGGAATGTAGGATTCGAGCCTATCACGGTGATGAGGATGACTTCCTGCTGCTAACTCCGGATGCTGCACGCTGGATCGAAGAATTAGACATTCAATTGTGAAGCACAAGTTGCTTTGTTTCTCAGCTGTAAATATGTATATATGTATATTACTGATTATGTCTGTATAAGCCATACGCTAAATAAATAAATAACATAGTGGCTTCAAGAGACAACATATATACACGGGGTATTATGTGCCTTATATGTCAAGAGCACTTCGCACAAAGAAGGTGAAAAGTGGAGACTTAAAGAACATTCGTCTTCACTGTGGCATTTCTTAGGTCTTAAGGTCTTAACAACCGTTAATTCAAGGACGTCGAATAGGGCAACGTATTCTATTATTGCGAGGTCCGATGGGTACGATGAGAAGCAATCTTAAGAACGGTTACTCCTCTTGCGAGAAACAATCCGAATGATTTTAGAGACCAAAGGGTGACCAGAGAAAATATTTCACAATTGTAGCTAGATTTCAGACTTTTGGTTTTCTTCTGACGTCACCGATCACATGAATGCTCTTAACTTATTGATGCAACGTTGAGATCACCTGATTACAAAGTGGTTTGATGAAGCTGAGGCGTTAAAGAGAAAACTGTTACTGTGGGGAAAGAAGAGGAAATGTAGCACGCATCCCAGACTTAGATTCAGTTCTTGAAGGAGGAAACTTAAATAATTATACTGAACTAATCCGACGTTTAAAAGAATAATCTTACATACTGTTTAATGACTTTGCAGAGCTGAAGCCTACTCCTGATTTATTAGTTAAAACTTCTCCCGTAACCGTCGAAGAGGTTCCGCGCACTTCGCAGTTGGAGCTCATGGGAATGTAATGCAGTAGCAGGCCAACAACTATACTACTGTGCAAGAACCTTACGCTAAATATCATAAAAAGGAGAATGTAAGATTCCATAAGCAGGTGGATAATGTGCTCTTTGTATTCGATTTTACTTATATCTGTGTAAGGCTTTTTTTTCGACTTTAAAGTGAAAGCTGCGATTATTTCTATCACCAACGACTGTATGCGAATGCTGTTGGTTTTACGTCGAACTGACTCAGGTAGGTCTTAGGGCAACTATGGGATAGGACGACTGGAAAGGAAGTGACCGTGACCTTAACTAAGGTACTACTACTACTACTACTACTACTACTACTACTACTACTACTACTACTACTACTACTACTACTAAATAATAATAATAATAATAATGCTGTGTGCTTTACGTCCCAATAACTACTTTTCGGTTTTCGGAGACGCCTAGGTGCCGGAATTTAGTCCCGGGGGAGTTCTTTTACGTGCCAGTAAGTCTACCGACACGAGGCTGACGTATTTGAGCACCTTCAAATACCACCGGACGGAGCCAGGATCGAACCTGCCACGTTGGGGTCAGAAGGCCAGCGCCTCAACCGTCTAAGCCACTCAGCCCGGCTAACTAAGGTACAGCCTCAGCATTTACATGGTATAAAGGTTGGAAACCGCGGAAAACAATTTTCAGTACTGTCGACAATGGAGATTGAACACACCATCTCCCGAATGCAAGCTCACAGATACTTGACCCAAACCGTATTGTCAACTCGCTCCGTATTGACCGTTTCAAGGATGTTTGTTCCCGGTACAGAAATAATTAAGAAACATCGACAGTAAATTACACTCTGGTGTATGCATGTAAATAAACATGAATTGTAAGCACTCACACAAAGGACTATAATTACAAAAGTCTATTTGTTTTTTGTACGCGATGTTCCCTTCACCATAATATTTTGTGTGTTAGCTTACAACTCCAGTATTTAGGGCAGTACTCGAAAAAGCGAAGAAAGGAAATAGATAAGTAGGAGACTTCGAATGATGCTCTTCGAGGTTGTTCTCCCCACTTCTGGCGAGAGAGTCGAGTGGTGAGGTCTCGGCGCGCTATAGTGCTGGAGTAACAGGCCTACTCTAGACCATGAGTTCCGTATCACTGGGGCAATAGATGTGCGCGGATGGAACTAGCTCATGCAGCCACATGATGCTCGGCTGCCTTAATTTTGAGACGCTACCGATAATCCTTTTGACGTTTAAATAAGTGATATAGGACATTTTGGAATTACGAAAAATCCACTCTGTTCTCTCGAATGTGTTTTATATAATTTTGAAGTCATTTATTATCGAAAAGTTGCGATATTTTACGAAAGAAAGACAATTTTCTCATTTCTTTTCATTACGGCTTTCTCAAGTGTTCACAGTCTTAATAGTGTTTACTGGTCACGTGTAGAAACACTAAAATGAATGGAACCACACCTCACACGACGTTCTAACTCTGGGAGTCCAGAGCTACACTGATTGTTAGCCGCGCGGTACGGCGATTTTAATACCTCAAAATGGCAGCACTATGGCATAACCTGTGGTGTCGTACTGAGGCAAGTGTCTTGTTGCCGTGTACATTGGTCCTTCCTTTATAAAATGATATATTGGACACAGTCATCACGCATATTATCTAGAAATTATTTAGATTTGAAAACTTCCATGATTTTGACGGTCCCACGGTGTAGGGGTAGCGTGCCCACCTCCTACCCGGAGGATCTGGGTTCGATTCCCGGTCAGGTTAGGGATTTTTAGCTATATCTGAGGTCTGGTTTGAGATACACTCAGCCTACGTGATTACAATTGAGGAGTTATCTGACGGTGAAATGGCAGCCAAGGAAAACGGCCGAGAGGATTCGTCGTGATGACCACACGACACCTCGTAATCTGCAGGCCTTTGGGGTGAACAGTAGTCACTTGGTAGGCCATGGCCCTTCGGGGTCGTAGCGCCATGGGGTTTGGTTTTCCCCCATGTTTTTGTAACGCTCACCAGCCTAATGGTTTCGAAACTAAACACGTAATTTACATCAAAATAAAAAATAAAATAAAAAGGTCAAGGAAAGCGGGAAGAAGAAAGGCTTCCTAGGACTCAGAACTCTAATATAGGCTCAACCAACTAGTACCACTATGACGTTAATACGTCTCTGATGCTCTTAACTCAAGCCTGGAGCAGTAAAGGGGAAGCGGAGAGGAAGATATGTATCCTGAGATGCGTAGTACAATTGTACGTGACATTTCACTTTAAAAATCTTACACCTGTTGATCAGAAATCGAACCGTGGCCACCATGGTGAGCAGTCAGTGACAATACCACTAGACTATCATGCCCTCTTAACAAAAATACGGTTGCTACGTAATATGAATTAAAACAGAAGTCAATGAGATACATTACGAGGTTTTATAAACGTTTTTTAAGTTCGAAAGGTGGGAACGAAATACGACCTAGTTACAGAATAATCCTAGTACAGCCGCTTTAAATGCGCTTTCACTTCGTATAGCTCTCACATTTATATGAGATGTGAAGACAGCGATGAAGTTTGTTAACACTATAGTCATGTGGGTCGGTGATACAAGGGAAGTGGTGTCATGTGCTCTGTCATTTTTGGCATAGTCCGGAGAGGAGTGATTGATAGAAATGATCAAGTACCCTATGTGGTTTGTTATTAAAAGCGAAGTAAAGTCATCTCCGTACAGGCCATGAAGGCCCTGGGAGTAGTGGAAGGTAAAGGCTTCCACTATTCGTAACCTCGGCACTTGATGGGGTAGAGTGGTTAGCTCTACGCCCGGCCGCTTTTGCCCCCAGGAATTAACCTGGTACTCATTTTTGGTGTAGGCTGAGTGAACCTTAGGGTCATATGCACCACCGGAAGTGGAAATCTCATTTCTTAAATTTTACGACTTTCTGACGGGGATTCGAACCCACGTCCTTCCGGGCGAACCGAGTACGCCTTTACCGCCTCGGCTAGAGTTCATAATTTTATCAAGGATACCTAGGATGTGAAAAATTTTAAATGTAGAACGGGAACGGAGAAAAGAACTAAACTCAGGAATATCAGAGAAATGTGTTGGTCACGACAAAATTCAACACGAATTTATGAGGAGCATGTATCACCAAATTTACCGTTCTATTTTGAAATAATTTATTTTAAATTTCGTTGAAACAGGCGTGGGATTATCTGTCAAATGATAAATGATGTGAATTAAAGAGTTCGATCACTCTTGGTCCTATACCTGCAAACGTCATACCGATTTCTCTCAGTTGTGGAAATATCGTCATGATTCTATCGGTGCAATTGTTACAGTGCGTCCTCACACACAGTTTGTTCGAAGACGGACGAGTTGCCCAAAAGTGTCAAGGACAAGATAAAATCCCGGTGTTCACGTTAACAGAGTAATGAGTACGAGGGACACAGTAATTTAATTATAATTACGGTTTTCGGAGACGCCAAGGTGCCAGAAGAGGAGTTCTTTTAGGTGCCAGTAAATCAGATGATGATGATGTTTGTTGTTTAAAGGAGTCTAACAGCTAGGTCATCGGCCCCTGGTGGTACGAGGTGAACGAAACGAAAATTAAAACTTCAAGATGTATCCACTGACTAGAATCTAAAGCGAAGGACGATGAGAAAATGATGGCGAAACAAAACAATCAGTGGATAAATTTCGCGATGGGATGATGCTCAGTATCTAAAGGGGTCCAAATTCCAGGTCACCGGCCCCTCATAATTGCATTAATCACTGGTAAAGCAGAACCATGGTGTTCCTCCTATGGCGGAACTAATCACAGGTAACGTAGACTCATGGTGTTTCTCGCATGGTGGTACTAATCACAGGCAATGTAGACTCATGGTATATCACACACAATGGCATCACTCACGGTTAACACAAACCTATGGTGTTTCGCACATAAGGGTATAATTACAATCAGCGCACACCCATGGTGTTCCTCACATAGTGGGACTAATCACGGACAATGGTATTCCCGTGGTGTTCCTCACATAGTGGGACTAATCACGGACAATGGTATTCCCGTGGTGTTTCTCACTTAGTGGGACTAATCACGGACAATGGTATTCCCGTGGTGTTCCTCACATAGTGGGACTAATCACGGGCAATGGTATTCCCGTGGTGTTCCTCACATGGTGGGACTAATCACGGGCAATGGTATTCCCGTGGTGTTCCTCACTTAGTGGCAGTAATCACGGACAATGGTATTCCCGTGGTGTTTCTCACTTAGTGGGACTAATCACGGGCAATGGTATTCCCGTGGTGTTCCTCACATGGTGGGACTAATCACGGGCAATGGTATTCCCGTGGTGTTCCTCACTTAGTGGCACTAATCACGGACAATGGTATTCCCGTGGTGTTCCTCACATAGTGGGACTAATCACGGACAATGGTATTCCCGTGGTGTTCCTCACATAGTGGGACTAATCACGGACAATGGTATTCCCGTAGTGTTTCTCACTTAGTGGGACTAATCACGGACAATGGTATTCCCGTGGTGTTCCTCACTTAGTGGCAGTAATCACGGACAATGGTATTCCCGTGGTGTTCCTCACTTAGTGGGACTAATCACGGACAATGGTATTCCCGTGGTGTTCCTCACTTAGTGGCACTAATCACGGACAATGGTATTCCCGTGGTGTTCCTCACATAGTGGGACTAATCACGGACAATGGTATTCCCGTGGTGTTCCTCACATAGTGGGACTAATCACGGACAATGGTATTCCCGTGGTGTTTCTCACTTAGTGGGACTAATCACGGACAATGGTATTCCCGTGGTGTTCCTCACTTAGTGGCAGTAATCACGGACAATGGTATTCCCGTGGTGTTCCTCACTTAGTGGGACTAATCACGGACAATGGTATTCCCGTGGTGTTCCTCACTTAGTGGGACTAATCACGGACAATGGTATTCCCGTGGTGTTCCTCACATAGTGGGACTAATCACGGACAATGGTATTCCCGTGGTGTTCCTCACATAGTGGAACCAATCACAGGCCACGTATAGTCAAGGTGTTGCTCACATGCCATACCCGTGGTGTTTCTCACTTATTGGCACTAATCACAGGCAACGCAGACCCATAGTGTTTGTCATAAAGTGGTACTACTCATAGGTAACGCAGGCCCATTCTGAACACAGTCGAACCGATCTGTGGAACATATACGATGACCATCAACACAAACAACGCCCAGACCCGTAGTGTTTCTCGCATTATGGCACTGCTCCTATACAACGTAGATCCATCTCGCAACGTAGTACTAGTCGCTAGTAACGTCGACCCATCGTGTTCCGCACGTAATAGTCCTAATCACAACTAATCACAACTAATCACATGGTTCTAATGTCAGCATCCCTTGGTCGCCCCTTTTAGTCGCCTCTTACGGCAGGCAGGGGATATCGTGAGTGTATTCTTCGTCTGCGTCCCCCACTGCCGAAACGAGGTTGACGTTTTTGAGCACCTTCAAATACCACCGGACTGAGCCAGGATCGAACCTGCCGAATTGGGATCAGAAGGCCAGCGCCTCAACCATCTGAGCCACTCAGCCAGGCACATTAATTTAGAACCGCATTGTGTCAACGTGTAGTAATTGCATTTCCACCCGGAAGAGCATTTGGTTTGATACTCTTTTAATGGTATACATTTTTCAAACGGTTTCCCAGGACTACGAGACTCCTGATTATTCTTATATTTTTACCTCTACTTTATCTGTTGTCCATCCATTGCTGAAAGTAATTATAATCACTCTTACTCTGAGTCACTTTGTACCATCGTGAATGAGGTAAGTTCCGATTTGAGCGTGTTAGTTGCGCGTTACGGGCCTTGTAGCTGTGGGCCTAAGTCTCCGTTCGAGAGATGATGGTTTCGAATCTCACCATCGGCAGTCGCCAAGACGGTTTCCCAGTTTCATAGGGAGAGTACCCTAATTAATGCCACACCTATTTCCCTTTCTTCTCCCACCGTTGACGAAAACCTGCATGTGGTCGAGCGACTTTAAAACACAAGGGAACGTGTACAGAAACAATTTTCACCTATAAAGAAACTCCTCCGTGTAAAAAGTCTGATCGAGGTGTAGTGCTTTCCCTTATGCGTGGGGGTGTAGAATATTCCCATGGTGTCCTCCATACGTCGAAGAGGCGACTAAAAAGGAGACAACCGAGCGAGTGGTTCGAACAGCCCAACTGTCGGCTGTCCTGAAGATGGTTTTGCGTGGTTTCCCATTTTCACCAGGCAAATACTGGGGCTATATCTTAATTAAGGCCACGGCCGCTTCCCTCCCACTCCTAGCCCTTTCCTATCCTATCGTCGCCATAAGACGTCGGTGCGGCGTAAAGCAAATAGTAACAAAAAGAAAAAAAAGGAAAAAAGAAATGGGAGACGTCAGGGTCCCTCATGGACCAACGACCATCAGACCAATGGTTGAGTCTGACATTAATTTCAGTTGATTGATGTAGCCCTCTTGTTTTACTTTTCCCTACTTGACCTCCCTTGGTTAACTGTTGTTCTCTTCTGGTACCGACCGTATTAGATTTTCGAGGTCTTTCAATTTTACACCCTTCGTGGCCCATCTCTTTCTCTTTCTCCTCTTGCTCCTCGAGAGATCAGAACTCTTCCATGCTTTCCTCTGGTGTTAAGGGAGGATGTTTGCCTTGTTGTACTTCCCCTTAAAACTTTAACCACCACCAATAGAGGTGAAATATGTGTGCACCACTAGGCCAAATAATAAACTATTTTTACTCTGGCTTAGTATTTAATTGCATCTTTCCCGTCTATTTTACCGTCACACCAACAGGGGCAGGTGTTAAGGCGGCGATTGGAGAGAAAAGGTCGAGAACAGGGAAGGAAGTGACCTTGGCCTTAATTAAGCTACAGCCTGGTAACCACAGAAAGCCATTTTCAGGACTGGCAAGAGAGGGATTCAAACTCACTATCTTCTGAATGAAAGCTGACAGCTACCTAACCCAAACCGTGTATCCAACTCGCTCCGTAATTGTGGCGTGTGTAAACCTATACTTCCTTAATATGAAATATATCAAATGGGCCAGTGCCGGGCTGAATGGTTCAGACGGAGGAGGTTGGCTTTCTGGTTCAATATCATCTCCGTCCGGTGCTTCTCAAGATGCTCATATACGCCAGACTCGTGTTAGTGGATTTATCAACATGTGAATGGACTCCTGTGGAACAAAATTCCGGCAACTCAGCGTCTCAGAAAACCATAAAAGTGGTTAGTTGGACGTAAATATACTGTATTATATAAGCAATAAAGCCCGTTGCATGGAAAAATACAATGGGCTCTAAGGAAAACATTTTTGGGAATTTCTTTAACTGAGAACAGAAAGTGTGCAATTAATTGCAGTTTTCCACAGAAATAGGTGTGGATCGCTTTTTGAATATTTTTCCAATCCATTTATCCAATTATAAAGTAATTTATCGCTTTTAAATTTTTTCTTGAAATCAACCATTAACTATTAAATAAACATATTTCTAATGTGTGCAGTAAAGTTTACGGAATGTTCCTTTTGATACAAAACGTATTTAGTTTTCTGGGTCGGAGAATCGAATAAATAAAGATACAAACTCGACGTATTTAACAGTAAGGAAGTTCGTGATTTTTTCCACCTCTCCGATGGGTTTCTCGGAGCAAACCGCTTCTTTAAAACATTTGATTTGGGAATCCACTCAGAAAGAGCTTTAGAACAATATAAAACTTTTTAAAATTGCCCTCGTACAAGTTTAGATATAAGCTTTAACGTGTGAAGGCTTACACATATATTATTATTATTATTATTATTATTATTATTATTATTATTATTATTATTATTATGTGTTGTGTATGTTGGTTATTCAGCCCGAAGGCTGGTTTGATCCTCTGCAGTTTCGCCAACAGCTGTCATAAATAGCCTAGGCGTTACTGAAGAGGCGTACTAGGGAAATGATGAGTGAGGTAGTTTCCCGTTGCTTTCCTCACCGAGCCAGCCGTTCCTATTACATATCCGTCTGCCAAGCCCATTGAAATGCATGCACCAACCGACCCTATGAGCGATATTTTCACACCATTCATAACAGGGACAGGCTGCGTAAGGAATGGTATTACTGGCATCACTCATATCTCAGTCACTTTCATATTATCAAAACCAAGGATGAGACAGACAGGTCAATGAAAGTAACAAATTTGATATAGCCCATACCAGAAGACATAGTGCACTGTAAACACTACATCTCGCCAGCAAAGGCATATTATTATTATTATTATTATTATTATTATTGTAATCATCATCATAGCAAGTCTAATGTTCCATAATATCTCAGTATATCGAACGACTGCTTTTTTTTTTTTTTTTTTACTATTTGCTTTACGTCGCACCGACACAGATAGGTCTTATGGCGACGATGGGACAAGAAAGGCCTAGGAATGCGAAGGAAGCGGCCGTGGCCTTAATTAATGTACAGCCCCAGCATTTTCCTGTTGTGAAAATGGGAAACCACGGAAAAACATCTTCAGGGCTGCCGACAGTGGGGTTCGAACCCACTATCTCCCGGATGCGAGCTCACAGCTGCACGCTCCTAACCGCACGGCCAACTCGCCCGGTCGAACGACTGCCTTAAGCATTGCGACATTGCTATGTGTCAAACACTTTATATGACTTTTTAAATTCGTATTTCATATATCCTTCTATATAAAGAATTACTTTTGAAATTTATTGAGAACCTCAGGCCATTACAATACGTAACTAGAAACAAGCAAACAACCAGTAACCACAGTTCTTCTCTTGCCGGCCGCTGAAGTTAGTCACAAAGCCAACGCTTTGACCCTGAGCTATACCAGACAACAAACGTGTAACTGTCTATGTACAGCTTGATTACCTCCACAGAGATGCGGAGATCTACAGCACTAGCGTTTAATGAAGAGTATTTCACTTGCTGTCCTCTCTGAAGTATACGTTCCGTGCTATTCAACTCTGGTGGTGGTTATTGTTTTAGTAATCATGTTATTGATTTGTCGTCCCACTGGCTACTTTCAAGGTTTTCAGAGACGCCGAGGTGCCAGAAATTTCATCTCGCAGGAGTTACTTTGCGTGTCGATGAATCATAGAACCCAAGGCTGACGTACATAAGCATCTGCAAGTACCACTGAGCTGAGCCGGGATTGAACCCACGAACTTGGGATCAGAAGCTAGCGTTCTACTGTCTGAGCAATGCATCCCAACGATTACTGTTGATGCAAGTGTAATGAACTAGTATAACAATTCTCTAACCCATGGGTAAATAATGAAAATATCGATAATAATAATAATAATAATAATAATAATAATAATAATAATAATAATAATAATAATAATAATAATAATAATAATATACGTAGTTATGTACGGAATTTATTTGGTATAAATCGTGGTGGTAACGAAACATGTGAGATTATGTCACGACACGTCTGCTGTATGTATATTAATATGAGTTTATTTAATGTTAGAACACGTAATTAATAGTATAACATATGATGTATAAATCCAATGTAATGTTATTCAACACAGGGTAATAGTCCAGAACAACGTATCTTTGTCACTAGAGAGTTACAGAACATTCGATCTATTTGTAAATAGGTTATTGGAGACTCTAGAAATTACGAACCGAGCTCGATAGCGGCAGTCGCTTAAGTGCGGCCAGTATCCAGTATTCGGGAGATAGTAGGTTCGAACCCCACTGTCGGCAGCTCTGAAAATGGTTTTCCGTGGTTTCCCATTTTCACACCAGGCAAATGCTGGGGCTGTACCTTAATTAAGGCCATGGCCGCTTCCTTCCCACTCCTAGCCCTTCCCTGTCCCATCGTCGCCATAAGACCTATCTGTGTCGGTGCGACGTAAAGCAACTAGCAAAAAAAATATTAAAAAATACGAGAAAACATGTTGTGTCATACTTTTCTAGAAGCCTGGCTAGGGAATATATAGAAAGAGGCAGTCTTCGGAGTTGAGTTGCTAGCGAGACTTGTAGTGGAAGTCGTTAGCCGAATGGGTGAACTCATGTTGTGATTTTGTTGAGTTGGTAATCAGTTGACATGCTAATGGAGCAGTCTTCTTCTCTTCGTAGCAGTGTTTTGTCAAGATGGCGGTTCATTAATGTGTATATAATTTGTTAATAAACCAGTGTACACAAGTGACAGCATCGCGTGTGCGTCTTTGTAGTTAAATCACTGTTTCAAAAAAAAAAACAAGTAAGCAATCATTCCCTCCTAACAAAATTCAGAAGAGATCATACATTTTGAAGAAGGTATCGGCATAAGGAAGAGAAGGTCCTAAAAAAGGTGAAAATAATAACAATGTTATTGGCTTATCGTTCCTCCAATAGCTATAAATCTTACGAGATACCGAAATGAGAGAAATGTATTCAAGAGAAAAAATTCTGCTTCCTACTAATACAAATCATACTTTAATTTTTACAAATGCTGTACGTCGCACCGACACACATAGTTCTTATGGCGACGATGGTAGGAAAGGTCTAGGAGTAGGAAGGAAGCGGAAGTTGCGTTAAATAAGGTACTACCCCAGCATTTTCCTGATGTGAAAATGGGAAACCACGGAAAACCATTTTCAGGGCTGCCGACAATGGGCTTCGAACCCACTATCTCCCAAAAATGGCATATGGATTTTAGTGCCGTTAGTGTCCGAGGACATGTTCGGCTCGCCAGGTGCAGGTCTTTCGGTTTGACGCCCGACCCTATCGGGAACTGAACCCAGGACCTCTGTGACCAAAGGCAAGCACGCTAGCCATTTAACCATGGAGCCGGACACTACCTCCAAGATGCAAGCTCACAGCTGCGCGCCCCTAACCGCACGGCCATCTCGTCTGGTACTAATTATAATAAACATGCAAGTACCTTCATATTGAATTTAAATAAATATTAATTTTAAACAATACACATGTGGTTATCCGTGCACTGTACAAGATAATATTACTATAAATGTAGTATATATCATCTTCTTCTTAATCTGTTTACCCCCCAGGGTCGGTTTTTCCTAGGACTCAGCGAGGGATCCCACCTCTACCGCCTAAAGGGCAGTGTCCTGGAGCGTGAGACGTTGGGTTGTGGGATACAACTGGGGAGGGTGACCAGTACCTCGCCCAGGCGGCCTCACCTGCTATGCTGGGGGAGGGGGATTGGAAAATTTGAAGGTATAGGCAAGAAAGAGGGAAGGAAGCAGCCGTGGCCTGAAGTTAGGTACCGTCACGGCATTTGCCTGGAGGCGAAGTGGGATACAGCGGAAAACCACTTCGAAGATGGCTAAGGAGGAAATCGAACCCCCCTATACTCAGTTGACATCCCGAGGCTGAGTGGTCCCCGTTCCAGCCCTCGTACCACTTTTCAAATTTCATGGCAGAGCCGGGAATCGAACCTGGGCCTCCGGGGGTGGCAGCTAATCACACTAACTACTACACCACAGAGGCAGACGTGTAGTATATATGCATATCAAATAATTGACTGAATTTTGTGAAGCACAAACAAGGTAGATTTATGCTAATGATTCTTTAAGGTAGATAGGATAGTGATTCTTTGAGTGCAGAAAGTACCACTTGTTTGATTAAGGCACTGTTTAATTTAAAATCTCTACAAATAACAACAAAATAATGGGGATAGTCTTTCGGGCTCGTGTGATGAGTTCAATAACCTTGATGGATGCCAGATTATATCTGATACAGTAGTAATGAATGGTCGGTTCATATTATGTATTACTTTCCCTTGTAGGTCAACTGCCTGGTCGCCATTTACTTCCCATCTGATGATTGGATCGATGATGGTTACCGGGGAAGAAATTGGGTTGTATAACGACGATAACTTTCGTTCTGTGATACCCAGTCCCATAGATGCGGTGTAATTCTTCGTAGATCTCGTATCTGTTAACTCTCAAGGTCGTTCCGCAGGTGTTTCTTACTTTACCAGAAGCCAAAGACACGGAGTTGGCCAATTTAATGTCACATGTCTGTGATGAACACAGAAAAATCACTATTTATTTCCATCATAATTTGGACAGAAATACTTATTCTAGGTGGACAAAAATGCGCATGTGCGATAAATGAACATTGCAGATTGTTAATCTACTGCATATATTAAAGAAACAGCTTTGGCAAATCCGTCCGTCCGTTCTAGTGGACCGATTTGCTTCACTTTTGTTCTATTCTCTTCGGAACTACCTGCCGATGAATCATGAGACACTGATACGTCTCTAAGTTCAGCCAACTTTGACTAATCATAAAATCAGATCATTCAATGATCACTCCAATAATTGCAGGCGAAGACTTACCCTAGCCCGCAATACATTCTGTACTTAGCAGGTTGCTAAGCAACTAAAACTTCCTTTAATATTCTTATATATATGACTAGCAAAATCCGACAGACGTTGTCGTGCCTGTGTACATTTATTTACCTCAGCATATACGACACCAATATCGGTCGTTTTCGATTACTTTTACATTTCATCCTCTCCCTTTGGGCTGGGAGGGGTGTTCTGCCCCCACACTATTTCATAAAAGCAGAAATAAGTTTTATGGAACACATCATAATCTTCACATACTGTTGGGTAGGCAACCCGCTAATCGCACTTGTCTTGCGGTTTGCTTATCTTCCCCTATTTTATTTTTCACCCCTTAGTGCCGAACTACCAATCAGATTTCGTTCAAACCACTTTATAATCCCTCTCAGATGTAATAAGAACAAAATGTGAGAATTTCAGCGAAATCGGCCCAGTAGTTTTTGAGTCTATTAGCTTCAAACATACCAACATCCAATTTCATATATATATAGATTTTCATCCTTAAAAATGTCATTGCATGCAGCCATGTTTGATTACTATCTGTCAAGCCAGAGAGTTTACACTTCTTCTGATCACGGAACAGTACTATTCCCTGCTAGATACTATTTGATTTTCTAACCTTTCCCAGCTTTCAAATGCCAGAGCGTTCCTAATAGCATACTGATAAGAGAAAAGTCTCTACGTACAAACAGACCCCATCATGACATACGCCTTAGATATTATCTGGGAACACTTACTGAAGGATAACCTAGCTAGGCCTACAATAGAAAAAGTGAAGGCCATGTATCTTTAAAAGAAATTCTGCCTTGCAAAAAAACGCTCCTTTGACAATAACCTATGAGCTCACAAAACAACCATTCTATATTAGAACAACTGAGATTAAAAAAGCCATATTTGCCCTCTACAATACAATACCAAGGTTTACATACATCCAGAACTGCAGGATAAAGAAAGCGAACATATGGAGAGATTTTAACCAAACAGACAGCACGATGACGTCAGAGTGAATGAATTCTGACTATTAACTGCGGCATACCAAAACGCGCTGCTCATTAAATGTTCATAAAACCATTAAAAATCCCAGGAAAAATAATATGACCGACAGGCATATCAAGACGAGTTATCTGCTTTATAGGCGAATGCTGGGGACCAGCGCGGGTCCTCTAGTAGTTTATTACATAATAGTAATAATTTCGTGTGGCTATTTCTAGCCGGGTGCAGCCCTTGTAAGGCAGACCCTCCGATGAGGGTGGGCGGCATCTGCCATGTGTAGGTAACTGCGTGTTATTGTGGTGAATGATAGTGTTATGTGTGGTGTGTGAGTTGCAGGGATGTTTGGGACAGCACAAATACCCAGCCCCCGAGCCATTGGAATTAACCAATGAAGGTTAAAATCCCCGACCCGGCCGGTAATCGAACCCGGGAACCTGTGAACCGAAGGCTAGAATGCTGACCGTTCAGCCAACGAGTCGGACAGTTTATTACATTAGTTACTGGTTATACTTCAATGATTAACTTTTATGATCATGTTTTTTAAGGCTGCAAATTCACTCCAAGCTGTCGGAAGGGTAAACTCGGAAACTACTTATGTGACATGAATGATATTTTTACAGCTACTACCCACAGCACGTAGGTATAAATTAGACTACAATCATGATATTTGTTAAAATAGGTTTTTATCAAGAACATTTCAAATATTGTTATTTAAATTTTTGTAAATTTTAGTCGAAAAAGTTACTGCCCTTATTTTCATGAAAGGTAAGGTAAGGGTGTATTCTGCCCGAAGGCAGGTCCGAACCTCCGCAGAGGTGTGCCTGAGCTGGAGTTTACGTGCGGTAGAGTGGCCAGTTCTTTTCCGCTCCTCCAATCCCTTATACCCACCAACAGTGCGTGGTAACCCATCCAAATATTGACCAGGTCCAATGATGCTTAACTTCGGAGATCTCACGGGATCCGGTGTTTTAACACGGCTACGGCCGTTGGCATTTTCATGAAAGGTATATTCATAATTATAGTTCATTTTTGAGCTAAGTGCACACTAAAACAGTGTGGTGCCGAATTTCATTTGTCAGTGATTAATGATTACAGAGATAGTAAAATTAATATTCTAAAAATTACACTTTTACAGGAAAGCAATACAGAGTCAAAAACTATAAGTCCAGTATCTCAGTACCGTAAAGATTAATGATAGACCAATGTCATTCGGTACACTGTTTTAGTGTTCAATTGTCTTAATCATGGACTACAATCATGAATGTAGATCTTATTTATAAAAAATCGGCCATGAAATATTAACAAAATTTGAGAAAATTTCAATAGCAATATTTCAAATTTTCCTACAAAAATATTTTACCAAATATCATGATTGCAGTCTACTTTAATCCTACATGCTTTGGGTAGTAGCTTTAAAAACATAATTCATGTCACATGAGTAGTTTCCGATTTTACCCTACCGAAACCTTGCAATGAATTTGCAGCCTTGAAAACATTGCAAGGAATAAAGTGTCATAAAATATTACCATGAAGTATAACCAGCAACTAATGAGCTACTAAAAATCCACAATTTTCATTCATTGCACATGATAATTTTTGCCCACCTAGAGAAAAAATATAGTGATGTTCCACTACTTTACTGTGATCTTCGTAGACATGTGCCCTTAAACACTTCTAGATATTACCGATCTCAGACGGGATTGAACATGCTCTCTTGGTACTAGGTCGACTACTGCTATCTCACTGAGATACTGAGGTCGACGAATAAGAGAAAGCGCAGCATAAATAAAAACATTAGGGGAATACATACACTGACTGACAGAGCAAATGCAACACCAAGAAGGACTGGTCAGAACTTTTTGCAGGGTAGACTGACGTCACTGAGGTATGCTCATGATGTGAAATGCGCCGTTGTGCTGCGCACGTAGCGAACGATAAATGGGACACGGCGTTGGCGAATGGCCCACTTTGAACCGTGATTTCTCAGCCGACAGTCATTGTAGAACGTGTTGTCGTGTGCCACAGGACACGTGTATAGCTAAGAATGCCAGGCCGCCGTCAACGGAGGCATTTCCAGCAGACCGACGACTTTACGAGGGGTATGGTGATCGGGCTGAGAAGGGCAGGTTGGTCGCTTCGTCAAATCGCAGCCGATACCCATAGGGATGTGTCGACGGTGCAGCGCCTGTGGCGAAGATGGTTGGCGCAGGGACATGTGGCACGTGCGAGGGGTCCAGGCGCAGCCCGAGTGACGTCAGCACGCGAGGATCGGCGCATCCGCCGCCAAGCGGTGGCAGCCCCGCACGCCACGTCAACCGCCATTCTTCAGCATGTGCAAGACACCATGGCTGTTCCAATATCGACCAGAACAATTTCCCGTCTTCCCGTCGATTGGTTGAAGGAGGCCTGCACTCCCGGCGTCCGCTCAGAAGACTACCATTGACTCCACAGCATAGACGTGCACGCCTGGCATGGTGCCGGGCTAGAGCGACTTGGATGAGGGAATGGCGGAACGTCGTGTTCTCCGATGAGTCACGCGTCTGTTCTGTCAGTGATAGTCACCGCAGACAAGTGTGGCGTCGGCGTGGAGAAAGGTCAAATCCGGCAGTAACTGTGGAGCTCCCTACCGCTAGACAACGCGGCATCATGGTTTGGGGCGCTATTGCGTATGATTCCACGTCACCTCTAGTGCGTATTCAAGGCACGTTAAATGCCCACCGCTACGTGCAACATGTGCTGCGGCCGGTGGCACTCCCGTACCTTCAGGGGCTGCCCAATGCTCTGTTTCAGCAGGATAATGTCCGCCCACACACTGCTCGCATCTCCCAACAGGCTCTACGAGGTGTACAGATGCTTCCGTGGCCAGCGTACTCTCCGGATCTCTCACCAATCGAACACGTGTGGGATCTCATTGGAAGCCGTTTGCAAACTCTGCCCCAGCCTCGTACGGACGACCAACTGTGGCAAATGGTTGACAGAGAATGGAGAACCATCCCTCAGGACACCATCCGCACTCTTATTGACTGTGTACCTGGACGTGTTTCTGCGTGCATCGCCGCTCGCGGTGGTCCTACATCCTACTGAGTCGATGCCGTGCGCATTGTGTAACCTGCATATCGGTTTGAAATAAACATCAATTATTCATCCGTGCCGTCTCTGTTTTTTCCCCAACTTTCATCCCTTTCGAACCACTCCTCCTTGGTGTTGCATTGTCACTGTCAGTCAGTGTATTATCGTATGAAAAACATACATTTTACACAGTTTATATTATTTTTTGACCAAAATTTGGCCACTCCAGTACATTTCCTGGGGCCCGGTAAAATTCATCTTAAGTGCAGGAAGATGGACACAGTCGACATTGAAGCATATGTTGAACAGACTGGTCTTCTCCACAATCACACTGAATGTAGCCCCATCTTGCCAGATTAATCCTCGATCTGCCCACACCTGATCTCAGCCTATTAAGGGACTTCCAAGTTAGCCAATATTCTTTTCATGACCAGAGGGGAAGATTCAGAAACTCTTTTCCATCCATAGTTGCAACATCTTTTTTTTCAGCAGTGGATCTAAGTACATCGATGTTCGAGGGAAACTCTTCCTTGACTTTGGTCGTTGTGGGTGCGATTCTACCTCATGCAGGGATTAGCTTCTTTCCTGCTCTACTTTCTCTCTCTCCTTATTCGCAGCTATTTCTGTACGGACATGGATTGTAGCTATTCCTGAAAGGTGATTAGGCCATTGGACTGCAGTGGGTTTAGAACAACCTATAATAATTCTGTACGTACCATTTATAGCTATATCCACCTGCTTGGCATGTGTCGAATTATACCAGACAGGAGAAGATTACTCTGCCACGGCGTAACATAATGCCATTGCAGAAGTTTGGATGATTTCAGGTTGACAGCCTCAGTGTGGTCCGACCAGTTTTGTCAGGAGATTACTCCTAGTAGAAACTTTCAGCTTGCAGTTATTACTATTAGCCTGTCGCAGCAATTGCTGCGAACAAGGACTAAAATGAAACTGATGATAAAAGAAGCGTGAGAAAGGTAACGGAAAATATACTAAGCTCCGGAAGACCTTTACACTTCCATTGTGACTATACATATGGAATTTTTGTACCTTGGCAATTTATAGAAATTTCACAACTAATTCTGTATTCCTAGCATTGCTCGATAGCTGCAATCGCTTAAGTGCGGCCAGTATCCAGTATTCGGGAGATAGTGGGTTCGAACCCCACTGTCGGCAGCCCTGAAGATGGTTTTCCGTAGTTTTCCATTTTCACACCAGGCAAATGCTGGGGATGTACGTTAATTAAGGCCACGGCCGCTTCTTTCCCACTCCTAGCCCTTTCCTTTCCCATCGTCGCCATAAGACCTATCGTGTCGGTGCGACGTAAATCAACTTGCAAAAAATTGCCTTTCGATCTTCGATCTTTTTTTGTTCTCGAATGAAGTAATCCTGGTGTGGACCCAATACACTAGAACCATACTCTAATTGAGGTCTTATCAGTGACATATACGCCCTCTCTTTTACATCCTTGTTATAAACCCTAAGCTCCTCGGTCAATCCTACGAGGCTGTGTGAAGCCTGATCCAGACACTTTCATATCGTCAAGGCCAATTATGAGACAGACAGTTCAATTAAAGCAACACCAGAATACATAGCGCACTGTAATTCAAAGTCTCGCCAGCAAAGGCACATGGGACATTACGGAGAAAATATTATGTAAACGCTTTAACGGAAAAATACTATTTATTGCTCTGCATTTCCAGATGTCGATTTATATTCAAACCAGAGATGTAAAATTGTGTAAAAGCGAACTGGAGGAAAACGACACACGTTACTGATAAGAAATTCACAGCCCATCTGCATCCGGAGAAGCTGTGTATTTGGTAGGGTTGAATAAATGTCGTGTTCTCATATGGATCAATTGAAGGCAGCAGTCAATAGTGTCCGAAATTAGGCTTTCAGAGGGATGTTGCCTCTCTTCTACGGATGGTTCCTAGACTGAGGTAATTTTACGGGTAGGTGTGGAATATATCACCAAAGGTCTTTAACATGTCAACAACTATGATATGGAATACTGAGATTTCTGCCTGTCCTTCAAACATCGGATACTTCCACTGGGATGGAACACCGGAACTTTAGATCAAGATTCAAGCGCTCTACCACCGATCTACCGAGGCAGCTATTATTTAGTTCATAATATTTTAAAAACAAATTCTCAAGGTAAAACGAACTTTCCTTCCGCAGAATTCCTAGAGTATATGCACATAAATATCTTGCTATGGATTTGTTATATTTGATCAGGAATCTGAACTTCAGTATTTGTACACAATTGGTAGATGTGTTCTTGTTATCAGATTGTTTCTTTGGGCATTATAACACTCATCTCTCATCTTATTCGAAAGGCTAAGCCTTGTGGGTGTAGCGATAGGTGTCTATCTTGAGCCAGCATTTTCAGCTCAGCGTAGGTCTTGCAGTTCATCCTCAAAAACAGATTCTTGAATTAAGACACTCCAGCCTATCCTATTCCATTTTTATGGGAATTCATCCTTTAGTAATGTTACAAGGAACTCCTCGTCTATCTTGAGCCAGCATTTTCAGCTCAGCGTAGGTCTTGCAGTTCATCCTCAAAAACAGATTCTTGAATTAAGACACTCCAGCCTATCCTATTCCATTTTTATGGGAATTCATCCTTTAGTAATGTTACAAGGAACTCCTCGTACTGTAGATGGTGACCAATACCATTTATCCGTACCCTCTCCTGTGTCTCTAAGGGCTTCGGTATTTCTCTTCATTTCAGTCCTACTTATACTCTGTATTCTTCTACATCATATGATAAGTAAATAAATAAATAAATAAATAAATAAATAAATAGATAAATAAATAAATAAATAAAGTAACTAGCTAACTCACTAACTTCATATCAAGGGTCCGGGAGAAAGTTCCGTTCGTGCTGTAGAATTTGTTCTTAACTGTGTATTTTTGAATTGAGGCTAGGTTGATGATCTATATGTTGGGTACCATGCAGCCGTTCACGTAACTTAAAGAGTAGAATTCTCGAAAACCAAATTCTAGAATGAAATATGTTACCGACGTTATGACTCACCTTCTTTTCTCGTCCGTGTTACCTAAGGTTCAGTGTACCCATTACAGCCCATCAATTCGTAGCTGAACAGGGAATTGAACTCAGGCCAACCATCCAGAATATATCTATTTTACTAGCCCATAAACTATGTATCCAATTAAATCCTTATTTAACGAGATATGATATAGTATATACATATATAAAACCCTTCCTTGATTTTCAAAATAAAATGTTAAGCTCCATAATTTAATTTCATCTTTGGAGAGTATCAGCTCAAAGAAATTGGAAGTATTCAAGTCCCTCGAACCGGTCGAGTTGGCCGTACGGTTAGGGGCGTGCAGCTGTGAGCTCACATCCGGGAGATAGTGGGTTCGAACCCCACTGTCGGCAGCCCTGAAGATGGTTTTCCGTGGTTTCCCATTTTCACACCAGGAAATGCTGGGGATGTACCTTAATTAAGGTCACGGCCACTTCCTTCCCATTCCTAGGCCGTTCCTGTCCCATCGTCGCCGTAAGACCTATCTGTGTCGGTGCGACGTAAAGCAAATAGCAAGCCCCTCGATCGTAAAATTACCTGCGTATCAGGCCAGTATAGCAGGTGTATCATTAGTTGGAATATTTCTTCTAGTGATCCTTCAGTAACTATACATTTGAAGCGAGGATGTGTAGAAAATTTATCTCACACTGGTTCTTAAACGTTATAGTAACTAATGCCACGGAGTATTCGTATTTTTAAAAGCATCATCGATTGCTGCCAACCTCACTGGAATCGTACCACTACCGTGGGGAAAAGGCCAACAACGAACATAGAACGCAATTAATATTCGAGAAAAGACTCAAGTGTCTATTTTTACTGAAATGTAGTAGTAGTAGTAGTAGCAGTAGTAACATTGTTCCTTAACTTATGTGATTTCAAGTGATATCGAGTAAGAAGAGAAAAATGTGGAAGTTCTCGGAACACGTTGTATGGAAGTCAGGATATCATGTGTTGTTTCTTAAATCTGTCAGTGATTACAGATAGAGGAGAATATCTACTACAAAGCTATCGAACCAAAGAGGCAGTCTCGTCGCCGGAATAAAACAATTTACACGATCCGTTTACCAGACATGTTGTCATACCTCGTAATAATTAATCCGAATATTGATCTCATGGTTTCAAGGACGCTTCCTGGAGTAACACGGGAAGTTCCTTTACCTTTGCATATCTAATCGATAATAGTACTATTGATTGACATTTTAATTGCACGGAAGCTTCCACCAGAATGAATAGTTTCTTTATATAAGCTACTATACTACTCTCGGTATTATAAATGACCACGCAGAACTTGTCCAGAGGCACCGAGTTCCATTCCTGGATCGTCAAAGAATTTTCAATCTAGACTGAGGTCTGGATCAGGCTTCACACAGCCTCGTAGGATTGACCGAGGAGCTAAGGGTTTATAACAAGGATGTAAAAGAGAGGGCGTATATGTCACTGATAAGACCTCAATTAGAGTATGGTTCTAGTGTATGGGGTCCACACCAGGATTACTGTCCGACTCGTTGGCTGAATGGTTAGCGTACTGGCCTTCGGTTCAGATGGTCCCGGGTTCGATTCCCGGCCGGGTCGGGGATTTTAACCTTCATTGGTTAATTTCAATGGCCCGGGGGCTGGGTGTTTGTGCTGTTCCCAACATCCCTGCAACTCACACACTACACATAACACTATCCTCCACCACAATAACGCGCAGTTACCTACACATGGCAGATGCCGCCCACCCTCATCGGAGGGTCTGCCTTACAAGGGCTGCACTCGGCTAGAAATAGCCACACGAAATTAAAAAAACAGGATTACTTCATTCGAGAACAGAAAAGATCGAAGATCGAAAGGCAATTTTTTGCTTTGCGACGATGGGACAGGAAAGGGCTAGGAGTGGGAAGGAATCGACCGTGGCCTTAATTAAGGTACATCCCCAGCATTTGCCTGGTGTGAAAATGGGAAACCACGGAAAACCATCTTCAGGGCTGCCGGCAGTGGTGTTCGAACCCACTATCTCCCGACTACTGGATACTGGCCGCACTTAAGCGACTGCAGCTATCGAGCTCGGTAAGATCGAAAGGAAACAGCACGGATTTGTTCTAGATGATTTCAGACAAACGACTATTGTTACGAAAAGTGTTACAGGGAAGATTGAGGAACTGTCCGATTAAGCGGTGTTTTCTGTGCCATTTGTGGTGAGATGGCGTGGAATGACATTATTAGATGAATAAGCTTGGGTGAAGATTTTAAAGGTAGGAAAGATCATAATATTAAAATAAGTTTGGAATTCAAGGGGACAAATCGGAGAAAATATTCGTTCATGAGAAGAGGTATTAGGGACTGAAATAATTTTTCGTAATAATGTTCCGTAAATTTCCGACTTCTTAGACGTTATTTAAAAAAAGACTAGTTAAACAGCTGATAGGAAATCTTCCACCTGGGTGGCAGCCCTAAATGCAGATCAGTGGTAAATGAATGAATACAGACTGGAAGAAATCTCAGTAATTACACTAGAAAGACTAAATTCACAGTGCATATAATTTATAAACTTCTCTATGTAATTCAATTAGGGTCAAAAATAAATTTAATTATCTGAAACATAGTCAAGCGCTTTATTTCTTATCGCACCAATATGATATGTGGATAATGTTATCGAGAACTATGAACACAGCCGTGGTCTGTTTAAAATGACTTCACTCCGGGTGTAATAAGCTTTACTGAACTGCGAAACGATAGCGGGAAACGAGAGAGAATACTCCAGTTTGGATTAATCATTCACAAAACAAGAATACGTAGCACAAGAGCAATAATAATAATAATAATAATAATAATAATAATAATAATAGGTAATATATCATATCAACAGTCACCTTTTTTTTCGTGTGGCTATTTCTAGCCGGGTGCAGCCCAGTCTCATCGTCGCCATAAGACCTGTCTGTGTCGGGGTGACGTAAAGCAACTAGGAAAAAAACTGAACTAAAGGCCAGTACGCTAACCATTTAGCCATAGAGCCGGACACTTATATAGTAAGACATGACATAAATGATCGGAAATTGTATTCTCTGTTACTTGTGTTGTGCAGTAGTCTATATATCGATAGGACCACTAATAACATCGATATTTAAGAATGAAATGTCAGGCCTCCTGAATGACATTCTTTATAGCCTAGATCGTAGTGCCTTATTCCGTGACATATCACATCGATTTTCACTCAATCCTGTTTAGCCATTTTCTCATGGCCGGAGGTTGCTATGGACAAAGCAACAAAAGCCTAAATTCTTGAATATCTCAGTTATCATGTCCGGTAAGGTGTGAGTGTATTATAAGATATAAATAATAGAAAATTACCTGTAACTGTTATGGGGTATTTATCGATTGGACTACTACTACATAGACATTTGAGAATTAAATTTTAGGCCTTCTCTTAAACTATGATTATGAAATTATTTATAGCCTAGACTGCAGTTCCCTATCTCCCTACTTTATACATCAATTTTTATCTGGTCTGTTCAACTTCTTCTCGTGATGCGTGTTCATATATGCGTAAATCAAGTGATCTGTGATTAGGTAAGGCAAGTCACTAGGATAAAGAGAAGGTCATCAGGCGCTTCTTCAGGAGAGTGGGAGAGGGGTGCGGGGTGTACCAAGACAACCACTGCCACAAATCTCCCTGACATGAGAGACGGCGTTACCGCCTAGGAGGCCCACCGTACCCCATCCTCACTCAGGTCGCATATCAGGTGCTAACTCTAAAGACCTGCACAGGCCTCTCCGAAGTGTACACGTCATTAAAAATGGATAGAAAAATAATTTTTTGGCGTGCTGGGTTGGTCCCTAGCATTGGCAATGAACACATTTCTCTTCGCTACATGTTATACGAGGTGAGATTTCTAGATTTATAACCCCCTAGCAGAATGCTTATTCACATAACTTGCTCACTATAATCCTCACTGCCAGCCACCATAGGAACACGTAATCTACGTATATGAAATAAGAGTTTTGTCTGTACATTGCTGTATGGTCCGACTCGTTGGCTGAACGGTCAGCGTACTGGCCTTCGGTTCAGAGGGTCCCGGGTTCGATTCCCGGCCGGGTCGGGGATTTTAACCTTAATTGGTTAATTCCAATGGCACGGGGGCTGGGCGTATGTGTTGCCTTCATCATCATTTCATCTTCATTACGACGCGCAGGTCGCCTACGGGAGTCAAATAGAAAGACCTGCACCTGGCGAGCCGAACCCGTACTGGGATATCCCGGCACTAAAAGCCATACGACATTTCATTGCTGTATGTATGTACGCGCATCACGAGAAGCATCACGAGAAAACGGCTGGAGAGAATTTAATGAAAATCGGTATGTGAATTCAGGTAATGACCTACTACAATCTACGCTATAAATCATTGTATTCACGCTGAGTGAAATGGTAGTTTAGAGGAAGGGCTAAAATTTAATTCTCAAATATTTATGTTATTATTGGTCCTATCGATAAATAGTACATTATTAAAGTTATTCAGAAGTAAATTTCCGATCATTCATGTCTTATGCATTTTTACTGTACCGGCTATGATAACAGAGATATTTAAGAATTTGTATCTTTGTTGCTAAGTCCATATCAATGCCAAGCCACGAGAAAATGTGTAAACAGAATAGAATGAAAACCGGTATATAGAGTCGGGGAATAAGAAACTACAGTCTAAGATATAATCAATTTTATTCAACCTGGGTGAAATGGTAGTTTAGGGGAAGGCGCCTAAAATGTAATTTGTACACTGACTGACAGAGCAAATGCAACACCAAGGAGGAGTGGTTCGAAAGGGATGAAAGTTGGGAAAAAAACAGAGACGGCACGGACGAATAATTGATGTTTATTTCAAACCGATATGCAGGTTACACAATGCGCACGGCATCGACTCAGTAGGATGTAGGACCACCGCGAGCGGCGATGCACGCAGAAACACGTCGAGGTACAGAGTCAATAAGAGTGCGGATGGTGTCCTGAGGGATGGTTCTCCATTCTCTGTCAACCATTTGCCACAGTTGGTCGTCCGTACGAGGCTGGGGCAGAGTTTGCAAACGGCGTCCAATGAGATCCCACACGTGTTCGATTGGTGGGAGATCCGGAGAGTATGCTGGCCACGGAAGCATCTGTACACCTCGTAGAGCCTGTTGGGAGATGCGAGCAGTGTGTGGGCGGGCATTATCCTGCTGAAACAGAGCATTGGGCAGCCCCTGAAGGTACGGGAGTGCCACCGGCCGCAGCACATGCTGCACGTAGCGGTGGGCATTTAACGTGCCTTGAATACGCACTAGAGGTGACGTGGAATCATACGCAATAGCGCCCCAAACCATGATGCCGCGTTGTCTAGCGGTAGGGCGCTCCACAGTTACGGCCGGATTTGATCTTTCTCCACGCCGACGCCACACGCGTCTGCGGTGACTATCACTGACAGAACAGAAGCGTGACTTATCGGAGAACACGACGTTCCGCCATTCCCTCATCCAAGTCGCTCTAGCCCGGCACCATGCCAGGCGTGCACGTCTATGCTGTGGAGTCAATGATAGTCTTCTGAGCGGACTCCGGGAGTGCAGGCCTCCTTCAACCAATCGACGGGAAATTGTTCTGGTCGATATTGGAACAGCCAGGGTGTCTTGCACATGCTGAAGAATGGCGGTTGACGTGGCGTGCGGGGCTGCCACCGCTTGGCGGCGGATGCGCCGATCCTCGCGTGCTGACGTCACTCGGGCTGCGCCTGGACCCCTCGCACGTGCCACATGTCCCTGCGCCAACCATCTTCGCCACAGGCGCTGCACCGTGGACACATCCCTATGGGTATAGGCTGCGATTTGACGAAGCGACCAACCTACCCTTCTCAGCCCGATCACCATACCCGTCGTAAAGTCGTCTGTCTGCTGGAAATGCCTCCGTTGACGGCGGCCTGGCATTCTTAGCTATACACGTGTCCTGTGGCACACGACAACACGTTCTACAATGACTGTCGGCTGAGAAATCACGGTACGAAGTGGGCCATTCGCCAACGCCGTGTCCCATTTATCGTTCGCTACGTGCGCAGCACAGCGGCGCATTTCACATCATGAGCATACCTCAGTGACGTCAGTCTACCCTGCAATTGGCATAAAGTTCTGACCACTCCTTCTTGGTGTTGCATTTGCTCTGTCAGTCAGTGTAAATGGCTGTGTTATAGGTCCTTTGGAAAAGTACTACATAACAAATGTTATAGAGAATAGAATTTCCGATCATTTATGTTTTATTAAGTTTTACTGCATTTCAACGTGGTATTTCAGAGTCGGAATAAAACTAAACGTAAAGGCCTACACTATCGAAAGCTCATAAAATCGATCAACAATAACATTACATTGACCTTTGTTTGTTGTGATATTCTTTGTCTCCTATGCTACCACGCATCTTCAATAGATGGGATTACTGCTGCGTACCGACAATAATGGCCTGCCTGAATATTGGCGGGATATTGCTGGGGAGTTAGATAACTATCTTCTTTAGCATGCTATTGCTCTAGTTCATACATTTTCTGATTCTGCTGGTACGTAACACACTGGTTCATCATAGTATTCCAACTATTCGATCCCTACTCTGATGCGCTGATTGCAATGATCAGTGTGCACACATTAACCGGATAATGGCAGGGGCTCACTTAAGATCTGGTCTAGAATTACAATTTAGGCCTATTCCAAATTGTAGCAACATAATTCACTAAATAACTCGAAATTCAACCCTGAAAAGCTTCCTCTTCTTCACTCATATTAAATTCTACATTAATTTTATCCTAAATTAGCATTGAAGAAGAGATTTCTCCTCTGGCTTGGAATAATTTTTTCTCCAAGTCAGATAGATCCCCCCCCACCCAGTGTAGTGAATTGAGATTTTCCGATTTATCGGGTTCTCGTATTAAACAGATGAGTAAGAGGGCATAGTTTTTGCCCTGGGACTCTACACTATTCACCCCCTCCCCCGAAATTAAAGAGTGTTCATGGCTCACGGCTGTCTGCGGTCAATCCACGTCTGGAACTTCGGACTGTTAGATCGGCAGCGTAGTACTGTTCGTTAAAAGTAAGAAAATGTGTGGTTTTCCATTTGATCTAGTATTTCATATGAGCATTGCTTTTAATCGCGACATTGCTACTGGCGTCATTATACCGATCTACGTTGATTTCAGTTGGGAAAAACACTAAGAAAGCCTTTCTGAGGACGTATAAAGGCAGGTGGAGAGTGTGTCTGCCATTATAATGAAAACTCCCCAACTTGATTGAGACTGATGGTAAACAAGAGGGCCTACCATTATAATGAAAATTCTCTAACCCAGTCTTCACATAAGAAAATATGTTTGGTAACTTCCCCATCGCCTTTCTAGAGTAACATTAAGAACTATGCAATTTAATGCAAACTAACATGTACACTACCTAATGTAGAATTCTGCATACAATGTAGAATTCCGTAGCGAATCACGCGTACATCAGCGAGTAACGAATATATCTCTCAACATAAGGTTGGTGTTGAGGAAAGCATCCGGCGAAAAACTGGGCCAAATCTACATGTGAAACGTATTTCCCATTGTATGCATTTGCCGAATACCTTTCACTTCCCTCCTATAAAGTTTTAAATTACAAACATGTGACCTTTCGTACGTGACAACTTTGTTTAACATTCCTCTTTCCTTTCACTTGGAGGAGCACACAGAGCTGCACTCTAAATAACGACTAGATAGAAGTAGGTCATGGAGTTATGAAGAATTGCGAAGGAGATAATTAATGTGTAAGATGCAAAGCGCTTGAAAACGCAGGTATTGTTCGTGCTGTTAGAGAACCATCTCATTTGTACACATACAATACAGTGTGCACCTTCAAGCCGCTTTGCGAGTCAAGTGTTGACCTGCCATTGATTGAATAAGACCGACTAACTGAAGCCATTCCAACACACCACTTCGTGACTTTCAATGCCCTGGTTCTCGGCAGTCGGTAACAGAAGCAGTACGTGTGTACTAAATGGCTATCAAGCCTGGGGGATTGTAATGGATTACCTCCCCATTCAGTTAGTTGATGTTACTGCTTCTGGCCTTATGAGCATTTAACTCCTTGATGATTCAGAAACAAATAATGAGAAAGATATAGAAGAAATAATAAATTGTCTAATCTTGGTATGCAGTAGGGACCAGAGAGGCGCAAAAGAAAATAATACGGACCGACGACCTAGATTTTAGGCCCCTTAAAACAACAAGCATCATCGTAATCAAGAAAATAATAATAATAATAATAATAATAATAATAATAATAATAATAATAATAATAATAATAATAATAATAATAGTCCGCCCCTGTGGTGTAGTGGTTAGCGTAATTAGCTGCCACCCCCGGAGGTCCGGGTTCGATTCCCGGCTCTGCCACGAAATTTGAAGAGTGGTACGAGGGCTGGAACGGGGTCCACTCAGCCTCGGGAGGTCAACTGAGTAGAGGTGGGTTCGATTCCCACCTCAGCCATCCTGGAAGTGGTTTTCGGTGGTTTCCCCACTTCTCCTCCAGGCGAATGCTGGGATGGTACCTAACATAAGGCCACGGCCGCTTCCTTCCCTCTTCCTTGCCTATCCCTTCCAATCTTCCCAACCCTCCAGAAGGCCCCTGTTCAGCATAGCAGGTGAGGCCGCCTGGGCGAGGTACTGGTCATTCTCCCCAGTTGTATCCCCGACCAAGAGTCTGAAGCTTCAGGACACTGCCCTTGAGTCGGTAGAGGTGGGATCCCTCGCTGTGTCCGAGGGAAAAGCCGACCCTGGAGGGTAAACAGATGATGATAATAATAATAATAATAATAATAATAATAATAATAATAATAATAATAATAATAATAATAATAATAATAGGTTAATAATAATAATAATAATAATAATAATAATAATAATAATAATAATAATAATAATAATAATAATAATAATAAAATTTCATCACTTTTCACATACTCTTGTGGGTTTGCGTATGGGAAATATGTTTCACATGCTGATTTGGCCCAGTTTATCGCTGGGTGATCTTCCTAACACCAACCTTATGTTGAGAGATATATTCATTATTGCGTGTTTCTGTGGTGGCTGGCAATATGGTGTATAGTGAGGAAGTTTTATGAAGAAAACATCTTGTCGCTGGACCAGAGGAAGTAACTAGAAGGGGCTAAAACCTCCGACACAACCAAGAATCGAATCCGAGATCCTCTGAGCCAAAGGTGGCGATTCTGACCATACAATAAGCATAATCCTCTATTTTAAGAGGGACTTAAGAATGCAGTGACTTGAATTCGTAACATGAAAGAGACTTATTGGAAGAAAGCTATTTTAAATTCATCGGCGGACTGGATGTCATTTGTTCACAGCGCTACTCCAGTGAAATGGTGTATTGGTCTTGCTTTTGCAACACTAAGTAATGTGTTTCGCTCCAACACAGACTTTTTGTCCGATCAGTCAACTGGCGAGCGGTTGCCACTCTCTAAATGTCAGATAAGAGGAAAATGCACAATCCAGTTCCCGAACTTCCAGGAACTCGCTTATTTCACTTTTTTTCGCTAGGGGCTTTACGTCGCACCTACACAGACAGGTCTTATGATGACGATGGGATAGGAAAGGCCTAGGAGATGGAAGGAAGTGGCGGTGGCCTTAATTAAGGTACAGCCCCAGCATTAACCTGGTGTGAAAATGGGAAACCACGGAAAACCATCTTCAGGGCTGCCGATAGTGGCATTCGAACCTACTATCTCCCGGATGCAAGCTCACAGCCGCGCGCCTCTACGCGCACGGCCAACTCGCCCGGTATTTCAATTTCAGTCAATCAGTCACCACTGATCTACAGTTAGGGCGGTCACCCAGGTAGCAGATTCCATACCTGTTGTTTACCTCATCTTTTCTTAAGTAATTGCAAAGTATTTGGAAATTTATTGAACATCTCCCTCGGCAAATTATTCCAATCCCTAACCCCTCTTTCTATAACCGAATATTTACCCCAATTTGTCCTCTCGAATTCCAACATTATTTTCATACTTTTACAAACATCACTCAAACTTATTCGTCTACTAATGCCATTCTACGCCATCTCTCCACTGACAGCTCGGAACATACCACTTAGTCGAGCAGCTCGTCTGATTTCTCTCAAGTCTTCCCAGCTCAAACTTTGCACCATTTTCGTAAGTCTACTCTGTTGTCGGAAATAACGCAGAACTAGCCACTGGTTATGAATATAAAGTTAGCAAAGCCAATAATTTTTCTCTCTTGATCGTTAGGTCAGGTCATAGGTACGTTCCAGAGATAGATTTGAATGGATTAGATTGGAACATATGAGCTCTAGCACTATTGGACAGTCCAGTGCCTCACTCTATCACTGTATCGGATGGTATAGCTTTCAGTCTCGATTTAAGCTCCATCAACAGGAGCCAGAAGATAGATTTTTTAACAGCCCCTATCTGCCAGTCGTAACCATTTTCTGTCCTACTGTTACTGGCGCCAAAAGTATACCAGGGCGTCTACGACAAACTTGTAGAAGAAACACCAAAAATGGTCAACTTATAGGAATCCTTAGGCTTCGGCCACAGTGCAGGCGGCGAGCGGAGCGTTGCCGCTATCGAAAAGTTGAAGAGTGGGGAGGAGAGAGCGCCTGTGTGGACATCTAGCGAGAGTCAGTAAGCGGCGCGGCATCTCCCCTGAACGAGGTGATTAGATAATGGCAGTTTCAAAGGTTTCTCGTTTGTCTCTGCTTGTAGAATATTTTTTATCTAAACTGAAGAATTCGACGCAGGGCTACGAGAGAATTTCGTAATCATCCAGTAAATAAATAACGTGAAATGCATGGGGAGTTTCACAATTTATATGGAGAACTGAATTGATTTCCTGGTAAGATTTTTAAAATATACTTTTATGTCCATTCAAACTTTTGACTTTTTTCTGAAACTTAAGGTGCGACTGGAGAAGCAAGTCACCAACTTCCAGAGACCCATTAAAGTCAGATGTAATGACGAACACAACTTTTCATATCGCCAATATATTATAAAGGACAATAATATTAATTAAACAATAATAATAGGGCGTAGAATAATAATAATAATATGATGCATTAAAGACAATAATGTTTATGTCCATAACCGTGATTGATTTTTAACTCTATTTATCTGGTATATTTAAGATCGTTCCAATTTCTTTCCAGGCTTCCCTTGTCACTATTAGGTTTTCGACGTTCTTCTCTCTGTCGTTCCATTGGAAAGTTCAGGTTTGAACTTCAGAAATCAGCACTTAACATCTCCTCCCTTATTAATTCACTAACAGTCATTGCGAGCGGCGCAGCTGAAATCTCAAACAGGAGTGAGCGGCTGGCGGCAGGCAGCGTTGTCCTTGAGCCAACTTCCCCTCCAAAATGACGCGCCGCTGGCACTATGGCCACATGCATTTGCTAACGCAGGTTTGAGTCTCATCTTTGCCGCCACACAACGCAACGCTCCGCTCGCCGCCTGCACTGTGGCCGAAGCCTTAGGAAAGCAAGTTATTGCAACTTTTCCTTTTCATTGAGACTGTACTCAAGAGCCTTGAGTATCGCTATACAATAGCAATGGGAAAGAGAACAATTCTAATATCTGAGGTTCTATTTTTTCTCCTAGTGGTTTAACGTCGCTCTAATACGTAAAGCTCGAGCTCGATAGCTGCAGTCGCTTAAGTGCGGCCAGTATCCAGTATTCGGGAGATAGTAGGTTCGAACCCCTCTGTCGGTAGCCCTGAAAATGGTTTTCCGTGGTTTCCCATTTTCACACCAGGAAAATGCTGGGGCTGTACATTAATTAAGGCCACGGCCGCTTCCTTCCAACTCCTAACCCTTCCCTGTCCCATCGTCGCCATATACCTATCTGTGTCGGTGCGACGTAAAGCAACTAGCAAAAAAAAAAAAAATTACGTAAAGCATCCTTCTTTTGTAGTTGTGGGGTTAGAGCTTCCGACAGTGGGATTCGAACGTATCATATTCCAAACCGAGGCTAGTTACTATGTGACTTATTCCATTTAACTAAATTTCTCGGTGTAAAGTTCGAATCCCGTGATGACGGCAGCTGCAGTATTCTGAGAGTAGACCACACTTATCCAAGGGAGAATACTGGAACAGTGAGCCCTACCTCATTTCAAGTCGTCGAGCATTTACTCCATCCTAAGTCAAGTTACTTCTGCAGGTAAAACAATAACACTGGTTGCTACGTAGATATTTTCAACACACCTGCTGCTTAGCTCAATTAGTAATGCTTAATTACTTATGATCAAGGTTGCCAGAATGAATCCCACTAAACTTCGGTTTACGTTTGGGAGAGTTTTAATGCAAGAGACCCGCGCTGCGCTGGAACGATAAATAACTTCTTTTCAGAACAAACTTTCGGAAATTCAGTGAGCCTTGGAATCGGTGCTAACTGAAGACCGTAGATTCGAACCCCACTGTCGGCAGCCCTGAAGATGGTTTTCCGTGGTTTCCCATTTTCACACCAGGCAAATGCTGGGGCTGTACCTTAATTAAGGCCACGACCGCTTCCTTCCCACTCCTAGCCCATCCCTGTCTCATCGTCGCCATAAGACCTATCTGTGTCGGTGCGACGTAAAGCAACTAGCAAAAATAACTGTAGACCTGCTAGACACATTATTATTATTATTATTATTATTATTATTATTATTATTATTATTATTATTATTATTATTATTATTCGGCTTAATTTACCCTTCATACGCAAGCAATGCCCTTGTTATCAGTGGGTGATCTAACATCAATACCGCTGTCAGTGTCCTGGGCTTGATGTATCAATCTTGGTTACAACTAGGGAGGGGAGATTGGTCCTTCACCCAGACGGCCGCGCCCGCTGGATCGAATGGGAGACGTTCAGAGATAGTAAACGGGAACGATTGGTCTCGCGCTACTATTAACAATGAGCGCAGCTGTCTGAGTTAAGGACCAGTCACAATACTGTAATAATAATAATAATAATAATAATAATAATAATAATAATAATAATAATAATAATAATAATAAAAGCAAAGTCATCTCCGCACAGGCCATGAGGCCCTGGGAGGAGTGGAAGGTTTCCATTATCCGTAACCTGGGCACCTGGTGAGGTAGAATGGTTAGCTGTACATCCGGCCGCCTTTGCCCCCAAGAATTAACCTTGCACTCATTTTTACCGGTCGAGTTGGCCGTGCGGTTATGAGCGCGCAACTGTGAATTCGCATCCGGGAGATAGTGGGTTCGAACCCCACTGTCGGCAGCCCTGAAGTTGGTTTTCCGTGGTTTCCTATTTTCACACCAGGCAAATGTTGGGGCTGTACCTTAATTAAAGCGCCGTAAAGCAAATAGCAAAAAAGGACTCATTTTTGGTGTAAGCTGAGTGAACCTCAGGGCCATGTACACCTCCGGAAGTAGAAATCTCGTTTCTTAAATTTTTCGACTTCCTGACGGGAGTCGAACCCGCTTCCTTCCTGGTGAACCGAGCACACCTTTCAGCTATTGGCTTTACGTCGCACCGACACAGATAGGTCTTACGGCGACGATGGGATAGGAAAGGGCTAGGAGTTGGAAGGAAGCGGCCGTGGCCTTAATTAGGGTACAGCCCCAGTATTTGCCTGGTTTTGAAAATGGGAAATCACGGGAAACCATCTTTAGGGCTGCCAACAGTGGGATTCAAACCCACTATCTCAGCTCACAGCTGCGCGCCCCTAACCACACGACCAACGAGTACACCTTTACCGCCTCGGATAATAATAATATTTTAACGTCCCACTAACTACTTTTACGGTTTTCGGAGACGCCGAAGTGAAGGAATTTCGTCCTGCAAGAAATCTTTTACGTGCCGGTAAATCTACCCACACGAAGTATTTGAGCACCTTCAAATACCGCCGGACTGAACCTGGTTCGAATTCGCCAACTTGAGCTCAGGAGGCCAGCGCTCTACCACCTGAGCTACTCACGCAACAGAGCTAATTTTCCCGTCCGGCTCCATGGCTAAATGGTTAGCGTGCTGGCCTTTGGTCACAGGGGCCCCGGGTTCGATTCCAGGCAGGGTCGGGAACTTTAACCATCATTGGTTAATTTCTCTGGCATGGGGGCTGGGTGTATGTGTCGTCTTCATCATCATTTCATCCTCATCACGACGCGCAGGTCGCCTACGGGAGTCACATTGAAAGACCTGCACCTCGCGAGCCGAACATGTCTTCGGACACTCCCGGCTCCAAAAGCCATACACCATTTCATTTTTTACCAATTTCCCCTCCCTACAGTACTTGTAGCCAAGATTGATGTGACAAGCTCTAGTCTGACAGCGGTATGGAGGTTACGTATATTCTGTGTTTATGTCACAATAATCGTGTGTTAACGTACCCACCCTGTTATTCTATTTTCTGCCAAGTATATACTGTAATTATTATTTTATTATTAATATGTACAGCACTTATTATATATACAGTACTTATTATCTTATGATAATATCCTTAAACGTGATGTCTGTATGCGTCTGAGGACTGATCTGTGGGGGCAAATGCAGAGAAGTAGGGAGAGGCATTTGTTGGCAGGCACTGTATGTATATATTATGTATTTGCTATTTGTTTTACGTCGCACCGACACGGAGAAGTCTTATGGCGACGATGGGATAGGAAAGGCCTAGGAATTCGAAGGAAGTGGCCGTGGCCTTAATTAAGGTACAGCCCCGGCATTTGCCTGGTGTGAAAATGGGAAACCACGGAAACCAATCTTCAGGGCTGCCGACAGTGGGGCTCAAACCCACTATCTCCCGATTACTGGATACTGGCCACACTTAAGCGACTGCAGCTATCGAGCTCGGTTTTTCACTGTGTACTGTAAGCTATATTATTTGGCACACCCGCGGAGAGAGACTGTTGGACGTGATTGCATACGTGGGAGGACTTGCTGCATCTCCATTGTAGAATGCTGACCAACACTTTTCTAAGACGATGTAGAACGACTGGATTCTTCAGCTGGTGCACCGAGCAAGTGGCCGTGCGTTTAGGGTCGCGCAGCTGTGAGCTTGCACTCGGGAGATAGTGGGTTTGAACCCCACTGTCGGCAGCCCTGAAGATGGTTTTTCGTGCTTTCCCATTTTCATACCAGGCACCTTAATTAAAGCCACGGCCGCTTCCTTCCCACTCCTAGCCCTTTCGTATCCCATCGTCGCCATAAGGCTTATTTGTGTCGGTGCGATGTAAAGCAAATTAAAAAAAAACACACTCCAAGGTTCAGGCTTTGCAGGATGGCATGAATCTCATACCTCTGCAGTTGTTCTCGACTTGGCTGATCGATGTTGACGATTAGTTACAGTTTAGGTAGGAGAGGCGACGACCGAACCTCCAGATTTGGACACCTTGGAACAAAGTTTCAATGCCATTTGAAAGTCAGTTTTGCTTCAGCGCCACAAAGTGTTAGCACCACTCATTAAAATATTAATTTTCATTGTAGATTGGCACCATATGGAAATCCCAGGGCACAGTTTTCAGTAACACCCTTCCAGATTGCGGACTGAAAAATGAGAAATTAAATTCTCATTTGGTGTTGTTAAAATTGTCCTGTAACACTCGTCGATATTTGAAGTAAAATCATTAAATATATTTATTTAAAACTAACGGGCTCTCATTGGAGGGTTTGTTGAAATAAGATACGTGCTTTACAAAATCAAATCGAGAAATTATACTTTCACTGTGATTTGTATGCAATTCTCTGTCTATGTATACATGGTGACCCAAAAGTCGTTAACATTTGACGAGGCAACACACGGGATATTGGTGGTAGAGACACACATGATTGGCACGACTTCCGGTATTATTGACACGAAAATAAAGTAAACAAAGCTCCACTAACAGTGTTTTTCCGGTAACGTCAACCTGTTGCGATTGCAGGTGTAACTGACGCCCTCTCTCACGACAGCTCCTTTTATACCGTACAAGGGCCTTATGCGGCAACAATGACGTCTTGCTATCCAGCGCCATCTGTTGGTCTGTTCGTGCACTCGCTGGTGAAGATAAAACCCCATGTCATGTCAAGCATGTGTGGCCATTTGTAATTGAAGTGTTGCTGTCCAGCGCCATTTGTCGATCATTTTGTGTACTTTATTTCGGTGTCAATAAAACCCCATGTCATGCCAATCATGTGTGTCCATCATTACCTCTCTGTCCGACTCGTTGGCCGAATGGTCAGCGTACTGGCCTTCGGTTCAGAGGGTCCCGGGTTCGATTCCCGGCCGGGTCGGGGATTTTAACCTTCATTGGTTAATTCCAATGGCCCGGGGACTGGGTGTTTGTGCTGTCCCCAACATCCCTGCAACTCACACACCACACATAACACTACCCTTCAACACAATAAAACGCAGTTACCTACACATGGCAGATGCCGCCCACCCTCATCGGAGGGTCTGCCTTACAAGGGCTGCACTCGGCTTGAAATAGCCACACGAAATTAATATTACCACTCTACCTCCAATATTCAGTGAAATATTGCCTCGTCAAATGTTAACGGTTTTTTTGATCACACTGTATTCTTCTCTTCCTACCTAGCGTGTATAGTCGCACTTGTTAATCGCATTTACAATTTCAACAGCAAGACCTCCCATGTAGATACAAAGCTTGTGTATACTGACAGCAAGCATTATAGGTTCAATTGTTTCTGAGAGAAGTCGTACCTGCGTGGAACTTACAAAATATCATGCGCATATTTTTTTCTGAGTGACTGTACATTCATGAATTTTAAGTTAAATATGTGACAGAATATAATTTAACGATATAATGGTTTTATAAATATCTATATGTCGGTTGTAAAATGAGCTATTGAATTTGTTATGAAATGCCTCATGCGCGTTGGCAGTATCAGTGGTTTCAGATGAATGTTTGGCCCACATTGTCGGAAGCAATATCGTCTCGTCAGAGATAAAGTAATCCATCAGAGTGTCATAAAACAGAGTGAATTCTGAACAATGTGGTTTATCCTCAACCATCTCGAATACAAAACAGTCGCGCACTTCTGCTAGAGGTAAATGGGATAAACAAGAGCAGTGTGTTAGCCATTTACCTGCTGGAGAAGACTTATTTTTTGTATTCCCTTGCTGAGCCATCAAGCCTGGTGCAGATAATACCAACTTTACCAATGAGAGGAAAATAAATAGGAATGCATGGAGGCATAATAACGCATGCCTCTGCACTAGTGACCGAAAGAGTAAATAGCAACGATGACGCAAACGCATTGCACCCAGGGCAACAATTTGGGCTAGAACTTGGAAATAGGCTATTTTCTAGAGCTGAAGTGGGGAGTCCCTTCCAGGCGGGCCGAGGATTGGGATTTCGACCCATCTCTATTAGACTATCTCACGAGTCTAACTCTGGTTCGGGACGTCCTGAGTTCACCTCACGGCTCTAGCACAATTTTAAAATGTGGCATTAGGGTTGTAATAGAGACGAGTAATTTTTTTAAAAATTTGCTTTACATCGCACTGACACAGATAGGTCTTATGGCGACGATGGGATAGGAAAGGCCTAGAGGTTGGAAGGAAGCGGTCGTGGCCTTAATTATGGTACAGCCCCGGCATGTGCCTGGTGTGAAAATGGGAAACCACAGAAAACCATCTTCAAGGCTGCCGACAGTGGGACTCGAACCCACTATCTCCCGATTACTGGATACTGGCCGCACTTAAGCGAGGAGACGAGTAAGAGAAAGTTGCTATTATTATTATTATTATTATTATTATTATTATTATTATTATTATTATTATTATTATTATTATTATTATTATTATTTCAATACACGACTGATGTAGCTAATGACTGAGAAATATTTCAGATAATGAAATGGCATATGGCTTTTAGTGCCGGAGTGTCCGAGGACATGTTTGGCTCGCCAGGTGCAGATCATTTGATTTGACGCCCTGCGCGTCGTAATGAGTATGACATGATGATGAAGACGATACATATACCCAGTCCCCGAGCCAAGGAAATTAACCAATGATGGTTAGAATTCCTAACCATGCCTAGACTTGAACCCGGACCCTTGTGATCAAGGGCCAACACGCTAACCATTTAGTCATGGAGCTGGACATATTTCAGGTAACTAGTATGAAATGTAAGTGTACCCACTCAGTCTCGTCCTGACATGGGATTGGGGATGAGGTGAGATGAAATTATACGGCATGTTTTACGGCCAGATGTCCTTCCTGACGCCAACCTCAGTTGATGAACAAATTAAGATGAAATAAATTATGATGAATGAAATTGGGTAACGAGGTGGAAGGAATTCGCTATGGCCTATGAATTGGAACTCTCGGCCATGTGCATGGAAGTGAAAATAGGAAACCATAGGAACCCATTCTGTCCGCCTTTGTGGTGTAGTGGTTAGTGTGATTAGCTGGCACCCCCGGAGGCCCGGGTTCGATTCCCGGCTCTGCCACGAAATTTGAAAAGTGGTACGAGGGCCGGAACGGGGTCCACTCAGCCTCGGGAGGTCAACTGAGTAGAGGTGGATTCGATTCCCACCTCAGCCATCCTGGAAGTGGTTTTCCGTGGTTTTCCGTGGTTTTCCACTTCTCCTCCAGGCAAATGCCGGGATGGTACCTATCTTAAGGCCACGGCCGCTTCCTTCTCTCTTCCTTATCTATCCCTCCCAATCTTCCCATCCCCCGCAAGGCCTCGTTCAGCATAGCAGGAGAGGTCACCCGGGCGAGGTACTGGTCACCCTCCCCAGTTGTATTCCCCGACCCAGAGTCTGAAGCTCCAGGACACTGCCCTTGAGGCAGTAGAGGTGGGATCCCTCGCTGGGTCCGAGGAAAAAAACCAACCATGGAGGGTAAGCAGATTAAGAAAGAAGAAGAAAACCATTCTCAGGACAGCGGTGTTCGAACCCAATCGTCTCCCGAATGCAGAGCTTGGCTCCATAGGTAACTAGTATGAAATAATAATAATTGTAATAAATAATCATACAACGTACGAGTATCTCACTCAATAACAAGCAATCGTAATGGTAATAGTGGTCGTATTTTAAGGCATTAAAACGACGAGATAATCAGCAGTCGTGATAAGACAGCAGGGAAAGAATTGCATTGTTTAAGAAAATGGGGAGACGCGGATAAGGAAAGGGAAGAATTATGGGAGGTGGTTAAATGAAAGCCATCATATGTCTCGAAAATACAATACAGAGAATTAATGAAGGGAGAGTTTAAGTAGCTGGAAGCAATGCCAGGCTTAGCTGGTGCCACATGTTTGTCACGCAATTATATATGCTGAGTTAGTCAACCAAAATCCTCATCTCAAGTAAACTCGTGAACCGTTAAAGATATTAAAAATCTGCCGGGCTGAGTGGCTCAGACGATTGACGCGCTGGCCTTCTGACTCCAACTTGGTAGTTTCGAACCTGGCTCAGTCCAGTGGTATTTGAAGGTGCTCAAATATGGGAGTCCCGTGTCGGTAGATTTAATGGCACGTAAAACAATTCTTGAGGGACAAAATACCGGCATCTCGGCGTCTCTTCCAGTAATGTTACCAAGGGGCCTATGATCACTTACAGTACCTCTAGACCGCCAATAACTGTTGAAATAATTGTACTAACTTTAGTTTTTCATGTACGTAAAAGTGGAAGACTGATGGTGCCATCTAGCGGTCGTGGAATGATGTAATGTGTTCACATGTTTTTTTCAGTGCTGTCCTGGTGAAATATCAATAACCTACCAACATTTTCCAAAGTAGGTGGGAAAAGGAACTGTGTTATTGGCTGGTACAAATTCAGCATTGCATCACTTCAAAAATTATATATACATTCATTTATTCGTTCGTTCATATCCTTTGCCCTTATGGACAGTGTTTGAACTTGAATATCTCATGATGACACAATTTTAACTACTTTCCCTTCTTCCTCTTCTCTTCCTATTATTATTATTATTATTATTATTATTATTATTATTATTATTATTATTATTATCATCATCATCATTAGTATTGCCCTCAGAAATGACACACTTGAAAACAAAATGAAAATGAAAATCGACAGCCTGTTTCCAGTCATTTGACCGGGTCAGGAATGGAATGAATAAAGCCCCTTTCTAGCGGCGAGGATGGGAATTGTGCCTGCTGCCAAGGCCTGTCGCACTCCTCTGGGGCAATGATTAATGAAATGAAATGATATTGGAAATGGTTTCTGGAATGAAAGATGACAGGGAAAACCGGAGTACCCGGAGAAAAACCTGTTCCATCTCCGCTTTGTCCAGCATAAATCTCACATGGAGTGACCGAGATTTGAACCACGGAACCCAGAGGTGAGAGGCCGGCGCGCTGCCACCTGAGCCACGGAGGCTCCCACTTGAAAACAAAATATCAACTAAAAATGAATGTGACACTATGGATCATAGAAAAAAATTACAGTTTAAATATTTTCTCCTGAATGAAAAATGTACCACAGACTACACTATCCAACATGATTTTGCGGTAAAATAGAAAATACGTAATTCTTATGGAAATCGCTGCCCTGATTCCGAAAATGATGCTATTTTTTTCCTATCACGTCTAGTTTTGACGCAATTCGGTGTTTTAGACTCTGCATGAATTCGTAATATGTAATGTTGAGAGATGTTCTCGCGCATCTTTTTTTAGAATACAATTATGTGATTTGTCCGCCTCTGTGGTGTAGTGGTTAGCGTGATTAGCTGCCACCCCCGGAGGCCCGGGTTCGATTACAGGCTCTGCCACGAAATTTGAAAAGTGGTATGAGGGCTGGAACGGGGTCCACTCAGCCTCGGGAGGTCAACTGAGTAGAGGTGGGTTCGATTCCCACCTCAGCCATCCTGGAAGTGGTTTTCCGTGGTTTCCCACTTCTACTCCAGGCGAATGCCGGGATGGTACCTAACATAAGGCCACGGCCGCTTCCTTCCCTCTTCCTTGCCTATCCCTTCCAATCTTCCCATCCCTCCACAAGGCCCCTGTTCAGCAGAGCAGGTGAGGCCGCCTGGGCGAGGTATTGGTCATTCTCCCCAGTTGTATCCCCGAGCAAGAGTCTGAAGCTCCAGGACACTGCCCTTGAGGCGGTAGAGGTGGGATCCCTCGCTGAGTCAGAGGGAAAAGCCGACCCTGGAGGATAAACAGATGATGATGATGATGATTATGTGATTTGATTTGTTATTGTTTGCATTTTATTATAGGTTTATCGCTGTCTAAATTTTCATTTTGTAGTTGGGGATTTCCTGGTAAATTCATAACAAACTCTCCCAGATACGCGATAGACCGCGAGATATGTAGGATTGAAGATAAGACAGTTGAGAGTTTGTCTTTCATCTTAGACCACTTGAATAATCAGACATTAAAAGCCCCAGCCCTTATGCAATGTTTATGATGGATTGATAAAGCAGTTTCCTTTCAAAGATAACAGTCCGAAAGTATTATACTCAAGAAGATGAACTTGTATTTTGTACGGATGTTTCAAATCTTCTACGTCGATTGGGAGAGAAAGAGTATGATCCTAGTAACGGGCGTGTTTTTATTCTCTTCCAAAATAAGTTTAAAGGGTGTTTAATAATAATGTTCTGGCATCCGACCACTTGCACACTCCACAAAAATGTCTGAAACTTACGAGACCTTAAAGTTGGTGCTTGAAAAAATTAAATATCATGAGCATGGGTGCCAAATTTGCGGTGATTTGAAGATCATGGATTGTTGCTGGGACAAAAAAAAAAACGCTATACAAAATTTCCCTGTTTCCTATGCGAGTGGGATAGCAGGGCACGGGATAAACATTGGGATAAAGTGAATTCGACAGAAAGGAAATAACTACAACCAGAATTCAAAAATGTCTTGAATGTAAGTCTTATTGACCATGAAAAAATTCTACTTCCGCCCTTGCACATCAAATTTGGATTGATGAAACTGTACGTCGGGGCATTAGATAAAAATAGCCTATGCTTCCAATATTTATCCACTAAATTTCCCTCATTATTAGATGCAAAAATCAAGGAAGGCGTATTTGATGGACCACAGATTCGTAAACAGATGAAGGATAAAATTTTCACAGACATGATGACAAAAATTGAGAAAGAGGCATGGAACGCATTCAAAGATGTAGTGACTAAATTTCTTGGCAACATTAAGGACCTTCAGTACAAGGAAATTGTAAGGAAAATGTTGGTAAAGTTTAAGGAAATCGGTTGTAACATGAGCCTTAAATTTCATTTCTTAGCTTCGCATCTGGATTATTTCCCTCTAAATTTAGGAGCTGTCAGTGAAGAACAAGGTGAAAGGTTTCACCAGGATCTCAAAGTGGCAGAACGACGCTATCAGGGACGTTGGGATGTGAATATGATGGCCGATTACTGTTGGTCGATTGCACGAGACGACCCTTCTAGAGATCATTCAAGAACTTCAAAAACCCGGAAATTCCACGGAAAACGGGAAAAGACGGAGGTGTGAATCTAACCTGCTCATAATGTAAGTGACAAAACTATGTATGTTTAACCATGTAATTTTTATTTAAGGTACGGTTTAATTAATTTAAAAGCAATTGTACAGTCGAAACTAAATAGGCGCTTTATGCTTCAGTTTCACGAACTTCAATATACATTAAAAATATAATACATACTATCTACTTGCTTACAAAGCAGCATTTATGTGTATTCAATGCATGAAAAATATGATTACGTTTTGCAAGCTGAAATTTACATTAATACATCACATTTAATCAATACTAAGTATCAACAATTTTACGTAAGAACAAAGTAATATTTTGTAAAATTGCCACCAAACCAGACGTGATTCGCCAAAACTAATTTTTTTCTCGAATTCTGCGTTAAGAAATTCACAAAACCCACCTAGTTTCGTTTTTACCGCACAAAAAGTTTTATTTTGCAGGCTAGTGCTATCTATTTTGTTGTTGCTTGTTCTTTAAAGGGGCCTAACATCAAAGGTCATCCGCCCTGTCTACAGTATTTTGAATGATACGTTCAGGGAATCAGAAACTACCCACACCAAAGGACAAAATTACCATGTTAATTATGTTGATATAATAATAATAATAATAATAGTAATAATAATTTCGTGTGGCTATTTCTAGCCGAGTGCAGCCCTTGTAAGGCAGACCCTCCCATGAGGGTGAGCAGCATCTGCCATGTGCAGGTAACTGCGTGTTATTGTGGTGAAGGATAGTGATATATGTGGTGTGTGAGTTGCAGGGATGTTGGGGACAGTACAAACATCCAATCCTTGGACCATTCGAATTAACCAATGAAGGTTAAAATCCCCGACCCGGGACCCTCTGAACCGAAGGCCAGTACGCTGACCATTCAGCCCACGAGTCGGACAATTATGCTAATATACGAACCGTATTGATGTTGTTAACAGTAACGATTGCAATCAAGTTTACAAATATGAAACAACTTCACCGGCAGATAAGCACATTAAGTGTTCTGCAGGTGTAAATAATTGCAAAGATAATGTGAAGTATCTTACTACACACTTGCAAAGATATTTTAAATAAATAAATAAATAAATAAATAAATAAATAAATAAATAAATAAATAAATAAATAAATAAATAAATAAATAATTATTATTATTACCGAGTTCGATATCTGCAGTCGCTTAAGTGCAGCCAGTATCCAGTATTCGGGAAATAGTGGGTTCGAATCCCACCGTCGGCAGGCCTGAAGATGGTTTTCCGTGGTTTCCTATTTTCACAACAGGCACATGCTGTACTAAGCTGTACCTTAAGTAAGGCCACGGCCGCTTCCTGTCCACTCCTAGCCCTTTCCCGTCCCATCGTCGCCAGAAGACCTATATGTGTCGGTGCGACGTAAAGCAACTTGTAAAGAAGCATATTATTATTGTTGTTATGTAGACTGATAATCCCTCGAGAAACAGTGCTAAGCACCACTGACGTGTTAGACCAATGGTATTTTGTCACTAGCTAGGACGTGAGCAGACCAATCTCTCTACGTATTTACCCAAACCGGTGGTACCGTTTTCGGAGCAAGTGATGTACAGTTAGCCACTAATAACAACAGAGCGTTGGCCCTCGTACCGAGTGCAGCGCGCTGTGCAGGGGAAGGGATAATACTTGAGATCTACCAGCCTTTAATATCGACGAATGTTGCAGGTAAACGAAATTTAAAAATATAATATGTGCCGGGAAGTAGTATGAATGTAAGAAACTCTATCACTGAATACCACATTCACTACATGTATAGACTGTACAACGTAGGATTGTACAACACAATAAATGTCTCTCCTAGCCATACGTTTCGTTATGAACTACATTATTTTTCATACATTCCCATTAGATGATATTATCTATACAACAGCACCTCATTTGACGAGATAAATCAAATCCTGGACTTATGTTACTTACCCCGTTTACTGTACGAGTATCATCTGAACGGAAGAAAACTCATATATCTTCTTCAGTTAACTGTTGATCGATCCAGATGATCCGCCATTACACTACACAGACCGCTACTGAGTAGTTCACTAATCACCTAGTTTCCATTCGACTCAGCGCACTCGGAAGTAAGCTGCTCCGTCCGCAATCATATCCTCGAACTGCACAGCTCTGCGAACAAATAAGGGACAGTCAACGAATAGGAACAGCGCCATCTGTCACCATTTTACCGATATCTGTTCAAGTATCAGCTCACCCGCGCCGGATGGGACTCTAGCAAGGAGAATGATCTTGTCCAGCAACACGGTTAGCATTATGACCTTTGGTCCGAGTAGTTCCGGGTGCGATTCCCGGCGGGGTTGGAGATTTCAACTGTAATTCTTTTGGCTCGGGGGCTGGGTGTTCGTGTCGTCTTCATCAATAGGGTTATCATAGGCAGGGTCCCATCCCGCAAGTCTCTTCGAAAGATCTGCACCAGACCTCTCCGGAAGCCACATGCCAATATTAAATCCTGTAAAAATGAAATGGCGTATGGCTTTTAGTGCTGGGAGTGTCCCAGGACATGTTCGGCTCGCCCGGTGCAGGTCTTTTGATTTGACGCCCGTGGTGACCTGGGCGTAGTGATGAGAATGAAATGATGGCGAAGACGACACATACACCCAGCTTTCGTGCCAGTGTAATTAACCAATGATTGTTAAAATTCCAGACCCTGCCAGGAATCGAACCCGGGACCCCTGTGACCAAAGGCCAGCACACTGACCATACAGCCATGGAGCCGGACATTAAATCCTGTAAGAAACATAGATCAGTGAGTGGCTTTGAGTCCCAGAGTCTAATTAAAAACAGGCCTACATTCCGCAAACCAGCCGTCATGGCTGCACTATTATGTCACACTACTTGTAAACAATATTATGTATTTGTATCCCTTGCTTTCATGTTTTGATTGTTCATTCATTCATTTCTTTCCGGCCAGCTATGGGCTACGTCATTTCAACTGTCTCCTTTTACGGTCTTTGACATTTGTTCAGTACTCCCGAATTCGTTCCCGGTGTTGTTCCTTTCTTTCCTCTGCCCATGCCTTACATGTTTCTAGCTTCGGCTTTGCTTGGAAGCTTTGACATGTTTGAAATTTCTTCTTGCGTGAGACACGTTATAGGATATCATTACGTGTGTTCCCCACTTCTTCAAGATCACATTCCTTTGTCTTTCTTCTCCTGAAAGTAAGTAAAGCTGGGCTGAGTGACTCAGATGCTTGAAGCGCTGACCTTCTGACTCCAACTTGGCAGGTTCAATCCTGGTTCAGTTCAGTTGTATTTGAAGGTGCTCAAATACGTTAGCTTCATGTCGGTAGATTTACTGGCACGTAAAAGAACTCCTGCGGGACTAAATTCCGGCACCTCGCCTTGTCCGAAACCCGTAAAAGTAGTTAATGGGACGTAAAGCAAATAACATTATTATTATTATTATTATTATTATTATTATTATTATTATACATACATTATCATTAAAGACTGTTATACCTTTCAGCGTTCAGTCTGCAAGCCTCTGTGAATTTACTAAACGTCTCCACAAACCTCTGTTTGCAGCTAGTGCTGTGGCCTCATTTTGTTCTATACATCTTATCTTTAAATCGTTAGAAACTGAGTCTAACCATCGTCGTATTGGTCTCCCTCTACTTCTCTTGCCCTCCATAACAGAGTCCATTATTCTCCTAGGTAACCTATCCTCCTCCATCCGCCTCACATGACCCCACCACCGTAGCCGGTTTATGCGTACAGCTTCATCCATCGAGTTCATTCCTAAATTAGCCTTTATCTCCTCATTCCGAGTACCCTCCTCCCATTGTTCCCACCGGTTTGTACCAGCAATCATTCTCGCTACTTTCATGTCTGTTACTTCTAACTTATTAATAACATATCCTGAGTCCATCCAGCTTTCGCTCCCGTAAAGTAAAGTTGGTCTGAAAACAGACCGATGTAAAGATAGTTTCGTCTGGGAGCTGACTTCCTTCTTACTGAATACTGTTGATCGCAACTGCGAGCTCACTGCATTAGCTTTACTACACCTTGATTCAATCTCACTTACTATATTGCCATTATTATTATTATTATTATTATTATTATTATTATTATTATTAAGTAAGTAAAGACCGGGCGAGTTGGCCGTGCGCGTAGAGGCGCGCGGCTGTGAGCTTGCATCCGGGGGAGATCGTGGGTTCGAGCCCCACTGTCGGCAGCCCTGAAGATGGTTTTCCGTGGTTTCCCATTTTCACACCAGGCAAATGCTGGGGCTGTACCTTAATTAAGGCCACGGCCGCTTCCTTCCAACTCCTAGGCCTTTCCTATCCCATCGTCGCCATAAGACCTATCTGTGTCGGTGCGACGTAAAGCAAAAATAAATAAATATGTAAGTAAAGATCCAGTTGATCAGTCTTGGTGGGCTGATTCGTGTCTCGTGTCTACGAAAGGCAATCCTTCTTTTCCAGATAGTATCGGGTTATAGCCGTCTTCTAGAGTCATTTGTCTTTAAGAGGGCCCGAGAATTAAAGTAATAAATAATATCATTGGTTTCACGTTCCAATAATTAAATATAGTAGCACTTTCAGGTGTTCAAATACGCCAGCCTCGTATGGGCAGATTCACTGGCACGGGAATGTAATCCTGCAGGACAAAATTTCGGCAAATCCGCGTCTCCGAAAACCGTAAAATTACTTGGATGTAAAATCAATAACATTGATAATAATTATTTTCGGTCTTTTTTCAATTATCTCGTGCTGGCACTGATGTGGATTAAGCTCAGTTTTATGGCGGGATGTTCTTCCTGACGCCAAACCTTCTGTATGCGGATGGATGTACTCACTATAGCATGTTTCTCTGATGGTTGGTAGTGGGATGTGTTGTGTGTAAACGAAGATGTGAATTGAGATAATCATAAATACCCAATTCCCGAGTTACAAGAATTAACTAAATGCGGCTAAAATTCTTAGCCAGGCAGGGAATCAAACTCGTGGCCCTATGGATCGAAAGCAACTACAGAGAAATTGAGCCAAGGAGTCGGACCAACAACACTAATCTAAGGACGAAATGGAAGAGGTCCGACCCTTCGAAGAATAAAATTATCGGCAAAAGAAAGGGAAGGGTCACGGAGATCGTGAAAATAAAAGACTCCCTAGACCTCACAAATTTAATACCGTCGGGACCGGAAGACATCGCGAGCTGATCAAGGGAGGTCGGATAGGAAAAATGAAAGCTAGGTGCCCGGCACAAGTAAGTTGAAGTACTGTCAGACTCAGCTAGCAGAACCCACGTTCGCAACTTCACAGCCCCTGCCCCCTTTAGCCTCTCCTTCGGCAGGCAGGAGATACCCTGGATTTATTCGACGTCCCCACTCGCAGGGGAAGATTAGGATTTGGAATATGATAATCCAAGTGTGGTGGTGAAAACACAGAATTCGTATCTTTTATTGAAATGTTACGTATTCCTTGGCTGGAAGGTCAGTTCATAGAACACTGGGTTCGATTAGGTTCGATTCCCGATCGGGTCAGGAATTTTAGCCGCGTCTAGTTATTTCATCTATCTCGGGGGCTGAGCGTTTGTATTCGTCTTAATACACATCTTCAGTTACATCACACTACCAACCACCACAGAAACACGAAATATCGAAAAAAAACCCCTCCTAATGTGGTTAGCTCAAGAAGCGTATCCAGGCGTAAAACTGAGCTTAATCTACACATAATACCGACTCCGTACAATTGGAAAAACGACCCGGAAAGTAAAGAACTTCAGTGCTACGTACACCGCTAAGAACTGAACTCCGTTACTGGTTTAATTTCACACTAACTAATGGAAGGTTTCTGACGACGGAAGGATGGGAAAGTGCTAGAATTGAGAAGGAAGCGGCGATGGCCTTAATTAAGGTACATCCTCAGCATTTTCCTGGTATAAAAATTGAAAACCACGGAAAAACCATCTTCAGGACTACCGACGGTGACATCCGAATGCACCATCTCTTGAATGCAAGCTCATAGCTGTGCGATCCTAACAGCACGACCAACTCACTCAGTGCTAAGAATTGAAACGAATCCAATTTTCTCATGTGACTCGTCATTCATTAAGTAGAACCGCGCAAAGTCATTCCCGTAAATCCTCCAGCCACTATCCCACAGGGCTTTCATCTCCGACAGTGTTTGTGGCTAATCTCTGAGTCTATTGATTGAAAGTCGGTCGATGCGATCACTACAGAGTAAAACTTCGTTAAAATAATGTTCATGCTATTTATTTATGTTCAGTTTAAAGCCATACATGATATGGCTAGAAATGCAGTTAACACGACGCAGCATGAACAACTAAATTAACAACGAAAATAAGGATAATAGAGGAATGTTTCGTCATAAGAGGTTGTTTTTGGGTTAATTCCCTTTGTCAGGGATATTTAAATGCAGAGCACATGCCATTCCATTCTCTCTACCAACAGGAAATTACGTGAATTTACTTCTGTTTGTAACAAACACATATATGGTGTTTCAAAAATACACGGCATCATTTCAAGTTTGTATACCTCACACACAGAGAAGGAAAAAAGTATATATGAATATGGGTCCGGAAATGCGTACTTCCTTGGCCTCCTCGATTACCTGATCTAAACCCGTTGAACTTCTTTATGTGGGTTTAAGCAAAATATTTTGTGTATGCGACTAATGTGTTCCTACACTTCACGGCAGAATTGTGACGTCCTTTCAAACAGGACGTATATCACCGGAATATTCGAGTGTGTTCGTAACTCCATGCGATGTCGAGCATAAGCCTGTAGTATGGCAGGAGGTGGGCATTTCAAACACCTATTGTAAGGTAATGACCGGAGTACATCAGCACATGTAAGATAGCCCACGACAGAGTCTGATATTTCGAAAAGTACGCGTTTCCGGACTCATGTTTATATAGACTATCTTCCTTCTCTTTATTTAAGGAATCTAACCCTGAAATTATGCCGTGTATATTTAAACAACCTGTGTAGGACCTATATGGACTGTTATGCCTTTCAGTATTCCACCTGCAAGCCTCTGAATTACCTAAGCCACCTCTAGAGTCCTCTGTTTACAACCAGCTCTGTGGCCTCTTTTAGTTTCATATACCTTATCATTAAGTACTTTTTTTTTTGCTAGTTGTTTTACGTCGCACCGACACAGATAGGTCTTACGGCGACCATGGGACAGGGAAGGGCTAGGAGTGGGAAGGAAGCGGCCGTGGCCTTAATTAAGGTACAGCCCCAGCATTTTCCTGGTGTGAAAATGGGAAACCACGGAAAACCATTTTCAGAGCTGCCGACAGTTGGGTTCGAACCTACTATCTCCCGAATACTGGATACTGGCCGCACTTAAGCGACTGCAGCTATCAAGCTCGGTATTAACTTAAAGCAGAGTCTAACCATCGTCATTTTGATCTGCCTCTACTTCTCTTACCCAGTACGGCCATGTCCACTGTTCTCCTAGGTAATATATGCTCCTCCATTTACCTCACATGACCCCACCACCGAAGCCAGGTTTTGCATATTACTTCGTCCATCGATTTTTCCCCCTAAATTAGCATTTGTCTCCTCATTCCAAGTGCTTCCTGCAATTCTTTCCACCCCTTTGTACTACTAATCATTCTTGCTTCTTGAACATAATATTCCAAGCGTACCCAGCTCTCACTCCCGTACATCAAAGTCGGTACGAAAGAAGATCGCAGAAAAGATAGTTTCATACGGGAGCTGACTTCTTTCTTAGTGAGTACCGTCGGTCGCAACTGTGAGCTCATTACTTACAAGGAAACCCTTCCATCTGTAAGTCACCGATCTGATTGAGATTTGGTACAGCGACTGAATGCTTTATTCAGCCATATCAAAATTAGATGCCTAGTCGTATATTTAGCACCTGTTTTTGCGGTTTCAAAGTTTGCTCATTTAAGCACTGCATAGACAGGAGGAGCGGTGGGAAGCAGGCAGAGGCGGAGCAGCTGGCCAGTTTATGTGTCATGCTCTCACTCTTTCTCTCTCGCACCACACACATTAGGCCTTCTTCCCCACCTCTACCTACTTCCCACCGCTCACTCCTGTCTACGCGGTGCTTAAATGAGCAAACTTTGACACCCAAAACAGGTGCTAAATATATCACTGGGCATCTAATTTTGATATGACTGAATAAAGCATTCCTACTGAAGTCGTTGTACCAAATCTCAATCAGATCGAAGACTAACAGAAGGACGGGTTTCCTTGTTAGTATGCTACCATCCTGTGAGAGATCTGTTTGTAACTAGAGAATGAAATAATATACAGTATTTTCAATGATATTTCAGTTAGAGGGCTTAGGACGTCATTGTTAACGATCCCAAGAACTTAGTGCGTGTCAAGTTTCTCTCATTACCGATACTTGTGCGTGATTTCAGTGTGCCATAGCGTGTCTATTTATAATTCATTTAGGAACTGGATTGGGAGGGAAGTGGCTTTTGGATACCATGCAGCGTTTGCTGAGAAGTCATGGCATATCTCTTTGAGGAAGGCCTATGCTTCTCCAAGATATTCTTACACACTCACTAAAGGAAATTTCGGAGAGAGTTCTTTATTTCAAATTCATGATACAACTTTGAAACGAACAAGGGATTTACATGACTAGTCTCCTTCGAAATCGATACACTATTACCCACATCCAGAAGGTTTTAGAAGCATTCTGGGAAAGCTGCTTCTGGTCTACTCTTCAGCTGATCCATTACACCATTGCCAGATAGTTCATATGTGTTTAATACTACTACTAATAATAATATTTAATATTAAACACAATGCATGCGTGCGATTTTACTGTTAATTCACTGTCAATAGAAGGTTTCACTTTTAGCATCATGATAAAGAGGAAGCGATGGTCTTCTTCAGTCAAAAGACATCGTACAAACGCATGGCGTACTGCAAGGTGACACCCTGAGCCCCATGATGTTTAATATGATCACACATGACGTAGTACAAAAGGTAGTAACTGGAAATGTGAATATGTACTCATATGCTGATGATATGGTACAGGAAGCTCTTAATAGACTAGTGGAATAGTCTCAAAAGAATGATATGCATATAAACCTGAGTGAGACGAAGGTCATGAAGTTACAGAAAGGAAGGAAACTGTTATCAACGGATATATTTACCTACGGAAACCACACAATTGAAATAGTCTATTCTTTCAAATATTTAGGGGTGATTCTAGAAGTCACTGGATTTACTTTCACAAGATGCACTGAGGATACAACAGTGGCTGCGTTAAAGGCTGCAAGGGAGATTCGCGATCTCAAATCCTTTCAACTAGGAACAGTAATGTCATTATTCAAGCTGAAAGTTGCACCGGTAGGATCGTATGCAACGGAGATAACTTGGCAGAACCTTTCATACAGAAATCTGAAAACTTTGGACGGAACTAAATCCAGATACACAAAAAGAGCACTCTGCACCTCAAAGTTTTCACCAAATCGACTTGTATACCAGCTAGCAGGAACATCTTCCTCCATAGAAGACCTAATGACAACTTATAATCTGACACCAATCCCAGCTACCAAAAAGTTCCTGAACGAACGACTCCAGAAAACTGCAGAAATAGACCCAGAATTCTTTAACGCTCCCGCCATGAAGAATGATGAATGGAAATCAGCCAATTTTGAGCTACGTCACCTCTATACGAGAGGAGCAATTCACGGCAATTCAAGGAAGTTTTTCACGAGGTATCCAGTGACTGTGTTTGTGAAATCTGCCGTTCACATTGTTCACTATAGCACCTATTCGACTGCACACAAAGAACACTTCCTCTTTCATATGTGTTTAAGGCTCTTTTCACACTAGGCTCCGGGAGCCGAGTCTGTGCGACGCGGCTGGTGTCACGGAACGCAGGTCTGCGTATTACAACGAGAACCTCCTTGACCCCTTCAGACTAGGTTTTCCCGCAATCCGAGTCACGTGTGCTGCTCACTGGCTCTTCCCTCTTCGAGACTCGTCACGGAGTATCGCATAAATCGAGCATGTGGCTGGGCGGTTTGGGTCCCGTAGCTATCAGCTTGCATTCGGGAGATGGTGGCTTCGAACCCCACTGTCGGCAGCCCTGAGGATGGTTTTCTATGTTTTCCCATTTTCACACCAGGCAAATGTTGGTGCTGTATCTTAATTAAGAACCCAATCGCTTCGTTTGCACTCCTAGCCCTTTCATATCCTATCGTCGCCGTAAGACATATCTGTGTCAGCGTGACGTAAATTAAACTGTAAAAAAATTCTCGTGTTAGTTTCATCTGGGCTCTCACATTAATCAGTTGGACCCTCGATACACTGGTGAATATAATATGTAATTTGGATGTTTAGGCGAGAATTGTAGCTGTCCGAGAATGTTAGTATTTGAGCAATTTCGAAAACATTAGGCTAAAGACTCCCCTTTGACGATCCCGAATAGCAGGCTGAACCCATTTTTGTTTTCGTAATAAGGACCCGTATACATTGCTCCGGATGTACTGCATTCAGTCATCCATCCATTATCTGTTCATTCAAAAGTCATGAAGTTAATTCATAATATCTATTGTAAGCTAAGGATAAATCTGTTCAGACTCGTGACAAAAATAAATACAGAGTGACTCAAAAGTCCATTAACATTTGAGGAGGTAATACTTTTATCTCTCTACCTCTTGGTCACCCTGTACTTGAACTCATTTAATAATAGGGTAAGATACATGGTGTCCGCCTCTGTGGTGTAGTGGTTAGTGTGATTAGCTACCACCCCAGGAGGCCCGGGTTTGATTCCCAGCTCTGCCACGAAATTTGAAAAGTGGTACGAGGGCTGGAACGGGGTCCACTCAGCCTCGCGAGGTCAACTGAGTAGAGGTGGATTCGATTCCCACCTCAGCCATCCTGGAAGTGGTTTTCTGTGGTTTCCCACTTCTCCTCGAGGCAATAACGGGATGGTACCTAACTTAAGGCCACGGACGTTTCCTTCCCTCTTCCTTGTCTATCCCTTCCAATCATCCCATCCTCCACCAAGGCCCCTGTTCAGCATAGCAGGTGAGGCCGCCTGGGCGAGGTACTGGTCGTCCTCCCCAGTTGTGACCCCGACCCAATGTCTCACGCTCCAGGACACTGCCCTTGAGGCGGTAGAGATTGGATCCCTCGCTGAGTCCGAGGAAAAAACCAACCCTGGATGTTAAACAGATTAAGAAGAAAAGAAGAATAAGAAGAAGTTATAATCCTGAAACGCTTGTCACGTAGGTTGTAATCTGACTTACTACGGTGGCAGCCTTTTGGTATATAATTTAAATTTGAAAAAGTAAATCCATAGTCATGAAATGACAAAATAGAGTGTGATTTTTTAAAAGAAGGGGGACACTGATCAGTTCTACTCTATTCATATATGAACAAGATGGCTTTGAAGCGAACTAGAGAAATGTGAAATTACCTTAAATGATAATTAGTTGTGGAATCTCCTGTGTATTTCTCCTGTGTGAGCACGTTTAAATAAGAAACACAGTGACAGTTCTAGAAGACGCACTATACATAATACATTTAATAGTAATCGTAAATCATCTTTCAAACGTCCGGCTCCATGGCTAAATGGTTAGCGTGCTGGCCTTTGGCCACAGGGGACCCGGGTTCGATTCCCGGTAGGGTCGGAAATTTTAACCTTGATTGGTTAATTTCGCTGGCACGGGGGCTGGGTGTATGTGTCGTCTTCATCATAATTTTCATCATGACACCCAGGTCTCCTACGGGAGTCAAATCAAAAGACCTGCACCTTGCGAGCCGAACATGTCCTTGGACATTCCCGGTACTAAAAGCCATACGCCATTTCATCTTTCAAACCTAGGAGACAATGAGTAGTTAAGTGTCCATGGCTACCTTTGCGGTAGCTGGTGTACGGTTACAGTTACAAGAGGAATCAAACACAATTAAATAGGATATTAATGCTAATTTCCATTAACGTAAACATTTCACAGATGTCAGGGATTAACCTTGTTTTTCTCCCACGAGTGCGTTATAAACACAGTAGTATTAGCACTTGTGTACAGGCCTATTCATGGCGGTGGACTTGACTCCCTTCCCCTTTGCGAGTTGCTTCTCTGCTCCACAATATTTCTCTCGCTGAACGTAACTCTCTGTGCTAAAAGCACGCTAATTTACTCGTTTAAATTTCTTCATAGAAACCGAACTTTTTTGAAAACCTAAATTGAGGGTCACATTTTTCTTATTTGTTCTTTAAAAATACAGTATAGATTTTAAAAATAATTTCGCTTATTTACAGTTTGTTTAAAAATAGTCAGCTCGTGTATAAAATAGATTCATCCACTGGTTGGATTGCGTAAGTTTTCGTCCTTTATGTCTTACTTTTTAAAACTAAAACAATCTAATATGTTTCTGTCAGGTTTAAGTGAGGGCCTAAACAAGAAAGTTTCGAATATATAATGTAAATTCGAGTTATCGTCCCAGGCATATCCCCAAGGGAGGAGAAGTGCACGCACTTGTATAACAACATATCGGCCCTCCTGCCAATCTAAAATTTCTGATTTTACCGGGAATCGGTAGAATAGCTGCTAATAGCGCCGACTGTTACGTTCCTGAGATTGACTTCTTTTGGATAAAATCACTTATCTCGAAGACTAAATGATAGTCTATGACTCAAACATGATTAATTCAACTCATTTAGTAGGAGGGGCACATACACATGCCATGCCTTCCAAATTGGTGGATATGCGCGATGAAAAATATAACTCCTTTACGTAAAGAAATGAGCTCTTACCAGTTACAAGTTTAATTAAAATATTTTCTTCACTACGTGTTTCACAGACTATGCTCCATCGTCAGGTGGTGAAATGGTGAAACATAATTGTTGCTGAAACACATACGGCCGGCTTCATGAACCTCTCTTAAGAATTTAATATCACGTTAAATGATTTAACAGAATGATAAACAGAATGGTGATACAAAATTGTTGCTGAAACACATAGGGCCGGTTTCATGAACCTCTGTTAAGAATTTAACATCGCGTTAAATGATTTAACACCGAGCTCGATATCTGCAGTCGCTTAAGTGCGGCCAGTATCCAGTATTCGGGAGATAGTAGGTTCGAACCCCACTGTCGGCAGCCCTGAAAATGGTTTCCCGTGGTTTCCCATTTTCACACCACGCAAATGCCGGGGCTGTACCTTAATTAAGGCCACGGCCGCTTCCTTCCCACTCCTAGCCCTTTCCTGTCCCATCGTCGCCGTAAGACCTATCTGAGTCGGTGCGACGTAAAACAACTAGCAAAAAAAATGATTTAACGGCATTTTAAACAGAAAGATGATACATAATTGTTGCTGAAACACATAGGGCCGCTTTCATGAACCTCTGTTAAGAATTTAACATCACGTTAACATTATTTAACAGAATGGTAAACAGAATGGTGATACATAATTGTTGCTGAAACACACAGAGCTGGTTTCATGAACCTCTGTTAAGAATTTAATAGCACGTTAAAATGATTTAACGAAATTATAAACAGAATGGTTGTTTAATGATCGTACGTTTTCGTGGCTTATTGTATTAAAATAAAGAAATAAGTGTGCTAACTGGATTAAAGCCACTATATATGTTTATTTAAGACAGTCGAGCTTTCCTCCAAATTGCATTGGCCTTCATCAGGGCATGTGAAGTTCTGCCTCCGACAGTAGCAAAAAAATTCTTCGAAGGAACGTGGAAGTCACGACTGTACTATCTATAGCCTCCCCACTAACTGGTCTCAAGGATCGTCGCGCTGTGCTGAGGTGATTCATCAACCTTCGTTAACGCTAACGTTCCGTTAAACTATCCGTTAATTTATCATAGCATTATCGTCCTGTTAAGTTGCTTAATGCCGCGTTAAAATGGCTGGAAGACAATACTTGTGTCTCGTTGCTCAGTTATTCTATTTAGACTATTTTCACAATGCTGAAAAGCAAGAAGTTAGTTTTACGCAGGGAGAAATATAGATTATCGACGTCCGTTATGAGAAAAGTTCTTGAAGAGATAAGAGAGGTTAGAGTACCCGACACGAAGAAATTCACCTCAATCTCCAAAGCAGCACAACTCCTGATTCCACCGAGATATTATTCAACGGTGTCATTCTGATCATTACGGGAGATACCAAAGCTGTAATTTGTAAAAGAGAGATAGGTACACAAATACTATTCCATTAACGTATTAATATATAAGAACACTTGTATTGAAATGTAAATTCAAAGAAAGCGAGATCATAATCACATGTAGCCTACACCATATATAGCATGGTGGGCTTAATTTCTAATAGATTGCACTACTCTAGTCATTAACGATCTGTCCAGTTAAGAAAGTTCAGCTTAGAAACCCTTGAATGTTAATAGGAAAGAGATACGTCACACAATAACAGGAATATGTTAAAACCAAGGCATTTCGTGTAACGACATTAATATTCCATGATAAAAGAAATTATAGTGGTTTGCCGTGATATTCTGCATCGCAGTCGTCGTCATTACGAAGTGGATCAACTTGGTCACCGATTAATGCAATTATCTTCGAAGTCATCTATGAAGATGCTGGAATGAATGTACCACCTCTGGTTTGTACCGCTCCAATAATCTTGTTTCGCGCTTCTTTTCAGGTTCTCGGCTAGCCGCTTTACGTCACACCGACACAGATAGGTCTTATGGCGACGATGGGACAGGGAAGGGCTAGGAGTGGGAAGGAAGCGGCCGTGGCCTTAATTAAGGTACAGCCCCAGCATTTGCCTGGTGTGAAAATAGGAAACCACGGAAAACCATTTTCAGGGCTGCCGACAGTGGGGTTCGAACCTACTATCTTCCGAATACTGGATACTGGCCGCACTTAAGCGACTGCAGCTATCGAGCTCGTACAGGTATTTATTTATTTCACTGACCACGTGGCCACATTCAAGTGGCTATTGGCTTCATTTACTAACTCATTCTATGCTCTTTCTTTTCCCTTTAGGGATGTCCCGTCTGTATTTTTACATTTTGTAACGCTCGCACGTTTAAAAAGTAAATTGGCAATCTTTTTCTCCAGTAAAACAAAATTATTGTCCCGAAGATTTTCCCCGTCTCCCTCCATTATAATTTTCTTCTGTGCGTAGGCTAATTGACTATTTCGTCCTGTCACGAAGTAAGTTCAATTTCAAATGGGACTTCTTATTCCACGCAAACACAGTACAGGTGAAAGGTGACAAGTGAATAACATTATGCCCGGCACCGTTCAGAAGAGCGAAATAATGTTAATGATACACACTGCCGACTCGTTCGTTAACGTCAACGCCACGTTATAGCTTGTTATAGTCTTCTGTGAAACGTTATTTCTATAACGCCGCGTTAAAATCTTAACAAGGTGTTAACTAACACTCCGGTATTAGATTTTTGTCAGTGGTTGATGACACTGGCTCATAGTGGAGTAAATAATTTAATACAACTTGTGACTGGTAACGGTTTATATTACTTCATAAAGAACTAGTTCACAATCACGGACAAAGTCTACATAAAAACATGATCATGTTAAAATTCATCTTATACATCGGTGTTCATATGTATTTTATATTAATGAGCGAGTTGGCTACGCGGTTTGATTCAGGTGACTGTGAGCTTATATTCGGGAGATGGTGGGTTTGAACTCCACTGTCAGCAGACCTAAAGGTGGTTTTCCGTGGTTCCCCATTTTTACCCCAGTCAAATGCTCGGACTGTGTCTTAATTAAGGCCATGGTCGCTTACTTCCCATCTACTGTCGGCGGCCCTGAAAATGGTTTTCCGTGGTTTTCCATTTTCACACCAGGCAAATGCTGCGGCTGTTCCTTAATTAAGGCCACGGCCGCTTCCTACCGACTCCTAGCCCTTCCTTGTCCCATCGTCGCCACAAGACCTATCTGTGTCGGTGCGACGTAAAGCAACTACCAAAAAAAAGCTTACTTCCCAGTCCTAGCCCTACCTACGTTTTCTTTTTTAAAATTAGTATGAACATTTTGAAATAAGTGGTATCTAATCATAATATTACAGACTGCAAAATAGTAAAGGACTATCCGCGTAATACGAGAATTAGTTTTAGAGCGAACGGGTATCTGGATACACCTATTACCTGGGTATTACTACCCCTAGTTGGAACCCGACCGTCGGCTGCCTTGCAGATGGTGTTCCGTGGTTTCCCATTTTTAAACCAGACAAATGCTGGAAATGTATCGGAATTAATGCCACATTCACTTTATTTCCAGTCAACTCTTTCTTCTCCCACCATTACCAATTAATGCAACGTTAGAAAGTGACATTTTTCAGTCAGTTTGTGTCGTTTCACAATGCACTCTACGAGTACAGTTTAGTAAATGGATAGATGTCCGGCTCCATGGATAAATGGTTAGCGTGCTGGCCTTTGGCCACAGGAGTCCCGGGTTCGATTTCCGACAGGGTCTGGAATTTTAACCTTAATTGGTTAATTCCCCTGGCACGGGGACTGGGTGTCTGTGTCGTCTACATCATCATTTCATCCTCATCACGACGCGCAGGTCGCCTACGGGAGTCAAATCAAAAGACTTGCACCTGGCGAGCTGAAGTCCTCGGACACATCCCGGCACAAAAAGCCATACGCCAGGGCCTCTCAAACGCCCAAAATCTCACGCGTGCAGAGCGAGGCGCAAGAGCTCCGTGCACTGTGCATCGGTGCCGCTCGGTGCCGCTCGGTATGGCTCGGATCAACGCTTCGTCTCTGGGCTACTCGGCTATGCTCGGCTCTACTCGGCTATACTCGGCTCAACTCAGCCCGGATTTGGAGCACTACGGCGCAAGTGGGTAAGAGGGAGACAGGCGGAGCGAGCGAGAGAGGCGTAAGGAAAGAGAGAGTAAGCGCTATTGCTCCAAATCGAGGAGTGGGGGTCTGCACTCTGGACAACCAAGCCAAGTCGTCTTTTGCACCGTGCACAGTGCATGCACCACGCGCATGCACCCTGAGAGGCCCTCCCATACGCCATTTCGTTTCAATGGATAGATAGTACTTGAAATAAGAGTCAGTAGATGACTGCAACACTTACTACAAGTCCCAAGGAAATGAAGTCTTGCCAAGGGAAGTTGCGAGCCTGTAAACCAAGTTGTTATGATTGCATCAAACGAGCCAAGCCATTTATTAAATGGAACCGCTTACAGTTAGGCTCGGTATAATAAGCAAGTATTCTAAACACAGCCCCGTAAGCGAGTTTGTTGACCTAGATGTGTGTGGTGTGTGGCAGTATCAACACGTGGCTACATTATTTGGTAGTTTGTTCAATCGGAACAATACTGGTGTAATACATGACAGCCATGAATCAATGACAGATAAATTGACCATTGTTGTGTAATTGCTACGTCATACAGGACTGTGCTGTGTCATTAGAGCTACAGCGATTCACTTCATGATTCCCGTTGATGTTCTAATAATAGTATTGGGATGCTAAATGTAACTTCTGAATGGACGAATGCTATCTGTGCGTTACTAATAAGTTACCAAAAATAATACTCTACCTGTAAGCAGCAAACGTTTAATAGACGTTGATATGGCACCTGTTTTTCTTCGACTTCTTGATTTTCACCCAGTTTATTCTGATCGGTATATAATATGGATCTGGCCCAGTTTTATGGGTTGATGTCCTTCTTGACGTGAACAGTATGCGTAGGGATGTATTCAGTATTGCGTGCCGTGCTGTGTTATGTGTAGATGAAGACAAATTTTATCTGGTTCATTCCTTTGATTCGGGGACTGGGTGTTTGTGTTCATTTTAATGCACATCTCTTCTTTCAAGTAAAACTCATGCCATGTAGAGAAATCAGCATCAAACCCTCCGTGAGTTTCAGCCAGTGCCACTTTAGCGTACTTGTTATGGCGCAATCCTGTCAGCTCAGAGATCCGTGTTCAAATCCCTCCCCTGCCCATCGTCGCCATAAGACCTATCTGTGTCGGTGCGACTTGAAAGCAAACTTTTGCCTGACGTAAAAACGTTAAACCACAGATAATCATCCTCATGGCTACCGACGGTAAGGTTTAAACCCCCAGATAACAGCCAAGCCACGTAGCCAACTCGCTCGGTAGATGGCAACATATCCTACGTATTTGTGTGAGAGGTGTGGAATAACCCTCTTTCTACATTCGTTCTTGAAAACGCATCTGCACCAACCTTACTGTGCCCTTTTCAAGGCTTATGGGTGCACTTACAATATTACCATTAGAACGAGCATTGGTTCTGACTAAAAGGCAGTGTTGCCAGATCTGAAAATAATACACTGACTGACAGAGCAAATGCAACACCAAGAAGGAGTGGTCAGAACTTTATGCCAATTGCAGGGTAGACTGACGTCACTGAGGTATGCTCATGATGTGAAATGCGCCGCTGTGCTGCGCACGTAGCGAACGATAAATGGGACACGGCGTTGGCGAATGGCCCACTTCGTACCGTGATTTCTCAGCCGACAGTCATTGTAGAACGTGTTGTCGTGTGCCACAGGACACGTGTATAGCTAAGAATGCCAGGCCGCCGTCAACGGAGGCATTTCCAGCAGACAGACGACTTTACGAGGGGTATGGTGATCGGGCTGAGAAGGACAGGTTGGTCGCTTCGTCAAATCGCAGCCGATAGACATAGGGATGTGTCCACGGTGCAGCGCCTGTGGCGAAGATGGTTGGCGCAGGGATATGTGGCACGTGCGAGGGGTCCAGGCGCAGCCCGAGTGACGTCAGCACGCGAGGATCGGCGCATCCGCCGCCAAGCGGTGGCAGCCCCGCACGCCACGTCAACCGCCATTCTTCAGCATGTGCAAGACACCCTGGCTCTTCCAATATCGACCAGAACAATTTCCCGTCGATTGGTTGAAGGAGGCCTGCACTCCCGGCGTCCGCTCAGAAGACTACCATTGACTCCACAGAATAGACGTGCACGCCTGGCATGGTGCCGGGCTAGAGCGACTTGGATGAGGGAATGGCGGAACGTCGTGTTCTCCGATGAGTCACGCTTCTGTTCTGTCAGTGATAGTCACCGCAGACGAGTGTGACGTCGGCGTGGAGAAAGGTCAAATCCGGCAGTAACTGTGGAGCGCCCTACCGCTAGACAACGCGGCATCATGGTTTGGGGCGCTATTGCGTATGATTCCACGTCACCTCTAGTGCGTATTCAAGGCACGTTAAATGCCCACCGCTACGTGCAGCATGTGCTGCGGCCGGTGGCACTCCCGTACCTTCAGGGGCTGCCCAATGCTCTGTTTCAGCAGGATAATGCCCGCCCACCCACTGCTCGCATCTCCCAACAGGCTCTACGAGGTGTACAGATGTTTCCGTGGCCAGCGTACTCTCCGGATCTCTCATCAATCGAACACGTGTGGGATCTCATTGGACGCCGTTTGCAAACTCTGCCCCAGCCTCGTACGGACGACCAACTGTGGCAAATGGTTGACAGAGAATGGAGAACCATCCCTCAGGACACCATCCGCACTCTTATTGACTCTGTACCTCGACGTGTTTCTGCGTGCATCGCCGCTCGCGGTGGTCCTACATCCTACTGAGTCGATGCCGTGCGCATTGTGTAACCTGCATATCGGTTTGAAATAAACATCAATTATTCGTCCGTGGCGTCTCTGTTTTTTCCCCAACTTTCATCCCTTTCGAACTACTCCTTCTTGGTGTTGCATTTGCACTGTCAGTCAGTGTACTTCGGAAGGAAGGGCTCTAAAAGTTCGGAAGATTTAGTCAAAATTTCGGAAATTTGTCAATTTTTATTTTATTGAAATTTAAATCATCCAACAATTAGTATTGGGTGATGGTTCAGTCCGTCATCCATATGAGGGTCTTCATCTTTCTAAAGATGCTGGTTCTAGTTAAAGTGGGCCTAACATGCAGGTCATCGGTCCCCACTCTTCCTCCTTCTTTACCGATTCTTCGTCAGACACATAAAGACCATACCATGTTCGAAGACCTAGCAGAGTTTTACCGTGGGTTTGCCCCTAGCAGTTATGTGGCAGGTCATGTTTTGATATCCCAAATTAGTCGGCTGTCATATTAGAATATTTGTATGCGAGAAACCTGTACAATTCGCACGTTTTAAAACTCATCCTTTACCGAGCTCGATAGCTGCAGTCGCTTAAGTGCGGCCAGTATCCAGTATTCGGGAGATAGTAGGTTCGAACCCCACTGTCGGCAGCCCTGAAGATGGTTTTCCGTGGTTTCCCATTTTCACACCAGGCAAATGCTGGGCTGTACCTTAATTAAGGCCACAGCTGCTTCCTTCCAACTCCTAGGCCTTTCCTATCCCATCGTTGCCATAAGACCTATCTGTGTCGGTGCGACGTAAAGCCCCTAGCAAAAAAAGAAAAACCTCATCCTCGTGCAGCAATTCTCTTAAAAATGATAGTAGATGAAGGGAATTTAAACACATAATATTTCATTGCTGTCCAAAATAGTTTTCACTAGTAGCTTAAAAAGTAAGAACGGAAATATCGGAAGATTTCCATCTATTTTCGTATTTTCTGGAATATTCTAAAAACCGGAAGTTCTTCCGAAATTTAGGAATATCTGCCAACACTGCCTAAGAGTAGCGAACTCCACCTTCCACGGCACCAACAAGTGGTGACAGGAGTTTAACCTAAACTATATTTAAACGCGGAACTTTCGATCCAAGTTTCTCCATCGAGCTTTATTGAAAGTTGTCTGTTGTATGGAAGCGAGAAACTATGACTTGGAAGTAGTTATAAAACCAAGTTATTTGAAAGTATGCTTTTTTAATATTTCGAGGTTAATAAGCCCGTTGTTTATTAACTAACACGCGTTTACGTTCGCTTCTTTTTGCCTGAAGTCTCGTCCTTTGTCTTTACTTCATTAGCGAGCTCGCGGCTCTTGTTAATACCGACTATAATATACTTTCTTTAGAGTAACGAAAGTAGAGGGTATTTAAAAATAACGGTTCAGAGAATGAATCGGATAACCTCTGGCAGCAACGCTATCACGGCACAGTCATTTATCAACGTGTAATTTGTTTCGCCCCGTGGTCGGTTTATCACTTATGATTTATGCGCTCGTCGAGTTCTAATTGTGTGCGTGTAGCTGATATTTATGTACCGAGAAGCTGTGCATTACTCCCACATCGAGCAGCAATGAACTAGCCGGGACTAATATCATCTGTCGCCTCGGAAATTTCCTATTTCAACACGGTTGCTTTGGCAGGAATACAGCCATACTTGATTTTCAAGGAAGACGTGGGTTCGTTTCTCTGTCATCAGGTACTCTAAATATTTAAAAACTCAGGTACCAGATCAGAAGACGCAGATAATAATAATAATAATAATAATAATAATAATAATAATAATAATAATAATAATAATAATAATAAACTCCATTGAATTCTATGGCCACGTCCTAAGAACGTACCCGAAAAGGATAACTAAAAGAATCTTCGTCTATTTCCGCAATAATAAAACCAAGCCAAACTGGTTTAAGGAAACTGAGAAGGACCTACGAGAGTTCCAAATTACAGAAGAGATGCTTGTAGATGGATCCGCGAAGAAAATAACCAAAGATAAAATAAAGAGGTTTCAGGACAGGATGAAGCCCAAACGACTATACAGAATTTCTGAAGAAGAGAGGAAGGCAAGGTCTGAAATGATGAAAAATTACTGGGAGGACAGGAAAGCACGACTCACTAACCATTGATAGATCTATCGTACCCCAAAGTGTGTGAAACCGACGACGACGACGACTACGACGACGACGACGACGACGACGACGACGACGACGACGACGACGACGACGACGACGACGACGACGACGACGACGACGACGACGACGACGACGACGACGACGACGACGACGACGACAACAACAACAACAACAACAACAACAACAACAACAATAATAATAATAATAATAATAATAATAATAATAATAATAATAATAAACTCGTGCATCTATATATATATCAAGCAGGATGTCTGTCTGTCTGTCTGTCTGTACCTTATACAAATCCATGCCGTTCCACCAATCTGAATCAAATTTTGTGTACTTAACTTTTAGGACTTCGCGGGTAACCTCATCTACAATTAATTTTAACATCCCTTCCCATTCCCTAGATTTAGGCCCGTTTGCACATTAACACAGGCTTCTTCTTCTTCTTCTTCTTCTTCTTCTTCTTCTTCTTCTTCTTCTTCTTCTTCTTAGCCTATTTCAATCCACTGCTGGATATAGGCCTCTTCCATATGCTTCCATCGTCTTCGGTCTTGAGCGACTTGGAACCAGCGTGTTCGGGAGGGGGTGGCATATATAAAAATAATCGAAAATAGTTCGAAACCATAGGTTTTGGGGTCGCTGAGGTGAACAGTGACATTCCGCATGTCGTTTAAGTCCAAGTTCAGTTCCCAGCGGCATAAGGGTGAGAAGGGCTAACAAAAAGTAAAAATGGTCCCGTTTATGGATTTATGTGTATGCACCCCTCTGAGCGGGAGTGGAAATGGGATGAAGTAAAACCGATATATAAAACGACCAATATTAAAGTAGAATCCATAGTTTTCGACGTCCCTGACATGAATAGTGACAAGTTTACCCGCATAGGCACGGGGGTGAGAAGGGGTAAAAAAAGGAAATATCCAAAATAACCAAGATTATTCGTGAATGTATGTTCCAGCGAAACAAAAACAAACGAAACGAAACGAAAACGAAAAACGAAAACGAAAAACGAAAAACGGAAAACGAAAAACGGAAAACGAAAAAGGAAAAACGGAAAACGAAAAACAAAAAACCAAAACCAAAAACAAACCAAAACAAAACAATGACTGTGGAGGCAGGACTCCTCCAACACCGTGAAACTTTGGATGCCATTTAAGTCATAGTTCATGCCCAGTAGGAATGGAGGTTGAGAAGGGTTGAAGAAATGAATGACCGGGCGAGTTGGCTATGCGGTTATGGGCGCACAGCTGTAAGCTTGCATCCGGGACATAGTGGGTTCAAAACCCACTGTTGGCAGCCCTGAAGATGGTTTTCCGTGGTTTCCCATTTTCACACCAGGCAAATGCTGGGGCTGTAACTTAATTAAGGCCACGGCCGCTTCCTTCCCATTCCTAGGCCTTTCCTATCCCATCGTCGCCATATAACCTATCTGTGTCGATGCGACGTAAAAGAAAATAGAAAAAAAGGAATGTCCAAAATGACCGAGTCTATGGATGTATGTGTTAAATTCCAGCATAGCTCTCAACAAAAACTTGGTGCACACACTGTCTGGAAAAACAATACGTGGGATAAGATGCACCTAGCACCCCTGGCGGAGGAGATGATACTAAAAAGTAATCAAAAACGACGAATATTACTGCCGAATCCATAGTTTTCGGGGTCGCTTAGATAAATACTGACACTCTGGATGAATTCTGGTCAGTGGAGGATTTTTGACTTTTAATTTGTCATTCCATTTCGTCTCATTTTGTACCATTAGGGGCCGATGACCTCGACGTTAGGCCCCTTTAAACAACAAGCATCATCATCATCATCATCATCATCATCATCATCATCATATTTTATCACGCTACGCCACTGCACACGATGGGCACATCCCTGAGTTCAGTGCCACACTCTGATACTGCTGCCAAAAGTCAGTGTCAATTGTTACTTACTTTCAGTAAACATTGTTTTCAAACGTTATGTTAAATAAAGTATCCCTGCACTCCAAACTTGGAAACCTCCAACACGATCAATGAAATTCCATTATGTGCTTAATTAGAGACTGGATCAAGGTGAAAACTTACAGGAATGTGAGCTGGCTTTAATAACAATCCCAGCTGCACTTGATTGGTTATAGGCTCCAATATTAAAGCTAAAGGGGCCATATTTGATACTTATGGCAATGGAGGCCTGCTGTGTAGCATGGTTGCTTCTTGGGTATCAGGTTATGGAAATGCTTGAAGATGAGAGACCTGCGGCTTAGATTTAATGGCAGGTTAAATGGACAATTTAAAGACTAAATAACTGAAACCTGACGCCCTTAACTAGTTCGTATTTTTGTTGAATATTATGAAAGAGGGTCTCAAGAGTACTCCTTTGAAGGCGCGATAGGTGAGTGGCATAGACTTTGGCCTCTCACCAAGACAGTCGTGATTAGAATCCCGCCCAGTGCATCCGGGACTTCTGATTTGAAAATTCATGCCCCGCTGGTAAGTATTCCACGCAAAACTAGAAGTATTTTGGCTTTGATAACTATTTCAAATGTGACTTACTCTCTCTACAGAAGGTGCAGTTTTTCGGGGCTTGTGCCAGTCCCAATCTCGGATGAAGGAAAGGAGTAAATAGCTGGCTATGCAGGGTGAAAGAACGTGCGTGGATTTTTATATCGAGACATTATTATTAAGTCATTATAAGAAGATAGAAAGATCGCAGTTTTCTTAACAGTGAAATAGGACAGAATTAGTGCATCTGATGTATCCTGATATATGCAAATTTCAGTGCCAATCTACTGTTAATACAGGTCCACACTATTGTTCTCTCGTAAGCTCACACTTTAATGTTTCTCAAACTACAAGAGGACGATGTTCTCAAGTTCCCGGAACATGTTTTGACAGACATGTTAGTATGATATTTATTATTGTGAAAATTTAGTAAAAGTGAAAGAGACATAAATAGAAGCCTTCGTGGCTCAGGCGGCAGCGCGCCGGCCTCTCACCGCTGGGTTCCGTGGTTCAAATCCCAGTCACTCGATGTGAGATTTGTGCTGGACAATGCAGGGGTGGGACAGGTTCTTCTCCGGGTACTCCGGTTTTTCCTGTCAGCATTCATTCCAGCAACACTCTCGAATATCATTTCATTTCATCTGTCAGTCATTAATCATTGGCCCAGAGGAGTGCACAGGCTTCGGCAGCTGGTTCAATTTTCATTTTTCGAAGTGTCGGATCCCTTCAATTTTTTCTCTATGATTAGTATTATATAGATGATGATTGCCTAGTTGTATTTCCTCTTAAAGCAATAATCACCACACCATCACCATCACCATCACCATCACCATCACCATCACCATCACCATCACCATCACCACCATAAACCAGCACAATTCCTATCCTCGCTGCTAGATGGGGGCTTCATTCATTTCATCCCTGACCCGGTCGAATGACTGTAAACAGGCTATGGATTTTCGAGAGGGACATAAAACTGCATAAGATTTGACTAACGGAATGAATAATTTCTTGAGAGACTTCTAACCATGACAACTGTGGTTCGAATCCCATCCAATGTCGGATTTTAAAATAAAAAAAACGACGTCACTCTGGTTTATTTTCCATATAAAACTGCAGATTCCATTCCCTAAATTATGTAGATACTATGCTACTGTTAATGAAATACCTAAGAAACATATATTAAATAGTATTGCCAACTGTCTTAAAAATACGCAAATTAACCTCAAGAAATGGACACAAAGACTCTGGCCACACAAGAGGCATACAAAACAAATGAAAAAATAAAGTATCTAATGTATGTAATACTATGTAAAATATGTAAACACTATGTACATAAAAAGACTTCAATCAACGGGGGATAGCGGGGGAAAACTATGAGGGGGTGTGCGTTGCGGGTCTCTTCTTGAGGTGCCCCCCTGGGGGTCCGGCGATCCCTGCGCCAGAACCAAATAATATAATAACCAACGTATGTACAAACATCTATCAAAATAAACCATTACAAATCAAAGGCCTAAGAGTTACTAGTTTACCTGTTCAAAAAAGGACAGGAATGAAATAACTTCGTTCGATTCGATTCGATTCGATTCCCTTCAGGTGAGGTAAGAAAATATTTTAGCTGTAGTTGCTAATAATCGCAAGATCAACAGTCAAGTAATAACAAACAGCTTATGACGTCAATTTCATTACACGTGATCCATTCAACTATTATGATCACTGAAAGGTAGAGGAGTGATTCTTGCCTTCGAAAGATTTATAATGAATGGCCTTCTTTCTAATGCCTTCCCTGCAGTATAAGGGTTGTTGTTGTTGTTGTTGTTTGAGTTATCAGTCCATAGACTGGTTATACAGCTTTCCATGCCACTCTGTCCCGTGCTAATCTTCTCATTTCTAGGCCACGCATAATAATAATAATAATAATAATAATAATAATAATAATAATAATAATAATAATAATAACTAGCAAGTGTAAAAAATTTGATTTGATGCCATTTAGGTTGCCTGTGTGCCAATTTCGACCTTTCATTTTAATCTTGCAGATGGCAGAGAAACAAGAAATCTGTTCGGTGATGCCAATCGTGTACCAGAGACTTTTGCATAGGCCTACCGACGTGGAGTGTCGAACAGACACGTTTCCTGTGCGTCAAAAACATCCGCCGGGTTTGAACCTGCGATCTAGGGATCTGGACGGCGATGCTCGGTCACTGATTCACAGAAGAATCTTAATATTCTTCCTGGTCTTTACTCAGTTACCTGCGATTGGTATCTTTTATAGATTTAGACCAGTTTTACGGCCGGATGCCCTTCCTGAAACCAGTCCTTTTTGGAGGGATGTATTCACTATTGCATGTTTCTGTGGTGGACGGTAGTGTGATGTGTTGTATGCAATGAAGATGATATTTAAAAACAAACACCCAGTCCCCGAACTGGAGGAATTAACCAGAAGCGCTTAAAATCTTCACCCTGGTTGGAAATCGAACTCGGAGCTCTATGAACCGAAGGACATTACGTTGATCATTCAGACAAATAAATAGACGCAGAGGAAGCTCCATAATAATAATAATAATAATAATAATAATAATAATAATAATAATAATAATAATAATTTTTTGCTAGTTGCTTTACGTCGCACCGACACAGATAGGTCTCATGGCGACGATGGTACAGGAAAGGCTAAGGAATAGGAAGGAAGCGGTCCTGGCCTTAATTAAGGTATTTAAGTCTATTTATTTATTGTCTGGTGTGAAAGTGGGAAAACCATTTTCAGGGCTCCCGACAGTGGGATTCGAACTCACTATCTCCCGGATGTGAGCTCACAACTGCGCGCTTCTAACCGCACGACCAGCTCGCCCGGTTTCATACTCTTTAATCATTGAAGCAGCGTGAGAGTCACTAATAATTTCAAAACACAGACCAGACGAGAAAATGGAGAGCGGTTGTAATTTTATCTGGGAAAGATAAATACTGTGAATTACACGTCCATGTGCCTCTTTTCAAGCATGTATTAGAACTGGTTGTCTGTGCGTGCCATATTAATAGTAATAAACGGTGCTACTTCATACTAGCGTACTAGTTAGTACGAGTAATTTGTTAGCATCCTTTATCGTTTCCAGAGACAGGCCATTAAAATATTTTCTCGTCTTTAAGAGAAGTGGAATGGTGCGGCACAAATATTCTCCCAAAATGAATTAGTTAATGCTGGCTACATTTTTACAATTCAGAATGAGAAGGCGTAATGATTATTAAACTTTAGATGAGGCCACGGAATTTCGGCACAGATTTCAATGCGTAATCCAAACCTGCAGAAAATATTTCACATTTTTCGTTTTAGACGTAGAATACGTCTTTCGCCTCGTTCCTCTGCTGTGCCCCCGCTTAGATTTTCGAACGTCACACGGGAATATATGGGAAGCTCGGCTTCATAACTTCGCGACTATAAATCTTTCCTGTTAGGGAGTAATAGTAAGTCATGCGATACTGGATCTTCACAGTAAAAGTCACTGATTTAATTTTCAGCAGTTAGCAGAAGAAAAGAGAGCCTCCGTGGCTCAGACGGCAGCACGTCGGCCTCTCACCGCTGGATACCGTGGTTCAAATCCCGGTCACTCCATGTGAGATTTGTGCTGGACAAAGCGGAGGCAGGACTGGTTTTTCTCCGGGTACTCCGGTTTTCCCTGTCATCTTTCATTCCAGCAACACTCTCCATTCTCATTTCATAGCATCTATCATTCATTAATAAATCACTTTGGGAGTGGCGACCCCATCGTACTAATAGCCTATATCTGCTTCACTCATTCCATCCCTGGCCCGGTCAATGACTGGAAAACAGGTTGTAGGTTTTCATTTCTCAGCAGAACAAAACTTTTATGAAAATATGAAACTAAATCAATATTATAAAATATTTTGATGTTTCGTTAATGTCAAAACTCCTACAACTAATGGTCTCTGTTTTCAAAAGTTCAAACTTATGCCATGAAATCTAGCTATTTTTACTTACACTTTTAAGCCCTCACACGAAAGAAATAACACACGATAAAAAATGAAAAATGATAATGTTATTTTGAAATTATTCTCAATAATCAATGGCGTCATGGCAATTGGTTGGCGTGTCCGCCATTTTGTGTTGAAATCGAAATTGTCACGACGCAGTTAAATTAGTATATTATAGCTCGCGACTGCGTAGTGCTAGAGTGTTGCAAGTGGTATCTTTAAACTTTCTCGTAGGACTTTATATCATATTAGCTTCCATTGGTCACCATCAATACTATAACTTCGTGGCCAGGTCGTAAGTTTTCAAAATGTCTAAATGGGTTAGAAACTAACAGAAACGCATTCAGAAGGATAGAGGAAAATTTGAGGACTCGAGTGAGCTCAAGACGTCTACAGCAGAATGTGGCAGAGATTGCTGGCAGCGCAAGGAATTGGAGGCTTCCGCACTGCAGGATGTACAGCCGAGCATTTCTAGCGTGCCAATGGAGCCTGTGAACCATCAGCAGCTCGTGGATGATGACCAGGTCCGAGTGGAGGAGGCGCACCGGGCGTCCGAACATCACAAGATTTGGCAAGCTGCCATTAAGCACTTTGGTGTTATATTCATGACTGCATGTCTTCAAAGAAGTAACTAGGTTCGTCGTATATTGGATCTGCCATACTCACCTCGCGAAAGGGAAGGTACCTACGCTTTCTATATCGAAAGGGTTCCGGTATCCACCAAAGCATGACCATCTATCACCACTTTCCGCAATAATGGACAGATTTGTGTCGCCTTGACGGCTCCTACGGATGGAAGTTGATAACATATTGTGCCAAGGAAAGTAGCGCAAAGACATCATTGATAGCATTAAATTCGACGGGAAGAAAAGCCAGTCGTTATAATGGGAGGTTTCATTACTGAGCGTAGCCACTTTAGAAAACTGTTGGATCTTACGAAGAAATCAGTTTTGATCGTGCCTCCACTCGGGCACTGACTATGTTGCGCAGTTTGTTCATAAGCCTCACCTTCGCCCTCAAGATGACCATCGAACTTACGCCTTACGTGAGTTGTTTCCCACACTCTCAGCCTGTCATCAACAAAACCGTTTTCCAACGTTCCTCTTCATTGTTTGCCGCATTACCATCAACTGAATAAGAGACAGGCTTAGATTGTTATATGACCATTATCGTTTCAAAAACACATTGAAAAAATATTGTCAACTGAGCGAGTTGGCCGTGCGGTTACGGTCGTGCAGCTGTGAGCTTCAATTCGAATCCACCCGCCGACAGCCCTGATTATGGTTTTCCGTGATTTCCTTCCATATATTAGTGCGGCATTAAACAAGTAAAATAAAATAAAATAAAATAAAAAAGTAAAAAAAAATGAAAAATGAAAATAAATAATGTGTTGCCGATCTACTTCATTCGGTTAGAAAGACGCATTCTACTTCAAAATAACTTTATTCCGTGTCTAAGACACAGCCCAACCGTCCTTTATTGGTTTTCTTTAATTTACCTTAGGACTTGGGTGGACCAGATACCCAGTGAGGTGAATAAATACATTATTTTTGGCTAGTTGTACTAGAACATTGGAAATTTTCGGCGACGTAAGGATGCGAAATGGCTACGATGGGAAAGTACAAGTGACCTTAATTAAAGTACAGCCTGGTGCGAAAATGAGACACCACGGTAAACCACTTCCAGGGGTGCTGACGGTGGGATTGGAACCCATCATCTCCTGAATACAAGCTCACAGCTACGCGACCCTAACCGCATGGCCAACTCACTTGACAAACACAAAAATAATACATTACCTATAACATTATTTATACAGGAACTGGACTCTCACATCCTCAACTTTGAAGATCGGCTTGTTGGGGAAAGTTCCTGATGATGTGGTCTAATATTTTTTGAAATATATTAGGTATACAGAAGTTGAATTCAGAAGAAAGATCACAAAGCACGATGGCTCCTCTTGAGAGCTTGAAGATACAGTATCATAACATTTTACTGCGTAATGTGTACAATTGAATTGGCGATGCTTCCGGACATAGGTCTATATTGACTGTTAGCAGCATGTGCGAGTACGGTGTATACATCACCTTCATGCGGTAGAGATGGTTTCTGAAGCTTACATTATTAAACCACTTTCGTATAATTGATGTGATGTAGCGTCTTTGAGAATTCCATCTTCAGTACCTGGTGGGTCGTGAAGGATTCTGTTGAAACATGAAGCAATGTCTTCGTCAGTGATTCTTGGTTGCTTCTCATCTTACTTGTCATATATAACAATAAAATCTTTGTCAATGCACCTCAACATTTTTTCTAATATTGTTTTGAAATATCATATTAGGTATGTCTGTCTGTTAGGTCATCAGCCCAGAGGCTGGTTGGATCCTCAAATAGGTTATGCGGTTATAAGGAAACCGCAAAAACCAATGGCAGCACCAAAATGAGGCATACTAGGCAAGACGAGGAGTGAGGTAGTTTGGCATTGCTTTCCTCACTGGGTCAGAAAGTACTATTGCAGCACGATTGACCCTATGAGCAACACCTTTCATAACACTCAGATGCACTAGTCGTGCTCTGAATGTCATTACTTAGCACCACCCATACCCCAGCAGCTTCCATATTGTCACAGCCATGGACGAGACTGGACTTCGGTGAAAGCTACACTTTACTCTGGCCTGTGCCAAGAGATGGATACAAAAGTACTGTACCCATCAAGAAATGGCAGCAGGCAACATATTAGGTATGCAGAAGTTGAATTCAATTTCTGTCGGTCGATCACTCTGTGTGTATCTTAGTTTCTTCGCTAAGACATGACTGGTAATAGTTTTAACAGATTTTTGAAAATCAGTATTTAAGTTCACGGATAGCAGGACTGCACCGGTATGTATATCATTTGATTGATGTACTGTGGCATAGCAATATAGAGACACGCGAAATAAGGAAGTCAAATGTATCCTGTAATATTAGCATTACTGAAAGGTGCAAAAAGTAAAAGTTATGCAGAAAATAATCTTTTAGGTTTCATGCGCTTTTATCGAACGAGAAATAGCAATGTAACACTCAGGAGATTTATATTTTTCACAAACTTCCAATGATCTCCAGAGATATTGCTTACATATCAAAAGAGTACATAACAAAACGTTTGGAAAATCCAGTTTTCACAGCGACATCGAAATGCTACCTTACGTCCTCAGTTTCTGCCCACATGGTGGTGGTGATTATTTCTTTAAGAGGATGTAGAACTGGGCAACTATCCTCGGATTCTGCCTACATGGTGAAGCCCTAAGAAATATTCGTCATCATACCATTCACCACATACTAGCTGTCTTTCTTCAGAACGCTACTCCCTCTGGTTGAGGGCAGGATAAAACATCCACAGTATGCCTTGCTTGCCGTAATAGGCGACTAAAAGTGGGAACAAGCGCTCTGAACTTTGGAGCGTGTTTTGGCAACCACGGTTTCCATAGCTGAGCCAGACATTGCTTCCACTTACATGAGTCAGGCTGCTCGCTTTCATCTTTCCTATCTGACCTCTCTTGGTCAGCTCCTGTTCTTTTCCAAATCTGACGTATTAGGTTTGCTTTCACTTTCAAGCCTTTCGTGGCCCTTCACTCTGAATAGAGTTAATAGAGCATGGTTGCCTAGTTGTACTTCCTTATCACCACGATCTCCAGAACGCTGGATACTTTACCTATGAGGAAGTAAGAGGAATTTAGTACCCAACGAAGTACATGACGGATTGACATCATAGCCTTTATACCTGGGTCAATCAAAGGATACATTCTAGATCCAAACGCCGTTTCGAAGTTGGCTCAGAACAACCTAGAAATGTCGACGAAGACAAAACGGCCATTTATAAGCCTACTGTGTATTATTACAAACAGAAATAACTTGAGCCAAACTGAAGAAATCGGGTTGCTAAAAGGGCCTCAAGGAACCATTCCAGATTTTATCGTGAGAGTGTGCATACATTTGGGCATCCTGTCCAAAACTTTCAAAGACATCAGTGATAAAGGCGTCCGTCGCCATTCTACGTCTTCACATATAGAATACTCAGCACGGAACTGAACTCTCGCGCATGATACCGCGTAACGGCTATACAGCCAAGCTCTGCATTCGGCAGACGAGTGGGTTCGTACTCTACTGTCCACTGTCCTGAGAATGTTTTTTTTTTTCCATTTTCACTTCCAGGCAAGTACCGGGGAAGTTCCTTTTCATTGCCCACAGCCGATTCCTTCCACCTCCTTACCCAATTTCATTGACCGTCATTAGCTCTCAACTGAGGTTGGGGTCAAGAAAGGCATCCGGCCATAAAACCATGCCGTCTGATTTCATCTTACCTCATCCCAGACCTCGTGCCAGGAAATGGGATCAAAGGTTAGACAAATGTACTTACATAGTTCTCAGTATTGATATCTAATCCATAGTCACTTTGGTTCTCATTTTCTGTTTTTTAACATTTCATTCGAATATCCATTACATGTAAAATAATCAGTAATTTACATTTGAAAATATATGTAAAAATTGAACATATTGTTTTGATATGCTTTGCCTGTCATGCAGCCTTTAATTTAAGGAAGCAGTTCAAATAAAAATAATAACAAATACCGTACGAGCTTCAATAAGGCATGAACTTAAATTTTTATTGCTAGGATTATCAACAGGCAACATCACTAATATGGTAATATTGTTTAGTCGTCATAATAACGACTTATCTAATAATGGTTGTGGTGTTGTCATGATTGTCTTTATACGATGTAGAACTTCGTACTCATTAGCCCCTGTTGATCAGAAAGGTAATGAAAATTATTATCGAAATCAGAAATAATATGGGGGAAGGAATTTTTGATGAAGGAAACAAGGAATCCTAAAGGGAGGTTGGTATTCGAAAGCACATCTAGTCGTCGAATGCACTAATATCACCGGATAGGAAGAAAACAAAAAGTGATGGCTTACAACGTCTTAAGCCCCTAAAAGTTATCAATAATAACATTGCACTGACAGACTATTATTTTTGAAGAAGTTAAGGTGTATTTTGTCTTTTCTGCTGCTTCCCATCTCCATCAGATGGCATTAATGCTGCATGTACATAAACTAACCTGTCAACGACGATTACACAAAAGCTGTTTCTTCATAAGCACGTTTGACTCTGACTACTGCATAACCAATATGTTCAAAATTTTGTTGACTAGTTCCACAGGCTTTAAGGCTAATACATCAGTGTGCTCACTATATCAAAAATTCGTGTGAGAGGACATCCAAATGAAGGTTATCCTGTAGCCAAATCGTTGGAGTTCGATCGTCTTCTAAATGATGGTGTTGTGGTATATACTAGGTTTTTAAAGTTTGAGTAGTCTAGCTAGTGAGGCAAGGATACTTGCTCTCAGTGAATCTGTCAGAATAGTAATACCTTTACGAAGAAGTATTCTAGCGTTGTTGATGGTTTCAATGACGGCGATAGCTTCTGTGGAATAGACTGGAAGATGCACTGGGTGGTGAAAATTCGAACTTCTCAGGAATCTGTGCTGTAAAAGACACAACCCACACCATTCCATGGAGTTTTACAGATCCGAAAAGATTAACCAACTCTGCTGTTAGATGCATACCTTCTTGTTGAATTACATCAATGTGTTCATGAAGTGGAAAACTTGTGTGAGAGGGCATTCAAAAGAAGTTTACCCTGTAACAGCAAAGTTTCGAGACGGGATATGAGATATTGTCATAATGTTATTTGTTTTACGTCCTTCTAATTAAATTTCTATGGTTTTCGGAGACGCCATTGTGCCGGAAGTTTGTCCCGCGGGAGTTCTTTTACGTGCCAAAAAATGTATCGAGTCGAGGCTCACGTATTTGAGCACCTTCAAATATCATGGGACTGAGCCAGGATGGAACCAGCCAAGCTGGATTCAGAAGGCCAGCGCTCTACCACCCGAGCTATTCAGTCCGGCAAAAAAATGAGAAATTGTAAACCTCGTACGGACAACAAAGAAGATACATGAGTTCAAGTAGTTTCCCATGCTGGTAAATGTTGGCGGTATAGGACCTACCGGAGGAATCTATTCTGGCTCCAGTTACTAATTACTGACAAACTAGTGTTTAAGTTAATCGGTATTTTATTAGACTGTCACTCTAGCATAGGAGGATGTGATAGCTGAATGAGATTCAGACCGGATTCTCACCAAGGTGATAGTAGTTTATTTCCGAACGCATGCAAGTGGAAGACTTGAATTGAAAATTCATGTCCCTGAAGTTCAGAATCCACATAAAAACTGAAGGTTTAGTGGCTGTAATCATTATGTTTACTGTCAAAGAAAGGTGCAAGCTTGCTTGCTTTTATGGTTCACTCTAGCGTCGCGAGTTTAACCGCAAGCTTGTTTTGCCGGTCGGACAGAAGCATACGCTCCATAGTCCATGAACGTCTCACTGTGCGCACGATTTACATACTATTTAGCTCATGAATTTGTGACTAATCCGGTGTAACAATATCAGGAATTTGAACTAATCAGAGATGCCTATCGGAATAATATTATCGTTTTTGTTTTATCAATTTACTTCTATCACATCTACATGCATCTACTTTTATGTGAATTCATCAAAGTGCACTGAAACATCTTAGTAGCTTCTTTGTCCTAAACATCAGTTGTCTTCAGTAATACGTTTGAGCATAGAGCGCACAATCAATAGGACGTAACTATGTTATTCTTATTAAGACGACAGGCAACATATTATAATTTTTTGGCCCAAACAGTTTAAATGGAAAAATAAGACAGTAAATATCTATCCAAAAGTATTGATTCCGATTGAGGTAACTAAATAAAGTTCAGGAAGCTCAATTGTCAAAAATTACCAATGTTTCGCTCCAGTCGCCGTGGGCTCATCTGTTGAATTCTGCACCTTTCCAAGAGACTGGCCGGCTAGCACGCCTGTAAAGACACCACCGTAAGCTGCGATAGCCTCATTTATGACAACATTATATACTTTTAATTTAGGTGTGTTTTTTTTAATGTGTACGAGATTGTGATAGCTTATAGTGGTGCCGCTACCGACGTGCCAACCGGCCAGTATCTTGGAAAGGTGTGATATCCAACTGAAGAGCCCATGCCGCACTGGGGGCGAAACACTGGTAATTGTTTACGATTGAGTTTCCTGCATTTTATTTATTAATTAAATATATGTGCTGAACGATTAGATCCCTAAATAGGCCATAGTGTAGGTTATTTACTTTTATTTTCATTACCTATTATTTTTGTAGTTATTCGCTGCTTAGCCTGAGTAAATAAAACTCCAGATTCACTTACGCTGAGGCGTTGCTCGCGACTTTACCACCCTCGTTATATTTCTTTCTTTCTTAATCTGTTTACCTTCCAGGGTTGGTTTTTCCCTCGGACTCAGCGAGGGATCCCACCTCTACCGCCTCAAGGACAGTGTCCTGGAGCGTGAGATATTGGGTAGGGGATACAACTGGGGAGGATGACCAGTACTCCCCCAGGCGGCCTCACCTGCTATGCTGAACAAGGACCTTGGTGTGGGAAGGGAAGATTGAAAGAGATAGACAGGGATGAGGGAAGGAAGCGGTCGTGGCCTTAAGTAAGGTACCATCTCGGCATTTGCCTGGAGGAGAAGTGGGAAACCAAAGAAAACCACTTCGAGGATGGTTGAGGTGGGAATCGAAATGACCTGTTGAGGCTGAGTGGACCCCGTTCCAGCCCTCGTTCCACTTTTCAAATTTTGTGACAGAGCTGGGAATCGAACCCGGGCCTCCGGGGGTGGCAGCTAATCACACTAACCACTACACCACAGAGGCGGACCCTCGTTATATTACTACAGATAATATACGCTACTCCTTCGACATGAAGTAGATCGTGCCCCAGTTGTACGTGCACATTCCTCTTGGTATATCGCCAATATATAGCAACTGGGCATCTAGTTATATTCTCGATCAGTTTCTATACAGTATAATTCTCTATCCAACAGGAATGAGAAATATACCGAAGAACTCCACGGTGTAGGGATAATTTCTCTTCCTCACACATGTAGACCTCATTTCGATTACTACAACGTCCAAGGATCTTAATCCTCGTCTGAAGTCGGACTTGCGAGGCCAACAGGTGGTTGGTGATTATTGCTTCAAGGGGAAGTGCAACTAGTTGATCATCCCTCTTAAATCCAATCAGAAGAAAAGATGTTCAAAGTTTTTGAAGAAGGATGTATCAGAAAAGAAGAGGAAGAACACGAAGGGCGAGAAAATTAAAAAAAACCCTAGGAACAACGAGAACAAGTGTTGATCAAGGGAGGTACAATTAGAAACGAATGTGGGACAAATCAATCAATCAATCAATCAATCAATCAATCAATCAATCAATCAATCAATCAATCAATCAATCAATCAATCAATCAATCAATCAATCAATCAATCAATCAATCAATCAATCAATCAATCAATCAATCAATCAATCAATCAATCAATCAATCAATCAATCAATCAATCAATCAATCAATCAATCAATCAATCAATCAATCAATCAATCAATCAATCAATCAATCAATCAATCAATCAATCAATCAATCAATCAATCAATCAATCAATCAATCAATCAATCAATCAATCAATCAATCAATCAAAATTTGGTTGATGGTTATGATTTCCAGGCCCAAAAATTAAATCGGTCACATCCTGGTAGGGTCGCGGTTGCTGTCTCTGGCATATATCTACTGATTTATGGCCGGATGCCCTTCCTGACGTTAACCCTGCGAAGAGGGATATATTCAATATAGTGCATCTCTGTGGTGGTTGACAGTGTTGTGTATATATGCAGATGAGTGTCCACCTAGTCTCCGAAGCACAGGAATTAACCAGATGCAATTAACTTCTCCACCTTGGTTGGGAATTGAACCTGGTACACTCTGAACTGAAGGTCTCGATCGTAATAATTCAGCCAAAGAGCCGGATAATAATAATAATAATAATAATAATAATAATAATAATAATAATAATAATAATAATTCAACTGTGTTCTTGAAAAGATCATCAGAACCTGGCGGGTGAGATTACAGGAAACCAACTACAGTCCATTGAGAATAGGAACCAAATCCAAGGGGATCGCAACAGACTGCTTAGCATTTGCCGATGATATTGCTGTTCTCTCAAACGACATAGAAACCGCTAGAGCTCAAGTTGAAATTTTAAAGGAAATTGCCGAACAAACTGGTTTGCAGATATCGTTTGAGAAAACAGAAGTAATGACTAACATCAAAGAGGCTCCACCAAAACTCCATACAAAATACGGGGACATCAGCCGAGTAGACAAATTCAAATACCTGGGTGAGATCATCATGAAAAATGGACTGGACAAAGAAGCACTTCAGGAGCGAGTACGCAAACTGGAAATAGCCTACCAAACATCCCGCACAATCTACAACAAAAACTGCCTTTCCCAAAACACCAAGATACGTCACTATGAAACAGTTCTGAAGCCAGTAGTTCTATATGCAGCCGAAACCCTGTCTCTAAATGCCAACAAAGGACTCCTTGAAGAACTGGAGAAAAGAGAACGCAAAATTGTGAGAGGAATCTTGGGATCAAAGTACGGAAATGGAATCCATCAAAAGAGATCCAACAAGGAAGTCTACAGCAAAATAGAGAAAATTACCGACACAATCAGAAAAAGACGGGCACGATTTTACGGTCATCTGAAAAGAATGGACGAAAGAAAGTTAACTAAAGAAATATTTCACTTTTTTGATTCAAACCCCAAAAACACAATTCCCTTGTTTAGAAATACCAAAGACGACCTGCAAATGCTACATATCTCAGCTGAAGACGCCCTTAACAGAGATCTCTTCCGCAAGAAAATATTGACGAACGGGCTAAACCGAGACGAGCAACCGAAGAGAAAACACGGTGCCCCTTGGACAGAGGAGCGTAAGCAGGCCCACTCACAAAGAATGAGGGAAATTTGGGCTCTAAAGAAGGCCAAGTTCAGTGTCAAATGCAACAAGACTTAACGTGGTCCTTGATGGCCCCAGCGAATTATATAATAATAATAATAATAATAATAATAATAATAATAATAATAATAATAATAATAATAATAATAATAATAATAATAATAATAATAATAATAATAATAATAATAATAATAATAATAATAATAATAATAATTGTACCGAGCGGTACACCTCTACGACGCAAGTTCAAATCTTGCGCCAATTGAAACTTCTCTACTGGAGAAACCCGGAACTTTAACAACTGAACTAACTCGACTGTTTATCAAAATATGTCACTGTGTATTTTTGATTTGCTTTTGTTTTTCAGTGATCAAGAAGTGTGGACATTCTCTAACAGATGTCTCTACCAAAAACTATGGTAATACACTCTGGTGCAATGGAATGAACTCTCTTGAAGAAATTTTGTATTCATAAGTTTTGTCTTTACTAAATCTTGTTCTATCATTGGTGGGTTGGCAATATTAAGTTTTCTTTCCGCCTGTTTTGAATTTAACCAATCCTAAATTTCGGTAATTAATTTCCCACCAATAAGGTGTTTCTTCATAGCCTTGTGTACAAGTTTTTGCTGTCAACCAATAAAAATTGAGTGGGTGTGTCTACTCATTCCTGAAAGGTCTCGAATTTTCCACGAGGGTGTAAAAACTGATGATTTTCTTGTCTCCGGGCCACTAGTATTACATCTTTCTCAGTGTGTGAATATGTAGCAGGGGGCGGGAAGCGCCTCTTTCTTCGGGCAACAGATCTCCAACAAGGTAATGAATGGCCTTTTAACATCTTTATTTCTTGCTAGCTCAGCAGTTTAACTCTCGGGGAGGGTTCGAAACCTTTAATATGTAAACTATTAAACATGTAAACCCTTTTCTTTGTAAACTTCAGTTTTTTGAACTTTAGTTCGGGGATAGAGAGTGCCTTACCCTTTCGAGCTCCCCTTCATTTGAAATTGAGGTGACTACGTTTTCATAACCGTTTCTTCTATTCCTTAATGTATTAAAGTTTTCTCATACGAGTCACCTCCCTAGCTTGGGATTAGCCCCTGTGTATCGGCCTAGCGCCACTTAGGTTTTAATATGTAGATTTAGGAGTGCAAATTCACGCTTCCATCCTTTTTGTTTTGGGCCATTTAAATTAACCTAGTTTTTGCACACTAAGGCCCAGTAGATTGGGTACGAGATACCCCTGTTTCTTTATTATGCCTTGATGGCAGTTTGTGTAAAAGTCTGTTATTGCCTTTATAGGCTTGAAAGATCGAGAGCGGTGGTGTTGTTGTAAATGTGCCTTGGAGAGGCTTGAGATGTAAAGTTGGGAGCTAATGCTCCATGTAATTAAGGGTTTTCTGCCCTTTGGTAATTTGTGGTTATGAGCTGAGAGCTCAGATTTTGGGGCTCGTAGCCCCGAATTTGTAAAATTACATTGTAGCTGATATTCTTGTTATTTCACCTTGTGAAAATTGTTAAACTATGTTGTCTGTTGAAAATATAACCTTTATTTACATTTTAAATTCATCTTTCGGACTTAGACCCATTCCAGCCCGCACCTTCTTTCACCTCTGCTGTTCCACAGATACCTCGGAATAATAATAATAATAATAATAATAATAATAATAATAATAATAATAATAATAATACAGTTCTTTTGTGAATTTCATGGCGCCATATTTTTCACGAAGTTCACTGCTTTGTCTTGTTTGTGTTATGCAGGAATTTACTTTTATTCCGTACTATGACGAGACTGACTTCTTTCCAGACTCAAACGGGTACGGAAAATGACACTTTACGGTACAGTAACTACTTTCTGGACTTTTTAAAATCAGAAAAGTCTCTCATCGGTTGAACTCCGATTGCCACTAATGCAAACACGAATAGTAAGAGAGTATGAATCAGCGATCACGAAATTTAACCATGCTGAATTGTTTTTCCACCTGATTGCAGCGCTGTGGTTCGTACCCATCTACACCAAAAATGGCGTCTTTGGATTCCCAGCTCAAGTAATCAGTAGCCGTGACGATCTTCATTGTTGTCTAGATTAATCCATTTCCGACAGATAAATATTACATATATCACAGTATATCGTAAATTTAGTATTACCTCCAATAATCCCGGAGCAGAGGACCATATTAACGATTCTGGTAGTTGATAAGACTGTTCACTGCTTCAAATAACATTAATGTTGAGGTTTTATTACCACATAACTCCATGTACGCACCCCTCATATCTTTAATAGCAACACATACGCAACAAAACAAGAAAGTCACTGCATGAGTCAAAATGGATCATTTGCATAGTGATATGTCAACATTATGTATAATGTAATATTTATTTTAATATGAGTAAACCGAACGAGTTAGCCATGCGGTTAGGGGCGCGCAGTTGTAAGCTTGCATTCGGGAGGTAGTGGGTTCGAACACCACGGTCGGCACCCTGAAGATGGTTTTCCACGGTTTTCCATTTTCAGACCAGGCAAATGCTGGGACTGTACCTTTATTAAGGCCATGGCTGGTTCCTTCCCACTCTTAGCCTTTTCCTATCCCCTCAACGCCACAAAACCTATCTAGACCTATCTGTGTCAATGCGACGTTAAGCAACTTGTAAAAATAAAAAATAAAAAAATCAGTCGAAATATGGAATAAAATGTTGAACACAACAGTCACTAAAGTGATAAATTTACCTTGCTCGTTCATCTCGCTTGTAACGTATGTATAAAACATTACTTTCCCTTGCTACTGTGTAAATTAACTATTGTGAGCTTCAGTCTACCAGAAACAACACGTATTAGTCCGGCTCCATGGCTAAATGATTAGCGTGCTGGCCTTTGGCCAAAGGGGTCGATTCCCGAGAGGGTTGGGAACTTTAACCATAATTGGTTAATTTCGCTGGCACGGGGACTGGGGGTATGTGTCATCTTCATCACCATTTCATCCTCATGACGACGCGCAGGTCGCCTACGCGAGTCAAATCAAAAGACCTGCACTTGGCGAGCCGAACTTGTCCTCGGACACTCCCGGCACTAAAACCCATACGCCATTTCATTTCAACACGTATTAAACTCACCTTAGCTTTGCTCTGTTAGGTGTGAAGATGGGAAAAAGCAAAACAGCAGAAATAAGAGCACCGAGCGAGTTGACCATGCGGTTAGGGTCGAGCAGCTGTGAGCTTGATTTCGGGAGATAGTGGGTTCGAGCCCTACTGTCAGCAGCCTGAAGATGGTTTTCCGTGGTTTACCATTTTCACACCAGGCGATTAATTACGACCACGGCCGCTTCCTTCTCACTCCTAGCGCTTTTTTACCCTACCTGTGTCGGTGCGACGTAAAGCAACTTGTAATAAAAAATAAGAGCGGGTGAAATTTAGTTACAATACAGCAAACCATCTTTGACAGTGACGCTGGAGATCGCTACTAAATCTCGGCATCATACAAAGTGATAGAGATCAATCCAACATTGTACTAGTCCTCAATGTTAGCATCCTTTGCCCCATATAACGGATGCGTTACGTTTCTTCCAGACACAAGCCTCGCTGATTATATCTCGGCTTGTAGTAAACGTTATAATTTTACGACCATCTAAAGCTGATCGTAAACTTCCATCAGTACACAAGAGGGTAATTTTGGCTTGGAGGAGCCTAGGGTGACCGAGATATACTTAATATACACTTTCTATTAACGAGCATATTACACCGGACTCTTTTAAAAAATAGGTTTATGCTTTTTAGATTACATCAATATTTTTTGAAGAAAAATACGGATGAGGATAGGCGGAGGACTGTCCAGCTCAGATATCGCGACAACTTCACCCGACCTAAGTTTAATTTGGGACGAACTGAAAGACACGTTATTTATTCATTCATTCATTCATTCATTCGGTTATTTATTTATTTATTTATTTATTTATTTATTTATTTATTTATTTATTTATTTATTTATTTATTTATTTATTTATTTATTTATTTATTTATTTATTTATTTATTTATTTATTTATTGTGAACTCACTTGTCTGGATTTTCTGCTAAAAACCTGGATGGCCAATTACACTGTTACACAAATTTGGAAAATTGAATGCTATGTTGAAGGGAATATGATTTCTTTAAATTTTATTGGGTTCCCAGGACATGAAAATAATGCTTAAATTTATTGATCGGCTCTCAGTTTTGAGTTAATATTTATTGGATATATCTTATAAGAAAGTATGAAAAAATATTAATTAGGTACTCTAATCGCGTCTCTTTTTAACCTGTCTCTGGTACTGTGTTGCAGGAGCCTCCCTTTTTACCATCCAGAAAATAATCACTTAATACGGCAATACTGATTTTCCGTTTGTACCTTTGCTCTATTATATTGGAATATGTTGGTGAAAGCGCCCACCATATTCATTGCTTACATCGCCGCAATTTAGCAGGAGGAAATCCAGTTGTGACAGCAAAAAGTACATTGTTAGTGGCATTTGTTAGGTGATCAGCCCACAGGCTGGATGGATCCTCAAATAGCACCACCAAAGGCTATACAGTTATAGAAAAACCAGAAAAACCAAAGGCAGCGCCAAAATGTGGCGTACTAGGCAAGATGTGGTGTGAGATAGTGCCATTGCTTTTCTCTTTAGTAACTGTTCATGCGAGTGCATCGTATGATCCGTACGTTCCTTGAAATTTCCCGCTTTGAAGTTACCCCAAAATCATTTGAAACATTCTTAAAGGATTGCCATGCTGTAATTCAAACCATGCTATAAGAATTACGATGTGCTCAGGCAGTGCTGCCAATTGATTGCACACGGGGTTCCAAAGTGCAAAAAAAGCGTAATTAGAGTTAATGGCTGCAATTCGAAAACTACAGCTAAGGTGCGAATTTTAATATCACTTTTTTATTAAGTGGCACCAAATTAACAAAGTTTAGCTTATTTCATTTTGGTAACATGTTGTATGTTGAACAGTGTTATGCAGCCCGAACATGTACTCCGTATCATTCCGTATCAGTCAACACAATGTAAGTCGAACACAATAACTGTTAAGTCGCTATCTTGGAGACAAACTTACCGAGCCACTCTGCCGTATTTGTCCTAAATCTACCTCAGTGGTGTAGTTATGAGAGGCGAAAGAATTACTGTTGAATAATACACGCACGTCACAGGTTGGAAGTACGAGTAAATATAAAACAAATTAAAAAATTATCATATTATCTATCCAGTATAACTTTGTCCCTAAGGGCCGTGGCAACTGTTCTGGTACCATCATATCTGGCTCAGAAACAAGCTTTCTAACGGTATCCCACACGCAGGAAGGGGTTGTCTGAATTCATATTTTGATGGTCGAATCTATTATCCGACTTGTAACCCGCAAAGAAAATGTTAATTTTGGTGATAAGAGTTGGATGATCTCACAATACCCTGAATAAATTGATTATGTATCAAGAGGCATTTTGCACAGACTGGCTGTGCAGAGTATCCTGGCTACGGATGACTTTCTTCAGCCTATCAGATGATCTAGAGTAGGCTTACATCAATGCTATCACCTACCACTTGGAACTAAATGCCGCTGATACTGAAATCCATGCATGGAGAGACTCCATTTTATTTCATGGAGACGAATGAAAAGTGTAATCATTCCTGCCTCTCGTTTAATGATATCAGCATTCACAGAGTGACTCAGTCCGTTCGGCTAAAAGACAGCGAGTTAAATTCTGGCTGACGATGGATGTATTTAAGGTGCGACAACTCTGCGTCGTCGACTTCCAGCGTGTTAAAGGTCTTCCCAAGAGAATATTCAGATACCCTTAAGTCTCTTACGATCATTAGTTTTTACGATGAACGTTAAATAAAAGTACATTCTTAACTTCATACGCAGTCATTTGCTTCCCTTTCAAACCCTGAAGCGGACTGATGAAAATTTAAATTTAAATTGTCTGTTATGGGCATTCTGGAATTTAAACTGGGAAAGACGATGTGCAGTGGTCTAGAGGCTTACGAATTATCCTTATTCAATGTCATTTTTTATCTTCCAATTTTAAGCAGTACTACTCCACAATAAAGATAATTCCATCTCCGTAATTCAGTTGGCAAACATCCAGGAAGCTACTGTCTATATTTTCGTTGCATTTAAAGTTATCCGCTGATGGGGTGCCCTCCAGCAGTGCACCACTTCTTGCAGAACGTGCTTAGTCAGCTGATCATTCTTTGCTCATTGTCTATATCGGAGGGTAAGCGCACATGCGCCGAACTGGGAAGGCCACATGGGGGATTCAGAACCTAAATATTACAAGGAAGTTATATTTCTTGTTGCAGTTGTCGATGTCAATGGCATGGTCGGTTCGTCATAGTCCTCCTGTTCCCAAGATAGTCAGTGGGTGAAATGAATGAATGAATGAATGAATGAATGAATGAATGAATGAATGAATGAATGAATGAATGAATAAATAAATAAATAAATAAATAACAACTGATCTGCGTGAAGGGCTGTGTAAGTTCTTCAACTTTCTATTCCCTTTTCCTATAAACGAATATTTATTCCAATTTTCCCCCCTTGAATTTAATTTCATCTTCATAGTATGACCTTTCCTTTTTTTAAAAAAAGCTCCCTTCACGCTTATTCGTCTACTTCGTCCACATTATCTCTCCACTAATAATAATGGCGTGTGACCTCCGAAGAGGTCTAGTGCAGGTCTTTCAATTTGACGCCGTATAGGCGGCCTGCGCGTCTGTGAGAATGGGGCCTTATCTATGATGACTTCTAATGCTAAAGACGGCATACACACCCAGCCCGCCAGCCACTGGAATTAACCAATTAAGGTTAAAATCCCCCACCCGGCCAGGAATCGAGCTCGGGACCCTCTGGACCAAATGCCAGCACGCTAACCATTTAGCCATGGAGCCGGACATCTCTCCACTGACAACTTGAAACATACCGCCTAGTCGAGGAACTCTTATCCTTATTACCAGTTCTTTCCAGCCCAAAGTTTGGAACATTTTCGTAATACTACTCTTTTGTCAGAAATTATCCAGAAAAACGTCATGCTGCTTTCCTTAGGATCTTGTCCTGTTCTCAAATCAATTAATCCTGGTGAAAGCAGGAGCCATACTCTAATAGGGGTCTTACCAGAGACTTAAACGTCCTCTCCTTTACATAGTTAACACAACCCCTAAATACCCTCGTAAGCACACGAAGATATATCCTCTCTTTATTCCAATATTTTTCTTATAAAATTTCCAAATTTGTTCGCACTCCTTTGAGTCTGTCCCGTGGTTAAAACATGTAAGTGCGTCTGGGTAGAACTTTTCCTAAGCAATTAAATGTAGCTAACAAATCCTGAATTTCTGTCTCCAGCGACCTTTAGCACAAAGCTTGATGAAATGTCTGCTGTTGCTGGAGGAGATACCCGGTCTGGAAATGTCAAGCTCGCCGTAATCAATACTCGTATGCCGAGTATTAATATAGGGAATTACAGGTGGCATCCTCCAATTTCATTTAATTACGAATGCATGTAACTTAACATTTTTCTCGACAGATGGGGTAGTATAAATCCTGTGAATCAGATTTCTATCAGTCCCATAGTATAGCACCAGCTCATCTGACTCTTATCCTGAGATTCCGGATTAGATTCCCACTCTAAAGACTTTAATCCTGGTCTTAGCTCTAGAATTGGGCTCACTCTACCGCGCAAATTCAACTGTAGCACTGTACTCACTGATCACATGACACTCCAACGTCTGCGGACGTCTCGTTATACGTAGGTCCTCAACGGGGTGTATGTGCCATGGTCTTCCTTCTGAACAATTTTACCAGATGTGAAGAATTTAATTCTTCCTTTTCTTCTAGTAATGGTATCATGGACGCAAGTACAAAGAAATAATAATAATAATAATAATAATAATAATAATAATAATAATAATAATAATAATAATAATAATAATGTTATTTGTTTTACGTCTCACTAACTACTCTTTTACGGTTTTTGGAGACGCAGAGGTGCCGGAATTTAGTCCCGCAGGAGTTCTTTTACGTGCCAGTAAATCTACCGACACGAGGTTGACGAATTTGAGCACCTTCAAATACCACCGGACTGAGCCAGGATCGAACCTGCCATGTTGGGGTCAGAAAGCCAGCGCCTTAACCATCTGAGCCACTCAGCCCGGCAGTGCAAAGAAAAAGAGAAGTATTCCTACGAATAACACTTTTAACTTTAAGGTACTGAGGTACAACTTCGTATCACATATAACAATACTGTGCACTTTAATATTATCCGAGTATTACAATCCAACAGTCTGCGAACTTAGATGGATAGACATTCGTATTCTATGCTCAAGCTTACGGGTTCGAACCTCAGCGCTGTTGGTCATTATTTACGAGCGCTTGAATGAAAGGGAGATCCGTGTCAGCAGATTTACTTACACTTTAAAGAAACAATTTTTTGGTGAAATACTGGCCATCCGGAGTCTTTATAAAATCGATAGCAGTTGAAGGGACTTAATTCATTACGTTGTTATAATATGCGCAAAACAAACAGCAATGCTCTGAATATCAAACAGTACTGAATGTCGCCAGAAACCTTCCATTGCAAAGTCAATGAATGCGGCAAGATGGAGCTATAACCCACACCCCAAGGGTGCTACATGCCATTAAGCAACAGCACTAAGAAGATCACCTAATTTCCCGTGAAACGGAATTCCTGTATCCTTCGCACTCTCTCGATCTCACACCCCCGGATGTCTACGTATGGATCATGTTGAAAGAATCCTTTTTTTCTGGTCAGATGACACACCTAGGAATGTTCTCGAATTACAAGAGAAGATACGGTCATTTCTTGTGTCCTTTACGGGACCCTATGTTCATCGACAAGTTCGAAAATCTACAGGATCGATATGAACAATGTGTGAGACGTGAAGGTGCACATTTTGAACACATGCTGAACTGACATAGTTACATACGTGTTGGCCGTCATCACCTTGCGTGTTATAATGACGTATCTTGATGTTCAGAGCATGTTTGTAATTTAATTACTGTTTGTTTTTCTGTATAATGAATAATAATAATAATAATAATAATAATAATAATAATAATAATAATAATGATAATAATAATAATAATAATAATAATAATAATAATAATAATAATAATATCATTTCTTTAAGAAAATTCGACTGTTAAAACCTCTCGTGTTCCCCTTTTTGGCTGCGAGACATCGACTTGCAAAATCTCCGATATGAATGGCATAAATGGATATCTTTTCATGTGATTCTGGTGGAGAATGCAACGCATGCCATGGACTGAATAAATAACAAAAACTTGGATCAATAAAGAACTGAACATCGTTGAATCCTTGCCATCTCACGTGAATTAAGTTATTTGGTCATATAACCAAGAGAGATGGAGTAAACCTCGAAACGAAATACTTAGAAAGATACCAAGAGGAAGGATATACAGTTCGAACAAGTATTGATGAAAGCTGAAAATCGACAAGCGTGACGATACTCTACGAAGAATGTTACAAAAAATGAGGTCTTGGCACTCAGAAATGAATAACTTATAATAATAATAATAATAATAATAATAATAATAATAATAATAATAATAATAATAATAATAATAATAGAGTCTCCGTGGCTCAGACGGCAGCGCGTCGGCCTCTCACCGCTGGATACCGTGGTTCAAATCCCGGTCACTCCATGTGAGATTTGTGCTGGACAAAGCGGAGGCGGGACAGGTTTTTCTCCGGGTACTCCGGTTTTCCCTGTCATCTTTCATTTCAGCAACACTCTCCATTATCATTTCATAGCATTTATCACTCATTAATAAATCACCTTGGGAGTGGCGATCCCATTGTAATAACAGCCTATATATGTTTCATTCATTACATCCCTGACCCGGTCAAATGACTGGAAAACAGGTTGTAGGTTTTCATTTTCAATAAATATTATTATTACATCGCGGTATTTGTAAGTGGGTGCCTAAAGAGAAAACATATGATACATAAAGAACCATGGTTCGATAGAATAGTTAGAATTTTGTTTCTCAGAACTAAAAACATTTCTTATATAAGGAATTATGGCGCATTTTCCCGAATATGTGATTTAGAGCGGGGGTGGGGGTCGATGATATAGAGAGATGCGCTAGAATAAACTGGATGCAGACTGTCCTGGAAAGAACAACAGGCAAAATACTGAGGGAGGCGTATGTCCAGGACTGGACGTTTCTATTCTGAAGAAGAAGAAGAAGAAGAAGAAGAAGAAGAAGAAGAAGAAGAAGGAGAAGAAGAAGAAGAAGAAGAAGCAGCAGCTTAGTGACGTCCTAATGCATGTGGAACTTTGAGAAGTTACGTCCGTGTGTTTCAGATTCCACGGAAAACTAGAAATTCTGTGGCTAATGATGACAAGATTTACAGTCACATAAAACTACAAATTTGTGCCAAAATGTCTTGCGGTCAGTGAAACTATAAATAACGGAACTTTTAAACATGCATTCTACGTTGGGTATAGTTGCCTTATTTTAATACAATAGTGTCCGCCTCCGTACAGTATTAGCTGCCGTCCTCTATGGCCCGATTACCGGTACTGCCAGAAATTTAATAACGGCAGGAGGGCTGGTATGTGGTTAAAATTGTATATGCAGATCACCTCCAATGGGAGTGTGCCAGGAAAGAGCTGCACCATCTCGGAATGAGGACACGAGTATACTTTGTTTCTGCATTCTAACTAATATAATTGCATTCGGGAGACAGAGGGCTCGAACCCTATTGTCAGCAGCCTGAAGATGGAGTTATTCTAACTCCATGGAGTTAGAATATCAAAATTGGCTTTCACGGCCACAGATCTTACAATCACATGAATAGAACCAGCTTTTGGGTGGTTAGGCCGTGTGCATTTTGCAGAGTTTCGCCCAGACGTGCCATTTGGGCTCATCAGGTGGATTGGCACGCCCCTCCAGGACTCTGCTTAGGCAATTTTGATACTATGGAATTCTGATTGCAAATCACACATCCGTGGAAAAAAACTCTAAAAATACCACTGGAAAACAGTGGGCAGAAGAACGGAAAAAACTCCACAGCGAATTAATGAAGAGATTTTTGGAGGAGGAGAAGTAGCAGAAGAAGATGAAAAAGTAGGCCGGGCTGAGTGGCTCAGGCGGTTGAGGGCTGGCCTTCTGACCCCATCTTGGCAGGTCAGATCCTAGCTCAGTCCGGTGATATTTGAAGGTGCTCTAATACGTCAGCCTCGTGTCGGTAGATTTACTGGCACGTAAAGGAACTCCCGTGGGATAAAATTCCGGCATATCTGCGTCTTCGAAAACCGCAAAAGTAGTTAGTGGGACGTGAAGCCAATAAGATTATTATTATTAAGAAGCAAGGGAAGCCGTCAGACCAAGCTGACAAGTTCAAACCCGCTCTTGAAACTGGGCATAACGAAGCATGAAGAAGATAATATGTTTGGGGATCTGGTAATTTTAACATCTTTAGCAGGTTCATAGTCAGTGCTCTCTCGTTGAGCTACTCTAATGTTACCAACCATCTGCTAACATTAAAATGTTAATGTACACCCTTCTTAATTTCTAATGCAGTTAAAAATTAAGGAACATCATAATGCCATAGGGCATTACCAAAGTTATCTGACCTGTGAGAAGTAGGAATGGGTGTCAGAAGTCTAGTTAGAGTATGTGAGATCTTTTGTCACCAATTGTATGCTGATGTGGATTAAGCTTATGATGTTCCAGTATTAAGAATGTTAATTGGAAGTGACAGTTACGTCTTGCGAGGATGGTCGAAACGAAATGACGAATAAAGTTAGAAACAATGAATAGCGTTGGATTTTATCACACCGGGCGAGTTGGCCGTGCAGTTAGGGGCGTGCAGCTGTGAACTTGTATCCGGGAGATATTGAATTTGAAACCCACTGTCCACAGCCCTGAAGATGGTTTTCCGCGGTTTCCCATTTTCACACCAGCCCTTAATTAAGGCTACGGCCGCTTCCTTCCCACTCCTAGCCATTTCCTATCCCCTGTATGCTATAAGACCTATCTGTGTCAGTGCGACATGTTGTATGTTGGGTATTCAGCCCGAAGGCTGGTTTGATCCTCCACAGCTATGCCAACAGCTGTCATATATGGCCTAGGCATCACTGAAGAGGCAAACTAGGGAAATGAGGAGTGAGGTAGTTTCTCGCTGCTTTCCTCACCGAGCCAGAAGTTGCCCACATATCAGTCTGCCAAGCCCACTGAAATGCACGCACCAACCGACCCTATGAGTAATATTTTCATACCATTCATAACAGAGACTGGCTGCATAAGGAATGGTATTACTAGCATCGCTCATACCTCAGTCACTTTCATATTGTCAAAGCCAAGGATGAGACTGAGACAAGACAATGAAAGTAACAAATTTATTCTAGCCCATACCAGAAGATACAGTGCACTGTAAACACTACATCTCGCCTGGGCCGATGACCTTTGATGTTAGGCCCCTTTAAACAACAAACAACAAACAAACTACATCTCGCCAGCAAAGGCATAGTGCGACATAAATAAATAAATAAATAAATAAATAAATAAATAAATAAATAAATAAATAAATAAATAAATAAATAAATAAATAAATAAATAGATGTTGTCACACCTGGGCATGAAAAGACAATGCACATTTCTTTTTGTATTTGATTTGTATCTACAGTATATTCGACGCACTACTCGCCTGGGAGCAGTTATGCGTTTAAGGCGATAGGCTACTTTTAACGGAGGAAGTATAAGATTTATTTTTAAACGTCATTAGTTGTTCTTCCTCCTGTCAATCATCACTGATCTGCATTTAGGTTCGACATCGTGGCATGGTAAAGAAGGTAGCAATAGTGTTAACGCCCGTACCTTCAATTGAGTTTAAGCTATACGATTTGTCTGCTATAAAAGGAGAAACCACTGACAGGTTCGAACACGCCGTCTCTCGAACGCCACAGGAATCGTATCCTCACAGCCAACTAGCTTGGTACTTACTACTAAACACGCGGTTCCAGATTGATAATTTCCTTTTCAATAATGTTCTTCCAGAAAATTATTTATTGATTGGAGTATTTATTCAACCATCAGTTTATTCTAGGTATTAATCGTGACAATGGGAGCACCCTGCGTCATTTGACGTTTCGTTCGTACGACTTTCATGCCGCGATACCAGAGTAGTATTCCAGAGAAGTAGTATTTATTAATGAACAAAACAGGCTTCCGGCCCAGATACATGTTCAGAAAGCAATAATCCTATTAAATAATAATAATAATAATAATAATAATAATAATAATAATAAACAAAACTCTACCTTAAAACAACTAATCTGGCCCTATCCTGAGCTTGCATTCACCACATGACTGTACACTTTACATGACCTTCACAACAGATTATGCTGCAAGAACCGCTGACTGCACTTTACAACATCATCATGCCGCGATAAGTATGTTTCTAAGGTGAACAATCTATCCTACATTCTACTAGGATTCTAATTTCAATAATCTGCTTGAAAAACCAGCAGCTATGATGTTTTCCTGTAAGGAGAATGATCGATGTGCTGATTGGTGTAGTTGATTAGGTGCGCACTTAGTACAATTAAGTTTATGTTGATAGAGTTCTAAAGCAATAGTTGATATTTAAAATACTTAAATGTGAGGGACTGACGCTTTGACATACATTATATTTTTTCTTCTTTTTTTTTTCGGGTAAGGGGCCCCCGAAGCCCGCTCCCTCCGTGTGGAAATCGACTCAATCTACATTGCCTCCGACTTGCTACTATTTATAAGAAGAAAATAGATAGCAGGGAAGGGTGGTATTGGTACTACAGGAATACCTGCCTGTTTGCGCGTCAGACACGTAACCAGGCAAGGTTTGTGTTGGTGAGGTAGTGTTTTTTTGCTATTTATTTAACGTGGCGACGGAAGGGTGGAAGATTGGGAAGGTAGCGGCCGTGACCGTCATTAAGGTACAATCCCGGCATTTACCTGGTGTGAAAATGGGAAACCACGGAAAACCATCTTCAGGACTGTCGACAGTGGGGTTCGAACTCACTATCTCCCGAATGCAAACTCATAGCTGCGCGATCCTAACCGCACGACCCTAACCGCACAGCCACTTGCTCGGTGGTAAGGTAGTGTTAAGGCGTGGTATTAAGGATCAGGGGAAAACCACATAGGGGGAAAAAGAAAGAGCCTACGTGTAAAACCTGACAAATATTTTATAGCACATGCAAGGATGTGGTTTCTGGATAGGTCCAGGTGCTTGTGTTAGTTGAGGAAAAAGGTATCATGCACCAGCCATGGACCATAATCTCACCATTCCAATTATCAGGGGATGTCCGTTTGGGCACTGCCGTGACTAGCGCGGGCCTTGCCGGTTGTGGAATCATGCGTCAAGTACCACTAGGGCCCACCGCACAGCGCCACCTCCTTAGGGTCCCTAGTACCCTGTCTCCGATCCCGGAGAATGAGGCCAAGCCCGCCAGGGCGGGGGCCTGCTGATCGGGTGGGTCATGACGCCGGGCCTCCTTCCTCTCTGCCCGCGCCATGGCCCAGTAAACAGGGCAACTGCGATGAGAAGCCGGGTGGCTCCCCGCGCAGTTGGTGCGCACCAGCGCCTCTTTAAGTGCTGTGCAGGCCGTGTAGTGGTGGTCACCCCCCACAACGGTTGCACCTCACTAAGAGCCCATATCTCTCCTGCCGGTGGCCCCACCTCAGACAACGGAAACACTGCAAGAGCTGCTGAGGGGTACGTTTCGATCCCACCTGATCGCCGCAACCCGCTGAGGTCCTCTCCTGATTGGCTTCTTGGTCGGCTGCAGTCCTGGGAGCAGTCCTGAGAGCAGTCCTGAGTGGCGGCTGGGTGATCCACTCCTGGTGGGACGGCGTCTTCTTATTCTTTCTTGTCTGGGGTCGGCGTCTGCTTCCGGGTGGTGATCTCTGCTCGGCTGTGGAGGAGGCCTAGTCCTAGTGGCCCTCCTTTCGGCCTGGTAACCCTTGGGTAGTGGGTGGTCCCGCTGCTGTGCCGGTTTTTCCCTCCTCCTGGTTGGAGGCGACGGCGTCGATCGTTGCTGGCACCTTGTTGCATTCTCTGTTCTGAGAGGCGCACATCGATGTCTGCAACGTGAACGAGGCGCTAGCAGGCCGAGCCTGCGTGGGAGCCACTGAACTCCCGGGGGCGTCCGTCTCCCTGCCGCCTTCCATCGTCCGGTTCGCCTTCCTGGTCTGCGCCCGGGTGGTGGGCCCAGGCAGCTGGTCGCCGTTCCTGGTTGGCGGCCTTGTCGGTCTGTGTGTACTTCGTGAAGTACAGCAAGTCGACTTGGGTCGCTCCGTCGCAGCCCCCGGGAGAGCCGCTGTCGTCCTCGGTTCTCGGCTCTGCGGGAGCCAAGAAGCGTTGGTCCGTTCCCACCTGCTTATTCCTCTGCCTCCTGGCAGTCTGCGTCTCGACGGTAGACGTCCCCTGTGACGACTGACGCTTTGACATACAGTATAGAGAGGCAAATACGATCTAATAGTAGAACTTGTTGTTCTCTTATTACAAGTCAGAGCAGAGAATGTTCTAGCGGTATAATGACCAATTAGAGGAGACTGAAGCATGTTTTCTTGACCGTTTGTACTATTTCGTAGAGCATGGAGTTAGTCCAGCAATGGCGTTCACTGGTAAGCGGAAAGGAGGAAGGAAGAAATGCTGAATGTGATGAATGTATATAAAACTCATACATAATCTTTGTTGTAGCGAATACATTTATAAGCTTAAAGAACTGCATTGAATATGAATAAGTCTGTTCAGGTAAATTACTACTAAGGAACCTACACTCAAGAATATCTATAAAATGAAACCATTGCAACTTAGTTTTAACAAATTGAAGTCTTTCCTAAAATCATATCTTTTCTACCCGATCATTGGCAGTAAGTTCAACAAACACAAGATAAATTATTTAAAAAATTCTCTGATATGAATGAAAGGATGTGTAAGAAAATAAATAAATATATTAATAAGATATATTGAAATAAGCCATTTGAAATCCAAAAGGTGTCATCCGAACTATAGAGATTTGATGAGAGAGCGCAGCACTACAAATGTTTGTGAAGAACCTTTTAATGAGCGGCCAAACTCAAAGCCATCCTATGGATAAATGTTGGCTGTCTGATGGGGAGAAGTAAACATGGCTCGTCAGAAGTTCTCAGCTGAGTCATTAGTTTCATCTCTTCAACTCGCAGGCCTCCTCCAGTTGGAACTCTGTCAAGCACATAAATAGGGAAACATAAATAAATATTCCACGTCCGTCAGACGAGGTGGTGACCCAAACATTCCCTTCATTTGGACACTCTAATGTGCTGCGCTTCATGCGCTCAGTCGCCTTCTTACTACAGAGAACTTGGACGATAAATAGACATAGGTGTCATCAGGTGCTTTAAACATATTTACACAATCATGGACGGCAATGGCTCAATGAGAGTGTTAGGTACATGTTACATAGATATGTTGTTCCCCATTTCATACCAATATTCCACCATACCAAAGCAGGTAGGCCTACACTACTTATTCCCCTTACAGTCATGGGATCGCTTCTCAGGTCAGATATACTGTCCCAACATCGGCGTTCAGATATATCGGGGGGTGGAGGAATGATCACTAGGGCCCGGATATTTATGCAGTAATGGGTTAGCATGCAAACTTACTGAAGCGAGTAATAAGTAGAGTCTACCCGCACGATGGTAATGCTATGAGGTTTGCATAAACATTAAGGGTTCAGCCCATTAGAAACCCTAGAATTATATTACTCCCACTACACTACGTTAGAGCGGGGTAGTCGACATTTCCTACAATCAAAATTATTTAGTAACAAACTTACTTAGTAGGTACAATCAAAATTACGTATTTAGTAACAAACTTACTTAGTAGGAAATGTCGACTAGCCCGCTCATACGTAATGTAGTGGGAGTAACATACATTCTTGGGGTTCTAATGGGCCGAACCCCTAATGTTTATGCAAACCTCATAGCATTACCGTCGTGCGGGTAGACTCTACTTATTACTCGCTTCAGTAAGTTTACATTCTAACCTATTACTGCATACATATCCGGGCCCTAATGATCACCATTAAGACACAGTGGTGTGATCCGATTTCTGCGTCTATAGGAAACATCAACACTTGGAGAAGTGATAAGTAAAGCAAGCTTGTGGTTCTACGTGACTGTTACTCTCGTGGGACCTCCAGCTTTACGAGCAATCCAAATTATGGGGAAGTGACTTTTCATTTTAAAAATACCGCCTGTGTTGGCTGGGAGAAAGAAGTCGTAGAGAACTATTTGAGTTTATGTGAACTGGAGTTGTCTTTTCGTAGGACACTCAGCCACTCACAAACGTGAATTCCTATGGTACTGGGAGGAAAGGATCAGCCGGTTCTTTTTTACTTTTCTGTTTTTAATGTTAAAAAAATACATGTTGCTTTACGTCACTTCGACACAGATAGGTGTTATGGCGACGATGGGATAGGGAAGGGCTAGGAGTGGGAAGGAAGTGACCGTGGACTTTAGGTACAGCCCCAGCATGTGCCCGGTGTGAAAATAGGAAACCATGGAAAACCATTTTCAGGGCTGCCGACAGTGGGGATTTGAACCCACTATCTCCTTAACTGCACGGCCCCCTCTTTCGGTCATCCGGTTCTCACCTCGGACCGACTAATATTCCCCTAGTCGATTGAAAAAATAATCTGATGTGATGGTAAAGCTCAGGAAGGCATCATTGCTAGATGGCAGGAAAATAAAACATAAGAATGCTACGCTGTTATTAGTGGGTGGGGGCGGTAGAATAACACCCACGGTAGGCCTATCCACTATCTGTCGTAAGAGGCGATTAAAAGGGGCTCCAGGGGCTATGAATTTGGGACCGTGGGACGGCGACCATTGGGTCCCTTAGCTGAGTCCTCGCATTGCTTCCACTTACTTGTGCCAGGCTCCTCACTTTCGTCTATACTATTCGACGTCCCTCGGCCAACGCTTATTCTTTTCCAACCCCGACGCTGTTAGAGCATTCGAAGGCTAGGGAGTCTTTCATTTTCACGCCCTACGTGGCCCTTGTTTCTTCTTTGGCCGATACCTTCATTTTTCGAAGCGTCGGATCTCTTCCAGTTTTTCTTTCTGATTTGTGTTGCACAGTTGTAATTCCTTTTAGAACAATAATCACCACTGCCACTATTGGTGGATTTTCAAGAGAGATGCTCCTCTGGTAGGGAATCTCTGTCTGTCTTACGTAAAACTGGCGCAGTGGTTGGTTAGAACCTCATATAACATCACAAAAATATATCCGGTTATAGAAAATCCTCAAAAACTGATAACGGCATTAAAGCGAGGATTTCTAGGCAAGGTGAGGAGTGAGGTAGTTTGCCATTGCTTTCCACTCTAGCAGCACGACTAGCCCTGTGAATAAGGTCTTTCACAGCACACCGACGCACTTGTGCTCTGTACGCCGCTACTCAGCTCCATCTACTGTATATCTGAATAGCTTCCACACTGCTAGGGAAAGTTATATACAGTAATTCTAATCGAAATTAATATTGAAAGAAATCTACACTTCAATTGATATCGTAAAGCAAAATATCCACGCCGAGAATGAAACACAACTCATTTAATTGCGGAGACAAAGGTCGTGTTTTACCTCGGGAATTACACTAGTATTCCTGTAAAATACAACTACCCTATTTAGAATGTAGTAACAACTGTCATTGTACATCCGTAACCTGTTTTCTGGTGCTTTTACGTGCCTCAGTTTCTGCTCAAAACCGAGTGACTAGAGCCCTTATTTACAAGATGGCACAGCAACGGAAGTGGACCATTAAGGCAATCAATTTTGCAGTATTATGCGATTGTTGATATCGAGCTTTTGTTAATAAGACTTGCCGTCACTTGTCTTAATCGAACTCGTTCCTTTAGCACCAGTCATGTCTGGATCTGTGGCTAATCGATAAGCATGCTGACCTGTAGTTCAAGAGGCCCGGGTTCGATTAACGGACTTGTCGGGTATTTAAATTTTCATTAGTTAATTCATCTGGCTTGGGGGCGGGGTATTTGTGGCGCCTTCCCCATTATAATTATCTTACGTAAGCCTATAGATCGCCCATACGACGTCATATGGAAAGACCTCTATCAGGCTTCTCTGGAAACCACTCGCTGCTATTGCTATTATTATTATCATCATCATCATCATCATCAAAAGCAACTTTTAACCTATTAGTCGTGTTCCGTACGAATTAGTAGGCTCCGTGTTTAAGATATGGTAAGACCGAGCTCGATAGCTGCAGTCGCGTAAGTGCGGCCAGTATCCAGTATTCGGGAGATAGTAGGTTCGAAGTCCACTGTCGGCAGCACTGAAAATGGTTTTCCGTGGTTTCCCATTTTCACACCAGGAAAATGCTGGGGCTGTACCTTAATTAAGGCCACGGCCGCTTCCTTCCCACTCCTAGCCCTTCCCTGTCCCATCGTCGCCATAAGACCTATCTGTGTCGGTGCGACGTAAAGCAACTAGCAAAAAAATAATAATAATAAAGATATGTTAAGTACAGAACAAAAATGGCCAACGGGACACCAGTCGGTTTCAAACCACAACTTTCCGATTTCGCGTCGGTTGCTCTAGCATTTGAGCTATAATAGCCTGCTAGTAGGTGATATAGGTACGATTACAATGAGGTCGTTATTATTATTATTATTATTATTATTATTATTATTATTATTATTCACTGTAACATATAATGTTGAACCACCTTCGATGATTCCGACATTCTTTGTCTGCTGCATTTACCGGGCGAGGTAGCCGCGTGGTTAGGGCCACGCAGCTGCGAGTTTGCATCCGGGAGATAGTGGGTTCGAACCCCACCGTCGGCAGACCGGAAGATGATTTTCTGTGGTTTCCCATTTTCACACCAGGAAAATGCCAGGGCTGTACATTATTTAAGGTCCGGGGTGATTCCTTCCAACTCCTACGCCTTTCCTAACCCATTTTCGCCATAAGACCTACCTGTCTTGGTGCGACGTAAAGCAAATTTAAAAAAAAGTCTATAGCATTAATGTACGAGGGGTGTTCAATTAAAAGTGAGACTAATGCTGTAAAAACCTTATTAAAAATCAATGAAATCACATTTACCCCCTTCATTATAACCGCATTAAGTGAGATGCATTTGTACCAGCTTCTCATCCACTTTTGAAAGACGTCCTCAAGTCCATTGTTATGAAAGGCGCTTCAAAATCGCTTCTAAAGCCTACACTGCAGCATTTTCGGAGTCGAATCGTCGTCCTTTGAGGTCCATTTTGGCACTTGGTATCAAAAAGAAGTCAAATACAGCGAGCTCAGGGCTATACGTGGGATAAGGGACCGTAGAGATGCCTTTCTTGACCAAGAAGGTCATAAAATCTGTTGCCAGGTGAGACCAGACGTTGTTATGATGGGGGCTCCTCCCATCCCAACAGCTCATAAGTGATAGGCCCTCCTGGCAGCCCACACGTGGTGGTCCCTCTCCCTCCCTTGACCCTCCTAGCAGCCCACAACTCTCTTCCATCTTTAAAAGCTTTAGACCTATGCCAACTGGAACATGCAGCACGAGACGTTGTAGACTCACTATAAACTTTACGAAGGCCTTGAAACTTTCAACAGAACGTAAAACCTGATTGCTTAATATTGCCTTCGATTTTCTGCCATTGTAAACTTAGAGGGGCGTCAAGCTACAACCACAGTCAAGGCGCTACTGACAAAGAGCAGTTCAATAGATGTGGGGAGATTCTGAACGAGTGATTCATTATGAACGAATCATTGCACTGAACGATTGAATCATGATTCAGTAAACGAAATGAATCGAGTGATTTGTGAATCAAAAGCTTAATCGAGAGATGGCAGCCGCAACTCGTTCCTTGGTTCCTCGTTTTTTTAATCAATGAAAACTTGTGAAGAACGGCTCTGTTATTTTTTATTTAACCTGAACTAACAGTCCGGTTCCAAGTCAAATACTCCTAACCTAACCTTACAGGAAAAATATTTTCTTTAAATAAGTAATTATCACGTCGTTTCAGGTTACATACTTCGCGCAACTGTAATATGCAGTACACTCAACTTCCAGGTCGTTGTGAAATATTAGGTTAAGTTTACTTCAAGGCTCCCATTCCTGTTCTAGTTCTCATGAACTACGGTAAACTAACGTGTGGAACATGGCCACAAAAATGTTCATATCTACTATAAATTTCGAATTTGGTTGTCGTATAGTTTCGAATGGTAGCTACTTAAGTTTGGAAAGGATTAGTCAGACAGTTGTGTAGCATTTTTCGACTTTAACCTCTAAAAAGGATATTAATCTTGTTAAAATGCTAGCCATTACCTTGAACATTTCACATCTTGTAACTTGTAAACTTATAAAGCAGTAGTAGTTATAAAGAACATAACGGAATGGTTCATCTGAATCCATGGTTTCGCTTTCGGCTCTCCGCCACGTGGTAATCGAATGAACGAATCAAATTAAAACATCAAATGAACGAATCAATTTTGGTGAATCGTTTCATATGAATCGGTTCCTCTGAATGAATCAGGTTCCTCATCTCTACAGTTCAGTTATGACAGGTGTAGCACCTAGTGGCAATCAAGGACACTTAATAGTATACCAATTAACCGCTAGGTGACAGTCCAATCACCTTTTGAAGACTTGCGAACGTTAGTCTCAGTATTTATTGAACAGCCTTCGTAGTATTCACCAGTATTGAGCTTATATTTTCATTCCACAAGGTTTGGTGAGGTTATATACTGGTCGACCTTTCAATCAGTTGACTAATCAGTGAGAATTCAATTTTCTTCCTTGTCCTTCAGCATAAATTATTCTTCGAGGATCAGAGCTCCTATGGCTAATGTCCACGACAGCTTCGTATGAACAGCTAATGTGTACAAGACATTTACAAATATTAATATTGTCACATAATAAGTAGAACTCATAGATAGAGCCCTGCCCGGATATAAAAATAATATCCGCATCCGCAAATGGTTATCCGCAGATATTGTAACTACACTGACTGACAGAGCAAATGCAACACCAAGAAGGAGTGGTTCGAAAGGGATGAAAGTTGGGGAAAAACAGAGACGGCACGGACGAATAATTGATGTTTATTTCAAACCGATATGCAGGTTATACAATGCGCACGGCATCGACTAAGTAGGATGTAGGACCACCGCGAGCGGCGATGCACGCAGAAACACGTCGAGGTACAGAGTCAATAAGAGTGCGGATGGTGTCCTGAGGGATGGTTCTCCATTCTCTGTCAACCATTTGCCACAGTTGGTCGTCCGTACGAGGATGGGGCAGAGTTTGCAAACGGCGTCCAATGAGATCCCACACGTGTTCGATTGGTGAGAGATCCGGAGAGTACGCTGGCCACGGAAGCATCTGTACACCTCGTAGAGCCTGTTGGGAGATGCGAGCAGTGTGTGGGCGGGCATTATCCTGCTGAAACAGAGCATTGGGCAGCCCCTGAAGGTACGGGAGTGCCACCGGCCGCAGCACATGCTGCACGTAGCGGTGGGCATTTAACGTGCCTTGAATACGCACTAGAGGTGACGTGGAATCATACGCAATAGCGCCCCAAACCATGATGCCGCGTTGTCTAGCGGTAGGGCGCTCCACAGTTACTGCCGGATTTGACCTTTCTCCACGCCGACGCCACACTCGTCTGCGGTGACTATCACTGACAGAACAGAAGCGTAACTCATCGGAGAACACGACGTTCCGCCATTCCCTCATCCAAGTCGCTCTAGCCCGGCACCATGCCAGGCGTGCACGTCTATGCTGTGGAGTCAATGGTAGTCTTCTGAGCGGACGCTGGGAGGGCAGGCCTCCTTCAACCAATCGACGGGAAATTGTTCTGGTCGATATTGGAACAGCCAGGGTGTCTTGCACATGCTGAAGAATGGCGGTTGACGTGGCGTGCGGGGCTGCCACCGCTTGGCGGCGGATGCCTCGATCCTCGCGTGCTGACGTCACTCGGGCTGCGCCTGGACCCCTCGCACGTGCCACATGTCCCTGCGCCAACCATCTTCGCCACAGGCGCTGCACCGTGGACACATCCCTATGGGTATCGGCTGCGATTTGACGAAGCGACCAACCTGCCCTTCTCAGCCCAATCACCATACCCCTCGTAAAGTCGTCTGTCTTCTGGAAATGCCTCCGTTGACGGCGGCCTGGCATTCCTAGCTATACACGTGTCCTGTGGCACACGACAACACGTTCTACAATGACTGTCGACTGAGAAATCACGGTACGAAGTGGGCCATTCGCCAACGCCGTGTCCCATTTATCGTTCGCTACGTGCGCAGCACAGCGGCGCATTTCACATCATGAGCATACCTCAGTGACGTCAGTCTACCCTGCAATTGGCATAAAGTTCTGACCACTCCTTCTTGGTGTTGCATTTGCTCTGTCAGTCAGTGTATTTAACTACAGTATATTACAGCCAAGGTATTGAACGGATAGATCTGTTAACCTAATACAATCTGCCTGGTTCGTGGCATCAGCATCTACACAGTCACAGAGTTATAAGGGATTTTATCTTACGACAACTACCGACGTATTGTCCTTTGTTTCTTCCTTCCACTAATTGCGGGCAGGAGCCAGTTAGACTTAGGTCACATTTAAGGCTTTATGGTCTCAAGGACCTTTATATCAGCATTCCCCCATACCAACGTCAACGGTCGCCTAACCACAAGCAAAATTAAGACTATAAACTTACATGAGAGAAAATCAATAAACATCATTATTTAGAAATGATCAGCAAAATTATCCGCACTGCCATAGAGTTTGTATCCGCAAGACACTTTCTACGCGGATATCCGCGGTATCCGCATCCGTGCAAGGCTCTACTTATAGGCCACCACGAAGTGATACTTCATAAACGTGATAATTCCAAAAAAAGTGTTCAAAGCTTAAATTCTGCCGTTATTCTGGGAATAAACAAACGTAGAAACGGTTCCAACTTACGAGTAAAATAGGAGATGCTGATGTCGGAACACACTCGAAATACGAGGAGAAGGGGTCAATACGTGTTCCAATCCGAGCTATCAGCATCTGGTGTGGGGCAACATGAGACTAATTTCATAGATATCGACCGAGATTGAACGAGTGGCGGTGTTCTTTCCTGGTCACGCGATGGTGGATATCTCCGGTAGGGAATGAAAGAAGAATGGAATGTATAGCAAGAAGAGATAATGAGAGATGTAATTAAATTGCTGGAGGTGGAAGAGAGGACCATCAGGTCACGTCATGTCAGCTGCACGGACTTTTAAAGATACTCATTTACCGAGCAAGTTCGCCGTGTGGTTAGGGTCGCGCAGCTGTGGGCTTGTATTCGGTATCTGGTGGGTTCAAATCCCACCGTTGTCAGCCTTGAAGCCGTGGTTTCCAATTTTCAAAACCAGCAAATTTTTTGAAGTTGTACCTTGATTACAGCCACGGCCGCTGACTTCCAAATCCTTCCTTGCATCGCCGAAAAACTTCCATGCGTTAGTTCGACATTAAACCACCAGAAAAAAAACATTTTAAAAGTTCAGCTAGAATATCTATGAATATTTTCTTCTCCTGGTACCGTCTCCATAGAGTAAGTTTTCCTATTTCGTGTTTCCCGCATCAGAGTTTTATTATCGTGGATATCGAACCACTGTTGCAGTTTCCGCGTCCAGGATGACCTTTTCCGCCCACGTACTCATTTCTACTCTATGGACCAAGGACCAAGAGGAATGTTTTCATTCTCCTTCCCGAAGGGAAGGGGCGGGCCACCTAGAAGGCTACGCCTTCTCTCTGGCCAGGAGATTTGGCGGGGTTTGGGGATTTGATAGGGTTGGACCTATGGTCAGTTGTATCAGTCTTAATTGTATTTTCTGCAGACATGATCATCATCATCATCATTATCATCATCATCATCATCATCATCATCAGTGTTTAAAGGCAATGTCTTGTTTATACAACCATTCTTTCCTGTCCTCAGCTCCTCGTTTCATTTCAAAATAAGAACCATAATGAAGACTCAATGCCAAGTCTTGAAGGAATATTTTCCTCGGTCGTCCTCGACCTTTCTTCCCCGTGAATTTTCCTTCCAGCAGATTGGTAAGAACTGTACTGTGTCGCAAAATGTGGCCAGAGAATTTAGCTCTTCTTCTTTGTATCGTTAACATCAGTTCTCTCTTCCCTTGAATTTCTTGCAGAATGGGTTTGTTTGCTCTCTTTTCAATCCATTTAATCCTTAGCATTCGTCTCCAGAACCACATCTCTAACGCTTCCAGTCGTTTCCAATCCTGATCTCTGATTGTCCAAGATTCACAGCACACTCCATACAAGATAAATCACACATTTCTTGCTAATTACAAAATCTAAATTTACACTGATTAAAATATTTCTCTTATTACTATACGCCTGTTAGGCAAGCGCTATTTGCCCTCTGATCTCTTTGCCGCACCTGTTGCCATTGGTGAGCAGGTTTCCCAGATAAGGGAAATTGGTGACTTGTTGCACTATCTTGTCAGTAAGGTTGATGTTGGTGTGAATTCGTTCAGGATGTTCACTCAAACTAATATCTTGGTCTTCTTGACATTAATGTTTAAGTGTGAATCTGACAATGCTAATGACAATACATTCAGTATTTTGGACAACTCTTTTTTGGAGTCTGTTACAATTGCTATGTCATCTGCAAATAGAATGCATTGGACATGGTGACCATTTACCTTTACTCCTTTGGTACTTGCTTTAAACTTATTTATTTTTTATTTATCATTTATGTGATCGAAACAAGGAAAAAGGAAAAACAAGCTGCTTTACATCACACCGACACTGATAGGTCTTATGGCAACGATGGAATAGCAAAAGGCTAGGACTGGGAAGGGGCGGTCGTGACCTTAATTAAGGTACAGTCCCATGATTTACCTGGTGTGAAAATGGGAAGCCACTGAAAACAATTTTCAGGACTGCCAACAGTGGGGTTCGAACCCATTATCTCTCGAATGAAAGCTCACAGCTGCGTGCCCCTGACCCCACGGCCAACTCGCTTGATGTGACCGAAACAAATTGTGTTTTGTAAGAGGTAAGACTTCACGTGATTTTCCGGCTTGACAGACTACTACTTGACGTGGTCTGCCATTGGGATCTTCAACATTCTGCGGTACATCGACATTTCAAAGGACCGTGGTCGGGTCATTGGCGGAGTTAATGTCCATCCTCGATACTTCATTCTTCACGACACGTCAGCGAATTTCAAATCGGAGGTCACGTTTTTTTTTCTACAACCGGATCCTATTCCCGTCCAATGTGATTGATAAAAGCGTCCGGCTCCATGTCTAAATAATTAGCGTGCTGGCCTTTGGCCGCGGGGTTCAGGGTTCCATTTCCGGCTGGCTCGGAGATTTTAACTTTCACTGGTTAATTCCATTGGCTGGGTGTGTGTCCCGTCTTCAGCATTATAATTCATTATAGATAGGACCCCATCCTTACAGACGCGCAGGTCGTCTAAACGGCGTCAACTCGAAAGATCTACACCAAGCCTCTTCGGAGGTCACACGCCACTATTATTACCATTAGTATTATTTTTGAATGTTTATTTTAAGGTCAAACTCCTTACTGATGGTGATGATGATGATGATGGTTGTTGTTTAAAGGGGCCTAACATCGAGGTCATCGGCCCAAAACTCCTTACCTAGTTCGTTGATGCTGTTCAGAAGGGTTTAACTATGAATGTGTGTGTCTACCATTTAGTTCCGTTACTTGATGGATGAAAAACCAAACCGCACGGCGCAACAGCTCCGAAGGGTCATGGCCTACCAAGAGACCGTTGTTCAGCACGAAAGCCTGCAGATTATGAGGTGCTGTGTGGTTTCCACGTCGAATCCTCTCGGCTGTTTTTCTTGACTTTCTAGACCGGGGTCGCCATTTCACTGTCAGATAGCTCCTCAATTTTAATCACGTACGCTGAGTGGACCTTGAGCCAGCCTTCGTATCCAGGCAAAAATCTCTGAGCTGGCCAGGAATCGAACCCGGGGCCTTTGGGTAAAAGGGAGGCACGCGACCCCTACACCGCGGGTCCGGCACTTCATTGATGAGGTGATATTAATTTATATGGTGTGTTTTTACGGTCCGCCTCTGTGGTATAGTGGTTAGCGTGATTAGCTGCCACCCCCGGAGGCCCGGGTTCGATTCCCGGCTCTGTCACAAAATTTGAAAAGTGGAACGAGGGCTGGAACGGAGTCCACTCAGCCTCGACAGGTCATTTCGATTCCCACCTCAACCATCCTCGAAGTGGTTTTCCTTGGTTTCCCACTTCTCCTCCAGGCAAATGCCGAGATGGTACCTAACTTCAGGCCACGGCCGCTTCCTTCCCTCTTCCTTGCCTATCCCTTCCAATCTTCCCAACCCTCCACAAGGCCCCTGTTCAGCATAGCAGGTGAGGCCGCCTGGGCGAGGTACTGGTCATACTCCCCAGTTGTATCCCCGGACCAAGAGTCTGAAGCTCCAGGACACTGCCCTTGAGGCGGTAGAGGTGGGATCTCTCGCTAAGTCCGAGGGAAAAACCGAACCTGGAGGGTAAACAGATGATGATGATGATGATGATGTTTTTACGACCGGATGACCCTCCTGATGCCACCCTCTCTTGAGGAGCTAATGAAGATGAAATCAATGATGGTGAATGAATTTCGGTAAGGAAGTCGAAGGAATCACATGTGGTCTATGAAAAGGAACCCTTTTTTGATTGTCCTAGAAATGAAAATGGTAAGAGTATTTAACTATGAATGTAATGATTGATGCAAGTGTAATTGAATACTATAACTTGGAAACAATTCTCTAAACCCATGGGTAAATAGTAGAAATTATTATTATTATTATTATTATTATTATTATTATTATTATTATTATTATTATTATTATTATTATTATTATTATTGATGTAGTTATGTGCGAACTTTATTTCGTATAAATCGTGGTCGCATAATTTTATTATTCGTGTCTTGTTTAACAAAACATGTAAGGTTATGTCACGACACGTCTGCTTTATATATACAGGATCTTTATTTATGCTTGGCAAGGGCAATCTCGCTCGACCTTGGCCGGCGATGAGAAGCCGCTACCGGCCGCTGGCGCGCGCGGTTTCCGGCACTTCTGCAGTTGCTGAGAGCTGAGCTCCGAGATGGTAGGGTGTTCAATGAAGCTACTGTGTACTGTATGTTGTATTGTATAGTGTTTTATTTAGATTGTGTATAGTGCTGTAATGTATGTGAAATATTAGTAACGTGAACGTATATATCTGCTCAATACTTACATTAAGTGCAGAAAATCGTGTGCTAGGACAAGACAAAAGTTTCGAGCGAAATTTCCAAGGAGACCCATTCCTGTCAATCGGACAATAAAACAAATGGCCAAGAGATTCAAATGTACAGGTTCAGAAAACAATAAAAATAGACGTAAATGTCGTTATCTCCTTACTGAAGCGTGTTTGGTACGAGGATCACAAGTAAAAATCTGTGGCCCCCTCGTAGCACAGATTTAACGGCATGCGATTTTTATTTGTGGGGAATGTAAAAAAATGTAGTTTATGGGAACAACCCTCACACACTAGATGAACTTTAAGGGCTGCAATTCCATCCATCAGTGCTGAAGAACTTGGTAGAGTAACCGAAAACTTCGTTAGGAGATGCCGATTATGTTTGGGAGCGCATGGGGAACATTTTCAGCATAAACTGTAAACATGGTGAGTAAAATGCATGATAATGATTTTGAGCACCGTATTCTGCCGTACATACGCATGCACGGTAGCCGGCAACTGAACCGCACTGGCGGCCAAGTTCGAGCAAGAAAGTCCTTGCCAAGCATAAATAATAATAATAATAATAATAATAATAATAATAATAATAATGTTATTTGATTTACGTCCCACTAACTACTTTTACGGTTTTCGGAGACGCCGAGGTGCCGGAATTTAGTCCCGCAGGAGTTCTTTTACGTGCCAGTAAATCTACCGACACGAGGCTGACGTATTTGAGGACCTTCAAATACCACTGGACTGAGCCAGGATCGAACCTGCCAAGTTGGGGTCAGAAGGCCAGCGCCTCAACTGTCTGAGCCACTCAGCCCGGCGCCAAGCATAAATAAAGACCCTGTATTAGTAAGAGTTTATTTAATGTATGAACACGTAATTAATAGTATATAATTTATTACTACCTGTAAATACGATGTATAAATCCACGCGATCCATTTCTAAATAGGTTATTTGAGACTAGAAATTACGAAAAAAACATGTTGTGTCATACTTTTCTAGAAGCTTGGCCAGGCAATGTATATAAAGGAGGCAGTCTTGAGAGTTGTTAGCGAGATTTGCTAGTGAAAGTCGTGAACTCATGTTATGATTTTGTTGTGTTGGTAGTTGGTTAACATGCAAATGGAACAGCCTTCTTCTTCTTCGTAGAAATGTTTAGTTCAAGATGGCTGTTCATTATTGTGTACGTGTATAATGTGCATATAATTTGTAAATAGAATAGTCTACACAATTGATAGAATAGCGTGTGTGCGTCTTTGTAGTTACAACATGATCAAAATCACAATAAGGTAAGGTAAGGTAAGGTAATGGTTGTTCTGCCCGAAGGCAGGTCCGAACCTCCGCAGGTGTGTTCCTGAGCCGGAGTTTACGTGTGGTAGGGTGGCCAGTTCCTTTCCGCTCCTCCATTCCCTTACCCCCACCAACAGCGCGTGGCGACCCATCCAACTCCTGACCACGCCCAATGTTGCTTAACTTCGGAGATCTCACGGGATCCGGTGTTTCAACACGGCTACGGCCGTTGGCTAAAATCACAATAACGTCAAAGGTTATTATGACTTAGGGCAGAGGTACAGGTGATGAAGGCCCCTGGGTAGTGAAAGGTAAGAGCTTTTAATACCCACAAACCCGAAACGATGTGATACAGTGTGGTTACTTCTCATTAATTAACCTGGTACTCGCCGCGCTGAGTGGTTCAGACGGTTGAGGCGCTGGTCTTTTGACCGCAACTTGGCAGGTTCGATCCTGGCTCAGTCCGGTGGTATTTGAAGGTGCTCAAATAAGTCAGCCTCGTGTAGGTAGATTTACTGGGACGTAAAAGAACTCCTGTGGGACAAAATTCCGGCACCTCAGCGTCGCCGAAAACCGTCAAAAATAGTTAGTGGACGTAAAAAACAATAACATTATTATTAACCAGGTATACATTTTTGATGTAGGATGAGTGAACCTCACAGTTGTGTGTCTCTTTGGAATTAGAAGGCTTCTGTGGATTTTTTTTCGCTTGTTCATGGTGAACCGATCATGTCTTTACCGCATTGGCTAAGCAGCGCCAAAGGGTTATGAGATTAAAGGAATAGTCTATAAGGTATAGAAGTCAGGCAGGTACCTATCTTCTTCCCTTATCGATGCGCAGTTAAAATGTTATTGAATCATATTGAGACTTTGGAACCCACTATGACCATCAGTTCTCGGAGTAGAAACTGGCTGATTCTATATGGAGTAAGATAAAAAACATATCTACATCTTATTGCCACATAAAATAGCACAGTAGAAATCTTTGAAGATTTCAATAATCGCATTGAATTTACGTCCCACTAACTACATTTATTGTTTTCAGAGACGCAGGAAGTTTGTCCAACAGAAGATTTTTTACGTGCCAGTAAATAAATGACACGATGCTCGCATATTATTTGTGCACCTTAAAATACCACCGGACCGCCCCGTGATCAAACCTGCATACTTGGGCTTAGAATGCCAGCGTTCTACTATTTGAGCTACTTATCGGCGTAATCCTTGTTCGTTTCTTCGTATCAAGGGCCTGGGGCAACCTGATAAACAGCTGCATGTACTTGGCGTGTTTGAGGTCTGCCTCAGATCATCCCTTGCAATGGTATTTTTTGTTAATGAGTGGATTTATAATTATCGGAGGAGGAAAAGAGGGGAAAGGTAAGAAATGGTAAACGAAAGGAAAGGAAAGGGATAAAAGGAAGGTAGGAGGTCAATATAGAAACCTCTACGATGGCCAAGAGTGGGATTTTAAACCAGCTCTCCCCTGAGTTGCTTACGGCAGTCCGAGGACGCACCGCCGTAGATCCTGAAACCATATTTAAATTCGTGGCAGAGCCTTAAATCGAACCTGGACCAACGAGATATGAAGTAGCTATGCTAACCCGTAGACTACGACATCAAAGCCTTCAAATATATCTACAAATGATGTTCCATCCGCTTGTCACGAAGGTTTTAGTTGATGACTTTGTTCGTATTTGACAATATAAACGATATTTTCTGGCATATATGATATGATGAGAACAAGGTAGCCGAAAACTGATATGCACAGTAATATTTCAGAAACATCTGTAACCAGATTACCTTCACACGATAAATTATCTCTGAGATATATTTACGTACGTAACCATCTTTTATTACACCGACTTTCAATTCTACTGCAGTGAATGTAGTAATCACCATTTTAAGCTAATTTTTCATTCCATAATGATTGGTTAATTCAGCGTTAAACATTCAGTCAATTGAATCATCAGTGTGCATTCTATTCCCTTCCTTGTTCTTGAACATATACTACTCTTCGAGGATCAAAGTTTCTCTTAATTTTCATATATTATTTTTCAGAGCCCTCATACACGTACAGTTTCATCTTCAGTTTCAATTAACCGGGCAAGCTGGCTTTGCGGTTCGGGACACTGTGAGCTTGTATTCAGGAGATAGTGGGTTCGGCTGTAAAATTGGACTTAATTCACGTGTATTGTTGAGTCCAAGTAAATGAGAAAAGATCCAGAAGAAGAAGAAGAAAAAGACGAAGATGGGTTTGAGTGGTTGAGTTGGCGGGTTCGATCCCGGCTATGTCCGGTGGTACTGAAAGAGCTCGAGGTGATGGATTTACCAGCGCGTAAAAAAAGCTTCCAGGGGCCGAAATTCCGGCTCCTTCTTGTCTCACACAACCAAAAAAAAATTACTGGGAAGTAAAAATAATTACAAATTTTCTTCTTCTTTATGTTAGTTTTAGTTATCTATGGACCATGTTTGACAGAATGTTACTTTTCATCTTCTCTGCCTTCATTCTCTGCCAGTATCTTCTCATCCTCCTACTTCCTTCATCTGTTCTTCCGTGGAGGATCTTTTATCCGTCATTAGCTCCTCCTAGATGTACTGGAAACTTCTTGAGTTCTGTCTAGTTCTCTTACTCTGTCCCTGTCAGCCTGGTTTTCTTTCAACCTAATCTTAACCAGGTCTGGTTCTCACTTCCCGAGAACACTTAAGCCCTGTCTTCCTCTTCCTGAAGAATTGCTTTACGTCTGTCTGTTCCTGTACATCCTCAGTGAGTGTCCATAAGACTTTGACCTTCTCTTCTTCACCATTAACCACTTGTTCTTCTCCTCCTTTTCTTTTGTTGTTGCTGGTTTTCGCACTAACACATCGAAGGTTTTCGGCGACGCAAGGATCGGAAAAGGGCTAGGCCTGGGAAGTAAGCGGCCTGACATAAATTAAGATCCATCCTCTGATTCTTCTTCTTTTCCTTGACTTCGGTGGAAGACCTCGATTCTATTCCCGGCCAGGACGTGGATTTTAACTGCGTACTGTTAAGTTCTCTGACTCGAGGACTGGGCGTTTGTATTTTCCTTAAACACTTCTCTTCATCTACACACAACACACAACACACCAAATTACCAGTCACCGCAGAAACATGCAATAGCGAATACATTTTTTTTACATAGGGTCAGTGACAGGAAGGGCATCTGGCCATAAAACTGGGTCGATTAAATTAAGAAAATGGCCAGGAAGACGATTTTTTTTCCTATTTGCTTCACGTCGCACCGACGCAGATAGGTCTTATGACGACGATGGGATAGGAAAGGCCTAGGGATGGGAAGGAAGAGGCCGTGGCCTTAATTAAGGTACAACCACAGCATTTGCCTGATGTGAAAATGGGAAAGCACGGAAAACGACATTCAGGGCTGCCGACAGTGGGGTTCGAACCCACTATCTCCCGGATGCGAGCTCACAGCTGCGCGCTCCTAATCGCACGGCCAACTCGCCCGGTAAGATTATTATTATTATTATTATTATCATTATTATTATTATTATTAAGATATTCATCGATCAGAATGTCGATATCTTTTCCAGGATAAGAGAAAGAAAAGTGGCATCTTGTGAATGAGAAAGAGTGTAGGGTTTATAATGAAGTCGAAGAACGTAGAACAAGGCATCGACAGTGAACATGTGGGCGGATAAGAGCGGACGCCTTGTTCGTAATAATAATGTTACCTCTCCGCCTACACAGGTCTTAACAGACACGGAGCTTTGTTCTAAAATGTGTTCTTTATGTTCCAGCAAAGCAGTCTTACCGATCACTCACATTTAAATACTCTTACAATTGTATATCAATAGTGCTGGGAATCAAATTCACAACCTTAAGCACTTACGATAAGCCCAACTCAATCAGCCAGGCCTCATTCGGTTGAACTCAGGAGCTAATTCAAAGGATAATAAAACACTCTATGCAATTATGTGTCGACCAATTATTGTACTGTTATTTAAATAAGGCGTGATTCCATTACTACAGACTGTCAGATACACTTACCAGGAGTCTGCATTCGATCAGTAATAAATAATACTCTGTGATTCTGCTGATGTGTATATATTGATCAAAATGTTGTCTGTTGTACTTTGGATTACAATACACAGAGTCACCTGCAGTTAAAGTGTGGAATACACAAAAAAATCTAAGATAATTGGCAATGGTATTTGAAAAACCATGTGTCTCGGCTACAGTAGCGAATACTCCAACACCCTGAGTTATTCTAATTAAACCTAGCCTAGCTACCTCACTAGCTCACACATACTCAACATACTTTCAAAAGTTCCATCACCGTGAGTTATTCTAATTAAACCTAGCTACCTCACTAGTTCACGCATACTCAACACACTTTCAAACGGTCCATTACCCTAAACCTAGCTACCTCACTACTTCACGCAAACTCAACATACATTCAAACGCTCCAACACCCTGAGTTATTCTCATTAAATCTATCTACCTCACTAGTTCACACATACTCAACACACTTTCAAACGCTTCAACACCCTGAGTTACTCAAATTGAAACCGTTTATCTCACTAGTTCACACATACTCAACGCATATTCAAACGCTTCAACATCCTGAGTTATTCTAATTAAATTTATCTATCTACATCATTACTTCACACAAATTTAACGCAAAAGCTTCAACACCCCGAGTTATTCTAATTAAACCTTATCTACCTCACTAGTTCACACATACTCAACACTCATTCAAACGCTCTAAACACCCTGAGTTATTCTAATTAAACTTATCTATCTCATTTAATTCACACATACTCAACACACTTTTAAACGCTCCAAACACCCTGCATCATTCTAATTAAAACTACCTGTCTTACTAGTCCACGTCACTCAACTGTAACGCTTCAACATCCTGAGTTTCACAGGCTCAACACTTTTCTTTTTCTTTTCTTTTTTCGGTGGGGGGGGGGGGGGGGGTGTGGCCCGAAGGCCGCTCCCCCCGCGTGACCATCGACTCAATCTACATGGCCTCCGACATGCTATTATTTCTAAGAAGAAGAAAGAGATAGCAGGGAGGAGTGGGAAGTGATACAAGGAGTATCTGCCGGTTTCCATGTCAGACACGCTACCACGGCAAGAGTTTGTGTTAGATAAGGTGGTGTTGAAGTATGGTATTGAAGGGTCAGGGTAAAACCACATAGGGAGAAAGAAGAAAGAGCCTACATGTAAAACCTGACATCTTTTGATAGCACATGCAAGGATGTGGCCTGGAAAAAGACCAGAGGTTGTGTTAGTTAGGAACAGGTAACATGCACAAGTCATAAACCCATTCCTCGCCATTCCGTCTGCCAGGGGATCAGTCCGTCTGGGCACTGCTGTGACTAGCGCGGTCCTTGCCGGCTGCGGGGCCATGCGTCGAGTACCACTAGGGCCCGCCGCACGGCTCCACCTGCTTGGGGTACCTCGTACCCAGTCTCCGATCCCGGAGAAGGAGGCCAGGCCCGCCGAGGCGGGGGCCTCTTTCCTCTCTGCCCGCGCCATGGCCCGGTAGACTGGGCAACTGCGGTGGGAGGCCGGGTGGCCCCCCGAGCAGTTGGCACACACCAGCGCCTCCTTAAGTGTTGCGCAGGCCGTGTAGTGGTGATCACCACCACAGCGGTTGCACCTCACTTGGAGCCCACAGCTGACCTGACGGTGACCCCATCTCAGACAGCGAAAACACTGCAAGAGCTGCTGAGGGGGACGTTTTACTCTCACTTGACTGCCGCTACCCGCTCATGTCCTCTTCTGAGTGGCTTCTCGGCTGACTGCTGTCCTGGGAGCAGTCCTCGGTTCCGGCTGGGCGGCCCTCTCCCGATGGGCCGGCGTCTCCTTCTGCTTCCTGGTCCGGCGTCGTCTTCTTCCCCCCGGGTTTTCTTCTCGGCAGGGGAAGAGACCTCTTCCTGGTGGCCCTCCTCCCAGCCTGGTGACCTCTGGGTAGCTGGTGGCTCCGCTGCGTCGCCGTCTTCTTCCTTCTCCTGGCTGGCGGCGGCGGCGTTGGTTGGTGCTAGTACTCGATGGCGTTCCCTGTCCTGTGGGGCGCACATCAAGGTCTGCAGCTCGACAGACTGGCTGGCAGGCTGGGCCTGGACAGCATCCTCATAACGCCAGGGAGCGTCCTCTCCACTGCTGTGGTGCCGTCCGCTTCGGAGCATCGAAATCCTATATTTAACAGATACAAAACCCCAAGACCATCCTCCAAGATTGCAAAAAGTGAGCCAGTCAGTGGGTAGTTACCTTCGTCGACTTCCAGGGGGCATATGACTCCGTGGATAGAACGAACCTCTTCAAAATACTAAGGGAACTAAGACTCAATAACAAAATCAATAGGTTAGTGCAAACCACTCTGCGAAACACCATTTCCAAAGTAAAGTTTAGAGGACGGCTCTAGGAGATGTTCCCATTCAAAACAGGGGTGAGACAAAGAGGCGGGATCCCATGCATATTATTCAACAGCGTCCTGTCCGGTTCCATAGCTAAATGGTTAGCGTGCTGGCCTTTGGTCACAGGGGTCCTGGGTTCGATTCCCGGCAGGGTCGGGAATTTCAACCATCATTGGTTAATTTCTCTGGCACTGGGGCTGGGTGTATGTGTTGTCTTCATCATCATTTCATCCTCATCACGACGCGCAGGTCGGCTAGGGGTGTCAAATCGAAGTACCTACATCTGGCGAGCCGAACTTGTCCTCGGACACTCCCGGCACTAAAAGCCATACGCCATTTCATCTTACAGCGTCCTGGAAAAGATCACCAGCGAATGGAATGGACCAGATCCCTACCAGTGAATACAAGATTGCGAATGGAGATCAATGGGCAGATAACCTAAGCATCCCATATCTGGCCTTTGCTGTTGACCTGAGTTTACTAACAAATGACATGTAAGAGGGTACTACATAACTTCAAACACTACACGGGTCTCCTGATCAACATTGGAAATACCGTGTTCGTTACCAATATAAAAGACGTCCCTAGAGAGATGAGAGTCAGTGATACCAAGTACCTTGGAGAGCGGATTTTAGAAGACCTTATTGAAACTAAAAGAAAATTGTACTCCTCAAAACATCTATCGATGAATGTCAAACCAAGACACTATAATGCAATAGTCAGTCAGTCAGTCAGTCAGTCAGTCCCCAACGCAGCAGCGGAGTGCCTCTCTCTAACTATGAATCCCCCCAGTGAGAGCTCTCGGGATACAAGGAAGGAAGTTCATGAGAGAGATAGTAGGACCAAGGATCCTGGAATGGATGGCACAAACCAAACTGTGAGCTCTACCAACACCAAGAAACTCGTACGGAAGAAGACGGCTGCCTTTCTGCAGACACCTGTATAGAATGGACTCCCACATGCTGTCGTCAGAGTAGCAAGCAAGGGTAAAGCCACTGGATTCTAGAGGATACTGCAGATAGAGAAGGATTTCGCAGAACTTAATATTAATCATGCCAAAATAAGTAACAGATATAACTTCCGTTCAACTGTCAAAACCAGACCTCCGGGCTGAGAGGCTCAGACGGTTGAGGCACTGACCTTCTGGCCCCAATGTGGCAGGTTAGATCCTGGCTCAGTCCGGTGGTATTTGAAGGTGCTCAAATACGTCAGCCCCGTGTCGGTAGATGTACTGGCACGTAAAAGCACTTCTGCTGGAGTAAATTCCGGCACCTCGGCGTCTTCGAAAACCGTAAAAGTAGTTAGTGGGCGTAAAAAATATTATTATTATTATTATTATTATTATTATTATTATTATTATTATAATAAAAGAAGACCCTTCCTAGCATCACATACAGAGTCCGGCTCCATGGCTAAATTGTTAGCGTGCTGCCCTTTGCTCACAGGAGTCCCGGGTTAGATTCCCGGCAGGGTCGGGAATTTTAACCATAGTTGGTTAATTTCGCTGGCACGGGGACTGGGTGTATAGGCGCAGGTCACCAACGGCCGTCAAATCGAATGACCTGCATCTGGCGAGCCGAACTTGTCCTCGGACACTCCCGGCACTATAAGCCATACGCCATTTCATTTCATTACTTACAGAAGAAAACCATAATGAGACGAGGAACGCAAGATAGAGTTCAGCAAGAAAATGAAGAATTTCTGGGCCAAGGGAAAATCTCAAGGTACACAGAAGAAAGCAGCAAGCAAACCCACCATCAAGAACACTAGAAGCGGTGACAACAAAAACAACAACAACAACAACAACAACAACGCAGCTAAAGTTCTAGCGCTGTAGTCCTCAGCGGCTCAAACGAGCTCAAAATTAATTAAATAAATAAATAAATAAATAAATAAATAATCGTACAGGCTCAATTATTGTGTACAGGCATTTTAATTTGGTAACATCCAGGTTGTCTGCATGTCAATTTCGACGTTCCACCGAACCCGATCAGATAGCAGAGAAACAATTCCTGTTACCGCGCAAGTTGGCCGTGCGGTTAGGGCCGTGCAGCTGTAAGCTTGCATTGGGAGATAGTGGGTTCGAGCTCCACTGTCGGCAGCCGTGAAGATGGTCTTCCGCGGTTTCCCATTTTCACACCAGTCAAATGCTGGCGATGAAACTTAATTTATTAATTAATTAATGTCACTCCTTGACCTTCCCTATCTCATCGTCGCCGTAATACATATCTGTCGGTGTGACATAAAACAAATTGGAAAAAGAACCCTTTCGGATGATCTATGGTTTTTCAAAGTCACCTCCTTACAGGCCATGAACGCCCTTGGAGGAGTGAAAGTTAAAGGCTTCCACCATTGTTAACCTCGGCACGTGAAGGGGTAGAGTGGTTAGTTCTACGCCCGGCCGCCTTTGCCCCCAGGAATTAACCTGGTACTCATTTTTGGTGTAGGCTGAGTGAACCTCAGGGCCATATGCACCTCAGGAAGTGGAAATCTCGTTTCTTAAATTTTACGACTTCCTGACGGGGATTCGAACCCACGTCCTTCCGGATGAACCGAGCACGCTTTTACCGCCTCGGCCAGGCAGCACCTTGATCTATGGTTACTTTTGAATTAATTTTGTCGGTAAACACCTAATGTGCCGACATCGTAGAACATAAGAGTGCTGAATGTAATTTCTTCTGCCCTTCCAAACTTCGACTACCTTTGTTGGGTCTGAACCTGCTAGCTTAGGATCCAGTGACTGGCACACTACAGAGGAAAGCACTAACTCCGATAGTTTTATTGAAATGATGGGACATGAAAGGACAGGAAGTGTCCATAGCATTGATCAAGTTATAGTTCCAGAGTTTGTATGGTGTGAAAATGGGAAACTACGGAAAATCATATTCAGGGCTGCTGATATTGGGGTTCGAACACAACATCTCCCGAATAAAAGCTTATAACTACACGGCCTGCACCGTGTAACCAACTCGCTTGGTTCTGCAACACCTTGAGCCAATCTGGTCGAAGATCTGTTTCCCTAGTTCACGTGTACCCAAAACTTTCTGTAGCTCCAACATTCTGAGTCACTCTGCTTAAAGCTACCTGTCTCTTCAATTGAAGGGTACTCAGCACAGCGATAGTAACACCAGAACACTGAATTACTCACGTCTAGCTCACATCTGCACTTGAGAATATCGCTTGGAGGAACAGGGAGTCCAAGTGCGAATACTTCATAAGACGGTTGTGTTAGCTGGCATCCTGCCAATGTGTGGAGAGCTGCTAAGAAACAGCTGAGACATGGATGTAAGAACCACCTGTCTTGTTATAAAGATAGATGGAGACGTTATAGGCTGGGTTAATAAATCCAATAATGACGATAATAACATGAAAAAGAACTGGGGCAAACCTAGTGGACCTGATACAATGAAAAAAATCATTTGTAATTAATCATTTGTTAACCACCGCTGTGGTGTGAGAGGCAGAACTACTCCCTCCGTCTCCGGAATCGATTCCAGGTTCTAGTTCAATGGCCTGAAACGGGAAGCACGCAGCCTTCGGAAACAAACTCATAGGGGAGGAATGCATTTAAGTTCTATTTTCAGCCCTTCTAGTTGTGGTTGTACCTAGTTGCTCTATTTCCAAGTGAATTGTTTGGTCGGTGGCGAACATACAAGCCACAAACATTCTCTGTCAACGACAGCTAAGGGCCGTATTCACCATCGTCAGTTACTTTACTGTTATCATCGATTTACAATACTCGGAAAATGTCATTATCTCGGGTAACGCTCATTTCTGTATTTATTATCTTGGTTTATCAAAACTATGTTTTGTTTCAATCTGAATTTGAACCTTAAATTTTTCATACTGACGCAGGGAAAACAAAATAATAATTATGTTCTGCCGCCCTTATCGAAATGTAAACAAGAGTTTCTAGCAGAGAAGAATTCTTCCATGATCAGAAGAAGTGCATAGTCTCTGGCTTGACAGGTAGTAATCACACATGGCTGCGTGCAGTCGCATTACATGAAAACCTACAACCTGTTTTCCAGTCATTGACCGGGTCGGGGATGGAATGAATGAAGCATATACGGTATAGGCTGTTAATACGATGGGGTCGCCACTCCCAAAGTGATATATTATTGATTGATAGATGCTATGAAATGAGAATGGAGAGCGTTGCTGGAATGAAACATGACAGGGAAAACCGGAGTACCCGGAGAAAAACCTGTCCCGCCTGCGCCTTGTCCAGCACAAATCTCACATGGAGTGACCAGGATTTGAACCACGGTATCCAGCGGTGAGAGGCCGACGCGCTGCCGTCTGAGCCACGGAGGGTCTCGCATTACATATATCAGAATATTAATTAAAGTGTTAATCACTTAGCAAGTACAGAATGTATTGCGGGCTAGGTTAAACCTTCGCCCACATTTATTGGAGGGGTCATTTAGTGATTTGATTTTAGGATTACTCAAATTGACTGAACTTGGAGACCTGTCAATGTCTGATGATTCACCGGCAGGTAATTCCCGAGAGAATAAAAGAATAATGAAGCAAATAGGTCCAGTAGAACGGACAGACAGACTAGATAAAAATCTTTTTAGTACTTTTTTAAATATATAGATATTTACTTTGGCAACAACGTTGAGTATACACAGTGCCAGCTAAAATGTTTACCACCGAGCTCGATAGCTGCAGTCGCTTAAGTGCGGCCAGTATCCAGTAATCGGAAGATAGTGGGTTCGAGTCCCACTGTCGGCAGCCCTGAAGATGGTTTTCCGTGGTTTGCCATTTTCACAGCAGACAAATGCCGGGGTTGTACCTTAATTAAGGCCACGGCCGCTTCCTTCCGATTCCTAGGCCTTTCCTATCCCATCGTCGCCATAAGACCTATCTGTGTCGGTGCGGCGTAAAGCAAGTGGAAAAAAAAAGTTTACCTCAAATAACTCATACTATACACCGTTGAAGATATCGAAAATGGTCTCATAATTGACCTTGCAGTGCTTTGGGAGGGTGTCAATATCGGCTGCGATAACGGTACTAACTTTGTTCTATTAAATAGAAAGACTACACCATGTCTTTCCGTAGGCCACACGCAGTCACTCAAATCACTGTTTTCTACACCCAGCATTAGAGACATGGGCATTAAAAATTCAGCGCTGAGATTATTTTAAAAGTACGAAAAGTACTTCTCAAGAAAATGGAATGTCTTCAAATGTGTTTCGTTCGGCAGCCGCAGGGCCTGTTCGCATGAATCACTAACAAGACAGCCAAGGCACACTCTATGTATGCTTCATGAGCTGTTGACATACAGAGTTCCTTCTGCTTCTGACAGTTAGGTATTGAATCAACTGGGCCTATAAATACATTGTAACGTTCGAGTTGGTCACGCGGTTCAGATCACGTAACTGTGAGCTTGCATTCGCGAGAGAGTGTGTCGGCAGCCCTGAAGATGGTTTTCCATGGTTTCCCATTTACACACCAGGCGACTGCTGGAGCTGTACCTTTATTAAGGTTAGGGTCGATTCCTCCCTACCGAGATCGATAGTTGCAGTCGCTTAAGGGCGGCCGGCATCCAGTATTCGGGAGATAGTGGGTTCGAACCCCACTGTCGGCAGCCCTAAAGATGGCTCTGCATGGTTTGCCATTTTCACACCCGGCGAATGCTGGGGGTGTACTTTAATTAAGGCCACGGCCACTTCCTTCTCACTCCTAGCCCTTTCTTGTCCCATCGTCGTCTTAAGACCTATCTGTGTCGGTGCGACGTAAAGCAACTATACTGAAAGTCAAGTCAAGAGCTTAGGAAAAGTATCCTTCCGCATGTGAGCACGTCCCCTGTTCCCTCTTCCTGTCTCCGTTCTCCATCTCCGCCAGGACCAGCTTATTATTAACGTCGTGCGTCTATCTGACAAGTACTTCATTCTCAAATAGTGAAGCATCAAAAGAAATCACTTCCTTTCACATAGCTGTACAGTACTTTGATTACGTACCATACCTATTTATTCCTTTATTGACTAATATATACATACAGATTACTGACGAATACCGAGGCAAGAGAAGCAAGGTTTATTTTTATTTCATAAAGCAGTTTGTGTGAGGCACATGGGGACTTACAACATAAGCGTACGACTGCGCTCTCGTGCTACGACTGTCAGTGGCAGTTCAACAAGCTGAAAAACCCACCTGTGAGTGGGATTGCAAAATACAACGTTTCCAGGAATGTTGTTAATATTGTAGTCTCGTCATTCGGAAGGTAAAAACGAACTCACGATCCCCTCATGACAACATTTCTGCAGTTAGAGAGCGATTACGAATATAAAGTACAAATTATTATTATTATTATTATTATTATTATTATTATTATTATTATTATTATTATCGAATACGCCAAGGATCCTATTCCCATACCGTGTTAAGGCCCTTCCCGTTCTATTTACGGCGAATGCATAGTTCGAACTGAGCTGACACATAGGCCTACTGACGAACAACCGAACGAGCATGCAGCTTAGTTGAATGACATTTTCCTTGTCACCTTGACTGCTTGTTTACATAATGAGACACTTTCATAAAACTAAATGTTCAGCGACTTTACAGAAACATGTCATCAAAAAGGCTCACGACATACAGCCACAGGAGAGCGTACGATATAGAACCACAAGAAAACATAAGAATTCCCTTTCGACCTTTCGCTGGAGACTTGGATTTTCCGTGGAGTTTAAATTCTACGCGAGCGGCGTAAACACTGTACACAGAAACGCCGGTCAGCTGCGCGGTCTTTTTCACCACGTCTTCCACAGTCCACAGCGGATTCTAATCGCGTAGGCTACTGTAAACGTTTAAAACAATGTGTTTAGATTTCCTACTTAATTTTTCTCCACTTTTGTTAGCTTTAAAGTATTTCACAGGGGACTCCAGCGCCACAGCATCACACACGTGTTGCATACAGCTGGTAGCCATTATGAATACTGAACTGTAGAGATGGGCAAAAAATAACACAACAGTTATTTTGGAACTGTTCCGAACTCGGAACTGGTCTCTAAGTGAACAGCACGCCGGAACATCCTGTTCCGAAAGAACAGTGCTCCGTATCGCCTGCACTCGGCGGGACTGGTCTACCAACACCCTGTTCGGAAGGAACAGTGTTCTGTATCGCCCTGCTTCAGAAAACTAACTGATATTATTAGAACTCAAAAATATTTATTGGTTAACCAAATTCTGTTTCATAAAGGTGTATACATGACAAATAAAATATCTTCACTCAGAATATTAGTTAATTAGTCAGCTGATCCAATTGGAGGTTAGAATCGGTTTGTTGCATATGTTCTTGGCTTGTGTTTGTTCCCAGCAGTAGGCCATTGCTTGACTACAGCTGGATATTAATCCATATGTTCAATAGGGTCACTTGATTTTTCGTTGTTCTGACTTTCGGTACATAGGAGAATGGGTACCGGTAAAAAGATTTAAAGTAATGTCAGAGAAGAAATGTTCTTTGAGGAAAGTTTTTGGGTTGCAGCCTATTGCACACTCTATAACCCTCCTTGCTTTTTTTTTTTTTTTTTTTTTTTTTTTTTTTTTTGCGTGCTCTTAAAAATCTCTGTTGAGATGGATTAGCAACATCTTGGTTTACCGGTGGTATAAGCGGAACATAAAAGGGTAGACTGAGTCTCCGAGCAGAATTGCACCAGAAAAAGGTCTCCAACCATCAGTCATCTTATTGTTCAAGTCACTTAGCCTTAGAACCCTAGCATCGTTAACACTACCAAGCCAATTCTCACACCATAATAGAATTCTAAGTGGTGGTGGCGGTAGTGGTGGTGGTGGTGGTGGTGATGATGATGATGATGATGATGATGATGATGATGATGATGATGATGATGATGATTGTTTTAAGAGGAAGTACAACTAGGCAACCATCCTCTATATGATACTAATCAGAGATAAAAAAAATAGAAGCGATCCGATTCTTCGAAAAATGAAGGTATCGTCCAACGGAAGACAAGGGCCACGAAGAGCGTGAAAAAGAAAGACTCCCTAGGCCTCGCAACCTAATACCATCGGGGTCAGAAAAGAACAAGAGTTGACCAAGGGAGGTCGGATAGGATAGATGGAAGTGGCACAAGTAAGTGGGAGCAATGCCAGGACTCAGCTATGTGCCCCGTGGTCGCCAAGCCACGTTATCAACTGTATAATTCTAAATTTGGCCCACATATGAGCATTACATTCAAGGAATGTTTCCCATACCAATCAGCAAATGCTGATTCATACGCACTTGGTGCATCAATTTCTGGCGTTCCACCAAGTACTCCACAAACTAAAGGAATACCGCCAAGTTCAGTGAATATGACAAATGCAGCACTTCTCCATAGTCAGCTAACCAACATGTGACATCATGAGGAAGGTTGTCATCTGGCGCTGACATAACTCTGCAGACTGTCGTATATGAAATACTATCTATACCATCTATATAAGAAACACTGTGTACCACTACCTAACCAGTTCAGTGCAATCTGAAGCTGCTGTTTTGAGGTTAGTGCTTCATTCCTTGCATTCTCCTATCGAGCACATATTCAGATGTCTGTAATCCGACGTAAATCTCTCATTGTATTCATATGTTTGCTCCCCACCAGTACATTCGCTCCTCATCACTATTTGAATCAGAGTCAACCCGTTCACTGATCTTCACAATTTTATGCCAAAATACTAAAATACCACTCACTTTGCCTTTTTTTGTTGCTATTGGCTTTACGTCGCACCGACACAGATAGGTCTTATGGTGACGATGGGACAGGAAAGGGCTAGGAAGGGGAAGGAAGCGGCCGTGGCCTTAATTAATTACAGCCCCATCATTTGCCTGGTGTGAAAATGGGAAACCACGGAAAACCATCATCAGGGCTGCTGACAGTGGGGTTCGAACCCACTATCTCCCAAATACAGGATACTGGTCGCACTTAAGCGACTGCAGCTATCGAGCTCGGTCCACTTGCTTTGGTTTCACTAATAATATAGATTATGAGTCGAAATATACTCATGGAAATATTCCCAATAATATGAGTAACTTTAATTAGTCATATTGTCCTTGTAACTGTTTACAAATATTATTAGGAATATCTACTAATAATTTTTACTCATAAACTAATAGGCCTAACTAATATTATTACTTAATAACTCTATGAAACGTAATACTCATAATATTAGTTCATATTATTGGTTTCTTACTAATAATATTAGTGAAATGTGTTTTATGAAAGGGGGCTCTACTGTCCACTCGGCGGGATTGGTCTAGCAAGACCCTGTTCCGAAAGAACAGTGTTCCGTATGGCCTGCACTCAGCTGGATTGGTCTAGCAATACCCTGTTCCGAAAGAACAGCGTTCCGTATGGCCTGCACTCGGCGGGACTGGTCTAGCAAAACCCTGTTCCGAAAGAACAGTGTTCCGTATGGCCTGCACTCAGCTGGATTGGTCTAGCAATACCCTGTTCCGAAAGAACAGTGTTCCGTATGGCCTGCACTCGGCGGGACTGGTCTAGCAACACCCTGTTCCGAAAGAACAGTGTTCCGTATGGCCTGCACTCAGCTGGATTGGTCTAGCAACACCCTGTTCCGAAAGAACTGTGTTCCGTATCGCCTGCACTCGGCGGGACTGGTCTAGCAACACCCTGTTCCGAAAGAACAGTGTTCCGTATCCTGGTTGGCTGATTGTTCCGACTCTGGGCGAACGTGAGTGCTATTTCTCTGCACTGGCTTTGAAGTTCTTTGAAACTTGACTGCACTGGAGCATCAATGGAGGGGAAGGAACCCACAAAATATGAAACTGTAAGACGTAGAGGTGCCCATCTCAGTCAGCAGTTAGACAGACAGCGAAAGTGTGCATGGCACTGATTTTTAATCTTTATTCGTATGAATTCTTGCTGCGTGAACCCACATGCATCGTCAAAGTATTCTTTTAGCGCGATTTACGGCTGTCTGTGTTGTGCTATCCACTCTAATTTGTTCATAAGAAGTGTTGGACTATTATACATGCCGATATATAAAACATGGCGATATCAATACCGTATACCAAATGTTATTGAACAAGGCCTAAATATTTCATATTTTATTGGTACCTGTCTTCTTAGTTAATCTATAACTGTGAAAATGAAATGTCGTATGGCTTTCAGTGCCGGGTTATCCCAGGACGGGTTCGGCTCGCCAGGTGCAGGTCTTTTTATTTGACTCCCGTAGGCGACCTGCGCGTCGTGATGGGGATGAAATGATGATTAAGACAACACATACACCCAGCCCCCGTGCCGTACGAATTAACCAATTAAGGTTAAATTCCCCGACCCGGCCGGGAATCGAAGCCGGGACCCTCTAAACCGAAGGCCAGTACGCTGACCGTTCAGCCAACGAGTCGGACATCTATAACTATTATACTGTCTGTCGAAACTAATTTATTTATTAGGCTGTAAGATACCTGAAAAATGAAACATTTAACAACCGATCACACCTGAAAATTAAATTCAATTTAATTTAATTAAGGTGTTTCTTTCTCAGGTTTCATTAATATCCACTTTTTGTGATAAAAACTATATTTCAGCGTTCTCTACAGACATTAAGAGTAAAGCATGAAACTAACAGTGAGGAAACAATTTTAGAATGAGCATTTGAGGTTCGTTAATGTTTTATAATTCCCCCCTGCCTAAACCTTTTACTGTTATTTTGGAACTGTTATTCGGAACATAGTATTTTTTCGGAGCCGGAACAATCGGAACTGTTCCGAAAAAAAACAACTTCGCCCATCTCTACTGAACTGTTGTTGCAACCAGTATTGCCAACAGTTTTCTTGTATCCATTTTCAACGTCGCAAATATTATGCGAACTTATCAGCAATGGAATGAACTCGAACAAAGCTTACCAAGTACACAGTGCAATAAGATATCAATCTCATATTAAATTATTATTATTTTGCTACATGCACCACTGAGAACAGTAACTATTCATAGCCATCTACGTATGAAATATAGGAGTTGGTAACGAACCCGAATAACATACAACATGTGATATCTTTTCCACATTTATAAGGGGCAAAATTTTTTAATTCGTCAAGTCAGTTCACCAGAATATCTAATCAAACGGAAGGAATCTTCTGACTTCAGGAACAAGTAACAAACCTACGGAACTATTTAGCGCTGTGGAAGCCTTTTCACCGACCAGAAGTCTGACTAACATCAAAGGGACCGCTAAGGTCTTGAGTTGACTCTCAGTATAGTCTCCTGTTTCTTTCCTGTCCCTGTGACATATGACCTACCTGTGTCAGTGCAACCTAAAGTAAACTGCAAATCCTTGAACGAGCTTGTAATGGCAACTGGGACTTACAGCTAGTGCTAAGAGCTAAATTAACTTATTAACTATAAACTCGATATTAGACAATATAAAACGGGTTGAATAACTCCAAATTCATTATTCATGAAACGAAGCCATTGGGATAACTTTATTCTCACTTACAGGTCAGGTATTCATGATATACACAGTTAGAATGGTATTGGATATTACTGAGTGTTCTTCACTTTAGAACTGAAAAGGTTATTCGTGATTGAGGTTAGTATGCTTAAAAGGTTATACTTCTTGGAGATCGTCTGTTTTTTAGAGAAATATGATAAACATTCTCAGTGTAGAAGCTGTTGAGATGTGCAAAGCAAGTTCATTTCCCAACACATTCAGAGTAATGAAATCATTTGGGGCAAAAAAGGAATAACTAAGACGCCATTAAGGGGGTAATCAAAGTAAGTGGAAGTTTCTGTCACGGATAATATCCTCACAACTCAGGTAATGAACTCTGCTTTTCCCCACATTCCATTACACTAATGCACTCTAATCCCCCACCCTATTACCAAGTCATGCTCCGTGTTTACAATCTTGCGTCAGTCAATTTGGAAGAGGAAGCAGTTTGTATATAGTCTTCCCTCCTTTTATTTATTGACGTTCAATGTCCGTGCTCTCCAGTGAATGGAGAGGAGGTGGATGATAGCTGAATATAAGTTCCATTTACAAAGTTCCAGTTATACAAAATAGACATATTTGAAAATATAATTACACATTTCAGTTGTCAAGTAGGCCTAATTCTTGTAGTGACTATTTCCTGTCTTCTTCCTCCTGGTCATTCTCCAGATATACTGGAGTCGGCAGTTGATGGCGATTTTGCCCAGTTTTACAGTCCGATGCCCTTGCTGACACCAACACTACGTGGAGGGATGTCTTCACTATTGCGCGTTTCTGCGTGGTTGTTATTAGTGTGCTGTGTTGTATGGAATATATGTCATTCCTCACCATTGACATTCGCTCCCAGCTTAAAATGTGTGACCATCGTTCCCAGTCCATTAGTCCATGACCACTGGAATAACCACGGGAAATTCCACAAGCCTATTCCTTTCTTCCAACAATTTAACTTGCCTTCTAGCCCCACTTCCTCCCATTTTCACTCCGAGCGTTACAGTGTTCTGTTCATAATTATTTAGTGCGTTCTAGTTGTGCTTGATATGGAACTTTCAACGAAGAGACACGGAAAGCGCTAACCTAACGTAACGCGAGAATCAGTTAGTTGTCCTGAACACACCTGATGGTCTCGCAAAGTCAGTTTAACACTTTCTACGTAGGTACCTAGCCTGCCGAACACTGCTGGAATTAAATAGTAAAGAGAGGTGGTGAGAAACATCCTCACAATACTCCTTAATGAGAACGGCCCCTTCTGGATACGATCGTCCATGGTGAACAGTTGGAAGCGATTGATACTGGGGGCAATTGATAGGGCACCGTTGTATGTAGACGAAGAGATGAGTACTGAGACAAAAAATTAGCACCCAGTCCCTGAGGCAGAGGAATTAGCAATACGCAGTAAAATCTTCGGCCCGGCCGGCAGTCAAACCCGAGGCCCTCTGAACCGACGGCCGGTATACTGAGGAGAGAAAAGTTATTTCTGAGGTCGCTGGAGCAACTCAGGCTCCTTTTCATTTTGCCTGGGCGTTGAAGGCCGAATGCCATTCCTGACGCCGTGTTTTTAGGTCTTACAATATTTTTTAATCGTTTAGCACAATATATTTCTATATCAGATTGGTGATTACAGAATGCAAAAATAAAACAGAATACCAACAAATACAACTAATTAAACCGAGCGAACTGAGTGTGAATTTAGGGTCGCGCAACTGCAGATTTGCATTCTGGAGGTAATGAGTTCGAACCTCACTGTCGTTAGCGCTGAAGATGGTTTTCCGTCGTTTCCCATTTTCAAACAAGGCAAATACTGAGGCTACAGGCCTGCCTTAATTAAGGCCACTGCCACTTTCTTCCCACTCCTAGTCTTTTCCAATCCCGTCGTCGTCATAAGACCTATCTGTTTCTGTGCGACGTAAAGCAATAGTAAAATAAATATTGTAATTACATAAATAAAAATAAATAAGGATATTGCTATAGAGAGGGCAGTCCCTCATGGATATCGGTCAGAGTGCAATTCGTAACAGATTACTGCTTAGTCGACATTCAAACAAGGATTCATGTGATATTGTCCAAGATGCTCTCGTGCTATAACAATTCAGAAACGGAATTTTCGCAAGACTAACTACTGTGCAAGGTTATCTTCCGAGTCTGACCTGAAGAAAATTGTCCGAACATGAAATTTATCTATGGTAAGAAAGATATAAACAAAAATACAGAAAAGTTGAAAATTATGAAAGAAGCAGGAATTGATAAGATTTCTGGGAATATATTAAAGACTGTGGGTTGGGATATAGAATCATATCTGAAGTATTTATTTGATTTATTTTTGCATTAAGGAGCTATATAAAATGAATGGGGGAGTTGATATAGCAGCCCCAGCATACAAAGGAAAGAGTGATATAAACATAAAGCGGATATAAAGGCTAGTCAGCTTGAATGTGTTGATGTAAGTATTTCTGGGAAAGCATTATTTCTGATCATATAAAATCCAGTTTTGAAGTTACTAACTGGTTTGATGGAAGGCAGTTCGGGTTCTGGAAAGGTTATTCCAGTGAGGCTTAACTTCTAGGATTCCAAGATATTTCAGTTTCTTGAGTTCATATGGGCTGTCTCGCTACTGAACTATCCAAGACCTAAGGCTATTGGACTATATGAAATGGAGACATAGACAATATAGAACTCAATGAATTAGAATAGATGAAACATTATTTGACTGGTCCTGTAATAATTAAGAGGGTGGTCCCATACGGCAGTGTTATTGGACCTATATGTTGCCTTATATGTACATATAATATGAGCAAAGAACTGATGTTTTACGGGTGTTATAAGTTACAGGATTGTGAGCAAGTGAAAAAGACCTCGACAGTATTGTGAGGTGGATAGCAGATGGTAAAAGGGGTGAAAAGTCTGCTTATAAATTTCACCAAGAGGGTGATGGGAGGATAAATAACTCATGGTGATCAGTGGTGGGACCCCAATTAGACGGGATCTTCACCAGGATTACTTGATTCGAGAACTGGATACGATCTCAAGGAATTCAGCGCGATTTTTTTTTTCTGAGTGAGTCTTATGAAAATGTTCTAAACCTTGGGTTGGGAAGACTTGGGAATAAGGAGACAGACAGCTCGACTAAGCGGAATGTTCCAAGCTGTCAGTGGGGAGATGGACTGGAATGACGAATACGCTTCACTTAAGTTAAAAAAAATAGGAAACATCATAATTTGAAGTTAATTTGGATTCAAGAGGGAAAATGGGGAATATACTCGCTTATAGGAAGATGAATTAGGGATTGTATAATTTACCAAGGGTCACGTTGGAAAATTTCCAAGATTTTTGAAATCTTTTAAGAAAATGCTAGGTGGACAATTGAAAGGGAATGTGCCACCTGGGTAGTAGTCCTAAATGCAGATCATTAGAATTGACAGATTGATATACATTTTGTTCTCTTTCCCAGGAGAAACACTTATATTATCAACTGCTGTAAAACGCCAGTTTATATGAATTCTTCCATGTTTGATGTGATATATTTGTAACCGTGAGTAATGGACGCCATAAGATTAAATGAGAAGTTACAGAGGGCTCACATGTTACCAGGCACTGAGATATATTGTCAAGGAACAGCATGGATCATCTGGAAGGAAATATTTTAACGTCATTTTTAAAGAACTGCCGCCAATTTTTTGATGTCATCGACATTTGTATACAGAAATGTTGAGTATTTATCTGTGAGAAGAAAACCGAAAATATTTAGGAATATTTTAGTTATAAGTCTCCGGATAACAGAGGAGGTTTAAATAAATCAAGATATAATACGTAATTCCCTATAGCTTCTCCTATTCTTCGATTTTTTATTTCGGTGTAAGCATACAACAATGAAAACCCACAGCCTGTTTCCAGTCATTCGACCGGGTCAGGAATGGAATGAATGAAGCCCCCATCTAGCGGCGAGGATAGGAATTGTGCCGGCTGCCGAAGCCTGTCGCACTTCTCTGGGGCAATGATTAATGAATGATAGATGAAATAAAATTATATTGTAGATCGTTGCTGGAGTGAAATATGACAGAGAAAACCGGAGTACCCCCCAAAAAACCTGTCCTGCCTCTGCTTTGTCCACTACAAATCTCACATGGACTGACCGGGATTTGACCCACGGATCCCAGCGGTGAGAGGCCGGCGCACGGTCGCCTGAGCCTCGGAGGCAAAAATACAACAATATCGATCTAATTATATGAACGTGCAAATTTCTTATTGGAGAGCCATGAATGTCTGTTCTAACACTTTCTGCGACAAAAATTGTAATGGGAGGCATCCTAGCATTAATTGTGGCCTCAGGTGTCCGAATTGTTTGTTTCGTGTCTTGGCAGTGACGGTTAAATTCTTTGGAAGCAATTAATGGTAGACAACGTCTTCTTTGTTCCACAAGTTTTATTACAGTTTTAATCTATAAATCAGATACGGTATATTCAGTTGGTTTCTTCTAATAGTTCGGCTATTCTGTTGTTTTCTTAATGTTGCCACGAAGCCGTTAATTTCTCTTCCCAATAAATATCTGGGGAAAGATAATCGATGCCGTTGATAAGCTGTACGATAACAAACAAACAAACAAACAAATGGAGATTAATTTACATCACATTGTTTTGTTTTGATTTCGATCGCTAGACACATATTGAATTTTTAACACTGCCCACGGAAAAAAGTCAATTTCCTACGATTGTTGATTGGACACAATCCATAATATTTCATATTTGATTGAACTGGATCAAGAGTTTCAACGGAATTAATCAAAGTCAAACTATTTTCCTAAACATTAAGCATCGCCGCTAAGGAAAGTAATATGTTAATGGAAATATTAGTTTTTTTTTTGTATATGGCATACAATTTTATTGGCCCATAAATAAAAGTAAAGGAGCCTCCGTGGCTCAGACGGCAGCGCGTCGGCCTCTCACCGCTGGATACCGTGGTTCAAATCCCGGTCACTCCATGTGAGATTTGTGCTGGACAAAGCGAAGGCGGGACAGGTTTTTCTCTGGGTACTCCGGTTTTCCCTGTCATCTTTCATTCCAGCAACACTCTCCATTCTCATTTAATAGCATTTATCACTCATTAATAAATCACTTTGGGAGTGGCGACCCCATCGTACTAAGAGCCTATATATGTTTCATTCATTACATCCCTGACCCGGTCAATGACTGGAAAACAGGTTGTAGGTTTTCATTTCAAAGAAAAGTAAAACATTCAAATTCAACAATTTGAGCAGCACACGTTAGACAGGCCCTAAAATAAATTCTCGTCCTAACTGAAATAAAATGAAATGAAATGAAATGAAATGGCGTATGGCTTTTAGTGCCGGGAGTGTCCGAGGACAAGTTCGGCTCCCTAGGTGCAGGTCTTTTGATTTTACTGCCGTAGGCGACCTGCGCGTTGTGATGAGGATGAAATGATGATGAAGACGTCACATACACCCAGCTACAGTGCCAGCGAAATTAACCATTGATGGTTAAAATTCCCGACCCTGCCGGGAATCGAACCCAGGACCCCTGTGACCAAAGGCCAGCACACTAACCATTTAGCCATGGAGCCGGACCGTAACTGAAATAATGTCTATTGACGCATTCGCTTGTACTTATTTCTTCGTTTCTAAATATTTCGGGCAGCTGAAAAGAAATGGAACAACACTTTCAGTTGGATAAGCCAAGCTTCTGTGAAGAATATTCACATCTTTAGTTGAAAGTGATGTTCACATCGGGTCTTATAAGTTAGATATAATGGTATTCCTGCCAAAGTTACTAACATAACTGGAATATCATAGTTAATGATTTTAATTTCCGTATTGATGACAACCTAGTTTCAAAAAATGTTACCAAGGAGGTTCAGCCAATCAGTACTAATAGAGCCGAATCTGGTACTCAAAGATTAGCTATCGATATTGCACTCATATAGTACTGATTGGTGGAAAATCCTTTGTAGCGTTTATTAAAACTAAAAAATAATTGGAATACTTAATGTATTCCAAAAAAGGCTCTAACGTTAGTGGAATTCGTTTAGTATTTTACAAATTCCGACAAACTATCGTCCATCCAAAAACGTGCCAATTCATTTCAGCTTACGTTTTCTGTGAAACATTAGATGAAGTTAGATTAGATCTGGGATGTGGAAAGGCAATTGTATTAATTTGTCTGCCAATGATTGCACTGATACCATACATACGTATTAGTAACTAGCAAATGTACCCGTGCTTCGCTACGGTATTCTTCATTGTAATCGAATATCGAAATAAATACTGTACATGCAGTAAGTAAGATTGTTTTAAAATTGCATGTCTCCTAGCGCTATCCGAGAAACAGCATGGGGAGGTCCCAATACGTTGTTTCCAATGTAGAGTATTTGTCACGGATTTGTGATGAAAACGGCAGGCTCACTTGCCTACTGCGCGGTTATAATATGTTTGGGGAGTTTTCGTTACAATGGCAGGCCCCTTTTCCAGACATATTACAGTTGAGGAGCTTTCATTATAATGGCAGGCAACTTCCCTACTACCAGTCGAAATTGAGTTGTGCAGTTATCATTATAATGACAGGCCAGCTAACTGCCAGTCACACCAAGTTGATGAGTTTCCATCAAAAGAGCAGGCCACTATGCCTAATGCCAGTCACATTTTAGATGGGTACATTTGTTTATAATGGCGGGCACCCTTGCGTACTGCCAAACACAATCGGGTGGGGGAGTTTTGAACAAAACTGCATGCTCCCTTGCCTTCTGCAAGTCAAATCGAGAAGTGAATTATTCATTACTATGGTAGGCCCTCCTTACTAATGCCAGTTATACAGGAGTTGGAGAAGGACCCCATTCCTACTGCCAGTCAAAGTCGGTGTGGGGAGTACTGATTACAATAGCAGACACACCCTTTCTCGATCGCTGCAAATCGACATCAGTGAATATATATAGATCGACATACGAAAGTATATGCATGTTTACAATATTGCAGACCTCCATTTACAGATTAACTGCTGCTAAACGATACGTCAAATCGCCAAAGGATTGTACCATAAGACACAAAATTTAGCGGCCTAAATGGCTGGTCCTATGATATCTCATCTATTCATGGGTCAGATTGAGTTAGAAACGTTCAATAGGGTAACATTTTTATAAGATAATCTCACATTAAATTACTTTTCGTATAATTATGTGACAGCTACATACATAGCATTTGGCTCACATATGGCTACTGGGTGGACCAATCTTCGTGTAGAGTTTGATGATTCTATCTTTCCTATAAGTGATTGAAAGTATGAATTATGCAAGTCCAAATTTACTTAACTACGAGAAATAGATAAAAATGAAACGTAAAATGGATACAGATACGGCAAAAAGTCATAAGACCAAGGTTGTAGATCACTAGAAATTGAACGGAGATTGTGCTATCCGTTATGTGATAGGACTTCCCGAAGATCTGCACCATCATTAAAATTGCCTCCATATTTCGATATTTTTCGGGGATAAAGAGTGAAAAATTTAAAGATCTTGGAAGTTTTCCGACCGTTACAGGCTAAAACGTATCATTTTGCCAAATTTCAATTTTTTTGTTCGTCTGGCAGATTATGCCGCAATCTGGATTTTGGGCGAGGAGGGTAAAAATCAGGATTTTCAGGAAACCAAACAAAAACAGTATGCAGATGGTCATTATTACCCCTTAAACGGATAGCTGTACGAAGATTTCGCCAAAATAGTCAATGCACAGGTACACAGTCGTTACGATTTTATTTATATAGATAGATAAGGAATCTGCTCCACGTATAACACATTTTGGGCTATGTCCGCTGCATTTAACCTGCAAAACCGACCATTCATGATATCTCCCTTATTAATCCTCCTGTCGAAAAAATGCACATTAAAATAAAAAGCTTTAGAAACGGATTTCCATCAAGTTGGGCCGATTTTCAATCAGCTTGGTCCTGTACTGTATAGATTGTGGAAGAGTAAAATCACTATTTCGGTTCCCTATAAACCGCCAGTCCATTCCGGGAACATGAAATGTTATTGACGTTTAAAACCTACCTTTGGACAGGTGGATGCTAAATATAAAGTTTGGTTCGAATATCTTCAGTAGTTTTCAAGTTGTAAGAAATACGCTTTACACGCACCCGCTCTTGAGTTAAGTCCGGTGGGACTTTTACCGAAAAACGGTCCGTTGATGATATCTCCCTTATTGATCTGTATCGAAATGATGCAAACGAGAAAAAAGGTTTAGAAATTAATTTCTATTAAGGCAGGTACATTTCTATCAAATTTGGTTGTGTATATTTTGTGGGAGTGCAAAATCACGGTTTCGGTTTCGTATAAATCCCCAGTCAGTTCAGGGATTTAGAAACGATATTTGCCCTGAAATGAAATGAAATGAAATGAAATGAAATGAAATGAAATGAAATGGCGTACGGCTTTTAGTGCCGAGAGTGTCCGAGGATATGTTCGGCTCGCCAGGTGAAGGTCTTTGAATTTGACTCCCTTAGGCGACCTGCTCATCATTATGAGGATGAAATGATGAAGACGACCCATACACCCAGTCCCCGTGCCAGAGAAATTGACCAATGATGGTTAAAATTCCCGACCCTGCCGGGAATCGAACCCGGGAACCCTGCGCCCAAAGGCAAGCATGCTAACCTTCTAGCCATGGAACGGACAGTATTTGAACTAAAACCCACCCCAAAACAGGTGAATTCTAAATATGAAGTTTGGTGGGCAGACAAACAGACAGACACACAGACACCGAAGCTAAAAATATGCAGATGGTCATTATTACAACTGAAACGGATAACTGTACGGAAATGTAGCCAAAATAGTCAATATACAGACACACTCTAGAAGTGCAGACCTTTACTTCGAGAGTTACTGCATTGAAACTGTACGACATATCTACAAACGGACTTCACTATCAGACGCCTCGTTTAGTGTTCTACATGGATGGTCCCATGACATCTTCTCGTATCTCCTATATTTATGACTTGATTGTGTTAGAGTCATTGAATTGGGTGAAATTTTGTACAGTTTTCACATACTACTTTATATTTTTGATACTCATGTGACAGCTAGAATCATAATATTTGGCTATCACATGGCGACTGGTCATGTCAATGTGCGTGCGGAATGTCATGATTCTGTCTTTCCTATAAGTGTGTCAAATGATAACTTATACGTGTAAAAGTACAAAATTAACTTGAAATCTAGAAGTACAGCTCTATTTAACGTATAAGGGATAGAAATACGACAAAAAGTTGTAGGACCAAAGTTGTAGATCTCTCCAAAATGAAAAGCGATTGTGCTTTCTGATTTGTGATATGACTTACCGATTAGCCACCAATTATCCCGAAACGAAGGTCTGCACCGTCGTTAAAATTGCATCCATATTTCGATATTTTCCGGGGCCAAAAGTTATACATTTGCATAACTTAGAATATTTCCTCAAAGAAAAGAGTGTCCAACTTTCGGGATTAGCACTCGCATACATACAGGGTAATTAAGGAAGAAAATAATACAGTTTAGAAAGTTGAAATTAATAGAAAATGGATTATAACTGAAGACAGCCGGATGACGACACATATGTAAATACCAAGTGAATGTATTGGAAAATCACATGCCCCTCAATAAATTATGGCGGTGTGAGTTATGAATATAAGAAAGCAGTAACAGAGGAGAAATTTAGGCGCAGGGAATCTTAGTTAAACAGATAAGAAGATGACTAATGGTGTTATTACTTAAGCTATTCAAGGACGGTTATAACCTCCAACGATATTCCGCCAATATCCCACAGAATGGTCGATTTACGCTGCTCTTGCCTACTACCCAAGGAACAACCACGAATTTAAAGGCATGATGAGGAAAATGGCAATACGTTACTTCCCTGCTCACATGCAGTCAGATGCGTTGCCATGGTAACCTATAGGTTCGTTGTCGGTCTGTCTGTCGGTCACTCAATGCAGAGCATGATACCCGCAGAAAATAGTAAATTTCTCCGTCATTTGAAGAGTAAGGTAAATTATGAACATAACGAAAGCTGTTTATAATGAAGATGCGTATCACATACGGTCCACGGAGTTTACAGGAAATCAATAGTATAAGAAAAAATGGAGGAAAACCGATCTGGTTTTCCTATAAACCCCCCGTCTATTCAAAGATTTTAAAATTATATGCATATCGGAACCTTCGTTCGGATAAGTATACTCTAAATATGAAGTTTTGTTGAGATCTATCCAGCCGTTCCGCCGTGATGGTGGAACAGACAAACAGACAGACAGACAAACAGACACGAAAAATAAAAACCACCGATTCGGTCTTGAGTTGACCTAAAACGGATAAATATCTGAAAAATTAGCCAAACAAACGAAATTACAGACAACGGACCCCCTACAACTTTATTTATATAGATTTATATTATTAATTGTCGATAGTTTTGATTTTCATAGTTAAGTTGACTAGACGTTCAAATTTGGATTCTTGTAAAATAAATCAAGCATGAAGTTTTAGGCGACTGCTGATATCGTGATCATAGGAACGGGACCTGAAGTTTGTGTGGAGTCCAAACCACAGGAACAAGATTTTTCATTTCAAAATTCGAGACTGGAACCTTGGCCGAGTAAGTGAGAAGCCAGTGGTAATGCCATTAGGCTACCATGCTTCTGGCAGTCTTCTATCGAGGCTCACTCCATTTATCTCACCTGCCAAAGAAAAACGTCTGTAATTTTGTTTCTCAATGAATATACAGCAAATGGTCGTCATCAAACTATACTACGTTTATAATAATAATAATAATAATAATAATAATAATAATAATAATAATAATAATAATAATAATAATAATAATAATAATAATAATAATACCCGTGTGGGGATTTACCGGTTACCTCCATCGGGCGCGTCCCATTGGAATTGGGGAAGCTCGCTGGCTCTGCCTCCAGCAGAGTCAGAGGGTAGTAGGGAAATAAAATACCACCGTGGAAAAAACTGGTTCCTTGCCAGGGTTACGGCAAAGACTGGTAAATGACCAGAAGCCAAAAAAAAATCTTGAGGCAACCTCTAGGGCTAACAACCCTAGTTGTAAAAGGATGGGTACCCGTCCAAAGCAAAGTCAAGTCAAAAAGCATGATAGCATAACATTTCAAGAAACATACCCCAGGGGGTAAATCTTCGGATAAATCCCTCCTGGTGAACGCCACGGCGCACGAGTCTCGTTCGGATTCTGGGGGAGACTCGACATCATGCAAGAGACGAGTCAGAGCGTCTCGGTGTACCCCGAAGAGTCAAAAACTCAGGCCAAAATCTAAAACCTTTCTAGCAACTATCAACATAAATTCACTTACACAAACTGGCAAGCTGAAAACCCTCACCAAAGCTCTTCACGAAAATCAGATATCCATAGTGGCCCTACAGGAAACAAGGTACCCAGATGAAGAGATTTTTGAATCTGAAGGCTACCGATTTTTCAAGAACAAGCGCAAAGAGGAATCCTCAATGGAGCTGTGATGCTTGGAACCGCGTTTGCTGTTAGAACCAAGATCCTTAAATCGGTTGCAAATTTCGAACCTGTGAATGACAGATTGTCTATACTCACAATTAAATGCGCGAACAAAACCTACGCCCTAGTTAACGCACATGCTCCTACAAACGATAAGAACAAGTCTGATCCAGACGAAGTTGATAATTTCTGGGACCTACTGGATGAAAAATTGAACAAAATCCCCAAACACCATGTCAAGCTACTTTTGGGTGACTTCAATGCCCAACTAGGTCGTGAGCAGAAGTACAAGAAAGTTATAGGAAATTACCCTGCTCACAAAAGAACCAATCCCAACGGCAAAAGACTGGTGACCATTTGCGAAAATCACAACCTGCAGGTCATGTCGACCCACTTTCGCCATCTACCCAGAAATCAAATGACTTGGCGTTCTTCCGTCCAAGCTCTCGGAGAGTTCCAAATTGATCATGTTGCGATCTCCAGGAGAAACAGCCCTGAGATTATGAATGTCAAGGTAAAGAAAGGCATAAATGTGGCCTCAGATCATTATATGTCTCTTATCAAATTCAAACCAATTCCCGCAAACACAAGGAAGACAACCAAACAGATCACACGCTTCGACAATGATAAACTTCGGCAAAGGGTCGAGGAGTTCCAGGAGAAGGCTAGACCAAATGACTGCGACTTTAACAACGCCAAAAGTCTCCTTGTTGAGGCCGCCAAAGACGTTGCAGAAATCAAGAGAAGCAAAAAGCATGCCTGGTGGAATAGTACCTGCGAATCAGTCCTCCAAGAAAGACTCAATGCGTGGAAACAGTAAACTCTACGAAATCAGAAAATGATTGGGAACCTACAAAACCCAACGTGCCCAAGCAGGTAGGGTGTTCAGAACTGAGAAACGTAAATACGAAAAATCTCTCATTAAAAAGATAGAATAAAACTTTAGGAAGAATGAAAGCAGAGAGTATTACAGAGCCTTCAAACGCAAACTCACTGGCTATAAACCACCATCTCTATGCTTTGAGCGAACGGACGACACACTGGCGACGTCAAATGAAGAAAATTGCAGCATTCTGGCAGATTACTTCAAGAATTTACTTAATTGCTCTAAACCGCAAAGCGCCATTGAGACCAAGGAACCCTTACTCAGGTACCCAGATTCCAGACCATCCGACAGAGATGAAATCAAGCACCACATTGCCCGTCTCAGAAATAACAAAGCGCCGGGAAATATGGAAATATGCCCCAGAAGAGTCACTTGATATCTTGCAAAAGCAAATAGAAGAAATTTGGAACAAGGAGACCCTACCCGAAGATTGGAAAATAGCTTTGATCCATGCATTACACAAAAAAGGCAGCATGAAGAACATCAACAACTACAGAGGAATATCTTTGCTACCCGTGACTTACAAAATTCTATCACTTGCCATCCTGGAGCGTTTGGAAGCACAAGTCGAACATCAAATAGGTGAATACCAAGGAGGGTTCAGAAAAGGTCGCTCAACAGCTGAACAGATCCAAAATCTCCAAACGATCATCAGATATTGTACACTAACGTTCAAGCAGTATGTGTCTGTCTTTGTGGACTTTAAGAAGGAGTACGACTCCATTGACCGGGAAGTCCTGCTAAACATCTTAAATGAATTTGGAGTTGATTTGAAACTGCTGGCATTAATTAGAGCCACCCTGACCGATACAAAATCCAAGGTGAAGTTCCACGGATGTCTCTCGCATTCCTTTGACATCAAAACAGGTGTCCGACAAGGTGATGGGCTATCCCCGATACTCTTCAACTGTGTTCTTGAAAAGATCATCAGAACCTGGCGGGTGAGATTACAGTAAACCAACTACAGTCCATTGAGAATAGGAACTAAATCCAAAGGTATCGCAACAGACTGCTTAGCATTTGCCGGTGATATTGCTGTTCTCTCAACCGACATTGAAACCGTTAGAGCTCAAGTTGAAATTTTAAAGGAAATTGCCGAACAAACTGGTTTGCAGATATCGTTTGAGAAAACAGAAGTAATGACTAACATCAAAGGGGCTCCACCAGAACTCCATACAAAATGCGGGGACATCACCCGAGTAGACAAATTCAAATACCTGGGTGAGATCATCATGGAAAATGGACTGGACAAAGAAGCACTTCAGGAGCGAGTACGTAAACTGGAAATAGCCTACCAAACATCCCGCACAATCTACAACAAAAAATGCCTTTCCCAAAACACCAAGATACGTCACTATGAAACAGTTCTGAAGCCAGTAGTTCTATATGCAGCCGAAACCCTGTCTCTAAATTGCCAACAAAGGACTCCTTGAAGAACTGGAGAAAAGAGAACGCAAAATTGTGAGAGGAATCTTGGGATCAAAGTACAGAAATGGAATCCATCAAAAGAGATCCAACAAGGAAGTCTACAGAAAAATAGAGAAAATTACCGACACAATCAGAAAAAGACGGGCACGATTTTACGGTCATCTGAAAAGAATGGACGGAAGAAAGTTAACTAAAGAAATCTTTCACTTTTTTGATTCAAACCCCAAAACCAGAATTCCCTGGTTTAGAAATACCAAAGAAGACCTGCAAATGCTCCATATCACAGCTGAAGACGCCTTTAACAGAGATCTCTTCCGCAAGAAAATATTGACGAACGGGCTAAACCGAGACGAGCAACCGAAGAGAAGACACGGTGCCCCTTGGACACAGGAGCGTAAGCAGGCCCACTCACAAAGAATGAGGGAAATTTGGGCTCTAAAGAAGGCCAAGTTCAGTGTCAAATGCAACAAGACTTAACGTGGTCCTTGATGGCCCCAGCGAATTAGATAATAATAATAATAATAATAATAATAATAATAATAATAATAATAATAATAATAATAATAATAATAATAATAATAATAATTGTACCGGGCGGTACACCTCCCCGCCGCTAGTTCAAATATTGCGCCCGTTGAAACTCCTCTACAGGAGAAAGCCTGAACTTTAACAAACTGTATTAACTCAACAGTTTCTCCGAAGATAGCTCTGTGTGAAGTTTGATGTGTTTTGTTTGTATTTGATCAAGAAGTGTGGACGTTCTCTACCAGATGTCTCTACTAAAAACTATGATTACGCACTCTGGTGTGGAGGAATGAACCTTCTTGAAGAAATTTAGTATTCATAAGTTTTGTTTTTACTATATTATGTTCTGTTATCTTTGGGTTGGCAACATTAATCCTTTCTATCCGCCTGTTTTGAATGTAGCCAATCCCAAATTTCTTTAATTTATTTCCAACCAATCATGTACGTCTTCTTCGACATAGATATGTTGCTCTAAGCTATCAAATAAAAGCGAAAGGGTGTGTCTACTCATTCCTGAAAGGTCTCGAATGTGCCACGAGGGTATATAAACTGCTGATTTTCTTGTCTCGGTGCCACTTCAGTAAGATCTAACTTAGTGTGTGTGGAAATATAGCAGGGGGCGGGAAGCGCCTCTTTCTTCAAGCAGCAGTTCTTCTACAAGGTAATGGCCTGTTAACATCTTCATTTATTGCTAGCTCAGCAGTTTAACTCTCGGGGAGGATTCGAAACCTTTAGTATGTAACCTACCTTCTTAAAATCTATAAATTTCTTTTACTGTAAAGCGGGGATAGAGAGTGCTTTACCCTCTCGAACTCCCCTTCATTTTGAAATTGAGGTGACTACGTTTTCATGACCGTTTCTTCTTTTCCTTAAAATATTAAAGTTTCTCATACGGGTCACCTCCTTAGCTTGGGATTAGCCCATGTGTTTCGGCCTAGAGCCTCTTAGGTTTTAAAAGTGTATTTAGGAGTGGAAGTTCACGCCTCCTATCCCTTCTGTACTTTGGGCCAGTAACTTAACCTGATGTTTTGTTTTCTTCATGCGAAGGCCCCGTAGGTTGGGTATTAATTACCCCTGTTTCCTTTTGTGCCTTAAGAGCAGATAGAAGTGAAGTTTGTTGTAGCCTTTGATAGGCTTGTAAAATTGAGAGCGGGTCTGCTCTTTTCCTGAACATTGTAATTAGGAGCAAGTGCTCCTTGTACTTAGGGGTTTTCTGCCCTTTAGCAATTGTGGTTGTGAGCTGAGAGCTCAGAAATTAAACTTGGGGCTCGAAGCCCAAATCTTGTAACGAACTGTAATTTGTTAATTTGTTGATCTGCTACTTGGTACTTATTATACTCTGTTATTTGTTGATTTTGAAAAGAAAATATAACCTTTGTTAAAGTTTTAAATTAACTTTAATTTTGTAGTTGAGACCTATTCCAGCCCGCACCTTCTTTCACCTCTAACTACCACGGATATCTCCGTAACAATCATCATCATCATCATCAATCATTGTATACTAGTAAACAAGCAATTCTTGTATGTATGTGTTACCTTTCTCGGAAACGAATCTAGCGATTTCGATGACAATCGCAAACTAGGGGCTTTTAGGTCTTGAAATCGACCTGCCGGAGTCTAATTTTCGGTAACATTCAATTTCAGTCATTTACGTGCATTTTTACAGCGTGACAGCAACATCTCTCTCTTTATTAGGAAGTCAACTGGATATCAGCGTTTCTAGAAGTTTAACTAATGAGTAACAGATGGTGGTATCCTATACTATTAAATTACCATTTCTTGTATATATGTAACGACTTTCTCGAAAAAGGCCCTCACTTCGATGAAAAAAGCAGACTAGATGTTTCTCTGGAACTAAAAATCGATTTGTCAGGGTCCATTTTCGGGAAAAATCAATTTCAGTCTTTTAAGTGCATTTTTTTCAGAGAGACAGCGACACGTGCCCTTTTATTAGGGAATCAGCTAGACAGAAGCGTTTCAGGAAGTTTAAGTATCGAGCAACTGATAGCGGTATTCTAATGTTAAAAACGGTAGAAAGTGACACGTATTACTGTATATTGTTTTCATGATAGTTTTCACTTTTAAGTATAAATAAATGTTCGCATACTACTACTACTACTACTACTACTACTACTACTACTACTACTAATAATAATAACTTCCATCTAACAGATACCAAAATGCCAACATTTCATCGAGAAAATAGTATCTATTCACAAGACAATAAATTTTATTATATGGATATCCTTCACATTTAAGTGCTAGTCCACCTAGTGGTCGTGAGTGTGGTGGAAGATGGTATTTACAAATGATATAAAAGCGGACATGTTAATGGTGTAAGGAAATGCAGGAAAAGTGCTATTCGTTTTTGTGCTCTGTACGCCGAACCATATCCCAGTGGCAATTATCCATTTCGATAATTATGTGTGAACCTCTTCAACTAATTACGTCAAACTGGAAGTGTAACACACAGAAAATGTAATAAAAACCAAGGAGTGCCTGGAGAAGAATGTGAAGTTAATGTGCTAGCTGCTGTTGCTGTAGGTCCGCACGTTAGTTTTCGTGCATTCGCAAGAGGAAGTGTTATGAGTCAGGCAAGTGTGCTATGCGTTCCCCACCGTCAGAATTTCAATATAATAATGTTATTTGCTTTACGTCCCACTAACTACTTTTACGGTCTTCGGAGACGCCGAGGTGCCGGAATTTAGTCCCGCAGGAGTTCTTTTACGTGCCAGTAAATCTACCGACACGAGGCTGTCGTATTTGAGCACCTTCAAATATCACCGGACTGAGCCAGGATCGAACCTGCCAAGTTGGGGTTAGAAGGCCAGCGCCTTAACCGTCTGAGCCACTCAGCCCGGCCGCCAGAATTTCCATCCGTAACTTGTCTCTCTCCATCAAGAGCTGCATGGAAATATTTTGAGGATCGTGTTAACTTTTGAACAAGGGAATTAATACATGATACACCAAATTTATCGTGTATCTTATTTAGTGTTAAAACAACATTTATACACCATGGCCAAGTAAACCTCCAAACCATGCACTATTGATCCGTAAACATTCCCCATTGGCTTCATCACGCGGAATGTCAGCGTCCATGGAGTTTAAATGTGTGGTGTGGAATAGTGTACCGTCAGCTCATAGGCACCTTTTTCGTAAAAGAAACACTAGATTTTCTAAAGTAGCTCAATCTCCTAATAGACCTACTCTCACTGATGTTAAAAGACGTTCCACTGCAGAATTGGAGGAACATGTGGTGTCACAATGATGGCTGTCCAGCGCGTATGCATAACGTACTATCACAGCTTGTCTTCCCCAACGATTTCAGATTGTTGGATTGGACGAAGAGGACCTGCACCTTGGCCGGCCCGCTCACCAGCTTTAATCCCTTTAGATTTTTTCTCTGGGGAAAGCTAGCAGGGACATTTCGACTACACCAGATCAGTTAAAACGACTTATTACTGCTGACTGTGGAAAAATAATGAAAGAGGTGCATCTATTGAGAGTTAGTAGGTCGACGGATGCAATCAGAGTAATGTATCCAGGTAGAGAATGTAAAAAAAAAAAAAAAAGAAAAAAAAAGGAAGAGATAATGAATTTTATACAATTGTTAAATTATTACATAGAAAATTACACTGGGGTCCGACTCTGTAGTGGTTAGTGTGATTAGCTGCCATCCCCGGAGGCCCGGGTTCGATTCCCGGCTCTGCCACGAAATTTGGGGAGTGGTACGAGGGCTGGAACGGCGTATACACAGCCTCATGAGATCAACTGAGTAGAGGGGGGTTCAATTACCTCCTCAGCCATCCTCGAAGTGGTTTTCCGTGGTTTCCTACTTCTCCTCCAGGCAAATACCTGGATGGTACATAACTTAAGGCCACGGCCGCTTCCTTTCCTCTTCCTTGTCTATCCCTTTCAATCTTCCCATCCCCCACAAGGCCCCTGTTCAGCATAGCAGGTGAGAGCGCCTGGAGGCGTACTGGTCCTCCTCTCCAGTTGTATCCCCGACCCAGAGTCTCACACTCCAGGACACTGCTCTGCTCCGAGGGAAAAGCCAACCCTGGAGGGTAAACAGATTACGATAGAAAGAAATATTACATTGGGAAGAACAGCAACATCTTTGTGTTTAAAAATATGTGGCAAAAGGAAATAAGAGAAATAAAACAAGCAATAACGAATACATGTAACACTGTTTTACATCTAGGTCAAAAAAGGGGTGATAACATGTGGAACGGATACAATTACTATACTATTTAATGCATTAACAGATAAATAGTTGTCTTAAAGATAATGTAATGCACATATCTAACAAATGGATTGCACTATATGAATGTTCACTCCCTACTTTCAGGCGGTCGGGAACTAGGCGATGGCAATATTATATTACTGCTGCCTGTGCTGAAATTTCTGATGAAATGCTAGACCGTGTGTATCAATATTTACATTGCAGACTGGAAGCTTGTACTGAAGCTGGTGGTCGTCATTTTGATCACAACTTTTGAAGGCCTATTCTCTTTCTTCTTAAGAGTCCAATTGATTTGCTTATTCATTTTTTTTAAGTAGTGCTGACAGATTGAGGTCCGCCTCTGTGGTGTAGTGGTTAGTGTGATTAGCTCCCACCCCCGGAGGACTGCGTTCGATTCCTGGCTCTGCCAGGAAATTTGAAAAGTGGTGTGAGGGCTGGAACGGGGTCCACTTAGCCTCGGGAGGTCAACTGAGTAGAAATGGGTTCAATTTCCACCTACGCCATCCTGGAAGTGGTTTTCCGTGGTTTCCCACTTCTCCTCCAGGCAAATACCGGGATGGTACCTAACTTCAGGCCACGGCCGCTTCCTTCCCTCTTCCTTGTCCATCCCTTCCAATATTCGCATTTTCCCGGAAGGCCCCTGTTCAGCATAGCAGGTGAGACCGTCTGGGCCAGGTACTGGTCATACTACCCAATTGTATGCCGACCCAGAGTCTGAAGCTCCAGGACACTGCCCTTGAAGCGGTAGAGGTGAGTCCGAGGGAAAAACAGACCATGGAGGGTAAACAGACAGACAAGTAGAAGAAGACATATGGAGAAAACAATTTTCAAACTACGATAGCTCGTAAACTACTTGTAATAGAATCCTGAAAAAACACCATTTTTATTCTAATTTACTCGCCGGGAAGAGTAGCTCGGACGGTAGAGTGCTGGCCGCCTGGGCCCAACTTGACAGGTTCGATCCTGGCTCAGTACGGTAGTATTTGAAGGTGCTTAAATACGTCAGCTACGTGTCGGTTGATTTACTGGCACGTTAAAAAACCTCCTTCGGGACAAAATTCTGGCACCTCCGCGTCTCCAAAAACCGTAAAAGTAATTAGTGAGACGTAAAATCAACTTTCTTAATCCGTTTACCCTCCTCGGACTCAGCGAGGGATCTCACCTCTACCGCCTCAAAGGCAGTGACCGCCTTAGGGCAGGATATACAACTGGGGAGGAGGACCAGTACCTCGCCCAGGCGACCCCCCCACCTTCTTGGCTGAACAGGGGCCTTGTAGGGGGATGGGAAGTTTGGAAGGGGCAGGCAAGGAAGAGGGAAGGATGTGGCCGTGGCCTTAAGTTACGTACCACCCCAGCATTTGCCTGGAAGAGAATTAATTGGGAAACCACGGAAAACCATTTCGAGGATGGCTGAGAAGGGAATCGAACACTCCTTCTACTCAGTTGACCTCTCGAAGCTCAGTGGACCCTTTTCAAGCCCTCGTACCACTTTTTAAATTTCGTGGCAGAGTCGGGAATCGAACCCGGACCTCCGGGGGTGGCATCTAATTACACTAACTACTACACCACAGGTGCGGACAAAATCAATAACATTATTTATTATTATCTAATTTACTCTAGTTTTGCTTTGTTAGTGTCAATAGGGATTGCTCCAATTGAAACATTGTAAGTTTCTAAAATACATATACATTCTAATATTTATTAAAATATGTGTATGAGCTACAATTATGACCCATGGTTACACTTCATTTCTGTGAAAAAGCACATCAATAGCACCTTCCATTTAAGAAACATTTGGGGTGCAAGCGTAGATGAGTCATCCTGTATATACAGTATAAGAAAACAAAATGGTTCAGTGATGTTGCTTGGCGGAAAGTCCCTCTTGATCATTACAGACTGGGCGAGTTGGCCGTGCGGTTAGGGACACGCAGCTGTGAGCTTGCATCCGGGAGTGGGTTCGAACCACACTGTCGGCAGCTCTGAACATGGTTCTCCGTGGTTTCCCATTTCCACACTAGGAAAATCCTGGGGCTTACCTAAATATCCATTCCTAGCCCTTTCCTATCCCATCGTCGCCATAAGACCTATCTGTGTCGGGACGACGTACAGGAAATTATAAATAAAATATTAATTTTTTTTTACAGGATCATATAATAATACTTCACTCACTCTAATTCTCTGAGTTCTGTTTTTTAGAAATGTAGCTACTCGTTCAATCATTCTTCTATCTAGCTGGGCTGAGTGGCTCTGACGGTTGGGGCGCTGGACTTCTGAGCCCAACTTGGCAGGTTCGATCTTGGTTCAGTGCGCTGGTGTTTGAAAGTGTTCAAATACGTCAGCCTCGCACACGCCTAGAAATACATACACTGTAATACTCTATCAAGCATTGTATTATTATTTTCACTGCTAATGCGAATCACTAAGATCTGTTCACGACTTGCAACTGTCTGTACCATTTCAACTGTATGTATATGTACTTTATGTCCCCTTATACCATGAACCGATTGTATTGCAGTGCTCTCGTGTTAGCCTAGAACCACCCTCGACAGGTGCTCCATCACGTGGGATGGTGTCTCTGACACATTACACGGCAGGTAACTCAGAGGACGTATTCAGGTGAGGCAGTGATGTAATTGTCAGCGGGCTTCCATACTACATGACCTCATATTATGCAGCCTCCCTCCATTTACGATGTCGATAGTGGGTGTTGAAGTTCTACTAACTGTAGAGTGTACTCGTTCATATATAAATTCAAGGTCAATGAAGAAGAGTACTCCTCCAGCAAAGGAACTGGTTCATGCTAGACCAAAAATAATTCAATGGAACTTGAAACAATGATCAAATAACAAATGGTGATAATCATTTTGTCATTAAATTACCAATAATGTTATAAATGGTTGCTGAACATAGCTGAATGGCTCTGAGCAGTTAGCTGATGATAACGTGGAATGACGTTTTTGTATGTACTGTAGATTACATATAATTTAATTTCACAAAAAATGTTTATTCCACCTATTCAATACTTTATATTATTTGCAATGCATATATTTACATTACAATGAATCATTATGGACTAGTTTCGACCCTACTTGGTGTCATCATCAGCCTTAATGAAGTACACATTTTTTGTCGAATGTCCTAAAATATTACCTTCCTATGAAGTAATAAAACTAGTAATATGAGCTGTATGTACAGTGCTATAGCATTCGTTGTGATTTATAGTTCTATTGAGCGAAGCGCTGCTGTACTTGAAATGTTACATGAATATTAAAATATTTCGTGACACAAATTCATTACATTAAGAGTATACATTTTCGTTTAAATAACTGAATACAAATGTACAAATGTTGCCGGTAAGTTCTGTGAGTTGTAGTTCAATTGTACTTTGCATCAATTTTACGACGGTACTTGAAATACTACATGAACATTAAAACATTATGTGACACAAAGTCATTGCATTATAATCGAAACAGACTTTCAACGTATTAGGTCATGTTACGTACATGTAGTACGTGTTGAAGAGATGTTAAGTACAGAACAAAAATGGCCAGCCGGACACCAGTGGGATCCGAACCCACAACCTCCCGACTTCGCGTCGGTTGCTCTACCAACTGAGCTATGGTGGCCTAGGCCATCTTTGTTCTGTTTGAAAGGATCTGAGCTACAGGTCTGGCACTGCTGCTAGCAAACTGTAGAGTGCGTTTAAGTCGCCCGTTGTGGGGCATGTCAATGAATATTGAATTTTCACGACCGCATTGTCCGGCTGGCCATTTTTGTTCTGTACTTAACATCTCTTCAACACGTACTACATGTACGTAACACGACCTAATACGTTGAAAGTCTGTTTCGATTACAATGCGGTCGTGAAAATTCAATATTCATTAATATTCATCATTGCATTATGATAAAAATATACAATTTCGTTAAAAAGTCTAAGTACAATATCCAGATGTTTCTAGTAAGTTCTGTGAGTTGTAGTACGATTGTACTTTGCATCAACCGAGTGTAACTAGATATTTATAGCGATAGTTTTATTTTGAAGTTACAAAGGTTATTTATAACGAAAATGAGACTTTAATGACACGAAGAGAATTTTACGTCCTGTAAACTTACCTTTCCGCCCTCAGCCATAACACATCACCACTCGTGAACGTTTAAATCATGCCAATAATATAATTATAATAACGATTAATATATATTTGGAATAATATATATAATTAGGGTTTATGCCTTTGCTAGCGAGGCCTAGTGTTTACAGTGCGCTATGTCTTCTGGTTTGGGCTAGAGCAATTTTGTTACTTCAATTGATCTGTCTGTCTTATCCTTGGCTTTGACAATATGAAAGTAACTCAAGTATGAGCGGTACTAGTAATACCATTCCTTACGCAGCCAGTCGCTGTTATGAATCGTGTGAAAATGTTGCTCATAGAGTAGGTTGGTTCACGCATTTCAGTGCGATTCAGTGCAATAGCAACTTCTGGCTATGTGAGGAAAGCAATTCGAAACTAACTCACTCCTTATTTCCCCAGTACGCCTCTCCAGTGATGCCTAGGTCATCTTTGACAGTTAATCGTGAAGTTGTTGAGGATCCAACTAGCCTTCAGGCTGAGGGCTGAACATACAAACGTACCTTATTACCGTAAAACAAACTTGAATATATCAACATATTATGATTTTAATACTGTTTCATTTATAATGGGAGCTAAAATATTACGTGGTATTAAGTCTATAAAGGGAAGCCCCTTGTGGGTGGGAGCGGTAGAATAACACCCACGGTATCCCCTGCCTGTCGTAAGAGGCGACTAAAAGGGCCCCAGGGGCTCTGAACTTTGGAGCGTGGGTTGGCGACCACGGGGCCCTCAGCTGAGTCCTGGTATTGCTTCCACTTACTTGTGCCAGGCTCCTCACTTTCATCTATCCTATCCGACCTCCCTTGGTCAACTCTTGTTCTTTTCCGACCCCGACACTGTAACGTTCCAGACGTTACAGTGTAATTATGTTAATTTTATTATGTGTAATTAATTCAAGAATTTAACGTCATGATATTTATTTTGGTATGTAATTGTATTATAATTCATGTTTAATCATTTGCTCACTATCATTTCATTACTTTGTAACTACGACTTGTAAACGAGGGCTGAATATTCTAATATTCACTTAGATTCTTGCGACATTTGTTTAAAATTAACTTGCAGTAGATTTCCGCTATCTTGCCACATCACCGAGGAAGGAGAAAGGACAGATTTAGACACCAAGTTCTGGGAAAGCGAGCACGTGTTCACGCGTCCTAACGTAAGCTACCGTATTTCGACCAGAATTATTCAAACTATTCAACGCCTATATTTTGAAAGGAGCGTCATGTTGCCATGGATAATGAGTGAATGGACCAATAGAAGAACAGTTAATATCAGAGTTAAGACCCGTCAACTCTAATATCTGGAGTGGGGAGAGACATGTCATCTGATTGGACCACGTGTTGCGACCTGTAATTAGTGCCATTGAAGGTTATAAAAGGGCATGCTGGAGCTCTTGGCTGCATCTCTTCTTATATCTTGCATCTCTTCTTGATCTCTACTACGGGACTCGGCTGCATTCTACTTGATCTTCTTCGTTTGATTCTACGTTAGTATTTTACTTCATTACCACGACGTGGTACTTAGAAATTCCGAATGAGGGGTGTATAGCCACTCTCATCAGGAAGTACGTACAGCTCGGCTACAAGACCGGTTTGAACCAGTCTAAGTCAATAGGTAGTATTAATCTAGATAGAAATGAAACTTCAGAGAACATTTTCAGTAAAGTTGGAAGGATTCTTAATTGAGTATCCTCTCCAAATAACCCAAGGTGGTTCTGCTAACTATGACTTAGGGCTTATCTCCAATATACGGGATAAAGCATAATAGGGAGTGTTAGTTTTGAAGTCATCTTCCAATTAGTGGTGGGTGCAATTTGCAAGGCAGGAATGGTACTTCGCTGCAGATGAAGAGATATCAAAGACGACCGATGATGTTCCAGCTACAAGGAGGGAAGCCTTCCAAGGACCAGCAGAACAAGACTACATGGTGAGCAAGCGAGTTAAAGATATTGCAAGTTTTCGCGAAGTAGAGTCATTCAATTTTTTGTTAAATTCATTTTCTATTTTTAATTCAGTTCTCGTTAAACCGTCGTCATTTATATTAAATATAATAAATAGTATTTTTCTTGTTCACTTTAATCAATCTGACTTAATTAGCCTTTTGATTTTTAATTCTCCTGCTTAATGATTAGTGCACTATCACCCCACCCCTGTGATAAGAGTCCGTCCAAGCTTGATTATAAATTTTATTTTTAAGTCTTCAACTTAAAGATTGGCGCCCTTAGCTTGAATGGTTGCATTTCTCATTTGATGATTATTCTCCGAGTGGGGAAGTCACATAAATGGCGCCCAACGTGGGGCGAGAAAATCATTAAGTACGGAGCAGTTAATGACAATATCAGAATTAGTATTATGGGCAAAATTTGGATATCCACGTTTCATTAGGAGTGTTTGATTGTGGGAAGGGTCATGGCTGATCAGACGAAAGAGGAGAGGATGTTGCGCAGTGGACGGGCGATAAAAGGCAATAACGTATTGAGTTCAGAGGAAGAGTTGTGTAGTCTAGTAGAGGAAATTGAAGATAGAAGTGTAAGTAGTATGGAGAGTGAAGGCAAGCAGAAAGAAGTCAGTATGGAGTCAGATGATAGTAGGATGGGGGGCGAAGCGGAAGTAAACACTAACAATGAAAGTAATAATAATGATCAGTTAATGGGAATGATGCAGTTAATGTTAAGTAAGATAGAGGACAGTAAAACTGAAATAAAAAGTGAATTGGAACAGATTAAAATAGATGCAGAACAAACTAAATCTGAGCTTAAAGGTGAATTGGAACAAATTAAAACAGATGTAGAACAAACTAACACTAAAATTGAGAATATTAAATATGAACTTAAAGAACAGTTAGAGCAAACTAAAGCTGAATTAAGCAGGGAGATGAGGGAAAATAAGGAGGAAGCGAATCGAAGAATGGACGAACACAGTAGGCAGTTACGCGATCTGGTGGTAAAAAATGAACATTTTAATAAGCGATTAGAGGACCAGAAAAGTGAATATGAACGGCGAGGGAAAGAGGTAGAAGAAAAGTTTGCGGGGCAGAGAAGTGAATTCCTGGAATTAATGGGGAAGGAAAACAACTCTACTAAGGAGGAAGTAATGAGGCAGGTCACTAGTATTGATAAGAGAGTTGAGACTCAAAGAGGGGAAATACGGATATTTAAAGACCACGTTCAACAAGAGATTGACACGGTAAAGCTTAGAATAGAAGATGAGACCCGGGCAAGTGAAGAAAGGTTTGCGATAGCTGAAGAGAATAAGATTGAAATTAGGACATTGAAAGAGAAGCAGGTTAATTTGGAGAGAGAAATTGATAGGAGAGACAGAGATGTAGAATGCCGGATAGAGAAAGCAGAAAATAAGTTAAAACAGGTGGCAAAGGATAAACAGGTTTTTACGGGAAGGCAATGTCTAGGAAATAGCTACATTAGGGAAATAGAACTACCTAAGTTTAATGGGAAACAAACGAACCCGCTAGATTTCCTTAAGATGATAGAAAAACGATTTGAAAAGCGTCTAGAGGAAGGGTCTATGGACTGGGAAGACGTTATGGAAAATATTGACCATGCTTTTGTAGGAGAAACACGGTCTTGGTTCATGGTATATAAGCAGACGATGACGAACCTGAAAGAATTCAGAAATAAGTTTAGAGAGAAATTCTGGAATGAAGCGATACAAGCTCGGGAGAGAGAAAGGGTGGTATTTGGGAGGTACAAACAGCATGAAGGAGTCACTATGACCGAGTACTTCCTGGCACATGTCATGATTTGTCAGAACTTAGATGGTATAACCGAGGGGTCTGATGTAGTAAGACTACTTTTAAGACATTTTCCGGACAGGGTGAGAGAAGCGGCCTGTATGCAAAAAGTTGGTACTATTCAGGAGATGGAGAACCTATTAGGCAGTTTTGATGCGTTAGGTAACCTTAGAAGTAGAACGGAGAATATTCAGAACTTTAGTCATCACAACGGAATGAGACATAACGGTAGAACACAGAATCACGAAGCTCGTAATCAGTTCAGACCTCAGCAGAACAGCAGGAGCGGAGCACAGGAATATAGGACAGGAAATTCCCAACGGAGGCCAGAGCAATGTACTAATGAGTCTAACGTCAATACACAAAGGGAAACTTTAAACTAACTAGAGGCTGTAATGTTAGGTCAGAATTCCAGCCTAGTGCGAAGGTAGCGAAGTGTCTTGCCATGAAAGTGTTACCATATGACCTCGATGTTAGAGACGATTTGTTGTATGAACCCGAGCAGAATAATGGAGATTCAAGTAATAAAGTAGTCAATCCCGTTGTTAAATTGAAAGTCTGGGGGGCGTGGGTTAAAGTTTTGATTGATTCTGGTAGCCAAATATCATGTATTAGTTCTCAGTGGTATGAGTCATTAGTGAAACAGGGTATTCATTTGGAGGAAATGCCTGTTAAGTCTACTTTTATCATTACGGCTGTTGGTAAGAAGTCTATGCAAATTTGTAAACAAGTAGCTGTCCCGATCTGCATTAATAATTTTATTAGCGTTCAGATATGTTTGGTAATTCCGCATTTAATATTTGATCTTATCTTGGGATCTGACTGGTTAACGTTAAAATTGGCTCAGTTAAATTACAATGATCTAGTGCTAAATTTGAGGTGGAATAATGAGGATATCAAAGTCAAGTTTGAGGAGGAAATTCAGAGGAAAACGGAAGTTAGTACAGTGTGGAGAATGAGAGAGGTTTCTAAAGTAAATGAAGAGGCTAGTGAGGGCCTGAAGTTGTGTCAGTTGTGGATTAATGAGGATAAAAGATGTGGCTTGAAAGAAGCCGTAAGTAGAAGTGAAGTAAATGAAATCCAGAAGGACAAGTTATTTGAAGTGTTGTGTGAACACGTGGAGATTTTCTCCGAGAAACCTGGTGTTACCCATCTGTATGAACATTCTTTTTCTGTGCTGGATAAAACTCCATTCAGCGGACCGCGGTATCCGATACCACACAAATATGCAAAAGCCGTAGAGGATCAAATTCAAGCTATGTTAGCAGACGATGTGATTGAATTATCAAACAGTCAATATATTAATCCCTTAATTGTCGTGCCTAAGTCTGATGGATCAATACGTTTGTGTATTGAATGCGAGAGCGTAGTGAGAGTGTTAGGTTTGCCTGAGGAACCGCCTCGTAATGCTGAATTTTACGTCCGAATGGCACGGGAGAACCTGATTAAATCTGGAGATAAACGTAAAAGGCAACAGAAACGTAAAGTACTGGATAACTTTGAGGTAGGTGATATGGTTTTGGTGAGAGTTCCCATGTTGTCAAACAGTGAGGATAAGGTGACTAAGAAATTTTTTCTGTTATATCAAGGCCCTTATAAAGTACATCGTAAACTAGGACCCTGTGCTTACAAGTTAGCGGATGGCGAGAGCGTAATGAATGGTTCATATAACATTAGTAGCTTACGGAGATACCTGTCGTGTGAAGTGGCTGAACCGGATTGTGAGATATAGGTCAGTAACTCGGGGAAGTTGCTACTTGTTATGTCAGACCACGAGTGGATGAGTTCACGTCTCTATTGTGGTGGTATTTCCTAGTTGTGTTTGTAAACAAGAGAGGTGTTTGTGTAGCGGTAGAATTACGCTCGTTCATTGACGATCGATCATCTGTTTTCCGTATGTGAGGCCATGAAATTTTATATATTTGTTTTCTGAGATGTTACAGAAGGCTAATTAAAGCTGACGACGGCAAATAATTAATTTTTCCGTATGTGCATTTCTAACTTGCAATAATTTTACCGTGAGCTTAAATCACGTGTGTATTCGAGTGAAGTGTACTACATCCTGCTTCAAGATAAGGTTGAAACATTCGAAAGAGTGATAAAAGTGTAAATTGTTTGTATCATGTGTTTTCCATGTTTTTAATGTAAGAAATTGGAAGAGAACGTGTTATTGCTATCTAGCAAAGAATGTCGGAGAGATGGGGAGTAAAAGGACAGATAGACACTCGGCAGAGTCTGTAATCTGAAATTGTATATATATTATGTTATATTTTCTAGGATAATCTTGTTTTTTTTACAAAAGTGAAAAGTTGCTCATGTTGGGCATAATTTAGCTATACCTCAAGATGAACTAATATAACAGACAGTCGCAATGGTAAGCAGTCTAAGAGAGATATGATGGAAAGAGTGAGATATAATTAATTGTATGAAAATAATGTCGCTCGTTATGGGCAGGTAATAGAGGTATTTCAAGTCAATGTGGGAGTAAGTGTATGAGTTCTCAACTCATGTGATATTTGTTAAGAACTCATGGGGGCGTATGTAACGTTCCAGACGTTACAGTGTAATTATGTTAATTTTATTATGTGTAATTAATTCAAGAATTTAACGTCATGATATTTATTTTGGTATGTAATTGTATTATAATTCATGTTTAATCATTTGCTCACTATCATTTCATTACTTTGTAACTACTACTTGTAAACGAGGGCTGAATATTCTAATATTCACTTAGATTCTTGCGACATTTGTTTAAAATTAACTTGCAGTAGATTTCCGCTATCTTGCCACATCACCGAGGAAGGAGAAAGGACAGATTTAGACACCAAGTTCTGGGAAAGCGAGCACGTGTTCACGCGTCCTAACGTAAGCTACCGTATTTCGACCAGAATTATTCAAACTATTCAACGCCTATATTTTGAAAGGAGCGTCATGTTGCCATGGATAATGAGTGAATGGACCAATAGAAGAACAGTTAATATCAGAGTTAAGACCCGTCAACTCTAATATCTGGAGTGGGGAGAGACATGTCATCTGATTGGACCACGTGTTGCGACCTGTAATTAGTGCCATTGAAGGTTATAAAAGGGCATGCTGGAGCTCTTGGCTGCATCTCTTCTTATATCTTGCATCTCTTCTTGATCTCTACTACGGGACTCGGCTGCATTCTACTTGATCTTCTTCGTTTGATTCTACGTTAGTATTTTACTTCATTACCACGACGTGGTACTTAGAAATTCCGAATGAGGGGTGTATAGCCACTCTCATCAGGAAGTACGTACAGCTCGGCTACAAGACCGGTTTGAACCAGTCTAAGTCAATAGGTAGTATTAATCTAGATAGAAATGAAACTTCAGAGAACATTTTCAGTAAAGTTGGAAGGATTCTTAATTGAGTATCCTCTCCAAATAACCCAAGGTGGTTCTGCTAACTATGACTTAGGGCTTATCTCCAATATACGGGATAAAGCATAATAGGGAGTGTTAGTTTTGAAGTCATCTTCCAATTAGTGGTGGGTGCAATTTGCAAGGCAGGAATGGTACTTCGCTGCAGATGAAGAGATATCAAAGACGACCGATGATGTTCCAGCTACAAGGAGGGAAGCCTTCCAAGGACCAGCAGAACAAGACTACATGGTGAGCAAGCGAGTTAAAGATATTGCAAGTTTTCGCGAAGTAGAGTCATTCAATTTTTTGTTAAATTCATTTTCTATTTTTAATTCAGTTCTCGTTAAACCGTCGTCATTTATATTAAATATAATAAATAGTATTTTTCTTGTTCACTTTAATCAATCTGACTTAATTAGCCTTTTGATTTTTAATTCTCCTGCTTAATGATTAGTGCACTATCACCCCACCCCTGTGATAAGAGTCCGTCCAAGCTTGATTATAAATTTTATTTTTAAGTCTTCAACTTAAAGATTGGCGCCCTTAGCTTGAATGGTTGCATTTCTCATTTGATGATTATTCTCCGAGTGGGGAAGTCACAACACTATTAGGTTTGCGAGGGCTAGGGAGTCTTTCATTTTCATGCCCTTCGCGGCCCTTGTCTTCCTTTGGCCGATACCTTCATTTTTCAAAGTGTCGGACCCCTTCCATTTTTCCCTCTGATTAGTGTTATATAGAGGATGGTTGCCTAGTTGTACTTCCTCTTAAAGCAATAATCACCTCCACCACCACCATATAAAGAGAAGAACGAGAATATTGTAACGTGAAATACCAGATAGCAGAGAATGATATTTGTAAGGCATACGTGTAAAACATTTTTAATTTTTCGGATGCACTGAAGGTATATTTACCGGTGTCATCTGCGATGAAAGGATGCCTCAGATTAAAAAGAAAAACCCACACATTTACAGTAGCATGGTGCACCCAACAGACATTTATGGGGCAGAATGTCGTCCAATGGAGAAAAAAAAAAACATGAACAGGCTCTTCATAGCATGGAGATGAAGATGCTTCGATGGACTCTCAGTGTGACTTGTTGTAACAACGTGAGATATGCAGACGTTCGGCAAAGATTTGGCACTGCTACAATTGTGAGAAAAGTGAGGGATGCTCGTTGCCGCTGGTATGGTCACGTAATGAGAAGGCAGGGCTACTCAAACAGCTCTCCGATTAGACCCGAGTGGAAGACGACCACGTGGAAGACTGTTAAAACTGTGGACCGATAACATCCAGATCGTCACGCGCAACGTTGGCTTGAAACCTGAATATATTTTAGCAACATACCGAGATAGAGGAGATATAGCAAAACAGTGGTCCCCGTATGTTGGAATAAATCTAGGAAAGATAGAGACAAAGAGAGAGAGTGTAGGTACTGTAGTGGTGTAGGAGTGACGTAAAATGCGGTACTTTTTTGGAACAATATATTGCCTTGCTTCTGTTTGCTGTGAGTTTCTCCAGTCGCAAGGTCAAGCGACCTGTTCTGACGAACACAACACACCAGGACGAAGGTCAGATTAGCAGCACACAAACTGATTATTGCAAGACTGACAATTGGACGTGGTCTGTCGGTGGACTGCAAGCAATGGAATTTATCTACAAACGAGTTGGCAGATATGGTGCTTATTTACGGAGGAGCACATCGCAATTCAGAAGCTGCCGTCTGTACAGAGAACGATTTTCTGATCGCCACTCATCCATCAGGCGAACGTTGGTTGCTGCGTGGAGGGAGTACGCGATACTGGTTGTGTGACAATTCAACAGCACCCAGAGAGAAGCACGCTAAGTGTTACGCGCGGTTTTGATGTGTCCCAGTGGACTGTGCAAAGTGGAAAGTGTCTGCAGTAGAGGAATTTCCAAAAAGCCAGGAATTATGTACGAAGTTTCTAAACGAAGTGTTCCAACAGCCATTTATTTCCTTCCGAGTGCAAGAGGCTGACAAAGCTTGTTTCACGAGGAATGAGGTATCAAATTTCCATGATACCCATAATATAGTTGTCCTTAAACGACATATGATTCGAAAGGGACATTTGTACCGGATATTTGCAGTAAATTTGTAGGCCGGTATAATTGGTTATTTCCTCACTAGGTCACACACATTACCCATGCGTCTGACAGGTCAGAATTACCTAACGCTCCTCAGAGATAAATGAATGACCGGCGTATCTTGAGAATGAACATCAGCAAGCACTTTCTTCATGATGGTACGTGCATACGTCGACCGTACATTTCCATGCCTTTAGATAGGTCACAGTGGACCAATTATGTGACCAGTTCGGTCTCCTGATTTAAATCCTCTGAATTTTTATGTATGTGGTCATACCAAGAGTCTGGTTAATACGAGTGAAACTGTCAGGGCTTCAATGGTGGAGTAATGTGACGTTAATGGTGAAGCATCTATTCCCAAAATAATTGATTCTTTCATACAGTGTTAGTGGAACGGAATAAGACCTAGGTAATGATTGTTAGAATCAGTTCTTAATGATTTCGATGGAAGAGGTATTGAAATAGGAATAGTCCAAGTGTTAGCTGGAAATTGAGAGTTGAGGAGGTGTTTTTTGCATTTAAATAGGCGCGCAGACATAAAATTAGGCGTAAAGTCTATCAGAATATTCAAAGTTCAACGTGAGGCTGGTTTTCATTCAAACGAAAAACTCTTCACTTGTTTACCAAAGAGAAATATAAGGTCCAGGAATATGTAATGAATCACTGAGATAGGTAATTGCTATCCGTGATTTTTAATTCCAGAGAACATTAGTGTACATTTTTTACTCTACAGTGAGATACTGTATGTGATCATTTGTAATACGACATCACCTTCAAAATATTTCATGAAAAATGATTCTTAGTGTGGTGTAGTCTCCAATTACGGTATTACCTCCAGCAATCGAATCAGCAACAATGAAAGCGCCCTGAACTAAAAATTTCGTATCCTAAATCATCACATTTAATGGAAAAAGTCATGCAATCTGAAATATTAACAATGCCATGAGGTAATTCGGTAGATTATTCAGGTGATGCTCTGTTAGTTGATGTGCGCCCAAATTCTAGGCCAATTTAATGAAAAACATACACATACCAGAACTAACTATACAGAATGGAAGTCATCAGAATTCACGCACTCAGTACTGTATTTTCACGTGGCTGCTTAACAGGACAGCACTCTTTTTAGGATGGAAAGGTTTAATATTCAAACCCGTTTTGATGAAACACTCCTTGCAACCTTGAATATGGATTTGTAGCTGATCTATGCTCATTCGAATGATTTAAATTATAATAATGCCGCTTTTTACTGCGTCAAACCTCTGAGACGTTGTTGTCATTATAGACTTGGTGTTGGCACTGTAATAACCCCAGCTGTGTCATTAATTTAAAGATGATTGGAAGATCCGGAAGAGGGTGTAATCTATATAAAAATGTCTTTTATTTTATATTTTTTATTTATGTCATATATTTGCATTTTTGTATTTATATTCTTCAGCTTCTGGTGTATAATGAAAGAGAACATGGTAAAAGCCATGGTCTTCAAAATGCAAAATGTACAAGATAGATCGACATTATAAATACTCTAAGTGCCACTTGCAAAAATATATGGTTAAGGATATCTAAAATTAATGCATATGTAACATATCTAATGTCCTCCTAAAATCACTATGAGCTACAACAATTTTATTAGTTTTAGTAACTCTCAAAGTGTGCACAAGCTATATATCCTGGATGTTTGAGAAATCTAAAGGGGCTAAATTCCTACCTGTGGTGTTCAGTGTTCTGGTGCGCAACTTAGGGTGAGTGGAGTTATGTGTTTCGATTAGTATACATGCATAAAGAAATGTGATTCCAGAAGTGTTTGTACAGTTAGTATCGCAAGTAAAAGTTTGGAAGTAGGAAAGCTAAGTAACACATGCAAGGATAATCAGCAAGGCATATTCTACATATAAGAATGAACGGACCACCAACAATACTACTATCAACTCAGAAAGTCCCCTAATGGCAGATTTCAGTGGAATTTACATCATTTTTAACTAGTGATAGACTTATGCAACTTTTCAAATTCCTAATCATGGGAGGGAAGTTCCTTGATTTTGAAGTGACCTCTCGAAATTTTATTAGCACAAGGATTTTGACGTTTCCAGAGTTTGTCTATATGAAGGTAGATCGTGATAAATCACGTTTCTGAAGTAAAAGTAAACATTCCTGGACCGAGCGAATGGCTGCGAAGTTTGCGTCACGCATCTGTCAGCTTTCATTCAGGAGATAGTGGGTTAGAAGCCCCTCTGTCGGCATCCCCGAAGATGGTCTTCCGTGGTTTCCTATTTTCACAACAGACGAATGCCGGGGCTGTATCTCAATCAAAGCCGCGGTCGCTTCCTTCCCACTCCTAGCCACTTCCTCTTCCATTGTAACCATAAGTCCTATATGCGTCGGTGCGACGTAAAGCAAATCAGTTGTAAAATATTCCTTGATCTTAAAGCAAAGCAAAGTCTTCTCCGTACAGGCCATGGAGGCCCTGGGAGTGGTGGAAGGTAAAGGCTTTCACTATTCGTAACCTCGACACTTGATGGTGTAGAGTGGTTGGCTCTACGCCCGGCCGCCTTTGCCCCCCAGGAATTAACCTGGTGCTCATTTTTGGTGTAGGCTGAGTGAACCTCAGGGCCATCTGCACCTCTGGAAGTGGAATTTCATTTCTTAAATTTTACGACTTCCTGACGGGGATTCGAACCCACGTCCTTCCGGGCGAACCGAGTACGCCTTTACCGTCTCGGCCATGCAGCCCCTCCTCGATATTAAAGAGGGTAATTTAAAATGTTTGTAATAGGGAAAAGTCGTAGTGTTGGTGACATAGTTTATGTCGATTTGGAGTTGCTACCTGATCATCATAAATTACTGCAGATTTAATTTCCATATTACCTTGATGAAAGGCAGGAAATTCTATGTTGATATGTCTGCAAAATAAAACAGAACTAATTCTCTTCAGTAAAGTTTTATTTTAGCGGAAATATAGTAAAAGGAAATAAAGGCTATGTAGCAAACACCGTAAAAACGTTTTAAATTGAGATTGCAATTTACATGAGTGCATTATTACCAGTGTAATAAATACCTCATGGGGAAATTTCAATATGCTCTCTGATTTATTTTACTGTGGACACTGCCCTTTGGTTCATAAGCCCTTTCTGGAACAAAGGGACTGTCTCTTGAAAATCATCTCTAGTATGTTTTGGTGAACACCATAGCAATATCAAATCCACAAATGTGCTAAGTACTTTCATGATTATTCTATGTTGCCTTATGTCATAATTTATGGAACTAAATAAGGTTTTCTTAATTACCGTACCTCAGAGTGAATCTTTTGGCACTTAGCCCATTTGAAATTTCCACCCTACTTTATAATTAACTAAAAATAATCACATCAGTGCAGACATAACAGGATATAAACTCGACTTCATAGTAATTAAGTTCTAGAAAGATAGCCAAGACTCTTGCATTAAGGAAAACGGACGATAACGACAACAGCAACAACAATTGATTAGCTAATCTTTGTCACAATAGTAGTGTTAGTATATACTGTAGAATAAGGGAACACAACTAAATGTCATCAATTTGAACAACAATTACACTGCGTTAATGAACATAATGACCTTATATTTAAAAATATTTACTTTACCTAATTATTAATTGACTGTGAAAAGGATATACCTGTATATACATCTTATAGAGCAAATAGTTAATAAGAAAATCAACATTCACTCTGGCGGTATGAATAATCTTTAAAGCGTAGTACATGACAAAGAGCATTTCAAGCATTGTATACAGTTAAGCCAAAGAAAATTAAAATATCGATATAAAAAAAGAATTACACTTGAACTGAAATCACCTCTGACTCAGTTGAAAAGAGTTTATGTTGAAACTCGTTAAACAGATCATAGAGAATTAAGTGAATACTATATCTCACCGCCAAACTTTCGTAGCCTAGATGCTAGGCTTCTTTAAACAACAAGCATCATCATTAGCAAACTTTTGTAGTAATTTTGTAATATTTTAAAGGAGTTTTAGAGAAGAAAATTCTGCATTATAATTCAGAAAAATGTCGCCTGAAAGGAAATACATATTTCGAACTATTTCAGTTATTGCAGGGTATCTTAATTGCTATAGCTACTCTCCAAGCTACAGTGATCTAATGTCGAAATCTGCAACCCAAGATCTCTGCTTAAAACCAAGATGAAATAATCGGATTCATGACGGACGGAAAGAGTCTATTCAGCGCTCCGTATCTTAACGTCATCTTCTTTCCCACAACTTGTGGAGCCACAGGTGCGAACTGTGTCCCACATGTGGCCTGTTTACGGCGGGATGCCCTTCCCGACGCCAACTCTATATGGAGGGATGTACTATTGCCTGTTTCTGTGGCGGTTGGTAAGGTGGTGTGTACTTTGAGTATGAAGAGAAGAGTGTTGGGTAAAACACAAACAACCAGTCCCCGAGCCAAATGAACTAATCGCGCGCGATTAAAATCTCTGACCCGGCCAGGAATAGAACCCAGGACCCTCTGAACCGAAGGCCCCAACGATGACCATTCAGCAAAGGAGTTGGATGCTCCATATCTTAAAATGTCGGCTTGTAAAATATTTTGTGTAATACATCAGTGTTTTTTGTTCTTCTTTTCGTTTTCTTCTTCATTCCGTTTCCCTGGAAACATCAGGCTTGCGACAGTCAATGCTTCTCCTTGACTCTCGGGGTGTCCACAGTGCTAGAGATTACTTCTCATCACATGAGCCGCTCATTGCAGTTGAACCTTGCCAGTCACTTAACCACATCTCGGATTTTCCTTCTCAATTTGCTTTACGTCACACCGACACGGATATGTCCTACAGCGACGATGGTAAATTATAGCAAAGGGCTAGGAGTGAGAAGGAAGCGACCGTGGCCTCAATTAAGGCACAGACCCAGCATTTTCCTGATGTGAAAATTGGAAACTACGAAAAGCTATCTTCAGTGCTGCCGAGAGCAGGGTTCGAACCCACTGTCTACCGAATGCAAGCTGATAGCTACGAGACCTAAACCGCGCAGCCACCCGCTCGATTCTGGGGATCCAATAGCCACTTTAACTTTGAGACGCTCCCGATTAGCCTTTTGGCGGTCAGCAATGGCGATTTTGGAGCTTTCGCAATTCTCACAAGCCGCTCTATAGTTTTGAATGCGTTTTCGAAACTTTTGAAGCCATTTGTTGTAACGTGTCGTGACGTTGTGCGAAAGACGACATCTCACATGAGGCGCTATCACGCTGGATTTCGACAGCTTCACTAATTACTGGCCGTGCTGCACGGCGATTGTAATACCTCAAGATGACGGAGATCATCCGATGACGTCACATCGAAGTCGGACCTTGGTTACAGGATTCATTGGGCGTTTTTCATTACAACGACATATTGAGCATGGTCGTCGCGCGTATTGTTTACTAATTGTTCCAATTTTAAAATGTTACTGTTTTCGAGTACGTTTCTGAAACTATAAACATACACTTATGTTCATAAAAAAGGAGAACACCTTGAAAGAGTAGAGATGGGAATCATATTCATACGACATGTTCACTACTATGTTATGCAAAAACGAATAGCATTTCAGTCATCTAGGCTCAGCATGTGTCCTGTTGCCAAGTAGGCACTGCGTCCTCCATGGGCACTGATAACTTGTTCCATACATGATGGCATTGACGCGTATAAGGCGCGAATGGAGTCGTGGGGTATAACCATCCATGTTGTATTCACCTGGTTCCACAGTTCATCTTTGGTGGTTGGCATGGGGTCACAGCGCCGCACCCGTCGTTTCACCATATCCCACACATTTTCCATTGGGGAAAAGTCCGGTGATCGGGTGGGCCAGGGCAACGTCTGACATCCTGTGACAACAAGAAGGCACGTGTTCGTGCAGAAACATGTAGTCGTGCATTATCTGTCAAAATCCTTCTCTTATTGGACAAGCTTTAGTGTTTACAGTGGACTGTATTTTCTGGTCGGAGCTAGATCAACTTTGTTACTTTCCATTACCTGTCTCAGTCTCATCCTTGACTTTGACAATATTAAAGTGACTGAGGTATGAGATATGCTAGCAATGCCGTTCCTTATGCAGCCAGTCCCTGTTATGAATGATGTAAAAATGCCGTTCAAGGGGTCGGTTGGTGTGTGCATTTAAGTATGCTTAGCGGACTGATAATTATGTAATAGCAACTTCCGGATCGGTGAGGAAAAGGAACTAGAGACTTCCTCGCTCCTCATTTCCCTAGTATTCCTCTTCACTGACACCTAGGATATCTAAGGAAGCTCATGGCGGAGCTTTTGAGGATTAAACCAGCCTTCTGAGTGAATACTGAAAGAAAATAATAATAATAATAATTTTACCGACATTTTAATTTGTCTGAGGAGTCAATAGAAGTAGGAATTTCACCTTTTAAACTGGTTCTTTAACGAAGCAGTTGCTGCACTGTAATGCGTATCCAACATTTAAGCATACAGTATTTACTTGTAATTAGACTGTGCTAGATTTCCATTTCTGATCTTGGGGTGTGGGAAGCAACCCCAGTGTCGGTAATTCTGAAGATGGTTTGCCATGGTTTTTCATTTTGCACATCTTTAAGTTCCTGGACTGTACATTAATTAAAACCACGGCTGGTGCCTTCCCAATTCTAGCTAATTTTTTCATTCCTCTGATCATCTACCTTTAACTTTGCTACGAAGCTTGCACGATGTTCTTTGTGCCGTGCACTGGTGGAGATAGATTACCATCATCTCAGGCTAGTGCAGCAGGTTGCGTGTACGAGGTAACGCTAACTGCTAATGCAGCTGAATCCTGTTCTGAAGTGCAATAAATTAGGTCAGGAAACTTCGAGAGTTCTTCCCTATGGCACGCATCTAGACTGCTGTTTTAGGTTGGGAAATGAAGAGAAATAGACAAAAATTAAGACCAGCCCGTACAGCCTGAACGATGGAAAGTATTACAAGAAAATTCAACACTGCCTGGATATATATATATTTACAATCTGCTTTATGTCGCACATGATGGGATAGGAAAGGCCTAGGAGTGGGAAGGAAGCGCTCGTGGCCTTAATTAAAGTACAGTCCAACATTTTCCTGGTGTGAATATGGGAAACCACGGAAAAACATCTTCAAGGCTGCTGACAGTGGGGTTCAAACCCACTATCTTCCGGATGCAGGCTCACAACTGCGTGCCGTAACCGCACGGTCAAATAGCCTGGTTTTATTGTGACACAGTGGTTGGTTATCTCTCGCCGTAGATTAGTGGTAAAGTGATAAGCTTGGCGTTCATCCGACAAAATTAATTAAAATTCAGACATAGATCATCCAATTATTATTATTATTATTATTATTATTATTATTATTATTCATTGGTTACTTAATACTTAGTTACCTTCTGGCGTAGGCTGCCACTCCCAAACTGGAAGCCTCGATTTAAAATATTTCGTCTTCCTGGCCAGACGTCGAATTTAAATTTTTCTGGGTGAACCAAGCCCTACTTTACCACCACATACAGGCAAGGAAATGAAGCAGAGACGTTTTAGGTGTATTATGCTGGAATAATTATTAAATGATACTCTGTGGAATTTTGTCAACACTCATGGCACCACTCCATAATTAGAGTAGTTTTATTATATTGCTCAACTAGAAGGGGACAGTAAGGGCCATGTTCTTCTGAGAGAAACCGACTGTAGGTAATGAACAGTGGAAATGGAAAGTATTATACCACGAAGTACCACTTCGATATTTATCAAACATTATAGAGATGTTCATCGCATAACGTATTTAATGATTAAACTTCCCGTCCGTTCACAACTGCCCGTCATCATCATCATCATCATCATCATCATCATCTGTATGAGGTAAGACCCTCATGGGCACGAATACACTCTTGTATTCGTTGTGACGTGGAAGCAAACATCCTCCGAACGTCATCTTTAGGGACTTCTTGCCATGCCTGCTGTGTCAATTCACAAATATTGCTGGCTCGAGGCTGGTAGAGCTGTATACGTCTCCTCATCACATCCCAGACGTGCTCTACGGGTAACAATTCAGGGGACCGGGCAGGCCATTTAAGGATCCGTACATTCGTCAGGATGTGTCTGGTGTGAACTGCAGTTTTGGGTTCTTGCATTATCCTGCTGGAATATGCCATTTGACACCCTCGTCATGAAGGGTATGACGACAGGATTTACAATTCTTGCCACATACTGGCGAGCATTTAGTCTTCCTTCAACAAGCACCAATTCCGTCCTGTTGTCATTTATTTATTTATTTATTTATTTATTTATTTATTTATTTATTTATTTATTTATTTATTTATTGTGAACATAACAGGTCATGAGTCCCAATTACAACGTTCACGACAATTGTTCGAATTTTTCCCCACACCATGATTCCAGGAGAGGTATGCACCTCGATAAACGCTGCTTACTGTGACCTTTCGTCAGGTCGTCACGGACATGTTCACGTCGATCTGACCGCCACAAACAGAAGCGAGACCATCGCTGAACACCACAGAATACCACTCTATGTCCCAGTTGAATCTGGCTCTACACCATGTAAGTGTTGTCTGTGGTTTGGTGTCAGCGGTAAACAACGCATGGCAATTCGAGATCACAACCCAGCTTCCAGTAATCTGTCCCCTGCGGTTCGTGGTGACACTCTGCCTGTAACCTCTGCCCAGATTTCAGCTGTTGTTATCCGTCTGTCCGTCAGAGCCGGCCGACGAATCGTACGCTCTTGTCGTAGTGTAGTCTTTCTGGAAGGACCCGTGCCTGCTCGTCGTGCCACGCTGTTGGTCTGAGCCCATCTCGTCACTACTCTTTCTGCAGTCATTACGCTACAGCCAACTGATCACGCAATCTGTCATTATGATGCCACCATTACCCCCATGCCAATGATTCGAACTTTCACAAAGTCCGACAGATGGCGATAAGCTGCCCTACCACGTCCTCTAGGCATGCTATGTTGCGATCTCTACTTGAAAAGAGACAATAACGTTGGACACACCCAACAGCCATCACCATCACCCCACGACCATATTCAGGAATGGCGCTTTTCTGTACTAACAACTAGGTCGTAAGAGGATGAAATTTTAATCAATGTATCTTACATGTTTGGAAATACTGGGGTATCAGTTTGGTGGCATTCGGTCAATGTGTTCATGGTGTAATACACTAGTGTCCAAAAGTTAAGCATAAGTTACGATTAAGTAACAGGAAATAGACCGCAAATCGTACGACATATAAACCTACCAATTTTACGTGTTCGCTCTGTATAGTAAAGGAGTGTTCCCTGCTTTGACTAGCGGCGTAACCGCAAGGTACCAGTGCCTGCGCCCCATACTCCCTCTGTCGTGTTTGCCCTGTTATAGTGTGCGGAGTGTAGCCTCGTGGTGAACGTGACAACATAATGGCACAATGACGCCATTTCGACCCCGTTTTGCAGGGTACAATACTCGGCCGCCTGGAAGCAGGCCAGACACAGATCGAAGTCGCCGTATCCTTGAATGTGCCACAAAGTGTCATTTCCAGGCTTTGGACACGATATCGAGACTCAGGAGATGTTAGTCGTAGGCTGGTACCAGGTCGACCAAGAGTAACCACCTCTCAGCAGGACCGATACCTGGCCTTAACCGCCCGACGAAATCGGAGTGTACCTCAAGACAATTGTCGGCGGAGCTTGCAGCCATCTCATGGGTTTCCGTTTTCCGGCAAACTGTGTACCGGAGGCCCAAACAGCAGGTCTGGTTCTCCGACGTCCAGCAGTGTGCGTCCCGCTATCTCCAGCACAGAGACGGCCCCGTTTACTGTGCAACCGTCAACATAGAAACTGGACCATGAATGAATGGAGGCATGTGCTCTTCACAGATGAATCCGCTTCAGTTTTCAGAACGATTCCCTTTGCACATTAATCTGGAGAGAACCGGGTAGCCGATAGAACCACAGGAACATCGTGGAACGGGACCAATATGGTGGTGGTGGCGTCATGGTGTGGGGCGGCATCATGTTCAATGGCCGTACGGACCTGCACATCTTCATGTGTGGTCCAAGGAACACTATTAACGCTCGGAAATACAGAGATGAAGTACTGAGAACACATGTTCAATTCTTCAGAGGTGCGGTTGATCCAGATTTCCTCTTAATGGACGATAATGTTCGACCACACCGCGCTGCTCTGGTGGATGAATTTCCGGATTGGGAAGGCATTCATCGCATGGACTGGCCAGCGATGTCTCCGGATCTGAATCCTATAGAACATGCATGGGATGCATTGGGGAGGCGAATTGCATCCCGTCAGGACTCTCCAAGATCTTCGCATTGCCGTTTGGAGGAATGGGACTGACTGCCACAAGGGCTCTTGGACCATCTGATAGAGAGCATGCCATGTCGCTGCGAAGCATGTGTGGCCCTATTAACAGCATATTTGGTTGTGGAAGGCATTGCCAAGTTTTGCTACTTCTTGTCAAAGGTGTACCTTAGGTATTAGAACTTTTCTGGCACTGTTTTCTTGGACAAGTTGTGCGACATATGGTGTGTGATTCAGCTTCCGTTTGTTCAGCAATCCGTCTTACATTCCTATCAGGCGGTATGGCCTCGTTTAGTGATTGTGCTTAACTTTTGGATACTAGTGTACTTTCCATTTCTGCTACTGTATAATCAGCGTGATGACTTCCTCAGCCGTATTGCTCGGCTTTATTACAGAGTCCGCTAGCAGTCGTATCATCACACGAGGCTGAATGGATCCCGTTACAGCCCATAGTCCAGAATTAAAATCCTTGGTCGAGCTATCCCACCACCATAGAGCTGGCGTCTCCTAACGACAGCTGGGAATATTTCTCGCGTGTGTACACCCCTGCCGATCTTAGTTGAGGTCAGTAGCAAATGTGAAACGTATGTTTAATCTTTCTGACACGTTCAAGAACTCCTGAGGGATACAATTCTGACATGCCGTGTCTTTACACTTACACCGTATTAGATGAAGACCAGTACTAGGCCTCTCCAGAGGCTATACGCCGTATTATTATTTAAATATACAGCAATTCAAAGGTCACTGGACAAATATAATAATAATAATAATAATAATAATAATAATAATAATAATAATAATAATAATAATAATAATAATAATAATTTTATTGTTCCGTGAATTGTGTGGAGCGCAGAAGTGAGAGAAGTTGCGGGTGTGAATGGGTGTATATATACAAGACGGAAGAAATTTATATTTCTTCTTTATATCTTTTGTTTCTGCTCAAATTTTAAGCAGGGTTAGAAAATAACAATTAATCGGGTACAAGAGCTTATCTCGTAAGCTTGAGTAACAATTTTAGTGAGGTCTAAAATAATCAGATAACAATAATTTAACAATGTGAGCTTGAAGCTCCCTAAATACAAAATTTTACATGAGCACTACTGCTCGTTTCAACTAACAGTCAAGGAGACAGATCTCCCAAAGTTTACACCAGTAGGACGAGCGTCTTTACACAATTACTTCATAGGAGACTATTCTCCGAAATTAGAAGTTCCAGGCCTATTAAGGCACCTACCCACATGCTCAACAGTCTGATTTACCTTAAAAGTAAAAGAATTAAATTGTGTATCAAGGATTCCGAAACTGAATTCTTTATTGATTGTTTTTGGTATTCTAAAGTTATCAACACTTATATTTATAAATCTGGGCGGAAGATTTTTCGCTGAAGTTTCCTTTCTTGCTTTTTAAATCTTCGAATAATGATCTACCACTCATGATTAAGTTTTCCGATGCACATAATTTTTTGGGTTTGATTACTATATTATAATGCCTTAGTTTTGCTTTCCTAGATACTGATTTTTTATTATATGAATTCTAGGTGATTTGGTAGGCTTTTTACAATTTAGAGATTCTCTCTTTATTTGCCTCAGGATTTAACTCATAGGGTTGAATGAATTCTCCTAGGTATTTAAAATTATTATAGTAATAAAAATTATTATTATTATTCCTGTTAATATTCTCAATTACTAAGAAAATATTCCGTAAAAATAATTATAAATATCACTGAAATCATCTTGTCCCCCTCTCCTCTTCAACGTACACTCCACGATCACCTGTAGGGATGAGAACGGGGTGAGAACAATTTAAAATCTATTACCGTATTCTCAAGGTTATTATGAGAGTTTCCCCTCTCTTATAGTCTCCGTTTAATAATTGAATCTGTCACGAATTTAAGACGGAATGCACTCACTTCAGAAAATTCACATGACAAAAGAAGAATGTAAAATCTCACGGTCGTACTGGAAGCAATTTCTTTTGTACGTTTTACTTAAACACCATGTTAAGGTTGAGATATCTCCCGGCGTGAGGAGAAAATGGAGAAGAAAGGTGAGCGATATAAATTATAGATAGAGCTATTGAAGTTACAGAAACAGAAATACTGGCTGTAGTTGGGAAGCAAGCGACCTTGTGCATGCAGCCGTTTTATATAAGAAGAATGTATAATGAGGATTCAAATACAGCATGTTATTCTCCAACCCTTTTTTCTACACCCCATGTTCTTCAACACAACCTCTGTTCAATGCTACGGTCTTACGCCACCGCAATGTGAGGGCCTGTATGGCTGCATGGTACCACTCGACTGGTGGATGTCAGAGCCAACGTCGTGCTGAATCGATAACTTCCCCACCATCCACGTAGTGCTTCCCGCTGAGTTCATCCTTCATTGGGCCAAACCGATGGAAGTCAGAAGGCGCGAGATCTGGGCTGTAGGATGGATGAGGAAGAACAGTCCACTGAAGTTTTGTGAGCTCCTGTCGGGTGCGCAGACTTGTGTGAAGTCTTGCTTGCGTTGTCGTGGAAAAGGCTCACTGTGATTTTGTCCACTGCGAAGTCTCTGTAGACATTCTGTAAGCGCCTATGGATGTCGGTGATTCCCTGGTTTTCCACCAAAAGAATCGCAGTAACTGCTCCCTGATTGATACGCCCTTCCGTTACAGACGCCACTTTGAAGGATAGTTATAGCGCTGCTACGTATTGGAAATTAATGAAACTCTACGAGACGAAACGGGAATACTCAAGAATGCTCCAAACAATATTCCAATTCTTTTAAAACGAAATTGGACGAGAAATAAAATGTTTTGCATTACATATTGAACACCCCTCGTAGTTGGACTCTCTCTCCCTCTATACTGAATTGTAGATGTTCTGCTATTAAGAGTTCCGGATTCTATTCCCCATGAGTCGAGAGATTTTGGTTCATTTTTGCGGATGAGGGTTGGCTTATCGTTTCCTCTCTGACATTCCCGCAATTCACACACAGCTCGTGACACCGCTACACTAACACCCAGTTTCCTTCCGAGTGCCGACACCTTCATTAGGGAATCTGTCTTACAAGGGTCATAACCAGCAAAAACGACCATACGGAGTTGTTGTTGTTATTATCAGTCAATGAACCGAATGCAGGCTTTTGAACAGTACATGTATTGCAGAATGTTGAAAATTCCATGGAATAGATGGATCGCGTCTCGTACTAAGAATAGAATAGAATAGAATAGAATAGAATAGAATAGAATAGAATAGAATAGAATAGAATTCTCCTATCCCCTAGTTCCAGATCGCCGGAGACTGGGGAAGAGTATTCATTTTTTTACCATTTATTTATTCGATAGAAGCATTAAATTAACCTTCTTACAATTATTTGGCTATTACTATAAGTGACAGTCAAATAAAAACCGAACACCCACCATAACACACATTCCGCGCGAAAGATGGCAACACTGTTGTTACGTATCAATACTGCCATTGCTGTGGTAGGAGAAATACATAGTGACAACTCACAGGTGCACGCAGTTGTTGGGTTAGGTCTTTGTTGGTGCGCGGACTGGTCTAGTGTGTTAATCCAGCTGTAGAAATGGAGTTAAGCAAAGAAGAGCAGAGAAGTGTGGTTCGTTTTCTGGTACCTGAGGGTGATGAAGTACGAGAAACTCATCGTCGAATGTCTGCTGTGTATGGCGAACACTGCATGTCCATGACGAGTGTAGACAAGTGCCATAGGAGATTCCCAGATGGGCAATCATCACTGCAAGACGATGCGCACCCAGGACAGGTCCATCGAGCCATTACTCCTGATATGATAGGGCGGACTGAGGGCCTTATCCGGGAAAACCGACGAATCACGGAAGAAGAAATACATTCGTGGACGTCGATTTCATTAGGGCGAGGAAGTGCAAGAGTGGGTGCGATTGTGGGTCCGGCAGCGACCTCCCTCTTTCTACAAATCCGAAATTGATCGTCTTGGTAATTACGTTTGAATTAAACCATTCCATGGTCACGCTGTAGCAGGTGTTCAGTTTTAATTTGACTGCATATATTAAGTTATTACATATTATTATAGTTAAAGCTAATAATGTTAATATACATTTGACAAGTTGTCGTTAATGTTTTCTTTCCTTTTAACTTTCTTTTTGTCCTAGATGTAGAACAATGCTACATATTCCACGATAAACATATATATTACCCTTCATTCATTTACTTAGTGCTTTTTTATTTCCTTTTGCCACATATTTTTAAAAAATACAAAATTTGCTATTTTCCCCGGCGTAATCCACTCTTTGTTTAATGATTTAACGATTATATAGAATTCTTTCTCATTCTATTTTTGTTTCATATTCACTTCTCTTTCGTACTCTCAACAGGTGTGCTTCTTCCATTATTTCTCCCCAAAATAAAAGAAAATGATTTTTCGTTATGTTTCCCTCTCTGAACCTGATTTTTATACATCCCATTAGCCATCACGTCTCCCACTAAGAGATAACTGTTTGCGCTGGGAAGTCATAAGTTACGACACTCTCAAAACACAAGAAAGGAACCTATTACGATCATATCGTGGGCTTACAACGAAAATATATTACGTCCAAAATCATGGAATTTCGATACACGTTTAAATGATCGTGAAAATCAGGTTTTCAACTGAAACTTTTCTGCTCATTTGTATTCATTAATAAAGATATTGGGCTACATCTTAATGTAATTACACGTTTTATCACGCTTGTTAATCCTAGTAGAGGCTCTCTCTCTCTCCAGTCGTTCCGCTCATGACTGAGTATCGTGACCTAGGGACTTTGTTGTTTCTTTTATAAGCTGATACCATTCTGTGCGTACTTGCGTTTTCCGGACAGTAACTCTCCATGGTAAGTCCATGATCTCTCTTACTTGATCAACCCATCTTTTTGTGACCCGTCCTCGTGTCCTTGCGCCAGAAACTTTTCCGTGGACAATTAATTTTTCCAGGTTGTCATCCTCTCTTCTCATAATGTGACCAAAGAATTGCAGGATTCTCTGGTACACAACTTGGCATAAACTTTCTTGTATTCCAATTTCCCGGATGACAGAATCATTTGTTCGCCTGACTGTCCACAGTATTCGTAACATCCCTCTCCAACACCGCATTTCAAAGGCGTTGATTCGGTTCCTATCTTTAGCTTTTATGGTCCAAGTTTCGCATCCATACAGGAAGATCGAGAACACAGGCAAACGGACTAATATTTTCTTCGTATTTATAGATATTGCTCTATCTTGCCAGATCATCTTTAATTTTGCCATAGCTGTACGTCCTAGAATGATGCGACGTTTGATTTCTTTTTCGCAGCTACTTTTATCCTCGATTATTGAACCAAGGTAAGGAAACTGACAGGCTCTTAGGAGATTGTTAAGTGCTGTGGCAGCTGAATCTCTACACCTTTGTTGACAATCATTAGTTTTGTCTTGTTCCAATTAATTTCCATGCCAAGTTTGTGGCTTTCCTGTTGTACACGATCCATTATCTCGACAAGCTCCTGTACACTGCTGGCTACAAGTGTGGTGTCGTCTGCAAAACGGAGATTAATTCTCTTCCAACCAATCGAAAATCCTCCTTCCCAACTGTCGAGGGCATGCCTCATGATATATTCACCATAGATGTTAAACATTTGAGGACCGAGCTCGATAGCTGCAGTCGCTTAAGTGCGGTCAGTATCCAGTAATCGGGAGAGAGTGGGTTCGAGCCGCACTGTTGGCAGCCCTGAAGATGTTTTTCCGTGGTTTCTCATTTTCACACCAGGCAAATGCCGGGGCTGTATCTTAATTAAGGCCACGGCCGCTTCCTTCCAATTTCTAGGCCTTTCCTATCCCATCGTCGCCGTAAGACATATCTGTGTCGTCGGTGCGACGTAAAGCAAATAGCAAAAAAAAAAAAAAAAAAAAAAAATTGAGGTGATAAGATGCATCCTTGTCTCACACCTTTGGAGACTTTGAAACTTGATGATAGATCACCATCAACTCTGACTTTGGCCAAGTTGTTATCGTGTAAGCCTTTCATAAGTGAAATGAGATGAGATGGAATTCCCATTTCCTCTAGAACACACCACAACTTCGGCCACAAAACACGATCGAAGGCCTTTTGGTAGTTAATGAAACAGAGAAACAAAGGAATGTTGAATTCATGTGCCTTTTTACAACTGAACAAATTGGTCACTATAAAAAAAAGTTGCGACTAACAATATTACTGTGCGTTTTCTGATTGTTTATACTATCTGGAAAACTGCTGTAACACTGATGCATTTTATTTACTGTCATCTTAAGAATCATAACTTGCCCTGTCCTACACAGCAGGTTCTGGCACTTTGTCAGCTGTAGAGTCCGATGTTGGCAGACTATAGTACCAGCCACGTAGCTCCTTAGGAATGATACCTGCACGACGAAGATCAAGAGCGTTCTTTACTGTATGCTTTTGACAATTCTTGTGGGCAAGCAGGTGGTCTTCCCTTGCCAAGAACCCTGATTGAGCGATCAGAGTACCCGTAATCTATATAAATAAAGTTGTAGTGGGTCCGCTGTCTGTAATTTCGTTTCTTTTGCCCATTTAAAAAATACTTATTCGTTTTGGGTCATCTCAAGTCCGTATCAGTGGATTTATTTTTCGTATCTGTTTGTTCCACCATCACCGCGAAACGGCTGGATAGATCTCGACCAAACTTTATATTTGGAGTATACTCATCCCGGGAAAGGTTTTGATATGCATATGATTTAAACATCTCTAATTAAGCGGGGGTTTATAGAAAAAGTAGAACAGTTTTCTTCCATTTTCTCCTTTATGTAAAATCCGTTGACTATATGTGAAACCCCCCTTCATTATAAACAACTTTTGTTATATATATAATTTCGCGTACTCTTCAAATTACGGTGAAAATTAGTATTTTTTGCGGGTCTCATACTTTTCATTGAGTGGCCGATAGACTGACAACGAACCTACAGGTTACCATGGCAACGTCATGATTTCTGTAAACTCGTGGTTGCTCCTTGAGTAGAAAGCAAGAGAGACGTCAATCGGCCTTCTGCGTGATATTGTTGTAATACCGTTGCAGGTTACAATAGTCCTTGAATAGCACTATGGGGGTGTTGTTAATATTTGAACAGTAAGCGGAGTGTAGCCAATTATTTCACACCGTAAGGTGTTTTCTAGCATTTGCTATACTTTTAACTGTATTTCTATTCTACTTCTGTTTTCCGCTTTAATTTCTTGCCTCTTCCTTACCTCTTTAGTCCTAAGTAATGGCATCATACGTCATCTTCCTATCTGTTTACCTAAGAATCCCTGCGATCAAATTTCTCTTCTGTTACCGCCTTCTTATATACGTAACTCACACCATCACAATTTATTGATGGACATTTTATTTTCCAATACACCCACTTGGTATTTACGTGTACAGTATGTCCTATCCGGATGTGCTCAATTATAACAATATTTTATATTAATTTCAACTTCCTTAACTGTATTACTTTCTTCCTTAATTACTCCGTATGTATGTGAGTGTTAATCCCGAAACCTGGACATTCTTTGAAGAAAAGTTCCAAGCTCTTCAAATGTAGGCTATAACATTTGGCCCCGGAAAATATCGAAATATGGATGCAATTTTAATGATGGTGCATACCTTCGTTTCGGGTTAATTGGTGCTTAAACGGTAAGTCGTATTAAAATCAGATAGCACAATCGCCGTTCAATTTGGAGAGATCTACAAGTCTGATCCTATTACTTATTGTCGCGTCTCGCTTCTTGATACGTTAGATTGCGCTGCATTTCTCGATTATAATCATATATCTCCAACTCGATTTGACTGGCATTAGGAAAGTGGCCTCCCGTTATAATGAATATTCTCCTTCTCTACTGTGAATGCTGGCTGCCAAGTGAACCTGCCGTTATAGTAGAAACTCCCGAACTGGATTGTGATTGGCAGTAGGAAATGTGGCCTGCCATTATCAACAAAACTTTCCAATTGCCTACCTTACATCGGAAACAACGTAGGGCGTCCTCCCTGTTTTGTTTCTCGGATATCGCTGAAAGACATGCAATTTAATATAATCTTACTCGCTGCCTTTACAGTAATTTACGGAGAAATCCATATACTATGTAGAATACTGTGGCGAAGCACGGGCACATTTGCTTGTTATACTATAAAACCCATGGATTCTCCTTTGTTCAGCCTACTTTGAAGACTTCACTTTCAGCCAGTTGACAACATCACCTTTGTCATAATTGGACCTATTTTTCATTAGCTGTTTTGACATAAACCATAATACTTCCATTCCTTTACTTTATTAGCATCGTTTTTCCTAATTGGAAGCCTTTCTGATTGAGCAGTTAGAAGTATTGCCAGCCAGTCATTCATACTGTATTCAGGCACAAATTTGTAAACATTTTGTGTTACTGTGCATTGAGTCTACCTACATGTAAGAGTGACCACTTTCCAAGAAATGTTGCAGAAATATAATCAGGCTCTATTTATGAGAAAACCATGTCATACATTCACAATTTTTACCAAGAACCCAAATCACTGCCATATGAACAACATACACTCCTTACTACACAATCATTTAAGGACTTAATTCATTCGGCCTTACAAAATACGCAGAGAGGCGCACGAAATGTCACACATAGAAAACGGTTTATAAAAATCAATAAATCTGTGGTCAGAAACATGTCCTGTTGTAAATGGAAACCTTACTTCATGTATTGTTCGACAGACAGAAGCACATGTCGCAAATGAATACCGGCTTCCAGTTATACAGCATGGCGGACAAAGAGAGGTTGGCGGGTAAACAGAAGGTGAAAGCAGTGATGTTTTATGCGGAAACAAAAAAGTGTAGCACGAACTCAGGAAAGATTTCGTGTTCAACTCGGTACCCGGTGGGTTACTTGCCGGCAGACATTGTATAGACCGGCCAGAGAATTTGAAACTGAAGGCAATAGCATGGAGAGAAAACGATCACCGGAGAATATGTTGTACATTAAATATTCTATAAACAATTTCCAGTGTATGACATTTTTGAATTTCCCAATGTGATGTATATTAAAAATAATAATAATAATAATAATAATAATAATAATAATAATAATAATAATAATAATAATAACAAACATATCTTGCATACTGACTAATCGTGCATATTTGATTTCAATGAGTGTTGTAATACAATTTGTTATTAAATATGTTGTATATTAAATATTCTATAAACAATTTCCAGTGTATGACATTTCGTGCGCCACCTTGTACTTAAAAACCAATACTTAAGTGTACAAGCAAAAGGTATTAAATGCACTTAAGTGCTCTTTTTGACGACAGAATTTTGTGCGTCTTAGACTTAGATATTTTTGAAGGTTTCATTGCTAAGGATCTATAAGTGATAGGACTTAGTTCGTTTTCCCTACACGTAGAGAATAATTTCTTGGACTTAATACCATTAATATCTCGGTTTTCGCATTTGTTTATTTAATACATTTTCCTTGTAAGCCCACGATATATTTCGAAATGACAAATACAGTCTGTTATAATATTATAGAAGGCACGATAGAAGAGAAGCGTGAGAATATTATCCTGGACCATCCCCGATACAGCTACTCTGACACGGGAAATGCAAATTACGAAACGTTACTCCATGATGATGGCCAACATTCTGAGAGGAGATGGTGCCATAGGAAGGGGAAGAGAAGACGAACTGTAACATCATTGTCTAATGGTGGTGAACAATTTAATCTGGTTCCCTTCATCACTGGTATTCACTGAACTTTACAGTGTGTAACGGTGCGTTGTGGAGAGGTAGAACGTTTTCATTTGTTCTCCTGCTCGACGACTTCCTCTCTGTGAATGGCCACGTTTTACTTTAATTTTCAGCCCACGAACAATAAATGATTCTCGTGAAACTACTGCCGTAATTCCTACTTTGGAAGTTAAAATGTCCTCCACTCCACTTCCCTGAGCAAGGAAGATTAACTGCAAGAGCCATCGGAGTTACACTGTTGACACCACATGGTGTAACATTTTCATGTCCCACTGCAGAAGCAGTTATTATTTCTGGACACTGTACTATGTAACCCTGATTGAATAAATCGCATGCCACAGATATCTGCGTAAAGTAATGATATTAATAATACAGAAATAGTTCTTTTTTTTCCTGACCAGGTCAGGGATTTTTGTCTCGACCTGAGGGCTGGTTCGAGGTCACTCAGCCTACGTGATTAGAATTGAGGAGCTATCTGACTGTGAGATGGCGGCCCCGGTCTCGAAAGCCAAGAATAACAGCCGAGAGGATGCATGGTGCTGACCACATGACCCCTCGTTATCTGCAGGCCTTCGGGCTGAGCAGCGGTCGCTGGGCAGGCTAAGGCCCATTCAAGGGGCGTTAAGTGCCGTGGGGTTTGGTTTGTATTTTTGGTTAACGTCGCATTAACACATTTATGGTTTTTGACGACGCAAGGATGGGAAAAGCGCTAGGATTCAGAAGGTAGCGGCCGTGGCCTCAATCAATCAATCAATCAATCAATCAATCAATCAATCAATCAATCAATCAATCAATCAATCAATCAATCAATCAATCAATCAATCAATCAATCAATCAATCAATCAATCAATCAATCAATCAATCAATCAATCAATCAATCAATCAATCAATCAATCAATCAATCAATCAATCAATCAATCAATCAATCAATCAATCAATCAATCAATCAATCAATCAATCAATCAATCAATCAATCAATCAATCAATCAATCAATCAATCAATCAATCAATCAATCAATCAATCAATCAATCAATCAATCAATCAATCAATCAATCAATCAATCAATCAATCAATCAATCAATCAATCAATCAATCAATCAATCAATCAATCAATCAATCAATCAATCAATCAAAATCATTGCCCTGGTGGCAGATTCTCTATACATTTTTTTACCTAGCTTTTCTAAACGTTTTCAAAGAATTTGGAAATTCATCGAGCATTTCCTTTGATAAATTACTCCAGTCTCTTACTTCTCGTGCTATAAAAGAATATTTGCCCCAATTTGTCCTCTTGAATTTCAACTATGTCTTCATATTATATTTCATGCTTTTAAGGTACAACCCCCATCATTTGCCTGTTGTGAAAATGGCAAACCACGGAAAACCATATTCAGGGCTGCCGACTGTGGGATTCAATCCCACCATCTCCCGAAGGCAAGCTGATGGCCACGCGACTCTAACCGCTCGGTTAACTCGCTCTGTTTACTTAGTTGAGACTTTACAACATTGATTCTGAACAGCCGGCTGGAATAATAGTCTCATTCTGATAGTTGAGGTGGTATGTCGGCGAATAAGATTAAGAGATAGAACCATGGTTTCTATGGTTTCTGGATAGTGGCGTAATGTTTGTCATTGATGAGCTGTGTTGTTGTCTAGTCATTTGATCATTCTCTACAAGCTTGTTCCTTAGTGTGATGTTGGAAGTACGTAATGGTAAGGATTTTGTTTGGAGGAAGCCTTCTATAATGCTCTGCTTGAACATAGCAGAATTCCTTGAAGATATCTCGTTTTGTACCAGGAGGCGAATGGGGATTAAACTACCTGGTCATTTCAGTCATGAAGCGTAAACATCTTTGAATGAGAGTTTCCCTGCACGTTGAATTGGTCGTATCTAGCGGGCTCAATGGCCAGCACGGTCACCCGCTCCCATACCACACGACTTTCATTGATGGGCATACGAGAGAAGTTTGCTGTATGAGAAACCCGTACACATTCAGGAAGCTCTAGTAGCATGAGATTAACCATCAAACACATGACGTACTCTTGCACGTCCAACGGTCCGGAGTTCGGCGAGTGCAATTGTGTCATCAGTTCAATCCCTGGCATTATAATAGTCTACTGTAAGATGAAAATGAAAATCTACAGCCTGTTTTCCAGTCATTTCACCGGGTCAGGAATGGGTTGAATGAAGCCTCCATCTTGAGGTGAGGATAGGAATTGTGCCGGCTGCCGAGGCCTGGTGCACTCCTCTGGGGCAATGATTAATGACTGACAGATGAAATGATATTGGAGAAAGTTGATGGAATGAAAGATGACAGGGAAAACCGGAGTACCCGGAGAAAAACCTGTCCCGCCTCCACTTTGTCCAGCACAAATGTCACATGGAGTGACCGGGATGTGAACCACGGAACCCAGCGGTGAGAGGCTGACGCGCTGCCACCTGAGCCACGGAGGCTCCAATCTACTGTAAGATATTCTCCAGTAATCAGTTATTTACCTTACAATGGTTGAAAGTGAAGATTCTTTTATGGTTTGGGATGTTCACAGACAAACCGTCAGACGAGGCTGGAATTTCGAAATAAATACGAGAAACACATTGCATTTCCTATATTGTTTATTTATTTATTTATTTATTTATTTATTTATTTATTTATTTATTTATTTATTGCTGTACAACTGGCGAACTTGAGGCACTCGGCCCTCTTTTACACTTAAGCTCATTCTTTTTCTGTAGGTTAGTTTATCTATTCTCACAAATTAATATGATGATTGCGGTGATGGGGGAGAGGAGTTTTTAAGACGTAATCTGCTATAAAAAAGAGGGAAATACGGTTACATATTAACTAACTTCTGCATAAAACTAGATAACTGAGTAATAATGATGATTCTAACAATAATTTAGAAGAAAACAAGTTATAACATAGTATACAGAATTGAATCTAGAGTTACATAAGAAACTAACATTCTACGTGAATCAGTGCTACAAGTATGGATTAATGGAAATAAGTATTACGTCATTCATTCTCACATTCACCCATGCATTCATACAACCTGGCTACGCGCTCAGGAGGAAATCTCGGCTAGATCATTTAAAAAAAAGGCTAATGTTGTGCAGTTCGTAACTCTCAATGAGAGAATTCCATGCTGTATTTATTTATTTTTTGTTTAAATAAAATTAAGATGAACACATTATGCTAAGTTCAGGGCGCATCATTATAACAGTCGAGACCATTCGTGAAAGAGTTGAGATCGTTGAACAACCAGTCGATAGATATACTGACTCGCCTACGTGACGCAGTGTGGTAATCTAGTAGGTATCGCAGTAACAGTTTTACATGCAATGAAATAAGTTTCCAGTGTTATGCTTTTATGTTGGTAGAAGCTGAGTAAGTAGAGTATCGTAAATTTTAATTTTCCACATTATTTTCAAGAACGTAAAAAATCGACACAGTGTGAAACAAAACTAATTTTGCACTTCTTCTGTCTTCTCTATTTTACCGTACACATAACAGGCTTATGATCTCGTGCAACAGCTTTTTTTTTGAAATTATTCTCTACAGTGTTCTCTCTTAGTATCCGCTGTCGCATATCCAAGAAATATCGACAGGTTATCTACCTGGTTACCCCCCTCCATCACCACCCCACTCACGGCACTTAACGCCCTTGAAAGGGCTTTGGCCTGCCCAGCGACCGCTGTTCAGCCGGAAGGCCTGCAGATTACGAGGGTCCATGTGGTCAGCACGACGCATCCTCTCGGTCGTTATTCTGGGCTTTCGAGACCGGTATCTACCTGGTTACATAACCAAAATGTTCGCGTCATGTACCACAACGATGGTTGACCGGGAAAATAGTCTTTCTATTCTTACAGTGATCTCCAAGACCCGACCTATCACCTCTAAAAACACTGTAATTTCGGAAACATCATGTGAAATACTAATAAATCTAATAAATTACCAGAAAAGAAAATAATCAACACAACAAAATAATCTCTACATAAAACAGACCAATAGATTTATGGTCCACTTAATCAGATTTACGGCTGTGTTCCAAATCCGTTCTCGTCCGGCCTCTTCTGCAGCATTCTCTAGCTCGCCTGAACGTGCGAGTCGTCCTCAATAGTACAGTCGGTTAATCGTTCTCCTTCTATTTCATAGAAAGTGGGTTCGATACCGGCTGAGGGTGTAAAAAAACAAAGACCCGGTATTGTTTGATTTAGGCGTGTTAAATATCTCTGTGCCCTATAATAAATACCCTGTTACATATATGCCAATATATTAATTATTATTTTCATTTTCAAAATCTTCCTCCACTTGGAGGCTGCCAAAGACAAAGAATACACAAACAATTCATTACAGTAGGACCGAGTTACGACCTTATTTCCTACCATCCTTGCCACACATTTATGATTGAGTTGTAAGTAGATAGACATGGAAGTTTTGTGAACTTCGTTCTTAAGTGATTCGTATCAATTACTTGAAACTAACCGACGTTGCTATGAGTGGTAGTGGTTATTGTTTACAGAGGAAATACAACTGGGTAACCATCGTCTATATAACATTAATCAGAGAAATAAAAATGGAAGGGATCCGACACTTTGAAAAAAGAGGGTATCAGACAGAAAAAGACAAGGGCCACGAAGGTCGTGAAAGTGAGACTCCCTAGAGCTCGCAAACCTAATACCGTCAGGGTCAGAAAAGAACAAACCGAAGGAGTTGACTGTGGGGTTAAGAACGCGCAGCTGTCAGCTTGCATTCGGGTGATTGTGGGTTCAAACCCCATTGTCGGCAGCCCTGGAGCTGGTTTTCCGTGGTTTCACATTTTCATATCAGATAAGTGCTCGGGCTGTACCTTAATTAAAGCTATGACCGCTTCCGTCCCATTGATAGTCCTTTCCTATTCCATAGTAGCTGTAAGACCTATCTGTGTCGGTGCGACGTACAGCAGTTTGTAAGAAAAAATAAAAGTACAAGAGTTGGCCAAGGGAGGTCGGATAGGATAGATGAAAGTGAGAAGCCTGGCACAAGTAACTGAAAGCAATACGAAACCACGCTCCTTACGACAGGCAGGAGATACCATAGGTGTTATTTTACTGCACCCACCCACACAGGTGGGGGGGATATTGCAGAGAAAAATGAGAGGTATATATGTGCAAGTTTAAAACCCGAATATATTTTAGAATTATTACACTATGCTCCACATACTCGTAAATAACTGAGAAGGTTTAAAACATACTATTTAATTGTAAACCAGTATTGCTAATTTTATCTCTATCTGTAAAATCACAAGTTTGTTTGTTTGTTTGTTTGTTTGTTTGTTTGTTCGTTCGTATTACAAATTTACACACCCTCCAGTGCTTAGTATTAAAATTTACACCGAGGCGCATGTGAGGCAATCGGGCGGATCGTAGAAGTAAAAGTAGAAGTGTGTTAAAACTCAATTTTGAACTCTGTGTTTTAAGAGGGAAGAAAAAAAGAAAAAATCCGTGAAATAGTCAAAGTATCGAAGATGTCGTGGAAAGACCGAACATTCCTTATTTTACGCTCCTCGCTGCTAGGAACAATACTCAGTTGATCCTTCGGAAACGGTAAGCAGAATTTTCATTACCCTGTAGTTACAGTTATGACGAAGGTGAGATGAAAAATTCAGAACTATCTTTCTAATTGCTGCAATCTACGTCTAAAACGAAGGCTGTATGGGTTGAAATATCTCCAAAATCTCCCCGCTCTTGGAAACTGATGAGGGTATGGTTAGCCGTAACCATAGTGACACCAGCTGAATATGTCCCAACGTCATGAGAATTGCACTGAACTGTTCACAGCTTTCACCATAGGATGAGCTGCCTCTGTGGATCCGTGGTAGAGTGTCGGCTTCCGGATCCCAAGATAGCGGGTTCAAACCCGGCAGAGGTAGTCGGGTTTTTGAAGGGCGGAAAAAAGTCCATTCGACACACCATGTCGTACGATGTCGGCATGTAAAAGAACTCTGGTGATACATTTGGTATTTACCCGACAAAATTAATTAAATCTCAGCCATAGACGCCCAAGAGAGATCCGGTTTACTCTAGGTCCGCTAGATGGCAGACAGAGTAAACCGGAACGTCGAAATTGACGAGCAGACAGCCAGATGGCGTCAAATCGAAATGTCTGCAAACGGTAGCTGAGGCCATACGATTATTATTATTATTATTATTATTATTATTATTATTATTATTATTATTATTATTATTACCATAGGATGTGCACACGACCTGTTTTCCATGAGGGGTGTGTGTGTGTGAACTGTGTGGCGAACAGTGTGAACGTTACCATTTCAGTAAATTCAACAAAAAAACAAAGTCATAGTAAGCTTAAGTTAAATTAATAATGCAAATACAAATTTTTGAGCTGTTCAGTTATAACAAAGATGTCCCATTCAACTCTCCCTCTAGCTCTGTAAGTGAGTGAACAAAATGGCTGGACTAACTTTAACAACTGTGTATTTTGCGGTACCTTTTCTCGACGTTTACAAGTCCTGCTGCGATAGCTTACTTTAGAGCTGAATTCTGCTCTATGACACAATTTAGCATTTCATTTATTGGAAAATTAATCTCACTTCCGTGAGTGAGTACGGAATGATTTCTTTCACGTGCGTATTACTTGCACCAATCGTATTTATAATACTTTTGCATTCCTCTTTGTTTCCTACTTCTAAAACGATGCCTTTAGCAATTCATTCTCAAGAAAATTAACCTCAGTTCAATGAATCGGTACGGAACGATTCCTTTCAGGTGCGGATTACCTGCTTCAATTGTATGTACCATCATTTTGCATTCCTCTTAATTACTTATACATTTTAAAACGATTTCATTTATCACGCCTTTTCTTGACTCTGTTTATGTCAATCCGTAGAGACTTCGTTTTAGACGCAGATTGCAGCAATTGCAAAGTCAGTTCCGAACTTTTCACCTTCAACTTCATCATAAGGGGAAATTCAGTATAACTATAGCGTAATGAAAATTCTGCTTACTGGTACTTGGCTGTGGGATATTAGTCGAACACATAAACTCTTCTTTGAAGGTGTCAAGTGTCTGCTTAATCCTGCCAATTGAGGAAAGAACTTCACACCAATCTCTGTTGCTATGTTTGTCCGATTTTCTATCTGTCAGATCTACACGCCTCTATTGATCAGTACCAACATTTACACCGAGCATCATGAGACACTCGGACGAGTCGTAAAGGTAAGTTATATTGCCAAATTACATTTTGAACTCAAAGTACTAACGGGGTACAAACAGTAAATTTTTAAGGGGGAAAAATATAAACATATTCAATGATCTTTTTTTTTTCACAAAATAATGTTTTCAACAAATTTATAAGAGAAAGAAGTGAATGTGTCAACAGTTAATAATTGTTTTTTATTTCCAGTTATTACTGGTTTTTACAAAACTCGAAGAATTTTATACATTTACACTCCTAATAGTGTGACATCTAGTATTGTTTACCCTGCGGCACTGGGTTAAAGATTTTGCTGTTAGAAAAGTGTACAAATTTAAAGAACTGATAAAAATAATTTGCAATAAGTTAAAATGTTACTCAAGTGTAGGAAAACAAACGTAATTAAATGTATATTTCTGATGTATTTTCAAGTTCCTGTTGATTTAATATTACAATCTATTACCACAACACTTCATGTGTGTGTTATTACAGTCCTGGTGCCTCGAAACTTTGCAAATATATATTTAGGGATATGAACAACATGATACATTGACGGCGGAGCCCGCGGGTAACTGCTAGAGCTCTTTTCTACCCTGACGACGGGTGGCCGGCATGCTGTCCGGGGTAGTGCGGGGGGGGGGGGGGGGTGGCAATCCAGCACGACGTAAGAGACGGCAAGGGAACGAGACAGAGAGCACTACTAGCACGTTGCCGAGATTGCACGCGCGTTTAAGTTGTTTAGTAATCTACACAACTACGAAATACAGATGTCCATATGTTCTTCCTCCTCGCTATTTGCTTTACGTCGCACCGACACAGACAAGTCTTATGGCGACGATGAGATAGGAAACGCCTAGGAATGGAAAGGAAGCGGCCGTGGTCGTAATTAAGGTACAGCCCCAGCATTTGCCTGGTGTGAAAATGGGAAACCACGGATAACCATCTTCAGGGCTGCCGACAGTGGGGTGTGAACCCACTATCTCCCGGATGCAAGCTCACAGCTGCGCCCTCCTAACCGCACGGTCCATATGTTCTAGGTCGAGTATGGCATGTGAATGAGTTTTATTCTCTCTTCGATGTTGTATAACCGAACTCGATAGCTGCAGTCGCTTAAGTGCGGCCAGTGTCCAGTATTCGGGAGATAGTGGGTTCGAACACCACTGTCGGCAGCCCTGAAGATGCTTTTCTATGGTTTCCCATTTTCACACCAGGCAAATGCTGGGGCTGTACCTTAATTAAGACCACGGCCGCTTCCTTCCCACTCCTAGCCCCTCCCTGGCCCATTGTCGTCATAAGACCTATCTGTGTCAGTGCGACGTAACGCAAATAGCAAAAAAAAAAGTTGTTGTATAATACGAGTTAAGTAATAATACATAATGTAACAAGTGCATTGCCAAGAGACAGATAGGCAATTCATTCAAAAATAAAGAGTTACACAACACACTTTCTTAACTTACCACACTCCAGCTGAATTATCTATGATACGGTACTCCGACACTTGTCGTCCTCACCAAGTAACTTGTTCACTGCTGGGTATTCACGTTCTATGTAGTACCTGAGGATTCTTATTCTTATTGCATCTTTCTCGAATCCGTCGATTGCCTTTTGTTATACAGTTCCTTGTGATTCGTTTGCGCAGTGATTGAAATGAAATAAACACAGATGAAATGAAATGAAATGTCGAATGGCTTTTAGTGCCGGGATATCCCAGGACGGGTTCGGCTCGTCAGGTGCAGGTCTTTCTATTTGACTCCCGTAGGCGACCTGCGCGTCGTGATGAGGATGAAATGATGATGAAGACTACACATACACCCAGCCCCCGTGCCATTGGAATTAACCATTTAAGGTTAAAATCCCCGACCCGGCCGGGAATCGAACCCGGGACCCTCTGAACCGAAGGCCAGTACGCTGACCGTTCAGCTAACGAGTTGGACAACACAGATGATTCGATACTATCTTTGCCCTCCTTTACAATACACTGAATGGTTCGCGTACTAACTTGACAAACTTCCGGCACACTCTGTTGCACTTTATACACACTTGCTTGCTTCTGAAAATATACACGAACATTGCCGATTATTGTTCTAACTTGGCTCCTTATCTCCTTCCTGTTCACCATTGTAAGATATCTGTTGCAATTATAACACAGAAGAACCTAAGTAGAAACGAACAAACGTCACATCACATGCCACATACACGCCAATCGAATAACGCAATAAAAGACGCGGCAATAATTACTCACACGGTTACAAAACAACGGAAATTCTAAAACAAACTCGATCGGGCGAGTTGGCCGTGTGGTTAGGGCCACGCAGCTGTGAGTTTTCATGCGGCAAATAGTGGGTTCGAACCCCAATGTCGGCAGCCCTGAAGATGCTTTTCCGTTGATGCCCATTTTCACACCAGGAAACTGCTGGGACTGTACATTAATTAAGGCCACGGCCGCTTCCTTCCCACTCCCGGCCCTTTCCCATTCCATTGTCACCGTAAGAGCCATCTGTGTCGGTGCGACGTAAAACAAATTGTAAAAAAAAACTGGTGAACCGATCTCTCTGTTAATACCCATACGCATAGAGCAAGACAACTCGGCAACACACCCATTTGTAGAGCAAAGTGAGCACGGAAAAGTTCCTCAAGTGACTGAGTAGTTCTCGGGGACACCGCTAGGTGATCTTTTGCCTGATAGGACTAGATGAACAGCAAATAGGGAATCTGCCACCTGGGCGACTGCCCTAAATGCAGATCAGTGTTGATTGATTGATTGGGCAGTGGCATATTACCCGCACCCCATTTCCCCTGACAGCATGTAGGCCGCCCGCTGTCAGTGTAGTAAAAGCTATAGTTAGCTGTGGTTTTTCATTAGTTTGTCACATACATTGGTAGTTCTATATCAGTGCTTCTTATGTAAACAGATTCACTGCAAGGAAACAAAAATGCACACCACGAACGAGCCATCACAGGGGCACGTAAGTGAGTACAGGCACAGGGCATGGTAGTGTAAAGGAAACATCAAACTATTGTACTACACAAAGTATTTATTGTAGGGTAAAGTAACACAAGATTCAATAAATACGATGTTGGACCACCCGTAGCACGGAGACAGACCGCGATACGGCCAAGCATGGAGGCATACAGATGTTGCTATTGGCTTTACGTCGCACCGACACAGATAGGTCTTACGGCGGCGATGGGACAGGAAAGAGCTAGGATTGGGAAGGAAGCGACCGTGGCCTTAATTAAGGTACAGCCCCAACATTTGTCTGGTGTAAAAATGGGAAACCACGGAAAACCATCTTCAGGGCTGCCGACAGTGGGGTTCGAACCCACTGTCTCCCGAATACTGGATACTGGCCGCACTTAAACGACTGCAGCTATCGAGCTCTGTTACAGATGTTGGGTGTTCTCGTGAGGTAGAGCGTTGGCCTTCTGAACTCAAGTTGGCGGGTTCTATCCCAGCTCATTCTGGTGGAATCTGAAGCTGCTCAAATACGTTAGCCTCGTGACGGCATATTTAGTGACACGTTTTAGAATTCCTGCGATGTAACATTTCGGCCACTCGGTGTCCCCGAAAACCGTCAAAATAGTTAGAGGGACGTACAAAAGCAAGAACATTATTATTATTATGTTCTCCCGAGTGTCCGCCTCTGTGGTGTAGTGGTTAGCGTGATTAGCTGCCACCCCCGGAGGTCCGGGTTCGATTCCCGGCTCTGCCACGAAATTTGAAAAGTGGTACGAGGGCTGGAACGGGGTCCACTCAGCCTCGGGAGGTCAACTGAGTAGAGGTGGGTTCGATTCCCTCCTCAGCCATCCTGGAAGTGGTTTTCCGTGGTTTCCCACTTCTCCTCCAGGCAAATGCCGGGATGGTACCTAACTTAAGGCCACGGCCGCTTCCTTCCCTCTTCCTTGCCTATCCCTTCCAATCTTCCCATCCCTCCACCAGGCCCCTGTTCAGCATAGCAGGTGAGGCCGCCTGGGCGAGGTACTGGTCATACTCCCCAGTTGTATCCCCCGACCAAGAGTCTGAAGCTCCAGGACACTGCCCTTGAGGCGGTAGAGGTGGGATCCCTCGCTAAGTCCGAGGGAAAAACCGAACCTGGAGGGTAAACAGATGATGATGATGATGTTCTCCCGAGTAAGAGTTTTCCACCGCTGACGCTGTTAACCGGGAATCGAAACCGGGCCTCCGGGGGTGGCAGCTAATCACACTAACCACTACACCACAGAGGTGGGCGCGTTATTGCTATTAGACATAAAACAGAGTATACAATGACAATGTATGCACTTATATAGTTAGAGTTAATTTGTCTTTCCAGTTAACAGCATCTGGAGTCTACGTTAGAAAGTCCGTCAGATCGCTCGAGTATGACATAATACTATACTGCTGCACAATGTGTTGGATGGTCTGGGGAGTCACTCCATAAACACAAGATGGATCAGAAATTTTGTTCCATTTGTAGAGGAAGTCATTATATACATCATGGTTTGTACGAATTCTGTTGGTAGTTTTCCACGTACGTCGAGGCAGATCAAAACTAGCTGGTTTAATTTGAGTATTTAAACCAGTCTGGTGTTGCATGTTGAATTCATTTTTCTCTCCAACTATCATTTGTATTGAAGCCCGTATTGAAAAGTTCAACAACAGATTTCATTACTGGATGACTGGTTTTTAACCCTCCAGGAGTTGTATTTGGAATGTAGTCATGAATTTGAAGGTCAGGGTGATCCAATATTTCTTTATATTCACGTAACAAAGCATCTTGTCTTCTCAGTGCAGGTGGATGAATGTGACTTAAAGTTGGGAGCCAAAATTTTGGTGTAGATTTTAGGCAACCTGTTATTGTACACGTTGTAGTACTGAGCTGGATATCGAGTTTGCTGGTATGGTTGCTGTTTAGCCAAACAGGAGCACAATATTCTGCTGTACTATAGACTAGTCCCAGTGCAGAGCAACGAAGTGTTGCAGCTGTTGATCCCCATGTAGTACCACACAGCTTCTGAAAGGTGTTGTTCCTGGAACGAACTTTGGCTGTTGTATTATTCATCTGTTGTATTATTCAGTTGTTGTCGATAAGTTAGGGATCTGTCAAGTGTCATGACCCAAATACTTCGGAGTAAGATTATATTTAACTAGATTTTCATTAAAATTGATTTTCAGTTGTCGGTTTGCCTGTTTGTTATGAAGATGAGAACATGAAAATTATTTTTACTTGGGCTTGGTGTGAGTCGCCACTTGTGGTAATACTGCCATAGGACTGAAAGATCGTCTGTTAATATCCTTTTAGTTTCATCTATGCATTTTATACTGTTACAAATGGCTAGATCATCTGCATAAGCAAATTTTCTGCTTAGAGTATGAGGGATGTCTGCAATATATAGATTGAAAAGGACTGGTGGGAGCAAAGAGCCCTGTGGAAGACCGTTTTTCAAAGTTCTTTGCTTACTGATTTCCTTGCCCATGAGCATTTGGAAATATCTATCACATAGCATGTTATTTAATAATTGGGCTAGAGTTCTGCAGGGGATCACTCTTAAGAAATTTAAAAGGAGGCCCTCTCTCCATAGTGTGTCATAGGCTGCTGTCAAATCAACAAATACTACGGACGTCTTAATACCGTCTTGAAAGCCTGCCTAGATATGTTGTAAGATTAAGGTCTTGATCTGTACAACACCTCCCTGTTCAGAAACTAGCGAATAATTCTTTCCAGTAGTTTATAGCGAGCAGCACTGAGGAGGGTTATAGGGCGATATTTTTGTGCCTTATTTATTTCCTTTCCCGGTTTAGGAATTGCGATTAATTTTGTTTCCTTTAGCTCTTTAGGAATGCAACCAGTCTTTAGAATATCACTAAAGAACCTTGCTAGCCATAGTTTGGCATATGGACCAGTACTCAGTAGGAATTCATTATGTATACCATCAAACCCACAGGCTTTCCCATTTTTTTAAATGCTGAACTAACCTCTTCTTGCGTAAATGGTTGTGAATATTCTGTATGTGTTTGGCAATTAGCTTTGACTTTTCTAAGTTCCTGTTTTACCATTCTTGTATGTATTATATCTCTAGTAGATCTTGGTAAAGAGACGATTCGATCAGCAACGATACCAGGGTTTCCTTTCTCTGAACAGGTGGGCTAGCTCTAAGCTTCTTCAATAAGTTCTAAGCTTTTCTACTGGAATGTTTGAAGTTAAGATGTTTTATAGTTTGCATCCATGTCTCCCGACGAGCTACATCAAGTGTTCCGAGCAGTTCATCTCCAATTTTTCATGAAGATTCTCAATTTCTTTATTCCAACCACATACTTCCTATAACCTCCTGGCATATGTTTTTATCTGTTCATATTGCAGCGCCTACAAAGCGCTTATAATTAGATGATATGGATGGTATCCATATCAAGCATTTGTCGAGATCTATGGCAAAATTCTGCCAATCATCTTTCTCGAAGTTCCATCTTGGTCTAGGAAAAGATGTGATGACAGGGACCTGGGTACCAATTTCAAGGAGAACAGGTCTGTGCTGGCTTTTGGGGAAATCTTGAAGAACCTTTCTGTTGGCGTGAAGGGGTTAATTTGTAGTATCCTTAGAGACAAAAATAAGGTCAGGATTGAAATCTTTGTACCAAGCAGCTGATGGGATCTTTGGCATCAAAAATTAGGTGAAGGTTGTTTTCATCTGCACAGTTTGACAAGTGTTCTCCATTTATATCATTCGAGTTGTACTTCCAATCAGCATGATGGCTATTTAAATCACCACAATAGGCTGATGGATGTTGATAAACTTCCAGGACATGCGATGACCAAACGATTGGAGGACGTTTGTATACACTTACAATTATTAATTCACCTTGATTGTAATAGTATGGATGTCATCATCTGTTGATGTTGTTAATAGACAAGTATCTGCAATATTAGTATGAACATAGATTGTGTTGTGTGTTTGAGTCATCAGTCCATAGCCTGGTTTGATGCAGCCCTCCATGACACCCTATCCTGCGCTAACCTTTTCATTTCTACGTAACTATTGCATCCTACATCTGCTCTAATCTGCTTGACATATTCATACCTTGGTCTACCCCTACCGTTTTTACCACCTACACTTCCTTCAAAAACCAACTGAACAAGTCCTGGGTGTCTTAAGATGTGTTCTATCATTCTATCTCTTCTTCTCGTCAAATTTAGCCAAATCGATCTCCTCTCACCAATTCGATTCAGTAGCTCTTCATTCGTGATTCGATCTATCCATCTCACCTTCAGCATTCTTCTGTAACACCACATTTCAAAATATTCTATTCTCTTTCTTTCTGAGCTAGTTATCGTCCATGTTTCACTTCCATACAATGCAACGCTCCACATGAAACTCTTTTAAAGCATCTTTCTGATTCCGATATCAATGTTTGAAGTGAGCAAATTTCTTTTCTTAAGAATGCTCTTCCTTGCTTGTGCTAGTCTGCATTTTATGTCCTCCTTACTTCTGCCATCGTTAGTTATTTTACTACCCAAGTAACAATATTCATCTACTTCCTTTAAGACTTCATTTCCTAATCTAATGTTTCCTACATCACCTGCCTTTGTTCGACTGCACTCCATTAGTTTTGTTTTGGACTTATTTATTTTCATCTGGTACTCCTTACCCAAGACTTCATCCATACCATTCAGCAGCTTCTCGAGATCCTCTGCAGTCTCAGATAAAATAACAATATCATCGGCAAATCTCAAGGTTTTGATTTCCTCTCCTTGGACTGTGATTCCCTTTCCAAATTTCTCTTTGACTTTCTTTACTGTCTGTTCTATGTAAACATTGAAAAGGAGGGGGGACAAACTTGCCTCACTACCTTCTGGATTGCTGCTGCTTTTTCAAAGCCCTCGATTCTTATCACTGCAGACTGATTTTTATACAGATTGTGGATAATTCTTCGTTCTCGGTATCTGATCCCTATCATGTTCAGAATCATAAATAGCTTGGTCCAATCAACATTATCGAATGCCTTTTCAAGATCTACGAATGCCATGTACGTGGGCTTGTCCTTCTTGATTCGATCCTCTAAGATGAGACGTAAAGTCAGGATTGCTTCACGTGTCCCTACATTTCTTCTGAAGCCAAATTGATCTTCTCCCAACTCAGCTTCAACTTGTTTTTCCATTCTTCTGTAAATAATACGTGTTAAAATTTTGCAGGCATGAGATACTAAACTAATGGTGCGGTAGTTTTCACACCTGTCAGCACCGGCTTTCTTGGGAATAGGTATAACAACATTCTGCCGAAAATCGGATGGAACTTCTCCTGTCTCATACATCTTGCACACTAAATGAAATAACCTTGCCATGTTGGTTTCTCCTAAGGCAGTCAGTAATTCAGAGAGAATGTCATCAATTCCAGGTGCCTTGTTCCTATTTAGGTCACTCACAGCTCTGTCAAACTCTGACCTCAAAATTGGGTCTCCCATTTCATCAGCATCAACATCCTCTTCATGTTCCAGAACCAAATTATCTACATCTTTACCTTGATACAACTGTTGGATATGCTCCTGCCATCTTTCTGCTTTGTCTTCTTTCCTTAGAATTGGCTTTCCATCTGAGCTCTTAATATTCATACACCTAGATTTCCTTTCTCCAAATGTTTCCTTGATTTTCCTGTATGCAGCATCTACCTTTCCCAGGACCATACAGCCTTCGACATCCTTGCACTTCTCCTTCAGCCATTCTTCCTTAGCTACCTTGCACTTTCTATCCACTTGATTCTTTAATTGCCTGTATTCTTTTCTTCCCTCTTCATTTCTAGAATTCTTGCATTTTCGTCGTTCATCAATCAGGTCTAGTACCTCCTGAGTTATCCACTGATTCTTAGTCGATCTTTTCTTCCTTCCTAACATTTCTTCAGCAGCCCTACTGACTTCATTTTTCATGACTCTCCACTCTTCCTCTATAGTGTTTCCTTCAGCCTTTTCAGTTAGTCCTTCTGCAACATGTTCCTTGAAACAATCCCTCACACTCTTTTCTTTCAACTTGTCTAGATCCCATCTTTTTGCATTCTTTCCTTTCTTCAATTTCTTCAACTTCAGATGGAATTTCATGACCAACAAGTTGTGGTCAGAGTCCACGTCTGCTCCTGGGAAAGTTTTGCAATCCAACACCTGGTTTCTGAATCTCTGCCTAATCATAATGAAGTCTATTTGGTACCTTCCAGTGTCTCCAGGTCTCGACCACGTATACAGCCGTCGTTTGTGGTGTTTGAACTAAGTATTGGCAAGGACTAAATTATGATCAGTGCAGAATTCAACCAGCCGACTTCCTCTTTCGTTCCTTTGTCCCAATCCAAATTCTCCTACTGTACTACCTTCTCTTCCTTGGCCTACCACTGCATTCCAGTCTCCCATCACAATTAGATTCTCGTCACCTTTTACAAATTGTATTAAATCTTCTCTCTCCGCATATATTCTTTCGATTTCTTCATCATTCGCTGGACTAGTAGGCATATAGACTTGCACTATTGTGGTGGGCATTGGTTTGGTGTCTATCTTGACGACAATAATTCTTTCACTATGCTGGTCGTAGTAGCTTACCCGGTGCCCTATTTTCTTATTCATTATTAAACCAACTCCTGCATTTCCCCTGTTTGATTTTGTGTTGATAATTCGGTAGTCGCCTGACCAAAAACCTTGTTCTTCCTGCCAACGTACTTCACTTATGCCAACTACATCTAACTTTAGCCTATCCATCTCCCTTTTCAGATTCTCTAACCTACCGCAACGATTCAAACTTCTAACATTCCACGCTCCGACTCGCAGAATGTGAGTATCCATCTTCCTGATGATCGTCCCCTCTCGTGTAGTCCCCACCCGGAGATCCGAATGGGGGACTAGTTTACCTCCGGAATATTTTACCCGGGAGGAAGCCATCAGTACACCATTAATACAGAGAGAGCTGCATGTCCTCGGGAGGTAGTTACGGCTGTAGTTTCCCGTTGCTTTCAGCCGTGTAGCAGTATCAACACAGCTAAGCCATGTTGAGTATTATTACAAGGCCGTATCAGTCTATCGTGTAGACTGCCGCCCTTGCAATTACCGAAAGGCTGCTACCCCCCTTTCGATGAACCATTCGTTAGTCTGGGCTCTCAACAGATACCCATCCGATATGGTTGCACCTGCGGATCGGCTATCTGCATCATTGGGACACGCAAGCTTCCCCATCGCGGCAAGGTCACATGGTTCGCAGAGGAGGGAACATAGATTATATTACCATAATGACGATGATAGGTTATCCCTATCACATCATATCCAGGAATTCTTGCTCTCTTTCTGGCTTGATATTCATTCTCTATGTGAGATTCTTGTACAAGAATTACGTCTACTTTATATTTTTGTAAGAGCCTTGAGATGTATTGGCATTTAGATGTACTGATGCCTTCTTTGTTGACATGACAAATATAGATGTTCTGTCCTACTTTCAATGCCTGGTGGTCCTCGAAAGGACCGTTATTTACTTATGAAGTGTTATCCATGTGCATTATGGCCAGGAGATCAACTACTGTTGATACTTTGGCCGCCAATGAATTATTGTTGCTCGCTTAGCACCACCCAGAGGACACGTGTAGGGCGTTGAGGACGTAATTCCTACGGATGTGAGCAGCGTTCAACCCCCAATATATACTTAAAATACATATGAAGATATCTTCCATAATACTGTAATTGTTTCCCGTAGTTTTAGTAGTTCTGAATCCTTACAGAATATATATATATATACACACACACACACACAGAGAGAGAGAGAGAGAGAGAGAGAGAGAGAGAGAGAGAGAGAGAAGAAATTCAACTGAAGCATTGTTAGTTATTTTTTCTCATGTTGTAGCACGTCAAACTTTATAGTCTTAATTCGGTGTCTTGTAAAAATATGGCGATTGCATTGTATACCTCTGGTTGTTGGGGTGATAAAATGCACTGTATGTAGAGTGATATTTGGAGGTTGATTGAAAGTAAATTTGTTGTTAATTTTTTCCGCAGGGCCGATGACCTGCGATGTTAGGCCTCTTAAAACAACAAGCATCATCATCATCATCATCATCATCATCATCATCATCATCATCATCATCATTTTTTTCCGCTGCACATTATAACGATGGCATGAGAAGAAAATGTGATTGAGGTTAGCGATTGCTTGACTTTCACCGGAACAGTAAGGCGAGTTTAGGACTCCTCTTCGATAGAGATGGTTTTCAAAACTGCCGTGATTGAACCTGATGAGAAGTGACGTATCGGCGACAAGCATTCCATTTGGAGAACCAAGGTGACGAGCAGTTAGACAGAGATGAGCTCCATCAGTGATGAACTATTTCTCATGGACTCAGTTACAACAAGGTTTTGGCGCAGAAAACGGTTCGTGATCATGAAATAAATAAGACCAGGGGTCCCCATGGCCAGTATCAACAACCTGTTCGGGGAATGCTACAACAAAAGATTGCCCCGAGGCAGGAAGACAATTGAATGGAGCATTCGACATTCTTCTTTCTACACGGAGTTCACTATCGAAGGGCATATACACAGACATTGGTTCTACAGAAATTACTATGAAGTGCAAGTGCTTGTTGCATAATATAATCATAAACTAAGAAGGAATTGATCAAAACCAAAAAAAAATTAACGTTATGCTAAAGACAGCTGGTAGGCCTTCCAATGATTCTACAACTGTGCAATAATATTATTAATAAACCCTTAGTTTAAAAAAGTAAGCTTTTAAAGTAAAGTAAACGTGCTTCCATATAACTGCTTGTAAATGTACTGCGTCTGTGGCTATTTTACAATATCTCTAATATAACGATGAATTTCAAGATCAATGAACTTAATTCCAAAAAGTACTCTGTAATTAATATTAACACAGCATGAAACCCAGTGTGGAATGACAAAAACTGTCATAACTTGGAATAGGATACGCACTATAACGTTACCTAACAAGCTGGCTGGTACAGATTATGTTGCTGGAGCCCTGAATACGGTTTTCCATGGTTTACATTTTCACCCAAGGCAAATGCTGGAGTTGTTCGTTAATTAAGGCCATAGTCGCTTCCGTCTAGGTACTAACAATATTCTTTTCGTTGTCACCAAAAGACCTGTCTGAATCAGTGCTACATAAAACCAAAAGAAAGAAAATAATAAGAGTATTGAAGATAAACTGTATTGGAAATGGACATGTTAATCTTCGTAAATGCAAAATGAAGATGACGATGGTGACATCTGTTGTTTTAGATGTCCAACATCGAGCATCTAAATGCTTGACAATTACGTATAGCAATAACCAATTAAACTATCCTTCTATTTAAAGCAACAATGAAACAGGGAATAATATTCAGAATTTTGTAACAGTATGTAAATGATGCAGCTTTATAGTTGGTATTGATGTACTTTTGGTATTGTAAAGACGGGTAACAATCTATTTAGTGAGAGTCATTATTGATTGTTTTGTTTAGAGCTCATTAGAATAATAAACTTTGTTCTGGTTTGAGCTTGTGTTTCTCTCATATGACTGTAGCTTGGACCTTCACAATGAGCACTGCTAATGGCTTTCTGCCACCATGTTTATTGAGCACTAGCGGAAGGCGGGCAATGTTTAAAACTTTACAACACCATTGTCTGGTGGTTGGAAGTAACCACGAAACTCTCTTGATTGCTGCAGTCAAGTTTTTATGTCGTGAAGTATTACACCTTAAGCAGAAGTCGGAAGGTGTCTAGACAGTTAAACACAAAACGCAGTCGATATTTGAAAAGTTTCAACATAGTTTTTATTTATTTCGTGTTCAATTTTTTTATTTCGTGTTCAAATTTAATGTTATGAGATCCATGAACCTTATATGTACGAGCCAGTTGACGTCAGCTGGAATTTGTGGGAATTACCCTCAGACTTTTATTTTAAAATTTGCTTTACGTCGCATCGACAGAGATAGGTCTTGTGACGACGATGGGATAGTGGTGGTGGTGGTGGTGGTGATTATTGTTTTAAGAGGAAGTACAACTGGGCAATCTTCCTCTATATAACATTAATCAGAGGGAAAAAATGGAAGGGATCCGACACTTCGAAAAATGAAGATATCGGCCAAAGGAAGACAAGGGCCACGAAGGGCGTGAAAATGAAAGACTCCCTAGCCCTCGCAAACCTAATAGCGTCGGGGTCGGAAAAGAACAAGAGTTGACCAAGTGAGGTCGGTTAGGATAGATGAAAGTGAGGAGCCTGGCACAAGTAAGTGGAAGCAATGCCATGACTCAGCTAAGGGCCCCGTGGTTGCCAACCCATGCTCCAAATTTCAGAGCTCCTGGGACCCCTTTTAGTCGTCTCTTACGACAGGCAGGGGATACCGTGGGTGTTATTCTACCGCCCCCACCCATAGGGGGACGATGGGATAGGCCTAGGAGCGGAAAGGATGCGACCGTGGTCTTAATTAACGTGTTATCCGCGAAATGTTTAGTGATACTTCGTTTTATGGGGGTGAGGATTAAGCAGGGAGATACCCCACTTCCGGTAATACTGCCATCTGAATGGAAATGAAATCTGAATTGAATAGATAGTATGATCGATCGATATATATTTTCTAAACTTTTATTATTTTAAGCCAACAAATGTGTCACACACACATTATATAATATTTCTCGATTGGAACCTTGTTCCCAGCATGAATTCTCAGAAATATCACTTTCACAATCGTCACTGCTATCTGCAGTACTATTAATTACAATCTCGTCCATGGCTATTTCCATGACACCGCCGTGCCTCCAGTATTTCTCTTCCAGTTCTTTCACCTTTCTGCAATACCCTTCCCAATCTGCGGCAGATAATGAATGGAATGTCTCGATGGTCAGTCGTCGTAAGTTAGCTGCTGCCATTTCTGCCGTAATATTTTCCTCACTTATGTTTAATCCTCACCTATATTTTGGCTTTGCTGTGTAAACAACAACAGTACGTAAAATGTTGCAATTATGCCGCCAGATCTCCCACGGCGATGCATAATCGATTCATAGTTTTTGTGTCAAAGGTTGCCAATACGAATTTCGAAGATAACCGATGTATACCGATTCAGCATTAGGGAGCCGAAGTATCACTAAAAGTTTCGCGGATAATACATCTCCTGCATTTGTCTGGCTTGAAAATGGGAAATCAAGGAACATCATCTTCGGAGCTGCTGACAGTGGGGTTCGAACCCACTATCTCCCGAATGCAAGCTGACAGCTACGTGACCCAAATCACGCAGCCACTCGCTCAGTACCCTCGGATGTCTGATGCAGTACGAATAATTAAGCAAGAGATCTTACACCGCTCGGCGAAGTGTAGTTGATTAGCGCATTGGCCAAGCGGTTGGCTTTCAACCCGGACGGCCGGGGTTTGATTCCCGGCGAATCCCATGTTGGAATTTTTATCTGATAAATCTCGTGGTATCAGAAAGGCGACCCAGTGTTTAAATCCTAATCAAAGCACATAATAATCCAGGGTGGCTCAAACCACTGCAGAAGTAGCGGGGATAAACTAAAGAACGTTTTTACCTCTCGAGAAAATTATATGAATCTAGGTAAGTTCCAGATTTGTTGCTCTATGGAATTTACCGTACATTAATGGACGCAATAAAGGATACATCCTTGTGCACTGATATCGTCGGCATCATGTTGAGTTAACGAATGTGAGAAAAGGTTACTTTTTCCTTTCTCACATCACGGATCTGATGGCAAATTTCCCAATTATCAATTCACCGCTAATCTAATCTATTGTTTGACATTCATAGCCACAATTATAAATATAGCATTTCCTCAATTTTGATGCTCTAAGTTCAGAATTTTTTGAGTTTATTGCAAGACTGGCGGCTCAAATAGTTACATTTACAAACAATCATAGACAATACTGTGTCAGATATTTATCAGACTGCACACGCGTTTATAGTGAACTGGTGGTCGAAGAAGTCAAAAACAACTTACTGTATTTCGACAAAGGGATGAAAATTAAGTATAATTTCATTAAAGTGCATGTAATTATGTTGGCAGAAATATCGCTGCGTAAGATCGATATTCCCTACCTAGAAAACTGTTAGTTGTGCTAACATCACTTGCCGCAATCCTCCTGATTCTGCATTCGATCTCCGGCTGCTGTAAATAGTTAAAATTAGGCCGTGAACTGGAATGGAGTTGAATCAGCATTGTGAGAATAATTGGCAAGAATAATGACATGTCGTCGTTTAACGGCTGGGGAATCTACGGACCACTCACAAACCTGAACGTAAGATGTAAGTTGCCTTCAAAAGAATGTAACATCAAGATACGGTACAGTTTGATCATACACGGTGTGTGGTAGTTCAGTATAGTTAATATGACGTCACAATGATTATTAAAAGTTAGTTGAAAATTTGTTTGTAGTTCAGGTAATATTCAATAATGAACGACCTAGGGCCCTTTCTTTTTTTACAATTTGTTTTACGTAGCACCAACGCAGATAGGTCTTATGGTGACGATGGGGTTAGGAGTGGGTGGGAAGCGACCGTGGCCTTAATTAAGGCACGGCGCCAGCATCTGACTGTTGTGAAAATGGAGAAACCAGGGACTACCAACTTCAGGGCTGCCGACAGTGGGATTCGAACCCACTATCTCCAGAATATAAGCTGACAGCTACGTGACAAAAACCACGCTGGCACTTGCTAGGTACGTAGGTATTTGCTGACATACTGCACATTACGACATTTTTATGCGTGGAAACGATTGCTTCTCGTATGTAGAAGGTTTTCATAAAACTTACGTATACATACCTGGCGCTGCAGGGGAGTGATATACTTAGATTATTGTTTCTTGCACATTACGCATGCATACGTCCCTGAAGCTGCATTGAAGTGATGTATACAGCTGTAGTGCAGTGATGTAGTAAGAAATGCTTCTTTCACATTACGCGTGCATACTTCTTAAAACATGGTACGATGGGTAGTATAAGCCGAAGGGGAAACGAAGCTACTACCTACCTCACACATTTCGCATTCTACTTCAAGCTCCTCCGTCCAACAAATCATTTGCTGATTTTTTAAAAGGTAGTATTTTGTTACTAACTGCTGATATACATCTCTATCTCCTGTAAGGTTATTTATTCCTATCTCACAAACAGCCTGTATATTTCTTGATTATTGCAAAGCACCGGGAGAGTTGGCCGTGCGGTCAGGACCGCGAAGCTGTGAGCTTGCATCCGGGAGATAGTGAGTTCGAACCCCAATGTCGGCAGCTCTGAAGGTGGTTTTTGGTGGTTTCCTCATTTTAACACCAGGCAAATGCTGGGGCTGTACCTTAATTAAGGTTACGGCCGGTTCCTTCCCAATCCTGGGCCTTTCCTATCTCATTGTCGCCATAAAACATATCTGTGTCGGTGCGACGTAAAACCAATTGTTAAAAGAATAAAAATAAATAAAAATTCTTGCAGAGCATGGTGTGAGTTTCCTCAAACTATAACTAATAATAATAATAATAATAATAATAATAATAATAATAATAATATAAATAATAATAATAATAATAATAATAATAATCCTATAGCCTCGGATTCCATGTGGAGATATTTTAATGCGAGCCGTTTAGATGTACGCAAAAGTAGATTGCGAAAGAAAGAGTATTTCTGTTGGGGAATCTATGGTTAAGGTTTTAATCCACGTTATCGAGTAAACTCTCGATGTAACACCAGATATCTTTTGCATGCCGGCGTCGTACGACATGGAGTGTAGAATGAACCTTTATCCACCCGTCAGTGAATTCAACAATCTCGGCCTGCTTTGAACCTACGATCTTGGGATCCGGATGCCGACGCTCTACCATTGATCCACAGAGGGAACCTATTGTAACTAATTATACATGTAAGAATTATCCGTACCTGACTTACGTGATGGTCGCTAACAAGAACCGGTAAACCATACAAAATGAATTTTGCCTCAGCTATCATGTGTAAGCATTTTTATTCCCACCGTTTAGCCTTTATTAATACAAGTTTCGACGCCACGTTTTCTTGTGACGCCAGATTGAGTGGCTCAAAACGGTAAAGCCGAAGTTATCGGGTTCGAACCCGCCTCAATCCGGTGGTGTTTGAAGATGCTCAAATACCTCCACGTATTTATTGGCGTGCATGAGAACATATAAAAGCAAAGCAAAGTCATCTCCGTACAGGCCATGAAGGCCCTTTGAGGGGTGGAAGGTAAAGGCTTCCATTATCCGTAACCTCGGCACTTGGTGGGGTAGAGTGGTTCGCTCTACGCCCGGCCGCCTTTGCCCCCAAGAATTAACCTGGTACTCATTTTTGGTATAGGCTGAGTGAACCTTAGAACCATGTGCACCTCCGGAAGTGGAAATCTAGTTTCTTAAATTTTACGACTTCCTACGGGGATTCGAACCCACATCCTTCCGGGCAAACCGAGTACGCTTTTACCGCCTCGGCCAGGTAGCCCCTAAGAGAACATCTGCCGTAAAAAATTATGGCACCTCAGCGTCTCTGAAAATCAGATAGTGCGATGTAAAACCAATAAAATTGATCTTATTGCAATAAATGACAGGGAAACCCGAATTCAATTTTTCTGTTAGGGGTTTAATATCCCTCTGACACATGGAGGTTTTCGGCTACGCAAGGATGGGTAGTGGCCTTAAATAAGGTTTGAATTAAAGTACATCCTCAGCGTTTGTATAGTGTGAAATTCGGAAACCACGGAAAGCTGTCTTCAGTGCTATCGAGAGAGGGATTCAAATCCATCGTTTCATGAATGCAAGCTCACAGCGACGCAAAACGAACCGCGGGGTCAACTCACTCGGTAAACCTGAACTCTATTGGGTGACGTATTGTTATATAGTGTGGGAATGACTTTTCCCGCCCTTTAAAAACCCGGCTTAGAAGTCGGGTTTTAGTTCACGATCTTGCGATCAAGAGGATGACTTTTCACTATTGTTCCAGTGGGTTGATGAAGAGGAAGTCAGTTGAAGAATAGGCAGGTTCACTCTTTCTCCAGCGCTTTCTGCCCATACCTCATCTTCATCATACTTCTGCTTGGTATTTACAATATTTGTTTAATTTGTTTAAATTTTCTTCAATCACTGACTTTAGATTTCAAGAAACGCCATAGCTTCAACATTTTTTCCCCACAGTTGGCCTAATGAAACAACACATCATCGGTCAGTGATTTTCTTAGATCAGTTACACATTAATGGCTCTTGTTTATATTTAAATATAGTCTAAATATAACGTAATATTAGAAGATTAAAAGAATTCGCTATAATTTGTCGTTCGAATTGCAGAAGGGTTGAAATATAGAACATAACGTTTCTTAAATACAGGAATATTATTAAACGATGACTCTCAGAAGTCTAAGTTGTAATTCTCCTTTTTCTCAACTTAAAATATGAGGTTTCACAAATCACATACCAAATTTCAACGCGGTTCACAAACGGACATATAGACATAGTTTCTCCCAAGTCTGTTTTGAAATTGAAAAATGGGACAAAATATCAAATGAACAATTTCGTCTGTTACTGCTATTATTTGGACTTTAAGTCCATAGACTGATTTTTCCAGATAATTATGCCACTCTAGCCTGTGTTAACGTCTTCTTCTCCTTCTTCTCCCTTGTATAACCACTGCATTCAACATCTGGGGTGATTTGTTGCTCATGTTTATATTTTCGCCCAATAGTAATATACGTACCCCATCATTTAACCACAAAACCAACTGAGAACGGCAAATCATAACTATTAGACTTCATTTACCATACGTTGTATATGAACACTAAAAATGGTGGACATATTGCAACCCTGCCTCATTCCTTTGTGATTAGTTAGATAGTCAAGAGTGTCAAGATAGGAGTTAAATTCATAACATCCTTTATAAGACAAAGGTTTAAATTCCTTTGCTCGTCACCTAGTAAACGGTTTTCCAACATCTTAAAATTTCTTTTGGTAGAAAATACAAGGAAATACTTCCATCTTTCTCTGTGTATTACTTGGAGTGATGCCATATCTATGTTCCAACGCGAGGTAAGGACGATCTGGTGACAGATGGAGCTTCCCATGTAACAGGTGTTGATCTGGAGAACACTGGAATATTTATTGGATGTAAATATCTGTAGCTACTCCATATAACATGAGACGAGCCAAGTAGAACCTGGGGACTGAACTTCCCAGAGGGATAACGAGAGGACTGAGGGGCAGTTCGAGGACTGCTGCTGGCATGTGTATACTGACGGTAATTGGATAGCCATTGAGCATAATTAGCTCCTCTTGGGGAGAGACCGACTTGCCCGTCAGCGATTTCTCTCAACATTGTAAGTGCTTCAATGATGTGCAAGTATGAAGTTAAAACATTGATTATCATGCGAAATTGTCAGAAGCGATAACACTGATTTACAATAAATTGATAGATATCCGATATGATGTTAATTGTTTCTAATGCAGATTTTCATGCTGATTTCAAATCTGAAAACCGTTTTGCTCTATCACGGAAGGTTTTGAAAATTTTGAAAAAGATTGATTTTTTCTGGACCAGTGCTCATCGAGAATTGTTTTCATTGTTTTTCGTTATTTTTCATACAAAGCCGATTATTTTCATTTGATAATTTTTATTGTCAGTGACAGTGGACATTATGTCGTCCAGAGGTTGCATAACTTCATACAATCTGTTTTACTAAGTGTGCGGCTATGTAACAAACAAATCCAGTAAGTGACTTGTGGTGCATTTGAACTAATTTTAGCTAAAACCATGTTCATTAGTACTCCATGTACTAATGCTCTAGTAAAACTTCGGTCTGTGAGTTGTTTTCCTTGATACAATGACAAACGTATGCCAATGGTTGATGTCGTATTTCTCAAGAACGGTGGGTGATAAAGATACAAGGTTTGCATATTTGAAATGAACGTGTTTCAGTTGTCTTAGATAGCGTGTTGTAAACCAAGATATCCGCCTAAGTAACTTTTTGTTGATCAGTGAAACAGTCAACGTAGTCTATATTATTAATTATTATCAACGGAATGGGGTTCAGGAGTATTCATCGATGATTTATGACAAAAACGGGGTTTGGGTCCCGTAGTTGGTCATTAAAATAATTTATTATTTTATTATTTAAATTGAAGCCCTAGTCCCTTTTCTGCGCAATTACTCGTCAACCCTACTTTCATTTTCTAACAATGTTATATTACATCCTACTAACTACTTTTTTGGTTTTCGGAGACACTTTGATTCTCAGTTTTCGTTAAGATTTCATATACTGTAACTTTCCCGGAACTTGTTGGAGTAGTGTCTTATTCGAGCCAATTATCCTTATCCAAATCATAAGTGTTAATTGAACACACAATAACGCAGTAATCTGCAGATGACGAGGTGTCATTTGGTCCGCACGACTAATTCTCTCAGCTGTTATTCTTGGCTTCTTAGACCGGGGCCGCTATCTCACCATCAATGGTAGCGAGTCTACATCTTAACTGGAGGAATGGTTCTATCCCCGACCACTCTAGGTATTTTAATTCTGGAAATGGGAAACCACAGGAAACCATCTTCAGGGCTTCCGACAGTGGGGTTGAAACCCACTATCTCCCGAATGCAAGCTCATAGCTTTTGTGCCCCTAACCGCACGGCCAACACGCTCGCTGGATGAAGCAGTGACGAACGCATGAGTCCGATAAAGGAGACCGCAGAAACGAACGAGACTATCGGAGAAAAAATGACCATCAAGTTCTGCAGCGTCAAGAATCTTGGCCAGTTTTGATGTGCGAGCATTGGTTTCTTCAGCTATCTAAGAACCCAATATAGGAGACCTTGATGTACACGGAAGACATCACTATACTCGCCAGCAAGTAAATGCCTATAATGATTGTGATGATGATATCGTCGCCGTAAGACCTATCTGTGTCAGTGCGACGTAAAGCGGACTGTAAAAAAGAAAAGAAAACGATGATGATAATGACGACGGAATTATGGTCCCGTGAAAAAATGAAAGAAAGAAAACAGTAATCTTAAATGTCGAATGATATAGAGCATTATAAAATGATATGCTTCGTTTAAAGCAGAAGCCGTCATCTTCCCTGCTCTGAGACGTAATACTTTCTAACTGCCGTCTGCTCGGCCATCATTGCATACTGAGCGCTTTGTGGGTAGTAAGGGCTGTCTCGATGGTAGTATCTTTGTCAATTTTATTGTTTCAATTTTTGCACTAGCACTTGTCAATATTCTCCCCCATATTTGTCATATTACTGGCATGGAATACCGAATAATGATGTTGTACACTTGAAGTATTTTACATGCTGAAGTTCGTTGTCACAATTTTTTTTTCTAGTTGTTTTACGTCGCACCGACACAGATAGGTCTTATGGCGACGATGGGACAGGAAAGGGCTAGGAGTGGGAAGGAAGCGGCCGTGGCCTTAATTAAGGTACATTTGCCTGGTGTGAAAATGAGAAACCACGGAGAACCATCTTCAGGGCTGCCGACAGTGGGGTTCGAACCTACTGTCTCCCGAATACTGGATACTGGCCGCACTTAAGGACTGCAGCTATCGAGCTCGGTCGTTGTCACAAATTAAGCACTTTGCCAATCCCTATACTTTATAAATACGAATACGTTTTCCCACACTTATATGACAATCGTGGGATTTAATGGTATATCATTACTTCACTCCTGTGCATCTACAATGGTTAAAAGACACACTTTAATGTACTATCATGGCTTAACTTAACCTCCCCATTGTACTGTTACACATGTCATCAATGTACGCACAACAGCGGAGAACGTTAGCAAGTTGCAGAGAGTAGAGTGCCGCGCCGAAAGACTAATTAACGGGCACTCCCCCTCCCATCCAATAATGTTACCTTCCATTGAGACAATAGCCAAACAAACTGACTTGATCTTTCTCAGGAAATCCCTCTGTGCCTCTGTAGACATTGAACTTCTGTCACTTGTCTACCGCTCAGCTCAGAGAGGCGAATGCGGACCTCTGCCTTTCACAAGGTCTTTTATTGGCACTCCGCAAAGCTCCTGAAGTCACGGGATGTCAAGAACTTACCTCTTCCAAAATTTTGATTTTACATAAAGTAAGATGCCACTTAATGGAATTCCTGTATGTCTCTGTGAGTGTATGGAGAAATGAGTGCATGACGGAGTGGTAGAGTGAAAGAAAATATAGTGGGTTCGAACCCCACAGTCAGCAGCCCTTAAATGGTTTTCCGTGATTTCCCATTTTTACACCAATCTAAAACTGGTGCTGTACCTTAATTAAGGCCACGGCCGCTTCCTTCCCACTCCTAGACCTTTCCTCTTCCATCTTCGCCGTAAGACCTTTCTGTGTCGGTGCGACGTAAAGCAAATAGAAAGAAATGGAAGTATGTGAGCACAGAAATAAGTGAATAAGTGGATGATTAGCTACATGTCGATAGCGACAATGAAGGAGAAGTGGAAAATTATGTATTATCTTAAACCCCAAACAAACCCCATGGCACTACAGCTCTTGAATGGCCTTGGCCTACCAAGCGACCGGTGCTCAGTCCGAAGGCCAGCAGATTACGAGGTGTCGTGTGGTCGGCATGACGAATCCTCTCGGCCGTTATTCTTGGCTTCCCAGACCGGGGTCGCTATCTCACCGCCAGATAAATCCTCAATTCTAATCAAGTAGGCTGAGTGAACCTCGAACCAGCCCTCAGGTCCAGGTAAAAATCCCTGACCTGGCCGGAAATCGAACCCGGGGCCACCGGGTAAGGGGCAGGCACGCTACTCCTACACCACGGGGCCGGCATGTATTATCTTACACATTCTTAATTAAGCATTTTTTTTAAACCATGTAAATGTCCGGCTCCATGGCTAAATGGTTAGCGCGCTGGCCTTTGGCCACAGGAGTCCCGGGTTCGATTCCCGGTGGGGTCGGGAATTTTAAGCATAATTGGTTAATTTCGCTGACACCGGGGCTGGGTGTATGTGTCGTCTTCATCATCATTTAGTTATCATCACGACGCGCAGGTCGCCTACGGAGTCTAATCAAAAGACCTGCATCTGGCGAGCCGAACTTGTCCTCGGACACTCCCGGCACTAAAAGACATACGCCATTTCATTTTCATTTTCACCGTGTAAATATCTACGTAAATAAAATAGTAACGACCGTTGTGTCTGTATATTGACTATTTAGGCGAAATGTTCGTTCAGTTATCCGTTTCAGGTATAATAATGACCATCTGCATATTTTTTTAGAGTTGGTGTCTGTTTGTCCGAGTTCTTATAGCTTGAGAACTACTAAGATATATTTCTACCAAACTGCATATTTAGAATCCTGCGGTCCTTGGACAGGTTTCAGGGCCAATATTGTTTCTAAATCTCTGAACTGACTGGGGGGTTTATACGAAATCGAAACCTTGATTTTGTATGCCCACAAAAATACACAACCAAACTTAGTGGAAATCTACCCGTCTTAATGGAAATCCATTTCTAAACCTTTTTCTCATGTGCATCATTTAGATACGAAGATTAATATGGGGGATATCATTAACGGATCGTTTTTCAGTCTAAGTTCGAGCGGTCTTAGCCTAAACGTGGATGCGTGAACATATTTCTTATAACTGCAAAACTACTGGAAATATTTTAACCAAACTTCATATTTAGCATCCCCCTGTCCAAAGTTAGGTTTTAAGATCCATAGCACTTGAAATTCCCGGAGTGGACTGGGTGTTTATAGGAAACCGGAACAGTGATTTTATTGGAATAGAACCAGCTTTTTGGGCGAATGGGCAGTGTGCGTTTGCAGTGTTTCACCCAGACCTGCCATTTGGTCTCATCAGTTGGATTGGCACGCTTCTGCAAGACTGCTTAGCAGTGGCAGACTAACTATCTATCTATCAAACGCTTTCATTACCCACCCTGAAGGGGTGGGGCGGGCCACCTAGAGGGTGTCGCCCTCTCTCTGGCCAAGAGATGCGGGCGGGTTGGGGAGATGTGATGGCTTTATTTAAGTCATAAGTACATGATACATAAAACATATATGATTTACGAAAGGGTGTGAGGGATAAGGGTGTGTGTAAGGGGGAGAGATGAAGCGTAGAAGGAAGTGCCGGGGTAAAGGTGCAAGGTAAAGAGATGAAGGGTGGCTGTCATGTGATTAAGTGAAGTGATGAGAAGTCGAAGGAGTTCAAACGTTGGGACGGTTGGGGGGATGAAACCAGTCGGAGGAAGGGGAGGACAAACTGGTGGAGATGGGTAAACAGGAGGAGGGTCCGGCCGGGGTCGGCGACGAGGAGAGGTAAATCGGTTCGAAGGTTGGGGAGGCGAACGGGAGGGTTCCACACGATGGTGACGGCCATATAGCTTGATCCCATGAGTGATGAGTTGGTTCACGTCTTCGGGCGTCGGCAGGTGGAGGGGAACTAAAAACGTTGTGTATCCGAAACACTCGTTGTACGGGTAGTCCTTGCTGACGGAGGTGAGTAGCGATGTCGTCAGTAGGAATGTTTGGGTCCACACCGCAAGCAACACAGCTGTAGTTATTAGTACGGTTGGGCGACGGTGGTGGTGATGGTGGATTGGCCATGTTTATTGAAGTCCCGGTGTTTGTTCGCTCGGCAGGTGGCTGGGAGGTTGTACGCTGAGGTCTTTGTTGATCAGTGGTGGGAGGGTTAGGGAGTGTAGACATCATAAGGGGTAAAGGATGGGATAGAGTTGTAGTGGTGGTAGGGTGGGTTGGGGAGGTGGATGCAGAGGTGGTGGTGACGGTGGTGGTGGTAGTAGTTGTGGTGGTAACAGGGTTGGTATGACTAGGGAACAACGGTGGCGATGGAGGAGGGGATGAGGTTATGACGGGCGAAGCAGTTGTAACAGGCGTAGCAGGTTCATCTTCTGGCAGCTGGGCTAATATATATGATGGAGTAGAGGTCACTCGGTGTCGGCAGCCATGGATGAGCGCTCCGGTTGTTCGAAGGCGATTGCGGTCGTCTTCAAAGGCGAAATGCAGAAGTACATCGAGAGATGGGTCGGGGCCATCATAGAGCAGTAAGGCGCTATGGACGCCGGTCCCGCGGAGGGCGGTCTGGATGTCGTCGTCGGAGAGAGCAAGGTTGACTTCTTCGAAGGTACAGGTATACGTTGTGGGAGGCCGACTTCCAACGAGGTGTCAGGCCGTTATGCGTGTTTGGGATCGGCAGGGTGAAATAGTAGAGGTGTGGAATCACCCGGCCGAACAAAAAGAGACCTTGCGTGGAGAAGCGAGACTAACTACGTTTTCCCGCCGTGTTATCAAGTAGGGATTGCTAAACTGCTAAAAGAGAAGTGAATTCACCGTTTTCAAAAATATTTACTCCTAATGGAGATAGAATTCCAATAAAGGTTTTCACGGCCGGAGATCTAAAATCACGGGGATAGAACCAGTTTTTGTGAGGTTAAGAAAAAAGCGTGGAGCAGATTGCTGATCTGTATACATAAAATCATAACGACCGTGTGTCTGTGCATTGATTATTTTGGCGAAATTTTCGTTCAGTTATCCGTTTCAGGACTGTTTTACAGGGTGTAATGTTATTTAAAAGTGGAGTAAAGGGTTTACCTATAAAGCCATTTTCCTCTTTTCGATAGAACATCAACGATTGGTTTCAGGCACAGCGCCACTGCGGGTTTCAGATCAACAATAATATGTAACCGGGAAGTAGGAAGAATCACGAACAACTTCGGACCAGGAACTATAGCGTTCAATAAACTCTGTGATCGTCCTCATTCTGGTCTCCTCTTTGTTAAGCTTTTATCGTACTTCATGTTACCGCCACGTGCTTTCGTAGAAGAATATCAGTTTAGCTTGCCATATTAAAGGTTTGAATACACGCATGCAACTTCGCATCAATTCATGAAGGAATCGTGAAATTGATTACCAATTCCCGTGCGAAGAACGGTTACATATGCCAGTTAAAAATAATAACCTCTTGTTAATAATAATCACATAGTCTCATTACCATGTGCAGACATTTTCATTTGACGCCATCTGGCTCTCTGCTCGTCAATTTCGACGTTCCTACTAGGCCTACAAAATGGCACAGTAAACCGAATCACTCGTGGGCGTCTATGGATGAGTTTTAATTATTTTTGTCGGGTGAACACCAAGTGTGTTACTAGAGATCATTAACATGCCAATATCGTACGAAATGGAGTGTCGAATGAACTCCCATCAAAAATACGACTACCTTTGCCGGGATTGAACCCGCTATCTTGGGATGCGGAGGCCGACACTCTACCATTGATCGACAGAGCCAGCTATCTCATGTTGAGAGAGGCCAAGGGCACATTTCATATGTACATAGGGTTCAATATTTTTCTCTAGAACTTCCATATTTCTGCTCAGAATTGCGGTTAAATAAATAATATTAATACCCTGCCTGTTTTGAAATAATACGAATCCACTGCTTATTTTGCTAACCTCTTTCCTCCTGAGTGACTCTTACGTCATAACTGCAGCCTCCGCAGGCCGCTACTCAAAACTTCCAGAAAATCTGAGAGGTTAATTAATTCCTAATAATTCTGCGAATTTTCTCCCCTTTCTAAACTTCAAATCTTTGAATGGCAACGCTCGCAGGAGGAGCGGTGTAAGCAATTGATGTTTCAAAAAATGAACGACGGGGCCAAATTTGTTAGTTTTCTACATATATCAACTACTGTGGATAAATTTTCCACCTTCGAATTCTGATGAGAGACTAAAAAGCTCAGCGTTCCATTTAATATATAAAAGAAAGAAGGAGTGATTGGCTGTAAAAGTCGAAGCGATAATGCAGTAATTACGGAAATGACAAGATTATTTATACGAGATGACTGTCCTTCTCGCACCCCGAACGAGAAAGTGTCGAAGTTTGGTGTAAAAACTATCCTCATGAGATATTTATCATTATCGAGCTAGAGGACGACAGGAGGCAGTCAAAGGACTCCACGGATGTCTAGTCGAGTTATTCTTGTTCCTGTCAGATCGATTTACTGTTGGTCTTCCAGCAGCAGTTATTTCTAGTTTTTACTGTTGTGAGTCTAGGTGATGAACAGACGAGAAGGAAACGAACAGCTGAAAAATAAGTGGATGAGGTTTTAGACCGATAACTGCTGAGGGACAAGCTACTCTTCTGTATTTAAAGAATTGTTATCTGAAGACCAAAACACAAGTTAACATGCTCACATTTATCTTATTCTTCCCTACAATTATGCTTGTCAGAGTTCTTGGTTACTTTTCAAATTCTCCAATATTTCATGACACTACTATATATTTATTGCATGTTAGTTTCATAAAATTTGTTACATTATCCTCCGTGTTTTGCCAAACACCGAACGAGATTGATGACTCCGAATTTGGTGATAATGCAAGAATTAAAAGATTAATCTAGTGGCTTTACATCGCACCGACACAGATAAGTCTTATGGCGACGATGGGATAGGAAAGGGCTAGGAGATGGAAGGAAGTGGCCATGGCCTAAAATAAGGTACAGCCCCAGCATTTGACTGGTGTGCAAATGAGAAACCACGGAAAGCCATCTTCAGCGCTGCCGACAGTGGGATTCGAACCCACTATCACCCAGATGAAAGCTCACAGCTGCGCGCCCCTATCCGCACGGCCAACTCACCCGGTGCAAGAATGGCCCGTTGTTAATTATGTTCTATTTCCATGACACTTACTGTAAGTACATGAAAAAAATGTTTTCAAATAGAAAACGAAAGGTTATTCTAGTGAAAGTAATTCCACTTTGGTACAAATAACTGGTTGTGGTAATTTTGCAGAGAGAATAGAACTTTGTTCCGCTGGTGTTTTATATGTCATTCAGTCACTCATTGAACCGGCTACGGGAAAATTAATAAATAGAAGCATACATATAGTAATGGGTCCGCTTCTGTGCTGTAGTGGTTAGTGTGATTAGCTGCCACCCCCCCGAGGCCCGGGTTCGAATCCCGGCTCTGACACGAAATTTGAAAATTGGTACGAGGGGTGGAACGGGGTTCACTCAGCCTCGGGAGGTCAACTGAGTAGAGGTGGGTTCGACTCCCACCTCAGCCATCCTGGAAGTGGTTTCTCGTGGTTTCCCACTTCTCCTCCAGGCAAATGTCGAGATGGTACCTAACTTAAGGCTACGGCCACTTCCTTCACTCATCCTTGTCTATCCCTTCCAAACTTCCCATCCCCCACCAAGGCCCCTGTTTACCATAGCAGGTGAGGCCGCCTGGGCGAGATACTGGTCATTCTCCCCAGTTGTATCCCCCGACCCAATGTCTCACGCTCCAGGACACTGCCCTTAAGGCGGTAGAGGTGGGATCCTTCGCTGAGTCCAAGGGAAGAACCAACCCTGGAGGGTAAGCAGATTAAGAAAGAAAGACATATAGTAATGTCTGTGTTTAATCCTTTCTAACGTCTCGATCACACGCCATTCACCGAGCTCGATAGCTGCAGTCGCTTAAGTGCGGCCAGTATCCAGTATTCGGGAGATAGTAGGTTCGAACCCCACTCTCGGCAGCCCTGAAAATGGTTTTCCGTGGTTTCCCATTTTCACACCAGGCAAATGCTGGGGCTGTACCTTAATTAAGGCCACGGCCGCTTCCTTCCCACTCCTAGTCCTTCTCTGTCCCATCATCACCATAAGACCTATCTGTGTCGGTGCGACGTAAAACAACTAGCAAAAAAAAATGCCCTTCATGGCAACCTGTTAGTATAGGAGGTTGTTTTTTTAAATAATAAACCTATTTATTTATTTATTTATTTATTTATTTATTTAAAAAAGGTCTATACAAAGTTCACCTCCAACTTAGACCCTGTGCTTAAACAAAACTGGTATAAAGTTATAAATACTGAACAAACATGTACATGGTGAAATAATAAGTGTTGGGCCGAAGGTTACGTAACCTAAAGGTCAAACAAATAAACATTAATCAGTAAAGTCGGCACTAGTCTAACAAATGTGAAAGAATTGCCACAATCGGGTTACGTAACAAGAAGAATGAAACAAAAAACAATCTCGTGCAGACCCCCTTCTTCACATTCATTTGACTTAGCTTGCCTGGTATTGCTGTTTACCACTTCAAGCTGGATTTATGAAAACAATGCATACCACTGACTGCACATCGACTTACTGCTCTTATTATGCTGGCGACCTTTCTGTTACATTCCAATGATTTTGACACTTATTTCTCTATCCCTAACCGTCTGTCTTAACATACAGTATCTTTCCCTTTTCTTAGACATAATTTTTTCACTGCACATTTAGTGGAAAGAACTTTTGCGATTAGTGAAATGACCCATAATCATAAAAATTTAATTCCACCGGAATGAGAATATTTCATGAGAATTATTAGGTTACTATATCACCAAAATAACCGGTCTTTCGCCAATACATTGACTAGCTCTTCATTTACCACAAATGGTGTAAATTAAAAGTCTGCTCTCATCATTCCCTGAATTCTCGAGGGGTTACTTTGTTACATGTAACATATTATGTTCCTATTCAGAGGCAGATATTTTCCTCACTACCCAAGAGTAAACATTCCTTTGATTCTTTTCCTCTGCTTCAAGTTTCCTACTCTTATTGTAAGAGTGCAGATCCATTACCAGATATTTTCGGTCCTCATAGCATTTTGTTTTTGTTGACTGCAGTTTGAAGTAGTTCCGCCGGAGATGTATTGAACCAGTCTAGATATTTTACCTGGCCATCCACGGGCTTCCCACGACTGCCAGTCATTTTCCATTTAAGTATTAACTGAAGGAGTCCGCTTTAAGGACGTATCATTATGTGTCATACAGCACATATTCAATTTTGCTTTTTTAACAGTTTCAATAATTTCTACAGTCTTTCTGAGTCTCCTTAATTTGTTACGTAGTCTCCCCAGGAATTGTCTTATATGCGTATATAGACCCACATCTTCGATGCTTCTATATTTTTGTAGTGGTTACAGTCAGTGTCCAAGTTTCTTCATCGTATAGCAAGACTGTGAAAAAAGTAGCATTTCACCAATCGAAGATTAGTTTCGATGTTTAAATGGCGAATTTTTATATAGAACTAATCTCTTCTAGTCTGCACTTGATTTTCTATCGGAAGGTAATATTGCTAAAGCGGATTAGACATTTATTTCTCTTTCAGAGATTTTCTCAATAGTGTGCTATTCCGAACTCGAACTCGGATGGGATCACCGTCAGCATTACGCTGATGAAACTTACTGAGATTTCTTTCTCACACACTCTCTCTCTCTCCCTCCCTCTTTTACTCTGTCATTTCCTCATTCATGAGGATCACAATATCCCATAATATTCCTCGCTGTTCTTCCTTGAGCTTTTCTGTAAGCAGAATTGACTGCATAAGCAGTGATACTGTGGCACTCTTGATCGCCCACTCCATCGTAAATGAACTCTTTCTCGAAGTCTCCGCCCGGGACTCTTGCCGAATACCTGGAGTGGTGTACCATGATTCAGACAGAACCACCATTGCCAGGGTTAACTGCCGTGGAGTACAACGTGTTGATGCCAGGTGTCATCGTCAACTGGCTTGGATGGTAAGATCGAATAGATACGTCACAACGCAACAGCTTACTCTGGAATTCAAAGCTGGATAACAACGAGGTGTAAGCAGATATTGCATTCAGGACCACCTCCTCACAATGAGATATGGAAGTCATCGTCCCACTCGGATACCACTGCTCACCGCACATCACTATGCACAAAGAATGACATTGGCGAGGAACACCACCATTAATTCTCGAAACATAGAGAAAGATCGCCTGCAAAAATGACTCGTTGCACCACTTTGTACACGACGATGGTGGGGTATAAGTGTATCACGAAGCACTCGAAGCAATGGATTCGTATTGTCAGCAGAGTACAGTTCAGGACAGAAGTGGTTGTATTATCGTTATCGTATGAGGACTGTTTACGTGAAATGAAATGGGACTTCTGGTACATCCGACAACGTTCTTCAACGACGAACGGTACAAGAGCCTCTTGGAAGATAACGTATAAATACCCATTTATTCCCCTCTAGCACACAGCAGGAGACCTGTACATACAGTAAGACAATGACAGTCTCTCTCGAACTGTGGTTGATTGGTTCGAGGAATAATCCATGGACTTGACCATGCTTGCCGGTTCCTAAGGTCACCCGATCTCAATCCTATCGAGCACATCTAGGATGCTATCGAGAGCGATGGGAGCGTCGCTCACCCTGCTCCAATCTCTGTGCATTAACGGGAAGCTGTGCAGGTTAATTGAACAGTATACCTTCCGACACTTCTGCTATCTCGTGGAATCCCTGTCATCAGGGTGAATGGGAGTGCTAGATGCAACTATACAGGTATCTTTAATTCACTTTCTCATCAATGTATATTAGAACGACTCTTCTCAAATTGAAATTCCTGTAAAATGACACATTACTAAGACAGAGAGCTCGAAATCTTGGACTGTATCACCCCACCTGCTCGAAAGTTAATATCGACCTATACTTAAAGGAACAGTATAGTACTTGCTGCAGTTATTTCATCTAGTCTCCACCTCGTCGTCAAATACTTTTATACCTCGCAGGGATCAAGAGTCCTGCATTAGGCTAAATAACTTTGGTTTGTCTGAAGAAATCCCGTAAAACACACAAGAAGATGCACGAAAAACCTGAGAATTCGAATTCCAGTCCGTTCTTCACTAACAGTTCTCATTCAGAGTTTCACCATACCTGATATTTCACACCTCAGTGAAAAGTTATAGCTCGGAAAGTAGATGACTAAATTAAACACAGTGATTTACGGTTGTTTACAAAGATGCCGTGAACTTTGATCGAAGACCGAGCTGGGCAGGTTATAAATAAAAAAAATGTGGGCAGGAGGCCAAGCATTCCGCCACCGCACTGAATGTCAACTGCGGCTAACAGGTTGCATTATTAGAAATGCATGAGATACATATAATTTTCTCCCATTTCTACTCCTAAACCTACTCATGAACCAGAACAGACAAAACCAAGTCCCAACCATTACTACATCTTAAAATAAGCCCTAACCAGACAACCACCCCCTCTCCATTCTCTATCAAGATAAAAATCATGTAAAGTTCTCACTTCCTTAAACTATAGCACCCCGGCCTAAAACTATTACTCTTCAGCCTTAAATTATAACACCTCAGCCTAAAAGCACTGGGAAACGGAAACCGAGGCGAGAGCACCATAAATGCTGCAATTCAATAATCTAACACCTGCTATCAAATTTATCTTCGATAAATTAGCGCCAAATATACGGCATAGCCTTTTGCAAACCCAAAAGCAATATTTGGCATGACTGTAATCCAGCCATATGCCGTATTCCATATAAACTTGCTGTGCCGGCCCTGCCATGGGGAGAGGCACTCAAGCCCCTAGTTGAATTTAACAAAAATTTCACATGTAACACTTCAAAACTCATAATTTCAAACCTAAAATATTACCCAAACCATAAACTAACAAATACAAATACCCTTAAATTTGCATACTTCCACATTCTAAATAATGACCGACAGAGGACCGCTAAAGCGCACCGGTATCGGTAGTTCCCAAACCACCTATCTCTTCGGAGATAGGTGGCTCATACGGAAGACTAGGAGTTCTGATAACTTTGAGACAGCTGGAGCGTAAGGGTTGAGGAGTAATTATCGTGAAATAAATGTTGCCTAGTACGAAAATGCTCGAGTCAATCATTTGAGAACAACTCATACAACCTTCCAGCATCTTAAAGATTGTTTCGGAACGAAAGTAATATCTGTGTTATACGGGGTATTTTTCATATTTACTATATTATGAATTCTGCAGCCTTATGAGCCATCCCTCTTGTGCACGTATAACAAGTCTGCCTGTAACTGGGAGGCTCCGGGTTCTATCCCCAGTTAGGTTAAAGATTTTTACCTGGGTCTAAGGGTTCCCTCATGGTCCACTCAGCTTACATGAGATGAATTTAGGAGTTATCTGACAGTACGATAGCGGTCGCGGTTTACAATATTAAGCATAACGGCAGAGAGGATTCATCGCACATCACGAGTCACCTCATAATCTGCAGGCCTTCGGGCCGAGCAGCGATCGTTTGGTAGGCCAAGGCTGTAGAGCCGTGGGATTTATTTTGTTTGTTGGGTCACGCAGCTATCAACATGTATTCGGGAGATAGTGGGTTCGAGCCCCGCTGTTGGCAGCCCTGAAGATGGTTTGCCGTGGTTTACCACTTTCACAGAAGGCAAATGCTGGGGCTGTACCTTAATAAAGGCCGCTGTCGCTTCCTCCCCATTCCAAAACCTTTCCTATCCCGTCGCCATAAGACTTATCTTTGCCGGCGTGACGTAAACCCAAATTGTAAAAATATTTTGTTTGTTTGTTGTTTGTTTGTTTGTTTGTTTGTTTGTTTGTTTGTTTGTTTGTTTGCGAACTTGAGGTATTCACACAAATCGTCTTCAATCGAGTGTAAATATTTCAGACACTGATCTAATATTTTAAGGCAATACATACATACATTTATTGAACATAACAGGCGACTTCGCCCCTATACATGTTCACATGCAATAATAATAATAATAATAATAATAATAATAATAATAATAATAATAATAATAATAATAATAATAATCATAGTAATAATAATAATAATAATAATAACGATAAAATGAATAATAAATAATAATAATAATAATAAAATGGATAATAATAATAATAATAATAATAATAAGGATAATAATAATAAGAATAATTAGCAGTCATTAGCTGAAGCAGTTCACTCACTCAGTGTTCATCCAGTGTCCTTATTATGCTCTGTACTTGCGTCACATTCTTGTTACTGACCTACACCTGATCAATAATCAAACAGCAACACTCAGCATTTCAGCACTTGCATTCCAGCTAACTTTAAAACAAACAGACCATGCAATCCTGTCCTCTTACCCAACTCCACCTAACTAAGTACTCAGTCCCTATATTCCCTAATCCATTAGAATTTTAACATACTATCCCCTTCCCTTATACAGATAACTATTCCACCCCCCTATTCCCCTGCCCACCCTCTAACTCACTCTCCTTCATTTTACTCTCGCAGGCCTTTTTTGTCGCACAAAAATACCTGTTCAATTCACCCCCTTTTTCCCACTGTTTAATAATCCATCTCAGTATTGCGTTCTCATCCCCTCTCCCCAATATTTCCCGATGCTCGGCACTCAATAATCCATGTCTTAACCCCCTCGTTACCTCACAGTCTCTTAGCAAGTGAAACTCATCATTCACATCTCCACAAAGTACACACCTTGTCTTATCCCTCCCCTGTAACCAGCCTGTATTCCTTGGCAAACCTAAAAGCCACCACATCATCCCATATCGTTTTGACCTATCGACGTATCTAATATTCAACCCTGCTATCTCCTCTATTTTCGTCAAAACAGTCAGCGAATTTCTTAGTCTGCTTTCCCCCAATAATTTCTGCCTATGGATATCTCTAATTCTCCTTTCCAGTATATTCATCCCTCTCACTTCTGTCTTTGACCAAACCTCCCCCCACAGGTGTCCTAATCCTATCCTCTCCAAATATCCCTTTATTTTTTCTAACCATCCACCCTTATACATGCTCTTAAATTGCTGTACATATGCTGCCTGTAATACTCTCCCACCTTCCTGTCTTTTTAAATTCATCCAGTATCTAACTATTCTTTTCACACCCTCTGATTCCAAATCCTCCCCACACATTAATTCCGCCCCTACATTTGCTGTACACCTCGGTAAGCCCATCACTAACTTAGCAAAACTACTAACAATCCTTCTTAGTTCCTCTCTTTTCTCATCCAGCCCCCAAACTTCTGCTCCGTATAATACCCTCCCAACGATTACCGACCTGAACACGAGTCTCAGTGTTTTATAACTGATCCCCGGGTACTTGAGTAGCAAATTTCTGACTGAGGCTAAGGCTGCCAATCCTCTATATTTCACTCTTTTGATCTGGTCACTCCAAGTTCCTTTATCATTAAAAATAACTCCTAGATATTCCAACTTCCTTACCTGTTCCAATCTTTCTCCCTGAATTACCCAATTCCCTTCTATCTTTCTTCTTTTGTCCACCTGTACTACCAATATTTTAGACTTATTTCCATTAATTTTCAATCCCCATTTCCTCGCAAATAGCATCACTGACTCTAAGGCCCTATTCATCGCCCCTGAAGTTAGCGTCATCAATAACACACCATCCGCAAATATCAGTCCTGGTACTTCCAAACCATTAATTACTGGTACAGCCCAATTTTCTGCCCCAAACCCCTCTAAAATATCGTTGATAAATAAAATAAACAGTATTGGCGATAACTTGCATCCTTGTTTTAAACCCACCTTGGACTCTAATGGTCCACTCATTCTCCCTTCTCCCAATTTTACACAAAACCTGACGTCCCTATATATTCCTTCCACTGCCCTCAACATCTTCTCCGAAATCCCTAACCTACCTAATTTCTCTAGTAGGGCCTCTCTATTCACCTTGTCAAAAGCTTTCTCAAAATCTATTGCTGCTACATAAACCGTACTTCTAGCCATATTCTTATACTTTTCTAAAATAGTCTTTACTATCATTATATTATCCACTGTTCTTTTCTTTTTCCTAAATCCCCCTTGGTAATCTGTCAAAATTTCATTTTCTTCCGCCCACCCGCTTATTCTGTTCGCTAGCACCCCAGTATATATTTTACTCAAAGAATCCAACAGAGATATACCTCTATAACTGTTCACATTGTTCCTACTACCCTTCCCCTTGTATATAGGGCATATAATTCCTGTTTCCCATTCCTTAGGGTAATTTCCTCCCTCAAATATCCTATTGAATAGTTTAACCATGCCCTCTTTCATTATCTCATTTTTACTAATTTCCTTCCAAAACTTGTTATTTATACCATTACACCCCCGGGCCGACTTCGCTCTGGCTCTGCTTATCACTCTCCGGATTTCCTCTCTTGTGATTTCTTTATCCAGGTCATAAATTGCCACTCCCCTATTCCTCCAAATTACTTCTTCTCCCGAACCTCTCCATCTATCACCCCCCTTTTTTCCTAGTAATTCATCAAAGTGCCTGACCCATTGCACTTCCTCAATACTCGTTCTCTCTATATTCCTTCCACCCTTAATAATTCTATTAATCTTATCCCAAACTCTCTCAAAATTGTTTGTCTTGCAGTCATTATTTATGGCTTCCATTTGTTCCTCTAACCACGTCTTTTTTGTCTCAGAGATTTTCTTTTTATACTCCTTCCTCAGTCTACAGAAAAACTCCCTTTCTTGGCTCCCACCTTTCCTTCTATATTCTCCTAACGCGTCCATCACCTTCCTCCGCAATCCTTCACACTCCCTATTAAACCATTCTTCTCCCTCTTTCTTCTTTCCTTTTCTAGCTTTCACCTTCTGCGCTATCATCTTTATTGGATGTAGCAACAATTCCAAGGCTTTATCAGTATTATTCTCTTCTAACGCCCCTTCCCACCCATATTTCAGAAGATGTAGCTCCTCCTTTACTACCCTATTCCAATCCCGGCCCACCTTCTCTGTCCATTTATACTTATTATAACCACTCCCTCGTTTATCGTTTGTCTCATCTTCCTTCATTGTACACTTCTCTTCCTCCCTTTTCAGCATAACCCTCACCGGGAAATGGTGTGATTCAATCCAATCTCCTATTTCCATACTTACAACTTCCTCAATCATCCCTTCCGAACTTAAAACCATATCTATCACACTACCCCCCTTCTCCGTAACATATGTCAATTTCCCCGTCCTGTCACCCTCTATCCACCCATTCAGAATATACAAATTTCCCACAGCACACATCTCTAGGAGCTTCTCTCCATAACTATTTGTAATTTTGTCCTCACTCCTTCTACTTTCCAACAAACACATTCCATCCTCCCTACTATAAACTGGGCTCTGTTCCCCTATTCTCGCGTTCCAATCCCCAAATAACAACATATCCTCCTCCCCTGGATACATTCCCCTTATCCTACCAATATCCACCAATAACTCTTCAAAAAATATTTATTTGCATATGCTGAATTACTAGGGTGGCAGTAAACAAAAGCTAGATTTATTTTATTTTAAGGCAATAATAATATTGATTTTACGTCTCACTAACTACTTTTTCTGTTTCCAGTGACGCCGAATGTTTCAGAAGTTTGCCGCGCAGGATTTAACTTGTGTTCTGGTACATATACCGACATAAGGCTGGCATATTTAAGTACATTCTAATATCACTGGACTGAGTAGGTGTCGAACCGTTGAATTTGGGCTCAAAGAGCGAGACCTAGTCAGTGCGGTTAACTTGAAGAGTAATGAAACGCAGATATACTTACTTCGTGGACACACAAATTCTCATTTATCGCTGAGAATGTCGTAAATGAATCTATCAAAACTGTAATTAGTTATATGGTATGCTCGAAATGAAGTGAAAAATGATATTTGTTTGAAAATCATCTTTAAACAGTGAATTGTTTGAATAATACGAGTAAGAAACTCTTTCAACAGTCTCTATTTCCCCTTCTTCTTTCAAATATCGCGATGCCAATTATCTCAGCATTGAAGTTAGCATAATGTAATAACTGTAAAATATTTTCCAGTTCTAATAAAACTGGACCTCTGCCGTTTTCACAGTCTTATATTGTACTCAGTGGAAATCCCTTCTCTTAATATATAATAAGAATATATTATCATTATTATTATTCATCATTATCTAAAGGCTTTACCTTGTCGCTGCAACCATTGACCTCTTCTCTCTGCGAACCTTTTAATCTCTCCATAACCTTGGCACCCCATCATCTCAACTACCTCTTTCAATGATCTTCTTCCGTCGTTTCCCTCTGCCTTTCTTTCCCATCACTTTGCTTTCGAACAAGTTCTTTATGAAGTCATTTTGCCGGATAATGTGACCAAAAACTGATGCTTTTCTTCTTTTTATCGTTATTAAATGACTCTGGGTGTTTATTTCTCTAAACACTGCTTCATTAGTTTTCTTCTCAATCCATATAGTTCGTGTCATCTTCCTCCATAGCCACATTTCCACTGCCTCTAGTCGCTTTACGTCCTCCTTCAAGAGAGTCCTTCCTTCACAGCTATATAGCAGCACACTCCAAATGAATGTTTTGATAAACAATTTATTTTGTTCAGTACCTAAAGATTTATTAATTTTTTTTTTGCTAGGGGCTTTACGTCGCACCGACACAGATAGGTCTTATGGCGACGATGGGATAGGAAAGGCCTAGGAGTTGGAAGGAAGCGGCCGTGGCCTTAATTAAGGTACAGCCCCAGCATTTGCCTGGTGTGAAAATGGGAAACCACGGAAAACCATCTTCAGGGCTGCCGATAGTGGGATTCGAACCTACTATCTCCCGGATGCAAGCTCACAGCCGCGCGCCTCTACGCGCACGGCCAACTCGCCCGGTGATTTATTAATTAAGAGCTGCCTCTTCTCATTCTCATTATTATTATTATTATTATTATTATTATTATTATTATTATTATTATTATTATTATTATTATAAGAGTAGATAAGTTCAAGTATCTGGGATAACTGATAACACCAAATTTGTCATAGAAAGAACCCTTTACATTACGGATGAACAAAATGGAAAAGGCGTAAGATTTAACTAAAGGCATCTACAACAAAAGATCCGTATCTTTCAAAGCAAAGCTGAGGCACGCTGCAGTGTCATCCGTCCAGAGGTCTTATACGCTTTAGAATGTCTTGAAATGAACAAAAACGACCTGATCGAGTAACTGGAGACCAAAGAAAGGAAGATTTTGAGAAAGATCAAAGAGAATGGGGAGTATAGAAGACGCTCATTGAGGTGAATAGAGACTTTGAAACCGAGCTCGATAGCTGCAGTCGCTTAAGTGCGGCCAGTATCCAGTATTCGGGAGATAGTAGGTTCGAACCCCACTATCGGCAGCCCTGAAAGTGGTTTTCCGTGGTTTCCCATTTTCACACCAGGCAAATGCTGGGGCTGTACCTTAATTAAAGCCACGGCCGCTTCCTTCCCCCTCCTAGCCCTTCCCTATCCCATCGTCGCCATAAGACCTATCTGTGTCGGTGCGACGTAAAGCAACTAGCAAAAAAAAAAAAAAAAAAAAAAAAGACTTTGAAGAAGTGGGAATCACACATAACGATATCCAGGAGCGTGTCTCACTTAAGAAGAAACTTCAATCGTTCCAAGGTTTTCGAGACAAGCCAAAATTTAAAAACTGTAAAGGCATGGACGCAGGAGAGGAAAGAACGACACCGAGAACGCATGCGGAAATATTGGGCAAACATCAAAGTCAGAAATGACGTGGTCCAAAGTTGGCCGGTTTTGAAATGGTATTATTATTTACTATATGTTCTGGGAAAGTTTCCTCGGTCAAAGAAAATTATCATTGTGATAATGTCTGTCTGTCTGTCTGTCTGTCTGTCTGTCTGTTAGGTCATCAGCCCAGAGGCTGGTTGGATCCTAAAATAGCACCACCAAAGGTTATGCGGTTATAAGAAAACCGCAAAACCCAATGGCAGCACCGAAATGAGGCGTACTAGGCAAGACGAGGAGTGAGGTAGTTTGTCATTGCTTTCCTCACTGGGTCAGAAAGTGCTATTGCAGCACGACTGACCCTATGAGCAACACCTTTCATAACACTCAGATGCACTAGTCGTGCTCTGAATGTCATTACTCAGCACCACCCATACCCCAGCAGCTTCCATATTGTCACAGCCATGGATGAGACTGGGACTTCGGTGGAAGCTACACTTTACTCTGGCCTGTGCCAAGAGATGGATACAAAAGTACTGCATCCATCAAGAAATGGCAGCAGGCAAACATTGTGATAATATGCAGAGAAAACTTAATCATATTCGTGAACGAAATAGGCTCACCTTGTATTGAAACATGCCATTTCTTCTTCAGTGATGTCGTTCAGGCATGGTTCTGAAGATGTAATGTTTAAAGAATATGTGGTAGGGATTTGTAATGAAGGAATCTCGAGTTTCACATCGACATAATTGTGGCAGTAGAATTTGGGCTGCTTTTCTCGAGTAAACGCCACTTCAAAGAGTACCTACTTCCAGATTTATTCGAATATAATCAGTCGGTGTGTTGCATGTCTATATGAAGTCTTATCGAGTCTGATTGCGCCTAGCATGAGTGTTGCTATGCAGTACGCTTCGTATAGTTAAAAGCTTGCATTCAGAGCGATTTGGGTTGGAATCCCACCATCAGCAACTCTGAAGGTGGTGTCACATGGTTTCTTATTTTCAGAGCAGCCAAGTATTCATTCTGTATCTTAATTAAGGACACAACAGATGCCCTTTCATAATAAACTTTTTCTATACCTTTGTCCTTGTAAACCTATCACAGGTAGACTGGACGTTAAGTTTTCTGACAATATCTAGAACTCTAAGTATTCATGTTTACTAATCGCCTGTACCATTCGAGCCTGATAATTTCAATATACAGTGAACTGGTAGCAATGCAAATCTCATTTCCGAAACTTGCGTTTGATGAAATTAAATCAAACCAAACAAACGATCATGAATGATTTCATTGATAGGAGCACATTACAAGACCATTTCGTCTTCAAATGCGTGATTTTGATAACGCTGGGGATATTCGTACTCTCTGTTCTGTTTAAGCATGTAAAATAGGAGACTAGAGCAAATATCTGTTACTTTTATTTGAACTTCTGAACACCGGAGTTTAACCTGATCAACGTTATAGGGAATACTTCTAAAGTCAATGTTCTAGTTTCATTACATCGTGGCTTGGGAGCCGTTCATTGGTTTTTCTTATACCCGCGAACCATTTACGATAAATGTGGGTAGCGAGAACTATTTCATACATAACTTATTTGATTCATTAAATATTAATTTACCAAGGCTACAAAAACCATCATAGTCACCTGGAATCTACAGTAAGCTTTCTAAAAATATAATTCATTCTTTCAGTTTTCTGAAGACTAGCTGCACAGAATGATTGACGAGATCCTCACCATCTGTGCTCAAGGTAGTGGAATCATTCTGCTGCAGATGGTTCGAAATAAAGAATGATTAAGTGCCATAGACGCGTGGTATTAATAGTGGTGCCATAAAGGACCACTTATCTGATTAAAATTTAGGCATTCAAATTATCTTTAATATTTTAACAATTGAAGGGACGTTAAAAATTAATTACCGAGCAAGCTAGCCGCGCGGTTTGTGTCGCGTAACGTAGCTTTGTGCTTGCATTCGGGTGAAGGTGGGCCCGAATTCCACCTTTGGCAGTCCTGAAGATGGTTCTCCGTGGTATCCCATTTTCACACCAGGCAAATACAGACGCTGTACCTTAATTAAGACCACGGCCGCTACTTTCACAATGCTAGCTAGCCCTTACCCATCCTTGCATCGCCAAAAGCCTTTGATGTGTTCATGCATCATTAAACCACTAGCGAAATAAAATAAAACAATAATCAATTAAAAAATGAAGCCCCAATGTTTAATTATTTAAAGTGTGCAATAATTGATTTCCAAATTTGGCGGGTTTTTTTTCAGAACGAAAGACAGCATGCTGCTAAACATTAATCAGCCAAACTTCCTTTCCTTTCTTTATTTATATTCTAACCTTCCTTCCTTCCTTCCTTCCTTCCTTCCTTCCTTCCTTCCTTCCTTCCTTCCTTCCTTCGTTCTTCCCTTCCCTCCTTTATCTTCTTCCTTTCTTTACTAACCTCCTTTATTTTCTTTCTTTCTTTCTTTTTCTCTTTATTTTTCTTCATTCTTTTCCTTCCTTCCTCCCTTCCTTCCTTCTTTCAATATCCTTTTAGATGAACTGTTATGGCTCCTCAGATATCTGACCACTGAATGTCTCTTTCGAGTAGGATGGTAGTTGAAGGCAAGTTTCTGAAATTCTGTAATAATAATAATAATAATAATAATAATAATAATAATAATAATAATAATAATAATAATAATAATAATAATAATAATAATAATAATAATAATAATAATAATAATAATGCTATTGATTATAGGTGCCAATAACTATTTTTACCTGTTTCGGAGACCCAAGAGTTCATTACGTGCCGCTGTATATACCGGTTCGGTGTTGGTGTATTTGAGTACGTTCAAGTAGGCGTATCACTGGACAAAGTTAAGAAAGCTAGAACTTTACCGTCGGTGCTACTGGGCGTGGCTTGGAATGAAATATATCTGCATTCTGAGTACATGATTCTTTAAATTTTCCTTATCATTTAAGACATTTTTGTTATTGGCTTTACGTCTCAGCGACTTAAACAGATCTTAAAGTGATACTTGGTGAGGAGGGAGATAACACTGGAAAGGAAGTCACCGTGGTCTGTATTAAGATTTTCCTTGTGTAAAAATGTAAAATCAAGGAAAATTACTTTCAGGACTGCTGACAGTGGAGTTCGAACCCACAATCTCCTGAATGCAAGTTAACAACTACACGTCCTGAACCGCGAAGCCAAGACTTTCTACGGAAATAAGAATATATTATACACTTACTCTCTTATGTCTTCATCCCTTATTTTATCTTGTAGAGTGCATCATTTTATTGGCCTCAGAAATCTCATTTCAGATGATTGTATTTCATTTTCCCAGTTTCTTTTGTTCACCCATGTCTGTCACAAGGAAGAGTTGGTATAACCGTTGTTTTATAAAGTTTCAAGTGTTTGCACTATTTATGTATTACTTCCACACATACACTGATATCGATGAAGCTACCTCTTCGTGTCATTATCATCGCTAAAGACGTATTATATTTAAAATACAAAATAGTGGAGACTTGGTGTGTTGCCTGATGGCCACTTATAATCTTTACTCTGCTACGAGTTTAATTTTTTCAACATCATTAAATAATTGTATTTATAGATGTACATACTGTTCAGCATGTTACATACGATTTGGTTCTGAACCCGTGGCCATATACAGGGTGTAGTCCTATAAGAACTGTACCGACAGAAGATAATCAGGGAATGCTCTTCGTGCTATGTTAACAACGATAATGCAATCGGATTGGTGGATTTCAAGAGAATGATTTTGCTTCCGAGCGCGAAATTCAAATGGCCTATCTTGCCGTATTTCCTATGTCAGAGAGCCAGCCGCTCCCTGTTGCTGTGCGTTAGAGGAGAGAATGGAAGGGAGGGGAAGTGGGAAGTGGGAGACAGACGTGATGCACAAGTTTCTCGTTCGTTTTGCATAGTAGCTTCCCATCCCCATTAGGCAGTGTAATGTTTGGTATGCACAAACTGACTGCCATGCGAACCCCGTAGAAAGAGAAGAGGAACTTGCACCAATAATATAGGCAGCTTTCCAGGTTATTCGCGACAAATCACACATCTTGAACAGATTCCAAAGACAACTACTACACCGTTGTGAACTGTGTATTGAAGTAGGAGGCGGGGGGGGGGAGGGTCACATTTAACATCTACTGTAATCAAACCATTGGGCGTACTGTTTCCTTCATTCAGTGTTTCATTCCATTTACAATGTTGTGAGTGAAGGAATACACAATCGTAGAGCGGCAGCGTTGCACCTTTCAGCATGTTAAATAATCGACACAGATACACAGTAAGCCACACACAGGCTTAGTTGTCAATGTGACTTGAGACCGACAAGGTCATCTCCATTCGAGACGACAACTTTTAGTTACAAATGTTACACGTTTTATTCGTAGTATTGACGGTCTCACTACACTCCTCAGCATAGTGTTTTATTTAACAGTCAGCAAGATCTATTAGACGAGAGGACTTTGCACCTCAATGTGTTTTTAACTCACTAATCATGATCACTGTCACTTCACATCATTACGATTTTTAATTTGTTTGTATATTATGTAATCAGTTTTACTATTGAAGATGGCCTTGAGATTAGGCTGAAACATGTATAGACTTTGCTTCATCTAACAGATGACTTGAATTGTATTGATAGGAGGATTTTATAAATATTTTCTTTTGTAAAATGTTAAATAATAAATAACATTACTGCGACCAACAGACCAGAGGAGAAGCGATCTTGTGCATTCTTTGACTTACAAGTGTGTCTTAATTATGGTGTATTCTTATACTGGGTGTGCAATAAACGGGCTGCGGATATTACCTGTGAGAAACAAGGACAATCCTGTCTGGGTCGAACGAAGAAACTTCTGCATACGCGCGGAGCACTATCTCTGTCTCCACCAAACACCCCAATTCCCCTCCCTCTCCTTCTCCTTCTCCTCCCCGAAACACGGCAGCGACTTTTTCCCCTGGCACAGGAAACACGGCGAGTTCGTCAATTTGAATCGCGCACCGAAGTAACGAAGTAACTTCATTTTATCGAAAAGAACAATTTTCTCCGCCAATCCGATTGCACCATCGTTCTCAAAACACAAAGAGATGTTATGTATCCCTTCCAGTAAAGGTTAATCCGCTTCGGCATCTTTGCGGCTAATGTCACAAAACTCTACACACGTTCTCAATACTGACGTGAATCATCACTCCCCGTTTTGACGTGCTCAAGTTGATAACAGCACCGCCAGCGGCCTTCACCAGAGATCCCAAACGACCTTCTGTACTTGGTTTTCTCCAGTGAGATATGGAGTCGCACTTTGACGAGTAATTCAGGGTTCGTAGAACGCGCCTTCTGATTTTGTTGTGTACTCCCACTTCCTCAAGAATTTTGCTAAGGGTTTGTCTGTGGACGGAGTCGTAGCCTTTCCTAAAACTAACAAATAACACTGTCACATTTTGTTTTCTAATCTTGGAGAAAGCTACAGTAGTAGTAATGTTTTGAGTTTGAGTATTTGCTCAGCACAGGATCGGCCCTTCCTGAAGTGAACTGACTTAGCTGGCTGTTCGTCTATTGTCACGGATAACTAACTGTATAGCCCGAGCCGTACGTCTCAAAATATTTATTCATTTTTCAAAATTTCACACACTAAGTAACGTCTGCTCTAACTGTCGTAAGGCTACAGCAATTATACTGTTAAGTCATGCGTAATATTCGATACTGAATTATACACATATCGAAGTCATTTATGGAAGTCAATATCAAGCAAATTAAGAATGTGTCAGATTTTCAACCAGAAATAACTTTGTCCCTAAGGGTTATAGGACAACCATTGTGTACGTTATCTTGGACTCAGGGAGAGCTTTCTATTTGTATTCTTTTTTGCTAGTTGTTTTACGTCGCACCGACACAGATAGTCTTACGGCGACGATGTGACAGGAAAGGGCTAGGAGTGGGAAGGAAGCGGCCGTGGCCTTAATTAAGGTACAGCCCCAGCATTTGCCTGGTGTGAAAATGGGAAACCACGGAAAACCATTTTCAGGGCTGCCGACAGTGGGGTTCGAACCTACTATCTCCCGAATACTGGATACTGGCCGCACTTAAGCGACTGCAGCTATCGAGCTCGGTGGGAGAGCTTTCTAATAGTGCCCCACGTGAGGGGTCAAAATTGATATTTATTTTTCAAGACATTTGTTACAAACTTCCAATGCCCACTTATTCAAAAACTGTGCTTATGTTACTAATATTTGTTAGCCTGTATATTCACGAACAAAATGAAATCAGAATCTTTTAAGTCGGTCGACGCATGCACTCATTACAGCGGCGCGGCGCGGCGCGGCGCTCCGAAGCGTCTGAGTGCGTGGAATCGAGCGGCTTAAGCACGAGGCCCCGAGGGGAGAAGTTGCATCATCGCGCTACATTTACACCATCTAGTTACAGAGCCGAGTTATCTAGCGATATCGGAATGTCGAATGTATCGGGCCATGTTTGTCACAAACATCCTGCGATAAATAAGTTGATTTTCGTCTCGCCAACATTCCCTCTATACAGACCTCCGGAGTGAGTTATCATTTTAGACCACGAAACACCACCATGACCTATCAAGGTCAAGTGATTTAGGAGTTAGAGGATTCCCACTATAACCCCGGTTTACACTTGTATTTTGGTTTGAATCTTTCTTTCTTTCTTTCTTAATCGGTTTACCGCCAAGTGTTGGTTTTCCCTCGGACTCAGCGAGGGGTTCCACCTCTGCCGTCTCAAGGGCATTGTCCTGGAGCGTGAGACTTTGGGTCGGGGGTACAACTGGCGTGGAGGGCCAAATACCTCGCCCAGACAGCCTCACCTGTTATGCTGAACAGGGGCCTTGTGAGGAGGGGGAAGATTGGAAGGGATAGGCAAGGAAAAGAGAAGGAAGCGGCATTTGCCTGGAGGAGAAGTGGGAAACCACCGAAAACCACTTCGAGTATGGCTGAGGATGGAATCGAACCACCCTCTATTTAATTGACTTCTCGAGGCTGAGTGGACCCCGTTCCAGTCTCGTAGCACTTTTAAATTTCGTGGCAGAGCCGTGAATCGAACTAGGGCCTCTCGGGGTGGCAGCTATTCACACTAACCTTTACGCCACAGAAGCGGAGTTCGTAAATTTAAAAAATTACGAAGGTGGTACATTTTTCTACAAATAACCTATGAGAGGTTAATTTTCTCCCGTTGTGATATTATCTGTACTCCAGTTTGACAATTTATATTTCAAATTAAAGAAATAATAAAAACGATTAGCAATAAAACAAATAGGGTATTTAATCATAAACTTATCTACGGATTCAAGCATTAGTTCACATTAAACGACTGTCAGATAATAAAACAGAGACAATTTTCTTTCGTCAGATTGGTTCTATGACGTCAGCACGCCCCACGAGTGGAGAGCATGGACGCCTCTGGGAGTTCTGGCAAGATTTCATTTAACATGGCCCACATTGTATGAGAAACCTTGTCTTCATATCCGGAAAGATTGTGAGCTTTAATCCAAAGAAAGAAAAGTATATTACCGAAGCAAACAGGTTGTATACTGTAGGCTTAATTTGTTCTTATTTATTTCGCCAGCTGTCCGACTCGTTGGCTGAATGGTCAGCGTACTGGCCTTCGGTTCAGAGGGTCCCGGGTTCGATTCCCGGCCGGGTCGGGAATTTTAACCTTCATTGGTTAATTCCAATGGCCCGGGGGCTGGGTGTTTGTGCTGTCCCCAACATCCCTGCAACTCACACACCAACATCCCTGCAACTCACACACCACACATAACACTATCCTCCACCACAATAACACGCAGTTACCTACACATGGCAGATGCCGCCCACCCTCATCGGAGGGTCTGCCTTACACGGGCTGCACTCGGCTGGAAATAGCCACACGAAATTATTATTTCGCCAGCTGTAATATTATTAGATACTTTAAAGAAGAACAGGTCATCTTCAGTTGAGAGTAGCGCTTGTTCATCAACCCTTTCAGACCTGCATTCTTCCCTAATAGGTTGAGAAATATTATTTATTGAATTTTGACCACACGAGAAAACACAAAAAAGCACCATTTTTAAGGGAAAAATTCCTAATTTTATTGAAAAGTGATACAACAGTAGAATTTTGTTATAGCGACATCAGTTTCAGGGACATTTCGTCTATAGCGCCAGATATTATATGGTACCAAGATATTCTTCTTAAGGAAAGTGTTTTCAGACAAATAGCCATTTCTTAAATTAACGAGAGTCTATATCAACACACATTAAAATATATAAATCCAGAACTGGTTTTCGGAAACTTAGTTCCATCATCAGTGACTATATCAAATTAAGATATTAAAATTCACATAACTACGTAGTTTTGGTTTTAAAAGGCAGAGGACAGTGGTGCTGTAATGGAAATAGAAAATCGAGTAAGAAAACTGAACTAACAGAGCTTTTAAAAACTAATGAATAAAAATATTCCTTCTAATGACACCAACCAAGAAACCAAGACGACTCAACAACCGGTTCTGAATTTATATACGTTATTTTAATTGTTGTTGATATAGGCGGTTGTTAGTTTTAAGAAGTGTACCAGGCCACCATCAGCACTGTTTACAATGGCTTTTATTTTTATAATGATTATTATGAAACATATATGCCTCTACCTCTCATTTAAGGTTTCTTTTTATTACAATCTGCTTTACGTTGCACCGACACAGATAGATTTTATGGTGACGATGCGGTAGGAAAAGGGCTAGAAGTGCGAAGGTGGCGTCCGTGGACTTATTTAAGGCACAGGCCCAGCATTCGCTTGGTATGAAAATGGGTTTATGCGTACAGCTTCATCCATCGAGTTCATTCATAACAGCCTATATCTTCTCATTAAATGTTTCTAGAAATTTTGTAGAAATATTGTTTTAATTTAATTAAAACTATTTTAATTTTCTTGTCTATATAATCAATACCAGTTTAGAAACTTGAAATCAGTTCTGCATAGACGAGCAGGCTTGTGTGGAATGAACTACCTTTTGTAGGAAAAACCTTGGCGAGATTATCCAAAGAGTTACCAGTGGAATGATTACCTTTCTCCCTTCCCGATTCCTTCCACAGCTATCGCTCACCTGATCGCACCGCACCGAAACACTTCTACTCTAGAAACTTGCGAAGTTCTCTGTAAAAATTCTCCACGGCGCTTCGGCGTGGTTTCCACAGGTGGGCGTTGACACATTGATTTCTATAAGAGGCAGAGAACAGAACATTCTCCAGCTCGGTTCTGTTTGGCGCGGTACGCCTAGATGGGTGATAACCTTTAGAGTCACGTTAACTACCAGCAAAGTGCTTTTAAAAATAAAATAAATTGAGGCATATATATACTGTTGTATATCTGCTATGGCGAGATTATATAATTTGTGTTGAACATATTAAGATTAGTTGAATCCGGCAGTAGTTAATTCCCTGGTCTTGTGAACGGCAGGTCTGTCCCGGTTGACACAGCACGCAAACTGTCCTCTGGGAGACAGCAACTAGTTCCACTGTGGTATTTGTGTGCGCTGGCTGAAGAACGTGCTCTGAATGTAGCACATACCAGATGTCCCGAGTCTCTGCTGTAATTGCTTGCCGTTCTGCCTGTCACAGTTCCACCTCCATCAATGGGCAGCGTACTGCTGGAACTATTGATAACAGTAATCGTTTCTGTAGGAATGAAGCTCTGTATTGTGGTGTGTATGTTCAGTCGTCAGCCCGAAGGCTGTTTGGATCCTCAACAGCTCCGCCATCAGCTGTCATAGATGACCTAGGCATCACTGAAGAGGCGTACTAGGGAAATGAGGAGTGAGGTTGTTTCCCGTTGCTTTCCTCACCGAGCCGGAAGTTGCTATTACATATCAGTCTGCCAAGCCCACTGAAATGGATGCATCAGCCGACCCTATGAGCAAGATTTTCACACCATTCATAGCAGGGACTGGCTGCATTACTAGCATCGTTCATACCTCAGTCACTTTCATATTGTCAGAGCCTAGGATAAGACTATGACAGGTCAATGAAAGTAACAAAATTGCTCTAGCCTATACCATAAGACATAGTGCACTGTAAACACTAGGTCCTGCCAGTAAAGGCATCTGTATTGTGGTATAGATTTTAAAGTCTTTAACAATATAAGGCGAAATATTATGGACACCACCACATAAAGAGCCGTCAAAAATTCACATTTTGGTTTTTACTTCTTTGAATACAGTAAGATTACCTGAAACCAAAAATATATAATATCGTCGTTGCCGGGACAAAACCTCCTATGTGATAATATGTTTTGGAGACATACTGACCCGCAGCACATACATTATGAAGAGCGAGAATGTCTTGACAATATTCACACGATATTGCATCTTAGATGACAGAACCTTACCAGCCAAAGTTCTAAGATAAAATTATTTCACACAGGAGGTTTTGTCCCGGCAGCGACGATATGCATAATGGTATTAAAAATGTTCAACACTACAGACCATTCCATCTTGCTCTTACGGCAAAATAGTTACCATATCGAAGGGATCTGCTCAACAGCTTCACGGGAAAACGGCGGCAAGTATATTAGTGGAACTAAGTAATTAAGCTCAAAATGAAAGGAGGAAGAAATAAAGATGGAAATTATTTTTATGAACTCCAGGAGACATATGGTTTCCAGGGCACAATGAGAAAATGGTGCTGCATAAATTTGTGAAATCTGTATTTAAGTTGAAGATAAAAGTGGCAAGAAACTAAGCTGAAAATTATTTTTTTGAAATATAGGGTACAGAAATAGACAACAGATAACTTTTATAGACTCGGGGGTGGGAGATGCAATTAACTGCATCTAATAAATTTGCCCAGACAACACCGGGTACTACTGCGCCGTCGTATCGCCCTACGAAGATAATGGTAAAAATGAAACGTGCTTGAGAAAAACGTGATAAAAAGGGGTAAAAGTAAAATACGCTTAAGAAACAACAGCTAAATAACAAAACAAGACGAAGATAAAAATCTCAGCGAGTTTCTGTATCAATACCAGTCAAGGTGTGCACTGCATACCACAGAATCAAAATCTTGGGTAACATCTACGTGAATATTAGAAAAAAACACACACAGAGATGACTTCTCCTCAACAGTGACAAGCTTCCGGCGATTCACAGCGTCACGGTTAACGCGTTACGTGTACCAGAGCAACTCGGAAGGGAAACGAAGGAAGGCTACAAAACGATGGCTGTTTCCAGCATTGTGCTTCGTCCCTCCGAATGTATTAATGAAGTAGAGAATGTTAACCAGTTATTTTTTCATAAATCACAGGCACAAAAATGCCTCGTCCTTTTTCTGTCTTACATAATACAATATAATTTACATTATAATATTTCTTAATCACGAGGAATTATGGGCGTCTAAGAAGAGGTGTGTTCACTCATTGCAGGTCCATAAGAGCAGTACTGTTTACATAACATGGAGTGATCTATAGAACAGCGGAAGGGGTTAATATGACACCCAGCTTCAGTTTTTATTTAATGGTGTGCACACTCTTATATCGTTTCTCTTCAAATATTCTTACTTATCACAGTTATTTTTATCGCGTTTGCGGTGATATATCACACCGAGCAAAATATTTACCTGTTCATACATTTTTGATATGACATACCCTCAACAGTCGGCGGGGTCATTTTGACCCCTGTGCAATTTCTGAACAGATTGTATTGTCAGACAACAGTGTGTACCCTGCCTGGATTTGTAGTATTGTTGAGCTCTTACTGTCAGATGAGTGTTCCAGTTAACGGGATCACTGTATTTATCTCATCATTTAGGAAGTGTTCTTATTACAAACACGTCGTGTTTACGATTTTCTTTCTAGTGATGAGGTGTCTCGTATATTAGAAAATTCAGATGTTGGATCTGAAAGTGAGTTATTTGATTCACATTATGATTTTTTTTGCTTGAGACAAGCGAAACCAGTGAGGATGAATACAATAATGAGACAGAGGATAAATTATCAGCAGGTGAAGTGGAAAGTGCTAATATGCCTCTAAACTCGCCTCAAAGGTCTCAATCTTATTTAGGCGTTTCATTAGTGAAGATGGTCGCTTAGGACAGAACAGAATGGGAAATCTTGAATTCGAACTCTACATCTGGAAGGTGGGCTTCAGTGAGCGTCCTGAAACGGTGGGAGGTCTCACTACATGTGCTTACCACTGAATTCATGACTCTGCCATTAGTGCCTTTCGTCTCCCATTTGATGAATCGATACTTCGTCTAATGAAACGACACGCAGAATCAAACGCTCAGGAAGAACTCAAGAACACGGACTGGACCTGTATGCAGTTCAGGGCCTCCATGACTTAGAAGGCAGCGCGCCGGCCTCTCATCGCTGGGTTCCATGGTTCAAATCCCGGTCACTCCATGTGAGATTTGTGCTGGACAAGGCGGAGACAAGACAGGTTTATTTCCGGCTATTCCAGTTTTACCTGTTATATTTCATTCCAGCGACACTCTCCAAAATTATATCATTTCATCTGTCAGTCATTAATCATTCCCCAGAGGACTGCGACAGGCTTCGGCAGCCGGCACAATTCATATCCTCGCCGCTAGATGGGGTCTTCATTCATTTCATTCCTGACCCGGCCGAATGACTGGAAAGAGCCTGAGGATTTTCATTCCTGTATGCAGTTCCCAAGACCACACTTAACCTGCAGGCCTTCGGGCTGAGCAGGGGCACTTGGCAGGCCATGGCCTTTCGGGACTATTTAGTTTGGTTTATATTTGAACTGACCTCCGAAGTCCTTCTCGGAGACAATGCTCGCCAATAAACAGAACTAATTTACTTGTTCAAAGCTCATAACATCCTATTCCAACAACTATCCTTATTGAAAAAGCCAATTATACTTTAATTATCCAGTATTCGGAAGATGGTGGGTTCGAACCCCATTATCGGCAGCCTTGAAGATGGTTTTACGTGGTTTCCCATTTTCACACCAGGCAAATGCTGGGGCTGTACCTTAATTAAGGCCACGGCCGCTTCCTTCCCACTCGTAGGTATTTCCTATTCCACCGTCGCCTTAAGACCTGTCTGTGTCGGTGCGACGTAAAGCCAATTGTAGAAAAGAAAAAAAAGAAAAGGAAGACTTGACCTAAAGCGGATAAATATTTGAAAAATGGGCAAAACAAAGGAAATTACAGGCAGCGGACCCCCCCCCCCCTACAACATTATTTGTACAGATGTGTTGTGATATTCTGTGAGTGAAATACATTTTTCGTACTTCTTCCCACCACAATTTTCTTGTATATTCACTACCTGATTCTTTTTTTCATGTACAGTACGTGCAGATCTCATTGCGAAAAATCAAATGACGCCTCACACGACGTATTACAACACCTGTGTCCGTTCAGCACGGTGTTTTATCTTGAGATATAGTCACTTTAACATCACGCCTTGACGCCATGGCTCTTATTGATAGATACACTACTTCTTCTTCTTCTTTAAGCAAGAATATTTAGTAAATGAACCTCAAATATTTTCTACAAATATCACCCCTAACACAGAATTCTGGTGAGTTCTCTCAGGAGATCAATTGTGATGAATAGTCTGGTTGTATAACGACCCGAGCGAGTTGGCCGTGCGGTTAGAGCTGCCCAGTTGTGAGCTACCATTCGGGAGATAATGGGTTCGAATCCCACTTTCGGCAGCCCTGAAGGTGGTTTTCCGTGGTTTCCTATGTTCACATCAGATAAATACTGGAGCTGTACCTTAATTAAAGCAATTGCCGCTTCCTTCCCACCCCTAGGCCTTTCCTATCCCCTCTTCGCAATAAGATCTGTCTGTGTCGGTGTTACGTAAAGCAAATTGTAAAAAAAACTTATCTCAAAAATGTATTATCCAGTTTGAAAGTGGAAGTGTAAAGTCATTGTTTTTTTTTAAATGTCCATCTTAACTGAAATGACACAGTAAATATGACATAGGTTCATTACTTATAAAATTTGTGTTAAAAATAACATATTTCTTAGTAATAGCTGTATGTATAAACGAAATGTTTAAGTGTTACACTTTATTACTGTTACTTTTACGAAATAATGAAAGTGCCATGTTCATTCGCGTAAATCACGCACCCTAGTTCTTGATATGGAACTGAGAGAGAAGTAATCTTCGTTTGTATCTCTCGTCGGATTCTCCTTCATGTGTCAGTAAAAATACGACAAGGGCCCTGCGTCATGCATGCCAGCAATCAGCTCAAGGTTGACCTGTTTCCCGTAATTCTCGCCTTATTTTAGTCCCAGCAGCTATTTTCCCTGTTTGCTAGGTGTCGTCCCATTTGCGATCAGTCTCAATTGCGATCAGTTCCATTTGCGATCGCTGAGGTAGAATACAATACTAATGTATTTTTGACGTGATGAGCATTGTCCCATCTGCGATCACTCTTATCAGTGAGAACATAATGACTTACAAACACTCAGGTTGCCGTGAGGGAATTTCCTACTGAAGTACTGGTACAGAGAGACAGCTCTCCAGTAACTGGCGAAAACTATATGCCGATACTAGGATTCTGATGTTGAAACTCATTAAATTATATTTAACGTTCGAGTTCGATTAGTTAATATCGAGACAACAGGCAGAGACTAAATAGGACTCAAATGAACCTTTTATTTACCGTTACCAGATGGATATGGGTGTAAAGGCGGCCAAATTAGAAACCAACACAAAAAGAGGGCGTATTAAAACCGCTGAATTTTACAAATTTCAATTTCAAAACAGATTTTTAAAGCATTTGTAGCTCATATCTATCTTAGCAGCAAACTTACACTTTCTTATACAATAATGGACACTATTAAATTAATGATTAAATAATTCTCAAACTGTTCAAATATTCAAACTGATACGTTAAGTAAATAGCTACTCAAAATATAATTAGCCTACTTTCATGTATCTTCATGTATGTGTACCATTTAGTCTCGTTTCTTGATACGGGGTCGGGGATGTGATAAAAAATGGCGTATGGATTTTAGTGCCGGGATGTGTCCGAGGACTTTGGCTCGCCGGGTGCAGGTCTTTTGATTTGACTCCCATAGGCGACCTGCGCGTCATGATGAGGATGAAATGATGATGAAGACGAGACACATACACCCAGCCCCCGTGCTAGTGAAATTAACTAATTATGGTTAAAATTCCCGACCCTGCCGGGAATCGAACCCGGGACCCCTGTGACCAAAGGCCTGCATGCTAACCATTTTGCCATGGAGCCGGACGGGGATGTGATGAGATGAATTTATACGGCATGTTTCCACGGTCAGATCCCCTTCCCGGCACGAAACTCCGTTTAGAAGCTGATGAAGATGAAATGTGTAGTGGTGAATAAAATTGGGTGAGGAGGTGGGAGGAATTGGCTGTGGCCTATGGATAAAAACTGTCCGGCATTTTCCTGGAAGTGTAAATATGAAACCACAGAAGACCATTCCCAGGACAGCCGACGGTGGGGTCGAGAACTGAATGTGATGAAGATTAATCTGCGCTACTGGCGAAATGTAGAGGCTGCCTGGCCGAGGCGGTAAAGGCGTGCTCGGTCCACCCGGAAGGACGTGGGTTCGAATCCCCGTCAGGAAGTCGTAAAATTTAAGAAACGAGATTTCCACTTCCGGAGGTGCATATGGCCCTGAGGTTCACTCAGCCTACACCAAAAATGAGTACCAGGTTAATTCCTGGGGGCAAAGGCGGCCGGGCGTAGAGCTAACGACTCTACCCCAATGGTGAATGCCTTTACCTTCCACTCCTCCAAGGACCTTCATGGCCTGTACGGAGGTGTCTTTGTCTTTTGACTGGCGAAATGTATATCTCACAAGAACATCAGCAAACGTACTGAAAGTGACCACAAGGATCCTGAATTTTACAGAAAATGCTAGTAGACGTAATGTTACAACTTGGAAAATAATAAACTAGTCTTATGTATAAATAAAAAAAAAATCTGTTTGGAGTTTACGGAACGCAACACATTCATTTCTCTTGAAAACACAATCAGATCGAAAATGAACTGCTTCAGTACGTGAATATGATGATGAAGATGATGGATATGGTGTTTCACACGAAATGCCACAATTTAAACGGTAATAAAACAGAGCGTTTGCCCTACGGAACTGAAGGTGAGCCGTGACAAGATAGGCCGAATCATTAAGATGAAGCGGACACAGCAGAGGAGTGTATTCGACGGAAAATGGAATAGGCCTACTACAAACTTTGAAAAGTGCTAATATCCAATATGTTACGTGACATAATCAAATGCAATCTATTATACCAAATTGTAAGGCTTGTATTACTTTAAACTAGATTTTATTTCTAATCAATTTCGATTTATTAATTCCTTGGATTTATTTCGCAACCCGACTCTTAAGGTCATACAGAACGGTAAAAATTGTCAAAATCGTCATATTTCATGTTTTTATATTTTATGAAACCCTGGAGTCTGCCCTTCAGAATGATGTATAGTTTAGGCCTAAGCATTAGAAATTGCCATAAATTTAATTTAAACATGCGCTAGCAATAAGAAAATTGCCAGCAATGCCAGCGGAAACGAGATGAATTATATTACCATAACTAGTGTAAATATCTAAAAGCAAAAGAAGAAAGAATTATCTATGTCCATTCCAAACATACACATCTTCCTCTGGATTGTGTGGAGGAAATGAAGCCCATTGTTTGAGATCTGTCCAGCTGTTGGAGAAGTGTCCTCACGACAAAAGTCAAAACCCCAATGAAGAGGTCATTCCTAAAGGTACTTTTGTGGGCATAAACACATTAAGCTTTGAAGTTATGGATGCAGTGTGTAATTTTAATAAAGGTAACGTTGCCAAATATCATGTATTACAGGAGTCAGGACTAAAAGTAAAGAGGAATTGTGTCAATGCCATGAAGGATTTCTACCGAGTGAGACTACGACAAGCTGAAATAATGCCTCAGGAAGTGCAAAAAAAAAAAAAAATCTAGGGAGTTGAGAGACAAGGCTAAACGAAAGCTAGATCCAGGAAGATCCAGATTCTCCTTCGTATGGGGCAGGGATGCACTGAAATATAATAATATATTTATTGCAGCTAATTGCCAGCTCGATAGCTGCAGTCGCTTAAGTGCGGCCAGTATCCAGTATTCGGGAGATCGTGGGTTCGAGCCCCACTGTCGGCAGCCCTGAAGATGGTTTTCCGTGGTTTCCCATTTTCACACCAGGTAAATGCTGGGGCTGTACCTTAATTAAGGCCACGACCGCTTACATCCCAGTCCTAGCCCTTTCCTGTCCCATCGTCGCCATAAGACCCATCTGTGTCGGTGCGACGTAAAGCCAATAGCAAAAAAAAAAAAAAGAAAAATGGTATATACAAAGAATAAGCGAAATCATTCAATGCAGAATACAATTAGAGGAATTTTCCTTTCTACACACCTTAGTACATGATAGCGATTGCACTCCTTTCCGCACAAAGAACACATGTATCCCTCGTTTGGCGAGTGATACTTCGTCGTGGAACATAGTTTGAGGTGAAAACCATGCACAGCTAGTCTTGTTGGTACGTGCCGTAACCCGTAGTTGGCTTCCTTTTATTTGTCGTTAATCATCGCTTCCATACTGTAGAAGTCCAGCCAGATTTCCGATTTCTTTCTCTGACGTTCGCGAAAATAAACTTTGGTGTACTGGAGTTGATAGGAGAGATAAGTTATATAAACACACGTGACAGAAGTTTTAATTGCAGTTTTCTCAGTTCTTATTTTTAAAAATGTATGTTCCTTTTTCTATGTGACTATCACAGAGCAGTGTAATTTTCAACATCAAACTGTTTTATATCGATTCCAATTTTAACAGAGGGATTTATTTATTTAAGCAATACTCTTTGATATTTGGCTGTTCATTTTAAGAAAAAGTAATACAATTTGGCACGTTCAAAAAATATATTTTCCTGACTCACCCGATGCCCAATCAAACAATAGCTGAGTTAATTTGTTAAGTTAGCCATGGAGAATATGGTGGCAGAAATGTTAATGTGATAACTTTGTTGGATCCTGAGATAAAGGAACATAAACTTAACAAATTTTACATTGAAAAGCTAGGCGGTTCCGTATCCCCTTAAGTTCGAATTTTCAGAAATTTTCAGAAAAAAGGTGCGAGAAAACAGGTAAGTCATTTTATAATTATGTTTAAATTTCTACTAAAGGGGCTTGTAAGCTCGGTGAATTAGACGGTGGATTACAATCTGAAAGGCTGAGGCTCGAATCCCAGTCGGTCCTGGGTTGAGATTTTCATCTCAAAATTCATGTGGCGTCAGGAAGGGAATCCGGCCTTAAACCTCCGACTAAAACCAATATGAGCCTGGGTGGTTCCTCCGACCTCAGAAATAACTCGGTTGGATGAAGGAAAGTTTCTGTTTCCACTATACAAAGTGTAACAATAAGGGTACATCTCTCACACGTAGAATAAGATATACAGTGAAACCTGTACGCAACGTAATCTCATGTTACCACGCTTCTTTGTCGCTGTGGACAGGTCCCCGTTGAGAACAGGTAAACGTGATATCATTGTACTCGCGTATTGTGTACTGGAGTTCCGCACAGTAGTCTGAGATATTTTCTAGTCATTTTAGTGCATTGTGGACCTCTTAAGATAAATTACAGACCACAGTGTGCTGTAACACTGCTAGTTTATTTAACCGTTACAAAAGAGAGACACTACAATAAATTTCCTTTTCACTGCTTTTCTTGTTCTCAATAAAGTTAAATTTTTCGCAACAATTACAAATGATTAAATATACAAGAAAAAAAATGGTTTCTGGAAGTAACATGTAGGATTGTCAATATTATTTATTTCCTTAAGGATTCAACGAAATTCAGAAAAATTATGCTGGGATGAGTCGCTCAGACGGTAGACTGCTGGCCTTCTGACTCCTGGCTGGCCGGTTCGATCCTGATTCAGTCCGGTGGTATTGGAAGGTACTAAAATACGTCAGCCTAATGTCGGTAGATTTACCAGCACGTAAAAGAACTTCTGGGGATAAAATTGCGGCACCTCGGCGTCTCCGAAAACCGTAAATATACATAATTAGTGGGACGTATATCCTATTTTATTATTATGAATTCAGAAATTTGTAAACAATTCAGCTTTCATTACGAATGAAAAATTACACAGATAAAATTGTGTACTATTGTGTCGTATACTGAGAAAGTGTTTCTGTTTCCGCGTTGGGGAGGTTTGCGCCGTCGCAGGGATACATCAGTGCTTACTTGAGTATTTCAAGTAAGAAGAAGTTTCGTGTGGTACGCTGATACGTTCTGTTTCTGTGTGTTTTCCATGATCAAAGTACTATGTAGAGTTGTAAAAAATGAGTTCTAACAAGGAAATAAAGCGTTTCTGGACGCATGTCCATATAACATACAGTGAAACCTGCTTACAACGGAACCTGTACATAGCGGAAACCTGGTATTAACGGAAATTTGCCATGGGCCCATGAGATTAACACTGAAATATATAAAAAATACCTCTACTGAGCAGAAACTGCCCAAAGCGGAAACGGAAACACTTTCTCTACGTGTGAGGATGACAATACCTTATTGATTCCAATATGTTGTATGATGTACCATTTGCAAAGAACTACCGAGCGAATTGGCTCCCTAATATGAGCCTTGTGGCTGTAAGCTTCAATATGGGAGATGATGGCTTCGACGCCCAGCGTCAGCAGTCCTCATGATGGTAATCAGTGGTTTCTTATTTTCACACTGGAAATGCACCATGGTTGAGATAATTCCCTGTACCTTCTAAGATCTTTCGTATCCCATGCTTACATCTACGGTATCCCCCGCTTTTCGTAAGAAGTGGTTAAAACGGTAAACTCCTCTAGGTCCCTAAATTTGGACGTGTGGGTAGGCAACGACGGGGACACTCAGTCTGGAATTAGTTACTTGTGCCAGGTTACGCGGTTTCAGCTTTCCCACCCGATCACCCTTCGTGAGTTTTTGTTTCCTTCCGACCCCAACGCTATTGGGTTTGTAGACGTATAAAGATTCTTATATTTTCAAGCCGTTGTGGTCCTTTCTCACATCCTAATTCTTCGAAGGGACCTCTTCCATTTGAACTGTGATTATCTTTAAGAGAAGATGGATGCCTAACTGCACCTCTATTTGAAACAATAACTACCGCCATGGGAAATCTTCGTCAATTAATTTGATGTTAAACATATAATAAAAATAAAAAACCAACAAACTAGATTTTGAAACAATTTGTTCGGAGAACTCTAAATAAATAAATAAATAAATAAATAAATAAATAAATAAATAAATAAATAAATAAATAAATAAATAAATAAATAAATAAAATAAATAAATAAATTCTCGACAACGTGTACTTTGAAACTTTTATTCTAATGTTTGTTTGTTCTTTTATTTATTTATTTATTTATTTATTTAATTTATCATTTATCCTGTTCATAAATTAAATTATCAAAATAACACCTAAAGTAAATTTATCTTAAGTTATGATCATGTTCTATTTTCTTTTATACTAATGTGGTGACGTAATTATATCAAATATTAGCACATTGCTAGCACTGAGAGTCAAATAGCAGGGCTGAGTGGCTCAGACGGTTAAGGCGCTAGTCTTCTTAACCCAACTTGGCAGGTTCGGTCCTGGCTCAGTCCAGTGGTATTTGAAGGTGCTCAAATACGTCAGCCTCGTGTCCGTAGATTTACTGGCACGTAAAAGAACTCCTTTGAGACAAAATTTCGGTACCTCGGAGTCTCTAAAAACTGTCAAAAAGTAGTTAGTGGGACGTAAAAACAATAACATTATTATTATTATTATTATTATTATTATTATTATTAGAGACAAATACTGAAGTTTTCTTTCATGGAAGCTCTGTTTCCAGCTACGATCATGACCGTAAGAAATCTTGACAGTGGCATTTATTTGGAGTTTAACATACTCTCCGCTGGTAAAACAGTGGTGAGTTCTACCTGATTTCAAATTTCGGATCTTTTCTTCCTCCTCATCAGGAATTTACAGATTCACACACCAGTCTATATAGACAAAAAATCAGTGGGACTAATGGCATTACTTCTGGGAGAATTCAGTAACAATGGAAGGCAAGTGCACGAGTAGGAAAAATGTTTATTCACCGCAGTTCGTTCTCTAACAGCAATGCTATTACAGAGTTAAATGACATTTCTCGTCTTGTTTGCTAACGATAGTTGTATTCGTATTCCCACCACTCTATTCCGCTCTGCAAGATATCTGGGTCACGTCCTGAGTATTCACTGCTCGCTATTGCCAAAACCTATCGGACTGCATAAATCAGCTCGACCCACAATATCATGAACGCGTTTTCTATATCCACGGGAACTCCTTACTCAAGAGATTCTGCAGATGTTTTCAGTCATGCAGCATAGAAACGTCATGTTCGCTTGCTGATGTAAACTTACACTTTTCTGGCATGATTGATTAATTCCTTACTTTTTTTTGTATTAATGACATTTTTCGAATTTAATTATTTGACTGTAATATGAATTTTCCCCACTTAGTTTGTAAAGAGGCGCTAATAATTTTGCTATTTTCCATCTTAAAACACTGATCTTATCATTATCTGTTGAAAAAAGGAGAGAGAATGAATTCATTTCGACACCTATATGAAATAATTAACAATATTCAAATAATTAACAATATTCTGAAGCAAGTCAGAATGAATTTTGATTTCATCGCTTCAAGATACAGCACTTGATCAATTAGGCATTTTAACTTCAGAAAATAAGCAAGATTAGATGAACAATTAGATCCTTGAACTAATGGAACAACTGAGAACTGGAACAACGAGGGCGATATCGTGCACCATTAAATGAAAGATAAGGAAAGAAGAATAAGTGTAGGTTAACGAATATTATAAAAAATTGAAGATCTTTCAAACGAGCATGGCAGTTTCAGTGAAAGAGAGAACGTTCACCAAGCGAAAACGAATGGCCGAGAAACTAGTGGACAGTGAAATGAAACTTGTTGAGAATAAGGAAAATGAAGTAGACGTATCGAAGAACCACATCACAGATCTCTTCTGAGATAATAGCTCAGAATCTGGTGAAGTCGAAGAGGACCTGCATGGTTCAGAGATTATCATTCTCAAAGGCCAAAGAAAATCTGGCAAAGCCATCGGACCAGATCAAATAAAAGCAGAACTGCTTAAACTAATTATAATACACCCACTTTCTTCATTTCTCCTTCTTCATTGATGTGACAGTAATGTTTCTTGATAGAGGGGAACAAAAAAAAGTTGTCAGTTTGTCCTTTTTACACAGAAAGAGCAATAAATACATCTGAGAACTGGCGACTTGAAAGCGTGATCTACAGCATTGTTAGAGTATTTTCCAATAAAGTAGAATTGTTAAGTAATATACTCCAATATTACATGTATTTTGTTTAGATTCCTATGCACTGATACGTTACACTTAACATGAAGCCATCAGAAAGTCATAGTACCCCTCAGCCTAGTGTAGGCCTAGTTGAGGTGTTAGAAATATTTAGGTTATCTTAGACTTTCTAACTGAATACGATGCACTAATTATGTTACGCTGTATCTGAGAGAATAGTATTGTTTTGTTTATTCCTAGGCGACTGCTCTGTAATTATTTAATGCTACTTGTAAAGAAATACATTAAGTTATTTTTTTGTAAATTTCGTGTTAATAATAGTTAATTCCATATAGTCTACTATTTGCGTGTTTGTTTTCACCAAGCCGAGTGGCCAAGGTGTTAACGCGCTATGGCTATGGCGCTAAGTTCTGCATTCAGGAGATAAATGGGTTCGAACCCCACCGTCGGTTGTCCTGAGAATGGTTTTCTGAAGTTTCCCATTTTCACTTCCAGGCAAATGCCTAGACAGTTCCTACTCACAGGTCACAGCTAATTCTTTCCTCCTTAGCCAATTTAATTCACCATCATTCATTTCATCTTCATTAAATCCTAAACTGAAGTTGGTAACAGGAAAGGCCTAAGGTGTGAAGATATATTTGCTTTTTGTTTTCGTTTAATTTTCTTTCCTGCTAATCATGAAATTTCTTGTTTTGATGTCATTGCATGTAATATTTTTTGTGTATATTTTCCTTTATGCTATTCACGTTCTCAACTAAATTCGTTACTATACTATAGTAAAGAGGCTTGTCATCGGGGTACCTCCCAATCGTAATTTATTATTTCGTTAATAAGGAAAAACGGCCCCTCGAAGATCAATAGCAGGGCCTTGAGGGTGGGAAATTGAAAGATTCCGTTGGCTTTGCACGATGTAGAAAACAGCAGAAACCAACGGCGTTCAGATAAGAGAAATGAAAGTGAGGTATCGAAAAAATTACTGGAACTAATGTCCCTGTGGTCTAGCCGTCTCAAAAGTGTTGACCTATGAAGAGATTTATTGATTTTAAAGTATTCTAGCGATTATAGCTATCCTATACTTTTAAATCACAGTCATAAGAAGATAATAATATTAATGTTATTGGCTTTACGTCCCACTAAATAATTTTACGGGTTTTGAGACGCTGAGGTGTCGGAATTTGGTCCTACAGGAGTTCATTTACGTGCCCGTAAATCTACCGACACGAGGCTGCCGTATTTGAGCACCTTCAAATACCACCGGACTGAGCCAGGATCGAACCTATCAATCGTCTAAGCGACTCAGCCCGACGTCGTCAGAAGACGTTCAGGTACGATGGACAAAGGAAAGTTAGATAGTTTTTAAGAACGGCCTTTTAGAAGCAGCACATCATCGTTAAAGTGGATCAGTGGTAGAGTGTCGGCCTCCGGATCCCATGAGAGCGGGTTCAAACCCGGCAGAGGTAGTCGGATTTTGAAGGGCGGAAAAAAGTCCACTCGACACTCCATGTCGTACGATGTCGGCATGTAAAAGATCTCTGGTGATACATTTGGTATTTACCCGACAAAATTAATTAAATCTCAGCCATAGACGCCCAAGAGAGATCCGGTTTACTGTGTCTGCCATCTAGTGGGCCTAGAGTAAAACGGAACGTCGAAATTGACGAGCAGACAGCCAGATGGCGTCAAATCGAAATGTCTGCACACAGTAGCTGAGGCCATACGATTATTATTATTATTATTATTATTATTATTATTATTATTATTATTATTATTATTATCGTTAAAGTCAACGATATCAAACGACTGGCAATTTTGACGAGGACTACAGAATAACAAAGACAGCTTCACTCAGAGACTGACCATTTATTATTTTTAAAGTCGTAGTTTTCTACACATGATTGCCCTGACATTGAAAACAGAATCTTAACATTATTTAAAGACCATAACACTTAAATACACCGGTGAGCCATTACATTGGTATAACCACTCCGAACCAGGAATATTTAATGCACCTGGAGAGCGGAGAGATGCACGCTGGCAACATTATATACAGTATAACGTCGTTGCCGGGACAAAATCTCCTATGTGATAATATTTTTGGAGATATACTGACCCGCAGCACATACAGTATGAAGAGCGAGAATGCCTTGACGATATTCACACAACATTGCACCTTAGACGACAGAACCTTACCGGCCAAAGTTCTAAGCTAAAATATTTCACATAGGAGGTTTTGTCCCGGCAACGACGATATACAGCAGGTGTACAGGCTCGCTGTTAATAGTATCTTCGACGTTAGAATGGGAAAAGCGAGTGATCTCTCCGAGTTTGATAGAGGTAAAATTATTGTGATGACACGGCACCATGGTGCCGGCATCTCTGAAATATTGAGGCTTGTTGGCTATTCTGGTGCCACTCTTGTGAGCACTTATCGAAAGTGGATGGGCGAACAATAACACGTCGTCCAGCCGTGTATCGACAGTGGTTCACTGATGCCAGACGCCAGCGGAGGCCGTGACACACTGTTTGAAAGGGCTACAGGCCCTCAGTGCGAGAAATCAGAGGTACAACGGTGGTAACCAGGGCAATATTCTTCAGCCCACGGTTCAACGAACACCGCTGCATATGGGACTGCGAGCCGAAGACCCAGTAGTATCCCAATGATGACTGTGTTCCAATGACAGCAGTGCGTAAGGTGAACACATTATCACAGACGATAAATGTCCCCTGGTCCGTTAGTCCAGATTGCTGAGAAATTACATAGACGGTCAAGCATGTGTACGCCAATTACAAAAGGAGGCTATGACACCTGGTTGCACTTTTGTGCAGATACGGCCATTGGTGGAGATATGATGGTTGGGTGGGGGCCATTATTCCGTTACACCAATCTGAGGCAACTATCCGGTACCTTAACTTTATTGGGAATCAAGTTCGTTCGTTCAATTAAACAGCGTTCTTGTTGATGATGGTCACTTCCAATAGGATAATTCGTCATGCCACACTGCCGGGATTGTGAAGGACTAATTGCCGTGTTCCCCAAGAGCCCAGATATGAACCCGATTGGACATTTGTGGCTCGAATTAAGGAAGTGGGTTTATGCTATATCACCGGAGACCCGCAGTGTACGCCAACTGGATGATTCTCTATTGTGCTTGTTCTATGAGGTACCTCCCGATTTCTTCCGCCACCCCGTTGAATAGACGCATCACCGAGTGGTCGTGGTTCTACGGGATAAAGTTGGTCGTACACAGTGTTAGGTAGGCGGTCATAATGTAATGGCGCATCAGTGTATATCTGAGGTCATTCCGTAAACATTGAGTCATTACTGAGAGCCCGATCACGTCATTCGTACCAATTGAGAGGGTGATTCATCTTACCATAGACACGCCCTGACATGCTGGACTTCAATTACTGGTAGTTTTGTGAGAGTGGTCATTGATATTAATTGATCGTGGGGAGTTAATGTTTCACGCAATACATCTGGGTCATAATGTGCTGCAGTGTCTTTACATTAAACAAAACAAGATATAAACATGTCGATGGTATGGGAAATACTGTTCTGTATACACTGCCCAGTGAGTAAGGAAGGAGGAGGACCAAAATCGAGCTGTTATAAAGACACTTGCGGAGATAATTACTCGTGTCTTCGTCAAAAATGATTGTACAAATGGGAAACCACAATATTAACACCAATCGGAAGAGAAAACGGAAGATATTGGTGCCAGAAAAAGAAAGGCCAGGAGAGGCATAAAAATGGAATAATCGCTGGGCCTCGATCACCTACAGTAATACTGCTGAAATTGGAAGAAAACATGCGTCGATCAGGAAAGGTGGGATAGGAAAATTGAGGGTAGAAACAAATCTAGACTAAGCCAAGAAACTTGTTGCCACTCTCTTTGAATTTTCTCTTAGGACGGATACGGAATTTTATGAACATATTCTATCGCTCCATGGAGAGAGTCCTGTGCCACCTCTTACGAATAGCGTTTCTCTGCGGATCCCGTATGCTTAGCGTACGTGAAGTCTGACTAATAACCTACGCGGGTGTGGATCCTGTACTGATTTACGGTATAGTGTACATGTGTGTCTAAACATTTTTAGTTGGTGACTGAGTTAAAGTAGGCAAGGTCGTTCCATGATACAGGTGAGAAATAACGGTAGATACGTAGTTCAAGAATGTCGAGAGTGAAATTTCAATCCATTACAAGTGTCCATATGTATTTACTTACTAGTATGAAAGCCTGTCTTCGACAGTCGAAATTGCTATTTGAAAATGAATATGTTAATTTACTGTATTTTATAAATCAAACTTGCACTTCGTATGTTATATATAATGTGGTATAGAACCAGAAAAGGCATTATAACATTTTCTTATAAAACCACTAAAGACGGGAGATGTACTTCGAGGTCCATGGACCTAGCTTTCCAGAGAGTACGCAAATGGAAATAATTTCCACTTGAAATACTTTTGTCTAGCTTCAACACAGCCAATCTCGTTGCATAACTTGCTTTGGTATTTAAATAGTGAGAAAGAATTACTACTCATCAAACTTGTCTAACTTGTGAGGTGGCATGTCTGAAAAATGAAGGCAGTTAAAACATTCAACAGGATAATGTACAACTTTATCAACAATATGACATTCTGCGGAATCAGAACTAATACAAGTTGCTTTGTCATTTTTCAAAATATTCACATCTTATTGGTTGATGACATTTTCTACCTTCGAAAAATTTGAATTCTCACTTTGATTTGAAGAACCTAATAAATCTTACAAAATCTGATTTTTTTACTAGTTGTTTAAATCGCACATACACAGGTAGGTCTTATGGCGAGGATGGGACAGGAAAGAGCTAGGAGTGGGAAGGAAGCAGTTGTGGTCTTAAGGTACAGCCCCAGCGTTTGTCTGGTGTGAAAATTGGAAACCACGGAAAACCATATTCAGGGCTGCCGACAGTGGGCTTCGACCCCACTATCTCCCGAATACTGGATACTAGCTGCACTTAAATGACTGCAGCTATCGAGCTCGGTTGCACAATCTGAAATTTTGACTGTCTGGAATCTCGATAATATTATTTTGCCCTAGTACTCCATTGCCGAGTTTAGAAGACGTTCACTGCAGTCAGAATTTACAGGTCTTTCATTCTCTTTTAGTTTTAAAATTCTTTAGGACCTTACAGTAAAATATATGCAATTTGACTGAACATTTCTTGGGAACAGCCAAGATACAAACTTCTTTTGGCTCTGAAGTTTGAACTCGTTTGAAGTAGTTTAAAACTCGTGAAGCTAATTTGAGTTTTAAGTTTCAATTTCTTGCCATTTATGTACAAATTTTCTATTTCGCTTCCTGAGTACATCCCGTCGTTTATGTTTCAACTCATTTTACAATTTCAGTAAAACTGCATCATATTGTAGAATTATCGTGTTTACTTCAAACTTCACACAGTATTAGGCCTATATAGAGATCGGTCGGTCCCTATGTTCTAGTTCACGCAATATGGCGGCCACGCGTGTCCGTTAGCTTCGACTTTGGCTGACCAACGACAACTGCAACATCAAAGCAAGCGGTACGACATACTGTAGCTCACTCATACGTCAGTATAAGTTGTAAGTTTCATCAAGAAGAAAAGTCCTCCCAATTTTAATTATTGTGTTGATGGGGTAATATTACCTCATGGGGAACAATGTAAATACCTAGGTGTTAATATAAGGAATTATCTTCATTGGGGTAATCATATTAACGAGGTTGTTATGAAAGGTTACAGATCTATTCATATGGTTATGAGAGTATTTTGGGGTTGTAGAAAGGATGTAAAGGAGAGGGCATATAAGTCTATGGTAAGACCGCAGTTAGAATATAGCTCCTGTGTATGTGGGAGCCTCTCCAGGACTACTTGTGTTACGACCGCTCTACTACATCTTACCTTCTGCCTTCTGTCGCATTCTACCGTCCATCTGCTTGCTCCCCCAGCTGTTCACTGACTGGCCTGTTCTCCGGCACTGTTGCTGCTCCCTCGTTGTGACGTCACACCTACGTATTTTTCATCGAGTAACTTCTCGAATCTCTTCACCACGTATATAAGCAAGCTATTCCTTAGTTTCCCCGGTCAGACATTGAGTTGGAAAACGACACGAGTGGAGAGAGCGGAACTGTTCGCTAACGGCTGGCCCGTTGCGACGTTTTACCTACTTGTAATTTTGTGAATAGCTGCATTGTTTATCAACAGACTGAGTGAGCAAAATGTTACAACTTTTTATATCTTTCGTGGTTTATATCAAGATTTGAACTTTGAATGTTAAATTATTTGGTGGCTTCATGGTCTCCATTCTAACGGAGTCCTTCAGACTGATACCTTTATCTATCTCATACACCAAAGTAAACTGTGCTTGGACAAGTGATAGAAGTGTTGCCACATCCTGGACTTTTTCTACAGGCCCGAGTGGTCGCTTACATTGCCAACGTGATAGCGTTTAAGCAGCCTGGAAGGATTCCCCCCCCCCTCCTTTTCCTCTTTTCTTCCCTTCTCACTCAGTTTTCTTTGTCTTTCCCTTTTTTCTTTTCCAGTATTGAGTGGTAAAAATTTTGCCTCCCGACGTGCTTTAATTCTCTTGCCCTCTTTTGGGTTTCAAATGAAGATTGTAAGGGTGGCCTTAAATAATTATTTTCAGATATACTAATGTAACCCCCCCTTTAATTCTTAACCAATGTTTTTTTTTAAAAAAGGTAGTAGTAAATTTAAATAGGTGCTAATTCTGTTTTTTTTTCTGTCGAACTCTGGTCTTGGGCTTTTCTTGAAAATCATAATCGTTATTCCCAGGAATTCTTAATTATTATTCATATTGATTATATTTTGGTTGTCAAACGGGCTGAGCCCTTGCTAAATGTTTGTAATTCCCATTCTTTGTTTGTTATACACTGCCTATTCTAGTCATTTGAAGTTTAAATACAAATTGTTTTAAATCAATTCACTTTTCTTACATTTGGTTCGTTGTACGTTCTCTCTCACTCTTTACCTTTTCCTTCTCTTTTTTTTTTTTTGAACATTTGTACTTACCACGGACAGCCCTCTCGGTTAGCCCGCCGTGGCGTCCACTGGCTCTGCTGATTGATGAATAATAAGTCTGATATACTAGGTTTGACCCAACGAGGCATCAAGCGCATGCCTTTCCGTGGTCCGACAAGTCACCACCAGTGAAATAACATTTGCTTGCTTCTAGCGTTATGGTGTCCTAATGATTACCGTTTGACGATCTTTGATGTTGTGGGTCGACCATCCTATCATTACCTATGCCAAGATTTTCGTCCTTTTAGCCATTTGTATGAACATAATATTTATTAGCACCCCACATTGACAAATACGCCACAAATGGTAACAGACAATCTTTTCTATTAATTATACGCCCTATTTTTCTTTTACTTATCGTTATGGCATGTTTTTCGGATAACTTTCCTCTGGGTGACAGTTCTAATTCTTCACCACTTCCTTCATATCATAATTTGTCCTTACCCAACCCTCCTGTCGGGGACTTGCTTTCTTTCTCTCCTTCTTCTTATTAATTAATGCATTCTTCTGATGACATAAAATCTCCTCCAGTCTTTGCTCAACATGCAATGTTTCCGTCTCCACCATCCCATTTTTCTTCCTCCCCTCACCTTACTTCTGTTGACAGTGCACTTAATATTCAGATAGTTAAGCAGTCATTGCTTCTTGTACTTCAGCTACAGGCTACTGATCCTCGCAGCTTGACCATTTGGCTTTTCTCTGTGAGAAAATTTTTAAATATTACACTTGCTTCCTTCCCTCAATTAATCGGTCTTTTGTCGGCTAAAACTACTGGTTTCTTTTCAAAATTTTGGCTTGAAAATATGTCTAATTTCTCTTCATGGTTTCACTTACGGACTATAATACACAATTATTTTTTGCCATATGAGATTCGTTATAAATTAAGTACTGAGTTTGTCCGTCGCCACCAACTACCTACTGAATCTACACATGACTATCTTGATTCTATTACCACCTATAGTGATGTATTGAACATTGCTTATAATACTTCTGAATAAATTTCAATTGTCCGTTTTTATGCTGCTCCTTCCTTTCGTCAGCTCCTTGATGCACTTAACGGGGGTTCAGTTATATAATTTGGCTCAGTCTCATGTCATTAATTCTTTAGGAGATCTTTCATATTATTCATCTATTCCCCCACCTGGTATCGTACCCCCTCCCTTACTTATTTCGTTACCTTCGCCTTCCGTCTCCCCTTCTCCATCAACAAATCGTTCAACTATAACATGCTTTCGTTGTAAAGGTCAGGGACATATTTCTAAGTATTGTACTGCCTCACTTTCAGGAAACGCATTCCACCCACGTCGTTAGGCAGTAGTCGTATTATTGGGGAAAACCTGCCTTCATCTACTTTTTCTCCAGCTGAAAATGTTCCTCAATTTTCTTCCAGTATATATAATGCTTCTTTTCTTCCATGTACTTCTCATGTGTTGATAACTGTGAATAATTTGCCATCGGTTGCTCTTTTAGATTCATGTGCTGCCGTATCCCTTATTAGTTTACCATTTTTTGAATCATTAAAAGCTAATTTTCCTCATTTGCAGCATACTCCATCTTCTCGGCAATGTATTTCCGCATCAAACCAACCCCTTCATGTCCTTGGCACTATATCTTTAAACATTAAAATGCAATATTTTTCCTGGCCTTTTACTTTTCTTGTGGTTGAACATTTATCGTCTCCTCTCATTTTAGGTTTTGATTTTTTTTCTCACACTGGTCTCATTCTTGATTCAGTTCACTCCCAGGTTTCTTTTCATTTTTCATCTAAATCTGTTCCGTTGATAAACCTCTTTGATTATCCCTTTTTCCATCAGTCTTCCTCCCTCACAATTAATTCCCTTTATTCTGATCAGGTACAGTCTCTGCTCCAGGAATTTTCTGATGTGATCACCCCTAACTTAGGGACTGTTAAGAACTTACTGCTCATATCGATCTGACTGACACTAGTCCGGTTCGTTCTTCTCCGTATTTTCTCAGCCCTCCTAGGATGTAGATTCTTAATGAATTAATTGATAAGATGCTTCGTAATGGCACTATCGTTCCTTCATCCTCCAATTATGCTTCTCCTGCCTTCATTGTTAATAAACCTGATGGCTCCTTTCGATTTATTGTCGATTATAGGAAATTGAACTCCCGTATATTGTATGATGCCTATCCGATGCCCAAATTACAATCCGCTTTTCAACATTTTTCTAATTCTCATTATTTTACTATTTTTGATTTCAATTCCGCTTACAATCAGATTCCCCTTGATGACATTAGCTCTCGCTACACTGTGTTCATTACGCCTAATGGTTTATATCAGTTCAAAAAAGTTCCTTTTGGTTTAAATCGTGGATCTCAGATCATGCAGCGTTTTGTTGATTCTTTATTTTCCGATCTTAAGTACAAATATTTATTTCCTTTTATTGACGATATCCTTGTTTATTCTCCTGATTTTGAATCTCACCTACTGCATGTCCGTGAAGTTCTTACACGTCTTCGTTCCGTTGGCTTGACTGTTAACCCTTCCAAGGTTCTTGTCGCTCAAACATCTATCAAATTTCTTGGTCAAATCCTTAGTTCACAGGGTGTCGCTGTTGATCCTGACCGTGTTTCCGCCATTCATAAAATTCCCCCTCCTCATAATTTGAAACAATTGTGCTCCTTTTTAGGTATGGTGGGCTTTTATGCCAAATACATTCCTAATTTCTCTCAAATTTCGGAACCTTTAAATCTCCTTAAAAGAAAAGGCATTAAATTTCACTGGACTAATTCTCAACAACTTGCTTTTGATACCTTAAAATCAAAACTTTCTCATGCCCCTCTCTTGCAAATTCCCGATTTTTCCCTCCCCTTTGATCTCTCAACTTATGCCTCTGACGTCGCTCTTGGTGCTGTCTTACATCAAACTTGTAATGGCCAAACCTTACCCATTGCCTATTTTAGTCGTCTTTTATCTCCTGTCGAACGAAAATATTCTGTCTACGAAAGAGAAGCTCTGGGGCTTCTTCTGGCTATTGAACATTTTGCCGAATACTTGGACCATCGGGAATTTGTAGTAAATACCGACAATCAGGCACTATGCTCCTAAAATAGGCCGTACTGGCCGGTGGCTCCTTCGGTTATCTCGCTTTAAATTTTCGCTCAAGTTTGTATCGGGTTTCCATAATTCAGTTGCTGAAGCTTTATCCCGCCTTTTTGAAGATAATCAATCCCATGAACCTGAAAATGATTCTTTGCCTGTTAATGCTATTACTTCTATTTCCTCCCTTACCAATTTTCCTCTTTCTTTTCAGTCCTGTGTAGACCATCAGAAACGAGATCCGTATTGCCAACAGCTGATTCATGACCTTTCTCTTCCAAATTACTCTGGTCCTTTTCGTTTGCAGAATCATCTCCTCATTTTTAAACCTACTCCACGTGCTATTTCTCGCCTGGTTCTTCCTTCAAATTTACGTCCTATGATTTTTCAGTATTTTCATGGTTCCCCTGTTGGGGGCCACTTTGGAATGGCCAAAACTTATGCTCGTCTTGCCTCTTTATTTTTTTGGCCACAGATGAGAAAAGACATATATTCATGGGTTCGTTTACGTGATTCTTGTCAAAAACATAAGCCACTCAACCACCAACCCTATGGCACTTACGCTGCTTCCCCTGCTACTCATTCCGCTGAGAAATTCTATATTGACATTGTTGGCCCATTAGTTAAATCTTCAAAAGCCAATGCTTATATATTCACTTTGCTCGACGGTTTTTCAAAGTTTCTTATTGTTCGTCCGGTACGAAATATTTCTTCCCAAATAATTATTTATTTATTATCCACTCAGATTTTTCCTATCATTGGTCTTCCTAAAGTATTAATTTCCGATAATGCCTCTATTTTTACTTCTAAAGCTTTTTATAATTTTTGTTTCTCTCACGGTATCAAGAAAGTTTTTACCTCCCCATATCATCCTCAGGGTAACATTGTAGAACGTTACCATCGAAATCTCAAAACCTTTCTTTCTATTTTTCATTCTACTGACCATAAGTCTTGGGATTCCGAACTCCCCCATTTTGTTTTGGCATTAAATGCGACTATTAACTCTTCTACCTCTTTTACTCCTGCCAAGTTGTTTCTTGGCAGAGGGTTACACACACTCCTTTCTTTATCTTGGAATTTACCCTCATTATTGGATACCCCCTCTCATCTTCTCACTGATACTCAACTGAATCACGCCCTTCAACAACTTCTTCACGCGAGAGATCTTCACCGTAAGGCTTGCAATTCTCGAGTCCGTTCTCCATCTTTTCAAGTTTCTGATTTTGTATTATTAAAGAATCACCCCATTAGTTCTACTTCTCAAAATTTATCTGCAAAGCTCTCCCCTCGCTGGATTGGCCCTTTCCGTATCCTCTCCTTTCCCTCCCCGACCACTGCCCTCCTCCAATCCCGTGACACTCCTACTGATGTTAAAAAGGCTCATTTTTCTCAGATGAAGAAATGTTTTCCTCCTTCTGTTCCTGAGGGCCAGGGATAGGGATTTCTTCCAGGCTGCCTTTGTTGTTCCTTTTGGTTAGGTTATTTATCTTCTTTCATTTGTCCATTTTGAGTTTTCTATACTTGTATTTTTTTCTTTTCCTTTTGCTCACTCCGTTCTGCTCTCTCCACTCACCCTCGCCCTATGTCTGACTCTCCCATATATAAATTTTGGGGGTTTTATATCCCATTTTTGATTTCTAATATGGGAAATTTTACTTTAAATTACATATATTGTCCTAAAACATCTATCTTTATTGCATATCTCTCTATATATATTACGGCCACTCCTGTTTTATTAATGTATATATATATATATATATTTTTGTAATTCGCTCTTTCAATCCATATCACTTTTCTCTTCCTTTTTCTTTATACCCCTTTTTTCCCCTCTTTATCTCGCTACCCCATCCCACCCCTTTTTCCTTTCTTCTCTTTTTCCTGCTGCTTATGCCTGTTTGGTTTTTGCTTTCCGTTTCTGCTTCATCGTTCTACGAGTTCCGGCTATGGTACCTTCTTTGGTCAACATGGGAATTTCTTCTACTCCTCTGCATCATCGTCGTCATCTCCCCCATCCTTCGGATTCGCCGAGTGGTGGGAATACGTCACGACCGCTCTACTACATCTTACCTTCTGCCTTCTGTCGCATTCTACCGTCCATCTGCTTGCTCCCCCAGCTGTTCACTGACTGGCCTGTTCTCCGGCACTGTTGCTGCTCCCTCGTTGTGACGTCACACCTACGTATTTTTCATCGAGTAACTTCTCGAATCTCTTCACCACGTATATAAGCAAGCTATTCCTTAGTTTCCCCGGTCAGACATTGAGTTGGAAAACAACACGAGTGGAGAGAGTGGAACTGTTCGCTAGCGGCTGGCCCGTTGCGACGTTTTACCTACTTTTAATTTTGTGAATAGCTGCATTGTTTATCAACAGACTGGGTGAGCAAAATGTTACAACTTTTTATATCTTTCGTGGTTTATATCAAGATTTGAACTTTGAATGTTAAATTATTTGGTGGCTTCATGGTCTCCATTCTAACGGAGTACTTCAGACTGATACCTTTATCTGTCTCATACACCAAAATAAACTGTGCTTGGACAAGTGATAGAAGTGTTGCCACATCCTGGACTTTTTCTACAGGCCCGAGTGGTCGCTTACATTGCCAACGTGATAGCGTTTAAGCAGCCTGGAAGGATTCCCCCCCCCTCCTTTTCCTCTTTTCTTCCCTTCTCACTCAGTTTTCTTTGTCTTACCCTTTTTTCTTTTCCGGTATTGAGTGGTAAAAATTTTGCCTCCCGACGTGCTTTAATTCTCTTGCCCTCTTTTGGGTTTCAAATGAAGATTGTAAGGGTGGCCTTAAATAATTATTTTCAGATATACTAATGTAACCCCCCCCCCCTTTAATTCTTAACCAATGTGTTTTTTTTTTAAAAAAAAGGTAGTAGTAAATTTAAATAGGTGCCAATTCTGGTTTTTTTCCTGTCGAACTCTGGTCTTGGGCTTTTCTTGAAAATCTAATCGTTATTCCCAAGAATTCTTAATTATTATTCATATTGATTATATTTTGGTTGTCGAACGGGCTGAGCCCTTGCTAAATGTTTGTAATTCTCATTCTTTGTTTGTTATACACTGCCTATTCTAGTCATTTGAAGTTTAAATACAATTTGTTTTAAATCAATTCACTTTTCTTACATTTGGTTCGTTGTACGTTCTCTCTCACTCTTTACCTTTTCCTTCTCTTTTTTTTTTTGAACATTTGTACTTACCACGGACAGCCCTCTCGGTTAGCCCGCCGTGGCGTCCACTGGCTCTGCTGATTGATGAATAATAAGTCTGATATACTAGGTTTGACCCAACGAGGCATCAAGCGCATGCCTTTCCGTGGTCCGACAAGTCACCACCAGTGAAATAACATTTGCTTGCTTCTAGCGTTATGGTGTCCTAATGATTACCGTTTGACGATCTTTGATGTTGTGGGTTGACCATCCTATCATTACCTATGCCAAGATTTTCGTCCTTTTAGCCATTTGTATGAACATAATATTTATTAGCACCCCACATTGACAAATACGCCACACTTGATACGAGAACTGGAGAATAATAAAAGAAAAGCAGCATGATTTGTTCTGGGTGATTTCCGACAAACGAGTAGTGTTACGAAAATGCTGCTAACTTCGAGCTGCTAAGACTTGGGAGTTAGAAGACGAGCTGCTCGACTAAATGGTATGTTCCAAGCTGTCAGCGGAGATATGGCGTGGAAGGATATTTTTTTGAATGTCATTTGTTGACCTATAGAGATCTTTTGCCCCTACTTGCACCATATGATATGAACCTGCGTGTAATTGGAATTGCGGTAGAGTGTTGAATGTGAGGAAAGGAACGTTAAGGACGACACAAACAGCCAGTCCCCAGGCCAGGGATATGAATCATTTACAATTAAAAACCCCTGATCCGGTTGGGAATCGAACCCGGGACCGCCGGATGACAGGCGGACGCGTTGCCCCCTACACCGCGGGGCCGGACTGGAATGACATTAGTAGACAAATAAGCATCAGTGGAGCTTTTGAAGGTAAGAAAGATCTTAATATGAAGATAAAGCTGGAATTCAAGAAGGTAAATTTGGGCAAATATTAATTTATAAGTCGAGGAGTAAGGGATTGGAATAAATTATGAAGAGAAATGCTCAATACATTTCCAAGTTCATTGAAAACATTGAAGGAAAAGCTAGGTAACAACTGATAGGGAATCTGCCACTTGGGCGAAGCCCTAAATGCAGGTCATTAATGACTGGTTATTGATTGATTTGATTTTGATGATGTTAATTTTGCTACGTGTAACAAAATGATAATTTAACGTCGTTGAAAGAGAGGTATATTTTTCCCAAAAAGAACTAATGTATGTATGTCAAAAGTCTCCCGACCAGGCCGAATATAGGCTATATATTTCCGAAATACAAAGATACGTTTCTGTGATTAATTCCCTCGGCTTGAAATCTGGACGTTTACACTCCTACAACTCATACAGCACGCACACCACACAAATACGCAGTTTAATACACAGTAGTCTGCCACTGAACTAGGATTTTTTTCTGCGTTTAATCAAAATTAATTTTTCAGAGGACTATATCGCTTACATACTGTTAAAATACAGGAAATATATTTTAACATGAAATTAATGTATTTAATACTTCGATTCGCTACCTCCAGCTTTGATTAGAGCTCCGATGTGACGTGGCCTACAATTCTGATGTATTCAACAGTCAGTCTCTGATATTCTTATCCTGATCCATGTATTATTCAGAACAACTCTACACAGATAACAATTACAAGTTACAAACAAACAGTTCTTTTGTTAGTTGAAGTAAGCTCACCGGACAAAAAACTGGTTACGTCTGGAAAAATCATTACAAGCATCAATTAATACCGTGTAGTAAGTCCGCCTCTGGAATTGTTAACCGCCTTCATTCGGTTAGGAAGTGAGCCCACAAGGTTGTTCAGATACGTCACATCCAGGTTAAGCCACTCGCTGAGATTTGATCGCACAATTCCACCAAATTGCGGGGGTGCTGATGTCAGCGTTTTACCCGCTGTTCCAAGATGCCCCACAGATTTTCAATGGGGTTCACGTCAGGTGATCTTGCAGGCCAATAGAGATGTAATAGGGTAGGAAACTGTTCATAAAACCAGTCACATATGCGTCCTGTCCGATGAACTTTGCTATTGTCATCTTGAAAAATCGGGGTATCAATAGCAACATCTGATCGTTCAGAATGTTTAAATCAACATGTTAGTGGTCACATCAGTGAGTGTGCCCAATCCATGACATGAGAAACAGCCCCAAAACATCACAGACCCACCTCCGGCTTGAACCTAACCTTGCACACATCTGGGATAAAATGCTTCATTTGGTTTTCAATGCACTCGACGACGTGCGTCATTGGAATACAGGCAAAAACCTGACTCGTCAGACCACATTAGGATCCGCCAGTTAGGTACTGTGAATGTTTGATGATTTCTAGCCCATTGAAGACGCGCAACGTTATGTACCTGTGAGAACAATGGCCTCCTTCGAGGTGACTGACTCCAAATGCTCATTACGTGCAGTTCTCGTCGCAGTGTTCTCTCGCTAACAGGTCGGGATGGACTTTCATTCACTGACTGCAGCAGTTTCTGTCGAGTTTGGAAGCGATTTTGATTCACAAGCCGTGAAGCGCGTCTCCGGTCCCTACCAGTCAGGATCGTTTTCCGACCGCAATTCTGATGTCGTGTTTCGTGGCCACGTTTAGTACGCCACTGCTTGTAGACACGTTGAACATTCCGCTGCGAAACACTAAAAAAATCCAATAACTTCACGCACCGTACGGCCTAACACTATTGCCCCATTTTCCCACTCCGTCACATCCTTACATCTACCCATGTTGATGTACACTGTCCACTTGAAACATCAGTGTCTTATTAATCACTACTGCCTTATGCTCAGGTAGAAGTAGAGAGCGTGCGGTTGAGTACGAGACTCGTTCGCTGCACCATCTGTACAGGCTTAACGATCCATCTGTGCGTGTGCAGAATGGTGATTTTTTTTTCTCTGGTGACCTTACAATTATCAATGAGAACTAGCACTTGTTAAAATGCTAAAATACATATTTAATGTAATTAAAAATCAAGTCATTGGAAGGTATTCAAGATATTTATTGTGATAAACTGACTCTTCAAAATGTTTTAGCGAGCGAATCTGGTGACAAATTAAGAAATACTGGCAGTGGCAGACATCTTCCAAGGGCTGCACTAGGCTAGCGATAGCCACTCGAAATTATAGCAATAGTGAGACTATGACTTATCGGGGGGGGGGGGACTGATACGACCGTATACCGCTAGTGTAAGATAAAGTGCTAACTGTGCCTATTTGTCAATGCAATATATTGATCCTATTAAAATGATACCTCTCTCTTTCCTTTTTTTTTTACAGATCACCTATCCTGGAATAAATGCCGTTGTTAGAGAAGCTGGGGTTAGCAGCGCGGCTATCGTTTAAGGTAAGAGACTTCTCAATATTATTAGTACAGAATGTTATTACTGTAATGAATGCTACACTATATTATCACATTATAATCCATATTTCTCATTGCATTTTCATTAGGATGCTCCACTCAGTTAAATATGATCAATATTTAACAAAAGATCTCTTGTTAAGGATTATAGGGGATCAAGATCGTTTTGGATCGGTTCTCGATAAAAGCTAAAGAAATTATAGAAGCTATCTCGTTTACGTGAGATAAAACACATGACAAATACATACAACATTGAATCTATCGGAACGGTTTAACGTTGCCATATTTCACCTGAAGAGATCTTGTTTTTAAAAAGGGATAAGATTTATTAGTTTCATTGATTGAAGGTTTTCCAGATACTAAGTTTTATTTTATGAGCTTTGGAAGTATCTTCTAGATTACATTAGGGCAATTAAAAGGATGTACAACCGGGAAACCACCATCCCTTAACAGTTCTTCTTCCTGGATTTTCCCCAGTTTATTGGGGTAGACATATGTGAATAATTGGCCCAGTTTTACGGCCGAATGTCTTTCCCTACGCAACCCTATGTGAAGGGATGTAATCATTGTAGCGTGTTTATGTAGTGATTAGTAACTTCATATGTTGAGTGTAGATGATGATGTGTAGTGAGACGAACACAAACACCAACCCCAAACCTCAAGAATTAACGATACACAGTTAAAATCCCCAACCCGGCAAGTAATCGAACCCAGTGCCCTCTGAACTGAAAACCACTACGCGGACCATCTAGCTAAGGAGCCAGCCTAAATCATAGCGACGTGGAAATGAATTTCCAAAATCCCACATATAATAGCCGGGATTCGAACCGTAGTGGCTTTGGTTATGAGCCGTTCGACTACCATCCCCCAGAGTTCCAAACTTCTGAAATATGAGGGTGTCGTCAAAAGAAAGGGATGGGCCTCGAAGTATGTGAAAACGAAAGATTATCTAGTGCTCAAAAGCCCAATACGGGCAAGGTCAGAACAAAACAAGATTCAGCCGAGGAAGGTCAGATAGGAAAGATGAAAGTAATCAGCCTGATACAAGAAAGTGAAAGCAATGTCAGACTCAGCTAGGAGCCCTCTGGTCGCCAATACATTCTCCCAGGATGACAGCCCCTGATATTTACTCCTTTCAGTCGCGTCTTACGATAAAAATGATATACATACTGCCGCCCCTTTCCACAGAGGATACATTAGGGCACTCCTCAGATAAAATTAACATACATCGACTTTCACTCTTCTCCTGGAGCTGGAGATGGCTCTTCAAGTATAAGAGTGCTCCGTGAAGCCGGATTAAGTTAGAATATTTTACTAACAAGAGAATATGGATAAAATGGTAGAGTTTAACTTAATTTTTTTATTACGGACGATTACTGTCAAGAGATTTTCATCGCGTCTAGTTAATTTCTCTATCACGGGAAATGGGTCGAGACCTTATATGCGACAAAGTTCACATCCGAATTCCCATCGGACTAAGACAAAAATGGCAGAATATAATAATAATAATAATAATAATAATAATAATAATAATAATAATAATAATAATAATAATAATAATAATAATAATAATAATAATAATAATAATAATACGTTTGTAGCTTTCCGTGACTGTTGATATCACCATTATAGCCATTCCACCTGAAGTTTTACCTGGAATCCGAAACACATGATGACGTTAGTGGTTTTACGTACCACTAACTACTTTTTTTACGGTTTCGTCAGACACCTAAATGCCGCAATTTTATCTCGCAGGAGTTTTTACGTGAAAGTAAATCAACCGACAAGAGGTTGACGTATTCGGGCACCTTCAAATACCACCGGACTGAGCCAGGGTCTAACATGCCAAGCTGGGGTCAGATGGCCAGCCACTCAGCCCTGGAAACCGAAACACAGAGAACTAATACCTATTTATAAAAATCCTACGTGAATAGGTCGGGATTGGGACAACGGCTGACTTCGTTAGATACCACACGGCTACTACGCCTGGAGGAGAAGAAGTTGATGAATCTATAAATTTAAAGGACTTGTGGATATGTCCGTTATTAACCAGTGAAAAATATAGCAGCATTAGCAGTAGAAGCTGGTAGGTGTAATATTTCTGACAATAAATTGTAAGAAGATGGTTCGTTCTGTCATTATTATTATTATTATTATTATTATTATTATTATTATTATTATTATTATTATTATTATTATTACCGTAATGTCAGCTTCCGTAGCGTAACGGTTAGTGTTATTAGCTGCCGTCCTCGATGGCCCGGGTTCGATTCCCGGTACTGCCAGAAATTTAAGGGCTGGTATGTGGTTCAAATGCTACATGCATTTCACCTCCATTGGGGGTGTGCCTGAAAAGAGCTGCAGTACCTCGGGATGAGGACACGGGTTTACTTTTTTATAACCGTAATCATCATTAGCGGCTTAAGGTCACATTAACATTGCTAGGTTTTCGGAGATGTCGGCATGGCAAAGATCTGGGACGACAGGGTACCGACCTTGGCCTTAATTAAGTTTTTAAGATACTATTTTTAGTGTACGTCTGTTAGTGCCGTAGCTGCTTTTGTCGGTACACTCAATGGGGGTGAGCTATTTCTCGCACACTTTTTAGTGATAGGTTTTTGGACAGGGGTGAGGAATAAGGAGGGAGCTCTCCCGGTTCCGGTAATACTGCCAACTGAATGGAAATGAAATCTGAATTGAATCGATAATATGATCGATCGATATGGATTTTCTAAACCTTTATTATCTTCAGCCAACAACTGTGTCACACACACACATTATATAACATTCCTCGATGTGAATCTTGTTCTTAGCATGAATTCTATAGCTTGGCTTTGCTATCAACAGTACTAGTATAAAAAGTGTACATCAGGTGTCACAGAGCGATGCATTGCGATTCATAGTTTGTGTCTCAAAGGTTGCCAATACGAATCTCGAAGATAACAGAGGTCGACCGATTCAGCACTAGGGTGTCAATCTATCACTAAAAAGTGTGCGATTAATTCATGTACCGCTATGTGAGAGTGTTATTTGGGGGTGTAGGTATATTACTGTGGGCAAGGAATTGGAAGAAAGGGGCTGTGGCCCTAAGAAAGGCACCATCCTGGTATTTGCCAGAAGTTGAAATAGGAAACTACGGTAAACTATTTCGAGGATTGCCGACGGGGGATTCCAACGCAAATGTCTCCGGAGTACAGAACTAGTAACCCAACGCGATGAGCTAACCTGTTCGGTCTTAATTAAGTTATTTGCCTGATGTGAAAATGGGAATACACGGAAAACTATCTCAACAGTAGTCAACAGTGGGGTTAGATCGTTAAATCCCACGATTTATTAACACTTATTTCCTTTGTAGTGTTTTTAAAAATTTGCTTTACGTCGCACAGACACAGATAAGTCTTATGGCGACGATGGGATAGGAAAGGCCTGGGAATTGGAAGAAAGCGGCCGTGGCCTTAATTAAGGTACAGCCCCAGCATTTGCCTGGTGTGAAAATGGGAAACCACGGAAAACCATCTTCAAGGCTGCCGACAGTGGGGCTCGAACCCACTATCTCCCGATTACTGCATACTGGCCGCACTTAAGCGACTGCAGCTATCGAGCTGGGTGTGTAGTGGTTTTACGTCGCACTAACACATCGAAGGTTTTCGGCGATGCAAGAATGGGAAAGGGCTAAGATTGGGAAGGTATCGGCCGCGGACTAAATTCTTCTTCTTCTTCTTCTTCTTCTTCTTCTTCTTCTTCTTCTTGCTGTTGTTGTCCGGCTCCATGGCTAAATGGTTAGCGTGTTTGCATTTGGCAGAAGAGGTCCTGGGTTAGATTCTCGACCGCGTCGGGGTTTTTAACCTTCATTGATTATTTCCGATGGCTCGGGGACTGGGTGTGTGCGCCGTCTTCATCATTATATTCATCACAGGTAGGGCCCCATCCTAACAGACGGGCAGGTCGCCTATAGGGTGTCAACTCGAAAGACCTGCACCAGCCCTTTCTGAGGTCACACGCCATTATTATTATTATTATTATTATTATTATTATTATTATTATTATTATTATTATTATTATTATTACTATATCCAGATCCATGGCTAAATGGTTAGCGTACTGACCTTTCGTCACAGGGGTCCCGGGTTCGATTCCCGGCAGGGTCGGGAATTTTAACCATCATTGGTTAATTTCGCTGGCACGGGGGCTGGGTGTATATGTCTTCATCATCATTTCATCCTCATCACGACGCACAGGTCGCCTACGGGAGTCAAATGAAAAGACCTGCACTTGGCGAGCCGAACATGTCCTCGGACACTCCCGACACTGAAAGCCATACGCCATTTCATTTTTCATTATTATTATTATTATTATTATTATTATTATTATTAGTAATAATAATAATAAATTTAATATTACCGAGCTCGATAGCTGCAGTCGCTTAAGTGCGGCCAGTATCCAGTATTCGGGAAATAGTAGGTTCGAATCCCACTGTCGGCAGCCCTGAAAATGGTTTTCCGTGGTTTCCCATTATCACACCAGGCAAATGCTGGGGATGTACCTTAATTAAGGCCACGGCCGCTTCCTTCCCACTCCTAGCCCTTTCCTGTCCCATCGTCGCAATAAGACATATCTGTGTCTGTGCGGCGTAAAGCAAATTTTAAAAAACACTACAAAGGAAATAAGTGTTAATAAATCGTGGGATTTAACGATCTAACCCTACTGTTGACAACTGTTGAGATAGTTTTCCGTGTATTCCCATTTTCACATCAGGCAAATAACTTTATTAAGACCGAACAGGTTAGCTCATCGCGTTGGGTTACTAGTTCTGTACTCCGGAGACAGTTGCGTTGGAATCCCCCGTCGGCAATCCTCGAAATAGTTTACCGTAGTTTCCTATTTCAACTTCTGGCAAATACCAGGATGGTGCCTTTCTTAGGGCCACAGCCCCTTTCTTCCAATTCCTTGCTCCATTCAATTAATATTCTAGGAGACTGCGCTCCAAAATTTATTACAATCTAGCCTCTCTAAGACACAATTTTCTAATCCAAATTAGATAATTAAAAAACTATTTCTACTGTCTTACGCGCTCGACAGTCTGATTTACATCTTACAATGAATAGTTAGAAATTAACCAGAGGCGATAAGTGCCCATACTAAGTGGCCTTTGTGGTTAACGGGAAATGTTTAAGATATCGGTCATAAACAAAATGATAGGAGACGAAACACTTGTGCTCATTTTAAAATATACCTTAAAACACTTAATATCCAGAGTGGGCTTATGGTCCTAAGTCACAGAGGCTAAGTCTGTACTACAGAGGGTGATTATATGGAGACAAATATTAAGTTATAAAAGAAGAGATAAATTTTAAGTTACAAAATCGTAGTCATCCCAATACCAAGTGGAATGGGAATTAAAAGAAGGTGAACACTCTATTCCCTAGGTTTCATATTGCCCTGCACGGACGTGAATAAAGTCTTTAGACTTGCTTGAAAATTTACATTTAGAAGATAATGTTAAACTTTAGAACTTTACATTAAGAATGAATTTCGAAACCTTCCCCTCAAGTCAGCTTTCTGAAACTATCTTATAATTAAAGGATGTCTGCCATTACCTTGAGCTGCCGGGTCTTCCGACGGCGATCAAGATTTTTTCCCTGCCTCCACTACGTACGCATTCTAAACCTCTTGACTGGAGCGATGGAAAAGACAACATGGTCCAGAAGGTCCCAGCTTTTATAGCGGGGGGGGGGGAAGGATCCAGGACTTTCTATGCCGAAGGCCTGTACACACTCTCAATTATTTTTGTTTGGATAAATGAATTAATATCCAAAATTTCTGATTGGCTAATAATTTCAGAAGAAAGAGATAGAAGGGCTAGTAACCTTACAACACAAAAACAATCTACAAACGTATAAACAGAAAATTTCTTTTGAAAATGAATTGTCCATCCTCCCACCAGAGGAGGCATACAAGTAGACAGTAGAGACATCTGAAGATAAAGTTCGGAACTTCTTCTGATACACAGTCAAGGTTCATATTACAGACGTCCTTCTTCTTCTTCTTCTTCTTCTTCTTCTTCTTCTTCTTCTTCTTAAGTTTGAAGTATTTTGCCAAATATTATTGTTCGCTAGTGTCATACAAATTATCCACACATACATATTCTATATATATCTGTACTTTTAGGGGTAAGAAGTAATGTATTCCCTCAACTAAGTTTTAATTAACCTTAGCAAATGACGAACGCACCATCAGCTGTTCTTGACACACTGTGACGTCACCATCACCAATAAGGTTCCCGGACCCTACCTCATTTATTAAAGATTTTTAAGATGTCGAGAAAGTTTTTTAATTTATCTTCAAACGCACCGTGAGTAATTCAGCCGCTTTTAATTAATGCTCTGAATAATTTATACATCATTTTTCTTTTGTATTCCCCGCCATTCATAAGACTTCGTTCAAGAGCCCACTCCGACTATCCATTCTTCAACAGAATTTAAAATGTTCAAGCAACCAGAGCGGAGCGCTTACTTTCGAATGGATATTAATATGTAACAAAGTAGTCTATATCGGCCTACATTTTGTTTCTTCGTAATATTTCTAGGAGGATATGGAACTAATAGTGATGAACGTAATTCACTGAATATTTAAAATAAGAGAATTTGATATTTTACCTGCCATTGCATAACGGTTGCCATGAAGATAAAGCTTCATACTATTTAATTTATTATTATATAATAATAATAATAATAATAATAATAACAATAATAATAATAATAATAATAATAATAATAGACCTACAAAAATATATATATTCGCCGGGCTGAGTGGCTCAGACGGTTAAGGCGCTGGACTTTTGACCCCATTGGCTCAGTACGATGGTATTTGAAGGTACTTAAATACGTCAGCCTCATGTCGGTACATTTACTGACACTTAAACGAACGCTTGCGGGACTAAATTCTGGTACCTCGGCAAATCCGGAAACCATAAAAGTAGTTCGTCTAACGCAAAGCTAATAACAGTCAGGCTGAGAGTTTCACAAATAAGAAAAGTCCTTTCAGTATTAATTACTGCGTTGATGGGGGTGAAAGTTCCCTATGGGAATCATTGTCAGTACCTAGGTTTTAATATATAAGGAAATATCTTCATTGGGTTAATCACATAAATGGGATTGTAAATAAAGGGTACAGATCTCTGCTCATGGTTATGAGGGTATTTAGGCGTTGTTGTAAGGATGTAAAGGAGAGGGCATATATGTCTCTGGTAAGACCCCATGTGTATGGGACCCTCACCAGGATTACTTGATTCAAAAACTGAAGAAAAATCTAAAGGAAAGCAGCTCGAGTTATTCTGGGTGATTTCCAACAAAAGAGTAGCGTTACAAAATGTTGCCAAGTTTGGGCTGGGAAGACTTGGGATAAAGGAGACGAGCTGTTCGACTATGTGGTATGTTCCGAGCTGTCAGTGGAGATATGGCGTGGAATGACAGCAGTAGACAAATAAAGTTCGAGTGGTGTCTTTAAAAGTAGGAACGATCAGAATATGAATATATAGTTGGAATTCAAGAGGACGAATTCGGGCAAATATTCGTTTATAGAAAGGGGAGTTAGGGATTGATATAACTTACCAAGGGAGATGTTCAATAAATTTCCAATTTCTTTGCAATAATTTAAGAAAAGTCTCGGAAAACAACATATAGGGAATTTTCCACCTGGGCGACTGCCCTAAATGCAGATCAGTGGTGATAGATAGATAGATAGATAGATAGATAGATAGATAGATAGATAGATAGATAGATAGATAGATTGATTGATTGATTGAATTTGAACATTATTATTAAAGATATATGTAATTATGCTTCCTCAGTAAAAGTCAAGAATAACTGGATAATCGAAATTGCAGAAGGCCAACAAATCATCATAACAGGTGACGTTATATGGGACAGGCCTAGATTTAGAACGTTGGTGAACAAACATCAGTTTGCTGCAAAACCCAAAATGAGAACCACCACTGCACGGACGGAAGAACGGAATATAGCGACAGAATGAAGACATGCTGGGAAGAGAAAAAAGCAAATTCATCTGCTAAATACTGTAAGTTAAATCGCGCTCTTCATTTGGGCACAACGTTGTAAAAACAACAATAATAATAATAAAAATAAAAATACGTTTACATGGAAGCATTTTTATAGAGTACTTTTATTTATAACAATGAAACAACAAAAGCATGTAAATGAGTTTTTAATTTAATGGCTGGAGTGTACTCGGAATGACGAGGTAAAGGGGGAATGAACTCCATGGACGAAGCTGTACGCATAAACCGGCTTCCGTGGTGGTGTTATGAGAGGCGAAATGAGGAGGATATGTTACCTAGGAGAATAACGGACTCTGTTATGGGGGGGGGGGGGTGAGAGGAGTAGAGGAAGACCAAAACGAAGATGGTATGATTGAGCTTTCAACGATTTAATGATAGAACTAAACGACGCCACATATCTAGTTACTAATAAGAGAATTGTGGCGGCGATTAGTAAATTCACAGAGGCTCGCACACTGAATGCTGAAAGGCATAACAGTCTTAATGAAAATGATGATGTATAATATTTATCATCAGACTTTACTTACTCCGTTTTAGAGGAACCTTCACGCATCCCCGATATCAACTACCAGGGAATTGACCTCGCACATTATTAATTTATTAATATTATATAACAGTTTACCAAGTATTTATCACTATTACTGCTACTATTTTATTCTAAAAGGGAATTATTGTCTGCTCTAGTTGCCTCTGTTGGATCACTGGTAGAATGTCGGCCTCCTGATCCCAAGATAGCGGGTTCAAACCCGGAAGGGGTAGTCGGATTTTTTGAAGTGCGTGGGAAAAGTCCATACGATACTCCATCTCTTACGATGTCCGCATGTAAAAGATGTCTGGTGACACATTTAGTGTTTAATCAACGAAATTAATTAAAACTCAGCCATCAACGCCCAAGAGAGATTCGGTTTAGTCTACCGTCTAGTAGGCCTACAGCAAAACGGAAAGTCAAATTGACGAACAAACAGGTATATGGCGTCAGATTAAAAAGTCTGCAAACAGTAGCCGAGGTCATGCAATTATTATTATTATTATTATTATTATTATTATTATTATTATTATTATTATTATTATTATTATTATTATTATTATTATTACTTGCAATCTGTTTTACGTCGCCCATACACAGATAGGTCTCATGGCGACGAAGGGATAGGAAAAGGCTATGAATGAGAAGGAAGCGACCATGGCCTTAATTAATATACATCCCCAGCATTTGCCTGATGTAAAATCGTAAGCCATGGAAAACACAGTGGTGTTCGAACCCACTATCTCCCAAATGCAAGCTGACAGCTACGTGATCCAAACCACACAGCCACTTGCTCGGTTATTATTATTATTATTATTATTATTATTATTATTATTATTATTATTATTATTATTATTATTATTATTATTATTATTATTCGTTATGTCCGACTAAGGAGCATGATTGAACTTATTCAGCTGATGTTGGTGACTTTCTTCTCCGAGAATCTCTTCATCTTCTCGCTATGGCTTCTGACCAAATTTCGTTTGTGGTAGTGATTGGGTGGTGTGTAAAGCGTTGATTATCGACTAATTTTTTCTGAACTTAGGTCTGTATAATACAATGCTATCCCTGATGCCTGTTTCCTGAAGATTTGATTTTGTTTTAGCGTTCACTGATATGGCAAGGTTTAGAATTATTTTGGTTTATCTCTGATTAATAATTCGAAGAGTATGTCCATAAAATTTCAAACGTCTTTTTTAAGTCCGTCCGAGATTTTCTCTAAGTTTTGGTACAGGTCATGAAATTTCCTTATCATCCAGATTCTTCCTGTACACACTGGTCCAAAAATTTCTTTCTATCGTTCCTAATCGGTTTACCTTCCAGGGTTGGTTTTTCCCTAGGACTCAATGAGGGATTCCTCCTCTACCGCCTCAAGGACAGTATCCTGGAGTGTGAGACTTCGGATTGGGGTTCTACAAGGACCAGTACCTCGCCCAGGCGGCCTCATCTGCTATGTTGAACAGCGGTCTTGTGGGGGGGATGGGAAGATCGGAAGGGGTAGACGACAAAGAGGGAAGGAAGCGGCCATGGCCTTAAAGTTTAGGTACCATCCCGGAATTTGCCTGGAGTAGAAGTAGGACACCACGGGAAATCCACTTCGAGGACGGCTGAGGTGAGAATCGAATCCTCTCTACTCATTTGACCTCTCTAGGCTGAGTGGATCCCGTTCCAGCCCTCGTACCAATTTTCAAATTTCGTGACAGAGCCGGGAATCGAACCCAGGCCTTTGGGGGTGGCAGTTAATTACACTAACCACTACACTACAGAGGCGGACCCGAAAAGTTTCCTTACGATTTGTCTTTCTTGTTTTTCTACATTATTATTTACAATCTAATATATGTCGCACCGACACTGATAGGTCTTATGGCAACGGTGGGACAGGAAAGTGCTGGAATTGAGAAGGAAGCGACCATGGCCTTAATTAAGGTACAGCCCCAGCATTTGCCTGGTGTGATAATGGGGAAACAACGAAAAACCATCTACAGGGCTTCCGGCATTCTTCTTCTTCTTCATCATCATCATCATCATCATCATCATCATCATCATCATCATCATCATGTCGTTGTCATCACCGGCACTAACAGTGGTTGAATTGAACACACTGACAAATGTGATATGCAATATATAAATAGGCTTCCACACTCTGAATTTAATCTTAACAATTGTTTGTGATAACCAGGACCACGGCGTATTAAACGCGTGCGCTATAAGCCTGCTGATAAACCTGCGCGTGTGTCGCGTTTGACTACAGTAAGTCTATCAGAAGAAGTACGGATGGATTTGGGGAAGGGACTAGCCCACAGTTTTTTTTTTTGACAACATCGTCCGACGCAAGTCTGACTTCCGATGAAATGATGACACATTCGAAATTCAGTTCAATACAATTTTATTTATAAGTGGCCGATGATAAATAAAGAGAAAGGGAGAGAAACGAATGGTATTGTAGTGGCAAATTGTCACGTCGATAATTAATTTTCTTTTTTTGCTACTTGTTTAACATCGCACTAATACGTCAAACGATTTTGGCCACGGAAGGATGGTAAAAGGCTAGGATTGGGAAGGTAGTGGCCGTGGCCTTAATCAATGTAGAGCTCCATCATTTCCGTGATGTGAAAATGGGAAACCACGGAAAATCATTTTGAGGGCTGCCGACGGTGGTATTCGAATCTACTATCTCACGAATGTTAGTTCACAGCTGCGCAACTCTAACCGCATGGCGAACTCGCTCGGTAATAAATAAATAAATAAATAAATGGTTAGCTTTCTTCTTCTTCACTGTTGTTATTTTATTGATATAACTAGTAGTTACCCGCGGCTTCTCTCACGTTGATTTCATAATTTGATAAAAGTAATCGTTTCTCGGCATTGTACTAAGACATTACCTGAAAATCCCTAAAGTATAAAAACTCACCGAAAAATTGATGGAATCTCATTTACCCCAGAAACTCATTGTAAACCACGTTTGTGGTAATATCTTTTAGGGCTAAGATGACTATGCGACATATAGCCGTACACGTGAGAACGACTTCTCGCAAGTAAAAAAGTTTCTTTAATTTTAAAGAAGATTCCAAATACCCATTTCCTCATCTGTAACATCTTCAGGTTTTGAGAAATGAGTATCCCTATAAAAAAGAATTTAACCCCTTTATTACCCCTTCCTCCACCCCCACCTAAGTGGATTTTCCGAAAACAATTTATTTTTAAAGGACTTTCCAAGTACAACGTTTCATGTCTGTAACATGTTTTGACATAACTGAAGATTTTACGGTACTCATTTTAAAAATTCACCTGCTTTTTCAATTCTTTTCAGTCCGTTAAGTGGTTTTCCGAAAAAATACACGTGTTCCTTTATTTTTAAAGAAGATTCCGAATACCGATTTTCACATCTGGAACATCTTAATTTTTTTTAAAGATATAAGTATGCTCATAAAAAGTTCAGCTCCTTCGTCACTTCTTTCCACCCCCCTCCCCCTTAACTGAATTTTCCGTGAAAAAAACACGTGTTTATTTATAAATACCAATTATGACGACAGTAACATCTTCAGTTTTTGTGATATCTGTATCCTCATGAAAATAACTCAACTCCTATTTCTCACTCCTACCTCCTCCCCCAAGTTGATTCCCCCCCAAAATGCGTGTGTTTTATATTTAAAGGAGATTCATAATGCTCATTTTCACGTCCGTAACATCTTTAGGTTTTTGTTATATATAAGCATCCTCATACAAATAATTCAACTAATGTTTCAATCCTTTCATCCCGCCTTACCTGGATTTTCTGAAAACAAAAGAATACGTATTTCCTTCTTTGAAAGGAGACTCCAAATACCAATTTTCACATCTGTAACATGCTAAGTTTTTGAGATGTTCTGTATATATGCTCATTTTAAAAGTTCACGCCAACCCACTTTTCAGTCCTTCTTAGCCCCCCCCCCCCTCTGGAAACAAAATTATACATGTTTCTCCATATTTAAAAGAGATTATAAGTACCACTTCACATCTGTAACATGTTATGTTTTTGAGATATACTGTAGATATGCTCAGGCATTATGTGTACCAATATTGGTTGGCAGCAATGCCCGAACGTACATGCATAATGTAGCTGCTGTAGAATCCTGGAGCTGACGTTGCCATGGTTACGACAGTTCATTTCTTTATCCGATTCCTAGAGCAGGAGTAGTGTGGTACCAATATCTCCTTAACGGTTGGTTTTAGGGCCTTAAAACATTGTTTTCGGGCCCGGGGCTTACCGAGTTTTGTTCTTTGCGTCAACGGCCTTAAAATGAGCTTTGTCTCGTCCTTGGACGACAAATTCGATATTTCGCCTATATTAGCATATTATTTTTACATCTCCTCCCGTCGCCCCCCCCCCACCTCTCCAATTGTTTTGAAAATAAAATACAGCCAATGTCCGTCAGGGATTATGTGTACCTATTTTGGTTGGCAGCTGTGCCCAAATACACATCCATAATCTCGCTCCTATAGAATCCTGGGGCTGACGTTGCCATGATTACTGCAGTTCATTTCTTTAACCGATTCGTAGAGCAGGGCTAGCGTGGTGCCAATATCTCTATAACGGTTGGTTTTAGGGCCTTAAACATGGTTTTCGGGCCCGTAGAGCTTATCCAGTTTTGTTCTTTGTATCAAGGGGCTTAAAATGAGCTTTGTCTCGTCCTTGTACGGCAAATCCGATATTTCGCCTATATTAGCCTAGTGCTTTTATATCTCCCCCCTTCCCCTCCTAGAATTGTTTTGAAAATAAAATATAGCCTATAGCACTCAAGGATTATATATTTTTCTATTAGTGAAATAATTTTTAGAATCGGTCCAGTAGTGTTTCAGGTTACCCTCCAGTTATACACATACAAAATTTGCCCCCTCTCTTTATTATATTAGTATAGATTTATTCCTAACTTACCTGGTTAGTCGCCTAGCGCCATGAATGATTACTTATACAGCCCAAGCTTATTTTTAATCCATTTGTTGTTTGTTTGTTTGTTTGTTTGTTTGTTTGTTTGTTTGTTTGTTTGTTTGTTCAAACTTTGTCTCATTTCTCTAGGGGTCGGGTATGAGGTGAGATGAATCTGTCGTGGCGGGTTTTTATGACCGTGTGCCCTTACTGACGTCAACCTCATCAGAGTAGTTAATGAAATGAAATGAGTGACGTGATAGTGGGAAGGGTGAGGGTGAAACCCAGTGCCGGAACATAGCTTACTCCTGTCGAATAGCACCAAGGGTTCTGCTCAAGTCTCCATCCGACGGACGAATCACCATCAACAGCGTCATATGCCCTCACACCAAATGAGCACTGCGATAAGGTTTGGAATTCAATCCAGGCTTTTGACACCAAATATAGTTATTAGAACGTGTATACCACCACCTCCCCTACCCAAAATTCTGATGGTGAATTTTTTCAACCAACGGGACTCGAACCAGTTAACCACGGCGTCAAACCGTTTAGACTTCAACGCCTTAAGCTAGCGTGTTTTATTTTCTTTCCTTTTAGAAAAGAAAATTTAGTGGAAAATCACTCAAACTTACGCTGCCTAAGCAGTTTCGTCTATCATTATAAGAGTAATAAAGACATGCGTACTATGAACGGATATAGAAGTGGATAACGTCTCTGCAGAATATATTCTGGCTGATATTTCACTGTGGTTCCATAATTACCTTGCGAGAGAAGATGGAAATTATCCTACATGTCACTGAGCATACGTAATTACCTTGCAAGTAAGACATGAATATTAGTCTCCAACTGAACCTAGCGTGGTGTATAGATTTTGGTTCAAAATTTACATGGTATATTACGTTGACTTAATGGGAGACATTTACAGGTTTATTAATTTTAACATGATGTATCAAAATAATTTCTAGTCCATTAAACCCTATTGATATTCTGTTGTCATATTATTAAATGGTATTAAACGGCTCATGAAAAAGTGTGCTACTTTTTTTTTTACAGTCTGCTTTGGTCGCACCCACATAAATAAGTCTTACGGCGAAGATGGAAGAGGAAAGGGCTAGAAGTGGGAAGGAAGCGGCCGTGGCCTCAGTTAAAGAACAGCTTCAGCATTTGCCTGGCCTGAATATGGAAAAACATTTTCAGGACTGCCGACAGTGGGATTCTAAACCACCATCTCCCGAATGCAAGCTGATAGCTACGTGACGCAAAACCCGTGACCACTTGCTCGTGTGCTACGCTTTCCTGTGGGGTTATTCATAACAGAGATATCTACACCAAGTTTGTTTCTTTAAATGGCAGTAAAGTAATTTATGTCAACAGCATAAACGTCCGAACCACTACGACTTTAGACAAATAACTGATTCATACATCGAACAATTACGTTTTTGAAATACCAATAATACTTCAACCTGCAGTTTTAACGGCTGAGCACTCGTCTTACCGTATCAGATGGTGTTCGCTGACCGAAGCTGTTTCCTTGTGACTTAGAAAATAAAAACAGTGTTGTTGCGAAGGAACGAAATTAATATTTTTGTATTTATTATGAGAATATTAAATGAAAAATGAAAATAATTCAGCAGAGGTGAACAGCACATTTTACAAAAAAAAAAAAAAAAAAAAAATGAATGATGTCCGAGTTAAACATTTTTGATTATGGAAGTGGACTGGGCACGGGAACCTGTCGTTTGTTTAATTGTTATGACACTAACGAGAGTTTTGCATTTTGAGATGTTCTAGGCAACGAAATAATGTCTTAATGCGAGAAAAGCCACTACGTCAATTCTTTGCGCGTGGTCAATCGTTGGTTGACCAAAGGAAGAATTATCACTACAAGAATCGATGCTGTAGTCGTTTAAGCGCGGCCAGTATCCGGTATTCGGGAGATAGTGGGTTTGAACCCCACTGTCGGCAGTCCCGAAGATGGTTTTCCGTGGTTTCCTATTTTCACACTAGAAGAATGCTGCGGCTGTACTTTAATTAAGGGCATGGCCGCTTTCTTCCACTTCTAGCCCTTTCCTGTCCCATCGTCGCCATAAGACCTATCTGTATCGGTGCGACCTAAAGCAACTTATAAAAACAAATCAATCAATCAATCAATCAATCAATCAATCAATCAATCAATCAATCAATCACCACTGATCTGCATTTAGGGCAGTCGCCCAGATGGCAAATTCCCTATCTGTTGTTTTTCTACACTTTTCTTAAATGATTTCAAAGAAACTGGAAATTTATTGAATATCTCCCTTGGTAAGTTATTCTAATCCCTGACTCCTTTCTGTAAACGAATATTTTCCCCAATTTGTCCTCTTGAATTCCAACTTTATCTTCATATTTTGATTTTTCATACCTTTAACGATACCACTCAAACTTATTCGTCTACTAATGTCATTCCACGCCATCTCACCGCTGATAGCTCGGAACATACCACTTAGCCGAGCAGCTCGTCTCCTGTCTCCCTAGTCTTCCCAGCCCAATCTTTACAACATTCTCGTAACGCTATTCTTTTGTCGGAAATCACCTAGAGCTTTTCTTTGGATTTTTTTCCAGTTCTTGAATCAAGTAATCCTGGTGAGGGTTCCACACACTGGAACCATACTCTATTTGGGGTCTTACCAGAGACTTATGTGCCCTCCCCTTTACATCCTTACTACAACCCCTAAACACCCTCATATATGTGATTACCCCAATGAAGATCTTTCCTTATATTAACACCTCGGTACTTACAATGATTACCATAAGAAACTTTCACCCTATAAACGTAGTAATTAAAACTGAGAAGGACTTTTCCTATTTGTGAAACTCACAACCTGAAGAGTTTTGAAAAGGAGCACCTCAATTAGCGATTCTCACAATAATATTTCTATTTCATTATGTGCTCGAAATGTTGACAATCAACGGGAATGCCCATTTGAAGTCTTTTCGCGAAAGATGATGTCGTAGGCTGAAGTGTCTCTCGATATTGCAGAATATGCTGGGGTGATACCAACCAACACCATTATTTTATTTCTTTTCTAAACATAAACCTCCGTAATTTATCTTTTGTTCGCCTGTCATAACACGTTGCGAACGCAAGGGATACACCGCATTGAATTTACGAGACACGAGATTACCAGTTGTGTGGTTGGGGTCACAACAAGGAAACAAACAGCCTGCGCTAGCGATCGCCATCTGATACGCCAAGACGAGTGCCCGCTTTGAGCCACTAGAACTACAAGTCGAAGTAGTATTATTGATATTTCAAAAAGTAATTGCCCAATTTATGAATGAATTACATGTTTGAAATCGTGACAGTACGAACATTTGAAGTTGAAAACATTTCGTAAAAGACAGTGTAAGTGTCACCATACTACGGAAAACGTAAAATTTAAACATTTTCCTCAATAGTGCCGAAGTTTGAAGGGCTAACTCTATCAAACTAAAAACGAATTCAGAAAATCACATCGGGCTTAAATGCAGTTTCGAAAAAACAGACTAAAATCACGTGTACCTTTATTCGTTTCCTGTCTGATTCGTCTCGTAGCCAAATAACCTTATTTGCATAATTATTTCCGTAATGTGTTCCTTGATTCGATACTTCAGGCGTTTTTTTTATTTTTGAAAAATCCACAATGTAGTTATAAGGGCTTAAGTGAAACTCACGTTAGCGCTCGTAGTGCTGCTTAAGTGAAACAATGCATCAACTCATATTAGCGTTCGTAGTCGTACAAAAAGGCAAACTGCTAACCTAATCGACCGAATAACGATGATTAAGAAAACGATTGTAGTTTTTATGAATCAATAAAATATTCTCATTCTTTATTATATTTTATTTACCTAAAATTCGTAGCTCATCTCCCTAGGATGTTCTCATCATTGATTTGCTTGCCTGTGGATTTTTTGCTAGTGTCAGAAAGTAATGTCATATTGAACCCATAATTCTACGATGATAAATAATTGCAGATATTTGTTGCAGCTACAAATAACTTTTTTGAGAGTAGCCATGTTTTATTTCAAGAGTCTCGCTCCCTCCGTGGGAACAGAACTCACCGTGGCGAGCGAGCCACCCTCTCGTGAAAGGCCGGGACTCTTCGGTTGATGTCGAGTACTGACTAATTTAGCAATTTAGGAAAAACCTTCACAACCTGAGATTTGGGTGACATGGTTCATCCAGGAAAACCGAATCGAAATTATTAATAAACATTACATGTAGACAGAATCCATACGGTGAATTTAAATGCAATTAAGCCTGGAGAGAAGCTGGCGTCCCTACTTGCGGATTTGCGGCACGTGTCGAGGTCAATCCCTAAGAAAGTGTGCGAAGTTACATGTCACAAATAAATTTATTACGTCCGTTGCAAGTATGGGACAAATATAAAAATAACACCACAGTGAATTATAATATAATTCTGTCTAAATTTGTGTAATAAATTTCAGGAAGATTGGTCCAGTGGATGTGAAATTAGAAGATTGCACCACCAAGCTTCATAATCCTGGTAGCGTCCTCTCAGAGGGTATAAAAGGAATCCCCTCCACCTACATTTACACATTCTATCTGAAGATCTGGGCGGTGAAACCCACGTCGCTCGTCTACAAGAAAGTGCGGGATTTGTGTCTTAAAAATAACTTATGTTATATATTCATGTGGATGGTTCAAGTTGAGTATTAAACTGAAGGTGATAGAAATTTTCCTGAGCTTCCGCCGACGAAAACTGTGAAGGCATAGATATCTACTTAAAATACGTAGCTGATTTCCTTTTATTACATTGTGTGTTTCAAATTGTCAAAGGAGGTTTGGAGGCTAGTCAGAGACAGGTCTGATTTTGTTATCTTTTGAAACACCTGGCCTGTTATTAGGGTGGACGAGAGCAGAGTCCCCGGAATCAGTTTGCAGTCGCCAGCAGAGGGAAGTTCGTCGCATGCTAAAAAGCGAGGAAAGTGCGTCATTTGTGTTGTTAATCAATAGCGGGTGTAAAATCTGTGTGTTTCAAGGAAGCTATAAGAAGATGATGTATTCTGCAACCATGAGTGGCTGAATCTGAGGTCAGCTGCCTAAAATGTAGCCAGAATCTCCAAGATGACTACTTTGCAGGTCTGTCTATATTTTGTATTAATATTGTAGATAGAATTTGTTTGTCCCAATAATATTTTCCAGTGCGTGTGTCGAATTATTTTTTAATAATGATCAGGCAAAAGTGTTATATTTCTGGTTATCGTGTGAAACTCTTCAGGGCAGTAAAAATCACGTTGAGAAACTGTAAAATAATGTCTAAAATAATGTCTAAAATTCCTTGAGTTATTGTTCAAACTGATTCAAGTTAGGAATGTTATAACGATCATGCAGTCGTGGTGAATACAATAATTTCGAATGTCCTATGAGTTCAGAAAAAATAAATTAGTCGAAATAATAATAATAATAATAATAATAATAATAATAATAATAATAACAGTAATAATAATAATAATAATAATAATAATAATAATATATTTACAGCAGGATAAAATTTTTCAATGTTAAACATGTATTTAACAGTAATGTTGAGTAAGATTGCGTTCGTGTCGAAATCCAGTGAAGTCTGATAAAGTTACTCGTGGGAAGTTAATTTTTGTGACACCGTGTATGTTGGCGATATAGGAAATCACGGTGTGTTATTTTGTCCTTGAGGTCCGAAAGTTGTAATGAAATGAATGAAAAGATTCTTATAAAAATGTTCGTCATGGTAGTATCAAGGTTTGAAAGGCTTTGAAACAGGAAGGAATGGATTGTGTCGGAATGATATGTTGAGAGAATAGTTGTGTAGACATCGAAGGCATAGGAAGCCTGTATTTCATGAGTAATGCCGCCGTGATGATAGGCGATGAAGAGGAATTTTTGAGACAGGCTATATTTGTCGATGGCAAAGAATTTTTTGAGACAGGCTGTATATTAAATGTGATATTTCTGAGGCAGGCTGTATATGAGATTCCGTTAGCAATCTGGAACAGCTGACCGGTAGAATGATGGTCAGAGTCGAAGTGAGTGCTTTGTGACGCACATTATGATTTCAAGTCAAGAACTCCCCGTGATAAACAATTTCTGTAGACGATTGTAGCTCTTGGCAGTAAAGTCCAAATGACAATTTATGTAAACTCAGCACAGTGAATGTTATAGTACGCGACCTCAAGAATAGAAAGGCATTCTGAAAACACGGTTGGTGTTATTTAACTGTTGTAACAAATTTCCATTCAGTATATTTTTTTATTACGAGATTATCATTGAATCGGAAACATAGTGGGATAAGATATTGGACGTTATTAAAGTGATAGTTTGGCTGTGTAGATTCAATCATTTTCGCTTCAATGGATATTTCGTGGATAGAGATGTTTGGAACACTGATATGGTAGGCGATTTTGGGCCTCACACTAGAATCACAGTGTGGATTTTGCGATAGTGATGAGTATTGTTTTGGCGATATTCACGTAAAGTTAGGCGTGTGCTGAATTCATTATTAATTTTTCCAAACTTCACTGTGCATGTTGAGATCGTGTTGGAGCCGTGGATTGAGTAGCCGCGCGTTACTGAATTTTCATTTCACGTTTTATTGACGAGATTGGACTTTTGTTGTATTTCCAGACTGAAGTTCATTCTGTGGCAAGCTTCCTTTCATTGTGTGCGAGTTTCGACAATATTTGAAGCTAAATATCAATAATTATGTTTAAAGTTACAATTTCGCCTGACATTTTAGAGGATAAGTAGACATCCCAGTTTCCGCTCGACAATAGATTTAAGGACGTTACGCGTATCACAGGAGTATACGGATGAGTAGACATCTCCATTTGTGCTCAACGATAGGTTTAGGGTGCTGCGTGTGTACATAGATGTTGTTGTTAGGGTGTGTAGACACTGTAGGCTCGACGACAGGATTAGGGTGTCGTCTGTATATAGACAAGTCTTGGGTTAGGTGTGTTTGCGAAGTCACTTGAACGATGGTAGTGTCTGCAGTAGTGTATGTAATGCGAAGAGTTTTTAGCAAAGTAATACTGAGGCCATGTTTCGGCACAATCCTTACTAGCCGGAAGGTGTTTACATAAGATTATGGGATCACTAGTGGCATAAACGTGGGGGTTGTCTAACATTGGATACTGAGCTAACGGTGATTGATTATTACTGCTGTTTGCCACGCACGTTCGGGTTCATTGTACTTTAGTATTGTTAATTTATATCCTGACTTAATTATTTTGTCGTTCAGACATCCGATTGCTTTCATAGTGTGCGTGTGGACACTTAGGTTATTTATGTTAGGCTTGAGTTACGAATGCTGTTTCGATTCGTCAGCTGTGAATATATTTTATTTTCAATTTTCGTTCTTTCATTTTATAATAGGTGAGACTTTGGTCTATCAATAACTTGTAGTTAGCTTATTTGGGACAAATATAAGTACACGGATTTGTAATGGTAGTCACTATTTGTCGAATGGAGAGATTTCCTTAGATTGTTTTGGTATCCTTGTATTTTATTTTATCATGTGGACTTGTAAGTTTATTAAACTTAACATAACCGTTTATAATCTGAAGGTTGGTTTTATAAGATTATTTTTCAAGTGCTTTACCACTTTTTCTTTAACTTCAGTGTTTAGCATTTCTTCTAAATGCATGATGAATAAGTGTTTCCTTCATTTCGCAGTTTTATTCCTTTAGAACGACGTAACGTAATTGTTGGTTCCTTCTGAACAGCTGTTTGGGTGATGCATGTTTCAGCATCGGGATTATTCCATCACTTAAGGGTGTCACGAGATGACACTACATGGTGGAATTTTATTTTAATTATGACTTCTGCTGTTAACTTGCAGTGCACACCATGCTTTCCAGTAGCATTTCGCAACCTATCCAAAGCAACTGATAGTCAATTTGGTTCGATTAAGGGTCCATTCGGCGGGTGTTCCCATATCCGACAAGGCATTTGACTGGTGGATAACCTTAATTAAATGTAAATCTGGAATTCTACTTGTTGAAGGTCAGATTTTTTCCACGGATCGTGTGGATTAATTCTCAGTTATCGTTTGGATGAAAAGGTGCCGGATTTTTTCAGGTTTTATTTTCGTTCTTTCTAGTTTTACTGTCCACTAATTTGTGATATTTTCTACTTTCCTCCGAAGGAAGTTCTTCGATAAAATGATAACATTCACGCAATGCAATGTGACTGCGTTTAAATGTTAAATTTTTTCTGATGAATGATTTTATAAATATATTTTTTGCATTTTGATAATTTAATCAAAGTTAGTAAGCACATATTTGCTCCTCATTTCAAGTAGTTAGACTCTCTTCTGAACCCCATCGTTTGGTCAAGATCGTGATCGAAATATACTCGCTACGACCCCAAGATTTAAGAGTTCGATATTGCTCTATTGCAGCAGCTGTGGCCGACCAACAATGGAATGGTACTTTCAAGGGTTAAATATGTCCGTTATTAACAAACCCGCGGAGGAACATATTACACTATTTTACCAGCCCTAAATATTATTTAAGAATGTTGATGGTAAGTCATTTAGGTGTAACATCTTAGGAGAATAACCCTGTATGTCAGAAGAGCTGTATGGCAGATAATTTTAGAACATAACAGTCCGTCACTTACAATACATACACTACCAGACAACATTTCGATCTATAATATTTCTATTGATAAAATTGTATTTAATAAATCAATAACTTAACGTGTCATGTATAGACATAGCTTGAAATGAATTATATAATAAACCGCTTAGGTTTCCGATAACCCAACTCGAGAAGCGAATGCAGATTTCATCCCAAGTTCCACTAAATTCGAGACTAAGTACATGGGACGACATGTCAGGCCCAAGGATAGTGGTGTATCAGGTGCTTCAGTTACAAACTCCGCAGCAGAACGGATGGTCCACCTGGTCTTCTGTAGGAGCTGTCATTGCCATGCACGAAACGACTACACGCAACAACGTACAGTCAAAGAAGTTGCCGATCACTTCAGGGGTAATAGACTTACGGGAACTCCATTTGTTGAACCATCGCGTGAGACCTGTGTGCAATGCTCAGGGTACTAACAGCTCTGGCGCGTCAAATTCCAGTCTGTTCAAATACATAACAGTGCAATAGCCACGTTATACGAATGACGAACTTGTGAATATGATGGTGACCATCATGAGATTTTGTGCAAGTGGATCACTGCGTGAGATAGCAGCGTACAACTGAGTATAAATTTCACTGTTAAGTCGTATATCATGTTGTTTAGGTTTACCAAGTTACGCTTGATGAAGTGAGATGTTTTCTCCGGACAGATAAAAATTTATTTGTGAGCGATGGATGTATCAAAAGACCTGAGTGGCTTCAGTTATTATAGAAACTTTTTGTAGAGAAAACTGCTTTTTCCTCTCCTGTACATATGTGTTTTATGACTTATTCCTTTTTCACTATCACCGGAGTATTGAGGAAGGCATTTCATAGTTTGGAAGTTATCTTTAGCATTAACAATGCCAGCAGCCAATTGAAGCATCGTATCATATGAGATCAGTGATGTTAAACAACTTAGTCCATGGTCATTAAATGGCTAGGTCATTGCATGCCGTTGGCTGGCACAAACGTGGATGGAATAAGACAGTATACTACTCGTTAACACCAGCTCAGGATGTCTGATTATCGACCCCTCGACTTGACCAATTCACATTCAATATTCGTTATGATTGATATATGTTTTACGTTTCCTGTTATGCTGTGTCCGGCTTTTGGCGAAAAATTGACAACTGTTTTGAGGTGAAGGAATTGATGAACAGAATGTGCTTACGAGAACATTTCTTATACTTCTCTTGGCTCTTTCTCAAATATATAATGTGGATAAAGACAAGTCTATTGGCAAAATAACCTTCGCGACGTCAAACCTGTGAGGATGGCTGACATCAATATTGCGTTCTTCTGCACTGGTTGTTAGTGTGGATAAATGTTCAATATGTATAATCAAATGATCACATAAACCCTGTCCCCCAGCCAGAGGAATTAATCAAACGTGGCTAAAATACACCACTAGGACGGGAATCGAATCTGAGGCGAAGACCACTGTGCTAACTTTTCAAGCTAAGTACTTTACTGTAGTTTGGAATATTTAAGTGTTATACGAATGCCAGGAAAATGGAAGTAAGAGAAATATTCAAACACTGTAAATATTAATATGCCGCACAAGTGGCCGCGCGGTTTCGGTCACGTAACTATAAGCTTGCATTCCGGAGTTAGTGGGTTCGAAGCCCCACTGTAGGCAGCCTTGAAAATGATTTTCCGTTGTTTCCCATTATCACACCACGCAGATGCTCAGGTTGTAACTTAAGTGAGACCACGGTCGCTTCCTTCCCACTTCTATCCTTTTCCTATCCGATAATCGCAAAAGTATATATCTGTGTCGGTGCATAAGAAGAAGAAGAAATGAATAATAATAATAATAATAATAATGCCGTACTCTTTTCGTGGTATCAGTACATCAGTAGATCAGAATATTCCCGGAACATGACGTTGAAATGGGACACCTTGGATGAGATCTTCGACAACGGCCGGCATCAAAGACCCATCTTCCCCTACTAGCGTAATGAGGCGCTAGCTAAGTCGATACAGACATACGGGTTGTAGTCTGTCCTTACTGGGCACTACCGAACAATTTGACATCCAACGATGTTTTTCCCTGTAACGATTCATTGTAATGAACCATGGACCCATAGGTTACATGATAAATCTCCTGAAATAAACGACAAATAAATAAACACTTCACATTTATATGACAGAGATGGATAGTGTAGTCTGTCTACAGTAGTCAGCAGTAGGTATGACTTTCATTGCTACTGACTAGCAGTGATCCAGGTTCCTCTAACAGTCTGGATGTGAACATCTCAGCTGAAAAACCCTGAGCGATAAGATTTATGCAAAGAGTGGTGGGGATTCTCTCATCTAAAGTAACTGCAGGTCACTCTCAACGTTGTTATTCTACAAGTTATTACAAGTAAAGCTGTCTTCGAGAAAGAATGCGAACTTGAACGAGCCCTTTAAAGCACAACAGCGGTAGATACTCTCTCTCTCGGGCACTCAGCCCGTCCTTGAATGGCCTTGCCGGTTAACGACCTTTTCTGCCAGAATACAAACACCCCTTTCGGGTAACGGGATTTTCCCGGCCTGTCGTGCGATCAATACTTTTTGCTGCCCATTCCTTTAATTTATTTTCCACTGTGTCACTAATATCATTAATGCGAATCGGCTCTAACCTAGCCCTCTTTATATTCATCACACGGAATTACCCATCGTGTATACTGTTCAAAATACAGGACAATATTCACACTTCCTTAAATCACAAGCTCATCACAGTCTTCTACACATAGTTCGCTTCTTACCCTCTCGACTCGGCCATACATGTAAGTTACAAAAGAAGCTGCTCTATCGAATGGGGACAAATATACATCGACACTCGCGATTTTAGTATAACTCATTTGTAATCACACCCACTGTCATACCGTATTCTTGATGCTCATATATGTCCTTAATTTACATAGGTGGGTATCACTCTGATGTGAAGCAGAAATAGAAATTTCAGAATGTTTCTGAAGACTCCTACAGAATATAGCTTATGATAACTGGAGGGAATTTTACATGAATTTCAAATCCCCTCACTCAACTACCCTGCTTCACATTTTATTTAACTAAGGGGCCTTAATCATGACATGCAATTATATCCTGTGCAAACGGACTAAAGGACGGCCATACAGCCGTGAAGAAATTTATATACTCCTAATAGGCAACTATTTCATCCCTCTGACATTGCAAATCCTAATCTACGGTCTACATCATTTGCATGCAATTTATATATTTACATTGAATTGAAACTGCGACTCTCTAACACTTCAAAATGGTACTTAACACTTGTCTGGTACAGTCCAACATCTCTCCTCCGGCGGACACGGCATAGGTCCTTAGCGGGACATCACGGCGGCGTCAACAGCCGCATAGAGTTCGTAGTTCGATCGTAGATAGGTTGCTCTCATGATGACTTGGATCACGTTCGTGCTGAGACAGTCTCTAAGTATACGATGCGTCGAATAGATGACCACCGGTGCACGTGGATATGCTCCTAAGGATGACGACGTCGCTGGTACATAACACAAATGAGGGGATTTTACTTTGTATATCTGTATTAATTTGTGACACATTATACTGCTATACGATCAGATCAAACTTATGGATTCGAGTTCCCTGATCAAACCATGGCAATGTCCCTGTAGCCCATCGCTCTCCCCATTCGTCTCTCGAATATACTATCAGCAATTAGGCCCTACGTGATAGACGATGTGAATTTCACTTCACTGGTTACCTGGCAATGTCATGACAAGTACGATTTCAACTCGGTCTGTTTCACACTAGTTTATATGGGATACAGAGTTAACTACCGCACTAGGGTTTTCTTGGCTGTTACCGCCCTTTCAAATTCACTATCCGTGAGCCACTTGTTCGTCTCTCAATTTACCATTTAGTATCATTGAGCTAGCATAGCTTCTCTACGATTTTACCGACATTACTAAACTCGTATACTGAGTTTTACGGAGGCGTCGCGTACTAGCGTTTAAGTTACACATTAATCGCACCAATATAGTTTATTCGATGGTTCCACACGTCACATGAATAACCACCGTTACGTCCTCGAAAAGTACGAATACCTCCACACATTTACGTACAATTATATCAATGTAATTATTATCACTATCATGAAACTTGTAGACCCCAACAAATTGTTACTGAATTTATCACACTTTATAACAAAGACTTGTTGAAGAGTCACTCAAAACATACACAACGTCACACTGCAGTTGGAAATATCGAAGTACCGTGACTATTCTCAAGCTGTCACCTTAAATAGAGAAACCGTGTTAGACCTAGTGGAGAGGGTAAACTCCACCCCCTTCTGAAAATTCACTCCGCTGGTCGGCACTTTCCACCATAAATTGTGATATTAAATTGAAGCTCGTTCACTCCAGTTTTCACTGATCGATTTATCATTACCGTAGCTTCGTGCATTTTAACGTAATCTCCATAGCGTCCTTTAGCGGCTTTGTGTGGGAGGGGCTTGAACTTAGGAAGCTTGCGAATTCGTTCCCGCCATCCGTTTTCACCATCTAGCGAACGCCTGTTAGAGTATTTGTTTGCTGCGTACTTGTTTCCATTACATACGACACTTCTTGGTGTGATAAATCTGCGTAAATTTAGACTATTATTGTGAGCTTTGGCTCTTAGAAATCCGTCAAGTATTACCTGATTTCTGCAATTAATTTTTCTGAAACAGTTGAAGTCTTGTGGATTGGTAGTGGTGTTTTCGCGGGAAAAGAGCGAAGAAATGATATTTTTCCAGGGTTGAGGGCAGTGTTTATGACCTACTTGTCGGCGAGGGTAGTTTCGTCTCTCTCGCGCCTGACTGAGAGCGCTTTCGCCCGCAGGCTAAAATATGACTCGGTGGAGCAAGTTCGCACAATTAGAGTTTGACCCATGCAATGAACAGCACGCGACTCGTATCCCAGGGAGGGTAAACGTGCGCGTCTTGGGCACTAATTAACGTATAAGAGCGCGGGAAACGGTATATTTCAGCGGCAGAATGCCATAATATAGCCCTGATGATATGATGAACGGTGACAATACACAGGCTGAAAAAATCCAAACACCGTGGAATAATGCAGAATACGGACATTTTGGCAATGTATTTGTCGTGGTAACAATTTAATTGATTAAAGATACAATACTGTAGGTTTCCGCGCGAGAAAAGCCATCGCAAATGTGCCATGCTGATCCATTAATAACCGATGTAATCACCTAACTGTTGAATGCAGGCATGCAAACGTGCATGCATTGTGTCGTACAGGTGCCGGATGTCAGCTTGTGGGATGGAGTTCCCTGCCCGTTGCACTTGGTCGGTCAATACAGGGACGGTTAATACCGGTTGTGGATGACGCTGAGTTGTCGTCCAGTGATGTCCCATACGTAATCGATTGGGGAGAGATCGGGGTATCAAGTAACCAAGGCAATATGCCGACACTCTGTAGAGAACGTTGGGTTACAACAGTGGCATGGGGGCGTGCATTATCCTGCTGGAAAACACCCCCGGAAATGCTGTTCATGAATAGCAGCACAACAGGTCGAATCATCAGACGGACGCACACATCTGCAGTCAGGGTGCGTGAGATAACCACGAGAGTACTCCTGCTGTCATAGGAAATTGCTCCCCAGACCAGAACTCCCAGTGTAGGTCTAGTGAGTCGACGCCGTCTGCGACTTAAGTGGTGTCAAATCCAGCCCCGCGGTGTCAACCGACGGCCCCGTGTTTGATTCCCGGCCAGGTCAGGGGTTTTTAATTGTAAATTATTAATATCCCTGGCCTGGGGACTGGGTGTTTGTGTCATCCTTAACATTCCTTTCCTCACATTAAACACTCTACACTTCCACAATTACACTTATACGCAGGTTCCTCTCAAATTGTGAAAGTAGTGGCAAAAGATTTATAGAGGTCGTGAAACGTTAAAATACTTGCTTACACCGATATTTGAAAGTGAAAATCGAACAGAGATCAAGCCGAACAACACGGAGGCTTCCGTCTGATAAAATGTGGTTGCAAAACTGAATTATTTCCTAAGGTGAATGTATGAATATTGCGAGCTAGAAGGTTGTTCCTATCCTCAGTTTATTTTCCCTACTCCCCTTTATCAACGTCAATGATTATATTGGAAGGTACTTATCCACCACAATGTGCATATTGAACCTGCTAATAATGATTTTGTGTCCCATTAACTAATTTGGACGGTTTTTGTTGACGCCGAGGTGCCGGAATTTTGTCCCGCAAGAGTTCTTTTACGTGCCAGTAAATCTACCACCACGAGGCTACATATCTGAGCATCTTCAAATACTGAGCCAAGATTGAACCTGCCAATTTGGGGCTTAATTGAAGTTATTAATATGATACATATGAATAATTTGTTCTTTGCAGGCTTTATAGAATTTTCCTAAAATCGAACAAATCTTTATAATGAATCTTTCTTTTCAACACTTAATCCATGAGACACCATTTGTCTGCCGGAAGATCGATGGTACTGTCTCTTGAGAGCAAGGTGCGAGGTTCTCATCACATTCGCACGCCAGGGACAAGTTTGTTTGCACTTCATTTATTGTAAGGCCCAACCATAACCACTCCCCTTGATTAAACCGTCATGCGAAAAGCTTTCGTACATGCAACGTGCGCTGCTCATTACCGAAGTATATCTCAAGGCGATGAGCTGTCATTCATTACACTTTCTTCTTATTTATTTTTTGCTATTTGCTTTACGTCGCACCGACACAGGTATGTCTTTCAGCGACGATGGCATAGGAAATGCCTTGGCATTGGAAGGAAGCGGCAGTGGCCTTAATTAAGGTACAGCCGCGGTGTTCGCCTGGTGTGAAAATGGGAAACCATGGAAAACCATTTTCAGGGCTGCCGACAGTGGGGCTCGAACCCACTATCTCCCGATTACTGGATACTGGCCGCACTTAAGCGACTGCAGCTATCGAGCTCGGTGTATTACACTTTCTCATTTCAAGAAAACGTGTTCACATGTGTGATTTTGAAGGGGAAATAATAATAATAATAATAATAATAATAATAATAATAATAATAATAATAATAATAATAATAATAATACAAGGTGTACAACTTTGCTTCCGCCGTTTTGTCCCCAACATTGGAGGCTTTAATGAAATATATTACTTACACATGTATCATTCAAAGTAGTGTCCATCGCTGGCCACGACTTTCTTCTATGTTTCGGGCAGTGTTCGAATCCCGTGTCGAAAATATTGTTCATCTTTTGAAGCGAACCACGAATCGATCCAATTTGTGACTTCTTCATGAGATTGAAGTGTCGGTCAGCCAGACCATGCGCCATTGATCGAAACAGGTGATAATCAGAGGGAGCAATGTCTGGAGAATACAGCGGGTGGGGTAGGACGTCCCATTTTAACATTCCCAGGTATGTTTTGACCTCGTTTGCAACGTGGGGTCGAGCGTTGTCGTGTTGCAAAATCACTTTATCGTGCCTCTCGCTGTATCGCGGCCGTTTGCCTTTCAATGCTCTGCTCAAACGCATTAATTTCGTTCGATAACGAACACCTGTGATTGTTTCACCGGGTTTTAACTCATAGTACACGACGCCGAGCTGGTCCCACCAAATGCAAAGCATGATCTTGGAGCCGTGAATATTCGGTTTTGCCGTCGACGTTGAAGCATGGCCGGGATATCCCCATGATATTTTGCGTTTAGGGTTATCGTAATGAACCCATTTTTAGTCCCCGTTCAACGTCTCTTGGTTTCAACTCATACGGGACCCAAGTTCCTTCTTTCTGAATCATGCCCATGGTCTTGAGACGTTTTGAAATGGCTTGCTGTGTCACTCCCACTGATCGTGCCAATTCTTCTTGAGTTTGAAGCGAGTCTTCACTCAGCAATGTCTCCAGTTCTGCATCTTCGGAAACTTTCTCTCTTCCACCACTATGCAGGTCTTCGACGTTAAAATCACCGTTCTTGAAGCGTTGAAACCACTCACGACACGTTCTTCCACTAATAGCGTCCTCACCATACGTACGTGAGAGCATTCGATGAGTCTCAGCCGCTGTTTCCTTCATATTGAAACAAAACAGTAACACCTCCCGCAAATGCCGAGAATTTGGCTCGTACACTGCCATGCTCAATCGTGAACAACTTTATGATGCAGACACACATCGACTAAGTTTGAATTGTCGCCATCCATCGGCAAACGGCGGAAGCAAAGTTGTACACCTTGTAATAATAATAATAATAATAATAATAATAATAATAATAATAATAATAATAATAATAATAATAATAATAATAATATCTGCAACAAGATGTGTTTATCTAGAAACCTCAAAATACAACAGTACAACACAGTAGTCTAGCCGTAATTTCTAGTAATAAAGTATAAGCTGAATAAATTAAAAGTACTAGAAAAAAGTTATACGTAAAATACTTGGACTGCTCAGAACTACGAGTAGTAATGAGATATACCGGAACATAGGAAACATAACAGAAACAATGCGGAAGAGGCCATTGATATTATTTGGACATTTATACAGAACTAGCAAGATACACGTGATTCGCTACGGTATCATACTGAAATTTATAATTGAATGCTTTACATTCTTTATATTACGAGCCATTAAAATACTACACAATCATATTTGTATTGTTATTACGAGGATTGGGACAAAAGTCATGGCAACTATTTTTTTCTTGTAGATATGTGAACGGATCACAAAGGTATATGTGTCGTGTTCAAGTTCTGCAGGCATAGTGTGTATGCAGAACAACAGGTGGCTCTGTGATAGCTGGTAGTAGCCTAGGGAGGGCTGTGAAATCAGTCAGTTGGCGAGTGTCGTGCGGAGATGGAAGTAACCCCTGTTGAGCAGCATGCTTACATCAAAATAGCCGGTCTCCGAGGGAGAATAACGACAAGTCACATTATTGTCATTGCAACATACTTAATTCTTGACACGCCACATATACAACGCGATGTTACGATTAATTAATTAATTAATTTGGAGGGACAAGCATTTACATCTCTAACTATTCCCTGGCGCGACAGGTACGACCTGGCGTTCGGAACAAACGTCCGGATCTTGTGGACAGTGCAATAATCCTGCACGACAATACAAAACCATATAAAGCAGAGTGTGTATGGCAGCTATTGCGACGTTGGGGATGGGAAGAATTGGAGCACTCCCCGTACTCTCCCGACATTTCGCCCTGTGACTTTGATCTCATTCGAAAGATCAAGGAACCACTACGTGGTAGGCGGTTTGCAACACAAGAGGACATTGCTAATGCTATGCGGCAGCAGGTGATCCGATTCACACATGGTGCGGCAAATGCTGAGGCAGATGGTATTCAGCGCCTCCCACATCGTTGGTAGCGTGTGGTGTCAGTAGCAGGGGACTACTTTGAGGGTCATTAAGCACAGGTTTGTCATGTCAACTTTATGCGTACTGTGTTGTCATTCTTTTGCACCGGGAAGGCCATATTGCTCTGTATACAGCACTACCGTAATAAATGAGTGTGTTACGATATTTCAGTGCTGTTCACTGTCCACACATGTACTTGTCCCCTTGTCCTTTCGTCTGTATATGTCATATTTTCCAACTTGACTGGTATCTTCAAGAAAAAAGTAGTTGCCATGACTTTTGCCCCAACCCTCGTATAATACACCAAAATTCGCGATCTGACGGCAAAGTCCTCTCACTTTTCAATCTTTCTTTCCAGCAATCGATTTATTACTTCCCGAGCTAGCTCCAGGTTTTCCGCACGGTCACTTGGGTCCCTAAATCTTTGCCATCTTTCCCTATAAGCATTTTTAATATGGATCAAATCCTTTAGGAGATCCGGCGTGGTGTCGTCTTGGGTGTCTTGGTAGTACAACCCGCGGCCAGACTGCATTCGTAGTCATTACCCGGCCAATACCCGTTTCCAGCGCGATCCGCACATTTTCACGAAGGTCCAGAACATTATTATTATTATTATTATTATTATTATTATTATTATTATTATTGATGTTCTGGACCCCACAGTAAGATGCAAGACCATTACTTGGCGGTAAATTACATCTGCTGCCATTGTCATTGCTGACAATGTGACCAGCACCATTGTCGCGCGTAGGCAAGTGCGCGGGATTTCTGGCGATACGAATTATATACTTCCGTGCATTATCGACCTTATTATAGAGGTGAACAATTGCACGGTCAATATCATTCCTATCGTTTATTTCAAATGTGTTTAAATTTTTATTTATATGCCAGGGGAATCTACTGTAATCAAACTTTAAGTTGTCCAAAGGAAAAGATGGCTCTTAAAAACGAACCCAGTAAAGATTTTAAAAGATCGGTTTATGATCAGAATCAAGTACATTATGAACAGTAAAATCAATTGGTCTCAACTCCTTTTTCACTCCACCGCCGATAAGTTGATTTCCCCTCCTCACAAATAAGAAAGTGTGTTTCTGTATGTTTAAAGGAGATTACAAATACCAATGTTTACGTCTGTTACCTTCAGTTTTGAGATATAAGTATCCCAATAAAAATAATTTTCTTTTTCACTGCCTTTCACACTCCCCCACTTGAGTGAATTTTCCGAAAAAAACATATTTGTTTCGTTATTAGTAAAGGATATTCTAAATACCAATTATCACGACTGTAACATCTTCAGTTTTTGAGATATGTGCCCTCATAAAGGAAATTCAACTCTTTTTACCCCCGCCCCCCAAGATTATTTTCTCCCCGAAATGCGTTTTTCTTTGTTTTTAAAAGAGATCCAAATACCAATTTTCACGCCTGTAACAATTGTAGATTTTATTAGATGTAAATATCCTCGTAGAATTAAATCAATTAATTTTTCAATTCTTTCACCCCCTTCATTGGATGTTCCCAAATCAAAGGAATACGTGTTTCTTTACGTTTGAAGCAGATTACAAGTACCAATTTTCACGTCTGCAACATCTTCCGGTTATGAGATAATAGTATCTTCATACAAATAATTAAATTAATTTTTCAATTCTCCCCCGCCCCTTAAGTGGTTTTTCGAAAACAAAACTTACGTAGTTTTTTATTCTTAAAGGAGATTCCAAATACCAAATTTCACGTCTGTAACATCTTCAGTTTTTGAGATATCATTATCCTAATAAAAATAATTCAATCCCATTTTCAGTCATTTTACCACCCACCCAAGTGTTTTTCCGAAAACTAATCATTTTCTTTATTTTTAATAGAGATAAATATACAATTTTTCGCTTTTGTAACATATTAAGTTTTTGAGATATACTGTAGACATGCTGATTTTAAACTTTAACCCTCTTTTGAGTTCCCCTTAAGCGGAGTTTCCGAAAACAAATCACCTATGTTTCATTAATTTTACAGGAAATCCCAAATACAAATTTTTACGTCTGTAACATTTTACGTTTCTGGGATATACTGTAGATATCGTCTTTCTAAAAATTCACTCTATACGTCACTCCTGTTTTACCCCCATTAATTGGATCTTCCAGAAACAAAAAAAAAAATAATAAAAAATACATGTTTCTTTATTTCTAAAGGAGATTCCAAATAACAATTTTCAGGTCTGTAATATCTTCAGTTTCTGAGATATAAGTATCCTCATTAAAGGCATTCAACCCTGGTGGGATTTTCCGAAAAGAAAAGTGTTTATTTACTTTTAAAGGAGATTCTAAATACCAATTGTTTCACCTGTAAACTTTTAAAGTTTTGAAATATAGATACACTCATTTAAAAAATTAACCCCCCCTCCTTTTCACCCCCTTATCGACGGAATATCCAAAAATCCTCCGTTAGCGAGCACCTACATTGTATTATACTATAAATGTATCACAAAATTTAATTTCTTTATGTCCAGTAGTTTTGGCTCGGCAATGATGAATGAATCAGTCAGTCAGTCAGTCAGTCAGTCAGTTAGTCAGTTAGTCAGCCAGTTAGTCAGTTAGTCAGTCAGTCAGTCAGGACATGTTCTTGTATATATATATAGACAGATCTTCAAATATCCTTGGAACAAGAAGCGAACAACAACTTGGATTTATGAAGTCAAGAAAGATTTGGGAAAGAAACAATATAAGAGAAGACACAGCAACAGAGAGAGTTTTAGAAAGGAAATGTTAAAAATGGAAGAATTCCAAAGTCGGGAGGGAAATAAAAGAGACTCAAAATTGTCTGAGGAGAGGAAAAGGAGACATAATGAGCAGATTAAGAAATAATGGAGGAGGAGGAATAACACAGGAAGAAACATTGAAATTGTTACGTGGTCCCTAGAGTACCATAACGAAGAAAGCAAAGTCACCTCCATACAGGCCATGAAGGCCCTTGGAGGAGTGGAAGGTAAAGGCTTCCACCATTGTTAACCTCGGCACGTGATGGGGTGGAGTGGTTAGCTCTACGCCCGGCCGCCTTTGCCCACAGGAATTAACCTGGTACTCATTTTTAGTGTAGGCTGAGTGAACCTCAGGGCCATATGCACCTTCGGAAGTGGAAATCTCGTTTCTCAAAATTTTACGACTTCCTGACGCGGAATCGAACCCACGTCCTTCCGGGCGGACCGAACACGCTTTTACCGCCTCGGCCAGGCAGCCCCTATAACGAAGAAATAATAATAATAATAATAATAATAATAATAATAATAATAATAATAATAACAACAATGTCCGACTCCATGGCTAAATGGTTAGCGTGCTGGCCTTTGGTCAGAGCGGTCCCGCGTTTGATTCCCGGCAGGATCGGGAATTTTAACCATCATTGGTTAATTTCGCTGGCACGGGGCCTGGATGTATGTGTCGTCTTCATCATCATTTCATCCTGATCACGACGCGCAGGTCGCCTACGGGAGTCATATCAAAAGACCTGCACCTGGCAAGCCAAACATGTCCTCGAACACTCCCGGCACTAAAAGACATACACCATTTCATTTCAATAATAATAATAATAGGCTAATAATAATAATAATAATAATAATAATAATAATAATAATGATAATAATAATTATAATGTTGTGCTGAGTGGGTCAGACGGTTGAGGCACTGGCCTTCTGACCCCAACTTGGCAGGTTCGATCCTGGCTCAGTCCGGTGGTATTTGAAGGTGCTCAAATATGTAAGCCTGGTGTCGGTAGATTTACTGGCACGTAAAAGAACTCCTACGGGACTAAATTCCGGCACCTCGGCGTCTCCGAAAACCGTAAAAAGCGTAGTTAGTGGGACGTAAAGCCAATGACATTATTGTTAATAATAATAATAATAATAATAATAATAATAATAATAATAATAATAATAATAATAATAATAATGGCTCGACTATGGTGTAAAGTCATTTTGAATTTGAGAAAATCAGGCAGCCTGCGATTCGGTTTCGTCGTTCCGTTTTACTTTATCAGACAGGAGGGTAAAACGGATCTCTGTTGGGCGATCTATAGCCGAGCTCTTAATTAGTTTTGTCGGGCAAACACCAAATCTGTCACGTATACCTTTCAAACGCCCACATCATTCAATATAAGTGTTGAATATAGTTTTCTCCTCCCTTCAAAGAACCAACTACCTCTGCCAGATTTGAACCGGCGGTCTTTGGATCGGGAGACTGAAACTCTATCACTGATCCACAGGGTGAACTAGATAGTCATAGATAGATAAAAAGTTCGGCTCCTTGGCTAAATGGTTAGCATGCTGGCCTTTGGCCCACGGTGTTTCGAGTTGAATCTCGGCCGGGTTTGCTATTTTAACCTTCATTAGTTAATTCCAATAGCTCGGTTGCTGCGTATGTATGCCGTCTTCAGCGATAGATTCCATCATAGGTAAGGCCCCATCCTCACAGACGCGCAGGTTGCCTACAAGGCGTCAACTCGAAAGACCTGAACCAGACCTCTCCGGAGACCACATGCCATTATCTCAAAAGTTAGGTTCCTTGAAGGAAAACATACTTTAATTTCATCGACACAAGGGGATTTTTTCTGAATAATTGATGTAATGCCGAACTCCACGCTTACATTGTTGATGCCATTCGAAAGCCTCTAAGGTGTTCCAAGTTGAATTGCTGGTTTGGTGTAATCATTAAAGTTCCTTAAAATCTCGGTACTTCTCTATTCTACGTCCCTGTGCATTCACTGAACTGTTTCAGAAATTTTTCTCGGCAAGTTTCTATCCTACATTTCAAAAAATTCATTTTCTAATCCATGATTCTGAACCGTAAGCTACTGGCTGTCCGTCAACTTTAGGCTTCTACATGATTGAGGATCTTCAGGAGGGATTCAATTGTACTCCTTACATTCTCTCTATATCCTAGGACTCGTATAACATTTGACATTATCCTTTTCATATCACTGAGACCTTGAATTCGAGGTAAATTAATTAAAACGGTATGAACTTTAACATTTAAGACTGTGATATTTTGTAAATGAGCCTGTCTCTTATTCTCTATGCTGGCATCGATATCTGCTTTCTGTTAAGCCTCTTACAGAGAAGGAATAGTCGACACAGAAATAGCACTTAGCTGCGGAGGACGAGGGTGGGTGGGAACCTGTAGAGACCGAAGGCGCATACTCTGATGAAATATTCAGATTAATGATGATGATGATGATGATGATGATGATGATGATGATGATGATGATAGTGGTGGTTATGGTAATCACAGTGGGCCTAACATCAAACTCATAGGCCATATTCAAAACAGCTGGTGTAATTAATGTTGGATATTCTTAATAATCAGCCTCGTATTTGAGTAGAGGTAAAGACTCTGAATTTTTGTACAGTAATGTGTTAGAATTCAAAATCCTTCGGCGAATGTCCTCTAGTCGTCATGACGGTTCAGCGATATAATTTGCATGAACATTAGAATATATGCCGTTTAGAACCATTACTCGGCTGTGAGCTTGCATCCGGGAGATCGTGGGTTCGAGCCCCACTGTCGGCAGCCCTGAAGATGGTTTTCCGTGGTTTCCCATTTTCACACCAGGCAAATGCTGGGGCTGTACCTTAATTAAGGCCACGGCCGCTTCCTTCCAACTCCTAGGCCTTTCCCATCCCATCGTCGCCATAAGACCTATCTGTGTCGGTGCGACGTAAAGCAAATAGCAAAAAAAAAAAAAAAAGAACCATTACTACTTATGTAGCCATACGATTATAATACTACTACTTATGTAACTCTACCTATAGAACCATAGAGCAGACTGGTCACCGACATTTCATTCTAACATTAACTGTTTAAAATACCGGTACCTACGTGGTCTTCTAATCTTCAGATGTTTTAAGTATCACCGGTACTCAGACAGCATGGTCTCCTCAAATGCACAAAAATAAATAAATAAATAAATAAATAAATAAATAAATAAATAAATAAATAAATAAATAAATAAATAAATAAATAAATAAATAAATAAATAAATAAAATATAGTGGAGTATGGCTTTTAGGGCCGTGATTGTCCGAGGACAAGTTCGGCTCGCCAGATGCAGGTATTTTGATCTGACTACCGTAGGAGACCTGCACATTATGATGAGGATGAAATGATGATGAAGGCGACCCATACACCCAGCCCCCCGTACCAGCGGAATTAACCAATTAAGGTTAAAATTCCCGACCCTGCCGGGAATCTAACCCGGGACCACTGTGAACAAAGGCCAGCAGGCTAACCATTTATCCATAGAGCCGGACATAATAATAATAATAATAATAATAATAATAATAATAATAATAATAATAATAATCAAAATAATCAAATCCGAAGCTCTCTACGCATCAGAAACTCTTCATCTTCAACAAAAAACACTAAAAGGACAATTAGAAGTGATAAAACGTAAAATAATGGAAAAATCATAAGCTCGGGATGAAAGCTGGAGATTTTCCAAAACCAAATGTGGAAATATATAAAAGTTTCTCCAAAATTTCAGACACCATGCGAATGCGAAGAATTCATGGGACACTTAGAAAGAATGGACTCAGAATGACTTACAGACATTAAACATTCTTAAAGAATAAAACCACTAGATCAAATTGGTACAAACCAACAGAGGAAGACCTGAAGAATTTAGGATCACCAAATCTACTGGACCGAGATGGAATCATAAAAATCACTCACACGGGGTTTTGACGACGATGAGACAAAGATTAACCGACATGTATGATCCTTGCAACAAAAACACACCCATTCACTACGTATGGAGGAATACCGTGCTAAAAGAAAAAGCCGACAAATATTGATACCACGTGGTTCTATGTGAACCATTCGCGAAGAACAAGAAGAAGAAGATACAAAAAGAAAGAATATGCGAAAACCAGCATTTGGGACCAGAGAGAGAGGTAGCAGAAGGAGAGGTCACTGATTGCTACGGTATCGTCGCCATAAGGGTACGTCCAAGATGCGCGCTGACTGACTGACTCCAAGCAGCAGGTAGGATGTGGCCATTATGAAAGCTGGTTGTCAGCGCAGACATGGCTGCCACAAAAGAAAAGATATGAGGTACAACTGATCAGAGCAGCATTGAACTAACAAGAGAACAGGCTGCAGCTCTATTGCTGCTAAGTGACAATGTTACATCCAAGTTAAAACAAATGAGAAGTGATATACATCCAATTAATGAATTAAGATATATTTACGGGGGTACAAACACCTTTTTCCACAGTTACTTGCCGACGAAAACAGATTTTTCGAATATTTCAGAATGAGTTCGGATATGTTTTATTTTATTTTGTTAAAAATTGAACACAGGCTTACGAAGAACTGGGCGAATTACCACACTCAACACGAAAATCAACAGCCTGCACGACAGGTTGTCTGAATCCAGAATGAACTAATCATTCCGGTAAACATCTGAGTCAGACTACCAGTGCGCAGGCTTCCTGCGCGCAGGTACATTATGGCCAGTCCCGTTTAGCAACAAAGGATATACTTATGTCGACTCGGCGCCGACTGTCTGACTCAGAAAACCAGCGTGCATCTTGGACGTAAGACTCATCTGTGTCGGTGCGACGTAAAACGAATAGAAAAAAAAAAGTTTTCTACTGTACAGTATACCCTCATTAGCACGAACTCGATTAAGACGAACAGTTGGTTAATACATAAAATATTTGGTTCCGACAGAGATACACGTTATTTCTTAAGTCTTACTGGTTGACATGAATTTCGATCAGCCCGAATTACAAACAGTTATTTTTTTTTCCCCTTGCGCTATTTGGTACCGCTTACGGAGAATTCTGTTCACAATCGTTTTATGTACCGTATTTTAAGTCAACATCTCTCGAAAAGGAAGGGTACAAAGGAAAAGCAGGCAACAATGAAACGCATGTGGAGAAACCTCCGCGCATGCTTGGTAATGTTATTCGCGCTGGCTAACAGATACTGTGCTGTAGCGCGCGATAAAGCTCAGTGGGCCTCATACACAATAATCGCGTCACAGCAGTGCAGCTCTCAACAGTGAGCCAGTGCAATTAGGTCGACAATCGCAAGTGACTAAATACAGCCACGCGACTTTCAGTAGCGAGCGTTCATTGTTAAGTAGACCCTACACGGTCAGTAATACTGAGTCAATAATACTGACAGTACGCATCAATATTGTAGCGACATTACACGATCATTATTACTGTCAATTTTTTGGTCAGTACTAGTGCACTTGCTTACAATTGCGGTATTCTCACTTCAAAAATAAAAAGTCAACCGTCAATACGGAATGAGATTTATAGCATGCAATTGCGGTACGGTATTCTATCAAAATGGATCGTAAATGACGGGCATGTGTAGCTATCATATTAGCACTCTGCACGAAACGCAGTGTTAAACGTAAACGGTGGGTTAAAGATTGGCTTAGGAAAAGGGAAGAACATTCTCATATGAAGTTGTTTAGGGAAATATACTGAAGCAAAAGATTATGAGAACTATCTCCGAATGAGTGAGGGTACTTTTGCGAAATTACTAGGAATAGTAGTCTTTTCTAATAAGGCAAAATGTAAATATTTGGACCTGTTTATCTTTGGCAAAGAGATTAGCGGTGACATTGAGGTATCTTGCAACTGGTAGAAAGATTTAAAGATTTGAATATTTAAAGTTTCCCGCTATAATGTCACCCGTTTCCATCAGTACAGCAGTTGTGAAAACATGTAAAGTATTGTGTTACGTTTATTCTGGCAGCGTTTCATATAGCTCGATAAACTTTGCAATAGGACTACTTGGCGGTTTCACAAGCATGTCTACTTGGCCTTGGTGAGAAACGCATTTGTCGTCCATCGCTGGTCCGTTATTACTGACAGAAATAATGTCGAGTGCATTCATACGGTCAGTATAACTGTCAGTATCCCCACCACTCTACAGTACTGACGCCCGCAGATCAGGAAATCCGGATCTGCTTCAGTACTGGCCGTCATTCCATCAATCCAGTCCACACACGATCAGTATTACTGTGAATATTTTTTGGTACTGACAGTTTTATTGACCGTGTAGGGTGTGATTTAAGGAAATACAGTATTGCTTATTAGCATTTGTTACTGTTCATACTGTATGGAAGAGTAAAACGCCGCTGTTTCTGCAAATTTTTTGGTTTCTCACAGTGAGAATGTAACACAACTGGTTTTAATATTATACGGAACAGTACAACCATGATGAGGTGCAGCAAAACCATTTTTAACACGAATTCAGGATTTTCCGGTCCCTTTCAGTTCCTGTTAACGAGGTTTCGCTGTATTTGACGGTACAAAAATACGTCACATATTTCTTCATATATTGTTTTGACATCGTTAGTGGAACATTCAGTTCCTGGAATATTTTTCGTAGGCTACTTTTAACCGATGCAACATTAGCATACGTATCTGCTCTTACCATTGATCTTCCTGAGTAAAACCTGGTAGTCTGTCTTAAATGAAACAAGTTTGAAGCAGTTTCTTCTCCCGCTGTAAGATCGTCGGGTTCGGTTGCGTAAATCTACAACATAATGTTGAAATAGTTTTTGTATCTCAGATTATTTTCCCAATGTTTTGGTCGCTCATCAGCCCATGTACTCATCAGTATTCGTTCTACTAGATGATAATTCGACTCATCGTTCAGTACTTTCCAGATATGATATCACCTGAAACAAAAGTAATCCTAAACTATAGAGTTAAGGGGGATGGGGTAATGCGACTTGGTACAGCCTGTTGATACGTTGTTGTGATTCTTGCTTTGTGGGACAAGACAATCAGCCCTTGGAAGATAATTATTTGATGATGTATCTAGTCTTCTTTTCTATGGCCTTCTTCCATTTATTTGGAGTCGGTTCTACATGTAGATTGCCGGCCCCGTGGTGTAGGGGTAGCGTGCCTGCCTCTTACCCGGAAGCACCGGGTTCGATTCCCGGCCATGTCAGGGATTTTGACCTGGATCTGAGGGCTGGTTCGAGGTTCACTCAGCCTACGTGATTACAACTGAGGAGCTATCTGACGGTGAAATGGCGGCTCCGGTCTAGGAAGCTATGAATAACGGCTGAGAGGATTCGTCGTGCTGACCACACGACACCTGATAATCTGCAGGCCTTCGGGCTGAGAAGCGTTCGCTTATTAGACCAAGGACCTTCGGGGCTGTTGCGCCATGGGTTTTTTCTACATGTAGATTTGACGTAGTTTTAGGCCGGGTGACTTCACTGACACCAAACTTATTTCTTCTTCTCCACCTTCTTCTTCTTCTACTACCGCTTTTCCCCACAACTGTGCGGTCGTTGGTGCGAATTCTGTTTCACTTGTGGATTTGGCCCTGTTTTACGGCCGGATGCCCTTCTTGATGTCAACCATATGGGGAGGGATATAATCACCACTGTGTGTCTCTGCCGTGGTTGGTAGTGTGATGTGTTACGTGTGTATGAATAGCTTATGTGTGTATTAAGACGAACACCAATACCCAGAACACGAGTCATAAGAACAAAACCAGATGAGGCTAAAATTTCTGGCCCGACCAGAAATCGAACTCGGGGCCCTCTGAACCTAAGCCACTATGCCGACCATTCAGTCAAGGGACAGGTAATTTCTTCATTATTTAAGTCTATATTATGTTGGGGAATTATCTCCAGAAAGCGCGTTTACTTACAGTACATTGACAGTGAAGAAATCCACAGCCTGTTTTCAGTCATCCAACCGGGTGAGGAATGGAATGAATGCAGCCCCCATTTAGTGGCGAGGATAGGAATTGTCCCGGCTGTCGTTGCCTGTCACAGTTCTTTGGGGCAATGATTAATGACTGACAGATGACATGAAATGCTATTGGAGAGTGTTGCTGGAATGAAAGATGACAGAGAAAACCGAAGTACCTTCGCTTTGCCCAGCACAAATACCACATGGAGTGACAGGGATTTGAGGCATGGAACCCAGCAGTGAGAGGCCGGAGCCACGGAGGCTCTTACATTACCAGTAACAATACGATATTCAAAACTCAAGTGATAAAAAGCACTTGGCATCGAACTTCCTTGCCAGACCTTTAATAAACATATGTTTCATACACGTGGATACCTATGCAATTTTGGAACTCAGCCCAGAACGGATTTCATTAGCTTGTTACTGTCAGAATTAATCTGTGGAGGTAGCTATTCATAGCGACATCTCCAACCCACCTTACAACTTAATTTGCAGGCCGCAGAATGCAACTCAGCGGAACACATGTTACCTGGTAGTCGTAAGATGAAGATCCCTGTCTGAATGTGTTCTGGACATGGTTATTACTGTAGTGTTTGCGTATTCCTGAAGTATAATTTACTTAGACGGATATATTATCCCTAAGAAATGAGCTTCTTTCAACACGGAAGGCCTTTCAAGTTTGTAATACCTTGTTGCACGCCACCAACATAACCCCTGGCTTCGTGCTTCTAATTAAATGCTGGACTGAGTGGTTCAGACGGTGGTTCAGAGTTGGGCCTTCTGAGCTCAAGATGATGGATGCAATTTCAGCTCAGTCATGCGATATTTGAAGGTACTTAGGTAGACTTCTCGGCAAGTAATAATATCCTTCGGGGCAAAATTCCAGCACCTCTGGGTCTCCGAAAACCGTACACGGTATTAATGGGACAAAAAATATATAATATTATATTTACATCAAATTTAGATCAAGTCCAGGGAATAGAGTAAAATAATTATACCTGCAAATACTGGGTAGAAGTTAAACTCAAGAGTTATTTGCTCCAGTGATCCTTTCTTTTCATACTACCATCATTGGAGCAATAATAATAACAACAATAATAATAACATTAAAATAATGAAAGAAATATCAGTGTTATTCCACAGCACTAAACGATTATTTGAGAATGGGAAGTTGCGAAACTACTAGAACAACTTCACTACGAATAACACCAGAGATTTCTTCCAAATCTTTAAGGAAGAGCTTAAAGGATACCAACATTCAAGCAAAAGCTTAAAAAACGAACAAGGCAAAATTGGACTGAACAATAAAGAACATTTCAATATATTAGCCAGGTAATTTGAGAAACTCCTAATCTTCCCACATCCAACAAACAAACTAGAATTTCTGTATCCTCCTATGAACCCAGAAGATGATATGCCACAAAAAACCCCTTAAAAGTCTCAAGAACAAAAAGGCTAGACGAGAAGACTCAACATAGGCAGAAATGTTGAAATGGGCTGAACCGGAAAATCCTGGGCGACCTGCGTCATATTTTCCAGCAAATATGGGAGACAGGAAAGCTACCATACGAATGGAAAGCAGCACTGATCCACGCACTCCACAAGAAAGGGAACAAACAAGACGTTAACAACTACAGAGGCGTATCGCTACTCCCATTCACTTACACAATCCTCTCTAGGGTACTTCTGAACAGAATTGAAGGAATCATAGATAAGCAACTTGGAGAATACCAGGGTGGGTTCTAGAAAGGCCGCCCCTGTGCTAAGCAAATCCTTAATTTGAAATAAATAATTCGCCACAGAGTACTGAATGGCAAATATATAGTGGTTTCTTTTATTGACTTCAAAAAAGCCTTTCACTAGGTGGATAGAGAGACGCTAGATAAGATCATCAGAGATTTTGGGGTCAAAACCAAACTGCCAAGCATTAGGATATCAGAGGAACCTTAACAGGCACAACTTCTAAGGTGAAATTCAAGGAAGAATATTGTGTCAGTCATCTGAAATGAAGACAGGTGTGCGACAGGGTGATGGATTGCCACCACTACTATTCAACTGTGTCCTGGAGAAGATTATGAGAATTTGGAATGTTTCTTCTTCTTTTCTGCCGCTTTTCCCACATCTGTCGGGTCGCGGGAGTGAACCGTGTCGCACATGTGGATTTAGCCTTGTTTTACGGCCGGATGCTCTTCCTGACGCCAACCCTATATGGAGGGATGTAATCACTATTGCGTATTTCTGTGGCGGTTGGTAGTGTAGTGTGTTGTCTGAATATGAAGAGGAAAGTTTTGGGACAAATAAAAACACCCAGTCCCCGGGCCAGAAGAATTAATCAGACGCGATTAAAATCCCGACCCGGCCGGGAATCGAACCCGGGACCCTATGAACCGAAGGCCTCAACGATGACCATTCAACCAATGAGTCAGACTGTGATAATGTGGAATTCCGAACTTGAATAATCAAGAGATAATCCCGATCTGCTTAGGAAGAAAATCGGGAGGAATCATAGTCAACTGCTTGGCTTTCGCTGATGATTTTGCGATACTTTCAGAAAACCTAGAGGAAGCGGCCATACAGATCAACTTCCTAAAAATGATTGCTAGCAAGACGGAACTTAGGATCTCGAAAGAGAAGACGTAGTTCATTGTGAATGACAAACATGGACTACAATTCCTTGAAACAGAGATTAGACAGATTCAGAGGGTTAGAACGTTCAAATACCTCGGTGAAATCATACAAGAGAACGGACTAGAGAAAGCTGCTGTAGTCGATCGTATCTCAAAAATTGAGAGAGCTTATAGACTACGTAAAACTATCTACAACAAGAAATACATCTCATGGAATGCCAAAATAAGACATTACAACACTGTAGTAAAAACAGAATGCTTCTCGATGGATTACAAGTTGGAGAAGCTGGAGATCCTGGAAAGAAGAATAGGCCTAATACAGAAAATCTTGGGCCGAATCCACACTGAAACCGGCTGGAAACTTTGTAACAACTATGAATTATACAAAAATGTCGATAAAATTTCAGAGACCATGAAAAAAGGGGAGGTTATCATTTCTTGGACATTTGTACAGAATGGACAAAACCAGACTAACTAAAATGTTACTCGACTACCTGTGGAACAAGAAGACAACGATGGCACAGATTAAGAGAAATGGAACATCCAGGAAGCTCAGATGTTAAACATGAACTCATTTCGGACCATGATTCAAAATTTGTAACGTCTTCGTGGCTCAGGCGGCAGCGCACCGGCCTCTCACCGCTGGGTTCCGTGGTTCAAATCCCGGTCACTCCATGTGAGATTTGTGTTGGACAAAGCAGAGGCGGGACAGGTTTTTCTCCGGGTATTTCGGTTTTCCCTGTCATCCTTCATTCCAGCAACACTCCCCAATATCATTTCATTTCATCTGTTAGTCATTAATCATTGCCCCAGAGGAGTGCGACAGGCTTCGACAGCCGGCACAATTCCAATTCTCGCCGCTAGATGAGGGATTCATTCATTCCATTTCTGACCCGGTCGAAAGACTGGAAACAGGCTGTGGATTTTCATTTCATTTCATTCAAAATTTGGAAATGTTTCAAGTCGAAAGAGCTGCAAAGATGGGAGGAGCCTGGGCGGATGAAGAGAAGAAACAACATAGCGCCCATATGAAGTCCTAGAGGAAGAAGAAGCTTCAGACAACGAAAAATGAAATTTCGGCATGATTCTAAGTGGTCAATTCGCAAATAAATAAATAAATAAATAAATAAATAAATAAATAAATAAATGCCTGGGACAGGTCTTTCGACTTGACACCTATAAGTGACCTGCATAAAGCCAGAACGAAGGTGAACTTTTTTTAACGTTGTAGACAGCACAAGGACCAGGCCGCGAATCGAACCCGAGAGCTAAACTTTAGCCATGGAGGCGGGCGATATCTGACCAGATCCACAAATGTTTCCTTTCCTATCTTCCTGTCTCTCTTAGGCTTAGAAAACTTTACACAACCTGCGGTCTACTTCCCTCAGGGATAAGAGAATGTACTTTCATTCGATCATCTCTATAACGTTCACCATTACTTCTTGAATGTAATAATTAACTAATCATCATCAACATCATACCAAAAGATGTTAACAAGTTTTGTTACAGTGCGACTAAATGTAAGAACGGGAAAATGCTGCTCAAAGGGAACGTTATCTCTATTCTCCTCCATTAAGTTTCCTAGCTAAGCAGTTAACATTTCACAGCACGTGCGTCATTCACAGGGCTGTTATGATATCAACAGCGGTTATGAATTAAAATATTCCTCAATAGCCCGTCGTTTACGTCTTCAGTATCATGACTTCAATTTGCATCATTTTATCTACGTAAACTGCCTCGATTTGCTGAACATAGTAGCAAAATTCAAATATTACTCGCAGAAATTAAGAGAAACGGTAGTGCTATGAAGCAGCTTCTTTAGAATTTCTATATTTTCTATTGTTCGATGGTTATACGGTAGCAAAAAACATATTGCACTTCTGTAATTTTTCTGTTCATAAGGAGGTGACCATATTTGTACTAGTGAAAGCAGTAGTTTGCTATGAATCTTTTGGGTAATGCACAAACGTATGCTGTCATTTATGCAGATATAAGGTGTGATCAAAAAGTTTCCGTTTGAGGGCGTTGCTGAAGCTGACATACAACGTACCGCGACTCCGATGCGGGTATATAAGCACGGACATGTAGGCAAAAGGATTAGTCTGTCAGTCGTGTCGTGCCGAGGTGCGTGCGTTAAATGCGACTACGTGAACAATGGCGACGTTATTACCAAATGCGTCCAAACAGGACCAACGTGCTGTTATTCTGCTCTTGGCTGCCGAAGGACGAACACCGTTGGACATCTATCGGAGAATGAAGACTGTGTATGGGGCAACATGTCTGTGGAAAACCACCGTAGTGTAATGGTGCACCAAGTTCCGTGAGGGTCGCGTTTCAACACAAGACGCCGGTCGATCTGGGAGGCCACCCTCTTCCATAAGCGGGCTGTGGATGAGGCGATTAGGGCGGACCGGGGCATGAACTATAGTCCTGATCTCTCCCCATGCGATTATCACGCCTTCGGTCCTCTCAAAAAGGCTTTGAAGGGTCGACCCTTCCTGTCGGACGAGGACGCGCAGCAGGCGGTTACGGACTTCTTCACGCTGCAGGACACGATGTTTTATCACACGTGGATCTTCTTCCTTTTCGCTAGTTGCTTTACGTCGCACCGACACAGATAGGTCTTATGGCGACGATGGGACAGTAAATGGCTAGGAGTGGGAAGGAAGCGGCCGTGGCCTTAATTAAGGTACAGTCCCAGCATTTTCTTGGTGTGAAAATGGGAAACCACGGAAAAACATTTTCAGGACTGCCGACAGTGGGGTTCAAACCTACTATCTCCCGAATACTGGATACTGGCCGCAATTAAGCGACTGCAGCTATCGAGCTCGGTACGTGGATCTTCAACCTGGTGCGTCGCTGGGATGAGTGCCTCAGTGGTCACGGTGATTTAGCCTGATTGGCATCCCGATTCAGAACTGTACGACCGTCGAACGGAAAATTCCTGGTCGCTCCTTATAATTGTACCTTCCTGGGTTCGAATTGCGGCTGGGTTGATGATTTTAGTCGCGTCTGTTTGATTCCTCTAGCTCGGGGGCCGGGCGTCTTTGGCTATCTTAATACACAACTACCACACTAACACGTAATAGTGAATTCACCCTTCCACATCGGGTTGGCGTCAGGTTGGGTTTCCGCCCGTAAAAATAGGTTTAATCCACATCAATGCCGACCTCAGACAATTAAGAAAAAGGCTAGGTAAAAAGAAAAAGAACCAGTTTCCAATGAAGTTTAAAAGGTCAAAATGTTATTATTGTATCTGCAATATCAAACATGCCGTGATCTAAAATGTAACATGTTTCAATACTTTGCATGCTATTTAAAAAAAAAGCCGATACATACCGCAAGGGAGCTTGCTACTAAATAAGGTTAAGTTAATGAATTCATAACAAGAGCCCTGCCATTTGTCAAGCGATGAGTTCGGGGAGCAGCGGTCGCTGCTGATTGCTCGGGTGTAGGTTACATAGCCTCGAGTCCTTCCTGCGGCTCTGTGGGGAATAGACAACAGGGAGAAGGAGGGCTTGAGTTAGGGCTCGGAAATACTAATGAATACTGTCGGAAGAGGAGTTCTCTGATTAGAGTATCCACTGTTTGTAAACTGACTAGTTCTTATAATAATAATAATAATAATAATAATAATAATAATAATAATAATAATAATAATAATAATAATAATAGCCACGAAGGGACTCTCAGATTTGGAAAAGAAAGAAAGGAGGTTCCTTAGAAAAATTCTTGGACCCAGGAAATCATCAGACAAGTTTACATTTCGCATGAGGCCAAACCAAGGACTATACCACCAATTTGAAAACATCACCGCCACAATGGAAAAGAGGAGATTGACGTTCTACGGACCTATTAAAAGGATGGGATCAGAGAGACTCGCCAACAGGATCCACACCTTCCAGAAGAACAGGAAGGCACAAGTCCCATGGGTAAAAGAAGTACACCGAGATTTAGAAAAATGTGGGATCACGGCAGAAGATACAACAAACAGATAAAGTTTTCAGGCAGAGAGTTGCGGAGGTGAAAGACCTAGCTGATGAGAAAGAGTAGAGTATTCTCGGCAGAAGAACGAGCACGAGCAAGTCAACGGATGAAGGAATACTGGCGAAAGAGGAAGGAGAAAGAACTTGAGAAAGCAACGGAAGTTGCGTAATAGCAGCCCATAGATGGCTGAAACAATAATAATAATAATAATAATAATAATAATAAAATGTGACAATGACGGAGGAGCGGCAACAATGCGTGTGAAGCGGCAGCAAGCAAAACTATACCGCCAAGGAAATTGTTGAGGCTCGCAATAAGGGTTCTTGAAAAAGTGTTGATGGCGGTGGTGATTATTGTTTGACGGGGATGTACAACTGGCTATTAAGACAATAGTGGTGATGGTTATTGTTTTGCTAGGTGCTTTACAGTACATCGGACCGGCACAGATAGTTCTTATTGTGACGATGGGAGAGGAAAGGGCTAGGAGTGGGAAGGAAGACGCCGTGGCCCAAATTAAAGTGCAGACCGAGCATTTGTCGGGTGTGAAAATGGGAAAACACGGAAAAACATCTTCAGACGTGCCGACAGTGTGGGTTCAACCTTCCGAATACAAGTTCACAGCCTTGTGTTTCAAACTGAATAGCCATCTTGCTCAGTAAATAAAAATATAACTAAATTAATTTAGACTTTAATAGGTTAATGTGAATATAATTATATAAAGTTACCACTGCAGATATTAGAAAAAACAGGCACGATGTAATGTCTTAGGTCCGATCTGCTAATATATAAAACAAAAGAAAACAGAGCTATTTTGTCAGAAGCAAAATTCTCTGCAAGAAGCAGTGATTTCACTACCCCTTACAGTGTTCTGAATAATATACTGTACAATAACTTTTTTCCTTCATTTTTGACTCTACATCTTAAAACATCCATTCTTGGAAATATACTATTTTTCATTTCAGTTCATGTGGGTTTTAGAGGCAGAGAACTTTATGACATGTTATCTTTCTTCGTATATGTATTCGGTAAAAAAAAAGTTTCCAGACATTGCCAAAAAGAATATTAGAGAAGACAGCTGCTCACAAAGAAGTTTACATCAATAGCTGGAACATGGCGGGCTCCACAGAGGCGAGGCCGGGAGTTGGAGAAGTGCCTGGACCTTCTGTTCGATACTGACGAACCGGTATATCTCCTAAATGTTAACAAGCACCGAGAACAAATGTCCCCCTTGCTTCATTACAAAAGACTTCATTACTGTTCTTGAGTAGGCCAGCATCAAAGGAAAGGGCATGAGTTTTTTATTCGTTCCAAGTACAGGGGTGAATTTAATTTATCTCTTCTCATAGTAAGAGAGTTATTATTCGAAAGGCTGTAGTTAAGAGTTGTTTCATTCACCAGATTTAATAATGGATCATTAGAAATTTGTTTTTTCTTGGGTGTCATTTGAATATTCGATTTTTTTTATCTACACGGTTAAACGAATCAAGTTTAAACTCACGAAAATAGATCTATTGTAAATCACCGTTATTTGTCACCAGGAAACCACTCACAGTACTAGGAAATTCATTTTTCGTTGGTGGTTTATCGTCGCACCGACACACAGCAGGTTTTCGGTGACACACAGATGGGAAAGACAGAGGATTGGGAAGACGCAGGCGATGATCTTAAATAATATACAGGCCCATCATCTTCACTACTATGCCATCCGAACCTCACAGTTAACTTGCTTGGTACCAGGAACTTTTCCAGAACGCTGTTAGTGATGTTAATGTTTATTATACGAGGATAATAATTTATAGTAAATTTCTCATTTTATTAATTAAGTCAGCTTAAGTCTACACATAGTCTCCATGCTTGTTCAGCAACTATCTTAAAGGTATTGACATCTATATACCGTGCCTCACTTCAGGATATATTGATCCGCTGAACTTCACTGCATAGGTCGATTATCCTCTTCCACCACGATTCTTCTTTAATAATTATTTCAAAAGGACACTTTATTCACCATTATGTCTTCTCTATTCTTATTCTTTTTCTTTATGGCGTTCAAATGACTCAGGTAGTTAACATGAAGTTAGATGCATTTGAAGTGCGGAAGTAAAAGAGGATATTGGAGAGACTATAATCACAAACAAGCAAATTCTACCGAGAATGAAGAAAGTGCTGACAACTGTATAAATAAGAAAATTCAAATACGACACATAATGAGGACCAGAAGCAGATACTAGCAGTACATTCTGCAAGAGAAGATGTCAGGAAAGAGAAGGCCTGGAGGAGAAATATCTGGAGGAGAAATATGGTTAGGAATTCTGGGAATCTGAATATTGGTCATCATGAATGGCACAGCTATGGTGGTTATCAACATCTGGAACGCACAGGGACCATAAGATGAATATAAAAAGAAGTGCATCATTGCAATCCATAGACATTGCAGAAAACTGATACAATTAAATCAAAACTTGCAGTAGGATGCAGTGTGGAGCAGTGCCGTGTAGAAAGTGATTGTTATCGAAAATTTTGTGACCACTCAGTTCCATGTTTATTGACGGAAGACCTCAGAGTTCAGAGAAAAGGAAAACATTGCTCAAGACATTCTTCAAGGTATGTTTTCTTTTTTTTAATGAATATTATGCCAGATGATGAACGCCGGTTCTATCATTACGAACCGGGAACAAAATGGCACAGCAAGGAATGCCATAATCGGAACTTGCCAACAAAAAGGAATGCAAAGCCAGTACAGTGGTACTGTGGTTTCCCATTTTCACACCAGGCAAATAGTCAGCATGCACCTTAATTAAGGCCACGGCTGCTTCCTTCCGACTCCTAGGCCTTTCCTATCCCATCGTTGCCATAAGACCTATCTGTGTCGGTGCGACGTAAAACCACTAGCAAAAAATCTATATAATTAAGACATGAGTCACTTTACGAAAGTACAGAGCGAGTTGGCCCTGCGGTGAGCTTGCGTTCCAAAGATCGTGGATTCGAATCCTACTGTCGGCAGCCCTGAAGATGGATTTCCATGGTTTCCCATTTTCACGTCACGTAAATGCTGGGACTATACCTTAATTAAGGCCATAGCCGCTCCCTTCCCACTCCTTACCCTTTCCTATCCCATCATCACCATAAAACCTGTCTGTGTCGGTGCGACGTAAAGCAAATTGCAATTGTTTTGTTCTTAAACACATAGCTACAATATACCATGTACCTATGTTATTTTACTTAATGGTGATATTTATGATTCAGAGAGCAAATATCCCTAATTAATGAACATTAAATATGTTTTACTGTATACTGTACTTGTAGCAGGGTCTCCCGCCTGCTGCCAACCTATTTCAATGGAGCTTCCTTTATTGATCAATTATGTATTCCTTCTTCAAGAATATCGCGAAAATTTCTCTAACTTCCCTCTTGGGATTTGCAGTTTAAAATAATTTGGACTTTACAGGATACACTTGAGCCCACAAAAATTTTAGGTCATCGCTTCTTCTTCTTAATCTGCTTACCCTCCAGGGTTGACTTTTCCTCCGGGCTCAGCGGGGGATCCTACCTCTACCGCCTCAAGGGCAGTGTCCTGGAACGCGAGACATTGCGTCGCGGGATACAACTGGGGAGGATGACCAGTACCTCGCTCAGGCGGCCTCACCTGCTATGCTGAACAGGGGCCTGGGTGGGGGATGGGAAGTTTGGAAGGGATAGACAAGGAAGAGGGTAGGAAGCGGCCGTGGCCTTAAGTTAGGTACCATCCCGGCATTTGCCTGGAGGAGAAGTGAGAAACCATGGAAAACCACTTCCAGGATGGCTGAGGTGGGAATCGAACCCACCTCTACTCAGTTGACCTCCCGACGCTAAGTGGACCCTGTTCCAGCCCTCGTACCACTTTTCAAATTTCGTGGCGGAGCCGGGAATCCAACCCGGGCTTCCGGGTGTGGCAGCTAACCACACTAACCACTACACCACAGAGGCGGGTAGGTCATCGCTTTGGAAAGAAATTTCCCCGCTGGGTGAAAAAATGCTTACGATTGGGTACTTAAGCTCTTTTTCTTCTGCGCCATAATTATGGAATTCTCCTCCTCCAACACGGTCTATTCGGGAGATAGTAGGTTGGAACCCCACTGTCGGCAGCCCTGAAAATGGTTTTCCGTGGTTTCCCATTTTCACACCAGGCAAATGCTGGGGCTGTACCTTAATTAAGGCCACGGCCGCTTCCTTCCCACTCCTAGCCCCTTCCTATCCCATCGTCGCCATAAGACCTATCTGTGTCGGTGCGACGTAAAGTAACTAGCATCATCATCATCATCATCATCCAACACGGTCTACCAGGTAGTTTTTCAGTATTTTCGGTTTTTCATTTTCTTACAGTTTGATTTGCGTCGCACTGACACATATAGGTATTACGGGGACGATGGGATAGGAAAGGGCTAGGAGTGGGGAGGAGGCGCTCGCGGCTTTAATTTAGATTGAGCCCCAGTTTTCGATTTTTTGCGGAATTTAGTGGTATCGAATTTTCTGGGAAGAAGTTTTAAGTTTCTAGGGTGCCTGGAAGAGCCTTATTAAGTCTTGTCTATCTCCATTGTATACCTATCTAAAGGGCTACATTAATTCCACAGAGAATGTCGCGGTTTTGAGTCTGTGCCTGGAAGTTCCTCCAGGGACTACAATACATTTTCTTTCTTTCTTAATCCGTTTACCCTCCGGGGTTATTTTTCCCTTCGGACGCAGCGAGGGACCCCACCTCTACCGCCTCATGGGCAATGTCCTGCAGCGCGAGACTTCGATTCGGAGGGATACAACTATTAAGGAAGACCAGTACCTCGCCCAGGCGGCCTCACCTGCTATGCTGAACAGGGGCCTTGTAGGGGTATAGGAAGATTGGAAGTGATAGACAAGGAAGAGGGAAGGAAGCAACCATGGTCTTAAGTTAGGTACCATCCAGGCATTTGCCTGGAGGAGAAATGGGAATCCACGGAAAACCACTTCGACGATTGCTAAGGTGGGAATCGAACCCCTTCTACTTAGTTTACTTCCTGAGGCTGAGTGGACCCAGTTCTGGCCCTCGTACCACTTTTCAAATTTCGTGGGATAGCTGGGAGTCGTATACGGGCCTCCGGGGGTGGCACCTATTCATACTAACCACTACACCATAAAGGTGGACCAATTAAATACATACTGTAGTTAATTGCTCGTAGAAAATCTTCTTACACGGAGACTCTCAGAACTTCAGGTAACATATTTTATTAATAAATCATGTACTGAAAACATATGATATGTAGGCCTATGAGGAAATTTCCAATCATGTGTAATTCTCTACCATTCGTAAGAAAATAAAAATTGACAAATGGCATGAAGCAACTGCATTCTTATTATACTCCCACAGCCTGCTCGTCGTTGCCTACGAACTTAGAGGTTTGCTGGACTGAGATCGCGTCCCAGTAGTGGAATACGGTTTTGCTTAAAATTCCTTCAGCAGTACTTAACAGTGATCTTACTTCTGCAATAATTAACATCGATGCCATTTGTATATCATTCTTCTCGTATTTCTCATACATGGACCTTTTATAAACAAAATGGTACTTGACAAATGTGACAGCATTTGCTCATTATTATGACTTCAATTTAACATCCCATACCGAAAGGCATATTCAGTGCTGAATACTGCGGTTGATTTTCCGATAAAGCCTACCCCATCCTATTTATACACTGACTGACAGAGCAAATGCAACACCAAGGAGGAGTGGTACGAAAGGGATGAAAGTTGGGGAAAAAACAGAGTCGGCACGGAAGAATAATTGATGTTTATTTCAAACCGATATGCAGGTTACACAATGCGCACGGCATCGACTCAGTAGGATGTAGGACCACCGCGAGCGGCGATGCACGCAGAAACACGTCGAGGTACAGAGTCAATAAGAGTGCGGATGGTGTCCTGAGGGATGGTTCTCCATTCTCCGTCAACCATTTGCCACAGTTGGTCGTCCGTACGAGGCTGGGGCAGAGTTTGCAAACGGCGTCCAATGAGATCCCACACGTGTTCGATTGGTGAGAGATCCGGAGAGTACGCTGGCCACGGAAGCATCTGTACACCTCGTAGAGCCTGTTGTGAGATGCGAACAGTGTGTGGGCGGACATTATCCTGCTGAAACAGAGCATTGGGCAGCCCCTGAAGGTACGGGAGTGCCACCGGCCGCAGCATATGCTGCACGTAGCGGTGGGCATTTAACGTGCCTTGAATACGCACTAGAGGTGACGTGGAATCATACGCAATAGCGCCCCAAACCATGATGCCGCGTTGTCTAGCGGTAGGGCGCTCTACAGTTACTGCCGGATTTGACCTTTCTCCACGCCGACGCCACACTCGTCTGCGGTGACTATCACTGACAGAACAGAAGCGTGACTCATCGGAGAACACGACATTCCGCCATTCCCTCATCCAAGTCGCTCTAGCCCGGCACCATGCCAGGCGTGCACGTCTATGCTGTGGAGTCAATGGTAGTCTTCTGAGCGGACGCCGGGTGTGCAGGCCTCCTTCAACCAATCGACGGGAAATTGTTCTGGTCGATATTGGAACAGCCAGGGTGTCTTGCACATGCTGAAGAATGGCGGTTGACGTGGCGTGCGGGGCTGCCACCGCTTGGCGGCGGATGCGCCGATCCTCGCGTGCTGACGTCACTCGGGCTGCGCCTGGACCCCTCGCACGTGCCACATGTCCCTGCGCCAACCATCTTCGCCACAGGCGCTGCACCGTGGACACATCCCTATGGGTATCGGCTGCGATTTGACGAAGCGACCAACCTGCCCTTCTCAGCCCGATCACCATACCCCTCGTAAAGTCGTCTGTCTGCTGGAAATGCCTCCGTTGACGGCGGCCTGGCATTCTTAGCTATACACGTGTCCTGTGGCACACGACAACACGTTCTACAATGACTGTCGGCTGAGAAATCACGGTACGAAGTGGGCCATTCGCCAACGCCGTGTCCCATTTATCGTTCACTACGTGCGCAGCACAGCGACGCATTTCACATCATGAGCATACCTCAGTGACGTCAGTCTACTCTGCAATTGGCATAAAGTTCTGACCACTCCTTCTTGGTGTTGCATTTGCTCTGTCAGTCAGTGTATATTCCTTGTTAGTTACGGAGTATCCACTTATAATCGAAAATACCTATTTTTATACGACAATCCCACGGACTGCCTTAGTAAGACGGAAAGAGTGATTAAACTGATCTCTGTACCTGTCGAAACATTCACCTTCAGATGCCAGTTCGTCGGTCCTTTAAAATTGGGTTGGTTGATTCCCCTCATTATGTTGGAATGGGCATCTCTCTCGACCTGGTTCTTTGGGAGTTCAGACCTGGAAAGAGAAAGTTATTAGTCAATCTAGTGAAGTGGACCATAATTATTAGACTTTAAAAATATATTTTAGGTGTCTAAAGTACGAGTATTCCTTTGATACATTCAAATACCTAAGTTTTAATAACAAACAATAATGCTATTGCCTTCACTATTGCTACCGGATTGACATGGGGTCTTAATCCAGAACTATTAAGGACAATGTATCAAGGAGCAGTTGAACCGTTATTACTCTATGGTGCATCTGATTATCATAATGTATTGAAAAAGAAGTGGGTTCCAGCCAAACTAGCCCAAATTCAACGAGGTTTTGTACTCAGAATTATTCGTGCATACCGTACAATATCCACGGAAGCAGCCCTTGTTGTGGCGTGAATCCCACCTCTACATTTAACAGCCATTGCCAAAGCTGAGCTCACAAATTAACGTAAAAAAGTGTTTTGTATCCTGATAGGATCTTAAGGTGAGCTGCAAGCTAATACACTGCCAGCAGGTCACCCAAGTAAATTTGTCAATAATCTTGTGCAAGAAATGTGCAACGCACAACATCATTACAATATTTATACGGATGGGTCCCGGATTAGCAAAGAGAAAGAAGGTTGGTTTGTTGGATGTGCTTTTGTAGTGCTACAGAATAAGAGTGAGGTGTATGCTGAAAAATTTAGACTATCTCGATCATGTTCAGTCTTTCAAGCTGAACTGTGCGCTATACAGCAGGCAGTTATGTGGATTACAAAACACAGTTGAGCTGCGAAAATATTGAGTGATTCTCAGGCAGCTCTGAAAGCAATCCAAGAAAAATATAACTTTCACACAGTAAACATATCTGCATGAAATGGGTCCGAGGACATGAGGTAGTAGAAGAAAATGAGAGAGCTGATGAACTTGCCAAAGCAACTACTAAATCTTCTGACGCTTTTTTGATATATGAAACGTGCTCTGAGTCCCTTGCAAAAAAGAAACTGAGAGAGTATACACAAGATATGTGGAACAACCAATGGATCACCAGCACTAATGGCCGGCTAACAAGGGACTTGTTCTTTCCAAATATTCAACACAGACTAAAAAGTAGGTTATTTCAACATGAACATATTATAACTCAGTTTCTGACAGAACATGGAAAGTTTGGATCGTACTTCGAGAGGTCTAAAATCAAAATTCAGAAGCCCTACAGCTGTACCTCTGAAATGCTACACACTATTATTCATCTTTTAATTGAGTGTCCAATTTTGGACAGGAGTAGAAATGAATTATTAATGCATTTAAACATTTGTATTATTGAATAACAAGCACCTCTCACTATGCTATTTCAGAAAATATGCTGTTATAAAGCGTTTGTTAAATTTCTCCACCTCATTCATAAGTCATCTCCATTTTAAATGTAATTTTCATGTATAAACTTTGTCTCACTGTCTATAGCCCTAATATACTACTGTTAAAATAGGGTTTGTAACTGGATATTCAATAATAATAACATTTGTTATAATGTAACTATCTTATCTATATAAATGTTAAATGTCGATAATGGTCATTTCAATCGTTATTTTAGGACAAGAAAGAGCTTAATCTTTATGACTGCATTTCCGCTCACTACGCTGTATGAAGCCCACCTCCAGGCTTCACCCAGATTCGAAGGGGTAGTATTCACAAGACGTCATTAATTTTTGACGTTTTACGACCAAAGATTTACAATATTACAGTGGTGTTCTTGTCCAGATAGGGGGCACGACCTGACGATTTTAGCGTAGCCTCTTCACAGCTCACAAGACGGATGGAAGAGGTCAGGCCAACCTTGCAAGCTGATACCCGAACCCCGAGGCAATGTGGCTATATTACAGGGGCGCAGTGACACCAATAAATCCTTCCACTCCTGGAACACTTCCATGTTCTTGGAAAATTCTACCGCCCTTCTTGGTGAACGGAGATAAATCAGCGTGGCCTTGAATTTTTTTCCTCAAAGCGATAGCTCCTCTGCATTCAGACATCTACTACCATGTTAATGGGGCTCTCTAACATGATAAAGTGCGCAGGACCTAAGAAATGTTCAGCGTTTGCAGATTCAATCTAGATGCGAGATCCATTGCCTCACAAACATAGATTTAAGGGTTTAGTGTAGACGTTCAAGCTGAGTTTCTTGGTTGCGCAGGATTTGGTGGCCTTAAGCTTAGATCTTCATGAAAAAATTGTTAAGTTTAAAAATCTGCTTCATACTACAACGGCTCATTTTCAAAGTACGATGTGCATAAACCTTTATTACCTGAGATTTTTACTTGGTAAGCGAACAATAAAAAGATAATAATGGCATAAGATTTACGTCCGGTGGTGGTGGTCATAGGGGTGGTGGTGGGGAGGGGTGTGGTGGGGGTTCTACTCTTCAAAGAATGAGAAACGGAAAGGCCACAAAGGCCATGTAAATCAACGACACAAGACACACTGAACCTCAAAAAGATAATATCGTCAGTTTTGGAAGAAAATATAAGCTGAACAAGTGAGGTCACCCAACAAAAATGAACGTGAGGAGCCTGGCGCAGGTACGTGGAAGCAATACAAAATTCAGCTAGGGGACCTACGACACGCAGGTACACCCAACCGCAGCGGTAGTTTTACGTCCCACTGACTATTTTTTACTGTTTTTCGGAGACACAGAGGTGCCAGAATGTTGACCCATATGAGTTAGTTCACGTGCCGGTAAATCTACCGACAGGAAGCTGGCGTATTATGAACACCGTCAAATACCACTGGACTTAATTGGGATCGAACCTACCATCTTAAACTCAGAACGCCAGCCCTCCACTCTCTGAGCCAATCATCCCAGCTGAACGCAAAAAGATATAAACCAAAACCCCATGGCACAACAGCCCCGAAGGACCATGGCCAACCAAGCGATCACTGCTCAACTCGAAAGTCTTCAGATTACGAGGTGTCGTGTGGTCAGCACGATGAATCCTCTCGGCCGTTATTCTTGGATTTCTGGTGATGACCATATGCACTTCAATATTTGCGGACCATTTGTAATAATAATAATAATAATAATAATAATAATAATAATAATAATAATAATAATAATAATAATAATAATAATAATAATAATAATAATCTACTGAAATGAAATGGTGTATGGTTTTTAGTGCGAGGAGTGTTCGAAGACAAGTTCGGCTCGCCAGGTGCAGATCTTTCTATTAGACACCCGTAGGTGACCTGCGCGTCGTGATGAGGATGAAATGATGATGAAGACAGCACATACACCCAGCCCCCGTGCCATTGGAATTAACCAATTAGGTTAAAATCCCCGACCCGGCCGGGAATCGAACCCGGGACCCTCTGAACCGAAGGCCAGTACGCTGACCGTTCAGCCAACGAGTCGGACATAATAATCTACTGATTTTCCCACACGGTTGCGAACTGTGTCACATATGTTGATCTGACCCTGTTTTATGGCCGGATACTCTTCTTGACGCAAACCCTATATGGAGGGATGTATTTACTACCACGTGTGAGTGTGGTGGTTTGTAGTGTGGTGTATTGTGTGAAAATGATTAGGAATGTGTTGGGACAAATACAGAACCCAGTCCTAGAGCCGTAGGAATTAACCACAAAGGGTTGAAATCTCCGGCCTCGTCGAGAACCGAACCCGGGGCCCCCTGAACCGAAGATCAATAGTCTGACCAACCAGCCAAGCAGCCGGACAGAAATATAATAATAATAATAATAATAATAATAATAATAATAATAATAATAATAATAATAATAATAATAATAATAATAATAATAATAATAATAATAATAATAATAATAATCTTTTCCCCTAACTACTTTCACGGTTTTCAGAGACGCAGAGATACCATACATATTTTCCCCATAGGAGTTATTTTACGTGCCAGTAAATCTTCTGGCTCGCAGCTGGCATATTTGAGGACTAAATTCAGCTGGAATCGATCCCCTCAACCTTGGTCTGCGGTGAAGTCTATCGAACTATTCCTCTGGTTGTAGCTTCCATGACGGCTTGTATTTGTAATTCACTGAGGTCAGCTTTGAGAAGGGCAATGTCACGGCGTTGCTTCAAGCTCAAGGCAGGAGAAATGGAAAATTTTTTTTTGCTAGGGGCTTTACGTCGCTCCGACACAGATAGGTCTTATGGCGACGATGGGATAGGAAAGGCCTAGGAGTTGGAAGGAAGCGGCCGTGGCCTTAATTAAGGTACAGCCCCAGCATTTGCCTGGTGTGAAAATGTGAAACCACGGAAAACCATCTTCAGGGCTGCCGATAGTGGGATTCGAACCTACTATCTCCCGGATGCAAGCTCACAGCCGCGTGCCTCAATGCGCACGGCCAACTCGCCCGGTGGAAATGGAAAACAACTACTACGATATGTGATTTGAAATTGCTTCTCTTCCCACTTGCACCCTCAGATCACAAACTTTACCTGTATTTCATTTCTAATCACTCGCCGTACAGGTTAGAATTCTATTATTAAAGTCATACTGCGGAATTTCTAAAGCACGTGCACTTTATGAAGCTTTCCTTTAGGAAACTGCAGGTTACACTCGCTAGAAGTTTTACTCCTTATCGCAGTAACTCACAGACACCTGCTGAAACAACTCTAAACTTCAAACATTATTAAACACAACAGTAAAATAACTTCTCGAGAACCATTAGCTTTAACCTCACAACAGTGCTCTAGAAGACTCAACGTTTCTCTGTTTATAAGCACGTATATTTCAATGAATAATTATTTTAAAATGACCTTATAAAAGGTTATCACTGGTTCAGTGACCAATCAGCTCCCAACTCGAAGGTTACGGCTTTGAATCTCGCAGGGTTTTTGAGAGATCTTCAACAGAACCAGTGCATGATGGCAAGAAAGGCATCCAACCATAGAATCTTTTTTTTTTTATGCTAGGAGCTTTACGTCGCACCGACACAGATAGGTCTTATGGCGACGATGGGATAGGAAAGGCCTAGGAGTTAGAAGGAAGCGGCCGTGGCCTTAATTAAGGTACAGCCCCAGCATTTGCCTGGTGTGAAAATGGGAAACCACGGAAAACCATCTTCAGGGCTGCCGATAGTGGGATTCGAACCTACTATCTCCCGGATGCCAAGCTCACAGCCCCGCGCCTCTACGCGCACGGCCAACTCGCCCGGTCAACCATAGAATCTTGGTCGTCACAAGGATAGCCTGCATGCTCCCACTTAAACATTCGAAGATGGCGTTGTGGAAAGAAGAACTCGGAGGGTGGGGGGAGTGGGGACAGAGCGACTCAGAAGGTTAAAGCACTGACTTTCTTCACACAGTTGGACAAGTTCGATCCTTCCCCAGTCCGGTGGTATTTGGAGATGGTTGTTCTTAGGACATAGCATGGACGATGGACACTAAACGTGAACTAAACAGCTACGAGAGTATGTGCGTTCTGAAAATCTCCACTAGAGCTGTGTAAACTTGTTCTATATGTAGACTCGTTCAAACTAATTTATAAGAGATGGGTCTCGCTCAGTATTTCGAAGTCTAGACTTGTTCAAAGTTTCATGCTTGAGCACTCAGGTCAACGAATGTTTGAATATTGTCACCGAGCTCGATAGCTGCAGTCGCTTAAGTGCGGCCAGTATCCAGTATTCGGAAGATAGTAGGTTCGAACCCCACTGTCGGCAGCCCTGAAAATGCTTTTCCGTGGTTTCCCATTTTCACACCAGGCAAATGCTGGGGCTGTACCTTAATTAAGGCAACGGCCACTTCCTTCCCACTCCTAGCCCTTCCCTGTCCCATTGTCGCCATAAGACCTATCTGTGTCGGTGCGACGTAAAGCAACTAACAAAAAAAAAAAAAAAAATGTCTGAAAACAATGAGCACAACGAGTTTGTGAAGATTCGAGCAACTCGGAAACTCGGAAGTTCAAGTGCCTCATTCTACGGTACACTACCCACATGCATTGATTCTCGGCACATGTTTATTGCATGGCCTTTTTGATCACCCACTGAGCAACCGAACAGGTCAGTGAACTGGCAAACCGAACCTGTTATCGAGTTTCCAGTTTGGTACACAGCTAACTGTTTAAATATCGTTCACTGAGTAACAATGATTCCGGTTCGAGTTTGTCCATACTCGTTCATTTGCGAGTCTTCCTCTATTCGTTCTAGCAGCAGGATCGTTCTCCGATCGAAGTAACAGAGGGTAGAGAAGGAGAGGTATAATCTGAAAGAATGAACAAAGCCTCGCTCATTGCACGGCTCTAGTCTGCATCACATGACATGGGCGTATCTATAAGTTTCTTTATAGCTCTCACAGAAGGCAACAGTAATGTAAACAAACAGGGCATTAAAGTGATCCAAAACGACCGCTTTTTGAATTCAAATTACTATTTATAGCAAAGTAGCAATGCACATAAAGTTAACCAAACATCATGAAAGTTTACCAGGCGAGTTGGCCATGCGTTTAAGGGTGCACAGCTGTGAGCTTACATTCGTGTGATAGTGGATTCAAACCCCACTGTCGGCAGCCCTGGAGGTGGTTTTCCGTGGTTTTCCATTTTCACAAAAGGCAAATCCTGGGGCTGTACCTTAATTAAGGCCATGGCAGCTTCCTTCCCATTTCTAGGTTTTTCCTATCCCATTGTCGCCATAAGACCTAACTGTGTCGGTGCGACGTCAAGCAATTACTAAAACAAAACAAAAATAGTGAAAATAGTTAATTGCCAACATCTAGATCTGGCTGCACATCGAGCATCTAATGAAATATTGAAATATACTGAGGCCGCACCGGAGCACGCTGGTCTGCTCAACTTTTATTCTGGCCCAAATTTGGACTGGCTCCTCTAACACATATATTTCTCCTAAAGATGCTTGTCCGATTTATATAATTTACTTTACCTCTCAGGCACTTTTCTTCTTTCACTTCTGTTTCATGACAGTTGTCTTAGACAGTTGTTTTCCAACTATGGTGCCTGAGACTTTTAGTGGGGGGGGGGGGGGGTTATGTGAGTGTCCTTCAAGTGAAAATTTGAACAAAAATTAAAATATGGTAATAAATAAAGTTAAATATACTGTATTTACTTTCAACTCCGTCTCGTTGGCTGAACGGTCAGCGTACTGCAATTCGGTTCAGAGGGTACCGTGTTCGATTCTCGGCTGGGTCGGGGATTTTAATCGCTTCGGAATAATTCTTCTCGCTTGGAGACTGGGTGTTTGTGTTTGTCTCAACACTCTCCTCTTCATATTCAGACAACACACCACACTACCAACCACCACAGAAACAGGCAATAGTGATAACATTCCTCCGTACAGAGTTGGCACCAAGAAGGGCAACCGGCCGTAAAACAGAGCCAAATCCACAAGTGCGACTCAATTCGCAACCGTGACCCCACAAGTGTGGGAAATGTGGCAGAAGAAGAAGAAGGAGAAAATACTGTATTTAGTTTTAAAACTCGCTAATATCGTTAATCGTGTCATCAAGTTTATGATGTGTGCACCTAAAAGTGCGTACGGTATCACAGTAAGTTAAATTTGGAGCCATACCTCGCTTGAAAGTTTCTCCTGGATTACCACACATCAGAAAAGTGTACCACACCATACAAGCCCATCCCACTGAAATGTTGATGATTCGTATTCTCTGAATTCCAGGATTAAGATAAAAAAATGTTCATTCTTCTTCTCCTTTATCTGTTTACCCTCCAGGTTCGGTTTTTCCCTCGGACTCACCGAGGGACCCCACCTTTACCGCCTCAAGGCAGTGTCCTGGAGCTTCAGACTCTGGGTCTGGGGATACAACGGGGGAGGATGACCAGTACTTCGCCCAAGCGGCCTCACCTGCTATGCATAACAGGGGCCTTGCGGGGGGATGGGAAGATTGGAAGGGATAGACAAGGGAGAGGGAAGGAAGCGCCCGTGGCCTTAAGTTAGGAGAAGTGAGAAACCACGTAAAACCACTTCCAGAATGGCTGAGGTGGGAATCGAATTCACATTTACTGAGTGGACCCCGTTCCAGCCCTCGTACCGCTTTTCAAATTTCATGGCAGAGCCGAGAATCGAACCCGGGCCTCCGGGGGTGGCAGGTGATCACACTAACCACTACATCACAGAGGCGGACAATATTCATACTCATTAGTTTAATATTGAGACTTTCATAGAAACAGGAAATATTGTGTTATGTTCCAAGAGTCGTGACACATTTTTCTTGTTATGTGTTATAACATAATTGTATTGCACTTCATGATCTCGTTTTATTTACAATGCATGTTTAAAATAACGGATTTTAATCAATTAAATCCTCTTGAATAATTAGCCAAGTATTGATATTTTTCATACCTATCATAGCAGCCTCTGTAGATCAGTGGTAGCGTGTCAGCTTCCGGATCCCAAGATAGCGGGTTGTGTTACGTTTTAAATTGTTCCCCCACGGAAAATTGATTTCGAAATTTATCACGTGTTAGCCGAGTCAGAAGCCTCAAGTAAGAAAATTTACCTTATGTAGCGTTGAACTATCGAAAATTACACCTGGGAACGCAACCTTCAGATTATCTTGGTTATTTATGGGCTCTTTTCGGCCTCCCTGAAACATTTTGGGGTTTGGCAACAAGTTTAAGGATGACGCCATGTGATTATCGGGATAAAATCTCTCCTATTTTCACAAAGATTCCAACCTCCGTCATCTGGTGGAGAGGTAATACGTAACCCACTGAACAAGGTGTAATTATGAATATGTTGACGGCGATATTGATAAATGAAGCACTATATTGCACTAGTTCCTCACTGTACACACAATATATATCAGTCACTAGAATGGCAATCATTTATATAAATATTTAGTGGAAGGGAGGTATTTAATATAGCTAGTGTTTTAACTTCGGCCTAACTTACACATTTCAATAAACGTTTTCTTTAATAATTATAACTTATTTCGTAGATTAACAATACAGGTAATATAAAATGAAAAGTTACAATGTTGTCTAATGGCGTGTGGCCTCCGAAGAGGCTTAGTGCAGGTCTTTCGAGGAAGTAACCAATGAAGGTTAAAATCTCCCGGACGGAGCTCGATAGCTGCAGTCGCTTAAGTGCGGCCAGTATCCAGTATTCGGGAGATAATAGGTTCGAACCCCACTGTCGGCAGCCCTGAAAATGGTTTTCCGTGGTTTCCCATTTTCACACCAGACAAATGCTGGGGCTGTACCTTAATTAAGGCCACGGCCGCTTCCTTCCCACTCCTAGCCCTTTCCTGCCCTATCGTCGCCGTAAGACCTATCTGTGTCGGTGCGACGTAAAACAACTAGCAAAATAAATCCCCCGACATGGCCGGGAATCGAACCCGGGACCCTCTGAGCCAACTATTTAGTCATAGAGCCGGACAAAAGTAACAATGAAAGTGTGGCACATACGAGCTAGAATTCCTCATCAGTACAGTGTGTTGTTGATGTTATGGTTCTGTTACAAAGAACTGAGCTGTTTCTTTTTTTTTAAGGACAACATGCGTTCCTATGTTCATTGTAGACTTCTAGCGGCTGGAACGAAAGCCCGCACACCTGTAAAGAAATATCTTCTAAGAAGGGTGCAGCAAACGTCTCTTGTGAGCATAGTCATCAGGACTGGACAATGGAACACTGGAAGAAAGTTCTTTTCTCTGATGAGAGTCACTTTTAACTGCATGTTCAATGTGTACGCCGAGCGAAGAATGAGCCAATAACTTAAATATATTTGCAACAGATCGGAAGACACCCCGTTAAGATGAGGTTTTGAGGTGTTTCACGCATGAAGGACCAGGGCACTTGGACGGGATGATGAAATCTTATCAGTACATCCAAATGAGACTTAAAAACCTGACTATTCGACAAAAATACGCATGACTGAGTCTCTAATTACAGCGTGGTTCCATGACGATGAACTTAAAAGTTTGTGCTCTAAGCTTGTAGAGTCTATACCAAACCGTACACAGCAACTTCTAAAACAATCAAGAGGACATATTGGCTATCAGCAAGGATTAAAGTTATGCATTAAATGACTAAGTACAAAACATATGAATTAAACGTGTATATTATTGTCGTGTTCCGATTAATTCGCACGGGAATCTACATTGTCTTTTGTCTTAATGAGTTACATGCAGTATTACCTCTTTTGGAAGGCATTTTTAAATTCTGTATGGCGTCACACTTTATTGTTAACACTGTGTTCTAGTGTTCGTTCCGGACATTCGTCTTTTTCCTCGGTCTTTCGCAACACAGTCGCACTATAAGTTATAGCAAAATTGTCTAATTTTGAGAACATTTATTTCCTTCTCGTTTCTGTAGGTCTACTCTGGTCTATTATTAAAATTAATTAACGGTATTGCGGCGGGCTATCACGGTCCTTACATATAAAATCACTACTAAGCAGCGGTAGCGTGTTTTTGCTATCGACTGAAGTCATTCGGCTACAGTTTACAGGCATTTGAAAGTTCAATTACGTTCGAGTTTTCTAATCGAGACAGTTTTTACTCACACACATTCCACACACATCACCCTGGCGCATCAAACTCCTTTCTTCAACATGCCTCTTGCAGCGCAGCCTCGTTCACTGACCAGTTCATTTCTCAACTACAGTAACAAGTCGCCGTGAGCTCTGCTTAGCCGTCTGACGTACCCATACTTTGCGTCTGTCTCGTAACTGCATGCGTTCACTCGCGACTGACTGGCGTTCGCCAGTTCCGTCTTTCTCTAGGCCTGCAGACGATTCTCGAAGTTTCCACTTCCAGACCATTCCGCTCTAATGTTAATAAGCTCCCAAGCTTCTTCAGAGCAGCTGCCTTATGGTTAACCTCAACAGTTCGCCGGCGGGTTTGTTCTCACTGCTGTTCTCTCACAACTGTAGCTTCTGCATCAGCAATTTCACCTCTCACCAGCACTGTAGTTTCTCCCATACATCCCCCGAGTTCGATCGTCGGTTCGTGTAGGAATTTGAATCCTGAACTTCGGCTTGGAAAAGGTTTACTAATCCTTCTATTATAACGTCTAAATTTCGAAAGCTCATTGTTTTAGAAGCATTTCTCGTGGACAGTCAAGATTTTCTTCTGATGACGCAGAGCACAGTTCTATGCGAAACGTAAAGAATTTCATCTTATTTTCTTGACACGGCATAAGCCCAAAAGCCTATATCATGTTCAAGTTTGTTTTTGTTGTTGGAATATTGCACGTAATTTAAGTTTGTATTTCACTTTGAGTTAAACGCGAATGAAGTCATATGAATATGCTTCGTGTTATTTAGATTCATTTTCAGTTAATTTGATGTCAATTACAGATGAATATTAGTTGTAATAAAGTCTCTGTTTGTGTTTTTAAATTTTTCTTCTTCTTCCGGGGTATCTGTGGAACGCAGAGATGGTGAAAGAAGGTGCGGATTTGAATGGGTCTAATTACAATACCAAGAATTGAATTAAAATTTTAACCAAGGTTATATTTCTTTCAATATTTAAAAACCAAACTTAACAAATTTCCACTAGGTGAAATCACAATGCAAAAATCAGGTACAATGCCAATCTTGAAACGAGATTTGGAAAAATCCAAGATCCAGAACTTTAACAATTGTGGGCTTCAAGACCCTAGATTTACAATTTCTGAGCTACGAGCTCAACTTTACAAAATTTCAATTTAAAATGAGGAACAATTTAGTCAACGGCAGAAATCCCCTAATTCAAGAGCACTTGCTCCCTAAATACAATATCTAGCCTTCCAGAGGCACTCATTACTATTACAAAACTTTGAAAAGAGCTAACAGGATCCCAGTTTCTTACAGCCCGCTCAAGGCAATATTACATCAAAATGTTACATTCTCTGGCCTCATAAGACACGAATTACAAATAGAAGTAGTTTTATACAGGGGTATCTAGTACCCAACCTAAAGGTCCTTTGCGAAAAAAGAACAGGTTAAATAAACGGCCCGAACACAACCTGAATGGAGGCGTACACTGCGCTCCCAGATAATGAAAAAAATTGAAACCTACATGGTTCTCGGCCGATGAAACTGGGGCTAGTTCCAAACTACTGAGGTGGCTCGTATGGAAATAACCTTAACATATTACAGGAACGAAAGGTTGCAAAAACGTAGTCACCTCAAACCAAGATGAAGGGGAGCTCGAGAGGGTAACTCACTCTCTATCCCCGATTTACAGTTAAAGATTTTATGTAGCTGAAAGAAAATTTACATTCTAGAAAAGTATGTTACATAGTTAAGATTCGAACTGTACCCTCAGATAAAGTTGCGGAGACAGCAAGAAAGATGCAATTTACGTGGCCATTACCTGGTAGATGTTCTGCCGGCCGAAGAAAGAGGCGCCTCGCCTCCTGCCTTGACACACACACACACACTTAGAAGGACGATGATCAATTGACAAGGAAATTTGAAAAGCCGCAACTGATATACCCTCAGGGACGGTTTGAGAGAATTCAGGACTAATCCAGTCACGCCCTCTCAATATTTATTGGTTAATACAAAGTGAACAAGAAATGCGGGATTGGTTGAAAATTAATTACAAAAATTCCTGATTGGCTAGATTCAAAACTGGCGGAAAGAAAAAGAAGTGTTGCCAACCCAAAAATAAATGAACATAGATTCAGTTGTGAAAACCTAGAAATACGAAACTTCTTTAAGTTGTAAGTTCTTTCACCTTGCACCAGAGTGCATGATCAGAGTTTTTTGGTAGTGACGTCTGTGGAAAAATGTCCAAACTTCTTGATATATAGCAAAACAAAAAATGTAGAAATTCAGTCAGTTTAGGAAACTTCACAATAACACAATTACTTAGTATTTCAGTGGTGACATCTTCCGACTAAAGTCTCAAGTTAATGTAGTCGCACTTTCATCACATTTTGGTCGATAGAGGAGTTAAAGGCGCTTATTTTGAATGAGCGGTACAGTTATTATTAAAGTGCAGGAGAGATTTCTATCGTTTTATTTCAAAATACGATTAGCGTACTTTGGAATACGCTATTAGCGTACGGAAATTCGTATAGTGAGTGATCCGAACAGAAGCGTATATTTCGTTGTACACGGCGCACGCGTTATTGCGGGGAAGTAGTCAAGGTTATTCTATTGAGCTCGCCCAATGCGGTGGACTGCAGTGGACTGTATGAGACCAGTGCTATGGGCCAGTAAGCGGCCGCGTCAGAAGGAAACAACACTGCACGGGCTGGGCTACCGGAGCCCGTGGGTTTGATATGCTGCGCGGTGGGCCCCTCTGCAGGACTCTGGAACAGAAGCCTCACAAGAGGGATTAAATCGCTCCATTATTTCAATATAAAGAAATAAAGTCTACCACGCAAAAGTTGATATAAATAAAGTGAAAGTTTACGAGGAGTCTATGTATTTCGCATGAAAGGAATATTATTGGCATACCTCGTTATACGTGACCTCCCTTAAAAAATTTTCATTGTAAAATGTTATAATTTTATATCTAAAAATCGCAACCAGCAACAAATTCACAGTTAGTCACGTCACTTTGTGTGTGCACCGCTTTGATAGAGCGGTATCGTGGTATATGTCAGGGCCTCAGAGAAGGTAAAGGGAACAAGTTAAACTTCATTGATAGAGTCTTATGCAACCCAGACATTATGAGGAACAAAATAATTGTGATCACAATACTTGCGGGGATAAAAGGAAGAGAAAAGCTGGAGGGAGGAAACAAAGCAATTTTAAAGAGTTATGTACGTAATGAGCGCACGATTGATATATTCATAGCTGCTGGAATTTCAGACCAATATTAAAAACAAAAATATGTTGGTCAGATAAAATAAAGGGAAGTTATAAAAGTATGACGAAGATGTTGAAAGGTAAGATAATAGATGATGACACAAATTACAGAGAAATTGGAAAGTATATTAACTCAGTGAACTGAATATGTAAGTCAACGTGTTGTTTCGTTTTACTTCTTGATTATTCAGCCAAAATCGGAAATAAGAATCAGGAAATCAACATTTTCCTTAGGAATAGTAGGAACAACCTCATTGTGTGCTTGAAACTCTTAAGTACACTACTCGAAAACGACAGCTCATTTATGAAAGGTAGGTTTTCACTATTTCCAGAAACTTTACATACCTTATTCATTTTTGCTTCGTGCTTTACACATAACTGTAGCCATTCATTTATTAAATTTTGAGATTTTTTTATAGGTTTAAATAAATCATTAATAAAAAATATTTCTTATAGGTGTAAATTTTTCATTGTGTATCCTTTTGAAGAAATACCTGTCATAATTTCAAACATACTAAATTCAACTCAACTTACGTAATTATTTCACAGAAGTATTTAATCGTGCAAAGCGAGAGACACCTGTACGTGAGAGAATGTTAAATAACCATTCTAATCACCTTGTAAACCACAAGTCAACTGAATATCTTTAAAATCACACATATTTTAAAACATGGTTGTATATGAGTAGATGATAAATGTGGAGTTTGGGTGATACATATTACTGTATGCGGTTTTCCCGGGATAATTGAACCAACAGACAGATTCTAAAAGTGAAGTAAATTCGTGTGTAGGTGGTCCATCTCTTTCTCGAGTTGCATGTACCTATTTAACACATACCAGTCGTCGAGCCAATCTTAAATTTCTAACAGTAACGAGGACGACAGTTACTGGTGCTAACCGTTACGCTACGGAGACGAGCGTTCGAAAATTTACAACCATTGATATGGTCTTGAGTTAACTTGAAGTGTATAAAAAAAGTAATGTACAGATCTATAAGCTGGTCAGTCAAATTCCAGCTAAGTTCACTGGTATTTGAAGGTACCCAAATACACCAGCTTCATCTGTATAGATTTACCGGCACGTAAAAGAACTTCTACGAGACAAATATCCCATTCCTACGCGTTTCCGATAAAACTGTAGCTTAAATGTACTCGTAATAGAGGGACGTAAAGCCAATACAGTTATAATCAGAGTTCCGATGTTGAGAAAATATCGCTATTTGCTTTACGTCGCACCGACACAGACAGGTCTTATGGCGAGGATGGGATAGGGAAGGCCTAAGAATGGGAAGGAAGTGGCCGTGGCCTTAATTAAGGTACAGCCCCGGCATTTGCCTGGTGGGAAAATGGGAAACCACGGAAAACCATCTTCAGAGCTGCCGACAGTTGGGCTCGAACCCACTATCTCCCGATTACTGGATACTGACTCCACTTAAGCGACTGCAGCTATCGAGCTCGGTAAATATCATATCTTTTCCTCGTCTTCCGTTTAGGTTATTCGTTGGAATTAAGCACGAAGTGGAGACTTAATTTAGCCTTATTTTATAGAGCATGTAAATGCATATTTTACCATTTTTCGTTCTTTTGGACATATTTACGATATTTTAGTTGTTTAAGGTCGTATTTTGGTTATTTATGGAACCAAAAATCGCACTGAAATTTAAATGTGTTGTCCGATGGTGCTTGTGTAAATGTGTTAATGACGTTATGACAAAAGTTGAGGCTGGGACCTCAGATCTGAATAGCTGACGTTTGTGGTATCTTGTCGGAGTTACATCACTAGATTTTTTAGAGTAAGACTTGCAGAACGAGTATTTACGTCCACTGGAATGTCATCCTTTTCGACCGTAACTTGCATCGCATTTATTTACGTCCACTGGAACTTCACCTTTTTTAGAATAGGACTTGCAGAGCGGGTATTCACGTCCACTGGAACTTCACCCATTTTTAGAGTATGACCTGCAGCGCGTGTATTCACGTCCACTGGAACTTCACCCATTTTTTAGAGTAAGACTTGTAGGGCGGGTATTTACGTCCATTGGAATGTCACTCCTTTTTGAGAGTAACTTGCAGGGCGGGTATTTACGTCCACTGAAATGTCACCTCCTTTTGAGAGTAACCTGCATCGCAGGTATTTACTTCCACTGGAACTTCACCCTTTTTTTAGAGTAAGGCCTGCAGCGCGGGTATTTACGTCCATTGGAATGCCACTCCTTTTTGAGAGTAACTTGCAGCGTGATTATTTACGTCCACTGGAATGTCACTCCGTTTTGAGAGTAACCTGCATCGCAGGTATTTATGCCCACTGGAACTTCGCCCATTTTTTAGAGTAAGGCCTGCCGCGCGGGTATTTACGTCCATTGGAATGTCACTCCTTTTTGAGAGCACCTTGCAACGTGGATATTTACGTCTACTGGAATGTCACCCTTAATAAAAGACAAGGAAATGGCACAATGGCTTATCTTCTTATATGTCTTTGTAGTATTGTGGCTCGTGTCAACTTCAGATGGTGCCTAAATTATCTTTCTTTCCTCACGTTCCTTAAACATTTCAACAAATACCATTTATCAAGGCTTCATAGTGATATTAACTGTAATTGAGCTCACTTAGGGGTACGTATATAAGTGTTAAGAAATGGTGTTGAAGGGTTCGGGGAGGAGTGCTTCTCTGCCGAATGAAAAATAGTCGTCTGCAAAGTGTGCGAAGCTGAAGTAAGTGCTACACAGCGTTTTAATGCCCAGTCACATAGCGACATTGCTAGACATAAAAATTCCGGTATGAATGGGAAATAAGCGGTATGTAGCTTTTTATTTCTGTGTATTACCGCAATCGAATATGTCTTGTTCACGGCGACTGTCGGCGTTTTATTAGTTCCGGTAACTAATACGAATTTCATTGATTTGCAGGAGTAGAGATATAATCGCTGTCACGACTGTGTAAGACTCCGGTACAGACCAGAGTTTAATGATTGATAATGAGTTTATGAGAAACTCGTTAAATTCTGTTAAAATAATTAGTAAGGAAATTAATTGAAGTAGTGCAGTAAGACTGCATTATTTATTGTATCTTCAATGTGAAAGAACTACTGACAGAAACCCTTCGTTAGAAGTACGCATGTTGATAATATTTTCCATTTCTTTGGGTCATATTTATGTATTTATAAGAGCATTTTTCTTCATTTTTGGTGATTTTTAAGCCCTAAACATTCGAATCCTAGTTATTATTAATGTACATATACTAGATGTTCTACAATCATATTTAAATATTTAAATGTTACTGGCTTTAACTTTCGTCCTACTAACTACTTTTAAGGTTTTCGGAGACGCCGATGTGCCGAAATTTAGTCTCGCAGGAGTTCTTTTATGTGCCAGTAAATCTCCCGACACGAGGCTGATGTTTTTATGCAACTTCAAATACCACCGGGCTGGGCCAGGATCGAATCAGCCAAGTTGGCGTCAGAAGGGCAGTGCCTCAACCGTCTGAGCCACTCAGCCCTGCTATATAATTAGATTACAGACACAGTGGCTGATGACAAAGTGTGGTTATGTTATCTTTTGAACCCTCCTGCAATTGATGTAGATTTTAGATGGTGCTGGGATTATCGGAATATTATCTCGAAGGAGTTCCTTAATGTGCTGGAAGTCAGCGACATGGAGCTGTCGCATTTAAGCACGTTTGAATGCCACCATTGCACCAAATCCTAAAATTGTACTCCAAGTTGCGATCAGATGATCTTATTGGAATGAACTTGGAACCTCTACGTCATGGCGTTCCGCTGATAATTGCCGATGTTTGGAGGTGCAACGTTCTCTTTACAGCACTGGCATACCAGTCTGATCACAATGTCATTCACAAGAATAAATGGGCGATCCATTGCTCTATTGGCACACTACAATACAGTATACGTGAGGGTACTGCATATGCCATACTAGGAGTATGTTGACGGTATTTCTGGTTCATCAGACTTTTTATATTGGGAAATTCTATTAGTGACCTGGAATACCATCGATCGTATTAAATTTAGACTCAGCATTTAGTTGATAATTTGTTAGATTTAGCGCCCCTTTAATTGCTACAGCCTATAAAATAGGCAACAACATTTCAAGGATACAATTATTAATATTTTTCATATTTCAGAGGGTTTTTCACCTTTATCTAATATATCAATAACTACTACTGTAATTGGTTTTTCGGATATTGTAACAACTTAAGGAGACTAAAGCTTAGAATTTGGTTTGCAGGAGTGAACGTTTACAAAGCAAATATTGTGATATGGAGACCAATATTCATTCCGGTCAATGCAAAACATATGTTATTTCCTTATTTAATCCGGGAGTGGTTGTATTGCGCTGAATTTCTTGGTCCGGATTGTTTCAAATGGCGTAATACTGCAATTTTAATAGTTGTGTATATTTTGTTTTGCCGTTTTTGTTCAAGGGTATATTTTTATTGTTTTTATGCGATTCTTCTGGATTTCGCTAATTAAATATTTCACACATTGCAAAATTAACTGAAAATTTTAGTTCAGTCAGAGAATATTCCTAATAATAACATTAGTTATAGCAATATTTTTAATAACAGCAGAACACAAAGTATATCCTATACTATGGGCACTTCAGTTCCTCATAGGGCTTTTCATTCGCCCTTCGCCTGCACGCACGTGACATAAATTGAAGATGTACGGCTTGGTCTTGCTGTGTTTACGCACATCACATTAGGCTCAACGGCCAGGCCCTGTTTCCCGCCTGGATGGTAAATACAGGCTGCACACATTCCACTTCGGGATGAAGTGTATACTTATCTTCATCTCCCTGGATAAGCATTTTAGGTTTTAATCAATTCTAAGTACTTTGTTTCTGTTGTCCTTTTCTTTTTCTACGCTCTCTAAGAGGTTCATAATTCATCCTCTTCGGGGTCCATAATAAAATGGAAAATTCGACAGGTTGTGTGCGGTGTAAAGACGCGGTCTGAAACAAACTGTTTGTAAGTAGATTTAACGCACTACAGTGGACTAGCGGACAGTGGTGAAGTTTTGCTGAAACTTCGTTAGGATTAGATAAAGTGTGGAGGAAGGGTGCAGAGCAAACAACAATGGTGACGTAAATAATAATAATAATAATAATAATAATAATAATAATAATAATAATAATAATAATAATAATAATAATAATAATAATAATAATAATAATAATAATACCGAGCTCGATAGCTGCAGTCGCTTAAGTGCGGCTAGTATCCAGTATACGGGAAATAGTGGGTTCGAACCCCATTGTCGGCAGCCCTAAAGATGGTTTTCCGTGGTTTCCCATTTTCACACCAGGCAAATGCTGGGACTGTACCTTAATCAAGGCCACGGCCGCTTCCTTCCCAGTTCTAGCCCATTCCGGTCCCATCGTCGCCATAAGACCTATCTGTATCCGTGCGACGTAAAGCCAATAGAAAAAAAATAATTCGTGTGGCTATTTCTAGCTGAGTGCAGCCCTTGTAAGGCAGACCCTCCGATGAGGGTGGGTGGCATCTGCCATGTGTAGGTAACTGCGTGTGATGGAGGATAGTGTTTTTTGTGGTGTGTGAATTGCAAGGATGTTGGGGACAGCATAAACACCAGCCCCCGGGCCACTGGAATTAACCAATGAAGGTTAAAATCCCCGGCCCGGGAATCAAACGCGGGACCCTCTGAACCGAAGGCTAGTTCACTGACCATTCGGCCAAGGAGTCGGACGGTGACGTAAATGATATGAACCTAGTTTATAAGATCGCAACGCGACCTCTCCCGGGGTAAAGGCATAGGTTCTGTTAGCTACTTCTTGAAATAAGACAGCGAGCTCTGAAGGCTGAAAATCTGATTCTCACGGGGAATTCTTGGTTTTTATTTGTTGAAGTATCAAATACAGTCAAGTCTATTGATCTGTAAAGATGTATGCTGTAAATTATTACTTACACGTGCGCTGTTTTAGGAACGACAATGTACTGGTATTGAAATAATAATAATTTCATATTTTACTGAACGTTCGCAGCAACGTTCTTCACATTGTTACCTATAACTGACCACTAATCAAGACTAGAGCCATTTCTAGGAAAACGTTAGAGAAAACAACAAATTGCGGCAATGTCTCTGAGGAGCATTTGGAGATCCGTTAGGTGAACATTTTGACAGCCACATCCAGTAACCACTGTTGAGCTATCCAGAGTGCACCGCCTGAAGCTCGATTGCTTCACTGTCTGCTGCACCAGAGAGAGATCAGCATCTAGGGCTGACAGAACAATCCAGTGGCTGATTACATACATTGAGAAGTGTAATTAATGGAAGTAAACCGCAATAGGATTCAATTTCGCATGTCCGATTGGAATATATACTCAGAAATTACACCATGAAGCTCCTTGTCTTGAATATGTACGGGAATATTTGATGTGAGAAGTGATTCCCAATGAATGGTGGCAAGGCAGCAAATTTTTATTTATTTATTTATTTATTTATTTATTTATTTATTTATTTATTTATTTATTTATTTATTTATTTATTTATTTATTTATTTATTTATTTATTTATTTACTTACGTACTATTTCTCCAGCCAAGAACAGAGATTAGATTCCAATCAAATGTGGCTGTAACAGTAGGCATAAAACACATAAGGCGATATGTAAAGAAAATACAGAAGAAAAAACAACATAATGAAGTGCTGATAAAGAGCGTGAAATATAAATAATGATGTAATGTAGATTAAAGGAACTAAAAACAACTTGCAAATTAATTAATATAAAATAAATTTTTCAGGTTAGCAGGCCGTTTTTAACTTCCAGCAATTCGCCAGAAATTACGCCCGAGGTTCTCAGCGGTCTGCTTTCTTCGCAGCTCAGAAGTGGACTGAAAGTTTAGGAGTGTTACCCCAATATATTCTACTGTACTGCTAAGCTTTCATTCCATACCCTGAAGGGGTGAGGTGGGTCTTCTAAAGGGGAACACTCTCTGCGCAGGTCCCCATGTATTCGACGGTGCTGCGTTTTTCTCTCCGCAGCCCAGACTTTCAAAGCACTATCTTCAGAGAGCAGACCCTTAAGAACGTAATATTCAGTTTGCGGCGAAATGTCGAGAGCTAGAAACCCAATTCGACCACAGTCTACAAACCCAGATTTTATTTCTAGACTAGATTCATTATGACGCCAGCCATGCTACATTATAAATAATTATATATTTGAATGCACAATACTTAATTCTAAATAGGACTGCTGTAATACTAAACTTAAAATACATAGGGTTATCTATAACAGATAACATATATTCTGAGATTTTTGCCGTGATGATGAAACCAACAGACAGATTCGAAAACTAATGTAAATTCGTCTCCTCATCACGAGGTGGTGTAGGCACACCCCCATTGGAGGTGAAGGTATTCATCTATTTAACCACATGTCAACCCTCCAGACTGATGTGATTAAATCTATTCACCATTACATTAAAAGTAGAACGTATTTTATCACTGAAACATTCTTGTAAAAGTCTCCTTTTAGGACCGCAAGTACCGAAGGTTATCTGGATCTCAGATTTACATTCCTATTATTAAAACCTCTCTGTTGCAGGAAATCACTATTGTCGATCATGTTACTCATAATTTTACAAATACATATTTCTTGATTTAATTTTATCCAGTATATCAGTACAAATGGATTATTTTTCACTATGTGAATATCCACTGATTACTCCAATTATATTTATTGGCTTTCAGGCATATAGGTTATAGCAGAGCATAATTATTTCATTCGCTTTCCGCAATGCTTTATAATTATACTTCATTAATCAAGGGTTCACAATTTATTCCATAACCTATTTTTCTATACATATCTTCCTAAACCACATATTGCTACAATAAATACACCCATTGTACTGTACTTCGTATCAAGATCTTTCTTGTAATTATCATTTTTCAAGTATAGAAGTGGATGTGTGTGAAGAGCCTCTAAAGCAAGATAAGTTGAGTGTCAAATTATTTCTTCCCACAAGTCGCTAGCACACAGTTTTGAGTAGAATCCGAACCACAAAAGCACGATTTTTCCTTTAAAAATCCCAATATCATTGGCAGGGATACGAACAGCAGTCATTCTGACTAGAAGCCGGTAAAAGTTTACGCATCGATATATTCCAAGTCAAATATACCTTTTTGTCTTTTTAGCGGTGTGTTTTCTGACTTCAAGCATCATAGTCAGTTGGATCAATCAATAAACCTAAACACCATTATGAAGAGTTTGTTTCGAAACTACTTCCTTCATTGACATATCTCAATTATTCTCAAGTTTGTGTTTTTCTGGTCTTAGGGTAGATCAGAACGCCTTTATAAGTCGACTAGCTGATGTACCTGTGCTTCGCTACGGGATTCTCAGAAAGACTGCCTTTGTGGTTTTCCTACCTAAAGTTGTCAGAAATCGGAGATGAATGGCAACAGAGACACAAAGTAAATCACAACAAACAATGGTCAATGTAATGTTATTGTTGATCAATGTTATGAGCTTTCTGTATTGTACGCCTTCACATTCAGTTTTCTTACGATTCTGTAATATAAGGCCGTCTTATAAAATTAATTATAGCGTATACTGCAGTTCCTTATTCCCCGACTTTACATACCGATTTTTATTAAATTCTGTTTACCCATTTTCTCGTGACGACGCTGATATGATCTTAGCAACAAAAATCCATATTAATGAATATCTCCGTTATCATAGCCGGTATGGTCAAAATGTATAAGCCATAAATGATCGGAAATTTAATACTATGTAACTTTATTTGTATAGTAATTGTCAATAAGACCACTAATAGTACAAATATTCGAGAATTAAATTTTGGGCCTTCCCCTAAACTACAATTTTTCTCAGATTATTTTATGACAGGTTCTTGTCTATAGACTCTTACATATATTTGAATTTATCCACTTTATGAATCCTTTCTTTTATTGTTATCAATTTGGGTGCTGTTTTGATGTCTTCTCGAAGGAGATCCGCAGGCCTGCCTTACTTGCTCCTTCCTGGTGTTGGGCAATTGATTCCGTGCCTCCTCTTCTGGCTCTAACAGAACCACAATGTCATCCACAAAGGCTAAACAGTCAACTCCAATTCCTTTGTTCTTGCATCCCATTCGTGTACCGTCTGTTCCTTGCCACTCTCTAATCACTTCGTCAAGAAATTGAAGCATGTATTATTTTCATTATTATGTTACACGCTCACGATATTTGAAATGACGCACAGACTGACCTGTGATCAAACATTCATTCATATTCAGATCAGTGGGCACAAAATATAAATTGCACAATATTTTCTTTATTTGTAGCGTTTCCTATATAATTGTGTAGCAGTGTTAACGAGGCATTGGTGCTTCAGTGAAGAGTGCCATCTTCAATTAGCTCGTGGTAATAAGGCGTGAAACTCCTTAAGCCCATTCAGCATCTAACAGACGTGTAAAAATATAGAAATGGCAAGTGGAAAGGCTCAAGCTAGGTAAGATAACGTGCAACTCAGAGAAATGTCTACCGACGAAACTGCCAGTATTCAATTACTAGTGATTGTCCTTACTCCGTGTTGTTTAATGTTATTTAGCAAAGTCGGTGGAAGAAGAGTTTATTTGTTCCTTGAGGGTATTACATGGAATAAATAATAGATATAATAATTGTTTCCTTGGGTATAATAATAATAATAATAATACCTTATTAATATTATTTTTAAATCTCACTAACTACGGTTTTGCAGTGTTCGGACACGCCAGTGTACATAATTTCACGTATCGGTAAATTTACCTACACGAGGGTGGCGTATTTAAGCATTCTGGGCTCAGAAGGTCAACACTCGTCTTTCTGAGCCTCTCAGCCCGGCAGGTGTAGAGATCATAGGGACAGAGCCAGGTTCACAGTTCTCCTTGCTCACCTCGCAGGGCACCATTACCGATGCTGGTTTATACAGTTCCATTCACCTGAAATATCCAATTAAGCTTTCGTATCTGAGTAAGGGTAAGCCGTAGTGTGCTTAGGTAGGGTCCCTCGGTCAATATGACACGTCCGATATTTGTGAGCCAGCAATAATTAAGCGATTTCAATCACATGTCTTTAATTTAAAGTGTGATTTGTGTTCATCAACTACAGAATGTTTTTTGAAAAAAGTATCAAAAGAGTTCTTGAAATGAGTGCTGATTAAAAATCAGCAACCAGATTCTGCTTCACGAACAAAATAATAGACGATCAGCTGTCTGTATTACAAAAAATAAAGAACTGTTACGCAAAACGGGTGCAATATGAATATAATAAATGAATGGATGAAAACCATAACGGTATAAGTGACATTTAAAAAAGTGAGTTAAGTGCAGGATGTAACTTCGGGAGGATGTAACTTTTCACCAGCGAAGAAATACAAATGATAGCGGTAATATTCTGCGCTCTAGTGATGTGTGGTATAACTACAAATAGCATGCTTTATATGAGTGTTAAGATGTTTAAATGCATTTTTCTCTGAATGACCCAAATGCTACTTATACCGTTATGGTTTTCATCCATTCAAATATAAAAAGGCTAAGACGACATGCGCTAAAGTTATCGGGTGAATTTTAACGGCTTGTATGTCATTTCTAACCTTTGACTATGTGATTTCTAAAAATTATCTTTGGCGGATTTCTTTGAAAAATATAAACTCCTTAACCGTTAATGATATCGAGTTTGGGTGCTTTTCATTCGATTCCCCGAGCAAGGAAAGTAGAAAACTTTTGTGTCAAAGCTTAAATTTCCTAAACCTTACGGCATAATTTGTTAGAAAGTATCTTGAATCGATAATGGCTGATTTAGGGAAAGATACTGAAAGCGCTCCCTCTGTGATCACTTGGGAGTAGAGCTGAGCATCACGAAGGCCATTCCCAGTGACATAACATGATATGTTTGTAATTTAATATCAGCTAGGCCTACTAGGAGCATTACTCACTCAGGATGGTTTCAGCTGTGCATAGGGATAGATACAATCTGCATCTATATCAGTTTAAACATTTAAAACAACTGCCGTAAAAATAGTGTATAATATATTAAATGTGGATAAATGAAATGAAAGAAAGCTCGAAAGGGGATCTACACTTTCTGTATTAGGAAAACCTACAATCACCAGCACATTTTCTGCTTTCAGTTAAAGAAAATGCCAAGAATATTTCATCCTTGAGCTCGTTGTATGTTTTCGCATAAAGGGCTTTATTACTGTTTCCCATTAAATTATATGTATGTGTTTATCATCTTTTATCACGATTCCCACAAGCTGGTTGTGTCGCGGGTGCGAACTGTGTCACACTTGTTAACTTGGCCCTGTTATATGGTTCGATGCCCTTTCTGACATAACTATTTGTGGAGCGATATATTCACTGTTGCATACTTTTGCGTTGGTTGGAGGTGTATGACAACCGATTAGAGTTGTCACTGGCTTCTCATGGAGGCTGCCATGATTCGAATCCAGGTCAGTCTATGTGGAATTTTAAGAATAAACTGTCCACCGGGCCTTTTCGCCGTGCGGTTAGGGGCGCGCGACTGTCAGCTTGTATCCAGGAGATAGGGGGTTCGGACCTCACTTTTGGCAGCTCTGAAGATGGTTTTCCGTGGTTTCCTATTTACACACCAGGCAAATGCTGGGACTCTACCTTAATTAAGGCCGCGGCAACTTCCTTTCTACTTTTAAGCCTTTCCTTTCCCATCGTCGCCATAAGACCTCTCTATGTCGGTACAACGTAAAGAAAATTGTAAAACTGTGTCATGTCCAATATAAAACTCGGGGTCCCACGACTCTGATCACGAAATCAAAATTCACGTAACATTACAAGCTGGTTGCTTGCTTGTGGTAGTTGGTAGTGTGGTGCGTTGTGTGTGTGTGAATAAACAGTGATAGCCATGTAATATTTTAAAGTTTTTTATACTGCATCCAAAAGTTTTTTGTTTTTTTGTTTTTGCTAGTTGCTTTACGTCCCACCGACACAGATAGGTCTTATGGCGACGATGGGACAGGAAAGGGCTAGGAGTGGGAAGGAAGCGGCCGTGGCCTTAATTAACGTACAGCCCCAGAATTTGCCTGGTGTGAAAATGGGAAAACCGGGCGAGTTGGCCGTGCGTGTAGAGGCGCGCGGCTGTGAGCTTGCATCCGGGAGATAGTAGGTTCGAATCCCACTATCGGCAGCCCTGAAGATGGTTTTCCGTGGTTTCCCATTTTCACACCAGGCAAATGCTGGGGCTGTACCTTAATTAAGGCCACGGCCGCTTCCTTCCAACTCCTAGGCCTTTCCTATCCCATCGTCGCCATAAGACCTATCTGTGTCGGTGCGACGTAAAGCCCGTAGCAAAAAAAATAATAATGGGAAACTACGGAAAACCACCTTCAGGGCTGCCGACAGTGGGGTTCGAACCTACTATCTCCCGAATACTGGATACTGGCCGCACTTAAGCGACTGCAGCTATCGAGCTCGGTAAAAGTTTAATTAAGGACAATGTTGAGTACAACATTTGTATTTATAAAGTAAAAAAATCTACTGAAGATGGCCTAGAATAGGTTAAAAAAATGTTTGGTCAATAAATGCTTGACCCCACTCATAGATAGAGAGGAAACTTTGTAATGAAAAGAACGATGTAATAAAGTCATATAAGTGTACTGTCTAACACAGTGCTGTCAATACCGAAATGAAGCTGATGAAAAGAACACCTACAACCTGTTTTCCAGTCAGTGACCGGGTCAGGAATGGAATGAATGAAGCCCCCATCTTGCGGCGAGGATAGGAATCGTGCCGGCTGCCGAAGCCTCTCGCACTCCTCTGGGGCAATAATTAATGAATGACAGATGAATGAAATGATAGTGGAGAGTGTTGCTGGAATGAAAGATGGCAGGGAAAATCGGAGTACCCGGAGAAAAACCTGTCCCGCCTTCTCTTTGTCCAGCACAAACCTCACATGGAGTGACCGGTATTTGAACCACGGAACCCAGCAGTGAGAGGCCGACGCGCTGCCTCCTGAGCCACGGAGGCTTTGGATATGAAGCTGATGTTATGCACTAAAGAAGTATGCATTAAGACAAAGCAGACGCGAATGTCCAGTCACTGAGCTAGAAAATGTAACCAGAAACGGAAAAGAATACACGACCCCATCAGATATTGAACGGCAGTCCCTCTAAATCGAAGGCCTCGACAGTGACCAGACAAACTAGGAGCCGGGCATATTATGTAAATATTTATATTATATGTAAAGATATCTCCTTCTTGCTCTAATAATATGGTCGAGAAAAACTGCGTTAGTTCATATGAGTGGTGTTGAATGAATATTGTTCTTTCATCTTACCATGTCTTAAGACACGAAAGCTACGACATTGAACATGTTACTGTATTAAGAAGGAACAGTAATGGATGTTGTGAAGAGACATCTTGAGAGTGTAGCATTGTCGAGAAATCCACATCACAGCAAGTTGTGAAGCTCTAAGTGCCAAGCCATGCTACGAGAGTAAGTCTATTTCTAATCTCCTGAGAGCCGATCTACCAGCAGCTTATCCTCAACTTCTTGTAAGCAGCAGTGACGTAGACATTCAGCTGATGCACAATATCTGCGAGTAAAGTCAGAAGTAAGTCATGCCCTTCATTTTCATTTCCTTTATAATGATGAGATACAGTACAGTCTTTGGGCAATTAGAGGGGGAGTTACACCTTTATGATTCAGAAAACTGGAATATTGAAATAATTTTCTTCGTTATAGAATATAGTTCACACATTAATCTCGGGAATGTAAACATTATCTTCACTTCTTAATTTACTGTACATGCTTTCAACCCTCAAATATTATAGTTGGCGTGAGTAACGTACAGTAAATGATGATGTGTGGGTCAAAATGACAAACATATTTTTTACTGTTTCGCTTCTATGGTAAGTGTTTTATGACAACGTTAGTGATTTTAACTCATCTTGTACTCCTAACTAGCTTAATTATAAAATAAACTACACAAAAGACACTCCTTAACAAACATACAACATGTTCCTTTATATCATAAAGATACCGCTTCCTTTAGTGTAATTATTTAGGTAAATAAAAATATAAATTGAAAATAAGTGATCAAATATCAATCAATCAATCAATCAATCAATCAATCAATCAATCAATCAATCAATCAATCAATCAATCAATCAATCAATCAATCAATCAATCAATCAATCAATCAATCAATCAATCAATCAATCAATCAATCAATCAATCAATCAATCAATCAATCAATCAATCAATCAATCAATCAATTTAAAAAGCCTTCAAACTCCCCTAAGGGTTATGGCCTCCTGCAATGCAGGGACAATGCTCAATAACACGCTTTCGCGATTTGTTGATCTCGAAAAGCACACTTGCATCCAGTCGGTGGTGAGACTATGCAAGTATACAACATGCAGTAATACGTTCTCACGAAACAGACTAGGAAATAACCTAGGTATATAATAATGCTCCTAAGGACCTGCTCACCTGATGAGAGATCAAGTGAATTACAACTAATGGATTTCACAGTCCGCTTTCCACACATCAGCGTTTTGCACGTCCTACAAGATACCTTTGCCTTCCTGTTCATTTTTGATTGGCGAATACAACACAGGTTCCCATTCCCTATCTTCCACACAGGAAAAATCACTTTCAATATCACTATTTTCATTCAGCTCTTCAAATTCTTCGCCATCTAGTGGAATATTTTCCCTATTTTTTTATCCATTCATTTTCACCAAAATATACGGCCCTGTCAGTCAAAACAAGCAACATAATTTAAAGAGATGATTTAGAAATAAAAAAGGTCACAAAAGCCTTAAACTTCATAGTTAAGAGTAAGAAAACAAAATCAAAGTATGAATGGAATAATTAATAACTCACTTTATAGGCGAAGAACCGTACGGCGCAGCGATCAGCTATCAAATGACCATAAGAAAAAATGGAAGGGGTAGGCAGCTACTAGAAACTGGGGCTTGTTGACGGGAAAAGCGCAAAACCTTGAGTAGAAAATTGGCGCGCTGCAACAAGGTAACCCACACTGCACTAGTTGCGGGTGAAATGTAGAGACTTTTTGCGTCGAAAAGTAAATTAAGAAAATTTTACCGCATAATTTGTTAACAAATAAAAAGTGTAAAGATAACTTATTACGTGGCATTCTGTCGTATGCCTGTTACCAGTCTTCCGTAAAATGATCTATGTCGAAAAGTTTATGAACATAAATGATTTAAATGGAATTAAATTTTCGCATACTGGGTCGTATTTAGTTCACATAATACATGCTAAGGAGATGTAATTATCAGAGCATAAAATGACCAATCGAACATCGCTGGGACACGAAACCACAGCCTTCAGAATTTCCACACAGTGAGTGACTAGATCATTCTACAGTTACACTGTCGAAAGCTGTATCGAAGATCCTAGCCTGAGAACAGAAATGGGAACTTCACCGCAATCACAAAGGTAGAGCATCAGATGTGAAAAGTCTGTGTGTTTGTAACCATTCGATGAACAGTTCGCCATTTTTACTCTGTACATGTCGTCTCCTCGACATGTAGAGTACAACAGATACTCAGTACGATCTAAGATCAAATACTTTTTGAAGTCTAACACGGTTGTGACTGCACATTGAATGATTGTGTCTCATATTCTTATTCTCATTCTTCCAACACTTTTGCCACATCCTGGTGGGGTTGCGGGTGCAAACTCTGTAGCATAGGTTACGTGCCAGATGCGACCGTGCCGGATGCGACAAGGCCATTATCGTACCAACAGCGACCGAGTAGATAAGCATCGTGCCGCATGCGACCTATCAATCACTTACAATTGATCTGCATTAAGGGCTGTCACCAAGTGGCAGATTGATTATAAGTAGCTAACTTGGTCTTTTCTAAAATAACGGTCTGATTCGAGTGCCGTTGGTCGAAAGAAAAATATAATAATATTGCTGGCTTATCGTCCCAGTAACTACTTTTATGGTTTAAGGAGACGCCGAGCTGCCGAAATTTAGTCCCGCCGGACTTATTTTACGTGCCAGTAAATCCATCGACACAAAGCTGGCGTATTTGAGCACGTTCAAATACCACCGGACTGAGCCAGGATCGAACCTGTCAAGTTGGAGTCGGAAGACCAGCATTTCAATAGTCTGAGCCGTCTGAGCCACTTAGCCTGGATGAAAAAAAAAATCCACCGTCAGAATATTGGCCAGCAGGGTAGGAAAGTTGGTGGTAGAAAGTTTCTAATCACTAGATAGCATGCCAAAAGCCTGGATTCAAATCCAAACCTTTTCGCAGTGTTCAAATGGAGTGAGGGGATATGATGCTGTTGATGGTGATTCGTCCGTCGTATGGCGACGTAAAGCATTGAGCAGACCCCTTGGTATTATTCGAGAGGAGTAGGCTACATGCCGAAACCGGGTTTCATCTCTTCCTACTTCATTATCATAATCCCACATCCAGACGCGCAGGCCGCCCACGGGAGTCAGGTAGAAAGACCTGCACCAGGCAAGCCGAACACGTCCTCGGACACTCCTGGTACTAATAGGACACGATAAGTAAGTAGGCCTAAGTTGTAAATAATTTCAGAGAATTAGGATCTTTATTTTTCTAGTGGCATTACGTCGCACCGACACAGACAGGTCTTAAGGCGACGATGGGATAGGAAAGGGCTAGGAATGGGAAGGAAGCAGCCCTGTTAATTACAGTACAGCCCCAGCATTTGCCTGATGTGAAAATGGTAAACCATGGAAAACAATCTTCAGGGCTGCCAACAGTGGGATTCGAACCGACTATCTCCCGGATGCAAGCTCAGGGCCGCTTGCCTCCAACCGCATGGCCAACTCGCCCGGTGGGAAAAGATGTAAACGCATCACCATGTTTCGTGTTGTAAAACAAGTTTTCCCCGGAAGTGTTATATAAAGTAGGGGCAGTGTTGCCAACCCACAAATCTTTTCTCCGCTAAATTTTATTTCAAAATCCGCTAAATTACGCTAAATTTTGAACTGTAGCAAAATAGCATATACCAACTGTTTTAATTAAAGAGATTCACTCAACACTCACCAGTTTCAGAACAGGAGTTCATCTTCTCCTCCCCGCACTATACAGTATGCTCTGAAGCAAACGTGCTGGGTTGACGTCCGGTGGTTTCATATGAAGCCATAAGATATATGCTGTCAGTTCACAGCAGCAAAGCACATACGGAAATTTTCAAATCTATTTCGAAAGTTATTTTCACTTTCGTTACTGTTTTAATTGTTTTTGATAAGTGCGGAAAGAAATAATGTCAAACAATTTCGCGTTTATATTGCACTGCCATTAGATGCACTGTCCGTGTTTGGGATAATTGGGAAGCTAAGCCAAATAGTCTTTTAAAGTTTAATTATTTATCCACTCTTTACGAAATATCTTGACTACATTTTAACATTTTCTTTCGATGTATTGACGTACGAAAAAGAACCTGATGTCAAAAGAAACACGTTACCAAAAACGACACTACCCGGCTCATCAAGAGTACAGGAGCCTAACGATTGTAACAAATTCTGACTGAGGCTGTGGGCCAGAGCTAGTCTAGGACGCGGGTGGTAGAATGCAGCGTAAGTTCAATACAGCGGGATTAAGTAGACTATTATACCGTAGTAAGTTCTATATTATTTTGTCTCTTGGTAATAAAGATGATATTGTTACCGCTGAAAATCGCTAAAGGAATTCTGAAAATCCGTCAAAAATTCCGCTGTCCGCTAAATGGAAAATTTATCCGCTGTTCCATTTAAAAATCAGCCAAATTTGGCGGAAAATCCGCTGAGTAGGGGCAGTAGCTGCATATAGGACTTATTGACATGGCATTGTACTTCGTTTAGCTTACCTTATCTTGGGTAATGACACAACAATTTGCTTGTCAACGCCGGTCGCATCTGGCACGCCACCGTAGCATATGTGGAGTTGGCTCTGTTCTTCAGCCGGAAGCCATTCCTGATGGCAAATCCAAATGGAAAAATGCATTCGTTCTTGCGTGTTTCTGCGGTGGTTGGTAGTGTGATGTATTAGTTTATTTATTTTATTTATTTATTCCTGACTTACATTTGTGGCGAAGTTAGGGCTCACGGCCCTCTCTTACACTTAACCACTATAAACAGAATTTAAAAATGTAAACATAAAAGTAAGACATAGAAATTCTAAAAAGAAATAATACTACAAACAGATAATTCTAAGACTACCGGTAAGTTAGGCCTACATATCAGTACAGCAATTAATGTGATAATTACTAATAATAATAATCATAACAATATTAATAATAATAACAATATTAATAATAATAATAATAATAATAATAATAATAATAGTAAATGAAGAAAACCCATTCACACAACATACACACAATGACTCACACAACTCAGTTTTATGTTACCAGGAAAAACTTTCTGCAGGCAGATTTGAATTTATGAGAGGAAGTAAGGTGCCGAATGTCCATTGGGAGTGTATTCCAGAGTCTCGATGCGGTAACTAAAAAGGATTGATTGTAGGAATTGGTTCGACTTAGTGGAATTTCAAGTAAGGAACCAGAACGGGTACTAATTTCATGGAATGAGGAAAGGAAACGAAAATTAGAAGAGAGGTAAGTAGGAGTGTTCGTCGAGAGCACTTGGTAAACAAGTGTCATTAGGTGATAATTCCTTCGTTCATTTATGCGTAGCCATTCCAATGTTTTGAAATATGGTGTAACATGAGTGTCATGTCGCAGTTGGAAGGCATATCGTATGCATGAGTTTTGTGCTCGCTGAAGTCTCAAAGCTTGTTCAGCATTTAGATTGACTAGTACTGTATCACAGTAGTCTAAAATTGGGAATAGTAGTGCTTGGATTAATTTTAATTTAAGTTTTTGAGGAAAAGAATTCTTGTGACGTTTCAGGGGATATAGAGCTGCATGAACCTTTCTACATACATTTGTTACGTGTTCATTCCAGGTCAGATTCTCATTGATGGAGATTCCAAGATTAGTTACATTTTTAAGGTACGGTACAGCAATGTCATTGATTATGATTGGAGGAGGATTGATATTGCTTATTACATGTAATAATTTAGAGTTTCCTATGATAATACTTTGTGTTTTACGAGGATTTAGGAGTAAGTGGTTGTTTTTAGCATAGGCGGTAAGCCTTTCAATATCCGAATTAATGTGCTGAACTGTTTCATGTAAATTGTTTGTAGTGGTGTGTTTGTATATCTGCATATCATCAGCATATAAGTGGTAGTTGCAATACTGAAGTGTGGAAGATATGTCATTAATATGCAAGACGAACAGTAAGGGCCCTAGAACAGACCCTTGAGGGACACCGGATGATTTTACAGCCCATTGGGATCTTTGATTGTTTACCACTACGCACTGGCGACGATTTGTAAGGTACGACTTAAAAAAATTAAGGGCTATCGGGCCGATATGCAGAGAGCGTAGCTTGGATAATAGTATGTCTATATTTACCGTGTCGAACGCACTACTAAAGTCAAGGAGTGTCAGTATCGTCACCTGCCGTTTGTCCATTGCTAGTCTTATGTCATCTGTTACCCGAAGAAGTGCAGTCGTAGTACTGTGTCCCTTTCTGAAGCCAGATTGCAATGGGTCAAAAAGAGAATGCCTGGTTAAGAATTCTACTAGCTGCTCGTGTACAACTCTTTCAAGAACTTTCGAGAGAGGGCGAAGAATCGAAATAGGCCGGTAATCAGATGGCGCATTTGCTGTGGTACCGGTATGCTTTAATATTGGGGTTACTAGAGCATCCTTCCATGCAGTTGGAAACGTCCCGGTGGTGAGACAATGGTTTACAATGTGGGTAATAATTGGTAGGACCGCGCCAATAATGTTTTTTATAAAGCCTATTGGGATGTTATCTGCTCCTTTAGCTTGTGACTTAACTGAATTTAAAATACGCTTTACATCATTTACACTGACAGAGTGAAAAGAGAAATTATTTTCGTTTTCTGTAAAGTCACTGATTATTTTATTTAGATTGATATGATTTTGAGGTTGAGATTCCTTTATTGGGTTAGTTACGAAGTGAGAGTTAAGTGTATCGAGAGATATAGTTGGCATATGTGGCTCTTTGCATTTTCCAACACCCATAGCTCGAAGTTCATTCCAGGTTTCACGTGCATTTAAATTCCGTGTTACATTTTTAATGTGATTAAATTTGCTATTGCGAATTAATTGCTTTGTTCTGTTACGTAAAAGACGATATTGTTCGAAATCTAATTCATTATTTGTTTCCTTGTATCGGCGGAACATTGCGTCACGGCGAGCCATTGTTGCTTTTATATCGTTTGTTAACCAAGGTGCAGGCGAGCGAGTGACTCTAGCTTGCCTAACTGGAGCATGTTTGTCATATAGTCCTATGAGTAGAGAGTTAAATCTTCTCACTTTCATGTCTGTGTCCTGCACCTGCTTTATATCTTCCCAAGGTAAACTGTACGCATCATTTTGGAGTTGTTGTAGATCGATATTTTTCAGATCCCTATAACTAATGTATTTAGCTCTGTATTTTGGTACACGTAGAGAGTAGCACAGGTAAATTAAGTCATGAGTTGATATGCCAGGTACAGGAAATTGACCGTACTTCAGAACTTTATGGGGGTTATTTGTAACTAGGAGGTCAATTCCAGTATGGCTTGTGTATTTAAGTGTATGAACATGATTCGTTGCATCAAGCGGTAAGATCGTCATGTCGACGGAGGTAAGTAGGTTGCTGATTCGTTCTGATTTGCCAGTCGGGGCTAAGATATTTGAGTTAAAGTCACCAAGAAGTAGTATATGCTCGTAGGTTGGTACTAGTTTGAGAAGGTCAGATTCAAGGTCAGAGATATTAGTAACATTCGGTGGTTTATAGACAACTCCTACCAATACTTTTTGACAGTTAATTATGGTCTCAGCAAACATATATTCTGTATGTGGAGTGATGCCAGATGATGATCTGATAATTATTCTACATTTAATATCATCTCTACAATAAACTGCTACACCTCCACCACGTCTGGCAGTGCGATCATGCCGATAAAGAGTATATCCTTCTAGATTTACAAGGTTAGAGCTAATTTTATCGGATAACCAGGTTTCAGTAATACACATAATATGCATGTTACAGGTTGATATTATCGAACGAACTTCATCTATGTGACTGAGGAGTGAGAGAGAATTGATATGGCAACACTGTAGACTTCGCGAGAACTGAGACAGAGATTGTTTCAATAACAGTTCAGTAGGCTGAGGGTTGGGGACAGTTGGTGAAGGTACACGAGGGTTGTAGGCCTATATAAAGAGAGGTGTCCGGCTCCATGGCTAAATGGTTAGCATGCTGGCCTTTGGTCACAGGGATCGCGGGTTCGATTCCCGGCAGGGTCGGGAATTGAAACCATAATTAGTCAATTTCCCTGGCACGTGGGCTGGATGTATGTGTCGTCTCCATCATCATTGCATCCTCATCACGACGCTCAGGTCGCCTACAGGCGTCAAATGGAAAGACCTGCATCTGGCGAGCCGAACTTGTCCTCGGACACTCCCGGCACTAAAAGCCATAAGCCATTTCATTTCATTTCATGAAGAGAAGTGTGCTGTTGTTGGTAGAGATTATTGTTTTTACAATCTGCTTTACGTCGCACCGACACAGATAGATGACGACGAGATAGAAAAGTGGGAAGGAACCGGCCGTGGCCTTAATTAACGTACGTCCCCAATATTTGCCTGGTCTGAAAATGGGAAACCACGGAAAACAGTCTTCAGGTCTGCTGACAATGGCGTTCGAAACCACTATCCCCCGAATTCATGCTCACAGCAGCGCGCCCTTAACCGCACGGTCAACTCGCTCGGTGATTATTATTATTATTATTATTATTATTATTATTATTATTATTATTATTTACAATTTGTTTTACGTCACACCGACGACAGGACAGGAAAGGCCTAGGTATGGGAAGAAATCGGGCATAGACTTAATTAAGGTATAGCCCCCAGTATTTGCCTGGTGTGAAAATTGGAAACCACGGAAAACCTTCTTCAGGGCTGTCGACAGTGGTGCTCGAAACACTATCTCTCTGATGGAAGCTCACAGCTGCGCGACTCTAACCACACGGCCAACTCGCACGGCATTATTATTTTAAGAGGAAGTTTAACTAGCAACCATCCTCACATAGCACTAATCAGAGGGAACAATGGAAGAGTCTAGGAACTGCGAAAAATGAAGTTCGTCAAAACGCGAAGGGCCACAGGACGTGAAAATGAAAGGCACTCGCTGGGCTGAGTAGCTCAGTCGGTTGAGGCCTGGTCTTCTGACTCCAACTTGGCAGGTTCGATTCTGACTCAGTCCGGTGGTATTTAAAGGTGCTCAAATACGTCAGCCTCATGTTCATAAATTTACTGGCACGTAAAAGAACTCCTCCGGGACAAAATTCTGACACCTCGGCGTCTCCATAAACCTTAAAAAAGTAGTTAGTGATCCGTAAAAACAATAACATTATTATTACTGAAGGACACACTAGGCCTCATGAACCTAATATCATTGGGGTCGGAAGGGAACGAGATATCACCAAGGGAGTTCAGATAGGAAATAATGAGGGCCTGGTACAAGTAAGTGGAAGCAAAGTCAAGCTCAGCTAGGGGATTCGTGTTCACCAAAGCACGCTCCCAGGTTCAGAGTCCCAGAGGTCCCCCTTTTAGTCATCTGGTATGAGAGACAGAGGGACCGTGGATGTGTTCTACTACCCTCAGGGGAGTGATAATGTTTCACACATTTCAGGAAAATAAATGAACCAATACGAAGCGAGCGTGGTATTGAATGAGTTCTTGAAATCTGTGAACTCTAATTATTAATGATCATAAACCCAGTTTGGTTTAGGAATAACATAATAATGCATTTTAATGTTCCTTCGAGGGCTACAGATTTTAAGAGACGCCTGATGACGGAACTTTGTCTACCGTGAATACTTTAAGGCGTTGGAAAGCAGCGACACGGAATTGTCATATCTAGAAACCCGCAAATATCACCGCTCTCGGCTGAGTTCGAAATGACTTTGGGAACAGAAGAATAACTAACCGACTGTACGACTCACTGATATGTAGTGAATTTAATTGTGCTGCAGCCTCTTGTCGGTAGATTTTCCGCATGTTAAAGGAACTCCTGCGGAACAAAAGTTTCAACAGCGTGGCGTCTCCGAGAAACGATCTTAGTCAGCAGAATGTAAAATCAATAACGTGTTTCTGAATAAATATTTTAAGTTTGTGAAACCAACATTAGAAAAGGATTACATCACCAGCATTCAACCCACAGTTTATTTCAAGCAATATATATTTGTAAATGGTCGTATTTGTACAAATGAAATAATCTGGATAATATATATAAAACGCCAGCGTACTTTAGTAGACTGATGTGTCTACATAGATCACTTGGCCTTTAGTGACTGCACGTTTGTTATTCTTCTTCAGGTAATAAGTGCTTTCTTTAAACTCTCTTGCCTCCATAGGGAAAACCAAACAGCAGTTATAATAACAAGAAAATAGTCTTCACACAGCATGATGTCACAGAGTGGATACAAGAACAGGCCTTTAGCGTTAAAAACAGTCTGTTATTCTTTGCGGACACTTTCAAAGTACGAAAACACTCGAGCACTGAGAGCGCACGAAGGACAGGGATTATTAGCTCTGAAAATAATTGTTTTAAATTGCAAGGAGGTGTTCAGCAAGTACACTCATGTTCATAAAAACCAGAACGTATTGAAAGACTAGAGATATGAAGTTCATATTCACAGGACATGTGCATTAGTATGTTCTGAAGTAATGATTAGCATTTGAACCATGTCGGCCCTCAGGTTCAAGATTCACAGCGATATCTCTGCGCACCACCACCGTCTGGTAAAATGTGCCTGCGGCTCCCGTTGTCGCTATAAACCGAAGGTAATAGATCAATGTGACTTGAGCAGACGTGCAGGATGCCTCGCAGACGTATGCGAGAACCGCACCGTCAAATGAGTGAGCATGAAAGACAATGGCAATGCAGGACAGAGCTGCGCCCTTCTCGGCTCTGGCGCGACGGTGGAACAGTGTAACACATCGTACACTATCAGGAGTGACAGTCTGTCGCGTTTATTGGCATCAGAGAACTTGATGCATCCATCTGGGAAATCGTTGCTCGTGTGGGACGAAGTGTGTCAGCAGTGCAATGGGTGTGTACAAAATGGTTCACAGAAGGCCGTAGAATACGACGAGATGGGTCTGGTCGCACCACCCAGACCACCACCCGAGAAGATCGACACCTCATCCGAATGGCAATGCAGGACAGATCTGCGCCCTTCTCGGCTCTGGCGCAACGGTGGAACAGTGTAACTCATCGTACACTATTAGGAGTGACAGTCTGTCGCGTTTATTACGGTCTGGGTTACCGGAGCGTGGTCCATTTCTCCGCCTACCTTTGACTTAATGGGCATAAACATGCTAGACTGCAATGGTATACGGAACGACGTCACTGGAGACAGGAATGGCAGCAGATATTGTTTTTGGACCAATCCCGGTTCTGTTTGTTTGAAAATGATGGCCGCATTTCGGTTTGCCTCGGCCACGGGAAGAGGCGTCACATTCACTGTATTCACACAAAACATACAGTGCCAACTCAAGGCCTTATGGTGTGGGGTGCTATTGGGAACAACCACAAATCACAGATGGTACGTGTCCAGGGCACCGTGACCAGTTTCACCTACGTGAATGATATCCTGCGATCGGTAGCCATACCCTTTCTGCACGACATCCCAGACGCCATTTTTCAGCAGGACTGAGCGCGACTACATGTTGCTGCACGAGCATGTGCCTTCTTGTTGTCACAGGATATCAGCCTGTTGACCTGGCCCGCCCGATCACCGGACTTGTCGCCAATCGAAAATGTGTGGGATATGGTGAAACGACTAGTGCAGCACTGTAACCCAATGCCAACCACCAAAGATGAACTGTAGAACCAGGTGAATGCAGCATGGATGACTATACCCCAGGACGCCATTCGCGCCTTATACGCGTCGATGCCATCACGCATGAAACAAGTTATCAGTGCCCATGGAGGACCTAGTGCCTACTAAGCAAGAGGGCACATGCTGAACCTAGGTGGCTGAAATGCGAATTGTTTCTTCAGAACATACTAATGAACATGTCCTGTGAATATGAACTTGCTATCTCTATTCTTTCAAGGTGTTCTGTTTTTATGAACATGAGTGTAGACATTTAGTAAGCAGCTTCATCTATCGCCTTAACGGTCGACAGTGCAGATGAGCTACAGTCTAATATCTTGAAATTTGAAGAGCAGTACGTCAGTTAAGTCTACCAAAGACTAGTGATGTCAGATGGGAATAAATCCAAGAAAACCTGATATGAAATACGAAACTGGAACAAATGGATCTTTTCATATATTCTCGAAGGATGGTAGCATTATAAGTGAAATCAAATCAAGGTTCAAAGAAGCTAATACAGCGAGCTCGCAGTTGCGATCAACGGTATTCTGTTAGCAAACAAGCGAGTTCTTGAAAGAAACTATCATTACTTTGAAGTATCGGATAGATAGCTGGGTGGACTCAGGATATACAGGGTGTAACAATAAGGAAGGCCAAACTTACAGGGTACATTCCTCACACGTAGAAAAATAAAATATTGCATACTGTCTTTGTCAGTCGAAATTACTATCTATGAAGTAATTTGAAATCCTAAATGGACTATTAGTATATCTTATGAATAAAAGTTACACCTTCCAGGTTTTATATCGAATTCGAATGGAACCAAAACAGGTATTGTAGTATATCATGATAAAATATATTGCGTGCAGTTGTAGCTGGGAGCTGTACTTCGACATCTATGGATCTGCGTACTCTTGGGGAAGCTACATACAACCGTACAAAACACTCGAGTGTGGGAATATATCCCAACTTTAATGTTTACGCTGGTGACTTAATCATTCTGACAGAGAAGGATAAATTTAGAGGAAATTGCCTCTATTTGAGAACGAATGGTATACACAGGTGCTAAATCTATTCTTGGATTAAAGCACTTTCTTCCTGAAGCCGAGTCCGTTTGAAATTCTGCATGAACACTATTTTCGTGTAGCTTCCGTAAATTCAATCTCGTTCCATTGCACAAACCAGCTTTAATAATTAACATTATGTAGTCAATGATAATGTGCGTTATATGGTCACCTATCAAACTATTCAGAACCTAACGGTTGTTGATGATGTTAACTTGTTCGTTTCTTGGGTTTAAAAAAATGCTACTTTGGAAAAAACTGAACTCTGACTTGGACGAAGAAAAGCCAAGTGTATCGCGTACAATATTCTCAATATCGCTGTGAATGACAGAGAGAATTAAGCATTTTATATACACACTGTAGATAGACGCCCTCACTCCATATGAGCACTGCGGAGAACTTCGGAATTTAATCCAAGCTTTTGGCACGCAATACAGGTGTTTCAAAAATAGGGGGCATAATTTCAGGTATGTATTTATTACATGTAGACAATCAAAATAGTGCATTACAACATGTGTCCGGAAATGCTTCATTTCCGAGTTATGGCGTTCACAACACTGAACTTCACCGGAACGTTTTTCTTTCGCAGGTTATTGTCATTTCAGAAGAAGTTCAAAATGTTCACCTCCTGCTTGAATACAGACCTCACATTGATGTCTCATTGACCTGCGAACATGATGCCACACTCCAAGAGTATTGCGTATGTCCTCACACGATGCCACAATTCGATTCCGAATGGTTTCCACATCAGGCACCGGAGACGAATACACTGATGATTTTAAATGGCCCCACAAATAGAAAACGAGAGCGTTCAGATCAGGTGAGCAGGCCACCTCTACCTATCCATTGATCAGGAAACATTTGATCCAAGTCATCGAGACATATGTTGTAATGAACTATTTTGATTGTCTATATATAACAAATACATACCTGAAATTATGCCCCCCCTTTTTGATTAGAAATTGTATAGCACCACCTCCCTTACCTTTCCAGCTAACATTCTGATGGCAAACATTCTTTCAACCAACGGGATTCGAATCGGATAACTACAGTGTCAGACCATTAATTTCAATGTCTTAACGACCACGGCCACAGACTATTTGTTTTCGTGCTTATCGCAGGAGATAATGTGTTTTCATACCCCAGAATGGAACTCCGAATGATTCATTTATTTTACTGAAAAATAGCCCTTTTTACTGAACATAATGATGGTTAACGTTGCAATATTTTTATAACTAAAATCTGGTACCAGTGGGAAGGTAACTGATATTTTTTTGCTAGGCGCTTTACGTCGCGCCGACACAGATGGGTCTTATGGCGACGATGGGATAGGAAAGGCATAGGAGTTGGAAGGAAGCGGCCATGGCCTTAATTAAGGTACAGCCCCAGCATTTGCCTGGTGTGAAAATGGGAAACCACGGGAAACCATTTTCAGGGCTGCCGATAGTGGGATTCGAACCTACTATCTCCCGGATACAAGCTCACAACCGCGCGCCTCTACGCGCATGGCCAACTCGCCCGGTGGTAACTGAAGTGACGATGTACGTACAGTAATTTCAACTCTTGCCGATATATATAGCTGTGTACATACGTCTTCATACAGATGGGACAATAACTTCGCTGATATAAACCAATTTTTTTAAGTACTAACATCGTGGTCGTGAGAGGTTCATTGAATATTTCTTTTAAAGAAGCCATAGAAATCTATAACTGGTACGAATTTCAGCTTTTGAGACCTTCTCGGTTTCTCAATATCGCTGTGAATGACAGACAGAATTAAGCATTCTATATATAATGATAATTATGGGCCCGGAAACGCTTTATTTCCATGTTAGAGATCATTTTCTACAACTCCACATAGTACATTAATCGTGAGAAACACACACGAATGCAGCATACCAGAGTACTACAAATAAATCTTCCTTAGATGAAATACCGAAAATGCCCTCCATTAGCCTCGATACATGCTTCTACAGTGGTAAACACTCTTCACCTATACTCAGTGCTTAACACGTTAAGTGCCATTGTGGACAGCGGTGACTGTTTTTGGATTTCCTGCTAGGCTACGGCGGACATGGGCGTCCGCTTGCACAGGCTAAAAGGAAAGTATCGGCCCAGAGAACAAAATTTTTAAAAAATGATTGGCGCCCAACGTATTATTCATCACATCAACACTGGCAGCATTTCAATGCTAACGGAGGGCATTTTGAACACTTCAATTAAGAAAGAGGTCAGATGAGGTGAATGGAGGAGGATAGGTTACCAGTGGGAGAAGCAGAGGGAGAAAAAGGCGACGTTGGTTAGACTGATTTTAAGGTAAGAGGAGTGGTATAATGGTACGTTCTGTTCCGGTGTGTTTTCCATAATTAATGTAAAGTTGTAGGGAAAAGAACGTTCCGGACCCAGGTTCATGTCACATATTTTCTTCTCGTACGTCTGAAGAATGTGTCCTGAGCGTTTGGCCATACCTGATTGTTACACAGTGTATAATTCATAAATTGAAAGTAACACACACGAAGGTAGCAAAAGTGGTTGTTGATAATAATGGCAGACGTGTGCTCGGAATGAGGAGATAAAGGCTAAGTTAGGAATGAAATGGATCAATGAGCACTGGAGCCATACCCTAAGACCCCAATTAGAGTACTGTTCCGTTATATGAGGTCCTCAACATGATTACTTTATTCGAGAACTGGAAAAGGATATCGCTACGATTTGTTCTGGGTTATTTCTAACAAATTAGTAGGGTTACGATATTCGAGCTGGGAATACCTGGGACTGAGGAGACACGAGCTGCTCGACTAAGCGGTATGTTCCGAGCTGTCAGAGGGGAGATGGCATGAAATGACATACTTAGATGAATAAGCTTGAGTGAAGTTTTTAAAAGTATATAAGGTCAAGATTAAGTTGGAATTGAAGATGACAAACTAGGGAAATATTCCTTTATACGAAGACGAATTAGGGAATGGAATAATTTACGACGTGAGATGTTGGATACATTTCCAACTTCTTTGAAATCATTTAACAAGAGACTAGGTAAATAAGTGATAAGGAATCTGTCACCTGGGCCAACGTCCTAAATACAGATTAGTGGTCAATTAAATGAAACTGTGCGGATAAACTGGCTTTGGTAGTGGTCATGTGAGGTGAATGGAGGATGATAGGTTACCTAGGAGAATATTGGACTCCATCATAGCAAGGAAGAGAAACCAAGAGGAGACAAAGACGACGATGGTTAGACTTAGTTTTAATAATTTTAAGAAATAAGCGAGACCACAGAAGCATTTGTAGGTGGATTATGGGCGCTCGATAGCTAACTGAATGGTGAAAGGTATACCAATCTATAATGATGTATGGTGTATAACATAACATGAAGTCTGATTCCGTGGCTAAATGGTTATCATGGTGGCCTTCGGTTCAAGGAATCCCAGGTTCGATTCCCGCCAGGCTCGAGGATTTTAATTCATTACTTAATTCCTACGTCTGCCCGGGGGTTGGGTGTTTGTGCCGACTTCATCACTAAAATTCATTCTAGGTGGTGATCCAGTCCGACAGACGCGCAGGTCGCCCATAGACTTCAACTCGAAAGATCTGCATCAGGCCACTCCGGACGGATGGTTGGAGATAAGGGCTAGAAATTTAAGGTCCGATAATAATAATAAGAAGAAACTTAGAACAACAGATAATAGAGAATGAAAATATGAATGAACAGATTAAAGAATGAAATGTGAAAAGAGAGGAAGGAGGTTAGTATAAACAGAATAGAAACTAAGCTGCAGTACGATTACGATCGCGAATATAGACTAAAAGGCATGACAACACTCAAGGGCGGAAGGAGAAGAAGGTAAACCATCAATAAATGGAAGAAGATGAGATATAAGAGAAAGAACCAAAGAAGATTAAACAGAAACAACAGAATAATGCTGCCGCGCAGGTGGACTGGGGAAATGCTTACTTTGTTCCCGATTGGCGGGGAGATAATATGCGGCCAGGCAGCGTAGCGAACATGGTTAGCGGTAAGCGTACGGTATGTATGTTTAGTTTACGAGTTGAGTTCTTGGTGAGCGCGCGTTATTGCCTCCCACTGTTCCTGTATTAGACCACTGGAACGAAACATGCATTACTAACTTGGAAATATTATTTGAAAATTTTCCTGCAGCATTTGGAGGTTAACATGGGTATAAAGGGTGACTAAAAGATGCATTTAGTTATTGTATAAGGTTAATTATCGGAATTTATAAATTTTACTTTAAAATCTTCATGAATTCAGCCTACAGTGTTACGGTATGTGTTAAGGCCCATATGGATGAATTCTAAATATGCAAATACAGGGTGGGCAAATTAAAGCTGGCGCGGAAAATATTTATAGGACTGACGCAGAACTGACTCTTGTTAATGAACAGGAGAACTGCTCATCACAGGACATGCTGGAAACTATGATTTCGATGCACCAATTGCCTGTGTGATTACGTGTGAGTGTGAGTGAGAGGAGCAGACGTGTTTGGTGACCAGTTGAATGCGACACAAAATGGTGCTCACGCTAAAACAGCGCGTGTTCAATGTAATGCGGAACTGTTTGCGCAAGAGTTTAAGACTGGAAGTGTTCTAGAAAAACACCCAACGAAGTCTGCAATGCAGAACTTAGTGGTAAAATGGGCTCAGTAACGAATAAAATCCGTAACGATCCGAAAAGAGTTCGAACACCAGAATACATTGCTCAAGTAAAGGAAAGCCTGGAACGAAGTCTGACGAAACCTCAACGCCATTTATCTGTGCAAGTGGGAATTAGGAGATCGGTCAGTATCCAGTATTCGGGAGATAGTAGGTTCGAGCCCCACTGCCGGCAGCCCTGAAAATGGTTTTCCGTGGTTTCCCATTTTCACACCAGGCAAATGCTGGGGCTGTACCTTAATTAAGGCCACGGCCGCTTCCTTCCCACTCCTAGCCCTTCCCTGTCCCATCGTCGCCATAAGACCTATCTGTGTCGGTGCGATGTAAAGCAACTAGCAAAAAAAAAAAAAAAAATCTTTGTCAGAAACGAGCTGCATCTGTATCCTTAGAAATTTCCTGCTGTATTGGTCCGGCTCCATGGCTAAATGGTGAGCGTGCTGGCCTTTGGTCACAGGGGTCCCGGGTTCGATTCCCGGCAGGGTCGGGAATTTTAACCATCATTGGTTAATTTCGCTGACACGGGGGCTGGGTGTATGTGTCGTTTTCATCGTCATTTCATCCTCATCACGACGCGCAGGTCGCCTACGGGAGTCAAATCCAAAGACCTGCACCTGGTGAGCCAAACTTGTCCTCGAACACTCCTGGCATTAAAAGCCATTTACGTGAGTTGTGTTGAGTTCTGCCGGTGGTTGCTGAGTGAAATGGAATCAGAACTTTCGGACCCTCAGCTTTTAATTTCTTCAGATGAGGCCATTTCCAGCAGATGTTGTGATGTTCATTAACAAGGGAAAATCCCGTGTCAGTCATATTGTAATTATTTTCTGGCCCAGTTATATTTTTCTCATCGGGTAGTGCCTTTGAACACTGTCATGTCACGTGTATTTATATTTTTATGTTGGTGGGTCGGAACCGGTTAAGAAATTCCGGAATTTAATTGAGGATGACTCCTTTGGTTCTTATCAGTAAGTCAGTCACAGTCATTAATCCCAGGTAGAACTTTTAGCGGAAAAAAACTTACTGTTGGCTCGTGGGCGCGCTTCTTTGTGGCACCGAATTTGTGAGGCTGGCTTTCGTGGGTCCCAAATTTAATAGTACGGCAAGTTTAATAATAAAAATGTTATTTGCTTTACGCCCCACTAACTACTTTTTAAGGTCTTCGGAGACGCCGAGGTGCTGGAATTTAGTCCCGCAGGAGTTCTTTCATGTGCCAGTAAATCTACCGACACGGGGCTGTCTTATTTGAGCACCTTCAAATACCACCGGACTGAGCCAGGATCGAACCTGCCAAGTTGGGGTTAGAAGGCCAGCGCCTGAATCGTCTGAGCCACTCAGCCCGGCAACGGTAAGTTTAAATGCGTATCCATGAACAGAGTCTGACTCAAAATTATGCTAGTCCGTCACTGCTGTTAGTATTAGTTCATGTTGAATTCCACCTCATCAAGGCAGTCAACATGACTGATTGTTAAGTACAGTATATCTATACTTCTCACGACGACGAAATTATTAAATTGATGTTTTAAATGTTATCATTTTGAAGGATAATATGCTCTGTAAATCATAACTACCTATTGTATAAAGTCACTGGTGTTGCAAGGGACTGATAAACATTAATATTAACCATCAGCACATAAAATTATTATTGAGGTCGCTGGGTGATATGACAAAACATCATGCAAAACACTTCCATTACACTCATAAATAATACTTTGCACTTTACCACGGAATAACAGAGCGAATTAAATGTATCACACTCGACTCATTTCATCACATTTATATAAACTGTTACTAACAACAGAGGTGGAAGCAGAAATTCCTTCAATGGCGGGGAAAAAATCCACTTTGGGTGAAGTTAAAAAATAAGGCTTAATGAATTAGTGATCAGTCATTAAGATGCACCCTGGGGGATAGAAAATTTCACGCAATGAAGTGCAGAGGTATTAAATATTTCAGGGGAATCGAAGGTCTAAAACCCAAATACTTAATTTATATTCATTTCTTGATTGTATTGAATGTTACAAAAGCCATGAAACATTTGTTTATTTATTTACTTATTTATTTATTTATTTATTTATTTATTTATTTATTTATTTATTTATTGACTATATATTGGAGATAAGTCAAAGTCTTAAAAAAACTATTGCTCACACAACTTAAAACAGTACAGGGAAAGGAATGAAATTAATGTAAATACTTTCAGGCACCATGTCTTGACTCTTCTTTGTCCGTTAACTACTTTTCTATTTATTTGATGCCTGACCTTTATGTTCTTCTCATTTCCTTCCTCTCCGAGTCTAACGATCTTTCATTAACGAGACTGGCGTGCCCTTTAGGAGCTGCATGCTAACTAATATAAGGAGGTGTATCGATAAATGAGGGTACACGTTTATTCTGGTAGGCGGCTAACGTAGTTACAGCCAATAACGTCGCCTACACGAATATTATTTCTCCACATAACAGACATGTTCAGTATACATCTATCGGGGCACCGAAACCTACGCTAAGCACAGCCGCCGTAACATTAGTCAACTTAATTTAAAAATCCTTCCTTCTTTATGTGAGGGCGTAGAATGCATTCATGGCATCCTCAGCCTGCCATAAGAGACAGTTAAAATGAGTGAATTCGTATGTGCTCTTAACTTGGGTGAGTGGGTGTTTTGGGTTGGTAATTACTGGTATAGAACTGAATTTATCAATGCATCTTCTCACAGTATTCTTTCCTATACGATCTCTTTCGGTCAAGTATTGCTATCTTTCGACCCTATCGGTATTAGGTCTCAAAAGACCTACTGACATATCACTTTTTAATTAATTTAATTCGATAAACACCGAATAAGCCGCTAGTTTGCCGACATCGTAAATCGTGGTGAGGTAAGTAACACATCGCAACCTTTCTCTTCCTTTCAGCATACATTCATTCTTCGAATAGCTGGATATCTTCCTATTTCTCTTATGAATCAAAAAAGCCCATGGTACTGGAGCCCTGACGGGAGTTGGCTTACAAGCGACTGCTGCTCAGCCCGAAGGCCTGCACATTATGAGGTGAGTCATGGTCAGTGCGGTGGATCCTCTCGGCCATTATTCTTGATTTTCTAGACCTGTCTCTTATTAACAGGCAAGTGTTGTAGTCACTGGCTTATCACCAAGTTGGCTTCAGTTCAAATCCCAGCCAATGCAAGTGCGAATTTCAAAATGAATAGTCGTATCCCAATTGTTTGGTTTTCTCCCTGGGCTACAAGCTTCTTTACTTTTTATTTTCTTAAATTTGCTTTACGTCGCACCGACACAGATGCATCTTTTGGCGACGATAGGATAGAAAGGGCCAGGAGTGGCGAGGAAGCGACCGTTGCCTTAATTACGGTACACCTCCATCATTTGCCTGATGTGAAAATGGGAAACCACGGAGAAACAGTTTCAGGGCTGCAGACATTGGGGTTCGACACCATTATCTCCCGAATGAAAATGATCTTCTTCTAATAGATTTAATAGAGCGTGTATGATGGCCTTCTGTGCAGCCAACTTGTCGCTAAATGGGTAGGGTATGGACGAAAGGCCCTTGGCAAAGCGAGCTTTGTTGTATGGACAGTCTGGCTTCTGAGCAAGGGCAGTCATGTATAGCTGTTTAACACGATCTCAGTAATCGTCTGAAGCAGTAGAACGCACCGTATGGCATGCCTTCAAGTTAGAATGCTGGTAGTTTTTGAGGCTTTGGTAGTGTCGAGATATCGGTCTACCAACTGCAGGACCTCCTTGAGCGTTTGCTTCTCGATAGATAGCGCTGGCGCGACTAAGTGCACCATAGTGGTAGCCTCTTGAGGTCAAAATACCACTGCCTTCTCTAGTATATGCAGCTCTTCGACATCCGGCTTAGCAGTTACATGCTTGCAGACCCTACAAAGGCGTCCCAATACTTTTCAAAGATTCAGGTTCCACAGCCAGTATTGAGGGTTCATCTCTACAGCTTTCTTCAAAAACTCTAGCCCCAGAGCATTGCTCATTGCCGTACTCACAGAAAACAGCTCCCTGCAGAGCCAGAACTGCAGCTTGGCTAATAGACTCGAGTTCGTTGTGCGTGAGAATACAGCTTTGTGCTAATTCCAAGACACGATTTATATCCACACAGAGCGCTGTGACGTGTGCCAAACTGCTGAAGACGACATACCAGTAGCCTGTAAACCTTTCCTCTTCAGCCGAATCCATAACCTCCAATTCCGTGCTACCTGCACTCTCCTCTTTCTACTTCTGGCTGTCCTATCGCATGTTACACTCTTTAAAACAGTATTCTTCTTCAGAAGACTTACCCCACTGATACAGATGGTTCTCATGCTCCCCTATTCCAACACAGTCACAAATTAACTTGGGCTCTTCAGTCTGATGTCCACTGTCTGCTTTTGCAAATCGTTCAGTGTATTCCTTCAGCATCTGGTGCCACTGCTCCAGCTCTTTTATGGCTCCTTGGCAGTCACATACTTTCACCTTTTCGTAGCTCAACACTGAACGAGTCACGATCTGACGGAAGACGTTATGTTTAGCACTTCGGAACTCCCTGTTGTTATCTGTCAGGCAGTCTTGAATTTTTGTCACGCGGTTGCATACGAATGTCTTCCAGCGATTTGAATTACTCCGTATCCAGCCAAGGGCCACCATATAGTCAGTCCACTTTGCATCTCGTGTGCTTTCAAAAACTGTCGAATGGGAGAAATATTTCAAGAGGCGGGAACATATCAAATTGGTCAAAAGTTCCAAACGCGGGAGTGTAATCCTTTTGACTGGAGGCAAACTGATTTTACTGAGGGCCGAATGTATTGAGATATTATCATTGGTCACAGTTCTAGTGTACAATGAAGCTCCACATGCTCTCTCAGAAGCGTCACAGAACACATAGATATGCGCAGCGTTTGAAATCTGTTTAAACACTCCAATCTACTTAGGGACGTTTATAAGTGGTAGCTGGTTGATGCTCGGGATCCAAAGTAGCCATTTTAAAACTATATGCCGGGGAAGAATCTCATCCATTCTATTCCTCCAGCGGCACCAAGTATCCTGGAAGATTAATGTTCCAATAATTGAGATGGGCGAGAATAAACCCGGAGGATCGTAAAATATTGCTCTTCCTTGTAAGAGCTGACGTTTCGTGGCAGGGTCGTGAGCTAGTTTTCCAGTAAATTCCCGATGATCAAAAAGCAGTCAGTCCAATTCTGCATTCCTCCTGATAAGTAATACCCCAGTTTATTGTTTTATATCTCGTCTCTCAGACTGCCATACACTCTTAAGTGTTTGAGTTTGTTATCCATTTATCCATTGGTAGTCGTATATGTCTGAGCATAGAGCTTACTTCGTAATATAAGCTTATGACCCCATTGTCGTCGTCAGCACCAGCAACGAAGTCGTCCATAAACGTGCTCAGATCTGAGAGTTCTGCTGCTGTGGGGAATGTGTTATTTCACCTTGAAGCCAGTTCATGTAGAGTGGCAGATAGAAGGAAAGGACTGTACGGTAGCTGCCAGTTACCACCTTTCCTCTTCTGGACGTGATTCCAGAAAATTCTGAGCCTTTGTCTTTCTCATCTAGATACAGTTGCAAAAGTCCTTGGATTCCATATCCTATTATTGCTTTTCGATATGTATGAGAGCAGATTAACGTTGGCAGAATTTAAGGAAGGAGGTTTGTTCCTGCTTCCAGAGCGTCGTTAAGGGATGGCGAGTCTCTCTCGTGTTGACGAAACGTCGAAAACAATCCTCCATTTGATTGCTCAATTCCTTTCTTTCTTGACGGCATGATGTGGGAAAAATATTCGCTTAGGTTGTCTTCTGAAGCAGTCATTTCAACATGTCCCTTCTCAATATAGCCAGTACCGGGCGAGTTGGCCGTGCGCGTAGAGGCGCGCGGCTGTGAGCTTGCATCCGGGAGATAGTAGGTTCGAATCCCACTATCGGCAGCCCTGAAGATGGTTTTCCGTTGTTTCCCATTTTCACACCAGGCAAATGCTGGGGCTGTACCTTAATTAAGGCCACGGCCGCTTCCTTCCAACTCCTAGGCCTTTCCTATCCCATCGTCGCCATAAGACCTATCTGTGTCGGTGCGACTTAAAGCCCGTAGCAAAAAACAAAAAAAATATAGCCAGTCATGTGTGAATAGTACATTTCTCGAAACTCAGCATTGTCATGAAGTTTCCTTTCAAGTGATCTAAAGCGATTCCTGGTGTCGAAGTGGTTTGATGGGTAGAGAAACTGCTTTCTGTTCTTCGTCGTTACGAAACGGATCGTGAAACTCTTGAGGAATAGTGGCGTCCTTCCTAGAAAGTGTTATACATTGCTGCTCTGCTCTCTTATTACCATAGTCTCTAAATCTCAGAATTGTCGCATGCTGTCGTCTTTAGGCTCAAATTCTTGATTTATGTAAACATGATTTCTAGCGACAAGATGGACTGTGATTCTTGGCATGCTTCCGCTAAGAACCCAACCCACGTTAGACGGGAGAAGTACTATGGACTCAGAAAAGCGTATTGGTTGGCCTTCTCGGATCACCCTCCAGTAATGTTCACCACTTATGAGAAGGTCAATAGGGAGGTAAATTTCATTGTCCTCGGAATCTGCTAAACGCAACGTTCGGGTGGATGATAAGGAATATACGTCGTGCGGAACGGCAGGATGCGGGGAATACTTGTTTTCGCTCTCGAAAGCTGTTATAATCATATTAGTTTTCGTCCACACGCCACTGATATTAAAATGGATAACCCTGCATTTTGTAACCATGTGTTGAACACATTCAAATGCCGTAACAGACAGTTTCTTTTTGTCGACAACAGTAAGCGTGAGCTGATCCGCGAGGCTTGTTCTGATGAAAGTAGATTTACTTCCGGCATCTAAAATACATCGTGTGAGTTTGGTCAGTCCAGTGGGGCCAGTTATCCAAACACGAGCAATTTGAAGATACATGAAGTTGGGCGTGTTTACATCGATCTTGCCCACCACTACACCTTCTCGCAGATCTCCTCCACAAATTGATACGTTGTGTGACTTCTTGCACTTGGAACATGACACTTTATTCTTCTTCGAACAGTCTTTAGAGCAGGGCCTCTCAAACGCCCAAAATCTCACGCGTGCAGATAGAGGCGCAAGAGCTCCGTGCACTGTGCATCGCTGCCGCTCGGCATGGCTCGGGTCAACGCTTCGTCTCTGGGCTACTCGGCTAAGCTCGGCTCAACTCGCCTATGCTCGGCTCAAGTCAGCCTGGATTTGGGGCGCTACGGCGCAAGTGGGGCAGAGGGAGACAGGCGGAGCGAGCGAGACAGGCGTGAGGAAAGAGAGAGTAAGCGCTAGTGCTCCAAATCGAGGAGTGGGGGGGTCTGCACTCTGTTCAACCAAGCCAAGTCGTCTCTTGCACCGTGCACAGTGCATGCACCACGCGCATGCACCCTGAGAGGCCCTGCTTTAGAGTGATGGCCTCCTCTAAGACAAAGGACGCATCTGTTCACATTCTTCATTTAATGAGCTCTCTCCTGGTAGTTTGTTATTCTTTGACAATCTTGATCCCAGTGACCTCGAATTTCATAGAAAGCGCGATACGGTTCTGTGACCTGTTTGACATTTTTCCTCTTCGGATTGTTGGGTCTGGTATTTACATGGAGATTCGCTGCCGTCGGAGAATATGAAGTCGTTAGCGACCAGTCGCTTCGTATCTTCAGCCTGGTCAAGGCACACTCCACCTCTTCGTTCAAACACCGCATTAGACGCGAGATACTGCTTTCTGGTGTTTCCAACCTCTTGGCGTTAAGTACTCGGCTACGAGGCGGCAATTGTCCTTGTTGATGTGAACTAGCTTGTCCTGTACGTCTTGGTGGAGTGTATACGCCGAGATTTCGTTTAAAAGTTCTATAAAATTCTCTACAGTTATTTTTAGTTAATGTTCCTTCTAATAGGGTCAGTGTGCAGTGTGCGAAGTTTCGTTTGATTTCTCTTATTATCATGGCCGTAAGCTTCCTCTGTTTCTAGAATCTGAGGCCGCATTATTGTTGTTATTATCATTCCTTTAGTGGCAAGACCAAGCGTTTACGGTGCACTATGTCTTGTTACTTTCATTCACTTGTCTCAGTTTCATCCTTGACTTTGACGATATAAATGTGACTGAGGTATGACTGATGATGCCTGTAATGTCTTTCCTTATGTAGTCAGACCCTCCTTTGAATGGTGTAAAAACGTCCCTCATAGGGTCGGTTAGTACATGCATTTAAGTGGGCTTGGAATACTGGCATGTAATAGCAACGTCTGGCTCGATGAGGAAAGCAACTAGAAACTACCTTACTCCTCACTTCTCTAGAATGCTTCTTTAGTGAAGCCTAGGTCACCTCTGACATCTGATGGCAAAGCTGTTCAGGATGAAACCAGCTTTCAGATTAAATACTCAACAGGGCCGATGACCTAGATGTTAGGCCCCTTTAAACAACAAGCATCATCATCAAATACTCAACACACATATATTATTATTATTATTATTATTATTATTATTATTATTATTATTATTATTATTATTATTATTATTATCTTTCGCAAATTCTGTTGTATTTCGCTTTAGTGTCCCTTCAGTTATTTAAGCAATCACCTTTATGAATTCTTGTAATATTTTATGTAATGAATGTTCTTATCGGTTTATTAATTTATGCTTTCAAATCAAATTAGAATTTTAGTACAATGTAGTTAACTGAAAATACACCTTTTTAATTTTAACTAGACTACAATGAAAATTGTGAGTTTCTTAATAAAACTTTGTTCGAAAGTTCAAATCACAGCTGATATTACGACGTTTTTCTATAAATAATGGTTGTGCTTTGGAGGTGTTCACTTCACTTAACATACAATGCTACACACTTTCTTCTATTTCACACGTTTTAGTTTAGATTACACGAAACTGTGTTAAAATTGCTAGGGCTCGGATTTCGATGGCATGTCATCTCTTAACTGATGCATCATAAATACTGGTAACTTATATACAAATACTGAACATGGCCTTCAGATTAACGAAAAGTATACTCGTTAAATAAACTTTTCGTCATTCTTTGCTTCTTCCTCGTTTTTTGTCATTTCTTAAATCTTCCGTCAATTGTTGATACTTACAGGCATTTATTTAATTATTTTTAATTTCAAGTAATGTTTCTCCATTCCGTACATTTATGTAGTCATTTCCATGCATTTTCTTTGATAAATGAATGTATCTTAATATCATTCAAGCTTCGGTTAAACGTGAATATTTAAATATTAGTAATTTTACTACTCAGTTCCGTGCCTTTCAATGTAGAGGAACATGATAGCAAACATTTTTTTCTCGGAAAGCTGTAGATTATCACCGCCATTTATTGGAATGAGAACTGAGATAAATATTGAAATCTATACCGCTGCATATTATCTTGGATATGCTCACATTCGATACCAACACATTTGAATAGTTTTAACAATGAATTATTAACATTTTTTCAAATATTTTCCACTAAAGGATTGTATAATGCCCTAATAACGATGGCATTCAGAAGTGTATTGAGGGCCTGTCTGTCCAAGGCTGGAAAGGCTTGTTCAGTCAATCCAGAAGAACGTGGGTTCTATTTCCTGTCGAAGAAAAAATTAGAAATGAAATTTCAGTTCTGGAGAGGCACTTGTCCTCGAGGTCCACTCACCTTACATCAATATTGTGTACGAGATTAATTTCTGGAGATAAGGGCGTCCGGGAATAGAGATAAACAGTATACTCGAGTTCGTGCCGAGGTTTTTATTGGAAGTCTTACCTTCCACTCATCGAAGCGTCTTCATGTCTGTAGGGAGAGGACTTTGGCTTTGCTTAGCACATACTGGATCACGACTAACCCGCCGGCAGCAGGTACCCTTTGTCAGTGTTGTGTCTTGTTAGCGGCTACCTTAGCGTAGCATTGGATACGTGAAATAAGAATTATCCTTATCTTAGCTTTCGTGAAGAAGAGGACAGTGGAGTAAGTTTTAATAATACTCCACTGAATAGTGCTGATGGGGATACGAACATCGGATATGTTCGAGTCGGTTCTAAATCCAATAGCGGAGCGGACCATCAGCTGGCGAGGCTCGTTATTAATACAGTATAATAATTATTTAGAAAATTTACAGTTACAGATAATAAAATAAAGATTTATCTACCACAATATCCTTAAGTGACACAATCAAACATTTAGTCACAAAAATCGTTCAGTAGTTTTACACAAGTAGTTTGGCCATACACTCGTAAATTTCGTTATTGGATCTGTGTCTGTGCAGTGACATCGAGTGAACTTTATGTATTGTCATTTCACCAATTTATACACACAAAAAATGAATATTGGTGTTTCAGAAAGATCAGGTCATCGTAATCATATTTGTATAGAAATCTGCTCAAGTATGGACTGCTAAACCTCGATGCATCGTGGACAGTGATAGTGTGTGTGGAGCCATTCCGTGCATTTCTGTTATGTTACATTGATGGAAAATTAAAGGTCAAAGAAATATAAAAGGTATATTAAAGGCCACTGGCCGATATTTTAATATCCAAATTTAACACCTGCGGCTACCTTATAGGCTATCAAGTTTCATCCAACTGACTGCCCTTGATAGTAGATTGCAGATATATTGCTGTTAGATGGATCAGAGAGCGAAAAGTTTTCCGGGAGCGGACGACAGAGGCATTAAATATGCTAATATCGCGCAATCAGGTCATGTTCTCGGCTCCGCTGTTTAATAACCTCCTCGTCAATATCATCCCCAGGCCGTTTGATTGCAAATATGAACATCGTTTCATTACCTCCAAAATTTAAGTTATGGCATCCTGGTCTATCGTAATTACTAAGTACGGCTAACGTGTGGTTGTATGTCACATAATTCTGCAATATAGTTTATTGTTTCCTGTGTTTGATGCTGTGGAATATTTTACACAGATATCGTGGAAAGTTGAATATCTTGTCATGACATTATACACTTTATGTAGTATATATGTTGAGTACTCATCTCGAAGGCTGACTGTGTCCTCAACTGCTACGCCATCAGCAGACAGAGATGGCCTTTTCATCCCTGAAGAGGCATATAAAAGAAATAAGGAATGGACTAGTTTCCGTTGCTCTCTTCACTGAGCCAGAAGTTGCTAATCAGTCTCCCAAGTCCACTGAAATGCACGACCCTATAAGCGACGCTTTCACACTATTCATAACAGTGACTAGCTGCATATGTAATAGCTCATACAGCCATTTCATCTTGTTAAAGCAAAGGATGACACTGGGATAGGACAATGAAAGCTACAATTTCGTTCCAGTCCATACCAGAAGACATTGTACACTGTAAACACTACGGTATCGAGCGAGATGGCCGTACGGTTAGGGTCATGCAGCTATCGCTTGAATTCGGGAGATAGTGGGTTCGAACCCCGAAGGTGGTTTTCCGTGGTTACCTATTTGCACACCAGGCAAATGCTGGGGATGTACCTTAATTGAGATCACGGACGATTCCTTTCCAAACCACGGAGCCACTGGCTCTGTTACTCCATTCAATGACATCTGTAATATTTGTTGTCCTAGAGCTTCTCGTTGTCCGCAGAGTTCCTCGACTGAAAAATAATTTGCCATGCCAATTTTCTTTGAGTCAGTACTAATCTACCTAGGTCAAAAATGAAGAGAGAATGTGCAAAATATAGTATATTTTTTAAAAAATTGTATGGAATTCTGGACAAACTAACTATGCGAACTTTAAATTCACAAAAGAATCACTACATCAATAACAAATTCTGATCATTTTGTAAAGTATCTGAGCTAGTAACAAATGGAATTTCCTATTAAAAATATTCTTGCATTCTCACCATTTGTAAATGTATCAAGAATATTAAGGAATACATTTTTTACAACGTTATGCCCTACTCAGGAGCACGGTTGAACTTGCTTAGCTGATGTATTGGCCTTCTTTTCCTCCCAAAATCCCTTCATCATCTTGCTGAGCTTCTTCCTTCGTTCTTCTGTCCAAGTTATAGTAGCTCTGGTGTTGGGTTTGTCTTCAAAGTGGTGATTGTCGATTTTGATTTTGAATTTACATTTGTCCTGTACAATGTCTTCTGATATGTTGATTTCCTGGAGATCTGTTTGAATTTCACGAAGCCAGCTGTTTTTAGTTTTTAATGAAAGGGCCAGATTGAGAATTCTTTTAGTTAGCCTGTTAGTGTTCATTCAGATAATGTGTCCATAAAATTTCAATCGTCTTTACCGAAAAGTGTGAGAAATTCTTTCAGAATGACAATATATTTCCTGGGATGATTTTTTCCTCCATATTCCATCTATACAAACTGGGCCAAAACTTTTTCGTAACATTTTCCTTTCTTGTTTCTCAATGTCTTTGGTTAAGGATCCGCCACCAATGATTAAGGTTTCTGAGGCATACAACGCTTCAGGTTTGATTACTATATTATAGTGTCTAAGTTTTGCATTCCGAGATATTGATTTTTTATTATACCTGTTCCAAGTGATCCTGTATGCTTTATGTAATTTTGAAATTCTTTCTATATTAGCTTCGCGGTTTAAACCAGAGGGCTGAATAATTTTTACCAAATATTTAAATTGGTTCACTTGAACAATTTTGCCGAATTTAGTTATCATACGAAAGTTGAAGTCCCGTTTGATTGCAATGTCATGTAATTTTTCAATGGAATGAATTGCTTCATGCCTATTATTGGAAATGATTGCTATGTCATCAGCAAAGGCCAGACATTGCACGTGAATTCTGTCTTTACGTAGTCTTCCAAGAGTTAATCCTTTAGTTTCCTTTTCCCAGGTCCTGATTACTTTCTCAAGTACCAAGTTGAACAGTAACGGAGATAAACCATCCCTTTGACGGACCCCGGTGTTAACAGAAAAATGCTCAGATATTTCGCCTAGGAATTTAACTTTCGAAATAGTGCCAGTTAATGTTTGTTTGATTAATTCTCTTGTCTCTTTTATCCACTTGAAATTCTTCTAGAGTGTTGAAAAGTGTTTGACGGTCTATAGAGTCATATGCTTTTTTGAATATACAAAAGTAGTGACTGTTTGTCTGGTTTTGCGCATTTGGAGGATAGTTTTGAGATTAAGGATTTGTTCCGTACAAGATCTTCCTTTTCGGAAACCTGCCTGGTATTCACCAATTAGATGGTCTGTTTGTTTCTCAAGTCTAGTGAGCAGGGCTTGGGAAATGTTTTTGTAAGCAACTGGTATCAAGCTAATTCCTCTTTAATTATTGATGTTCGTTTTATCGCCTTTCTTGTGTAGTGGATGGATTAGCGCAAATTTACCATCTTCCTGGATTTCTTCCGTGATCCAGATGTTCACAAGAATCGAGTGGATTTTTCGGGCTACGCTGTCACCTCCTATCTTCAGCATTTCGGCAATTATACCATCTTCCCCCGGGGCTTTGTTATTTTTGAGTCCATGGATTATTTCTTTGACTTCTTCCAGTGTTGGGGGTTATGAACCTTGATTAGATAAGGGTTTTTCAAAGGTGAGTTGTTCTTTAGGGGATTCACAGTTTAAAAGATCCTGGAAATAAACTGCTAGAAATTTGCAGTTCTCTTGATTATTTGTTTCCAGTGTCCCAGCTGGGCGTTTGAAGCAAAGGCCAGGTGCCTGATAAATTGATAATTCTTCTCTGAAAGTTTTATATAAGTTTCGCGTATTGTTTTTTTTTTTTTTTTTTTTTTTTGTAAAATCTTGTTCAATTTCTGCCAATCTGTAGTGTTCGTATTTGTGTTTTTCAGACCTGATAGTTTTTGATGTTTGTTTCTGTATTTTGGTGAATTCCTGCCAGGTTTGTTCAGTTTTATGAGAATTCCAGTTCTGCCAGGCTTTAGTTCTAAAGTTTATGGCCTTGTCGCAGGTTTCATTCCACCACCTACGTTTTTGTTCCCTGGGTGATGTGCCAACATTTTGAGAAGCCTTCAAAAGTATGTCTGAGTTCTAACCAGTTCGAAGGATTGTGAGTAGGAACACTTTAAAGGAAAGTATTAGTGTTCTGTTTAATAAATGCCGGATCGACACGCATTTTTTTGTTATTCTGGGTTTGGACCTGTTTGGTTGAAATTTGACCTTGATTAAAGATAGATGGTTGTCAGAGTCAATGATCTCTTTTTTAACTTTAATATTCATAATTTCTTTTTGATTTTTCTTGGAAATAGCCACATGATCTAGTTGAAATTCTTCCAAATGAAAATTTTGGGATCTCCAGGTTCTTTTCTTGTGTGGAAGCGCCAGAAAATGTGTTGACATTAATTTGAGATCAAAATTTTTGCAAAAATCAATTAATCTTTTTCCATTTTTATTAGTTCTATTGTGCGCTGGGTATAGTCCTACAGTGGTCCTGAATTTCTTTTCTCTACCAATTTGGGCATTGAAATCTCCTAAGAGAATTTTTATGTGATGATTTGGAATTGTGGCTGTAGTTTCTTATAGCAGTTATAGAAGTCTTCAACCATTTGTGGATCTTTTTGATTGTAGTTATTGGTGGGTGCATGCTCATTAAGTAATGCATAAGCTTTGTTTCGTGATTTAATGGATAGTGTTGAAATTCTTTCAGAAGGCGAAGAAAAGTTAAGTACTGAGTTTACAATGTTTCTTCTTACAGCGAATCCTGTGCCAAATTGTAATGGTCTCTTATGAAGGGATATTGCTGGCTTGCCTTTGTAAATTCTATAATTTCCTGTGTCAAAATAATTTTCATCCGTGTATCTAGTTTCCTTAAGTGCTAAAATCTAACATATCTGTTAATTGTTTTAACTTCCCAGTTTTTCGAAGTGTGTTGATGTTTAGACTACCGAAGGAAGTTTTGCATTTTGGGCGAAGAGATTTGGGAAGCTCCGATACATTCCCGCATGATGTTCTCGGTCCCGCAGAATCTGATAACCGAGAAAAACTAGTATGTCTACTGGGGCCTGGGGTAGTTATATTGTAGGTTGATTCCATCATCCTATCAAGTTAACAGTATTGGGGACATCGATCTAAGTCGGTGTCATGGTTACAACTGAAGTAGTGAGCTTCAGAGGTTGCTGAAGATGTTGGCGAGCTAGGCATATTTTTGGTCTGAGAGAGGTATTTTATTTCCCTCAAACCCTCCGGACAAGTCCGGCGAGCCTCCCGGTCCGCCACCTGGGACGGGCCCGATAGGGGAACGGGCTGAAACCTCAAAGGAATTATACATTATTATATTTTTTTATTAATTGCTATAAAACATTAATAATACTCCAAAATCGTATTTTAGCTTATTAGTTCGTCTCTATCTGTGTTTGGCATCAATACTACGCATTCTGCATTAATCGTGCTTGACTTTGGCATTTTTCTGTTGCTATTTACTAGAATGCACGCCATATGCGGGGTCTCCTAATATTTGTATTTATATCAGCAGGACAGGAGGAATTTTAGCCATTTGGCTTCTCATTCCAAATCACCAATAGTGGCTTGCAGGGAATGAGTGCATCTCATTAAAGTATTCGCTTTATCAGCTGTGGCACAGTAATGTTGAAAGGAACAACAAATCAAAGCTAATTCACGCCCGCTCCATCGCGGTTAATCTTCTAGAAAAAGGGCTCAAAACTGAATTCACGTGTGCGACCAAATAAACTGTTTTCTCGACCCTATAAGTCATATTGTTCTCCATACACCCCTTTTCCTCATAAATCCGACTTCATGAAAGATCTGCGGATTGGTAGAACTTCAATAACGATTATTTTGAGTACTTACACACGTAACCATGAAATGTAACCAGGCCTCGTATGGATATGCTTCCCCATTGTATAACTACGCAGACTTCACTCACACAATCCAGGATCATTTGGATGAAGAGCATGTGCAACGGTTATTTTAAATATTATTTAATAACAATTTAGGAGATCTTTGCAGAGCCATATGGAAAACCTTCTCATTCGTATTCTTCTTCCGCTTTTTCCACACCTGTGGTGTCACGGGTGCGAACTGTGTCGCACAAGTGGATATGGCACTGTTTTACGGCTGGAAACCCTTCCTGTCGCCAACCTTATATGAGAGATGTAATCACTATTGCGTGTTTCCGTGGTGGTTGGTAGTTTAGTGTGTTGTCTGAATATGAAGATGAAAGTGTTGGGACAAACACAAACACCCAGTCTCCGAGCCAAAAGAATTAATCGGGCGCGACTAACATCCCCGGCACGGCCAGTAATCGAACCCGGAACCATCTGAACCAAAGACCTCAACGCTGACCATTCAACCATTGAGTCGGACAGCCATATGGAATTCCGGTTTGTTGTGAAATGCATCAGTGAATTTTTGGGGAGAATTATCCTAACGATAGCCGATATTATCCAATATTCTTTCGGCAGGAACTCTGCAGTGACCAACACCCGTAGCCTGAAATGTATTACAGTATCAAGAATATGGAATGTTGTGAGGCCTGGAACTTATGTAGCCGGGAATCTTTGAGCAAATTGTATTTGTACTTGACAAGCAGATTGGGTTAACAAATAGGAATAAAAATCGCTGTGGATTAAAAAAACCCGTATATAATGAACCCTTTAGGTCCTTAAGGTCATGGGTTCAATATACAAAGTGAGCGGCTGCGCGGTTCGCGCCGTATAGCTGTTAGCTTGCATTCGGAAGATGGTGGGTTTGATCCCTACTCTTGATGGCCCTGAAGATGGCATTTCTACAACAGTCAAACAGTGGCGCTATAGCTCAATTAAATTCACGGTCACTTCCTTCCTAGTTCTGACCCTGCCCCGTCGTCGCAATAAGATCTCTCTAAATCGGGGCGGCGTAAAACCAGTAGGAAAAGTATATATTTACTTTCCGATTAAGTACAGAACAAAAAAAAACATCATGAGTAATATCTGAAGTGAATTCGACCGTTTTCAGATCAACGCAGAACTGAGCAGCTAGCGTGACCTGATCTTTGTCATCAGTTCACTCAGTGGAAAAATACCTCCAGCCGGTTCGTTTGTTGGATCACCTTGTAGCTCGCTTCAGTACATATAACACTTATATTCTTCCAGTACAGATGATTGCTTTTGATTTCATTTGAGGAAATTGAAGATATACCCCTAGTTGTAGAAAACTTGCCATTATGTATTTAATAATCTCTTTTACATTATCTCTTATATCTTATAAGTTGTGTTCGACCGACTGTAATGTTTTCTTTGTTCTGTTAAATATAACGTATTTTAATCTAGTTCGTCGAAATGTTTACTTACAAGTATGTTATAACTGGGCTCTTGACATTTCATTTAATAAAAAATTGCTGTCCCACTGGTGTCTATCCAAGCGTGAAAGTTTTCCCGATTGACAGCTGTTATGAAGGTGTTATACGAAATACAATACCAGTAAACATTGCGATAAAATCACAATACTACTTCGTTAGTTTTTGCTTTTATCATCCGTCCGCACTTGGCTCAAACTTCAACACTTGAGTGACAACAGATCTACGATAGTGTACAATTTGGGTACACTCATTAGGCAATACAAAGAGAAACAAAGCAATCTAAAAATAGTACCCAAAGTGGCAGAATCAGGAAATTGGACGATTCGTTACTCGACTTACAAAGCCAATACTGTAAACAGACGCATGGCTAGGGTATTGCGACATCTTAAGGGATCGTAATGGACTTTACTTGAAATGGAAATAGTGACTACAATAAATAAATTAATAACAGAAGATAGATAGATAGATAGATAGATAGATAGATAGATAGATAGATAGATAGATAGATAGATAGATATATGTCTTCATTGGTGTAGTTAAAGTAATTAGTATTTCTCTCACTCTAAATCAATTATTGTACGTTGGAATAATGATAAATGTTAACGTAATTAATTCTATACAACGCAAAGTTAATCCAATGAAATCGAAAATATTATTACTGAAATAAAATTCCACACTAGTGAGACATAGATGGTTACACGATTGTAAAATAATAATAATAATAATAATAATAATAATAATAATAATAATTATTATGACACAGCAGAATCTCCATTATCCGAAATACCTTTAACCGAAACTATCAGAAAACAATTGTTTAAAAAAAACCAAATAAAGGAACATAATTTGTTATGTTATTCTGACGTTCTACTGACGAAACAGTGGAATTTCATAGCAACTAACAAACGATGGCAAAAGAAAAAATCAACATAAAATAGAAGACATTTTCAGAAATAAATAGTAGGACCTACTGTATTTTTACAGTACATGTACTATCGAACATCGTTTTGTTTTGTAAATACAGTTGAGTAGTTCGGATTTCCAGTATTAAAATACTTTGTTAACAATGTATTGTATACGTAGCCTATGGTCTTCGTTTACGTTCATCTAAACCTTAAAAAAAAGAATATTCTTAACCTCTAAAAATATAATTTCAATTATTATCCGAAATGTTGGTTATCCGAAACTCCCTTTCTCCTCACCTCTGTTTCGGTTAACAGGTTCAACGAGCAATAAAATACTAGTACTACATTGTTCACTCGCATTCTGCTGTACCCCTTAACGCTCTTTTAAATGGCACTGTGGCTGGTATTCATGTGACGTCGTCTTGTAAACAGTTCCGTCTTCGTGTGACAGACACAGAAAGTGAGTCGTTATTTATGGCAGTTAGATGACAAGGAATGACGAGCCCTTGTATCTCTGTTACGAACATTCAAAATGCAACTGCAATACGAAGAAAAGTAAGATGTAGCAAGAACTCTGTGGAGGACGGACAAAGTATGATGATTCCGACAAATATGGAGTAGCGGCTACTCTAATCTAGGTAAGATGACGACACATGGTCATATTTGCTTAAAATGCATGTGTATCTCTCACACGCATTTTGAGCGCGCTGCAGCCTTATTAGGATAGTTGGAGAAGTAACAATTAAATATATAAATACATACATACATACATACATACATACATACATACATACATACATACATACATACATACATACAACGAGCGAGTTGGCCGTGCGTACGGTTAGAGACGCGCAGCTGTGAGCTTGCATTTATAATCACTTAAGGCCACGGCCTCCTAACACTAGCTCATTCCCATCCTTCCGTCACCGAAAACTTTCGATGTGTTAGTGCGACGTTAACATGTAGCAAAACATATGTATTGTAACCGTTCGTGGGTGGTTTGACAAAGGGTTTTAAATAAAGTAAGATACGCCTCGGCTGGTGTCAACGGAATTTCACGAGATTCCACTCACGGGCATGGACATTCGACGAGCACCGGTTACAATCCATTTCTATTCAACGTCAGGCTCGTACTAAAATAACAAGAATCCATGCCACTTAACTTTGTAAGGTTATGCTAATTCTTAACTTAACAAAAAAAAGAGAATATCGAGAATTTTATTTTCTTTGGAAAGATATCCCAATTTAATTAAACATTGGTAAAAGAAGGTAACAATAATGATGTTTGACATGACAACATGATTGTAAAATAAGAAAATTAAATTAACATTATATGCTTTGTTGGTTTTGATCATTATAAACTTAATAATATGTTGACAATTGAAACTAACTTAAACTCAAACCTCTATAGTTTATAAATACAATATGAAACTTGCTGAATGCTTCATTATCAAGAAAATTTAAATTATTATTTTATTATTCTTTTACTGTCCACCAATAACGAAATAATAAACATTTAATTTGTTCACTCATATTTGTCACTCATTAATCCAAGATTTTGTCCTCCCATATTCCTTCGATATCATAATTCATCGCCTGAACTAATTATCTATTTGACAACTTGAGTATCCCATTATAACCTATGTTCAATGTTGTCGCTTCTTAACAATGTAATCATGTGCTATTCAGAGAAACTTTAGTTAATTAAAAAAAAGTTCAATCATATGGCAGAAATAGCACACTCCTGGAATCCTATGCTCTGCCGCATTTAAATATACAATATCTAGCTACTAACATCATTAAGGGATAAGAAGATTTTGAACCGATCCCACAGCATCTGGCCTCATCCGAAGATTCTTCTGAAAATTATGAAGATCTACTACTGTCTACGAAATTCAGATACTACAAAGCAACTACTCATACACGTCATACACTGCTTCAGGTGACAATATCATCGTTTAAATATGAAACATCTCATTATTTCACATTAGCATCGTTTTGTATCAAAGGTCCTCTACCAATGATCATCCACATAAATTGGTAAAATTCGCCTCCTTTCCGTGCCATGGATTAACATTCTGACGACTGTTCACACCTTTCAATACTTTTAGGCTTCGGAATCATTTAAAACACTATCATCAATCTTAGCGCTTGTCTACTTTCAGTACCATTCAAAACCTCGCATGATGAACATCTTATTTAACTATTCTCAACCTTAAATTCATTGAAATTCTCGAAGACTACACTACATTTCCGTAATGCTTATTTTCAATGAACCGCACTATTGCAACAACCGCGTTTATCACCATAACATTCTATCGACGATCCTATCATTCACGATTCTTTATCACCTTACGTGCACACCATGCCCTTCGTAATTATCCATCCAAATATACAGGGTGTTAGGTGTATACGTGCAGATATTAAGCTAGTCGGCAAAGAAAAAGACATATCACAATATATGCTATGTGCTTTTTACCTTGTCCTATTAGTTTGCCCATAACTGAGCCAAACATTTCAGGACCTAATGTGTTTTGAACGGCCGTAGCAGGATATGCCGGTTACGTCATTCTGTCCACGCGTAGTGGAAGTACAGTAGCAGAATATAGGGCTTGTTGAACCTGTTTCTTATCGCAGGCCAACGCATGTTGTTGTGCACTTCCCCTAAAGGCTTGGCAAGTAGGAGAGGATGACTCACGTGCCAGCCACTTGCTGTACTTGAAAACCGGTCTAGGGTACTCTGTATGAAATGTACACAGAATCCTTACAGTGACCTCGAAGATACGTCCCAGCACATACATGCGAATCAAGTATTGTGTAGGTGTGTGTGATTCATAAGACGTCAATGGCAATACTCAGTGATCCAAGCTGACAAAATGAAAGGAAATAGTTAATAAGAAAATGAAAAATGAGCGCAACATTACGGTGCTGTTATTGCGACAGGCTACAATGAATTTCGGACAATAGACAATGCGAGTTGTCTATGCTTATTCATAAACTTTTCAGGTCAATGAAATGACGGTGGACACTGAAAGAAAAGGCTGTAAGTATTCAGTCATATTGTTATTAATGAGACAGATTTCAAAAACCGTAGTTGCAACCATGCGTGAACATTGCTCGAAGGAAAAATAGCTACTGTGGATTTTTTTTGCTAGTAGCTTTAAGTCGCACCGACACAGATAGGTCTTATGGCGACGATGGGACAGGAAAGGGCTAGGAGTGGGAAGGAAGCGGCCGTGGCCTTAATTAAGGTACAGCCCCAGCATTTGACTGGTGTGAAAATGGGAAACCACGGAAAACCATCTTCAGGGCCGCCTACAGTGGGGTTCGAATCTGCTATCTCCCGATACTGGATACTATCCGCACTTAAGCGACTGCAGCTATCGAGCTCGGTCTACTGTGGAATTGCCGCCGGGCATTTCTAATAGAAGGCTTATTCTTCTTTTTCCTAATCTGTTTACCCTCCAGGGTAGGTTTACCCTCGGACTCAGCGAGGGATCCCACCTCTACCGCCTCAAGGGCAGTGACCGGGAGCGTGATACATTGGGTCGGGGGATACAACTGGGGAGAATGACCAGTACCTCGCCCAGGCGGCCTCACCTTCTATGCTGAACAGGGGCCTTGCGGGGGAATGGGGAGATTGGAAGGGATAGACAAGGAAGAGGGAAGGAAGCGGCCGTGGCCTTCATGACGTTACAGCCCTAGCATTTGCCTGGTGTGAACATGGCAAACCACGGAAAACCATCTTTAGGGCTGCCAACAGAGGGGTTCGAACCCACTATACCCCACTCATGAGCTGTGGAACATCTCCATTCAATAGGACAAGGCGATTTCCAGCACCGGTTCTAATTAACATCTGGATGGGTGTAGTTGGAGGTCGGTTACATCTTTTTATTAATGTTATCTTGCTCCTGTAGAGGCAGTACGTTACTGAAGCTTTCAGAGGATGTGTCGCTTCGACTACGCCGAACCACGTGGATTTTACACGATGGTGCAGACATTTCCTCAACGGTAGACAGGACGATGTGGAACTATCAATTGGCCAGCCCTTATTCCAGACCTTTTTCCAGTGGATTGTTATGTCTGGCGGGACATGAAACACAAAGTATACTGAACTGAAGTAACCACTTCGGATGACCTCTGTAAACATATTTTTTCGGCACCAGAGGATATTCTGAACAACACAGGTTCCTTGTCTCGAATGCGTCGCAACTGCATTCGGAGAAGTGAAGCCCGCAGAGAAGCCCAGGGTGGTCACTGTGAACAATTGCTACGAGTTTCGCTTTGGTATGTCAGATGTTACGCCATTTCTGCACCGTAATGGCTTGGGAGTACAGTACAGTATCGATATAGTATTTTGAGTCCCGATAGTTCGATATTCTCATAAATCCGAGCAGTGAAATTGAAGTACCGGTAACAAAAATTATAAATCGAGAGTTTCAGTGCGCGAGTGACTTGTACGTGCCGAAAGCTGAACACAACACAGGGAAGACGTGCTTGTTAAAACTCTAGACATTGACCTTGAACGCATTTTGGCAGTTCCTCAATTCTACCCTGCATGTGGTTTTGGTTTTTTACGTGTGTTCGAGCAATTTATATTTTGTTTCTTATTCACTACGAGTTAAAACAAAAGGCACGCGCTTTTAAGGGCCGATGACCTTAAAACAGCAATCATCATCATCATCACCATCATCATCATTAACACGTATAAAAATTCAATAAAATGCTTGTGTTATATTCATCACTACTGAAATAGGAAAAAATTCAATCAAATTAGTTATTTCATTCCCAGACCTCGTGGAGGAGTGGGTGGGCCTTCAGCTATGCGTGTAGCTCATGGGCCATGTAGTAAGGAAGTAGAGTTGTGAGGATGAAATAATTCAAGTTGGACGTATGTCTTGTACATACAATAAATTGAATTGAATACGTTAGTAAATATGCTTGTTGTTTAAAGGGGCCTAACATCGAGGTCATCGGCCCTGTTAGTAAATACCTGACCGCGCAGAGAGATAACCGCAGCAACAACACGGACCCCAGAGGAGGTCCGCAGAGCACCCCACCCAGGACAGAGGTCCCCCCAAACACCCCGTTTATTGAGTAAATTTTCATGGTACGATGTTGACATAGTACAATGTTGACATACATACATACATTGGTAAATAAACAAACAAACAGAGAGAAGTGGTTGGCCTTGAACTTGCTGGGCCGATTGAGACGAGTTCTTAGTCCAGTTATGTGAACAAAACAAGCACTGAGGTCATTGACCATGCTACACTCTTAAAGGCTACAGAGCAGATTAAAGGTGATGTATCACAAGGTCAAACTTAAACATGTAACAGAACGTAAGATGTAATTGTGACACATGAGAAACGAAACGCAATCCGGGCTGGGAAAACAAACACAGATCTTGCAACACTGTCTTGAAGCACAGACAGAAACATAGATGTACACTGGCACACGACACAAAAGGTGAATTAAAGACGGAAAATGTATTGTGTCAAGTGAAGCTAAAGAGAAGTTATAAATAAACGAAATAAACTAAATCTAAATAATAAAAATAACAATAATAATATAAAAATAACAATAATATTAATAACAAAATATCAAATATGAATAACAAGTATACGACTTAAAAAGGAGAGTAAAAAGAGGAATAAGACGAAAATATGAACAGGTGAATAATAATAATAATAATAACAATAATAATAATAATAATAATCAGACGAGGAAAAGAGTAATAAGAAGTAGTTCAATATGAGTAGTAGCAATAATAATAAGACTGAATAATAATAATAATAACAATAATAATAATAATAATAATAATAATAATACCGGTATATTTGCTTTACGTCCCACTAACTACTCGTACTGTTTTTGGAGGCGCTGTAATTTAGTCCCACAGGAGTTCTTTTTACGTGCCAGTAAATCTACCGACACCTTCGAATACCACCGGATTGACCCAAGATCGAGCCTGCTAAGTTGGAACCAAGAAACCAGTGCTTTAACCGTCTGAGCAACTCAGACTGGCCACTTTTATTTTGATAAATTTATTAAGCACTGCAAAGGAAGCAGTATGTTCTACTTTATTTTACCATTACACACATGCTTTTCGATTGTAAGCACGAAATAATAATGTAATTTTTTACGTCCTAATAATTACTTTGACGGATTTTGGAGACGCCGAGGCGCCGGAATGTTGTACCGCAGGACTTTTTTAATGCAAGTAAATCTACAGACACGAAACTGGCGTATTTCAGCACCTTCAAATACCCCCGAATTGAGCCTCCATCGAACCTGCCAAGATGGGATCAGAATACCAGCGAACTATCGTCCGAGGTACTCAGCCCGGCATTAGAGCTTGGAATACGTTGGTCGTGTGGTTAGGGGCGCGAAATTGTGAACTTTCATTGGGGAGATACTGGGTTCGAACTCCACTGTCGACAGCCCTGAAGATGGTTCTCCGTGGTTTCCCATTTTCACATCAGGAAAATGCTGGAGCTGAACCTTTATTAAGGCCACGAACGCTTCCTTCTCACTTCTACACCTTTTCTGTCCCATCGTCACCATAAGACCTATCTGTGTCGGTGCGACGTAAAGCCAATTTTGAAAATCATCATATTTAGGACATTATACAACTGTCGAGATCCATAGTTATAAACGATGAGAAGTATTTTCTGGGCAGACATTATTGGCGAGTAGTCAATAATAATAATAATAATAATAATAATAATAATAATAATAATAATAATAATAATAATAATAATGGTATTTGCGTTACGTTTACGGTTTTCGGAGACGATGAGGTCTCGCAGGGGTTCTATTTACGTGTCACTAAATCTACCGGCACGAGTGTGACGTATTTGAGCACATTCAAATACCACCGGACTGGGCCAGGTTCGAACCTGCGAGGTTGGAGTAAAAAGGCCACCACCTCAACCGTCTGAGCCATACAGCCCGGCAGGAAGCACGAAATGTAGGTACGTACACCGGTAGCAGCCTTCAGCTGTTATCGTAGTTCAGTTGCTCGTAAACATAAAACCAGTTTGGCAAGTATATTACGTAACATCTCGTTACAGTAGTACATTTGCTCTGAAACATAAACAGAAACCGGTTTGGCACGGGTGGCGCGTGACTTGCCTGTTATCAACGGAAAGCTATTCATTCACAGAACAAAGCATACTACCTATTCTAAAAACATCGTACCCCTTTGCTTTCGAAAATAACTTCCGCTGATTACTAAAAGTTTGATATGTGGTGGTTCGTCACATCGTTCTCTATTGCTACAAGAAATATCTGCACGTATACACCTAACACCCTGTATACATGTCCGAAGAAACTCTCTCATAACCAAATATGTCAGAACCATCTTAGTATTAACCTGACAAACATAATCATGTCGCATTAGATCATACACGTCACACGAAAATTATCCTATAAGAAGACCTCAACACCCACACATTGAATTTGCATCATTCAAACCATTCCATGGCCTCCGCCGTATGTCATTGCTGGCCCTGAATGTAGCATATCAAGAGTTTCTTTATTCTCCCGCTGATATGTGATCTCTTGATTTACTGGTTTCCGCTTGAATACTAGATAATACGCTTCTGGACATCATTATCCGAAAACCACGGTGTTTCGAGCTTATAAATTTACGCATTCATCCCATTTCCATCAACATTTCTGTTCTAGTGAGTGAGTTATCGCGGCCTACAGACATAGCTGGACGTATGGTGACTGGACGTATAACAGCTGAACGTATACTTCTGTATAATTTACATTTATTTCCTCGTTCTCATAACCTTCAATGGTTCTTCTATCTCTGATACGGAGACCATTGGAAGGTTATAGTATAAGTACAGGGTGTTTCAAAAAACACGACATAATTTCAGGGTTGGATGCCCCACACACAGAGAAGGAAATACGTATACATGAACATGGGTCGGGAAATGCGCATTTCTTGGCTTGCACAATCACCTGATCTAAACCCGTTGGACTCCTTTATGTAGGTTTAAGCAAAATCTTCTGAGTATGCGACTGCTGTGTAGAATGAAGCAATATTTCACGGCAGAAATATAATGTCTTTCCAAACAATACGTACAACACAGGATATATTCAAGTGTGTTCGATCATAAGCATAGTATGGCAGAAGGTGAACACCTCTTATAAGGTAATGGCCGAAGTACATCAGTACATGCAAGACAGCTCACAACCCTTTAGGTTCTAACGCACGACAGAGTCTGATGTCTCGAAAAGTACGCGCTTCCGGACCCATGTTTATATATACTTTATTCCTTCTCTATATTTGAGGAATCCAACACTGAAATTATATATATATATATATCTTCATTATAAACTGTTATGCTTTACAGCGTTAAGTCTTTAAGCCTCTGTGAATCAACTAAGCGCCTCCGCAACCCTCTATTAGCAGCTACCTCTATGGCATCGTTTATTTCCACAACTCGTATCATTAAATCATTAAAAAATGAATCTAAACATACCCAACTTGGTCTCCCTCTATTCCTCTTAATCTCCATGTCTAAGCCCACTATCCTCCCCAGTCGTCTCACATGACCCCATTACCGAAGCCTGTTCATGCATACAGCTTCAACCATCGAGTTTATTCTTAACTTAGACTTTATATCCTCATTCGGAGTAGCTTCCTACGATTATTTCTACTGCTTGAGCCAGCAATCATTCTCGCTACTTTCATGTCTGTTATAAAATGTTCTGGCTCCACCCGGCATTCACTCCCGTACGAAAGGTTGATCTGAAAACAGACCGATGTGGAGATAGCATCGTCCTGGAGCTGACTCCTTTCAGGCAGGTACCACTGATCGCAACTGCGGGCCTTCCTGCAACTTCTGGTAACTTAGTTGAGGGCCCATAGGAATTAATTATGGAACATTAATACATATAAAACATTTGTTTCACGTCGCACTAACACAGGCCTTACGGTCAGGATGGGATAGGAAAGGAATGGGAGTGGGGAGAAAGCGATCTTGGCATTATTGGAGACACAGCACCGGCGTTTGCCTGGTGTGAAAATGGAAAACCATGGAAAACACCTGTAAATATTCAGTAGAGTTTATGTAAATATACATATGTGGGGATAGAGGCATTTCCGTATATGTGGAGTTTGCCCTTTCTCCATCTACCACCCCTGCCTGGATTGTACATGTACAATTTAAGGAAAATGAATAATAATAATAATAATAATAATAATAATAATAATAATAATAATAATAATAATAATAATAATAACCATCTTCAGGAATGCCGAGAATGGGGTTCGAACCCACTATCTTCTGAATACAAGCTGTTAGCTACGCGATCCATAACGCGCAACCTCTTGCTCGGTACATTAATATTTTCAGGACTACGGAATTCATTTATGCCACTACATTTTCCCACAAAATTTACATACAGTTGAGATTGAGGATTTTAGGATCGATCTAATAAAACTAATAGCCACCTAATAATAACGACAAGATAATGAGTTTAGCATCCCTTCTATGGCTATAGTTGTATGCGGTGATGACATTGGTTTGTTTGTCGTAGTAGAGTTTGAAATAGCTCGAACTTTCAAACTGGTGAAATCTTACTGGTAATTACAAGGTTCTTTATGTGTAAGAAACATTCGAAAGTAACATTACCCGCGTTCCTTGCTATATGAACAAATAGCAATGAGCAAAGAGAAATAAAATTCATATTATCATATTAGGTTTTTTTATAATTTCGTGTGGCTATTTCTAGCCGAATGCAGCCCTTGTAAGGCAGACCCTCCGGTGGGCGGCATCTGCCATATGTAGGTAACTGCGTGTTATTGTGGTGGGGGATAGTGTTATGTGTGGTGTGTGAGTTGCAGGAATGTTGGAGACAGCACGAACACCCAGCCCCCGGGCCATTGGAATTAACCAATGAAGGTTAAAATCCCCGACCCGGCCGGGAATCGAACCCGGGACCCTCTGAACCAAAGGCCAATACGCTGACCATTCAGCCAACGAGTCGGACATCATATTAGGTTATAAATATGTGAACCTGGTCCTTCACGTTCTTTTAATCAACGGACCAAAATGCATTCAAGATTATATGTCCAGGTTCCCAATGAACTGCTTGTTAATCACTAATATCATTTTCAGTGTGTAGTAGATCTTGTTCGTTTGGCGGCTTTGATGTCCTGCCAGTATCTATTGAACCCATTATTCACCGGTTTCTTTCACTCTTCTGGTAAAGACCTTCTCCATTTTTTGGTTTCTGACTCCACCACATGGTCATGATGACTTTTCATAATCCTCCCGATTTCGTCTTCCGCAATGTCCGAACTCTTGAAACCATCTTAACATGGATGCCTTCGGATTCAAAGAAGTCCAAATTTTCTCCTCATCAATTGTCTTTCTCATTATTCATACGGAAGATATACCCGCAGCAAGCAGTCTTTTCCTTTTGATTGCTGTTGTTATTAGTTCTATCATACTATATACTGGGTACTTCTTTGCTGGACGTTAGTTGAATCTGTCCGTCAACTCATCCGTTTCTTTTCTTTGCTAATGGCTTTACGTCGCACCGACACAGATAGGTCTTATGGCGACGATGGGATAGGAAAGCCCTAGGAGTGGGAAGGAAGCGGCCGTGGCCTTAATTAAGGTACAGCTCCAGCATTTGCCTGGTGTGAAAATGGGAAACCACGGAAAACCATCTTCAGGGCTGCCGACAGTGGGATTCAAACCCACTATCTCCTGGATGCAAGCTCACAGCCGCGCGCCTCTAACCGCATGGCCAACTCGGCCGGTCAACTCATCCGTTGCCCAAGATATTTCGTAGTATCCCGCGTTCTCTTTTTAAGTAACTTTTTCGCACCTTATACCACATACCAAGTTTAAAATTATTAATCCTGACATTTTTGATCAGGACAGCAAAAAATCCCAATTACATTTTACTGTATACTGTGAAGGCTTCTTCACTTACTGTCAACCAACGTGATCATTTCAGTTGATCAATGACCTATTGTGGATCATTACTCCTATAATATGTTAGTCTGCTAATCAACATTCGGGAGATAATGGGTTCGAACCATACCGTCGGCAGCCGGGAAAATGGTATTCCGTCGTTTACCATTTTCACACCATGCATACGCTGGGGAGTCATAAAGTCACGATCATCTTCTTCGAAGTCCTAGCCGTGTATTCATAGTCGCCATAACGCCTGACCGAGTTGGTGGGACGTAAGACCAATTAGACCAATAGGAAAAAATAAACCTAGTATTTCTGAAGTAGTTACTGAATGGAGATGTGATTCGGCTCCTTGGCTGAATGGTCAGCGCAGTGGCCTTCGTTTCAGAGGGTTCGAGTTCTATTCCAGGCCGGGTCGGGGATTTTAAACATATATTGTCAATTTCTCTAGCTCGGAACTGTACGTTTGTATTCGTCTCAATACACAATCTACATACAACAAACTACACTACTAATCACTACGGAAACAAGCAATAGTGAATGCATCCCTCCATGCAGAGTTGGCGTTAGGAAGGCCATCTGCCCGTTAAACTTCGCCAAATCCACACAAAGTGCTGATCCCAGAATTCGAAAAATGACCAGGAAAAATAATAAGAATAATATGTAGAATTTTTTAGCTTATGTTCTTTTCTCTCTTTCTCTTCAATGTCTTCATCTACCTGCTCTTATCTATAATGATGTTTAATAATGTTTGGTTTTATGTCCCTCTAACAAAGGTACTTGTACGGTTTTCGAAAACAGTGTGGTGCCGGAATTTTTTCACGCAGGAGTTGGTTTTAGTATAAGCCTACAGACAAAATATTTCCGCCCTTAAGAACCTTCAGAAACCAAAGAAGTGAGCCGATATCGAACCAAAAACTTTGGGTTCAGAAAGCCAACATTCTGTTTTCTGATTCACTCAGCCCATTGTCATTTTGTTTATCTTTTATGCGTATATATGGTGTCGTGATAACTCAGTGGTTTACCTGCCGGCTTCCCACTCGGAAGGCTGAGGTTCGAATCCCCGTCGATTCTGGGCTGACATTTTCACCCCAAAATAACGTGGAGTCAGGAAGGTCATCCAGCCCGGCTAAAACAAAAATGACCGAGCAAGTAGCCGCGCGGTTTGGGTCACGTAGCTATCAGCTTGCATTTGAGAGGTAGTGGGTTCGAACCCCACTGTCGGAAACTTTGAAGATAGTTTTCCGTGGTTTCCCATTTTCACACCAGGAAAATGCTGGGGCTACATCTTAATTAAGGTCACGGCTGCTTTGTTCCCCTCCTATCTCTTTCCTGTCCCACTGTTGCTATAAGATTCATCTGTGTCGGTGGGACGTAAAGCAAATTATTAATTTAAAAATGAGCATGATTGTCTCCAGAAACCGCAGAAATTACTAGGATAAGCTGAAGAAAGTAAGTACTGTGTTTAGCCATAGTATAATCTTGTGCATGTACGTAGTGTGAAACGTTCGTTCTGTATTCTTGTCTAGTGTTTCCTGTGAGGTCTGTAATTATCAGTTCACTTACTTAAAAGCTCTAGTCATGTAACACAGTCATATCGTTTCATCCTCGCTTTATTGAGTTAATTAGCATTAGAGCTATTACCTTCTCAGTTAACAGTTCTACGACCAGGGGAAAGACTTTGCACGTTAAAAATTAAGGAGGGGTACAGTCATAGCCTATAATCTCGGCAAAGGCACAGTCCGAATTCAGGAGCTTCAAGAAATTTTTCTACAATTGGAAATATCTAAATCTGGGATTATTTTGAAATTTATCATATTTCCCCGCCGAGAATGAAATGAATTGCGTTACTAAATATTTCATACTAAAATTTAATTTTGTATATTTCTCTAAGTTTAAGAATGAAATGACGTCTGTCTGTCTGTCTGTCCGTCCGTATGCCTTCCGAACCTACATCACGTCTAAACTTCTATGTGGAATCTCATGGCATTTTGAACGAACTTTCTCAGATGAAACTGTCAAATGACTGGGTTTCATTTCAAAATATTGAACTGAAATTATATGTAAAACTCATGTAGCAGTGTTACGTGCAAACCCTGTCGTAGCTCCCTTTAGTATGTCCTGGAAGGGATTGGTGATACACTTCTTAAAATTCAAAATAGTACATATCAGCACACACTGCAACATTTGAATTCAAGAGCGGTTTTCGGAAGCTTAGTTCCATCATTAGTGAATAATCAAAATTAAAATATTAAAATTCACATAATTGTGTCGTCCTGTTTTTAAAATATAGAATACAGTTGTGCTGTAATGAAAATAGTAAATCAAATAAGAACGCTAACATAACAGAACTTTTAAGTCTAACGAATATGATTAAAAATATACTGTACTAGTAATCCCATCTATCGGAGTGGCCTGGCAGCATAAGAGACAAAGAACATCACAACAAACAATGGTCAATGTAATGTTATTGTTGATCAATGTTATGCGCTTTCGATATTTTAGGCCATCACATTTAGTTTTCTTCTGACTCTGAAATACCACTCTTATCATATTCGGTACGGTAAAACTGAATAAGACATAAATGATCGGAAATTGTATTCTCTATAAATTCTGTTATGCAGTATTTTTCGATAGGACCAATAACATAGGTATTTAAAAAATAAATTTTATGCGCCTTCCCCTAATCTGCAATTGCATTGTTTATAGCTTAGACTGTAGTTTCGTATTCCCCGACTCTACATACCGATTTTCATTAAATTCTGTTAACCCATTTTCTCGTGGTTCGGCGTTGATATGGACTTAGCAACAAAAATACAAATTCATGAATATCTGCGTTACCATAGCTGGTACGGTAAAAATAATTAAGGCATAAATGATAGGAAATTCAGTTCTAGATAACTTTAGTTATGTAGTATTTATCGATAGGACCACTAATAATACAGATATTTGAGAATTAAATTTTAGGCTTACCCCTAAACTACCATTTTACTCAGCGTTAATAAAATTATTTATAGCCTAGATTGTAGTGGCTCATCCCTCGACTTTATATACAGATTTTCATTAAATTCTCTTCAGCCGTTTTCTCGTGATGTGTGTACATACAGACACAGACTGATCGACAGACAGACAGAAATTACGGAAAAGTAAAAATGTGCATTTCCTTATTGCTGTGGACATGACCGATACAGAAATACCATTCTTTTCAAACTCTGAACAATGTACAGACAAAAATCTTATTTTATATATATAGATAATGGCAGAACTGACCGAGAATACCGACTCAGCTTTTATATTTTTTATAATGATTAAGACTCAGGGATTAGTGAGTCAGACCGTGAATCTCCCAGCCGGCCTAGATGGCATGGCTGACCTCTCCTTGCATTATGATTTCGTCTGCTTTCCTTGTGGGCAATCTGTAACAGGAAACGAGGTCCTTCCCTTTCTAGCCGCACTGCGAAGGTTCCAGTACTTCATCACCGGGATATAAAAACGAGGCTAGCCACGAAGAGTGAGTCAGTGATACGCTGCGGTTACGGGACATCTCGGTTCTGCCAGCGCTTTATGCATGCTAATTGCTAGTAGACGCTTTCACGCTTGTTCTCGATGGTTGACTGGATGCCAGTCCAAGCGAGTTTTTTTACAAGTGATATTCTATCTGTAGGCGAAGATTTACTTTTATATGAAAATAGCTTTCTGAATCTAGATATTCACATAGACAAAGGTATTCAGTGCACCCAGTTTATTAAAATCGACGTGAACTCGGTGAATTCCATCATTTGCATAGGATGCTTAAGACAACGAGCAAAAATGTCTCGAATATTATCGAATGAGGCCAGTTACATTTTACTATATTTTAAATAATATTATGGACCACATTTAATTTCAGGAGAAGAGAAACTTGTAGTAACACTGCGGTAAGCGAATTGATGAAATATAAACATTTTGGTATATAACATTTTCTATGTTTTCTTTCATATTATACACAATTCTCTTAAAATGTTAAAATCCGAGTGGAATGGAACGAAATAAAATTGTCTTCGTTTATTAAATTTTCGCAATCCATGGTTACCACTGCTGACAAGCTTCAACTGGCGCGAGGAAATCGACAGCGGACAGTTTCGCTCTTTTCACTGTGGTGAAAGTGAGAGTGGTGGGCTTCCTCTGGAAACGAGCCAGGGAACATTCGTCGGTGCTGTGGTGGCCAATAGCCCCGTGTTCAAGCCTGGCTGCGAGCAGCTATTGTGTGTGAAGTGACTGAGCAAAAAGGGATTGTCGATCAGGTAATACCGGAGAACGGGACTGCCTGCTGTGAGGAGGACAGACACTTTGGAAATAGCAATTAGCGGAGTGTGCTCATTCATGGTTGAATATAATTTTGTGTGTAAATATGTGGGTGTGATCAATTAGACCCTCCAAGAATAAAATGAAATCGATGAAACAGACAGTATTTTATTCGTAATGATAGTTTTAAATGAAATGGTGTCTCTTAATTTCTTTCTCAACTGCACCTCAATTACTTGATAAACTGAGCTGAAATTCGGTATGGAGATACAATATATAGTGTATCAAATGTCCGACTCATTGGTTGAATGGTCAGCGTTGAGGCCTTCTGTTCAGAGGCTCCCGGGCTCGATTCCCTGCAGGATCGGCGATTTTAATCGCATCTGATTTATTCCTCTGTCCCGGGGACTGGGCGTTTGCGTTTGTCCCAACACTTTCCTCTCCATATTCAGACAACAAACTACACTACCAACCACCACAGACACAATCATTCGTAATTAGATCCTTCCATATAGGGTTGGCGTCAAGAAGAACATCCGGCCGTAAAACATGGCCAAATATACATGTGAGACACAGTTCGCACCCGCGACCCCACAATGTGGGACAAGGGGAGGAGTAAGAAGAAGAAGGAGAAATAGTGTATCAAATATTCAATCCAAACGTAGGACTATTTTGACTATTCAATAATACTGCCCGTTTCAACATGTAGGTATTCGCTGAAATTGCGCATGTTTTAGCCGCAGAAAAAATGGGAAAATAGTTAGTCTTAACACAACGTAAAGCTCAGCACATATACTAATGGTTCTCCGAGAAATTCCGCTTTTAGGAGTTAAACACGCGTTCCAGAACACTCGCCGACCGAGCGCTGTTCGGTCGGTTCTTGGTAGGTTCTGGTTATTCTGAAACTGGACATTAAAGTGGAGGTTGCTACTTAAAATGAAAAGCTTGCACTTCAATATGAGTGCAAACTGAAGTCAGTGATATCGCCAAATAACGGGCTGTCGAGGATGGGTATGTTCTGCTAATATGTTCTAAATTCAACATATTTCATATGATTTAGCTTTACAAATAATATGAATAGCATGAATATTTCGAGCCTATAACAGCATATGAGTCATACGTTTACTTTATGTAATAATAATAAAAATAATCATTATAATAAGTATAATGAATTTGTATTACAATGTGATTTATTACGGAGTATAAGTACATAGGGGCACAAATTCCATTATCTTCTGGACAAGAACTATATCATGGTCACAATAGTCCAAATGTCTTCTCTTCGTCGCTCATTGAAATTATTCCTTTCTTGGCCGGGGATTGGGAGATAATCTTCACTTTAACTTTTCATAAAATTCTACGTATACAATACAAATTTTAAATTTACAAATATGTAACACATACGTAATAATAATAATAATAATAATAATAATAATAATAATAATAATAATAATAATAATAATAATAATAATAATAATAATAATAATAATAATAATAATAATAATAAAGTTTGACCACAATTACGTATTCCAGCAGTATCATTTGATGCCATTTAGGCTTACTGCGTGTCAATTCTGACGTCTCTTTCTACGCTACCAAATGTCAGAAAAACAGAAACCTTCTTTAGGGACGTATTGCTGGGTTTTAATTAATTTTTTCGGAGAAGAATCTAAATTGTTTCCGGAGATCGTTTATATACAAATATCGTGCAATATGGAGTGCCGATTAGACTTTATCCGCCCTTACAACAATCGAAGTACCTCTGTCCAGTTTGAAAATGTGATCCTCAGATCTAGCGACCACCGATCCACAGTGGAAGTTTTCGTGGTTATAAAATGCTACCAATGTTCATTGAACTGCCAATTGTTTCTATCATTACCTGATTTCAGTTTAAAATTTCTTTTCCACAGCCGGGCTGAGTGGCTCAGACGGTTGAGGCGCTGGCTTTCTGACCCCAATATGGCAGTTCCGATCCTGACTCAATCCGGTGGTTCTTGAAGGTACTCAGATAAGTTAGCCTCGTATCGATAGATTTACTGGCACGTGAAATAACTCCTCAGAGACTAAATTCCGGCACCTCGTCATCTCCGAAAACCGAAAAAATAATTAGTGGAACGTAAAGCAAATAACATTATTATTATCTGTGTGTGGTACAACATTTCTCACATGTAGCGTGTATTAAGAACATTATCAATTACAACGTACGTTCTAGAATTGCCGTGCGATTAGGAGCACGCAGCTGTGAGCTTGCATCCGGGAGATAGTGGGTTCGAATCTCACTGTCGGCAGGCCTGAAGATGGTTTTCCGTGGTTTCCCATTTTCACACCAGGCAAATGCTGGGGCTGTACCTTAATTAAGGCCACGGCCGCTTCCTTCCCATTCCTAGGCCTTTCCTATCCCATCGTCGCCATAAGACCTATCCGTATCGGTGCGACATAAAGCAAACTAGCATCTCATCTCGTTCTAGAATTAGCATACTGTCCTTCTCTTCTCTTCTCTTCTCTTCTCTTCTCTTCTCTTCTCTTCTCTTCTCTTCTCTCCCCATTGTGGCCTGGTAGGAACCATGTGCCATTTTTAATTTCTCAGCCTTTGACATTTCCTCTTCCTTTCATTCCAATACTCCTACGCTTTCTCTCCTCAGACCTCTTTCTACCAGTTTTCATATTATAACATATTGTTATTATTATTATTATTATTATTATTATTATTGTTGTTGTTATTTAATAGGCCTTCTACGAGAAAAAGACTTGCAACTGGCCTCTTTGGAGGCCATACGCCATAATAATAATAATAATAATAATAATAATAATAATAATAATTATTATTATTATTATTATTATTATTATTATTATTATTATTATTATTAATTTGCTTTACGTCGCACCGACATAAACAAGTATTATAGTGACGACGGGATAGGAAAGGGATAAGAGTGGGAAGGAAGCGACCTTGGCATTAATTAAGGTACAGCCCCAGCATTTTCCTGGTGTGAAAATGAGAAACTACGCTAAAATCATCCTCAGGGCTGCCAACAGTGGGGTTCGAACCAACTATCTCCAGAAATGAAAGCTCACAGATCCGCGACCCTGACCACACGGCTAACTCGCTCATTTTTTAATTATTATTATTGTTCCCAAGCGAGTAGACTAAGCGACACTGGTCATGCGGCCGTAAATTTATATTCACGAGATAGTAGGTTCAAATCCCAACTCTGAAGATAGCCTTCCGTCGTTTTCAATTTTCACACCAGACTTACCTCTGGTGCGTACCTCAATTAAGGCTGTTATTCCAACACTAACGCCTTCGAAAACCTGTATATCTTAACGACGTTAAACCACTAGATGGTTTCCCATTTTCACACTGTAACCGATTTAAGGACATGACTGCTTCCTTCCCACGCTTAGCTCTTTCCTGTCCTATCGTCGCCATAAGACCTATCTGTGTGGATGCGATGTAGAGCAACTTGTAAGACAAAAAACGTGACATACTGTAGATGCCTGAAACTGAAGCACTGTTAAATATGAAACAGCTGCATTGGGATTCGAAGGCAACCGTGAGCGCAGGCAGGTACGTCAATCCAATTATACAACCCATTCTGTTAAAATCATATCAACAGTATTCGGTAATGATAATTTATAAAAATGTGCCCAATTAGAGTGCCTTTGCGCTTAGACAGTAATTACTTCAAGGAAGGAAACACGAAATACAAATGTTAGAGAAACCCTACAGTAAGTTTCGTTCAGCTTTGGTAAAGGCTTTCTTACCTCAGGTGCACTAGCTGCCCAGTTAAGGGATCTGTGATTGGAGCCTGGTGTTGAACTCGATATTGTAGGGTTAATCCTGTGACGCAAGAGTTATGACGTGGCAGCAGGGGGGTTAATTGTTGTGATTAATAATTCTCCCCTGCCGAGAGAGGTTGCTTCCTTGCTTGCTAACATGCAGCTTGCTTCTCCGTAAACGAGAGTGTTCAAGTAGAACAGTAGCTGCTATCTTTACAGTGTACCAAGTGAGCGATTTGTTATTTTCGTGTCTTGGCCACCTCCACTAATCTCTCGTGGGGGAGGCCCGTTTGCTGGAAGGATAATTGGGTGGCCTTGGCCATGGCCCACACCGCTGGCAAACGACTTGGCGAGGACAAGCTCGTCGCACGGCATTCTCTAATATTAACGCTTTTAGCAAATCCAGGTTAAGACAGCTGAGAATATTTAGAGTACGTTTCTCTAAACAGGGAATTAAATGACCATTAACATAATTTACAGTCGTATGATGTGAATAATGAAATGAAATGTCGTATGGCTTTTAGTGCCGGGATATCCCAGGAGGCACCTGCGCGTCGTGAAGAGGGTGAAATGATGATGAAGATAACACATGCACCCAGCCCCCGTGCCATTGGAATTAACCAATTAAGGTTAAAATCCTCGACCTGCCCGGGAATCGAATCCGGGACCCTCTGAACCGAAGGCCGGTACGTTGACCGTTCAGCCAACGAGTCGGACATGTGAATAATGTAAAGTGTCAAATGATCATTGTGAGTAACTTACCATGAAGGAATGTACGGTGTAGATCAGGGATGGCAAACCTTTACCTACTAGCGTGTCAATTAAGATCTTGTTTGTCACTTTTTATTGTCTAGTGTGCCATCGATTACTTTCCTTTAAAATCATCATGAAACCCCTTATTTGACTTAATTTAGGTTTTATATTGCATATTATTAATCTATAAGAATTGAAGGAGTCATATAAACAAATTCATTTTGTTGCTTGCAGAGAAACGATGACAGTTTTACAATTCGAGTGAATGTTTCATGATTTTATTTTGCAAACATATAAGAAAATTACATTTTAATAAACGATAAATTTTGAGAATAAGGTATATCTTTACTGTAAGTTAATAAATATGGCCATATAACTACTTGAGACATACTTCTTTATTAAAACGTAATGATAAAACATGCTATGTTGTTAGATTTTCGACCTAAATCATTACATGTTAAAAATATAAAAGACCGGGCGAGTTGGCCGTGCGCGTAGAGGCGCGCGGCTGTGAGCTTGTATCCGGGAAATAGTAGGTTCGAATCCCACTATCGGCAGCCCTGAAAATGGTTTTCCGTGGTTTCCCATTTTCACACCAGGCAAATGTACCTTAATTAAGGCCACGGCCGCTTCCTTCCAACTCCTAAGCCTTTCCTATCCCATCGTCGCCATAAGACCTATCTGTGTCGGTGCGACGTAAAGCCCCTAGCAAAAAAAAAAAAAATATAAAAGTATGAGTATGTTAGTATATTGTCTGACGTGCCAGAGAAGTCAAGTCGTGTTCGCATGTCACCGATCCAATCCGAACTCGTTTGCTTGGAATCTGTAAGGTGGGACCTCCAACCTATGTGGCCCTATGTCCCTTACCTAGGGGTGGTATTTTGCATGTTGCAACTTATTGTATTCGGTATTTTATTGCAACATTCCAGCATTTCGTGGGATATTGAAATATGGTGGTAGCGATTTTTGAAATGTGGTGTTTGACGATAGGTTGACCAAATCTGGTGAACTATGGCATGTCACCTAGTGCTCGGTCGTGTCTAGTGGCACGCGTGTTATAGGTTTGCCATCTCTGGTGTAGATCATAATTAACACTTTACACGTACATGACCACGCTGACACCGAATTAAAAATGGTGAAACTAGTTATGACGGATTTAAATCAACAACCTCCTCTTCACATTACTTTATACGAAGGTTTGTCAATAAAGACTGAGAATAATGTTCAAAATTCTTGAACAGGCGATTGCACTGTCATCTATCTGCTGATTTGTATACTACTAACTATCCTCGACTGCCACCAGTCGCTGCACGTGTCAGAACTCAACCATTTTCCATCAGTAGCGCCTTGAATATGGTTGTAGATCGACGGCGGCTCTAAGTTTACAATGGCAGAAAGTCGAGAACAAAGATGCGCAATCAAGTTTTGAGTTCTATTTGAAGAAAACTGCGTCAAAAACGCTTCGAGATCTTCGTAGAGCTTAAAGTGAGTCTACAGTGTCTCGTACTGCATTATTTCCGTTGGCACAAAGCTTCCAAAGATGGAAGAGAGAGAATTGTGAGCTGCTAGGAGGTGACGGGATTCTTACCGAGATCTCTACCTACACTGCGGCTGTACTCGTGACCGAGGACTCTTGTGTGACCGATAGAGAACTCTAAAACATGCTGGACATACCGGTGGGAAGTCCTACACCATTTTAAGGGACCATTTGTACATGTCACGAGTGTGTGCTCGGTGCATTCCCTCTCGTGGCAACAACTGTTACGACCTTCTTGATCAAGAAAGGCATCTTTATGGATCCCCTACCATCGCCCACCCCGTATAGCCCTGATTCTCACCTCGTGAGACTTCTTTTTGTTTCTAAATGCCGAAAAGGACCTCAAAGAACAATTCTACTCCGAACTGACGCATTGAAGGTTTTAGAGGAGCGCCTTCAGAAATATGTATTCGAGGACGTCTTCCGTAAGTGGATGATAAGATAGAACATGTGTATTTCACTTAATGGTGACTATACTGAAGGAAAAATGTAATTTTTTTTTGCTGGGGGCTTTACGTCGCATCGACACAGATAGGGTCTTATGGCGACGATGGGATAGGAAAGGCCTAGGAGTTGGAAGGAAGCGGCCGTGGCCTTAATTAAGGTACAGCCCCAGCATTTGCCTGGTGTGAAAATGGGAAACCACGGAAAACCATCTTCAGGCCTGCCGATAGTGGGATTCGAACCTACAATCTCCCGGATGCAAGCTCACAGCCGCGCGCCTCTACACGCACGGCCAACTCGCCCGGTAAAAATGTAATTTGATTGATATTTTGGTAATAAAGTACTCACAGCATTCGTCTCAGTCCATCTTTTTTACGGGAAACCCTACAGAAATTTATACTTTCGATAATTTTAGTTCAGCTTACACGAAATTCTATGAGTTTTTTTATACGGCCCCAACTAAGGAAACTACGGTATAAAATGTTGCTAATATAGATAGCATAATACAGTATTGCTTAAAATAATTTGGCCCAGAAGTTAAAATAATATATTTTAGTCTTATTCCTGGTTTCAGTGGAATATTTGTATTTTAACATTATTAACACTTTATATTGCATCAAAAATCGATATTCCTTCATGTTTATAGCAAAGTACTTCTGAAATTTAAGTGCTTTTTTAAACTAGTTACTATAAATTGTGAATATTTTAGGAGTACACATTTGTGCAAAATTTGAAGTAAATCAAATTTAAATGATTGGACAGAGATTACTTTAAATGACAGAAATAGTTACTTTATAGTAGTTAGCACTAACAAAAGGCCCTACGTAAACATCAGTTCCTAATTCAGAGTTAAGAATATTTTACCTTTCTTTTCCTTAGGCTTATACATTGTCAAGTGCTTTTGACTACAAAGCATTTTACTCAGTTTATTCGCTTACTGTTCTTCTTCTATTACCACTTTTCTGACACGTTGTTGGGTCGCGGGTGAGAACTGTGTAGCACACGGGGATTTGGCCCTGTTTTACGGTCGGATGCCCTTCCTTACACCAATTCAATGTGAAGGGATGTGTGTTTCTGTGGTGGTCGGTAGTGTGGTGTGGTGTGTAGTCTGAATATGAAGAGGAGAGTGTTGTATATAACACAAACAGCCAGTTCCTAAGCCAAACGAATTAACCAGACGTGATTAAAACCCCCATCCCGACCGGGAATTGAACCTGGGCCCCTCTGAACCGAAGGCCTCAACACTGACCAGTCAGCCAATGAATCGGTCACATTATTGTGAATATATAATTACAAAAATAAGATCGAGCAGCTATGGCTTGAAACAGAGGTCTGCATTCGGGATTATTTCATTAGTGGTAGTTTCATGAGGCTAGAGTCAGTTTCTCCCTATCGATGCACTAAATGCTACAGCTGTCGACTCCAAATTCCACACGAAAGTCTCTCGAAAATAATTCATTCAAAAAAATTAATCGTTCTCAATTCGCTTTTAATTTACTCTAATACATATTTATGATCATTTGATTTTCCCTAAGGGGAAATGTGACAGCATTTTTTCACCTCCGTAACCATGTTTGCACCATCCGATTGAATCATCCGTAGCAGAATGTTTATTTTTGCATTGCCCCCTTGCCCAGTTAATCTACAAGAAAATGTCAAGGTGACACCTAACATATAGTTCACAACCTGCCATTTTTCAGTCCTATACACAAATTATTCCAAACACGAATAGACAACATAGCTACGGAAGTCCTGCGATAAAATTCTCGACCTTTCACTCATTTGTTGAGAGAATTTTCTTTTACATCTGTCTCTGGAGTTGAAGTTCCTGAGCCTCTCTTTTTGCACCGGTCGGCTGCGTCCGTGTCCGTACTGCAAGGTTAAAGGAACTGGAGTCTATCACTGTACAGCGTCTCAAAACTCTATTGCGCAGTCGGAGCAGTATGTCCATTACCTTTCTACCAGTAATCGGAGCGAGTTGCCCGCTGTGGGCACGACTCGTCTAGGGGTTTTCAAAGTGGCTTCTCTCCTTCATTTGGCATGAATTCATTTGTTGGCTCTTCCAGGTATTGAATGTCATAGTGAAGAACTATGTGAATTATGTTCTCACTTTTGGTCATCCTCAGGATAATTGTGGGCCGTATGCACAGGTAATCTTCAAGAACATGTCAAGGTGATACCCAACATACAGTTCACAACCACTCATCTCTCAGTCCTAGACGCAAATTATTCCGAACACGAATAGACAACTCAGCTACGGAAGTCCTCTGTCAAATCATACATACTCAGTATACAATGTTAATCCAGATTTCTCAATGCATCAGAAGCAACAACAACAAAAATTCTTGAAACATACCAGAGATTTGAGATACCTTTGGTCATCAGCCTCGAATAATAGATGTGTGTTACATCACTCCTGTAATCTGACCTTTGAAGCACGTGATTCCTATTTCACGGATATTGAACAAAACAATTGCTATGGAACTCAACATAAGGCATGTACTGTCCACTCATGAGGTAGAACATACCGGGAAACAACGTGCTCTGGAAGGCTGCTTGGAGAGCTGGATTTAGAATTCATCGAAATCTTGATTGTGCAGCATCCAACCAGCTTGAGGGTTCTGGGTTCCATTACTGGCCAGATCGTGGAATTTCAGTGACGGACAGTTAACTTTTCGTACTTTCTGAAATGCCACAAGCGTCGCCACGCTTGTCAGAGGGTGTGCATTTGAAGGGGCTCAATAGGCTAGCAACAGCCGTGTCCTAGGTCTTTCTTGTTCTATTGGCAGGGATCTAAGTTAAAAGGTTTGTCACTAAAGGCAGCATATCTGTAGAGTGATCACATCGCCCGCTGTGAGCCAATTGAATGTTTTGCCTTCACGATCGTTTTGTACTTGAAATGAACTTCAGTTTATTATGTCGTGTCAGGTGCATATAGTACATGCCGAAAGGATCATAAGAGCAGAAGAAAGTAGCCAAACGGACGCCGGAGAACAGAATCCGATATTATTATTGCACAGTACAACTTTTGTTCATCAATACGTTTGAAAATAATGATTGATGACATTTTTACTTTAGATTTTGCTTGTAAGCAAGTAGCCTTACTAGAGTGCTTCCGACTAATTTTGTTGAAAACAATCAGTGAGAAACATTCCAACGAGGTCATTTCTTTTAACCATCAAATTCTTTAATTAAATCGTTATTATTCAGTATTAATGCTTATCATCACTAAGTGATAGATGTCAGCATTGAAAAACTGAAATTATTGTTTACATTAACAGTCAAAGGTCAGAAAACATGTTCATTTTAGAGTCATGTTGCTGTTCTGTTGTCAAGCATGTGACAACAAATTCTTGTTTATTGTATGGGATGCTTATTTTCATCATTATCACATTATATTTACGAACGAATGGAATTACATTTATGAATGAACAGAATTACATTTAGTTGCCTTTTGTATGTGTGCTTTTTAATCTTGAATGGTTTTATACCGTATGCTAAGGAATCTATTTAATTTTTCTAGGTAAGAAGTTGACATCCAGGAAGGAGATATCTGTTTCAAAACTGATATAGAACTGAGGAGAACTTACTGCTGCAATTGGTAAGTTTGTCTTTCTTAAGGCACAAATCATCTCTCTTAATTTGTTAGGCTAGCGTGAGTCTTTTATTCGTAGTACAGTAGGTTACATGTTGGAAACCTACCCTTAACATAATGTGTCCAAACGGAATGTGATTTTATTAAATAATTAAATGTTCATAGTAAATGTTAAACGAATATTCATGAGCTTATAATATTGAAGATTTATAATTTTCTTACATTATTGGCATATATCATCTTCATTACAAGACATAGTTTGTTAGAGAATGATATCAGCCATAAAGAATCTACAACGAAGTGGTTTTTAGGAGAATTTTCCAAACGATGAATGATGTAATGTATTTTTTTTTTCTGTTGACATCGGGCACGTGACAAGGTCAGCTAGCAGGTACGTGCGCATGCGCACAAAATGTACGGGGAGCTCTTTTACAGGAAGAACACCGAGCGCGCCCGAGTAAAGCATATCTGATCACCGTCCTCTAGAGAATGCTCAACGACAGATGACCTCTCTCTGAAGACTAGGACCATCAAACCATGTAATCTGCACTGTAAATATACGCTGTTGGAATGGTCCTGATCCTTTACTGGAGGGTCAGTACAGTGGCTTTAAGAGGCTCCCGGGTTCGATTCCCGACTGGGTCAGGTATTTCAAGTGCGTACGGTTAAATCCTATTGCGCAGAGACTGTGGTTTGGTGTTCATATCAATACAAATTACTTCATCTACATGCAGCACAGCACATTCTCCACAGAAGTAGGCCTACACGCTATTCAACAGTCTGCGTCTTTTTAAGCAGGATTGGCGTCAAGGAGGGCATTCAGTCATAAAACTGAGCGAAGTCCACACCAAAAGCCGACCCTAAGATATTGGGTAAAAGGTTAATAATAATAATAATAATAATAATAATAATAATAATAATAATAATAATAATAATACCGGGCGAGTTGGCCGTGCGTGTAGAGGCGCGCGGCTGTGAGCTTGCATCCGGGAGATAGTAGGTTCGAATCCCACTATCGGCAGCCCTGAAAATGGTTTTCCGTGGTTTCCCATTTTCACACCAGGCAAATGCTGGGGCTGTACCTTAATTAAGGCCACGGCCGCTTCCTTCCAACTTCTAGGCCTTTCCTATCCCATCGTCACCATAAGACCTATCTGTGTCGGTGCGACGTAAAGCCCCTAACAAAATAATAATAATAATAATAATAATAATAATAATAATAATAATAATAATAATAATAATAATAATAATAATAATAATAATACATTACTGGAATTGAATATTTCTTGCTCCTATATGTCAGGGACAATTCTTCAGTTACGTTTCGCGAAATCAGAAATAATTAAGGGTTCGTACTAAATGTAAAATTAATATTCATGAGCTTCTACTGTATACACTGCACTATAATCATTTTCTTACATTACTGACATATCCTCCACATAATTAAAATACATAGTTTGTTATAGAATGATATCAACCACAATAAATCTAGAACAGTTAATGGTTTGTATAAAGAGTGTGCTTATCGGAGCGTGCAACTGAAGTGCCAAGCAGTCGTTATCTGCGGTAGTTGAGACATAAACTGTACCAAGTATCACTAAGAGACGAAGTAGGATTAAATGACGGAGGCTTTAAGTCTCTGAAGTACTTTTCCGTAATATTCTAAACTGCTGGGTAAGTACTGGGTGTAAGGTTTAATATCTACTTACACACGTATAACCTCGCTCTAAATATCAGTGGTAGAGTGTCGACTTCGGGACCCCAAGATCGTGGGTTCAAACCCGGCAGAAGTAGTTGGATTCTTGAAGGATGGCGAAAAGTCTGTTCATGTTGTACGTTGTCGGCGTGTAAAAGATCTCTGGTGACGCATTTGATGTTCAGCAGAAAAATTGACCTAAATATCAGTCACCCGGGCAGATTGGCTGGCTCAGACTGTTGAGGCGCTGGTCTTCTGATCTCAACTTGGCTGGTTCGATCCTGGCTCAGTTCAGTGGTATTTGGAGGTGCTTAAATATATCAGATTTACTGGTACATAAGAGAACTCCTGCGGGACTAAATTCCGGCACCTCGGCGTCCACGGAAACCATAAAGTTAGTTAGTGGGACGGAAAGTTAATAACATTAAGTATCAGTCATAAATTTCCCAAGAGATATCCATTTCTCTGCCATCAGATAGAGTAAAACGGAATGCCGAAACTGGCATGGAGGCTGTCTAAATGATTCACGGTAGCTGGAGTAATACGATTATTATTATTATTATTATTATTATTAATATAAGCCTAATTATAATTATTACTTACTTCTTTCTTTATTTTTTCTTTTAAGTCCGTTTACCGAACAGGGTTAGTTTTTCTCTCGGACACCTCAAGGATAATGTTATGGAGTGTAACATTTGGACCGGGATATAACTGGGCAGGAGGACCACTATCTCGCCCAGGCGGCCTCACCTGCCCTGCTGAACAGGGGCCTTGTGGGGGATGGGAAGATTGGAGGCCAGGACGGGGGAAGGAAGCGGTCATGGCCTTAAGTTAGGTGCCATCCCGGCATTTACGTGGAGAAGAAGTGGGAAACCATGGAAAACCACTTCGAGGATGACTGAGGTGGGAATTGAACCCACCTCTACTCAGCTGACCACCCGAGGCTGAGTGGACCCCGTTCCAGCCCTCGTACCACTTTTCAAATTTCGTGGCAGAGCAGGGAATCGAACCACTCCACCACAGAGACGGACAATAATATTACTTACGTATAGATATTATGGTTGTCCATTCATTCACTGTCACTGGCTTCAAATTCAGCCTGAAAGAAACATCCTGATCCACAGTCTCTCTTAAGGGCACCTGGAGGTAAACACTGCATGTTTTAGAAATAGTTTTATAGCTTCATATCTATTTTTTCCAAGGTTACCAAAATTTTAACATCAACTAGGGAAATATACATGCATCAAATTCAACTGTCTCCCTTAGTTGATCAACGGGAAAGAAAATAGCAATAAACCACATTTAAACATTCTAATCACTGGCACAAATGTAGGTACAATTTTCAAGGAATATGATCATCTTCTGTATCAAAGTCGAAGTGAACTTATTGAGTATTAGTGTATGTTGGTGGTAATTGTTGTCCTGAGAGTCCTATCAAGGCGATTGATTATCATTCCACACTAACTGTAGCTATAGAAAGGAATTCAATACTTCTGAGAATAGAGATACTGACTACAGGGATGGGCCATGAAAGGCGGTAAAATTAAAGCAAGCTGAAAATAATACTAAGAACTTACCAATTCTTCTTCTATAAATCAAAAACAGTAACACATAGAAATCCGATAAGGAAATGACCTGCCGTAACCATGGCAACGTCAGCGTCAGCATTCTACAGCACCGAGATGATCTACAATATATCACAAAAACCTAACATGTTACAGACATGGAATTTGGTATACGGAATCTCCTTTAAAATAAAAGAACACAAATTTTTGTTTTCAGAAAATCTGCTTAAGGGGTGAGGGGGAGGGGTGAAAAGAAGTGAGGAAGGAGTTGAATTCTTTATATCAGGATACATAATTATATCTCAGAAACTGAAGATGTTTCAGACGTTAAAATTGGTATTTGTAATCTCCTTTAAAAATAAAGATGCACGTACTTTTTGTTTTCGGAAAATCAACTTAAGCTGAAGATCGAAAATATGTAAAGAGTGTAATTCTCTTTATGAGGATACTTATATCTAAAAAACTAAGATGTTACAGACGTGAAAATCGGTACTTGGAATCTCCTTTAGAAATAAAGAAACCCTTTTTTCTTCGACTTAAAAGAGGACTGTTTTTCACATGTAGAGCTCCATGTTTTATGTTCCAGAATTAACTCTGCCAGTAACCTGGTCATATTAGCCGCAAAAGGCAGTGCCACAAAGGTGGTTTACAAATAGTTTCTGGGATAAATGAAATAGTTCTTATGGTGACGATGAGATAGGAAAGGCCTAGGAATGGGAAGGAAGTGGCCGTGGCCTTCAGTAGGGTACAGCCCCGGCATTTGCCTGGTGTGAAAATGGGAAACCACGGAAAGCCAACTTCAGGGCTGCCAACAGTGGGGTTCAATCAATCAATACTGATCTGCATTTAGGGCAGTCGCCCAAGTGGCAGATTCCCTATCTGTTGCTTTCCTAGCCTTTTCCGAAATGATTTCAAAGAAATTGGAAATTTATTGAACATCTCCCTTGGTAAGTTATTCCAATCCCTAACTCCCCTTCCTATAAATGAATATTTGCCCCAGTTTGTCCTCTTGAATTCCAACTTTATCTTCATATTGTGATCTTTCCTACTTTTATAGACGCCATTCAAACCTATTCGTCTACTAATGTCAATCCACGCCATCTCTCCGCTGACAGCTCGGAACATACCACTTAGTCGAGCAGCTCTTCTTCTTTCTCTCAATTCTTCCCAACCCAAACATTGCAACATTTTAGTAACGCTACTCTTTTGTCGGAAATCACCCAGAACAAATCGAGCTGCTTTTCTTTGGATTTTTTCCAGTTCTTGAATCAGGTAATCCTGGTGAGGGTCCCATACACTAGAACCATACTCTAGTTGGGGTCTTACCAGAGACTTATATGCACTCTCCTTTACATCCTTACTACAACCCCTAAACACCCTCATAACCATGTGCAGAGATCGGTACCCTTTATTTACAATCCCATTTATGTGATTACCCCAGTGAAGATCTTTCCTTATATTAACACCTAGATACAATGATCTCCAAAAGGAACTTTCACCCCCTCAACGCAGTAATTAAAACTGAGAGGACTTTTCCTATTTGTGAAACTCATTACCTGACTTTTAGCCCCGTTTATCAGCATACCATTGCTGCTGTCCATCTCACAATATTTTCGAGGTCACGTTGCAGTTGCTCACAATCTTGTAACTTATTTATCACTCTATAGAGAATAACATCATCCGCAAAAAGCCTTACCTCCGATTCCACTCCTTTACTCATATCATTTATATATATAAGAAAACATAAAGGTCCGATAACACTGCCCTGAGGAACTCCCTTCTCAACAATTACAGGGTCAGACAAAGCTTCACCTACTCTGACTCTCTGAGATCTATTTTCTAGAAATATAGCAACCCATTCAGTCACTCTTTTGTCTAGTCCAATTGCACTCATTTTTGCCAGTAGTCTGCCATGATCCACCCTATCAAATGCTTTAGACATATCAATCGCGATACAGTCCATTTGACCTCCAGAATCCAAGATATCTGCTATATCTTGCTGGAATCCTACAAGTTGAGCTTCAGTGGAATAACCTTTCCTAAAACCGAACTGCCTTCTATCGAACCAGTTATTAATTTCACAAACATGTCTAATATAATCAGAAAGGATGCCTTCCCAAAGCTTACATACAATGCATGTCAAACTTACTGGCCTGTAATTTTCAGCTTTATGTCTATCACCCTTTCCTTTATACACAGGGGCTACTATAGCAACTCTCCATTCATCTGGTATAGCTCCTTCGGCCAAACAATAATCAAATAAGTATTTCAGATATGGTACTATATCCCAACCCATTGTCTTTAGTATATCCCCAGAAATCTGATCAATTCCAGCCGCTTTTCTAGTTTTTCAACTTTTGTACCTTATTGTAAATGTCATTGTTATCATATGTAAATTTTATTACTTCTTTGGCCTTAGTCTCTTCCTCTATCTCGACATTATCCTTGTAACCAACAATCTTTACATACTGCTGACTGAATACTTCTGCCTTTTGAAGATCCTCACATACACACTCCCCTTGTTCATTAATTATTCCTGGAATGTCCTTCTTGGAACCTGTTTCTGCCTTAAAATACCTATACATACCCTTCCATTTTTCACTAAAATTTGTATGACTGCCAATAATGCTTGCCATCATGTTATCCTTAGCTGCCTTCTTTGCTAGATTCAATTTTCTAGTAAGTTCCTTCAATTTCTCCTTACTTCCACAGCCATTTCTAACTCTATTTCTTTCCAGTCTGCACCTCCTTCTTAGTCTCTTTATTTCTCTGTTATAATAGGGTGGGTCTTTACCATTCCTTACCACCCTTAATGGTACAAACCTGTTTTCGCATTCCTCAACAATTTCTTTAAACCCATCCCAGAGTCTGTTTACATTTTTATTTACCATTTTCCACCGATCATAGTTACTTTTTAGAAACTGCCTCATACCTGCTTTATCAGCCATATGGTACTGCCTAACAGTCCTACTTTTAAGACCTTCCTTTCTATCACATTTATTTTTAACTACGACAAAAACAGCTTCATGATCACTAATACCATCTATTACTTCAGTTTCCCTATAGAGCTCATCTGGTTTTATCAGCACCACATCCAAAATATTTTTCCCTCTGGTTGGTTCCATCACTTTCTGAATCAGCTGTCCTTCCCATATTAACTTATTTGCCATTTGTTGGTCATGCTTCCTGTAGTTCGCATTTCCTTCCCAATTGACATCTGGCAAATTCAGATCTCCCGCTACAATCACATTTCTTTCCATGTCGTTTCCCACATAGCTGACTACCCTATCAAATAATTCCGAATCCGCATCAGTGCTACCCTTTCCCGATCTGTACACTCCAAACATATCAAGTTGTCTATTATCTTTAGAAATGAGCCTTACACCTAGAATTTCACGTGTCTCATCTTTAACTTTTTCGTAGCTTACAAATTCTTCTTTCACCAGAATGAAAACTCCCCTTCCCACCTTTCCTATCCTATCTCTACGATACACACTCCAGTGCCGTGAGAAAATTTCTGCATCCATTATATCATTTCTCAGCCATGATTCAACTCCTATTACAATATCTGGTAAATATATATCTATTAAATTACTTAATTCTATTCCTTTCTTTACAATACTTCTACAGTTCAACACTAACAATTTTATGTCATCCCTACTTGATTTCCAGTTCCCTGTTCCCTGATCACCGCTCCCTTGGCCATCCCGTTTCCCTGAATGTACCTCCCTATTACCCTTCCAAACAAATTTCCTAACTTATACGTACCACTGCGGTTTAAATGAAGGCCATCCGAGCGCAGATCCCTATCTCCTACCCACCCATTAGGATCTAGAAATTTCACTCCCAGTTTCCCACATACCCACTCCATAGTCTCATTTAAATCCCCAATCACCCTCCAGTCAGTATCCCTCCTACACAGTATTCCACTAATAACAATCTCCGCTTTCTTAAACTTCACCCGTGCTGCATTTACCAGATCCCACACATCTCCAACTATGTTGGTACTTATATCAGCTTGCCTTACGTTATTGGTACCAACGTGAAACACTACCACCTTCTCCTTCCCCTCCTCCCTCTCTTCTACTTTCCTCAACATCTGCCTCAACCTAATTCCTGGATAACATTCTACCCTGGTTCCCTTTCCTCCACACACTTTCCCCACGTGTCTAACGATGGAATCCCCCATGACCAGAGCCTCAACCCTACCCACCTCATTTGATCCCCTCCCCTCCTCGTCAGCCCTATCTTTCCTGATAGCTGCAGAAGCTACTTCCTCCTCCCTTTTCTCCTTCCCATGACCCTGTTCCACCTGTCTTTTCCTATCCTCTACTCTACATTTCCCTTTCCTACCTTTTCCCTTCCTCCTACTTCCACGCATTTCAGCAACAGTTCCCTGTCCCTCATCTTCCCTCTGTTGTTCTACCTGGAGTGACTCGTACCGATTTCGCACAGACACCTGTCCTGAATTCTGATCCTGAATAGAGCCCTTGGCCTGCAATCTCCTTCCCCTTAGAACATTAGACCACCTGTCTTCTACAACTCCTCCCTTTCCTTCCCCTCCCTCTTGTACACCTACTGTAACCTGTACGTTGTTTGAGGGAGTCCTATCTTCCTTCCTGTCTTCTGTGAGAATCCTAATTATCTCCCTCAAACTTTCCAACTCCTCCCTCATAGCCCTCAATGCCTCACCACACCCGCAATAAGTACACTCGCGCTCCTTAGCCATTCTTTACGGGGGAAAATTTTTAAATTAAAAAATAAAATAACTTATTTGCAAAAAAATAAATGAACGGAGGGATATATTGTCTGGGATAGTACACAACAATAAGGTAATTAATATACGACTACCCTACGATACTACTTAGTCGTGCTCTATTTTTTTTATCCTACAACCCCTAACAGGATAAAAGCTGCTGTTAATTACTGAATATCGAAAGTAATACACAAGAACTACACAATTCCAAACTGCAATTAAGCCTATCCTAATTTCACCAATATTTTAGTAAGAGTTTCTACGGATACCTCTACTACACCAGTACTACACAAATATTTTACAATAATAAAATAAGCACACTAAATTCTAATAGGATATTACTCGTATACTACTGTACAGTACACTACAGTAATTTTTAAACTACTTTCAGACGTATCCTAATTACGATACCGGTACCGTACCGTATGTCACTACTAAGCACAACCGAAATGAAATTTGCAAGAACTACTGTACTCAAAGATTACCAACGAAGCTAAATGCTTAGACAAATTATTATTAGTATTACGGTCTAATAGATATACACGAAAGATAACACACGAAGATACGGCACTATCTAAATGTACTGTATTTATACTACAATGTATCTACAATACACTACACTGCGTTTGGTTAAATGCTTAAGTATCAAAAGGATTGCCGTACACGAAGAAAAACACGAATATAACTGGCAAGATACTATCTAATATATTATACCTTATCTTCACTACAATTCTACTGAAATGTGGTTATGTGATTATTACAGCTGGTGGATTACTATTATTTTCCCTACTCCACGGGACGGAGAAAAAAAAGTGTCCTTAATTAGGCCTACTGAAAAATACGAGGTTTTCTACAATAATTTCTCAAATATTTCTATCAAAACTACTACTACTACTACTACTCCAGGGACTTGAACTGCAATTACTGGGATATATGAACTTTATTATTATTAGCTAACCGCTCATAAATACTGAAAGATCGAGGGAGCGAAATATAAATTACGGATACTAACTACCTACTCAGAAGTACAAATGAATGGAATACAAGGTCAGCTGATTTTTATTTATATTTACTTGACTACACTACACCCTTTGTTCACGACTGTAGCCAACAATGCAATATTTGAATATGAGGAGCGACAATAATCAATAACAATACGACTGTTAACTATTACCGTGTAATCTCTTTAACTTCTTTTTAAATGGAAGTTTACAGGCGTATCGTGTTTTTTAATGTAGTAAATTATTACCTTCGCGATGGTTTGAACGTATATCTATACGAAATACCGGAGAAGTTGCTGCAGAAGTTACGGTACTACTCCTTATGATAATCTGCCTTTGTAAGTACAACCAACGAACCTACAGATATTTACAAATATTTTTAAAGTTAATATTGTTACCTAAAGTATTACCTAAACCTAAATTCGAAACAAGGTACACCTAGCTAGCCTACTTAACCTAGAAAACGTAATTTACTGAAGACCAACTGAATTACTTGTTACAAAATTTAAATAATTATTACTACTCCTAATTTCTACCAACAAGCACTAAACACCACTATATAAACAGCACTAAATGAATCAGATATACACAAAATTAAGCTATTTCAATAGGTTTTCACTACTTTATCACTACAATAATGCAAGAGCTCTCTCAACAGCCAACCGTTCTCCGAACCCACTATCTCCCGGATGCAAGCTCACAGCTGCGCGCCACTAACCCTACGTCTAACTCGCCCGGTAGTACAGTTTTTCGGTGAATTTTTATACTTGAGGGGTTTTCAGGTAATGCCTTAGTGCAGTGCAGAGGAACAATTATTTTTAAATCATTAAATAACAAAATCCTCGCGAGCGAAGCCGTGGGAAACAGCTAGTATTTCATATATTAATATCTATAAGATGTCCGACTCTACGGCTGAATTTTAGCGTGCTGACCGTTGGTCCAGGGGTCTCGGGCTCGATTCCCGGGCGGGTCTGGGATTTTAACCTTCATTGGTTAATTCCAATTGCTCGGGGACTGGGTGTCTTCATCATTATAATTCATCATAGTTAGGACCCCATCCTCAAAGGGTCGCCTGTACTGCGTCAACTCGAAAGACCTGCACCAGGTCTTTTGGGAGCCACACATCATTAATTACTACCTCTAGGGTCTGTTCATTTTGTGTATGTACAGAATGTACACTATTGAGCACAGAATCAGAGTTGGATCTCGCATTCTCTCAACTTCTTTGAACTATTTCATTTTTCCTATAAAACCACAGTAGTTCAATTATGTTCTTCTTTCAACTCATATGCTATTAGTTGTTATAAAGGAGAGATACTTCAATTTCAAAACCCTTTATGGCCGCCCTATGTGACAAATATTTCGTTCTCATAAGAGGTCGATCTCTTTCTATTGCTCCTATAGTTACACATATGGTGAGCTGATAATATTGATATGAATCTCAAGATAACAATCACCACCAACGTACACTGATACTCATTACATTCTCATCAAATTTGATACAGAAGACGTTTCTTTACTATTATTTCTTTCAAAGATTACAACCAATGTGATAATCAGTTCGAGTAAATAATGCGTGTGTATAAGAAATCCACACGAAAAAAAAGAGCAATCGTTTATCCAAATTCTGTTCTGAGATACGGAGCGTTACACATGGTTCAAGTCTTCCTGTCCCTGTTCTCCCAGAATTATGCGTCATAGAACTCGAAGCCAAAGAAGAGTCACTGAATGAAAATGATGATAACAATAACAATTACTTAGAGTACTAGAACGTCAACGAACCGTGTATGATCTCGCAAGAGGAGTAAAGTGGCCTGGTTAGAAAAGTTGTCTTCAAAATTCAAGCCGAGCTGCTTGCGAAGAGGAAATCAGAAGCCTGACTATAAAGGTTATATGGCATGAATGCTGATTGCCTACCGTGAAATGGGATGCATCATGTCGTAAACGGTTCATGTTTTGTACTCACGTTATGGACTTTTAGTAATGAACGTGGAGAGCAGTTCCATCAGGATATAAGAAATGAACAACGTTACCAGGAAAGATAAATCCCATCCATTTTATGAGATTATTGTCTGGTAGCAGTGAGGGAAATAACAGAATAATCATACAAACGGGGGAAGAGGGACAACAAATCCTTTCATTAAGGCATTTCAACTGTAATACCTGCTTTATTTTTTAAATGTTAAACATGTTTTTTTACACGTCATAAAATATAAGATTTCTCAAAAACTGTACGTAGTAGCAAAAATATGAAGCCACAGCTATGTTCAGGTCGGAATTATTTAACATGCAATATTCACGAAATTCCTGACTAATACATACCCTACCCTTGGCGCAACAGCCCCGAAGGGCCATGGCCTACCGAGCGACCACTGCTCAGCCCCAAGGCCTGCAGATTACGAGGTGTCGTGTGGTCAGCATGGTGAATCCTCTCGGCCGTTAATCTCGGCTTTCTAGGCCTGGGCCGCCATCTCACCGCCAGATAGCTCCTCAATTCTAATAACGTACCGGTAGCCTGAGTGGGCCTAGAACCAGCTCGCAGATCCAGGTAAAAATTCCGGGAATCAAACCTGGGGCCTCCGCGTAAGGAGCAGACGCGCTACCCCTACACTGCGGAGGCGGCACTTGACAAATAACGGTATAAAATCAATACGACGGACAGTGCTCCTGCTTATTGTACCAATTTTAGATATCCATAGCGGTAATTATACTTGTTTATGAGGGGTGGGTGTTGAGCGACTCGCATATTCAGTGCCCCAGATCCCACTGTCAGGATCATTCAATGCATGACATTCAGCAGGAAATGTAGCTTTCCTCCAGGCACTTAAGGGGAGTGATGTCTGAAACGTTGCGATCTTTACAAAAAAAAAAAAAAAAACATCCGTTTTAGCCTCAAAAATCCCCCAATTATTCCTATTTCAATTCCGTTATCACTTCTGCTCTAACGCAATTTTAAATGCTCTAAATACCGGATTTAAGGCGTATATAGAACAATCATACGCCCCTTTCTCTCACATTATCAGACAATAGTGGCTTCGAAGTTCTTTTGGACTACCATTTCAATAATTCCGCTGGAATAGACACTGCCTGATGAAAGAAGTTACGCACCCGGAAGGAGTGGTTGAAAGTGAATGACAATACATACTCTGAAAGGCTATGTGTCTTTACACCGGGCGAGTTGGCCGTGCGCGTAGAGGCGCGCGGCTGTGAGCTTGCATCCGGGAGATAGTAGGTTCGAGTCCCACTATCGGCAGCCCTGAAGATGGTTTTCCGTGGTTTCCCATTTTCACACCAGGCAAATGCTAGGGCTGTACCTTAATTAAGGCCACGGCCGCTTCCTTCCAACTCCTAGGCTTTTCCTATCCCATCGTCGCCATAAGACCTATCTGTGTCGGTGCGACGTAAAGCCCCTAGCAAAAAAAAAATGTGTCTTTACTGAACTGATTATAATATGGGATAAAAGAGACAAGGACGTTGGCAGTTACGGGTGGAATGTTGGCGCCAGGTCAGTAGGGTGTCGCACCCCCTCCCCCCACCCCCTTATGTGGTTTGGAATGGTGTCAAGCAGCCTTTGTATCTTCTTCTCAGGCAAGTTCGTCCATAGTTGTTTCAGCTGTCCCTCCACATCCCGCAGTTTGGCACTGGGACGGAGCCCCATTGCAACAAATCCCACACGTGTTCAGTGATGGAGAGGTCCGCGGATCTTACTGGCCACGGTAGGACCTCAACATGCTCTAGGCTGTCCATAAACACACATGTGTGTGGCCGTGCATTATCTTGTTGGAATACTGTTCCAGGGTGCCGTGCCAAAAGGAGTAGGACGTTCGGACGCTGAATGTCTGTTGCGTATCGCTGTGCCGTCAAAGTATTCCGAAGCGCTAATAGAGGTGACCTGAACGAATATCCTATGATATGCCTGTGTGTCTTTCCACAATAGGGTCTCGATGCCGCCAAAACTGCTCACGATGGTAATCGGAGGTTATGGAGAAGCGGAAATCATCACTGAACATGATGCGACGCCGGTCGTCCTCTGTCCATGCCTCCCGGACAAGCCACCACTCCAAACGCAGACGTTGGTGTTCTAGTGTCAATGGCAACCGACGCATGGGGTGGTAGGACACCAATGCGGCGGAGGCGAGGCGTCGAGACACTGTTCGGGAACTCACAGAATGTTGTAGAGTCTCCAGTACATGTTCTCAGATGGGGGGGTGCCGAAGTTATGGGATCCCGCAATGCTTGGCGCACCATATGACGGTCCTCCCTCAGCGTGGTGTTTCTTGGTCGACCCGAAACTGCACGATGTGATAGGGTGCCCTCATGTAACCACTAAGTCCAACATCGGACCATTGTGACATCTGAATGGCCCACATGCCTGGCAATTGCACGATACGACAAACCAACCTCATGCAGTCCCACAATACGGCCTCTGTAAATGCTGGATAGTCTGTCTAACGCGTCTGCGAGGCGTCGCGGGAGCTTCGTACTGTATGTACTCCCCTCTGCAAGTTTTGCTTAACAGTCTGACTCACAGCAGTTGACAGGTAACAACTTATCAACAACAGGGCGGCGCCATCACGAATGCATTCTAGTGGACGTTCTACACATTACAGATATTTGTAACTATAATCATTTACCCACATATCAATGGTACGCATGTATAGCGAAATGGAATAAAACTGGACGAGTCCTTCTGCTGGGTGCTTAACTTTCTTTTTGTCAGGCAGTGTATTTACCTTGTAGTAGGCCTGGGCTGTGCATGAGAGGAGACATAAGCATAATGGAGTAAGTTATAATCCAGAGCAATTTAAATGCAAGTATGTTTCTTAAAACTTTCAATTAAATTTGTTTAGCTTAACATATTATCTGCTCTTTGGCATGTATAATGTGCTCCTTGTGACAGAGTTTCTATCAGGCTCGCGGGATATTTTCTGGTAATGTTTCAATATGTACAGGAATTAAAATTAGTTCCTCACTTTATTATCAATTAAATTATACTTTCCTAAAAGAGCACCAACGTAGAGTTTTGCCTATTATATATATAATGAAAAAATTAACAAGTTATGGCTCCAATAGATTATATCTGATTGGAAAACCCAGAATTAATGTTATGTAACAAAGTATTTTTGACATGTTTGTAAAATTATAACCCAAATATAACGAAAACTGTGCGGCAAGGAGCATTTCAATTCAACATATTAAAAATAAAAATTATTTGTTACTAATTTTTCAACAAATTAACTAATCAACTTCAAATTTCGTGTAGTGCTCTCCCCTGTTAATTTGTGCTCTTAATTTGGTGGTGATAAGTGGTAAATTGAGGAAGTTATTATGTTATTGAATGTGGGGGCTATGAACTGATTATATATGCGTATGAATGTTGATGGGATCTTTACGGTTCTGGAGGCAAATATCAATGTTGTCGAGTAGAACTCGCTCACAAAATCGCTAGACGAACTCTTTCCATTGATGACAAAAGTGTACATCCAAAATTTGAACAAAGGAAGTGGCACCAAGTGGAACGGTTGTTACCTGTATGTGTTCACCTGGAACTGAATTCAGATTTTGTTGATGTAGTGAAAATCAATCTAGAACCGGAACATTTTTTCTAATATTGGGAGAGAGACACTTATCCCACCATGCTCAAGAATACGCTTATCAACTTTGCCTGATTTTGGTTAAAAAAAATAAAAATAGTAGCAACGTAGTCCAGACACTCGCAGGAGACGGGCATGCGCAAATATGATATGGGAGGGGACAGGTGGCGCTGTTGTCAAAGCGTAGTGTGCATTTGACCGGTATCCAGTTGGGAGTGTTGTGTCTGTGTGGGGTTGAAGTGAAGAATCTCGATGCCACCTCTCTAAAGCATATTTTCAAAAGGTGATCAGCGTTTGTGGATTAAAATTGAGGTTTCTCGTGGCAAAAATGCATCAGAATGTTATAAAAGGTTACGTGAAGCCTGTGGCGAGAATACATTACCGTATAGGACGGTTGCACGATGGGTCAAAACGTTTCGTGCTGTTCGGAATGATGCCTTGGAACACCCTCTGTACTCACCAGAAATGAGACCTTGTGACTTCGACCTGTTTCCTAAGTTAAAGGAACCCGTCCGAGGCCACCTATTTCCTGACGTGGTATCTGTACTCCGCGCAGTAGGGCGGTCCGTAGCTGACATCGACAGAGAACGCCTTGCCAAGGGTTCACGACATTTGGCAAAACGTTGTAGACTTTGCGGGTTACTACACCGAAGGAATGCAATGCAATTGTACTTGTTAGTTCGTTAAATATTGCGTTATATCAATATTGCTACTGCTTGATTTAGAGCCCTCGTATATGTTAGGAGGTCAGATGTGTTCTGTTGCACAAGGGATAAAATAAATGTTTGCCTTCCATAGGTATACTGGACTGAAATACATGCGAATGTGTTATACCACACGCTGATTTTATTTTCAATAATCGTGTCTCTTTCACCAATGCTAGATAGTGTGTGATCTTTTTGAACTTCACATTTAAATCCAGATTGGTTGGTATTCATAATTTCAGCTGAAGAATAATTAGGAATGATTTTATCAGTGACTTCAATACGAAAGAGTCACAGGATTCTAAATATCGTTTTAAGATTGGACAAGTTTGTAGATTATTTAGTTTGTGCGACTAGCAATCTTGTGAACTGCCTTGAAATTCCAAACGCAGGTCGATCAAGCTTTGAAATCACTCAATCCAAGAGCTCAAGCTTTCGTGCAAGCCTTATATCATGCACAGCCATTAGAATAGACCTTGCCTCTCGAAAATTAGACCATACCTACCAAGATATGACCTTGAGTTTCTCATGTTTTGTTCTTTGTTGTTCACAAGATAGATAGGTGTTCTCCTCGATTCTTCTGAACTGATACATGATTGTTTTCAATGACAGCCCGTTTGTTACTTCAATTACTTTCTTGAGATAATCGATAGGAACATAATTAGTAGCTATAATATCATTCAACTCTCATACAGGTTCGACATCAGTACTTTCCTCGGAAGGCATTTGCACGGGATCATCATCCTTCAGGATTTTAGTGTTAGTGGCATCTTCCAGTTCCTTGATCAAAATGGGCATAGTGTTTACAGTTTCTCTTTCTCCCTCACGAACTTCACGTGATCAAGACGGTAATTAAATCTGGTGCAAAACCTGTTACTCTTTACTTGCGTCAGTTCTCGTTGTACACGATACAAACACAAGAATTCCCAAATTACACATCAGAGTATTCACTCAAAAACGTAAAAAGCTGCTATGGGCTCAGAGTGAATGGCGTTCTAATACACTACCACAACAGTACGCTGCTGCATGCTGGTCAGTAGCAAAAAGAGTCAGTAGGGGCGAATTTCCCCACAGAAAATGGAATAAACTTTCTCGTGTATCCTTTAGTCTTTGGTTCAACATGTACATAAAGAAGATAGCAAGCTGAATGTTACTATGCATTGCATAACTGGTAGCGTCAACGCCCCGCCGTTGGTTACCCGTACTCAGTCATATCCCACCACCCGACCGGAGGAAAAAGGAAGCTCTGCTGAGAGGAAGACCTAGGTTATCTCCCTAATTACAATTCACTAGGAATGTTGTTACCTACCGCCAGGACGACTTCGATCTTGGAGATTGGCAAGTGTACTGGATCATTTCAACCTAAATCAGTGTTGGCAGGATGAGTGGTCAACTGCAACATCTGAAACTAGTACTCATAGTTTAAACCCAGCGAAGAAAACGAATGGTTTCTACCTACCAGGAAAATTTCTGTGTCACCTAAACAGATGGAGAACCACGCATGGTCACTGCAAATACTAGCGTCATAAGTAGAGATGGGTAGATTCTCCAATGTGTGAATGCAATGAGGAGCAGCAGATCATGGGCCATATCACCCAACGCTGCCCTCTACATTTCTTCTCCGGAAGTCCAAGCGACCTGTTTCGTCTCACAGAATGTGTCATCGAGTGGCTGCAAAACTTGGACGTAGACTTCTGATTTCAATTATTGTAATCACCATACGATTAAATAAATAAATCATCCTGTGAATGTTGACTGGTTCTGTGTTTTTGCCAATAGGAAATGTATCACTACAGCGGCCTCCTACCGTGATCATTCGTTCAGTAACTTCAATAACTTGGTACTTTCGGCGTGCCAAGGTTCTGATTTACTGACTTGTGAAACTGCGCGCAATTGTACGGTGTGAGAACAATTATAGGATGTTGGCAATAAGACTAGGAATCTTACCCTTTAACATGCCCTCGTAGAATGAGAAGTAAGATCTCTCGTACGCGAATATGTCTCATGGAGTCTGTCATGTTGGCACTAAGTTAAGTTTGGGTAAAAAAAAACATATCACAGTTAACTACATGTCATGCATACACACTGAGCTGATTTTTCATTTTGAATAGTTTTACTTTCCAAAAAGGTATCAAAAATTGACAGTTAAATTTGTGCACATTTTTTTTCAATGGCCATACCCCATAACTTCCATATGTATAGGAATAAGTTACAATATTCAAAATACCGTTTCATAAGCTACCGAATCAATTAATGTAACAATTTGGAATTATTACATTATGTTTAAAGGTTGCTGTGCATTAATCTGACGAACAATAACAGCTGTATATTTTACACAACTCTTGAGAAAGAAAAAAATTGATTTTCAAGGCATTTTTGAAAAAAAATTGAAGAAGACACTTGAAACGATAGAAAAATAATGTTTCGTTGGACTGTAATGTGTTCTATCCCCTCTGCATGCGCTTAGGAGCGCGCAGTTGTCTACTTGAATTCAGAAGATAGTGGGTGAGAACCCCACTCTCGGTATCCATGATGATGGTTTTCCCATTTTCACACGATCGCTTCCTTCACACTCCTAGGCGCTTCCTATCCAATCGTCGTCATAAAACCTATATATGCCGGTGTGACGTAAAGCAAATAGAAAAAAGTTCTTTTTGCATATGTCTAATTTGTAATTTCTAATAGTTAGCTCATAAATGTCCAATTTGTTGAAAGTTTAAGTTCATAAGAACCTGATTGGGAGGCCGATCTTTTGATATCCTCTTCATTTTTAATGTTGGTAACTAAGACATGTCATCTTCCAGGATTTTAGCCACTTTATCTTGTAAAGTGATCTTAATTATCTACATATTTAGTGATCCTGATTGTTGGAGTTCCGGGCTGAGTGGCTCAGACGGTTAAGGCGCTGGCCTTCTGACCCCACCTTGGCAGGTTCGATCCTGGCTCAGTCCGGTGGTATTTGAAGGTGCTCAAATACGTCAGCCTCGTGTCGGTAGATTTACTGGCACCTAAAAGAACTCCTGCGGGACTAAATTCCGGCACCTCGGCGTCTCCGAAAACCGTAAAAGAGTAGTTAGTGGGACGTAAAACAAATAGCATTATTATTATTGATAGTTGGAGCAAAGGCTACTTCTTACATAGTCCAACAGGTGCTCAATTTAAGCAGATTCGAGGTGACGGCCACGTTGATTTTTACCTCAGGTTATTTTCATTGCGTGAAATGGCTCTTTAATTTGGACTATTCGAACAGGGAGTTGGAGGCGATAGTGAAGATTGTGTATCTGAATTTACTGATACAAGTTAATGAATAGTATGGAAACCATGCGCTCAGTAGGACGCAGAGATTTGACACTGATCGGGACAGCAAATGGCTGGGTTAATAGGGTTGACAGTTAATTTAATATTCTTTTTTGCACCTGGGTTACTGTAGGACACGCCCTCTTTACTCAGATGATAAGCGATTTTAATGTACACGGCTGAATATAGATCGCTCTAAGTGGGCGTTGGCTCAAGAGAGAAAGGACAAAGCCCAGCATTCTGGGCTACTGTTACACAGTGACCGAACTCTTCTAGTCTAGTACAAATAAAGGGAAGAATTGATTTGCTTATGGCACACGTTAGTGTGAAATACTGTTCACTGGAGGGGCATTGCTCATTTACTTCTACTGCTTATTTCCGATAACACTGATTTGACTTCGATCGAGGAAATTTGATTGTTTAAGATGAGTAAATCTCTAGATTTCAATTCGTTTCCTACTGGTATCTCTTTACTATCGTATTGAGTCAGATCTTTGGCGACAAATTATGTTGTATTTTAAAAAACGTTGGTGTACTACTGTTAGCGGAAAATGCCACCGGGATATCCCACATTATCAATAATAATAATAATAACAGCAAAACAGAGAAAATTACTGACACAATCCGAAAAAGACGGGCGCGATTTTATGGTCATCTGAAAAGAATGGACGGAAGAAAGTTAACTAAAGGGATCTTTCACTTTTTTTTATTCAAACCCTAAAACCACAATTCCCTGGTCTAGAAATACGAAAGGAGACCTGCAAATGCTATACATCTCAGCTGAAGATGCCCTTAACAGAGATCGCTTCCGCAAGAAAATATTGGCAAAAGGGCTAAACCGAGACGAGCAACCGAAGAGAAGACACGGTGCCCCTTGGACAGAGGAGCGTAAACAGGCCCACTCACAAAGAATGAGGGAAATTTGGGCTCTAAAGAAGGCCAAGTTCAGTGTCAAATGCAACAAGACTTAACGTGGTCCTTGATGGCCCTAGCGAATTATATAATAATAATAATGATAATAATAATAATAATAATAATAATAATAATAATAATAATAATAATAATAATAATAATAATAATAATAATAATAATAATAATAATAGGTGGTAAGATTTATCAAAAATAAATCATCCGTCCTCCAGTGAGTATAACCGTAAAAGCTCGGAATACATAATTTACAGTATGACATTATAATAACGAAATAATATTTTTTTCTGGAAATTACGATTCAACGTATAAATGAAATTGTATAATTTGTGGAGAATCTCTTAGGATCTGTAAGAAGATTTTCTCTATGTCGTAAAAAGGAATTTTTAAATTTTGAAGGATAGTTGCTGTGTTCTTCGGCCGAGTATCTTTGGACCCAAACAGGAAGCCTCTGGCAATCCATTGACCAAGAGGAATATTATACTTAGCTGATAGATATTGCAGACATGGTGTATAAATTGCTTGTTTTTCTAGATTAACATCCTGAGCTTGTTGCAGGTCCCTCTCGAAGTGAATGGTAAGATCTAACAACATCGCTTTATTTTTTTCTTTATTAATGGCTATGATGTCCACTCCTCTCGTTGAGTCGTCGATTAGAGACTCAGTGAACTTCTTCGTGCACCTCCCATCCCAAGCTGCCTCACGCCTTGGGCAATCGATAATCTTACTCGATGGTGGTGATTGTTGCGCAGTAATTCGGTGCCCCTGCAGAACCCCAGCACATGTCCAAGTGTTTCGGTCCCGTTGCAACCGTTTTGGCTGCAACGGGTTGATCTGAAAGTTCTGCCGGGAACCGATCTTACTGCGCTCAGGTTGCGCGATTTTTTGTAGCATTTATGTATTTGGATGAAGATAAATGTAACTTGAGAGACATCCAGGAATTTGCGTTCGGATGATCGGCGTACAAAACCACTCCTCTCCCTTTCTGGGGCAACTGACACCATAACTGAAAAGATCGATCCCTCATTATCTCTCGCAGCTTTCCTCCATTTGTTTTAGAGAGAAGACTTTCTTTATTGATGTTCTGTTTATGGAGCACCATGTTCTGCTCATCGGAAAATATTCGTACTTGATGCAGCTCTACGTCCTTAATTGGGAGTAAGCGACTGCAGATATTGTCGTGCTGAATATTAGCTTCCTATTCGGCGCAGAGTAGTCCCATACCTCTGAATTTCTTTGGACTATATAGCATGGAGTTTGGTGTATCATCAAGTAGAATCATTATTTCTTTAACCGAACTTCTTATAATTTTGTCCAGATCTTTAAGAAAAGTGCTGGATAACTGAGTTAGAGGTACACACTGTAGCGGGTATATCAATCCTGGCCAAATAAATTCATTGATAATTGTAACTTTCTCTTCCGGTTTTAAAAGTGTAATTTTAACTAAATTGTTTAAATCAGAATTTAGGGTATTAATTACCTTAGATCTGTCAAGAGAGATTTCATTTTTGAAATCTATTCCTATATATTTGATTCGTTCATTATTTGATGTTACTGATGGTATTACTGATCCTTAAGAAGTGGTTATTTTTCGGGGAACCAGTTTTCCTTTCTTTAGAATAATATATTTACTTTTTTATGGGTTGATATTTAGACCTATTTCTGTGAAGCTACTTATGACTAAATTAAGTAAAATTGTTGCATCTTATTCGGTCATGCTGATTATTTCTACATCATCAGCGAATACGAAAGCAGACAATGGTGGGATTTCTTCAGATAAAATGTATCCGTACTTATCGCTAACGTCATGATCGGTAAGATTATGTAATATTTTATTGATTGCCAAATTGAAAAGGAATGGTGAAGTAGGGGAACCTTGTGCTACTCCACATTTAATTCCTATAGGTTTGGATTGCTTGAAATCTGCTTCTACTTGAATACTGTTCTTCAAAAGGAAAGCTATAGTGAGTTTTCGTAAATTGACTGGAATAACAGACATCTGTAGAGCCCGTCTGATATGCTGATTTCCAACAGAATCAAACGCTTTCGATATGTCGAGAACAAACGACGCAACAGTTCTTCCGATATCGCTTTGCATCTTGAAGGCAACCATTGGCAAGAGAGGCGTTAATATGGGTTCCAGGAAGTGGCATAAAACCGCGTTGATATGGATTTAAGTGATGTGTGCACGTAGATGAGCGTCCAACACACGTTCTCTGATTCTCCTGACCACCGAATATATGGTAATAGGTCTCCATTCCCTGTTGTTGTTTATTTCTCCCCCTTTGTGTATCATTATCGTTCGTCCCCTTTTAAGCTGTGAAGGTACATGAGAGAATTGGAGCATTGCGTTAATGAGCAACGTAAGAATTCTAGTGAATTTAAGATGTCTTAAAACACGAACTGTTATACGACCGGGGCCAGGTGACGTGTCAACTTTTATGCCCTGAAGCGCTTTATGTATGTCATTTTCACTAACGGTAATATCAGCTTTGTAAGTCAGCATTTATTTCCGTATTTGGGAAAGGGGTGTTGTTGTTTCTTTGCTATTGGCTTTACGTCGCTCCGACACAGATAGGTCTTATGGCGACGGTGGGACAGGAAAGGGCTAGGACTGAGAAGGAAGCGGCCGTGGCCTTAATTGAGGTACAGCCCCAGCATTTGCCTGGTGTGAAAATGGAAAACCACAAAAACCATTTTCAGGGCTGCCGACAGTGGGGTTCGAACCCACTATCTCCCGAATACTGGACACTGGCCGCACTTAAGCGACTGCAGCTATAGAGCTCGGTATGTTGTTGTTGTTGTTTTGGATACCCAATGTATTTTCAAAATGTTCTGTTATTCCTGGGATTGGAATTTTGCAAGGTTGACGCTTGTTAACTTTTTCCATTACTTTACGGGCAACTTTTCGTCTTTGGTTATAAAACTGATATTAAGCTACCTCGTAAACATAACGTACTCGATTTCTTATCGTTGTCTCTTAGACCTTCGTTTTGGATTATTGGATTCATATTTATGATTACTTTGCAGCTTTCTAGCTTTAAAATATTTGACAGCAGGGTGTTGAGGACCAGGCAATTCAGTTACTTAGTTGGCGAAAAAGTGTAAAATGCAAAATAATAACTGTAAAATAATAATGCCATTTGCGTCACGTACCATTAATTTTACGGTTTTCGTAGACGCCGAGGTGCCGGAATTCTGTCCCGCAGGAGTTCTTTTGCCTGCCAGTAGATCTATCGACACGAGGCTGGCAAATTTGAGCACCTTTAAATACCACCGGACTGAGCTACAAACTGACTCTACAAGTGTGCTTTCGTATTATTCACCACAGGTATCGCTGTATATGCCAAACATTACTCAAACCTCCGTCATTCCCATATTGTCAAAGCTGAGAAGGAAATCGAGGCAAGTTGATGAAAGAGACTTGTTCTAACTGTAAACACCACAGGTGAGTTTGGGCTTAAAACAAATATCTCACGCACAAACTGAAGAGAACAAACAGAGATGATTAACATTTATTCAGACATCACAAGAACATACCGATCTGAAAATACAAATAAATCAAAGAGCTGACTCAAGAGCTCACAGATCATGAACTATGCGAACAAAGGGCTATAATAGCGTTCCTTGGAAGTTTATCGCGCCACTGGCTACTTGGTGGGAGAAGAATGAAGGAAAAGTACCACAAGCAGATAAAGACATGCTTTTTACCATGCATATGAAAACACAGGGGCTGCCTGGCCGAGGCGGTAAAGGCGTGCTCGGTTCGCCCGGAAGGACGTGGGTTCGAATCTCCGTCAGGAAGTCGTAAAATTTAAGAAACGAGACTTCCACTTCCGGAGGTGCATATGGCCCTGAGGTTCACTCAGCCTACACCAAAAATAAGTATCAGGTTAATTCCTGGGGGCAAAGGCGGCCGGGCGTAGAGCTAACCACTCTACCCCATCACGTGCCGAAGTTAACAATCTGGAAGCCTTTACCTTCCACTCCTCCAAGGGTCTTCATGGCCTGTACAGAGGTGACTTTGCTTTGCATATGAAAACACAAACGGTTATAAACTAATGGGTAATAAGTCCTCGTCTAGTCAGTTTGTCACATATGAACGTTTACTCACGATCTCCAGAGTTTCTACAATTTTGACGAGATCTACAATGCAAAATAGAACTGGGCAAAAAACTGAGGTGAATATATTAATAATACCAGTCATAGGGAGCTCGTGTAAGGACTTCCTCATTCTGTAAACCGTCAATGTATCTGTTATCATTCGTTCTGTGTAAATAGTCATCAATTCGTGGCCGATCATGGTATGGAAGATGATTCTGTATGAACTCCATTAAAATGAAGGTCGTTTAGTGGACTTTTTACCTTTATTACATGTGCGATACCTTTGCTTCATGTTTTGTGCACAAAATACAAGCTAGACGTAGTGTAACAGGTTTCTATACACAATACTTCGTGATCTATACTGATTTGCTTGTTGTGACATTCGCTACATTTAGGGATATCTTTGAGCTGGTAATGTGTGTAAATACTTGAACTGTGCCAGTTGTAACAACGATTTACTAAGTCTGTGATGTTATCAAAAATATTGTGACCGAATAAGTGGCCGTGTGGTTTGGGTCATACAATTATCAGCTTGCATTCGGAAGATAGTGGGTTTGAACCCCATTGTCGGCAGCCCTGAAGATGTGGTTTCCCATTCTCACACCAGGAATTTTCACGCCTTAATTAAGTCCACGGTCGCTTCCTTCTCACTCCTATACCATCATCACCATAAAACCTGTCTGTGTTGGTGCGACGTAAAGCAAATTGTAAAAAAAATATAAAAAATAAACAGGCATTTTGATGACAAACATAATTCCTCGTAGTGTTTTGTTTTCTCTCGACCTCAAAGTAGGATAGGTTTCTCGTCGGTCACTCGAATTCGAACTTCAGTCGGCCGGGTGAAAATGAGTCGGTAGATCGGTTGTTACAAAACGTCCTAGTACTCATGGTTAAATGTGATTGAGGATGGTTATACTACACATATACGTACAGGATCCATGTTAATGTTACACGATGAATCACTTCCCCTCTCTCCTGCTTCAATCAACCGAAGTTAGAAGAGAAAAACTCCAAAATACCTAGATTTGTTTATGCTTCTTGCTTTACTTCGTACCGACACAGATAGGTCATATGGCGACGATAGGATAGGGAATGGCTAGAACTGCGAAGGAAGCGGCCATGGCCTTAATTAAGGTACAGCAGCAGCATTTGCCTAGTGTGAGGGAAACCATGGAAACCATCTTCAGGGCTGCCGACCGTGGGGTTCGAACCCACTATCTCTCGGATGAATAGACCATTTACCAGTAAATAAACAGTTAGAAATTAGACAAATTGAAGTTGAAAATAATATATGGGAAATTGCTCATTTCTTAATTATCTAAGAGTCATGTAAATATGAGGTTTCGTAGCTATGCATGCACTGAACAAAAAAATGCTGACTCAAAAGTATGGAAAAATACAGAGCCAGCGATGAACATTTTAGACAATGATTATGACCGATAAAATTTTTGCTTCCGGTATCTCGTATTGTTTAAATATTCATTCAGTTTTTATTGCCTTTTCTTATATTGTAGCGTGGGGGCGGGTAGTAGGTAAATAAACATAAAACTGATAGCTATTACTCTAAGATTTTGTAACACAATTACACAGACATAAAACCACTCTAGATAGCGCGCTCTCTCTCTCACCGATTTCACTATTCAGTAGCACAAATACTCCCTCAGACACTTATAAGCTAAAACATTTACATCACTGTCACTTCTGCAAGTGTCATTTAGATCCTAGGGCAGTTCACGATAAAACTCGTAGTACATCTATTAGCGGCTGCACCCTTACAGTTCGCGCGCGCAAGAAAAGAGTCACACAGTTCCGTTCGCGGTACGCAGTTCGCTCACACAAGGCAGTCTTCATTCTCTGTTCCTGGTTGCTCAGCTGCACTGTGGTCCCTCATCGTTCAGTTGCACTCTTCGCATTTGCCGTCAGTACAAAAACAGCACTCCTAGTTCATCAAGGCACTTTCTCACAGCCCTGTGCTCACAGAACTAAATTGTTTTAATCACTAGCATAATTGAGTCCAAACTGAACTGTGACAATCTAGTGCAGCCTGTCTTAATATAAGGGGTCCAGTACTTCCAGATACTTTGGACGAGGAGAATTCCCTGGGGCTCTCTAGAAATCGAATGCTCTAGTTACACCTTTCAGGTTGTTTTCAATAACGCCGGAAGGCATGGAGTGACGAAAGTAATGGTAGCAGATGGGCTGGCCAATGCGCGTCTGGCTCGCTTCTGACTGGTTACTTGCAGTGGCTAGAGGGTGGGGCTGTAACTCAGTGATATCGCCCACCGTTGGAGCCAGGCTAGTTTGCTCCTCCCAAAGCCTCACATTAAAATGGAAGACAATGTCACAATATATTTTATAGTTCTCCAGCTGTGCGACGTAAAGCACCGACACAGATAGATCTTATGGTGATGACAAGGTAAGAAAGGGCTAGGCGTGAGAAGGAAGCGACCATAGACTTAATTAAGTTACAGCCCCAGCATTTGCCTGGTGTGAAAATGGGTAACCTCGGAAAGCAACCTTCACGGCTGCCGACAGTGGGATTCGAACCCGGTATCTCCCGAACACAAGCTGATAGCCGCGTGACCCAAACCGCACAGCCACTTGCTGGTTAATATTTCTGTTTATTAACATGTACAGTACTCCGTCGTGCATTTCTTTCAAACTGCGTCTGTTTGTTTCGGCTGTGAAAGGTACATGTCAAACTACCAATAAACTAATACTCCCTCTCCACTTTCTGGTGATTTAAAACAGGGGTAGGGGAGTATTCTATTCTACAAAACGTCCAGCCAACCTCCCTTCAATTCACCTCGTATATTGATACAATGTAATTTTTTGTTTATGTTATTGTACGGCTTATAATCGACTTTTTACATCTTCTTCCTCTAAGAGAAATCCAAGTTCTCTCTCCCACATACACCTTATGTACCGATATTTGTACACCTTCCTCATTACTCCATAAACCCAACTCTCCAAACTTTTAAAATGTATGTTTAGGGCTTGCCGGAAGTGATGGCACAAGCCGAAACGGTGGAATGTACACGACAGAAAAAGTAGAAATGCCTCAGTTAACGTAGGGTCACAATCGAACTGTTTGAGAGATAATGGCGGACGTACACCGACATTCCACAACTGATCTAAATTCTTGTACTTATACTCGTAGATACATCGTTTCCTTTATGCGTCTGCACAGCTTATGTCACCGTAGTTGATACCCATTAACGAAGTGTGTTACAGTAGGATAGATTTATACTCTGTAACGTTTTAGCTATGTAGGAAATGTTCTGAAAATTATAAATTACAGAGGCCGCAATGGAAAATTGTCCAAAAAGTAGGGCCCCTACAAGTATTTCAGTTTGTCAAATTCATTAAACGTAACTTCGAAATTTCATCATCCACCGCTTATTCTAAAACAATTATTTTCAACTTAAATGTCTGCAGATACGCTGAATATTACAGACAAAACAAAATGCTAATTATACCCAATTAAAATATTTTGCACGGGATTGTTTTCTCTGTTTCGAACCCAGTTATAATTCGACCTTTGATTTATACGGTAGCCAAAGGTGCTTGCAAAAGAAAAAGTACCAGGAGATTTCAGTGAAAGCGAAAAAGACATTATCAGGATTTATAAACGTAATTGTTAGGACTGTCCAACTACTTGGCTGAATGGTCAGCGTACTGGTTTTCGGCTCAGAGGTTTAAAGGTTCGATTCTAGGTCGGGCCAAGGATTTAAACTGTGATTAGTGAATTCCTTTGATTCACGGACTGGGTATTTCTCATTGGCTTAACACATACCTCACACCATTATCTACATAACACATCACACTGCTAACTTAAACATAAACACGAAATAGTGAATATATTCCTTCAGATACATTTGGCATCGGGAAGGGCATCCGGCTGTAAAACTATTAATATACATTAGAGCCAATACCAGGTAATTGGTATAAGAATAGGAAAGAAGGAGACATGAGTAAGTGTTAGAAGAGTTTTTTTAGTCAAAAACATAATCATGAAACAATTGTAGGCTTTTTGCAAGTAAATTTGTCTATCTTACATTTTCCCTATTTTGATATTAACTTTATGAAGTATACCTACGTGATGAAGAAAATTGGTGGTTATATTTAAGATCAGCTCACCAATTCCTGATTAAATCCGTTGGAAAATTTCAAACAACTTTACAAGACCTCAAATGCAGACCCATATAATTGGATATGTTTGTGTTATTCAGTAATAGTAAACTTTACGGAGACATGATATGTCTCTTTTATTGTGTCTTCTTAAATTTGGGCGGGGAACAGAATAAGTTACACACGGAGAAGGCTGATGGGCGCAGATGTGCAGAATATGTTCAACTATAAGAAATATATATCTTACGAGCAGAACAGAGAGGAGAAATAAGAGGAACGTGCAGGTCGACTTTAATACGACACATGTAACAATATCGAGGAGCTGTTACAAGGCTCACGTTTTGTTCCGGGAACAAGAGAAAGTTGGAGGATCCCTTTGTGTGAAGTAAGATATCCACTGCGCTGATAAACAATCCCTCTATTCCTCCTCGTTTTATCACTTTATGCCTATACAACATTATCCCTTTCACGGCGTTTTTTTCGTTCCTGTTGCATGTATCACTGCAAATAAGCGGAGTTGTGATTGAACTATAGATTTCGAGCGAGGAAACTGCATTTTACAGTTTTATTGACAAACAATCAACTAGTCCATTGTCTAAAATTTAAACAACATTCAGGAAACCACTATCATTTTCCGGTTCCTTGGCTGAGTGGTCTGAGTAGCTGCCTTCCATTTATAGGGTCCTGATGATTTTAGCTGCGCAACGTTAATTATCCTGCCTATGGGACTGAACGTTTGCGTTTGTCTTATTGTACATTTTTTCATTTACACACAACATTATCACGCTACCACCCACCACAGAGACATACGATAGTGAATACATCTCTACACGCAGGGAAAAATCTATATAATATATATAATTAAGGGAATGCCATAGAAAAGTACAAAACCATCACTTCATTTTCCCCTATTAACTAGATCATCTTAAAAAAGAAGGAAATCGCTCTGATATAATCTACCGAAAATCAGTGCTTTTTCGAGATGACCCCACTGTAACACTGGGGAGAAATGATGGTTATTGAGACTGGGAATCCTTGAGCACTATAATATTTTTAAAAAACATTCATTTGAAAACCAGGAAGAGTTCTTCCACAATTCCTTCTCCATTTTCTGATTTTCTGAGGAGGTTATTTGACAATCCTTAAGGTTATATGACAAGACGACATACCGCATTCTACGGTTTATCACTTTATACGTTTGTAGCATTCTTTTAGGTTACAGTTGTTCCTGACAATAGAATTCTTACCAATACCCGTTTAAAATTGATCAGAAACACTCTAAAAGTAAGTTTGAAAGTTTTGAATTTATTATAGCTTGAAGTTTATTACGAAATTTCATAAGTAGAAGCAGATTAACAAAGAAGCATTTTATAAATAAGACTTTTCGTTGTCATTTTATTTTGTGTTTCTTCCAGGGAATCTAGGTTTGAGAGAATGTTTTCTTGAAAGTTGTTTTACGTCGCACCGACAAAGATAGGTCTTATGGCGACGATGCGATAGCGAAGGGCTAGGGAGTGGAGAGGATACGGCCGTGGCCTTACTTAAGGTAGAGCCCCAAAATTTTCCCAGTGTGAAAATGGGATATCACGAAAAACCATCTTCAGGGCTTGCGATAGTCGACTTCGAACCCACTATCTTCCGAATGCAAACTTACACCTGCGCGCCCCTAACCGCATGACCAACTCGCTCGGTTCGAGGGAGTGTGTTGGCGACCATGAGCACCCTAGCTCTATTTACCAGTGCTTCTAATTAATTGTGTCATGCTTTCTTTTCTATATGATTTTTCCTAGACATACTTGTACTCATCCACTCCTGACAGTATTCTGTTTGAGGCGTTCCTAACCAATTATGAAGGCAAACGTATGGGAAGTAACTGGGGATCAATCAATCAATCAATCAATCAATCAATCAATCAATCAATCAATCAATCAATCAATCAATCAATCAATCAATCAATCAATCAATCAATCAATCAATCAATCAATCAATCAATCAATCAATCAATCAATCAATCAATCAATCAATCAATCAATCAATCAATCAATCAATCAATCAATCAATCAATCCTGACCTGCATTTAGGGCAGTCGCCCAGGTGGCAGATTCCCTATCTGTTGTACTCCTAGCCTTTTCTTAATTGATTGCAAAGAAATTGGAAATTTACTGAACATCTCCCATGGTAAGTTATTTCAATCCCTAACTCACCTTCTTATAAATTAATATTTGCCCCAATTTGTCCTCTTGAATTCCAACTTTATTTTCATATTACGATCTTTCCTACTTTTAGAAACACCACTCAAACTTATCGGTCTACTAATGTCATTCCACGCTATCTCTCCACCGTCAGCTCGGAACATACCACTTAGTCCAGCAGCTCGTCTCCTTTCTCCTAAGTCTTCCAAACCCAAACTTTGCAACATTTTTGTAACGCTACTCTTTTGTAGGGAATAACCCAGAACAAATTCAGCAGCTTTTCTTTGGATTTTTTCCAGTTTTTGAATCAAGTAATCCTGGTGAGGGTCCCATACACAGGAACCATACTCTAGCTGGGGTCTTACCAGAGACTTATACGCCCTCTGCTTTACATCCTTACTACAATCCCTAAATACTCTCACAGCCATGTGCAGAGATCTGTACCCTTTATTTACAATCTCATTTATGTGATTTCCCCAATGAATATCTTTTCATTGTATTAACACCTAGGTACTTACAATGATCCTCAAAAGAAACTTTCACCCCATCAACATAGTAATTTCAACTGAGAGGACTTTTCCTATTTGTGAAACTCACAACATGACTTTTATCCCCGCTTATACTCATTCCATTGCCTATTGTCCATCTTACAAGATTATCGAGGTCATATTTCAGTTGCTCACAATCTTGTAACTTATTTATTGCTCTATAAAGAATGACATCATCTGCAAAAACCATTATCTCTGATTGCTCTTCTTTACTCATATCATTTATATATAAGAGAACATTAAGGTCCAATAATACTGCCTTGAGGAATTCCCTTCTTCATTATTACAGAGGCAGATAAAGCTTCGCCCACTCTAATTCTCTGAGATCTAATTTCTGGAAATGTAGCCACCCATTCAGTCACTCTAGTCAGTCTAGTCCAATTGCATTCATTTTTACCAGTAGTCTCTCATTATCTACCCTATCAAATGCCTTGGATAGGATGGTTAGTGCACTCCATAAAGCACAAAAGTCCCTATAAGTATGTGCCGTATGGTCGACTGTTAAATGCCTAAGGTGTTCGAACGTGTCCGACAGTCAATGAGGCGGCGAGTTCACACGTGCATTCAGGGGTATGGTGGACATTTTGAGGACTTCTTGTACTAGAATGCAGTAACCCCTACTGTTACACCAACATGGCGACAGTTTCTCGACATGGGATGTCCCATATATGGCTATTACCAATACTTCCCGCACAAAGTTGGAAAGTCTGCAACTCGCAAATGATCAACCGCAGACTTAATGTTTTGTGTAGTTTTGAAGTATACTATCAATCGCTGGAATTCTTCTCACATATTTGGCAACACCCTGTATTTTTACCTTCCTTGAACTCTTCTATTTCCTTTCCCGTACTGTGACAGTACAAAATCCGATCATCTTAACATTCCACACATTATTATTATTATTATTATTATTATTATTATTATTATTATTATTATTATTATTATTATTAATAATATTATTATTGAGCTTCCATGGCTTAGGCCGGGCTCTCACCACTGGGTTCCGTGGTTAAAGTCCCGGTCACTCCATGTGAGATTTGGACAAAGCGGAGGCAGCGCGGTTTTTTCTTCGGGTACTCGGTTTCTCCTGTCATCACTCATTCCAAAAGCACTCTCCAATATCATTTCATTCTACCTGTCAATCATAAAACACTGCCGCAGGGGAGTGTGACAGGCTTCGGCAATCGGCACAATTCTTATACTTGCCGCTGGATGGGCGGAGTGGGGGGCTCTATTTATTCCATAGCTGACCCCGTCGAATTACTGGAATCAGAGGCTGTGCATTTTCATCATTATTATTATTATTATTATTATTATGTTACGTTGAAACGCCGTAACCTAAGTTCATTCAGGCTCTAAATTGATTAATTATTTTTATTTTTTTGCTAGTTGCTTTACGTCTCACCGATACACATAGGTCTTATGGCGACGATGGAACAGGGAAGGTCTGGGAGTGGGAAGGAAGCGGCCGTGGCCTTAATTAAGGTACAGCTCCAGCATTTGCCTGGTGTGAAAATGGGAAACCACGGAAAACCATCTTCAGGGCTGCCGACAGTGGGGTTCGATCCTACTATCTCCCGAATACTGGACACTGGCCGCACTTAAGCGACTGCAGCTATCGAGCTCGGTGAGTGATTAATTATGTACACATTTCTCACCCCAGCCATGCTCACGGTTTATTGAATTATGTTTATTGAGTATACACGTATATATCATCTCCAACTGACCTTCACACACTATTATCTTCAATTATCTACTGTATATAAAATCAAAAGTAAGTTAGCTATACAAATCTACACGCCTCCACTGATCAATACCAAAATTTACGCCAAGACGCATGAAACAAACGGACGGGCCGTAGAGATAGCTATCTCGTCAACTATTTAATAAATTAAAGTTGGTCTTTATATGTCATACGTATTGACGCCATTTTTGATACCAAATCTCTTGAGGAACAGACTGGAAACACGGAAAACATGGAACTTATAGCAGCAAAGAATATTGACAAGCTTCATGGAAGGACAGGACTAAACTCTTCGTTGTTCCTCCCCTTCATTCTGCTCTATGATATAATCTAACAATTTATTCCCTGCAAAATTAACCTTAAACCAATAAATGAATCGGTTTGGTCGTAGAGGTAAGTGTATCGTCAAAGGTTTCGTAAAACTGGTCATAATAGGTGATGTACTGGTGGAAGGTTTTGTGTGCTGAAGCCATTTTTCATACCAAACCCTTAACAAATATACTGGAAAAACGAATAACATGACACTTAAAATAGTAAGGAATATCTATGATAGAATCTAACGATTTATTCTTTGGGAAATTAACCTTAATTGTATAAGTAAATAATAAATGTTTACAGCTGGTGGATTTTAATCTAAGATACAACATGGAACTTAAAATAGCAAGGAATATCTATGATACAATCCAGCGATTTATTCTTCGGAAAACTAACCTCAGTTCCATGAATGAGCATGAAATGATTGCTTTGAGGTGCAGATTACTTGCTTCATTCCTCTTCGTTCCTTGATTCTTGAACTATGAATTTAATACGTACCTTTTCGGCTCTGTTTAATTTAGCCTGTAGAGGCTTCGTTTTAGTTGTAGATTGGAAAGTCTCTTCTGAATCGCCAGGATTCAGCTAAGGGGTCCGTGGTTGTCAACCCACAACCCTGAGGCCCTTTTTAGTCACTTTTACGGCAGGTATGGAATACCGTGGATGTTATTCTACAACCCACCCACAGGGAGAGAATCGATATCAATAATTTGTAATAAGTTCAAGTTATCAAACTGCAGAGAAACAAATATAGTAAAATTTATTTGTGTGATGTATTTTCAAGTGTTTATTGGTATAATATTACATTCTATTACCACAACACTTCATGTGTGTTATTTCATTATCTCGAAACTTTTCAAGTAGATCCGTGAGGACATAAATGAACACCATCGTACATTGCGGGAGGGAAATGCTAGTCACAGATCATATTCAGTTCAAATGAAGATTTATAACATCATGAATAAATAATATGTCAGGTACTAGAGAAATCATTTTCGAACGGCTTTTTAGAATAATAAGTAAACAGCCTGCATTATCTACATGTGTCAATAACATCGGTAATATGTCTATACTTAAAAATGTTAAAAGCAGCTATTTCGAGTTCATCCTACTGGACCGATTTCCTTCGTGTATTATTCTCTCCGGAATTAGCTGCCTGTGAATCATTAGGCATTCAGTAATACTAAAATCAAATCACTAAATGACCACTCCAATACTGTAACTTCAGGCGAAGGCTTGCCCCTGGTCCGCAATACATTTTGTGCTTAGCGGGTTGCACTCAGTTAACGAGTAAAGACATTGGCGGAGCTAAACGATAAACAAGACAGGCGATCATAGACAAAACTGGAATTTCAACCAAATCGGTGCACACATGACTTAATATACTATCTGGAGAAAAATGCTGTTGGGATAAGACATCCGAAGCATTACTGGGGGTGGGGGCTGGTTGGGAGTGACAAGTAAAAATAATCAATAACGATTTATATTATTGTTAAATCCATGGAGTACAGGGTCACTCAGATGAATAGTGACACACCGGATGACATTTAATTCCCATCACCATGGGGATTGAAAGGTGTGAAAAAAGAAAATAATTGTCCAAAATTAACGAGATTACGGATGGCAGCGATTATGTTCCAGTGTAGCTGTCCATCACTTTTCGTACACATAGGACTTAATATCTGAGGAAAAGAAAATAATGCCGGGCTAACACACCCTAACAGCCCCTACAATTGGCTGTTTTGAGGAAGTGACATGCGAAAATAATGGAAAAATTCCAACATTAATGTCGAATCCATTATTTTCGGGTTCGCTGAGATGAATAGTGACATTCTTGTTGCTATTTAAGTCTATGTTCAGCCCCATTGACATGGTGATGAGAAGGGGTGAAGAAGAATTTAAGATTGATCGGGATTAGCGTTGAATCCACAATTTTCGGGGTCGTAAGGCTGATTGGCGACAATCGCAATGACAGTTGAAATCGTGTACATCATGTGTATAGTGTGACGGCTAAGTTTATAGAGTTCTCACTTATTTGTTTACTTTATTTGAATATATTGTACCGTACCCAGGGGTAATAACCCTCTAGGACGATGCCTCCATTTCCTTATTAAACATCCGACTAACTCAGGGTTGGGCAGAGAAGTGGGTTGATTGTCGAGGGTAAGTCTAAATGTCGAAATTTATCACTTATCTATAAGTATATGACAGGAATAATGGAGGTTTATCTCGAATGAGAAACACTAATATGGTGTAAGATGAGATTATTCCATAAAATAACCCCGAATCATACTATAACAAATAAAAATCCAAATAATAAAACGAGTATGAATTTTGCATTGAAATAAAATTGAAATGAATATGGAACACAATCGTTAATTACGCAAAACAGATGACTGATAAAATGAAAGTTCATAATCATAACATTAAAATATTTGTGAACTTCAAAATAACTTCACATTATTGTCCATTGTTCATGTTCGTATTCGTATGGAGTAGCACGATTTTAAGTATCACCATAATACGGATTGAAATTCAGGGAAGTTGCCGCAATAATTATCTTTAAACGAGAATTAAGACGCAGTGGGACATGATATGAACTACGAAGAATACTGGTAACATTTCCCTACGCTACATTTACAATAATCACAACATAATTAAAATATCTCAAATATTTACATTGGAATAGGTAGGGGAGAACTTATATACTACACAGACACGACGTGAAACGCGGTTCACCAAAGGATCTAGTAAGAACTAGATTGACCACAAACATTCACTCAGCACTCAGGCTGTTCCCTATCAAACAACAAGACAACATATCAAAACAACATGAAATTACAGAAAACACCTTCCTGTAAGAGAAAACATTTTTTTTGCTAGGGGCTTTACGTCGCACCGACACAGATAGGTCTTATGGCGACGATGGGATAGGAAAGGCCTAGGAGTTGGAAGGAAGCGGCCGTGGCCTTAATTAAGGTACAGCCCCAGAATTTGCCTGGTGTGAAAGTGGGAAACCACGGAAAACCATCTTCAGGGCTGCCGATAGTGGGATTCGAACCTACTATCTCCCGGATGAAAGCTCACAGCCGCGCGCCTCTACGCGCACGGCCAACTCGCCCGGTTGAGAAAACAAATAATATGCTTTAATAAACACGTGGAAAGCAATGGGCAACATTGCGTTCCTCTACTGCACTGCGCACCGGATAGTGCCTTCCATCTGTCACACATTTCCTGCTTTGCTGTGGGCTGAAAAGAAATATTAAACCTCAATATTGCTCAGAGGACTTGGTCACTGTTTCGACAAAATTGTATTACGGAAAACAACACCTCATTTCGCACTGTCTATGTAAACACGGCTGATAAGCTAACTTGTAAGGCGAGCTCGAATCTACACAACTGCTCGGAGTTTCACATACACAATCGTACTTCGCGCAATATACAGCAACATTACGTCTCCATGGACTTCCGGTCTCAACTGTTCTGTAATCTGCTACTTTTCCAATGTCTGACTGAATTCCACCATGATATAATTATTTAATATGGCAAATATGTGTCTGATTGTCTCTTATCAACTACTTTCCAGGCAATCAGGACTACCATAAGGATAATGTTTAACCGAAACAAAGTAAAACTGAAACATAGTGTTAAATACATAAGAGTAACTCTAAAACACTTCGTAAAATAGTAATAATCACAATATAAAAGTCTACAAAATTCCACTTTACACGTAATTAACAGGTAATAAAAGTCCTAAAAGTAAACACTCAAAAAAGTACCCGAGAAGTGCTGGGTACTACAGCTACTTAGATTCTCAAAATACTCATCTTTCTTCTTCTCAAACTTCTCTAACATTTACACTCATACAATATTTATTTTAATTAATTCAATATAATTTAAATTTAATCAGTACTTTTCTTAACCTAATATTCTTTCCTTTTAATGCATCAATATAAGTTCTTGCCTCTATTATACGCCAAGAAGCCTCCTCCTGGTACTTCATCCAAATACGTCCAACCGGTATCAAATGTAATATTGCAATGGAGTCTGCTAATAATATTAATATCTCCATTCATTAGTCAAAGGGGACTAACTGGTTACTATGTGCTACAAGACTCCATATCAAAAATCAGTAACTACGCCGAGCGGTTAACCCAATTCGTCACGTAAATAGAAAATAGAATTTCATCGCCATGTTCGTTCAGCATACGTGCCTAAGTTGGTATGCCCACAGTACCTGTCATTCCCCTCTTCTTTTATTTTCCTTCTGTTTACAGTTGAGAGGAGACGGGTGTCTGTAGCTGTACTATCCCTTTAAATAATATCACCGAGTGAGTTGGTTTGCGCGGTTCGGGTCCTATAATAGTAAGCCTGTATTGGAGAAGCGATGGATTCGAACGCCAACGTTTGCAATCATAAGGATGGTTTAACGCCGTTTCCCTTCATGACACCAAGCAAATGCTACAGATGTAACTCAAAATCACGGGATTTCCCATCCTAACGTAACCGTGTAACTACGTTTCAGAACGACATTAAACCCTGGCAAAGAAATTTTTCTTGTAAACAACATGTGTATTATACTTTTTTTTCAATCAAATGACAAAAATTCAGATAAAAATGGTTATTTATATTATTTTAGAATCCAACTTTACTAATTTCCTTTCTAGGAGATTTACCACGTATTCTACCTTACAAGTATGTTTGTTTGGATAGTCTGGGTTTTGTCGTGCCTACCGCATGAGGGATACAGAAGTGAATTTTTGTGACAAAAATGAGGATTTTCTGAGTTAAGTTTGGAAACAACCCGGCATCAGCTTGCAATTAAAGTATGAAACTACACAAAAACTACTTCGATGGTGGATGAGTACTGAGATTTCTCTCAAAAGGCTGAGTAAAACTCATTCCAATCCTCATGCAAGAGTTTCCTTACCGAACAGGGAATCGAGCCCAGCGCCTTCGATACCAAAATCTCCGAGACACTGAAGATGGCATAGATAAGATTTTAATATGAACATTTCTAAGTTTTGGAAGAAGATAATATACCGTACATATATGAGTAAGGCTCGGATTATTTTAGTTTCTAAATTCGTAAAATCTGTATAAAGCAGCCTCATTAAATTAAGCTGAACGCTAGGGAGAAATTATTGGTGCAGTGGATACGCTAACGTATTTCACTCGGATGTCTGAGGTTCGAATCCCGGTAGATTGGAATATTTACCTGATAAATAATTTGCCGTTAGGAATATTATTCGTCCTTGAACTACCGGCCAAATGACTAAATGAGTCAGGATGGCACATGGAACGAAAGGTACAAGAAAAATCCGAAAAATGCTGATATTTTAACATCATCAACTTTTAGAGCGTTTACTCAATGATCATAAAATTCTGCAATAAATTTGGGACTAAGTCATATAGATAAACCTAATGTGTGACAGAGCAAGCAAGGTTCTACGTTAGTGCCCAAATTAGTGAGTTTGAAATTGTAGATATAACTCCCCATTTATTCCCATTTTCCTAGTTCTGTAATCTTTACTCTTTTTGCTATTTGTTTTACGTCGCACCGACACAGATAGGTCTTATGGCGACGATGGCACAGGAAATACCTAGGTATAGGAAGGAAGCGGCCGTGGCCTTAATTAAGGTACATCCCCAGCATTTGCCTGGTGTGAAAATGGGAAACCACGGAAAACCATTTTTAGGGCTGCCGACAGTGGGGTTCGAACCTACTATCTCCCGAATACCGGATATTGGCCGCACTTAAGCGACTGAAGCTATCGAGCTCTTATCTAACTACTGGCTAGACACCAGTGAACGTGATATGAATCTATCTTCTTTTTACTCTATACTGTTATTGGCAGATATTGGCTATCGATAGAAAGCAGTCTATATGTTTTAGGAGTAGATGAAACAATAAAGAAGCAGCACACTGATCATAAAGCTTGATGTGAGTTAGATGAGGTTCATTGTATAGCATCTTACTTTATGCAATATAACGAAATCACGTGGGAGATGAGATCTGCCGTTATACAAAAAATAAATAAGCTGAGTTGTAGCAGTTCCTCAGAACGCCGTCCCACCGTCAGAAGAGGATTAAAATATTGACGAGACGGGAATCGCACTCCTCAAAGCCTTCAATTAACAGGAAGAGGCCCTGTCGATACAACACAGAACTGTGATATGTTACTCAATATACGTGAAGTAGTTTCAATGGTTCATTTCAACTTCTTGCCCGCTATAAAATGGGTTTAAGTGTTTGAAAGGGCGGTTGACTAAACATTATAAACGAATCAATAGATATGTTTTCATTATTCATTCAATTATATCGGTGCAAAAGGAATTGTTTCCTTTCAGAAGGAAGGCACCATTTAATAATAAGAAATAAATCAAAATTAAGATGTTACTCTTAACTACTATATCAAACATTGTTTGAATGGTATATTTTATATAAACCCGATGGCATTCACGATTTAAATAACTGGTGTACCACCTCATATTTTTGTTGGTAGTATTCATTAAATCTACACCGCTCGCTTAAACGTACAGCATTTATAAGCTGTCTGACTCTGTCTTTCAGAATTACTGTCATATGGTACGACTCTATGGCTAAATGGTTAGCATTCTGGCCTTTGGTTCCAGGAATCCAGTGTTCAATTCCCGTCCGGGTAGGGACCCACATCACAGACGCACTTGTCACCTATAGGGCGTCAGAAAGTCTTGTACCAGACCTCTACGGAAGCCGAACGCAAAATAAACAAACAAAAAAGAAACAACAACAACAAAACACTCTTGTACATTGGATGTTAATGACATTTTGTCATTAACATCCAATGTTTGTCATGCTCAAAAATCTACCACATCCAGTTTCAGGAAGATTCGAGTGATAAGCCTTATACGCAGCTGAATTCCGAAGCCTGAAAAAATCACGATGAATCACTAAGTTGGAAGGAATGGAAATATTCTGAGGAAGATCATGGAAACTCATAGAAGAGAATATGGATCGTAGAGGAAGAAAAGTAACCAAGAATTGCATCTGAAGATGGAAGAGGTCTCAAACACCATCCAAACTTTTCTCAAGCTGCTTTACGTCGCACCGACACAGATAGGTCTTATTGCGAGGATGCGACAGGAAAGGGCTAGGAGTGGGAACGAAGCGACCGTGGCCTAAATTAATATACAGTCCAAACATTTGCCTGGGGTTAAAATGGGAAAAGACAGAAAAGCATCTTCAGGGCTACCGACAGTGAGGTTCGAACCCACTACCTCCCGAATTCAAGCTGATAGCTGCGTGACCCAAACAGCACAGCCACTTGCTCGGTAGAAAACGAAAAAACGTCAGTTATTCCCAGATACAGTATCTACAGATTGGACCCGGGAAGTTTTACCAATCAGATAGTGAGAATTTTGAGCTCAGGAGAACGACGGTACTCTGGTATCAGGAGCTGAAAAAATCCTAGAAGAAATAAGAACACAAATAACGGACATCAACAGCCGAGAAGCCTATATCCTAGAATTCTGGCCGCGAAAAAAGTGGGGATAAGCCGTTATCTGGTCAATATCTAACATTGTCCGAAGGGTGCAGGGTCCGTTTCTTTAATCTTAGAACGCCGTATTAATCTTTCAAGTAATATGTTTTACGTCACAACGATGCAGATAGGTCTTATAGTGACGATGGGATGGGATTTAAGGGCTGCGGATAGTGGGGCTCGAACCCACTTACACCCGTATACATGCTCACAGCTGCACGCCCCTAACTGCACGGCCAACTCGCCCGGTCTTTCAAGTACATCATCTAGGTGTAAATTGACATATTTCGAGTAGACCAAACAGTTTACAACATTTCTACCTAGTTGAATCCTTCGCTGCCATTTATTACCTCTTTCAGTAAATGAATGTACAACAAAGGAAAAACATTACAGCCTATCAACATAAAGTTAATTCAATTAATGCGATGAAACAATTACAATGAAAGCTTCGAGTTAGTGCACCCAAAATGAACAAATAATTTTTTAAAAAGTTCAAAAAAAACCAGAAATAAATAAGGCTAGGATATTACACCAAATTACTTCTAAATACCATTACCTGAATGTGACACTATAATTAGTCTTTATTATTATTATTTCTTTTTTTTGAATTTTCTTTACGTAGCACTAACACAGATAGGTTTTATGGTGACGATGGGATAGGAGAGTCCTGGGAGTAGGAAGGAAGCGGCAATTGTTCCTGACAATAGAATTCTTACCAATACCCGTTTAAAATTGATCAGAAACACTCTAAAATTAAGTTTGGAAGTTTTGAATTTATTATAGCTTGAAGTTTATTACGCTATTTCATAAGTAGAATCAGATTAACAAAGAAGCATTTTATAAATAAGACTTTTCGTTGTCATTTTCTTTTGCGTTTCTTCCACGGAATCTAGGTTTGAGAGAATGTTTTCTTTAAAGTTGCTTTACGTCGCACCGACAAAGATAGGTCTTATGGCGACGATGTGATAGCAAAGGGCTAGGGAGTGGATAGGATACGGCTGTGGCCTTAATTAAGGTACAGCCCAAGCATTTGCCTGGTGTGAAAATGGGAAACCACTGAAACCATCTTCAAGGCTGCCGACAGTTGGGTTCGAACCCACTATATCCCGGATACAAGTTCACAGCTGAAAGCCCCTAACCTCAGCTCACCCTGCAGTCTTAAATTCATAGCAGTGTCGGAATAGGACGGGCTGGCCGTTTTAAATTATCGGGATTTTTATGACACAAAGTCACGCCAGTCAGGTAAACGAAATGTGGACCTCCAACACGAACGACTTTCTATTCCAGCAATGTGATACGTATTTATTTTGAATTAATAATATAAGCCATGTCAGTGTTTGTACTGCACCGTTAGAGAAGCTTTTGATGTAGCAGAGACCTCATTCACGAAAGTCCCGTTCCGATACGGAATGGGCTTCAAAACTTAGACGACAGTGTATTAGAGAATGTCCTGACTGGTAAATATGGTTAGGAAACTGTCAGTGAACAATACCCTAAACTTGTTTGCAAACAGTTTCCTAATTGTTTACGAACAGCTGGCTAATTGCTTGTAGATTGTCTGAAAGCAATTTAGTATCTCTCAACAAGCAGTTTTCAAACAAGCATTACATGTTTGCTCTTTTGCTAACTCAGATGGAAAATAATGAAACAGTCGTGGATTAAGTACATTCATTTGGTCCTGGTGCGGTCAATCAAACTTTCGTGCCTGAAGGTTTCTCAGCGATGATGCTGAAGTATTTGAGATGTGCGATTGGAACAGTTATGGGGCAAAGAGTGGCTATTTCATGGAAGAAGGATTATTATTATTATTATTATTATTATTATTATTATTATTATTATTATTATTATTATTATTACGGGTCCTACTTTCTGGGTCATCGGCTCTTAATGGCCTGGTATGAGATGGTTATTTCAAATAATCAGTAGGACTGATTCAAAATGCTTTATTTTTCATATAATCATTGCAAATGCATAATAGTGTAATCAAATTCATGTAAATATATACTCGTAAATAATGGCAGTAGGTTAAATCCATAATCAAGTTTGAGAAACATTCACCTAGTAAATAAATAATGCACTTAAAAACATGATATGGCTTCAAATATCACTTAATAATTTCATTGGTTTTCCATCTCTAATTACTCGTTCTTTTAAGGTTTTTGGATGCAAGTTCAAGTTTTATGGTGGCATATTTACGGTTAAAATCGATTAAAAAAAGATCTTCGTCATCAAACGGGTGACAAAGTTAACAGTCTACTTGTCACCTAGCAGAATTGGAGACATGGTACTAGGTAGTTTCCGTTCACCGTGGTCAGCAGTCCCGTGGGGATGGAATCTGTGGTTTTAAACGAAGTAACGACGGTATTGATTTGAATTTTGTTTCTAATATGGAATAATATTGGGAATAATTTGGTCGTAACCTAATAATATATTATTTCTTACTGATTTTTGCAAGTTTACTTAGGTCGGCATGTGGTTTGCCCTGTTTTATGACCAGATGCCCTTCCTGACTCCAACCCAATGCGGAGGAATGCATTTATTATTGCATTTCTCTGTGGTGGTTGGTAGTGCCTTGTGTTGTGTGTAGATGAAGATAATTATATTAAGAAGAATATAATTATCTTGTCCCCCAGACACAACCACACGCTGTTAAAATCGTCAGCCCAGCCGGGAATTGAACTCGAGGCCTTCCGAACCGAAGACCAGTATGCTGATAATTTAATTCAGGAGGCAGACAACCTGCATATTAGATATAAGGCAAAGACCACAGAACGCTACTTGGGGCTGTGAATTGCAGCCCATTTTTCTTTACAGGATTATGCTGTTAACAGCACAATCATTTTCCCGCCATCAATTACTTTTCCCTTCATTTCTCTAATACCCTCATTGTTTGAAAGACGAGTACCATACAAGATACAATCCGCTAAAGATAAGGAAAGGAACTGTCAATTTCTCAGAAGTTGATATTATTTATCCTGGAGGGTGAAAGCGAGGAACTATTCGGTGTAGTAGTAGTAGTAATAATAATTTCTAGCGTGTTTCCGTTGCTCACAGAGGCATATTAAGCGCCTGGGGAGAATGGCTGGACAGAGGATCAGTTAGAGAAAGAATTTACTTTAACAAAATTGGAAATTTTATGTCTTTCCTTTCCTGAAATTCAGAGAGAGTAATTTAACGGCATGACAAGAAACAGTTGAAGTATTACTTGAGTATATTCACATTAAATAACGAGCTCGTCAACTCCAACAATACATTGGACTTAGAAGTTCTTAATCAGGTACATGACTAATTTAGAGAAACACCTAGTCGTTAACCTACATGTGAAAGAGCATAAGTGCTTCTGACAGGTACAATATTATGAAAGGGCATAGTTGCTCCAAACAGGTACACCTTATAGAATCTGCGCTCCAACTATATACAGGCTATCCCTTAGTCAAGCAATGAGTTGCTGTTTACAATTTCAATTACACTGGTAATCTCTAGGGTGGCCCCAGTTCATAGAATTTATACACAGGTTGCCGCATGATGTGCTTATCAATTACAAGGTCTCACAATGAGAGTGAGTACTTTTCCTCAAGGGAACGTAAACATAGACACGATTTAACTGTACCCGATGCATTTACTGGACGTATTAAACATGGCGCCTACGGAAGGTAGAGGCCAGCCAAGGCAAAGAAATGTGTAATAGGGTATCGATATTGGTGTATGCTAGAAGGCCATGACTAATTTAAACCTACCACTATGAAGGCGGTGTACAATGGTGTAGAATCGATAGAATTGTTTTTTTTTAAAATAAGAAGGATCAAACAGATTATTATAAAAACTGACTTAAAAATTGACGTGGTAAGGACAAGTTATCCCGAACATCGCTCTCAAAAATAAGCAAGATTTACAATAGCTAACGTGAAATTTTAAGCTGAGAGGACGGAAATATTGAACGAAACGAAGAGATAAACGTTGAAATACCGTAAAGAGGGAATAAAATCCAGAAGTTTTGAAAAGTCCGTCCAAATACTTAGACGCAAAATCGTTTGGAAACAAGAAGTTGATTGAGACGTGAGAGCTCGAGGTTGAGCTATATTAAGTGGAAATAATAGCAAGGACAGCCTAAATAAAGAAGCAATCGCTATAAAATATATATATACTACGCAGAACCATGATGAATTCATATTTTCCAGAATCGACGCATATTGTCTACTGTGTTCCTGAACAGATGATGGCTTGCTAAATCGGCATAGACCAACCTGGAGGGAGATGTCATCCTGGCTGTTAAAACCACCCGACCCGTGTGGAGGAGGTCACTATACCTGAGATACCAGTGGTGGAGAACCTGCCCAGTTCTCAATCCAAGGCCTGCGACCAGACCGAAGAGCAACTAAGGCCCGAGATATTGAATGGCGAGCTAAGTAATAGTATTAAGTAGTATAATTTCTTATGTAGAGTATTACCAGTATATGCAATAGATCTGAATAGCCTAAGCGTGAGATAATTAAGTGTGCAGTGAATATAAGAAAGTGCAGTGTGAAATATTTAAGACGATATCTCGTGACAGAATGGTAACGTGTTTACTACATTATCTTATCCAAGGATGAAGGAATACGATTTAAAATGTGACATAGTGTAACAGCTGTTTTCAAAGAATCCCGGTTAATTAGAAAGATCCATGAGTGATGTAATACCAGTCAAACCCAGTTTACGTCACAGAGGGACGCATGTTTGAATTGGTTAAGTTAAATTACCATAATCTTTGCTGTGTGAATATATTGAAAGAATAGATACTGAATTTGGGGTTATATGTTGAATTGTATGACAAAATGCGTTTTGAGGAACGAATTCTGCGCTATTGGAGTGATACGTATCGTTGTGTTTAATTAATATTGGAGGTTAAACGCGGTAATTATAGATGTTAAATGAATTAAATATGGGATGAAATGAAGGTTAATAATGAAGTAATGGAAGTATATGTGGTATTTTAAATGATATACTGCGCAGATTAGCAGGAAGTAAAACGTATATGATATATATAATGTGTGATGTAGGAGCACATGTAAAGCGACTACGGAATATAAGTATGCCCCAGTGAGGAACTATAGCAAGGTATGGACAATAAAATTACGCATATTTTAATGAAGTGTGAAAGTGGTTTGCCAATAATAACAACTGGTGATGGGTAAATGAATACATGATTGTATCATATTCTGAATGAATGATAATTGCGTGGAAGATCAAACTTGTATGCAACTAGTATGATAATGTAGTGTTGAAATATCTTTATGTAGGCATTTGCACATCTAAATATGAAAAATGCTTATTGACTATGTGCATATTGAACTGGAATACGTTACATAAGAAATTATCTAGCTAGAGTAGGGAAATTATTTGAGATTTACGTAGGATATCATCGATGTTTTGTTAATCTGAAATATTATTAGAGCGAATATTTAGTTAGGAGCCGTAATTTAAGTGGCAATCGGACCGAAAAACTTAGTGCGTCATTCAATATTTCATTTTCTTTACTGTAGTCTGCACCAACGAACTCAGATAATTTTCAATGTAACTTAGGTCACTGATATTTGTATTGAGGACACTTTATTCAAATTCAGTTCATTTCCGCGATAACTTGAACAATGTAATGGTTGTATTTTTGATGAGGGTGTATAATTAACACCGTGAGTGATGGAATAATTTATTGGTATACTGAATTTTGACCGTGGTCTGAAGACTTTGATATAGTATATACTTAAGTGACCAGATGTAAATTTTAATAGGAAGATGAAACAAAGCAACAATTCATTTCAGGAATACGCGACCCAGAATGTTAAGATATGTAAACTTAGTTTAGGAGTAAGGCAGCGCTGACCTAGAATATTTGATTCAGTAATTAAAATATTTATTTATTAGGTTGATAATTGGAAGATTATGAGCAATATTTAACATTAACCATTTCTTTCGCGAATCTTGATAGTTAATAAATGTGTTTCTTGATTAATTTTTATAGAATGGAATGAGTTTTCATTTATAATGGTAGTCTGTAGTTGTACTTAGTGAGTAAGGTTCTCGTTATGCGGATGTGTTTTTCGAAAGGTTGACTGATGTTTATGTTCACAAAATCCACTACTGAGCGTTGAATTACGTAATTCTGAACCGCATATGGTGCCGTTATTTTCTCTTTGAACACACGTTAAACCAAAACATAGAAAAATTAACCATTTTTCTGGAGGCATGAATACCCTGAGATATGTAACTGACTAGTTGGGAAAATACTGTGGTCACCCTGACCCGTAGGGTAAAGAATATACAGGGACATAATAACCTATTCCACCAGGACTTAAGAAGGAAAAGGAAAGGTTTCACAAAACAGGACAGTAAGAAAAGGCAATGAGGCGAAACACCAGCATTCCATAACGAACTTTCGGGAAAAGACAAGAAATTAAGTGGGCTTAAGGCCCAATGACACAGAGGCTAATACCATACTAAAAAGGGTGACTAAAGTGGAACGATTAAGGGAAGTGACCAATTTACAATATTTAGAGTTTGAAAACTTCAGTCAACCAGCTCGAAAGAAGGGGAGAGTTCCGAGAGTCACCACTCATGCTCCTTTACATTAAATATTTTCCCATTAGGGAATATAAATAGAGTCCGAAGACTTCGCAGAAGCACCTACACTTCAGCCCCCAAAATAAAATTAAAAAATTAGATTTTTAGAAACCTGCTGAAATCTTCTCCTCGAAACATACGCCGGCACAATCACATGTTTAGTTTAATTATGCCATTACCTGTTAACGCTGGATCTTCTTCAAGCCGGTCGTGCCCTACCCCCGGGTCCCCTCGAACCTCCGTCACATCACACTCTCGATAACTTGAGCGAATCAGACAAGACGGTCCTAAAGTGCTCTCCTTAAACAGCTCCACAGGCAAAGGTTCTAGATTAGAATTAAAATTCCGAGTGCTGATAGGCTAAATTACCATACACTCCTCCGCGCTTGTTTGGCTAGAGAAGTTAGTTACAGGCATGTGATAGATTACATTAGAGGAGGAACCAGGTGAAGTGTTGACAACTTCGGCACATGAAAAAATAAAGTTTACCAACAATAACAAATGAAATATCTTCTTAAGTTGACTTAGGCTTATTCCAATAGAGATCGCTAGAAAATAGATGGCAGAGCCATCTAACTATCGGAAAAGAAAGTTTTTAGAAGGTTTAAAAAGTTCTTGGTCACTGTCATAGATGGCCATAGAGAAGACGCGAAGTTTAAATATCCGGGTAGGGTGCACCCCTGGTACAGTAATAATAATAATAATAATAATAATAATAATAATAATAATAATACCTTTCCTAACATCCCTTACAGAAGCAAACCACAATGAGACTAGGCAATCCGAGAAACGCAAAATAGAGTTCAGCAAGAAAATAAGGATTACCGGGCAAAGCGCAAAGAAGAAAGCAGCAGGCAATCCACCCTCAAGAATACCAGAAGCGGCAAACATCAAACAACAGAGCCAAAGCACAAGCCCCGCGGTCCTCAGGTGGCCCAAATTAACTAAGAAAACATACCTAGCGAGTTGGCCCTGCTGTTAGAGTCACGCAGCTATGAGCTTGCAGAGAGGTTTTATGGCGACCATGAGATAGGAAAGGGCTAGGAATTGAAAGGAAGCGGCCGTGGCCTGAATTAAGGTGTTGGAGAGGGAAACCACAGGAAACCGTCTTTAGGGCTGCCGACAGTGGGGTTCGAATCCACTATCTCCCGAATACTGAATAACCATTTAATGTATCATGAGTTCTGAGGTGAAACAAAATTCAATTTGCCAACAGCATATATATCGTGGAAAACATTATCCCATGTGACCCGCGAAATATAAAAGTATTCGACTGTCTAGTAATGGGATGATTAGAGCACGTGCTTTTGCATTGAGAAGGAACGGAAAGAGACTTGACACCATATTGCAAGGGTGCTAGTTCAGTAGGCTAATGTCTTAACAGGAGTACTGACTTCTAGATTTGAATAAGTCATTCACTTTTCTTTAATGGGTAGGTCAGAGGATATTCGTTCACCTTGCTCACATTATTAACAGGTAAATTGTAGTTGGGAGGTATCGTGGTGGCAATCAACAATAACAACAGCAACAAAACTACAAGAAAAGATATACATTAAACTATAGGAAAGTACATCAAATGGAGAAATTTTATTATAACGAAGGGAAGTGAATATAAACAAACATGAAAACCAGAAACAAAAATTCATGCAAATTAACGGCTCATTGCAAGTTATAATTAAAGCTAATCACATAAAAATTCTCACATTTAAAAAAATATTCCAGTACACGTAATGTAGCATTGTAACTGCAACGTGTTTACACAGCAACTCACAAATATTTACAGAACATAACTAAAATTTCCCATCACAAATAATGTGGCATAATACTTACAACGCAATCAAACAAAAATTCACACCAAAATACTTCCAATATCTTAATAGTAGCATCTGTACTAGACTGTACGTACAACACAATTGATGTTCCGAAAATTTTGCAAAATTTGGGCTGCGAAGAATTGGGAGTAAGGAGATGAGCTTCTTAACTGAGCGGTGTGCTTCAAGTTGTCAGTGGAGAAATGGCTTGGAATGACAGTTTTAAACGAATGAAATGTAATGGACTTTGAAAAATTGGATAGATCGTACTATGAAAATAAAGTTAGATTTTAATGGAACAAATTAGGGCAAGAATAATTAGGGTTTGGAATAATTTACCACAGAATATAACCGGTAAATATCCGTTTCCTTGGAAATAATTTAAGAAAGGTCGAAGTAAAGGGAACGTGCCACCTGGGCATCAACCCTAAATGAAGGTCCGTGGTTATTGATTGATTTATGATATTTTTACAAAGACATTTAGATATTGGAGCCTTTTCTCGAAGAATATTAAATTTTTGGGAAATGTCTCCAATACTGCATCATATATCAATTCCCCCCCTCCCCGGATTTACAGACGAATAGTTATTAGCGTAGTTTCTTTTCTGTGGTGTTTCTCTTGCTATACGTGAATGATTGTCCCAGTTTATGTAACTGAACTTTTCTAATCGACTGCTCAGACTTATTCGTATAAGCATTAAACAGGGTAGGTAAGCGTATTTTTCCCTTCTATCCTTAAACGTCATCCTGTCCATGTTTCTCCTGTCACACTACACCTAGAATTGAAATTATTTAAGCGTGAACATAGCAGACTTTCACTGTATCACTTCCAGTTCATTAACAAGCCCTATTTGGTATGGGTCCCATAAGGCTGCTTCACTTTCATGGATTAGCCTCACGCGCGATATATAGCCCCGCGTCTCCGCCTGGGAGCTTCCGCCGTTTAACACGCTTATCCCGAAATGTAAAGACTTGTACGCTTTAGAAATTAAATGTCCATCATGAGTGTCCCATTTTAGGTCTTTCCCTACATAGACTGCTAGACTCCGTAAGAGTGTCCAATGCAACGGGGTATTGAAAGCCCTCTTAGATGATTGTTTGCTCCCTATTTCATAAGCCCACGTTTCCGTGAATTTATTTTCATTTTATTGTCGAGTACCCACTTACGCAATACGTTTAAATCGACTTAAGAGAACCTATTAATGGTCAGAATTTAATATCCCAAGTTTTGTTGTCCTTGTTTTGTACAGCACTTCACTCAGAGTTACAACACGTTCTTTCATATTTCCATACACTGGCGATAAAGTTATCCTAATATCATATTTCTTTCTCTCAAAGGCACGGAAGGTATTTTATCAGTTCACAGTTAGGCAGGTCTGAGTTTTGATATAAATGATGCAATTATGTAAGCTCACTGCAGGGAAGGCAAGTTGTAAGGACCACTATAATCCCACCCCCGCAATATTTCAGGCCTTGGCTCCTTTCCAGTTCCACTGTGACTGCGCCCGGCGTCTCTTGTCTTTATCTCAACTGCGCCGTGCTTCCAGGCTACCCGCATTGCGTGATCCGATCCACCAATACGGTCAAGGGTTCTAGCTCTGACACATATAAATATTCATGTAAATATATAGCATGCACTGTAATTATTTATTCCGAGGAAGTGAAAGTACTTCTATATCGCTTGTCTCGTTCCAAACAGCAAAAGTCCAAATGAGGAATAAATGGAAGAAGAATAAGGTCATGGATTTAAAGGGGCGTAAGTTCTAAGTCATCGGCCCATATGTCCAAAAGAATATCTTGACTACTAATCCCATCCGTGCAGGTATATAATAATAATAATAATAATAATAATAATAATAATAATAATAATAATAATAATAATAATAATAATAATAATAATAATAATAATAATAACACTTTGAACACATAGCCTGATTGAAAAACTGGAAATTAAGAAAAGGAGGATTATCCAAAAAATTATTGTTCCCAACCTCAAAGATGGTGTTTACAGACTTCGGCGTAACTTAGAAATGTACACCGATACTTAGAAATACACTAACTGACAGAGCAAATGCAACACCAAGAAGGAGTGGTCAGAACTTTATGCCAATTGCAGGGTAGACTGACGTCACTGAGGTATGCTCATGATGTGAAATGCGCCGCTGTGCTGCGCACGTAGCGAACGATAAATGGGACACGGCGTTGGCGAATGGCCCACTTCGTACCGTGATTTCTCAGCCGACAGTCATTGTAGAACGTGTTGTCGTGTGCCACAGGACACGTGTATAGCTAAGAATGCCAGGCCGCCGTCAACGGAGGCATTTCCAGCAGACAGACGACTTTACCAGGGGTATGGTGATCGGGCTGAGAAGGGCAGGTTGGTCGCTTCGTCAAATCGCAGCCGATACCCATAGGGATGTGTCCACGGTGCAGCGCCTGTGGCGAAGATGGTTATCGCAGGGACATGTGGCACGTGCGAGGGGTCCAGGCGCAGCCCGAGTGACGTCAGCACGCGAGGATCGGCGCATCCGCCGCCAAGCAGTGGCAGCCCCGCACGAAACGTCAACCGCCATTCTTCAGCATGTGCAAGACACCCTGGCTGTTCCAATATCGACCAGAACAATTTCCCGTCGATTGGTTGAAGGAGGCCTGCACTCCCGGCGTCTGCTCAGAAGACTACCATTGACTCCACAGCATAGACGTGCACGCCTGGCATGGTGCCGGGCTAGAGCGACTTGGATGAGGGAATGGCGGAACGTCGTGTTCTCCGATGAGTCACGCGTCTGTTCTGTCAGTGATAGTCACCGCAGACGAGTGTGGCGTCGGCGTGGAGAAAGGTCAAATCCGGCAGTAACTGTGGAGCGCCCTACCGCTAGACAACGCGGCATCATGGTTTGGGGCGCTATTGCGTATGATTCCACGTCACCTCTAGTGCGTATTCAAGGCACGTTAAATGCCCACCGCTACGTGCAGCATGTGCTGCGGCCGGTGGCACTCCCGTACCTTCAGGGGCTGCCCAATGCTCAGTTTCAGCAGGATAATGCCCGCCCACACACTGCTCGCATCTCCCAATAGGCTCTACGAGGTGTACAGATGCTTCCGTGGCCAGCGTACTCTCCGGATCTCTCACCAATCGAACACGTGTGGGATCTCATTGGATGCCGTTTGCAAACTCTGCCCCAGCCTTGTACGGACGACCAACTGTGGCAAATGGTTGACAGAGAATGGAGAACCATCCCTCAGGACACCATCCGCACTCTTATTGACTCTGTACCTCGACGTGTTTCTGCGTGCATCGCCGCTCGCGGTGGTCCTACATCCTACTGAGTCGATGCCGTGCGCATTGTGTAACCTGCATATCGGTTTGAAATAAACATCAATTATTCGTCCGTGCCATCTCTGTTTTTTCCCCAACTTTCATCCCTTTCGAACCACTCCTTCTTGGTGTTGCATTTGCTCTGTCAGTCAGTGTATAATCCGGAAAAGAAGGCTGAATTTTTATGCTCACCTGTTCAGATTGCCAGCTGAAAGAATCTGTAAACGGTTGTTATCCTATTTCAGAAGTCTCAAAACGATTCATCCTTGGTTGCTGGAGATCGATAAGGATCTTTTAAAGTATGGTATCACAGAAACAGATAACTGTTCGACTCGTTGGCTGAATGGTCAGCGTACTGGCCCTCGGTTCAGATACCCCGTGTTCGATTCCCGGCCGGGTCGGGGATTTTAACCTTAATTGGTTAATTCCAATTGCTCGGGGGCTGGGTGTGTGTGGCGTATTCAACATTAGAAATCATCCTAGGTAGGACCCTCATCTTCACAGACATGCAGGTCACCTAATAGGTCGTCTACTAGAAAAAGACCTGCACCAGGCCTCTCCGGAGGCCATACGCCATTATTATTACAGAAACAGACATTCAATTCCGAGAACCACTCAAACACAAACTTAGACAGGTCCCAACTCGACTGAAGCATGTCCATTCTAATGCATGGGAGAAAGCACACTCCGAAAGGGTGAAAACCTGGTGACCCCGCAAGAGGACAAACAGTTGGGATATCGTGGTCCTAAGTGGTCCTAATGATGAATAAGGAGAAGAAAAAGAAGAAGAAGAAGAAGAAAAAGAAAATATAACTCTATCTACATGATTTTAGTTCTAGTGAAGCACAAAAACACGTTGATATCCTTTAATTCGTGATTCATAGCAAGAAACACTAACAGTTATAACAGACACAATCAACGCAATAAACGATGACAATCTGGCATCGGAAAACAAATAAAACAGGAAAACATATTTGCAAACTCACAGGGCAATCGATTGTACAAATGATGACACCTGTATAAATTTTTAGTGCATGAGCAAGTATGAGAAGATTGAACGACATTTTGGAGAAAGAGGTTCTTACCCAACCCAATCTCCGATCCAGAGAAATTAATCAGACGCAGCTAAAATCTCCAAAGAGACCGGGAATCGAACGCAGGAACCTCTGACGAAAGGCCAGCGAGGAGCCGTACATTTTTCAAACGAAATTATCAGATGGAAAACCGACATCATCACAGTTGATGAGAATATGTACGCAAGGCGCATATCGTAACTTACGTTCTGTACCTAACACCAAAATTAGTGCTGCTTATCTCGAAGAATTAGTGAACATCAGCTAAGAGTGTGTGATATTCCTAGGGATAAACACAATTAACATGTACATGAGTACCAAATTACCTGGAGCAAAATGATGAATTCGAACATGCGAGATTGAGTTCCTCGATCCACATAGCGGATTCTCCACCTGCATGACAAAAGTTCAGATGAAAAAGAAGAAGAAGCAGAAGTAGGGGAAGGAGGGCGGCGGGTGTATTCAGGTGGAGGAGTAACAGTAAAAGCAAGAAATTAGAAGTTAATTATTCAAAGACGAATAGCACTTGCTAGGTGTCGTGGATTATAAATACGCTGGGTGGAGGTTCTATTGACTATTGAGCAGTCCTTTTCTCACAACATATTGACACTCAACTTTATGAACGTCAACCTGTTCATCTGAGACTTAGCAACTGTTAATGTGTTAATGGTAATGGTGGTGGTATTTCACGCAAAATTTAAGGCATCTTGATCGTCAACCCTGTTTCATAGTGTGGGTTACTGTAATCACGTCCTAGTTGGTGAACCATGGGCAACGGCCGAGTGGCCTAGTAACTGGTCCTGAGAGTTTGAATACCTGTTGCTACGGAATGGGAGGGGGCATCGCGGACATATTATGCGTCATGGCCCTCCATGTGCTCAGGCGACTAGGACTATACAATCCACCAGTGGTCTCTAACCCGATAGAGGAGAGATCTTCACTTGGACTATGTGTAAGTAGGGTAGCATTCTGCTTCATGAATTTAACGAGCTCAGAACATTTTAAGCAAGCCTCGGACCTATGGGAGTAACGGAGTCCCACTCCCATTTGACAGGCGAGAACTCCTTGGAAACAATTTGGCGAACGAAATGGAATTCGATGGGGAGCTATCAATATTAATGGGGATTATTGAAAAAAGAAAGTAGAACTGACTGAGTCAGCAAAGAGAATGCATGTGGATGTGCTACGAGTAAGTGATATTCGGGTAAGGGGAGATAACGAGGAAGACATTGTAAAGTGTACTTGACGAGTATTAAAAAGGGAAGGGCCGAGTGTGGGTTAGAGCTTTGCATCAGAAATACTATTGCACGCAACATAGTTTCTGTTAGGCACGCAAATGAGCGAATGATGTGGGTAGATTTGGCAGTTCGAGGAATTAGGATGAGAAATGTCTCAGTGTATTCATCATGTAAGGGTGCAAAAGAGGATAAAGTTGACAAGTTGTATGAAACATTAAGTGACATCGTAGTCAGGGTCAACAGCAGGGATAACAAGGATAGGATAGTGCAAATGGGCGATTTCAATGCGAGAGTCGGAAATATAACTGAAGGATACGAAAGGGTGGTTTGTAAATGGGGGAAGATATTGAAGCTGATAGGAATGGGAAGAGTTTGCTGCACTTCTGTGCTAGAATGTGGTTAGCAGTTACGAATACATTCTTCAAGTATAAGGCTATTCACCGCTACACATGGGAGGGCATTGGTACCAGATCCATAATAGACTATATATTACCCGTCTTCGAATTTAGGAAATATGTTAGGAATGTACGGGTTTTCCGGGATTTTCCGATGATACAGACCACTATCTGATCTGTAGTCAACTAAGTATCTCTTGGCCTAAGACAGAGCAAGTGAAATCTGTCTGCAAACGAATAAGGGTAGAAAACTCCAGGACGAGGAAATTAGACAGAAGTACATGGACATGATCAGTGAGAAGTTCCGAACTGTAAACAGTAAGCAGGTTTAGCATACAAAAAGGGAATGGGTGGCATACAGAGATGATGTAGTAGAAACAGCAAGGGAATGCCTAGAAACAACTGTGTGTAAAGAATTGAACATCTTGGTGGAATGGAGAAGTGAGAACAGCTTGTAAACAGAAAAAAAGGCTTATCAGAAATGGCTCCAAACAAGGGCTGATGTAGACAGGGAATTGTACGTAGATGAAAGAAACAGAGCGAAACAAATAGTTGGTGAATCCAAAATAAAGACGTGGGAAGATTTCAGTAATAACCTGGAAATGATAGATCTAGCTGCAAGGAAACCTATTCCGGACAATAATAAAGAATCGTAGGAAAGAGTGTGTGTGTGGGGGGGGGGGAGAAGAATTGAACAGTGTTTTGGGTAATTCAGGTGAACTCATAATAGATCCCAAGGAATCACTGGACAGGTGGAGGGCATATTTTGAAAATCATCTCAACATAAAAGGAAATCTTCCTAGTGGTTTCGCGAACAACCAAGCTCATGGGGAGGAGGAAAATGATGTTAGTGAAATTACGCTTCAGAAAGTGGAAAAGGTGGTAAATAAACTCAATTGTCATAAGGCAGCAGGAATAGATGAAATGAGACCTGAAATGGTGAAGTATAGTGGGAAGGCAGGGATGAAATGGAGGAAAACCAGTGTGGTTTCAGACCAGAGAGCGGCTGTCAGGATCCGATTTTTAGTATGCGCCAGGTAACTGAAATATGCTACGAGAGGAATAGACAGGTATGTTTATGTTTCGTAGATCTTGAGAAAGCCTATGACAGGGTACGGTGTGAAAAGGTGTTCGCCATACTGGGGAACTGTGCTATTAAGGGTATATTCTTAAAGTCAATCAAATGCAATTATGATGACAATTGGGATGCAGTGAGAATTGATGGCAAAATGAGTTCTTGATTCAGGCTACTTTCAGGCGTTAGAGAAGGCTGTAATATTTCACTCTTGTTTTTCGTAGATTATATGGATCATCTGCTGAAAGGCATAAAATAGCAGGGAGGGAGTCAGGCAGGTGGAAATCTAGTAAGTAGTTTGGTTTAATAAATAGTTTTTCTTTCATTTAATGAGTGTACTGATCAAGGCGGATTCAAATAACCTATTTTAAATAGATACATTATACATTCAGACTAGTCAATACGGACCAAACACAATATTAATCTACCATGGTTAAGTTTATTAATAGTCTGGCCTATGCTGACGACTTGATCTGAATGGCAGATTGTGCCGAAAGCCTGAAAATAGGTGTAATGAGTATGGTTTGAAAATTAACCTTTCGAAGACTAAATTGATGTCAGTAGAAAAGAAATCCAAGAGAACTTAATGTCAGATTGGTGATACAAAGTTGAAACAGTTAGATAACTTCAAGTATTTCGGATGTGTATTGTGCTAGGATAAGGGCTGCCTGGCCGAGGCAGTAAAGGCGTGCTCGGTTCGCCCGGAAGGATGTGGGTTCGAATCCCCGTCAGGAAGCCGTAAAATTTAAGAAACGAGATTTCCACTTCTGGAGGTGCATATGGCCCTGAGGTTCACTCAGCCTACACCAAAAATGAGTACCAGGTTAATTCATGGGTTCAAAGGCGCCCGAGGTTAACAATGGTGGAAGCCTTTACCTTTCACTCCTCTAAGGGCCTTCATGGCCTGTATGGAGGTGACTTTGCTTTTTTATTGTCCTAGGATGGTAATATAGTAAGTTGCGATCAACAGTATTCTGTAAGAAGGAAGTCAGCTTCCGGACGAAACTATCTTTACATCGATTTGTTTCAGACCAACTTTGCTTTACAGGAGTGAAAGCTGAGTGGACTCAGGATATCTTCTTCATAAGTTAGAAGTAACAGAAATGAAAGTAGCGAGAATGATTACTGGTACAAACAGGTGGGAAAAATTATACGAAGATACTCGGAATGAGGAGATAAAGGCTAAGTTAGGAATGAACTCGATGGATGAAGCTGTACGCATGAACCGGTTTCGGTGATGGGGTAATGTGAGACGATTTGAGGAGGATAGGTTACCTAGGAGAATAATGGTTTCTGTTATAGAGGGTAAGAGAAGTAGAGGGAGACCAAGACGACGATGGTTAGACTCAGTTTCTAACGATTTAAAGATAAGAGGTATAGAATTAAATGTGGCCACAGCACAAGTTGCAAACAGAGGATTGTGGCGACGTTTAGTAAATTCACAGAGACTCGCATACTGAACGCTGAAAGGCATAACGGTCTATCATGATGATGTATGTATGTATGTATGTATGTATGTATGTATGTATGTATGTATGTATGTATGTATGTATGTATGTATGTATGTATGTATGTATGTATGTATGTATGTATGATCATCAGCCTCATACGCTTAGGGTCTCTGAACAACGTTCCTTTAAGCTATGTGGATGTGATATCTGTATTTGTAATTAACTGAGGCTGTAATAGCAAAAAAAAAAAATTAAAAAAAATGACCAAGACCCATATTTCAGGAATTATCCCGGCATTCACCGATTCTGAAGGGAGAAAATCCTCGATAAATGTACGGGCGGGACCACTAGAGGGACTGTCACGCTGGGTTTTCGTCATAACAAAGTTTAACTTACGCTGGATTGAGGCACATGTTAAACAGTCGTATGTATGTTGGGTATTCATCCCGAAGGCTGGTTGGATCCTCAACAGGTTCACCATTAGCTGTAGATGGCCTAGGTGTCACTGAAGAGGCGTACTAGGTTCGCACTCCACTGTCGGCAGCCCTGAAAATGGTTTTCCGTGTTTCCCATTTTCACACCAGGCAAATGCTGGGGCTGTACCTTAATTAAGGCCACGACCGCTTCCTTCCCACTCCTAGCCCTTCCCTGTCCCATCGTCGCCATAAGACCTATCTACGTCGGTGCGACGTAAAGCAACAAGCTAAAAAACAAGAGGCGTACTAGGGAAATGAGGAGTGAGGTAGTTTCCCGTTGCTTTCCTCACTGAGCCAGAATTTGCTATTGCACATCAGTCTGCAAAGCCCACTGAAATGCCTGCACCAACCAACCCTATGAGCATTTTTCAAACCATTCAGAGCAGAGACTGGCTGCATAAGGAATGGCTTTACTAGCGTCACTCATACCTCAGCCACCTTCATATTGTCAAAGCCAAGTATAAGACTGAAACAGGTAAATAAAAGTAACAATTTTATTCTAGCCCATACCAGAAGACATAGCGCACTGTAAACACTACATCTTGCCAGCAAGGCATGTTAAACAGTCAACTCAATACAATTTTAATTAGTAGTGGTCAGTGATATCTAGAGCAAGAAACGGGTGGCATCGTAGTACGCAGTTGCCACGTCATGAAGTTAAATGAAATAATATCCTCTTAACTGATTTTCTCTTCACCGTCAGATGGATATAATAATAATAATAATAATAATAATAATAATAATAATAATAATAATAATAATAATAATAATAATAATAATAATAATAATAATAATAACATTTCTTTTAAGTCCCAATAACTACTTTTACGGTTTTCGGAGACACCGAGGTGCCAGAATTTAGTCCCGTAGAAGTGTTTTTACGTGTAGCAAATCTGCCAACACGAGGTTGAAGTATTTGAACACCTTCAAATACCACCGGACTGAGCCAGGATCGAACTTGACAGTTTGGGGTCAGAAGATAGCGCCTCAACCGTCTGAGCCAATCAATTCGGCCGAGGTGTATCTTTTTGTGTTAATTGTTCTATTCAAAGTGACACATCATGGGTCCGAATTTACTGCATATTCAGAAGTCGATATGAAGCAAATTAAAATAAATTCACATTTTTGACCCCATATAACTTTATCCCTAAGGATCATAGGGGAACCGTTGTACCATCATCTCAGATTTAGCGATAGCGTTCTAATGGTATTCCATTTCAGGGATTGAAATTTAGGAAGTAAAATTAAGAGTCTTCAAATTTTTTAAAAAATTAAATTTTTATAGTCTCTTATACATAAAATATATATTTATCTGGATATAAGCCCATTTAAATTTGTTAGTGTCTATTTATAAAAAAGGCGGCCAAGAATAATTTAAATTCGACGCCGTTACTTACTTTCTATTCGTGCAGCCTGGGCGAGGTACTGGTCATTCTCCCCAGTTGTATCCCCCGACTCGAAGCCTCACGATCTAGGACACTGCTCTTCAGGCGGCAGATGTGAGATCCCTCGGTAATTCCGAGGGAAAACCAACACTGGAGGGTAAACGAATTAAGAAAGAAAACAAGGATTCTATCTGGCTGTGACAGTGATTGCACGATTAAAACTTGTTTGCAGTCCGTAAATTACTGTTAAAAAAGAATAGAAGTGAATTTGGTGGTAGTTGGGGGGAGGGGGTACTGCAGTTTATTAAAACATTAAAGTACCGTTTTACTTTATTCAAAAATTCAGACAACCTAATATAACTTTTGTGAATACACTCAAGCATGCGACAAACCAGTTGGTTGGAAAAGCGAATTTTCTGGTAAGCATAATTTGAGAACAAAGTAAATTTTCTTCGGAAGTTCGGCTCATAGTTTTGAATGTCAGCGTACTGGTCTTCAGTTCGCAGGGCCCCGGGTACGGGAGGGAATTTTAACACCGCATTGTTAATTCCTCGCTCTTGTCTTAATTTACTTCTCTACATGCAGTACGCTGCACATAAACCCACCACAGTAATCGGAATAGTGAATACATCCCTCCATACACGGTTTGCTCCAGGAAGGACTTCCGGCCGTAAAACTGAACCAAATCAACATCAACTGCCGATCCCAGCAAACTGAGAAAAGGGCCCCAGGTGTATTTTCGTGAAAAAACTCTACTTTCTCTGTAACTTTCATTGAAATTTGTCATAAAATGACAGCATCATTAAAAGCTGGATGACTGAGTTGGAAATCATCAAACCCATACATGACTTTCCTGAAGCCCGAACTAAAGAAGAACCATCTTCCGCTAAGTAATGAGGCCACAAACTACATTTTTGAAACTTTCCACTAGAACACAATGAAGTAAAATTTCACCAGAAGTCATAAAAAAACGCCCCCACGTTTGGAGGATGTGATAACTGCAAAAGGTGAAAACCCAAACTACTGAACCTAATATCAGAGTGAAAAATTGTTAGTGTATGTTCACTTTTGTTCCTGAACTTTAGTTTTATTCCAGAAATGAACGGTATATTGCTTTTAGTTCTACAGGTAATAGTGTCATAATTTATCTACAAGTCAATCATTTATCACCTATTTTTGACTGGTGCAGACGGTAAAGGTACTGACTGTCTGAGACCAAGTTGGCAGTTTTGATCTTCACTCAATCCGATGGTGCCCCGTGTCTCTAGACTTACTGGACCATAAAATAACTCCATCAGGACACAATTCTGGCACCCCTGCGTCCCCCAAAATCGTTAAAATAGAACCGTAAAACAATAACATTAAGCTATTATTTTTTTTTTGCTAGTTGCTTTACGTTGCATCAACACAGATAGGTCTTACGGTGACGATGGGATAGGAAAGGCCTAGAGATGGGAACGAAGCGGCCGTGGCCTTAATTAAGGTACAGCCCCAGCATTTGCCTGGTGTGAAAATGGTAAACCACAGAAAACCATCTTCAGGGCTGCCGACAGCAGGGTTCGAACCCACTATCTCCCGGATGCGAGCTCACAACATTATTATTATTATTATTATTATTATTATTATTATTATTATTATTATTATTATAGATACTATTAAAAATGAAGGACATGTGAATAAGGATACGTAAACATGGTTGGAAACCTAAATAAACTTGGTCCAATTAGGCCATAACGATGTTAAAAGTATGCTGTTTTATTTACATGAAATTTTGAGGTGTATGTAGACTTTTATTTCTGACTTTATAATTCTGACAGTGTGTTTAAAAGTGACCACGTACAGTTATTACAAATAAACAGAAAATCACCATACGTAACTAGTTTGGATGATGTACGATGGCTGTCCGAGTATAATAATTTATGTCGACTGGGTGGTCAGGTCAATGAGGACGACAGGTAATGGTGTTGAACCAATGCCAAAGCGGAATGGGGAATGTTGTTCTTTTTTCCTGCGACATTTTAGAGTGATACGCATGAAATTCTTGACACTTCCCCCTCCATAACTTGGAAGCATTCCAGTTCGTCCCTTCTCACTCAGTTAAATGTAGACGTAGGAGGGGTGTCCTAGTTAACTCGTCCTTGAATCCTGGCAGCGTTACAGATCGACATGTCATACACCTTAAGATGCATTTCCAATTTATTTTCAGGGATCGGGTAGACAATTTTAATTGCTGTTATTAGGTTGGGTATCCTCCCGGGGTATGGCAGTAGAAGGACAAAAGGCGACTTATAATTTGGCAACAGAAATAGAGTGTGCTCAGTTTTTCCATGACGATACTTCAGAAGATATTGCGCAATACGAGACAAACAAGCATGGGTGAAAATAAAATCTACTTTGATGTTGCATATAGATAATGTAGAGAAATCATTTTCATAATACGCCGATAGTATCACTGTTTTCCTGATTAGCTAAAGGAATAATTTATTTTATCATTTTAAAAATTATTTTACACATATTTACTCTATATGCGTTAAGCACATTTATAAATAACTAGCAAAATGTACCCGTCCTTCGCCACGGTATTCTACCTTTTATACAGTTTTCTTCGAAAATAACGATACACGCAGTGAGTGAGATTATATTAAATTGAGTATCTCTTAGTGCTATCCGGGAAACACCACGGAGGAGGAACCCAGACGTTGTTTCCGAACAAAGGTGCGCGTTGGGGACTTCGGTGATAATGGCAGTCCACGCTTCCTACTGCCATTCACAGTCCAGCTCGAGAGATTCTACTACACTGGCAGGCTTACTTGCCTACTGACATTCACAATCGAGATCTGCAGTTTCATTATAAAGGCAGGCCCCTTTTCGTAATGCCATGCACAATCGAGTTGGAGAGATTTGATTATAATCGATAAGTGCAGCTTATTTAACATATAAGGGATCGGGATACGACAAAAGGTCACAGAACCAAAGTTGTAGATCTCCCCAAACTGAGCACAATTATGCTATGTGCTTTGTGATACGACTAGCCACCAATTACCCCGAAACGAAGATCTACACCGTCATTAAAATTGCTTCCATATGTCGATATTCTTCGGGGCCGAAAATTCCACATTTGAACAGCTTGAAATTTTTCCTCAAAGGAAAGTGTGTGTGTCCAGCTTTCGCGATTATCACTTGAAAAAATACGCATAAATTAAGGAAGAAAATAATACAGTTAAGGAAGTCGACATTAATTGAAAATAGGATAATAAATGAGGACAGCCGGATAGGACAAATACATATATACCATGTGGATGTATGAAATGTCGCTCACTAAACTGTGATGATATGAGTTACGGATTTAAGAAAAATGTAACAGAGGAGAAATTTATGCGCAGAGATTTTTAGGTAAATAGATAAGAACAGGACTTATGGCGATATTTCTTAAGCCTGAAGAGGCATGGAAGATGCAAGAAATAAATGCAGAAAACAGAAGTACCGTAGAAGAGAAATACTGTAAGAATTATAGCATATGCCAGAAAACACCTTACGGTGTGAAATAATGGGCCACACCCCACGGTTCTGTTGACAAATAAGCAGCCACCCTTAGTGCTATTCGAAGACGATTGTAACCTCCAACGGTATTCCGCAAATAACCCACAGAATGGCACCTTGACGTCTCTTTCGCCGTCTACCCAAGGAACAACCACGAGTTTACAGGAATGAGGACGAAAATGGCATTACGTTACTAACCTGCTGGCAAGCAGCCAGAAACGTTGCTATGGTAACCGGTAGGTACGTTGTCGGTCTGCAAGGGTGTCTGTTATCCAAAGAATTTATCCGTCATTCGAAGAGTAAGCGAAATTATATACACAAAGTGAGTTGTTTAAGATGAATGGATGTTTCACGTCTAGTCTACGGATTTTACAGAAAATCAATAGTATAAGAGAAAATTGAAGGAAAACTGTTCTGGTTTCCCTATAAACCCCGAGTCTATTCACTGATTTTTTAAATCATATGCATATCTAAACCTGCTCCTGGATGAACATAGGCCTACTATAAACATGAAGTTTGGTCGAGATCTCTACAGCTGTTTCGCCGTGATGGTGGAACAGATGAACAGACGGACAAACAGATGGACAAACATACACGAAAGCTGAAAATCACTGATACGGTCTTGAGTTGAGATAAAACGAATGAATATCTGAAAAATTGGGAAAACAAACCAAATTAAAGACAGCGGATCCCCTACAAGTTTATTTACATAGAAGATAACAATCTTCTTCTTTTCCTCTTCTTCACTTCCTACTGCTTTTCGCACAGCTGTGAATTCGCGGGTGCGAACTGCGTTGCAGAAGTGGATTTGGCCCTGTTTTACGGCCGGATGCCCTTCCTGACGCCAACCCTATATGGAGGGAAGTAATCCCTATTGCGTGTTTATATGGTGGTTGGTAGTTTGTTGTGTGAATATGAAGAGGAGAGTGTTGGAACGGACACAAATACCCAGTCCCCGAGCCAGAATAATTCATTATAAGAGATTAAAATCCACTACGCGGCCAGGAATCGAACCTGAGACCCTCTGAACCGAAGGCCAGTACGCTGACCATTCAGCCAACGAGTCGGACTGTAGAATATAATAATAATTATTCTAAAAAAGAAAAAAAATGTTTTAAACAATAACGTATCATTTTGTAATAATGATATTGTTCTTCAATAAACAATAGTCCATCTCCTTGACAATGATCAGTGTAGCGGTCTTCACTTCAGAGGGCCCAAGGTTCGGTTCTAGCCGCGCCATCATACTGCCATCACATAACGGTGGAACACATCCTTCGAGATACGACTGTTATCGGGACATCCTTCTGGCTTAGTGGCTTTTAGATGGCACAGCGTTGCCTTCCTGAACCGAGGTTGTAAATTAGAGTTGACTTGTAGTGTCACATTATGTTTTTAAAGGTGCACCATTAGCATATATGTACACTTCTCATTTCGGTGAACTACTTCACGAATAACGCTGTCATCAGTGTCCAAAAGAATGACTCAGTATACCCTTCTTTACCGTAGTAGATCCAGTATCGCTGAATTTCAATGGCACATCACATTTGTTTATCGTTCCCCAAAAGTAGAGGTCGAAGTGTATTAAATAGAAGTAACGTAAAGGATATTTTTTTTTGCTAGTTGCTTTACGTCGCACCGACACAGATAGGTCTTATGGCGACGATGGGACAGGGAAGGGCTAGGAGTGGGAAGGAAGCGGCCGTGGCCTTAATTAAGGTACAGCCCCAGCATTTGCCTTGTGTGAAAATGGGAAAAAACGGAAAACCATTTTCAGGCTGCCGACAGTGGGGTTCGAACCTACTATCTCCCGAATATTGGATACTGGCCGCACTTAAGCGACTGCAGCTATCGAGCTCGGTAAAAGGATATTCAACAGCACTTATTCGTCCTAGCGCATGCCCACGTAAAACGTCAGAAATGTGCTCTCCACGGTTTGTGGTAATATAAATGGTGTGCCACTTTGTTGGAAGTAAAACTACTTATCAACGTAAGTCTCGTGATTAATGAATATGCGAAGCATGTTGAGGTTTACTGTGCGCTTCAATTAACACTAGACATTGAACCTCGATGAACTGACTGCTGTTTCCACATGGCTGTGAGAATTCTCTTCAGCTCAATAAACATAATTATTATGATTTGCTGTACCATCAGCCCGTCTGTCGGTCATGACCGTTAAGGCGTCAAGTCTATATGGTGGGGCACCATTGTTAGAAGGTTTGAGTTCCGCTGGAGGAAAAAAAAAATCTCCAACAGAATGTTTAATGGCATGGTAGGAGAGGCGGTGGTATACAATTTCTGCCTTGCGTGTCAAAATCTAGGATTAAATTCCAAACCTCTCCGTAGTGTTCATATGGAGTGAGAACTTGTGACTTATTGATGGTGATTCGTCCGTCGGATGGAGACGTAAAGCCTGGAGCATACTCATTTGTGTTATTCGACAGGAGTAGGCTCTGTGCCGACACCGGGTTTCATCCTGCAACAGACGAGCCGATCATATCTTCAGACACTCCCGGCACTAAAATTACATCTTCTAGTCTCCTATTCTACGGGTTAGATTGAGTTAGAGTCATTGAATGGGGTGAAATTTGGTCCAAGTTTTTACATTGTACTTTATATTTTTGATACGCTTGTGACAGCTAGAATCATAAAATTTGGCTATCACATTGCCACTGTGCGTGCCGAATGTCATGATTCTTTCCTACAAGTGTGCCAAATGATGACATATAGGTGTAAAAGTAAAAAATTAAATTGAAATCGAGAAATACAGCTGTATTTAACGTATAAGAGACAGAAATACGACAAAAAGTCATAAGAGCAAAGTTGTAGATCCCTCGAAATTGAAACCCGATTGTGCTTTCTGTTTTGTGATACAACTTACCGTTTAGCCACCACTTATCCCGAAACGAAGGTCTGCACCGTCGTTAAAATTGCATCCATATTACGATATTTTCCGGGGCCAAAAGTTATACATTTGCATAGCTCAGAATATTTCCTCAAATAAAAGTGTGTCCAGGTTTCAGGATTAGCAGTCGCATACATACGGAGTAATTAAGGAAGAAAATAATACAGTTAAGAAAGTTGAAATTAATAGAAATTAGGATTATAACTGAGGACAGCTGGATAGGACTAATATGTAAATATCAAGTGAATGTATTGGAAAATCAAATGCTCCTCAAATTAAGTTGGTATGAGTTATGGATATAAGAACGCGGTAACAGAGGATAAATTTAGGCGCAGGGATCCTTAGGTAAACAGATAAGAAGATGACTAATGGTGTCATTACTTAAGCTATTCGAGCACGGTTATAACCTCCGCCAATATCCCACAGAATGGCTGATTGACGCCTCCATTGCATCCCACCCAACGAACAATCACGAATTTACAGGAATAATGACGAAAATAGCAATACGTTACTTCACTCCTGGCGAGAAGAGACGTTGCCATGGTAACCTGTAGGTTCGTTGTCGGTCTGTCGGTCACGCAATGCAGAGCTTGATACCCGCAGAAAATAGTAATTTTCTCCGTCATTTGAAGAGTAAGGTAAATTATGAACTTAACAAAAGTTGTTTATAATGAAGAGACGTTTCACATACAGTCCACGAAGTTTACAGAAAATCAATAGTATAAGGGAAAATGAAGGAAAACCGTTATGGTTTCCTATAAACCCCCCCGTCTATTCAAGGATTATAAAATGATACGCATATCAAGATCTTCCCCGGGATGAGTATACACTGAATATGACGTTTGTTCGAGATCCATCCAGCCGTTTCACCGTGATGGTGGAACAGACAAACAGGCAAACAGACACGAAAAATAAAAACAACCGATTCAGTCTTGAGTTGACCTAAAACGGATAAATGTCTGAAAAATTGTCTAAACAAACGAAATTACAGGCAGCGGAATCCCTACAACTTTATTTATATAAATAATAATAATAATAATAATAATAATAATAATAATAATAATAATAATAAATTATTATTATTATTATTATTATTATTATAATAAATTATTATTATTATTATTATTATTATTATTATTATTATTATTATTATTATTATTATTATATCGCCTCGGAGAATATTGTACTCATTTTAACAAAATTTAGGTAACTCCAAACTATTCACTCATTCAGTATTTAGGATAGATTTTTGGTCGAAAGCTGGCTCTGACTACGAGAAAATCACTGTGGGGAATTTTCAGTATTGTGGAATACAATTTTAGGCAAGTGATAATGCACGGATGCCGTAGTGAAATGAGGATACTATTGAAATTAATTTACTGTAATTTCGTAATTTCCAAGGCAGCTGTAGCAGTTGTAACGCTCAGTTACATGTTTGTCCCGTCAGCTTCGTGGACGTCGACAGTAATACAATGGCTACTAATTACGTGAGGTATTTACCAGCTCCCACTGGAACCCTATCATGAGAACTCTGTCATCAGTATAGATGTAGAGTTATCTGGACGCAAATCTTATTCACCCTATCTCACTTGCAAGGAAAGGGTCTGCAAAAAACAGGGCTCGAGTTGCCGAATTAAATCCATCACATTTTAAAAGAGAATTTAATATTGTGTCTATATCAAGTTCACAGCTGCTAATTTTCAGAGAACGGTAGTCAGATTTACAAAGTTTACAATATATAGTTTTAGATCTCGGTATGTTGCTTCTCTCTGATCGAGCTAGGGTAAATCAGACGCCTTGATAGATAATACTGTAATATATTCGTGACTTCAGAATTCTATAGAGACCGAGACTCTTGCCTTGTCATTTATAGAGTTAATTAGTTCCAACTTACATCAGAACAATGACACAATCCAGTCCGAATGAAGAACGTAACATTATATGATGATGATGATGATGATGGTGATGATGGTGATGCATGTTGTTCAAAAGGGCCTATCATCTAGGACATCGATCCCTAATCGTACGAAATGAGACGAAACTCATTGACAATTTAAAAGTCTAAAATTCATCCACTGACTACAATTCAAAACGTGATGATGAAGAAGGAATGGATGAATATGAATTTAAAACAATCATTCGATCCGACCCGCAATGTCTCACCTTCCCATCCCCCTGTGGGTGGGGGCGGTAGAATAACACCCACGGTATCCCCTGCCTGTCGTAAGAGGCGACTAAATGGGGCCCCAGGGGCTCTGAACTTTGGAGCGTGGGTTGGCGACCACGGGGCCATTAGCTGAGTCCTGGCATTGCTTCCACTTACTTGTGTCAGGCTCCTCACTTTCATCTATCCTATCCGACCTTCCTTGGTCAACTCTTGTTCTTTTCCGACCCCGACGCTATTAGGTTTGCGAGGGCTAGGGCGTCTTTGATTTTCACGCCCTTCGTGGCCCTTCTCTTCCTTTGGCCGATACATTCATTTTTTGAAGTGTCGGACCCCTTCCATTTTTCCCTCTGATTAGTGTTATATAGAGGATGGTTGCCTAGTTGTACTTCCTCTTAAAACAATAATCACCACCACCACCATCTCACCTTCCCAGGGACTGCTTCCAAAGCACAATCCTGAATCGATGATGCTTGCTGTATAAAGGGGTTCAAAATCCACGTCAACGGCCCCTCATAAAGGTACTTATCGCTAGTAAAGTAGAACAATGGTATTTCTCAGTTTTCGATACTAATCAAAAGGAGCGTAAACTCACGGTGTTTTGGTACTGCTCACAAGTATTGTACGTCGCATAGGTAACGCAAACCTATGGTGTTTCTCACATAATAGCGCCATTCGTAGGCAACATAAACCCATGGTGTCCTTCACATAGTGGGTACAAATCACAGACAACGTAAGCCCGTGATATTCTGCATGTCTCTCTGTTAGGTCATCAGCCCAGAGGCTGGTTGGATCCTCAGATAGCACCACCAAAGGTTATGCGGTTATAAGGAAACACCAAAAACCAATGGCAGCACCAAAATGAGGCGTACTAGGCAAGACGAGGAGTGAGGTAGTTTGCCATTGCTTTCCTCACTGGATCAGAAAGTACTATTGCAGCACGACTGACCCTATGAGCAGCACCTTTCATAACACTCGGATGCACTAGTCGTGCTCTGAATGTCATTAGTCAGCACTACCTATACCCCAGCAACTTCCGTATTGTCACAGCCATGGATGAGACTTGGACTTCGGTGGAAGCTACACTTTACTCTGGCCTGTGCCAAGAGATGGATGCAAAAGTACTGTATCCATCAAGAAGTGACAGCAGGCAGAATATTCTGCATATAATAGTACTAATCGCAGGTACTGAAAACCCACAGTGAACCGCTCTCTGCTGCTACTAATCACAAACCTATTGTGTACCTAACAGTCTGGTGCTACTCGCAGGTGAAGGCGACCCATGGTGTTCCCCGCATGATGGAACTAATCACAAGTAGTTTCATAGTTCCAATTCATTTTTTTTTGCTAGGGGTTTTACGTCGCACCGACACAGATAGGTCTTATGGCGACGATGGGATAGGAATGGCCTAGGAGTTGGAAGGAAGCGGCCGTGGCCTTAATTAAGGTACAGCCCCAGCATTTGCCTGGTGTGAAAATGGGAAACCACGGAAAACCATCTTCAGGGCTGCCGATAGTGGGATTCGAACCTACTATCTCCCGGATGCAAGCTCACAGCCGCGCGCCTCTACGCGCACGGCCAACTCGCCCGGTAGTTCCAATTCAATCATCCCTTGGTCGCCCATTTTAGTCACCTCTTACGACGGTCAGGGGATACCGTGGGTGTACCGTATTCTTCGTCTGCGTCCCCCATCCACAGGGGGTAGAGAAATAGAGAAAAAAGATAAATGAAGGGATCCATCACTTCGAAAAATGAAGTAACGGAGAAGAAAGGCAAGGGCCACGAAGGGCGTGAATATGAAAGACTCCCTAGGCCTCGAATGCTCTAATACAATCGGGACCGGAAAAGAACAAGGGTTGACCAATGGAAGTCGGACAGGATATATGAAAGTGAGAAGCCAGGTACAAGTGAGTGGAAGCAATGCCAGGACTCAGCTAACGGCCCCGTGGTCGCCTACCTACGCTCCCAAGTTGAGAGCCCCTGGGGCCCCTATTAGTCGTCTCTTACGACAGGCAGGTTATACCGTGGGTGTATTCTTCATCTGCGTCCCCCACCCGCAGCAGGGTAACATTACATGAAACACAAACATGAAAGAAGTTATTGATCGAAAACTTTGTTACAATTTAATATAGGCATTGCTGAGAAACGCTATCAAATGAGCTAGAAACTCTTGATCAAACTGGGGTGTTCACAATAAAGGTGGATGCCTAGATGTGGTTGTTCAAGCAGGAATGTTAACAATTAAGATATAAGATTTTTATGCAACAAGAATGTTCACTGTGATGATAGAAGTTCTTGATCAAATAGTAATTTTCACAATTAACTCAAGTGTTGTTGATCAAAAGGCATAATTAAGATAGAAGTACTCGATCAAACAGGAATGTTCACGATTAAGATAGAAGTTGGTAATCAAACAGCGATGTGCACAATTAAGATAGAAGTTGGTAATCAAACAGCGATGTTCACGATTAAGATAGAAGTTGGTAATCGAACAGCGATGTGCACAATTAAGATAGAAGTTGGTGATCAAATAGTGATGTTCACAATTAAGATAGAAGTTGGTGATCAAATAGTGATGTTTACAATTAAGATAGAAGTTGGTGATCAAATAGTGATGTTCACAATTAAGATAGAAGTTGTTCATCAAACAGCGATGTTCACAATTAAGATAGAAGTTGTTCATCAAACAGCGATGTTCACAATTAAGATAGAAGTTGGTGATCAAATAGTGATGTTCATAATTAAGATAGAAGTTCTTAATCATACAGCGATGTTCAGAATTAAGATAGAAGTTGGTGATCAAATAGTGATGTTCACAATTAAGATAGAAGTTGGTGATCAAATAGTGATGTTCACAATTAAGATAGAAGTTGGTGATCAAATAGTGATGTTCACAATTAAGATAGAAGTTGGTGATCAAATAGTGATGTTCATAATTAAGATAGAAGTTCTTAATCATACAGCGATGTTCAGAATTAAGATAGAAGTTGTTAATCATAAGGCGATGTTCACAATTAAGATAGAAGTTGGTGATCAAATAGTGATGTTCACAATTAAGATAGAAGTTGGTGATCAAATAGTGATGTTCAGAATTAAGATAGAAGTTGGTGATCAAATAGTGATGTTCATAATTAAGATAGAATTTGGTGATCAAATAGTGATGTTCACAATTAAGATAGAAGTTGTTCATCAAACAGCGATGTTCACAATTAAGATAGAAGTTGGTGATCAAATAGTGATGTTCACAATTAAGATGGAAGTTGTTCATCAAACAGCGATGTTCACAATTAAGATAGGAGTTGGTGATCAAATAGTGATGTTCACAATTAAGATAGGAGTTGGTGATCAAATAGTGATGTTCACAATTAAGATAGAAGTTGTTCATCAAACAGCGATGTTCACAATATTAAGATAGAAGTTGGTGATCAATTAGTGATGTTCACAATTAAGATAGAAGTTGTTCATCAAACAGCGATGTTGACAATCAAGGTAGAAGTTGGTGAGCAATCTGCGTTGATCACAAATAAGGTAGATGTTTTTTCATCAAACGCCGGCCCCGTGGTGTAGGAGTAGCGTGCCTGCCTCTCACCCGGAGGCCCCGGGTTCGATTCCCGGCCATGCCAGGGATTTTTACCTGGACCTGAGGGCTAGTTAGAGGTCCTCTCAGCCTACGTGATTAGAATTGAGGAGCTATCTGACGGTGAGATAGCGGCCCCGGTCTAGAAAGCCAAGAATAACGGCCGAGAGGATTCGTCGTGCTGACCACACGACACCTCGTAATCTGCAGACCTTCGGGCTGAACAGTGGTCGCTTGGTAGGCCAAGGCCCTTCAAGGGCTGTAGTACCATGGGGTTTGGGTTGGTTTTTTTTCATCAAACAGCGATGTTCACAACAAAGATAGAAATTGGTGCTCAAACAGCGACAGTCGCAATAAGATAGAAGTTGTTCATCACACAGCGACGTTCACAATGCCCATTTCGAAAGTGCTATGTACTGATACGTATTGAAAATGCACGGGCAGTTAAGAATAGAAACAACATTCCACAGAAATTTAACATTATCCTGGATGATGTTCTATATAACCCAGACATAAGAAAAATAATTGATATAACAATCATCTTCCGGCTGGTATGATTCTACTTCATCCGCTGAATTGTTATAGTGGTGATTATTATTTTAAGGGAGGAGCAACTGAGATAGGCGTCCTCAGAGCTGCTCTATAAAGGTAAATGTTATTCCAAATAATTGCTATAGGGTTTAGGATACGTTGAATTGTCGGAAATTTGTATTGCAAGTTTCCTTGAATGGTAAATGACCCCAACATTGTCCAGGATCTAGCCCGTTATCCTGCGAACAAACAGAACAACGGTTAACAGATTGTTCCACTCGAGATCGGATCGGCCGCTATAAGTTTGAATATGGGCACACTTTTACATCCCACGTCAGAAGGAATCCATCTCATTCGGAATATTCCTCATTTCGGACAGTTCTACTGTCATGCCATCGTTAAAATGCTTGAAACGAATAGTTTTAAGTGTGAAAATCTAGGAATTTAGCATACAATCTACCCACTGACTCTTGAAAATTTTTCACCACTTGTTATTTATGATAATTTTTTTTCCCCGATACAGATACTTTATAAAATTTTATTCATAAAAATTCTGAATCATTATTTTGGGAACGAGATTAATGTATATATCACGGTCCTTTCCTCAGCTGAAATACTGGGGCAATTTTCAAGTGCTTTCATATTCTAGTATATTAGTTCTATTAAAATCTGTGCTAACGTAATTGAAAGGGGTGCACCTTGTGTTCAAGATTGTGTTCTTTTAAATTACATGGCAGATGTCTCCAGATTCAATTCAGGCCAATTGGGATCACTTGCAAATATGAGGTCCTAATAGGATGTTATAATATGTAGCATTAGTACTATAAAATTCCTGCCGGGATGAGTAGCACAGCCGGTAGAGCGCTAGCCTTCTGAGCTGAAGTTAGTGGGTTCGATCCTGACTCAGTCTAATGGTATTTAAAGATACTGAACTACGCCAGCCTCCTGTCTGTAGAATTACTGCCAAATAAACTATTGCGGGACAAAATTCTGGTACCTCTGCGATTCCGAAATCCGTAAAATTAGTGGGATATAAAACGATTATTACTATTTTTTTTTTTGCTAGGGGCTTTACGTCGCACCGACACAGATAGGTCTTATGGCGACGATGGGATAGGAAAGGCCTAGGATTTGGAAGGAAGCGGCTGTGGCCTTAATTAAGGTACAGCCCCAGCATTTGCCTGGTGTGGAAATGGGAAACCACGGAAAACCATTTTCAGGGCTGCCGATAGTGGGATTCGAACCTAATATCTCCCGGATGCAAGCTCACAGCCGCGCGCCTCTACGCGCACGGCCACTCGCCCGGTAATTATTATTATGATTATTATTATTATTATGTCCGACTCGTTCTCTGAATGGTCAGCGTATTGGCCTTCGGTTCAGAGGGTCCCGGGTTCGATTCCCGGCCGGGTCGGGGATTTTAACCTTCATAGGTTAATTCCAATGGCGCGGGGGCTGGGTATTTGTGTTGTCCCCAACATTTCTGCAACTCACACACCACACATAACACTATCCTCCACTACGATAACACGCAGTTACCTACACATGGCAGATGCCGCCCACCCTCATCGGAGGGTCTGCCTTACAAGGGCTAAACTCGGCTAGACATAGCCACACGAAATTATTTTATTATTATTATTATTATTATCATTATTTTATTATTAGTTTCTTTGATCGATGTGGCCATCTTAGGACAACATAAAATAACCCATTGCATTCATATCGGTTTTTTTCCTGCTTCAATTCTTGCTTTCCAATAGTTCTTCACTATTTGGCTGTGTTTATTTTCGTCTTTCTTCTGTCCAGATGTTATTCCGTTCCTTCTGTCCGGGTCCATGGTTAAATGGTTAGCGTGTTGGCCTTTGGTCACATGGTTCCCGGATTCGATTCCCGGCATGATCGGGAATTTTAACCATCCTTGGTTAATTCTGCTGGCACAGGGGTGGGTGTATGTGTCGTCTTCATCATCATTTCATCCTCATCACGACGTGCAGGTCGCCTCATATAAAAGACCTGCACTCGGCGAGCCGGACATGTCCTCGGACACTCCCGGCACTAAAAGCCATTTCATTTCCGTTCCTTCTTTTATCTCTCTTGTTCTGTCCTGTATTATATGTGCGCCGGCCCCGTAGTGTAGTGTAGTGGTAGTGTCCCTGACTCTTACCCGGAGGCCCGGGTTCAATTCCCGAACAAGTCAGGGAGTTTCACTTGGATCTTAGGACTCGTTCGAGGTCCACTCAGCCTACGTAATTAGGAGCTATCTGACGATGAGATAGGGGCCCCGATCTTGAAAGCCAAGAATAACCGCCGAGAGGATTCGTCGTGCTGACCATACGACACCTCGTAATCTGCAGGTCTTCGGACTGAGCAGCGGTCATCAGGGTTGTAGTTCTATGGGGTTAGGTTAGTTATTATAACTGCTGTCATTCCCATCACTGCCATATCACTCGTTATGTTATTAATAATAAAATTATTACTTTCCTACGAGATTTATTTGATCACGTTTCTGTCATTCAGGTTACAAGCGCGAGAAAATAGAATACCATCCTCTCAGCTTTATTCATAAACAGAATATTAATTTAGCAATGGACAACCAACCATTTCAATCAAGTTGATCAGCTCTCATGCGTGAGAGTTCTGGTGTCCTGACAATGTTTGACAAACCACAGTACACAACCTCTCGTTAAACATTGGTCTACGAGCTCCCATGGGGACACCTGCAAGTCATTCCCATTATGGACTGTTAGTGCGTCTGGTAATTCTAGCCGAGATATCAAACATTCCCTCAGGGGTGTAAGGGTAAAATAAGTTATTTTACAAATATAGTGAAGAAATGATTAGAGATAGATAAAGTACATTATATTGTGGCTAAGTGAGGATATATATTGCCTAACCATTCTTTGGTATAATACTAAAGTAAACACGAAAACAAGCAAGTGAATAAGCAAAGAGACAAACAAGTTAGCCAATAGCTTTTCAAGCTTGGTAATATTGTGATCGTACCCAGAGGATCTACAGTTTTACATGAAATCAGAACAACGGAAACGTAAACTTCACGCAGTGCATCCTACATGCTTTGGCCAGGACTAGAACTGCGGCTGTTTAATGATGAAACGTAATAATAATAATAATAATAATAATAATAATAATAATAATAATAATAATAAGTGAGGATATAATGGCTAACCATTCTTTGGTATAATACTAAAGTAAACAAGAAAACAAGCAAGTGAATAAGCAAAGAGACAAACAAGTTAGCCAATAGCTTTTCAAGCTTGGTAATATTGTGATCGTACCCAGAGGATCTACAGTTTTACATGAAATCAGAACAACGGAAACGTAAACTTCACGCAGTGCATCCTACATGCTTTGGCCAGGACTAGAACTGCGGCTGTTTAATGATGTAACGTAATAATAATAATAATAATAATAATAATAATAATAATTATAATAATACCAATCGTGCTGTTAGGAGCGCGCAGCAGTGAGGTTGTATTCGGGAGATAGTGGGTTCGAGCCCCACTGTCGTCAGCCCTAAATATGGTTTACCGTGGCTTCCCATTTTAACAACCTTAATTTAGGCGACAGTCGCTTCCTTCCCACTCCTAGGCCTAACGTAAAGCAACTTTTAAAAATTTGTATAATAATAATAATAATAATAATAATAATAATAATAATAATAATAATAATAATAATAATAATAATAATAATAATAATAATAATCTGGCGACTAGTTTAACAGCACAGCAAATTTAATTAAATTGATATTGAATTAAGAAATTCAATCAGATACAAACATTTAATCTGTAGTGGAATTCTAGCAAGTCTGGCCTCTTGGCTGAACGCTCATATTCAAGCCTCCAGTTCAGAGTATTCTGGATTAAATTTCCTGCCGGGTGTAGTTATTTCCTCTGACTCAGAGACTGGTACACTTCTCTTCATATACTGCACTCATATCCCTTACACATAATTTAACATTCTACCAATTACCACAGGAAGATTCTATAGTGAAAATATCTCTTTTGCTCGTTTTTTTTTTTTTTTTTTTTTTTTTTTTTTTTTTTTTTTTTTTTTTTTGCAAGTTGCTTTACGTCGCACTGACACAGATAAGTCTTACTGCGACGGCGACGATGGGACAGGAAAGGGCTAGGATTGGGAAGGAAGCGGCCGTGGCCTTAATTAAGGTACAGCCCCAGCACCTACTATCTCCCGAATACTGGATACTGGCCGCACTTAAGCGACTGCAGCTATCGAGCTCGGTGAAAATATCTCTCCACATAGGGTTGGTGAGAGGAACGGCGTCAGGCCGTAGAACAAAGCCATGTCTGATGCGACCCCATCAGAGTGTGGAAAAAGCTGCGGAAGAAGTAGAAAGAAAAGTGGGCAAACAAGAAGAAAGGAGTGAGGAAAGGAAAACACAGGAAGGAGAAGACAATGAAGTGACTATTCAGCATCAGTCTGACAACTAACAAATCATTCATACGTTCGAATCATTGTCATGCATGAACGTTTGAGAGATGTATTGATACTCTAGACAAAATTTGACAAACTGTGGCCCTAGTCATTTGGGGGCTCGGCTTTCCACGAGTGGACAAGCGAGGAAACGATGATTGAACTAGTGGTCGTCACTTGGAACAAGGCGAACGTACAGCAACTTCAGTTCGCAAAGGAAGAATTTTAGTTTCAAGTAAGAAAAATGGAAGGGATGTCAGAGTACTATACTAAAAAAATCCATTCTATCGAAATTAATGCAAGGTGAATGAAAGTAGAGAATAGATGAGAAAAGAAAATATTTAATTAATAAGAGGACATACCTGACCAAGAAATTTCTTAAAAAAACATTGTATTAAGAAATTACGTCTCCTGTTGAAAGGGAAGAACTCGTTGTCAAATACTAAGGTGCTTCGGTAAAGTATTGTGGTGACCTTAGTTACAGATTAGTCCTACTGATGTATTTATGTCTAACGCTCCTGGGACCACCGTCGCACTGAAAAATCCTCGCTACCTGACACAAGAAGAACAACGACTATATATATTTTAATTTTCTTTACATCGCACCGAAACAGATAGGTCTTATGGCGAGGATGGTATAGGAATGGTACGGTACCAATGGTACTATTACTAATTAAATCGGTTTTACATCCCACTACTTCTGCGAATTCCAAAGACGCCGAGGTGTCAGAATTCTGCCGGGCATGAATTATTTATTGTGCTGGTAAATGTACCGACACAAGGCTAACGTTCTTCAGCACCTTCAAATATCACCGGACTGAGCCGTGATCGAACCCCCAAACTGAGCTCAAGAGACCAGCGCTCTACCACCTGAGCTAACCAGCCGAGCTTATTAAATATTATTCATTATATAATCTTGCATTAGTTTAGTCAAACAGAAATATTTCAAAGTTCGAAATTGAAGATGAAATGCCTTCCAACTTAACAGAGTACTGTACATCAAAATTTATTTTAAGCAAGAAATGAAACGTCAAAAGATAGCATAAGACAGGCAATTAAGTACGCAAATTTTCCAATTTTGCTTTTAATGAACAAGAAAACCAGTCTTACCTAGCCTTACTTCTTGTAACTACGAGTAAGTACACGTACATTCATTGTAACATACTACGCGTAAGTCTGTTTTCTTGTTCATTAAAAACAACTGCCCTTCTACCAAAATATCTAATAATTTTTCTTAATGTTGTATTGGTACCTTTTGCTAACTAGGATGACGATTACACACAATAAGTCAGTGGTGGCTGGTAACCACAAATTCTAAATTGTCTCGCAAACGGCTCGTTTGCTGACCCATGTTTACTAGGACTTTCTTGCTTCTAGTATCTTGTAGTTAAAGCTGTTTTTTGCGCCATTAATTATGATTCACGTCCGCCTCTGTGGTGTAGTGGTTAGCGTGATTAGCTGCCACTCCCGGAGGCCCGGGTTCGATTCCCGGCTCTGCCACGAAATTTGAAAAGTAGTACGAGGGCTGGAACGGGGTCCACTCAGCCTCGGGAGGTCAACTGAGTAGAGGTGGGTTCGATTCCCACCTCAGCCATCCTGGAAGTGGTTTTCCGTGGTTTCCCACTTCTCCTCCAGGCGAATGCCGGGATGGTACCTAACTTCAGGCCACGGCCGCTTCCTTCCCTCTTCCTTGCCTATCCCTTCCAATCTTCCCATCCCTCCACAAGACCCCTGTTCAGCATAGGAGGTGAGGCCGCCTGGGCGAGGTACTGGTCATACTCCCCAGTTGTATCCCCGACCAAGAGTCTGAAGCTCCAAGACACTGCCCTTGGGGCGGTAGAGGTGGGATCCCTCGCTAAGTCCGAGGGAAAAACCGAACCTGGAGGGTAATCAGATGATGATGAATTATGATTCACTCTGTATACAGAATTCTAGGTGAAGTAGCGTACACGTTGTAAGATTTTATTCAGTCCCATAGCTCTTAACCTTACCTCAGCAACCATATGTCATTTCTCATGTGAAGACCGTGTTAGAGAGTTTTCATTGTAATGACAGACCCCTTTATCTACTGCCAGTCACAATAGAATTGGGGGAGTTTTCATTATGATGGCAGGCCCCCTTGTCTACTGCTAGTCACAATAGAATTGGGGGAGTTTTCATTATGATGGCAGGCCCTCTTGTCTACTGCCAGTCGCAATCGTGTTGGGTAGTTTTCAATATAATGGCAGACACTCACGCTCCACATCCCCCTGTGGGTGGGGGCGGTAGAATAACACCTACGGTATCCTCTGCCTGTCGTAAGAGGCGACTAAAAGAGGCTCCAGGGGCTCTGAACTTTGGAGCGTGGGTTGGCGACCACGGGGCTCTTAGCTGAGTCCTGACATTGCTTACACTTATTTGTGTCAGGCTCATCACTTTCATCTATACTATCTGACCTCTCTTGGTCAACTCTTGTTCTTTTCCGACCCCGACGCTATTAGGTTTGCGAGGGCTAGGGAGTCTTTCATTTTCACGCCCTTCATGGCGCTTTTCTTCCTTTGGCCGATACCTTCATTTTTCGAAGTGTCGGACCACTTCCATTTTTTCTCTCTGATTAGTGTTATATAGAGGATGGTTGGCTAGTTGTACTTCCTCTTAAAATAATAATCACCACCACCACCTCACGCTCCACAAGCATTTTTATATCCTTACAAAGACTCGTTGTGGTATCTGTGTAAGTAAAAATTCAAAATATTCAATGATTAATGTGTTGTTATTATTAGAATAAATATGGGATAAACGGCCTGATTATAGCTAAGGCGTAAGACATGGAGCAAAGTTCTCTGCGGAACGTTAAGTATTTCAAGTTGTTTACTGTCACAGTGAAAGTCGAAAAGCTTATTATCATGTCTACAATCACACTATTCATCATCTACATTTTTTACTCGTACCGTATTTACATCTTATCTCTCGTCATACACAGTTTATTGCACCATGCGCGTACTACACTAATATTCTCTCTCGTCCTCCTACGAACACACGCACATACACACATTTATCACTGTGAAATACTGTAATAATATAGCTTACTTACGGATTTAGAAACAGTTTCCTGGCAGGATGACCGTGCGAGGTGTGCAGTTGGGAAGTTAGAATTACTCATGATCCTCGACGCCTAGAATGAAATGAGTGTGAAAGTCGTTGTAAAAGAAGGGTTGGACAGTTTCAGTGAAACATTTAAGAAGGTAACAGATTTCTTATTCTTTCATATCATCTGTTAAGGGAGGGGGGGGGGGGGGTTGGAACAAAATCCTCTCCTGTAGTCGTTCCGTCAATTTCTGAATTTTCTTCAGTTTTGAAAAAAATATGTTTGCCTTATATTTTTTCTCTAAGAGAGTCCTTTCACGGTTTACCCTATCTCTCCCTGTTATGCGAGCAAATAACCTGAGAATTCTTTGCTTTTCGCGGAATGACAAGAGTTCAGTAATCCTCTTCTTCAGTCCATGGAAGAAACAACGTTATCCGCCAGCACTACATAGCAAGTGCGTTTCACACCGGAAATTTTAAAAAAGCCATGTCTCGCAGCTTTAAAGTACCACTGATTTGAAGAGAGTTCACACTAGACGGACTTCTGTGGCAATTGTTGTTGTTCCGTCCTTTCCGATATTTGTTAATGTCTCTATGGTTGCAAAGTAATGTCTCGGAGCTTTAAAGGAACACTGATTTGAAGAGAGTTAATAGTAGACGGACTTCTGTGGCTTTTGTTATTGTTCCATCAATCCTGATCTTTGTTAATTTTTCTATTGTTGTAAGGCCATGTCTCGCAGCTTTAACGGAACACTGATTTGAAGAGAGTTTACACTAGACGGACTTGGGTGGCTTTTGTTACTGTTGGGTCCTTCTTGATATTTGTTAATTTTTCTATGGCAACTCTTCAAGGGATGATTCTCCGTTTTATTTTATTCTCACAATTCCCTGTCCTGCTAATTGGCGATCTGAGGTACACAGTCATTCACAATCTGTAGTTAATAATGTATACCAATATCACTTAACGGGAGCCGGAAAGCCAATTTAAAAAGGATGACTTTCTCCAAATGTCTCATAAAATATTTTTGACTCTGTAGAATGAAACGATGTATAATTTATTGTGATACGCTACCTGTAAACATTTTAAAAAATTATTTCACATTATTGTATTATTTCTGAAACAGTTCGGTCTAGAAGTCTGTGGTTTTCCCTAATCTATTCCAGAATTATGTGTGAAGAAGTCGCCGGCTTTTCATAACAAACACTGCATATAACTCAGGTTGACCGGGGTTTTGATTTTGTTGTTGAGAATATGCAACATCTATTGCAAAAAAGGTTTTTTATTTTAATTTATCTCACTTTTAACAAGAACTAGAATAAAATTTGTGTTTTGAAAGCGTAAGTTGTATAGAAATAGGTACACACAAGATGCTGGTCCATGTGCTGATTAATCTTAAAGCTTTGCATCAAAAGGATAAATGAAGGATAAGCAAGGCGCAGCGTGCAGCAGAGCAAATTACTGTAGAAGCCAGCTGAAGAATAAACCGTAAACTTCTAAGCATCCAAGATGAACAGGAAGAGTACTCGGGTAATGTTGACTATAGACCAGGCGGTTTTACTTTGCTAACATGGGTAAATGTGCGAGCGAAGTTTGTGCCTTACTTCGAAAATTTCTGAAAATTGACTTTTTTCAAATGTCTGACACATTATACCAGATAAACAGATCGTTGTTTTCAGTGAGTTCTTTTATGTATTGATGCAGCTGGTCAACTAGAAACAAAGTATTTCCCTTGATTAGTTTCTAATTTAGCCAGACTTTAATGACTTATTTCGCTAAAATATGGAATATTAAAAAATTAGTAAATTCACAACTGTTCACTCAATACACTCAATTATAGTTCAGGGAAGGATCTCAATTAGCGGTGGTAAAATGTTCAAAAACTCTTAACTTAATAGTTCCTGATATATTCTGGCATATTTTCTGTCAAACTAACATTGTCAAGATAGAGCTTTGCGACTCCCCTCAAATCGTATGTATTTTATGTCTCATACTTTGCTGTTTGCTTACGAGCGTTTAAAATTACAGAACAATGAAACGTCCTTGTGCTGCAAAAGAACGTAACAAAAGCAAGAGTGCAGTGAATTAGGAATAAATAACGTGGAAATGAATGAGATTAAAATGGAGAGAGAAAGCAGCTTAAATACCCAAATCCCTTGGAAACTCATTCGGCTGCTGAACTTGTATCAAACAAGATCACTTGTTACATTGTCTCCCTTTGTGCTAAATGAAGCCTTCACCAATTCAAATCCTCCAATTCACTACTGTTGTTATAATCGAGTTAGTAGAGCTCGTGAGAAACGAAAATCTTTCAAAGGTAAAACAACCTCTACTAACTATATTCTCTTCGTCGAAAAAATGTGAATACCTACATACCAACGAATTCATACCATTCCAGTCGTGTGAACTATAACTGAAAGTGAATGATCGCTACCTAATTTTTGTTAGGTTGACACTGGGTGAGAACGATATTCCCTTCCTTCAAGGGGCCTGTATATCACTAGGCTGGTAATCACACATCCATCCCATGGAATCCCAGGGAATTTTATTTTCATTTTGTACTACCCCTCCAAGACCATTTCTATACTTTTCAGCACTTTTCCATAACCCTTGAGGACTCAGATAAGGTAGCATAGGAAAATCTTAGAGATTTGATTTGAACAGTTCACTAGCTTGTAAATTGTAATAAGAAACCTGGTAACCTGTCGTCAAAGATATTGACGGGTTTCGTGATAATTTTGTTATTGCTTGACAGCATCGTTTTCAAAATCTAAAAACTAAATTGTATCCACGAAAACAAATACCACAACTCCATAAGTAAGTAGAAAAGAATCACATGCACAAAATAACGGGTGTTGTTTATCGTGGCGCCGATAACTCATTACATGAACCAAGAAGTCTCTCTACAGTCTCCGTTATAAATGCCTCCTTATCCTGTGCTTCAGACTCGATGGCGTTTGAGTTGGCAGCACTTCTAATATAACGTCACTTGCCGTCCCCGGAGGCCCTCTCCAGCCAGTTGCTTCAGACACAGATGTTTAACCTCTTCTCTTCTTCAAACTTTCCTTCTTAACTCCCCTCTAGGGGGCCCGAGTGATAAATTCGAGTTGAACTTTTATCTGGATCTAGTAGAGAAATAAAATCCCGTTGTTAGAATTCCATTCCTTGAATAAGCCTATATTTAAATCCCTCATATGAATATCCACATAGAGATAGGACTGATAGAACAATTAGATTCTGAAGATGTATGTTAACAATAAAAATGAAGGAATTTTGACTAAATACTCTCCTGATTTTGATAGTGAATAAGTTTACTTCGGTGGGAGCTTTCAGTCAAATTTCTTCGGCAGTCTTCAGCACATGACTCCCACATCCTACAGTGTATGGGTACGAAATGTAGAGAATCAAAACCCGAGGTCCGGGAGATCATATGTCTGTCTTTAACAATTAGGCGGCCGTGCGCGTAGAGGCGCGCGGCTGTGAGCTTGCATCCGGGAGATAGTAAGTTCGAATCCCACTATCGGCAGCCCTGAAAATGGTTTTCCGTGGTTTCCCATTTTCACACCAGGCAAATGCTGGGGCTGTACCTTAATTAAGGCCACGGCCGCTTCCTTCCAACTCCTAGGCCTTTCCTATCCCATCGTCGCCATAAGACCTATCTGTGTCGGTGCGACGTAAAGCCCCTAGCAAAAAAAAAAATTAGGCCACATTAAGAGAGTTTTTCTGTTTTCTGACAATTAAATCCTGCGCTACGTACGGTAATAGCACTTCATAACTTGAGAACCACCGAACAGATATGACATGGATATACAGTGTTTTCGGGCTGGGGTCTCTCTGTAATTAGTGTCATGAATTCCTAGACACCGCTGTAACCATGGTAACCACTGTTCGTCTATGTACAAGCGTCTTCTGTGCTTTCTTCCTGTTACTAAGTGCTTGAGAAAATCTCATATCAGTGGACCCCTTTCTATTCTCAGTCCAGAATTAAAATCCTTGCATTGGCCGTAAAACGAACCCAAGTCCTTGGGACAAGTGATAGGGATCCTACCTCTACCCCAAAGGTCTGAATAATAATAATAATAATAATAATAATAATAATAATAATAATATCGAACGGCAATACCCACTTCATGGAAAATCTGCTTCAACATAGCAAAAAAACTCCGCCAGAGATGGAAAACAGTACAATTTCACAGATACCATTCCTTCAAATACATTGGAGATATCATACTACCATCGGGACTAGACAGTAGGGTAAACATAGAAAGAGCCACTAAGCTCCATAAGGCGAACAGATTAACGTGGGTTTTCTACATCAAGAGAGTCATATAGCGTAATGCAAAATTACGACATTACAAGACAGTTGTTTTGCCGGAAGTTTTATACGCCTCAGAAACCGTATCCCTTGGAGGTCACTCTATTATAGAAAGTGAAAAACAAGAAAAGAAAATTCATGGTCCCACGAGTGAAAGAAAGAAAGAAAGAAAGAAAGAAAGAAAGAAAGAAAGAAAGAAAGACGCTTGAAGAAGGAAACGAAAGAAAAGGCGAGATATGAACTGAGGATATAGTTCAAACTGATTGAAGAAAGAGCAACAGGTGAATCGTTTCTTCGAGTCATTCGTTCTGTTACCCGTTATAAGTTTAGTCCATCTTTCACGTGAGTAACTTATAACCAGCTCTCCCACAACACCTAGGTATAATGAGCACCACGTTCTCCAAACTGGATTTAATTTACTCACCCTGTTTCATTACCTCTTGTGCACCATACAGTTACGAACTGAAGAACCCAGGGTCGCTTGGTAGGCCAAAAACCCTTCGTGTGCAATAGCGCCAGGGAATTTAATAATCTTCTTCTTCTTAGTGTTATTGTTGTTGTTATAACCCAGCCTTAAGTTATTACGTTGAGTCTCTGGCTTTTGAGGCTGTCTGATTGCAACACCTCGCGATAACTCTTTAGTACGGTCAGTTCTAGCTTAGATTCTGACACAGCTCTATGAAGATGCAGCGGAGTCGTGAAATCCTTCTGAATATGCCTGTCTTTCTGCTGCATTGCGCAGTGAACATTCATCACATAATTGGGGATGTAAATAGAACAAATGAATCCTTGTATTGAGTGCAATCTATTTTATTGTTATCTCTCAGTGAGGTATCGTGATCGAGATTAGCTAGGAAGCAGGTATAACACTCTTGTGGCCAAGAAAACAAACAAAGGACTTGAACAGAAACATGGCCCCGCAACTTGAAATAATGGAAACTGGGAATTGGTTCCCGAAGAAGCTGAGGTTTGCCTTTGTTTTCAAAGTGCGATGAAACAGAGTGGATGCAACTTCGTAACAAGTAGTAAATGTGACCTCGAACTCCTGGCTTGTATTATTGACTGGCTTGAGCTGGGTTAGAAAGCCAAGCCGTAGACTCCAGTGTTCTATTACCACAGACTCTGAAGCTGATGCAGATGAATGGAAGGTGTTTCCTTTTACTACCTTGTGTGTTCTGTGTGTAGCCAGAGGCACTTTCTCTATTCTTGTCTTTGTGAAGTGTCTGTCTGAAAAACTTAAACGTTCGAGTTCAAACAGCTCGTAGCCAGTTTAGTTTTCTTACTGCTTCAGAAAACGAAAGTCATGATAATAAATTAAACAGACATACATACAAACAAACAAACAAATAAAATACTTGGGGCAACAGCCCATTAATTCTTTTTAACTTTTGTTTTACGTCGCACCGACATAGACAGGTCGTATGGCGATGTTGGGATAGCAAAGGTCAAGGAGTGGGAAGGAAGCGGCCGTGGCCTTTATCAAGGTACATCACCAGCATTTGCCTGGTGTGAAAATAGCGAACCACGGAAACCATCTTCAGAGCTGCCGACAGTGGGGCTCGAACCCACTATCTCCTGGATGCAAGTTCACAGCCTGCACGCTTCTTACCGCATGGCCAACTCGCCCGGTAACAGCCCATTAAGAGCACTGTCCTGCCACAATGGCTGCTGCCCAGTCAGAGAGGATGTAAATTTTCGAGTGCCACATGTCACCGCTACGACATCCCCAGTCGTATTACTTAGATTTGTTGAGCGAGCCTGTCATAACAGACAGTTCGTCAGATCGTCTCACGAGGCTGGGTGAGCCCTGCTCCAGCTAACAGTCCAGATTTAAATTCCATGGTATGCACGACAAACCAGGTAAGAGGCAGGCACGCTAAACCTACACCACTTCATTATTATTATTACCCGCCTGGTGGCCATGATCGTTAAGGCACTGAAGTCTAAACGGTCTGACACTGAGGTAAGCCGGTTCGAGTCCCATTGGTCGAAAACATTTTCACCATCAGAATGTCGACCGGCAGGATAGGGGAGGGGTGGTATACAATTTCTGATCACTAGGTTGCGTGCTAAAAGCCTGGATTAAATTCCAAAGCTCTCCGCAGTGCTCATATGCAGTGAGGGCATATGACGCTGTTGATGGTGATTCGTCCGTTGGATGGAGACGTTCAGCCTTGAGCAGATCCCTTGGTGCTATTCGACAGGAATAAGGCATATTCCGGCACCAGGTTTCACCCTCTCCCTCTATCATATATCACGTCATTCACTTCATCTCATTAACTCCTGTGATGGGGTTGACGTCAGGAAGGGCATTCGGTCATAAAAACTCGCCACGACAGATTCATCTCACCTCATACCCGACCCGGTAGAAAAATGGGACAAGGGTTTGACAAACAAACAAACAAACAAACAAACAAACATATTATTATTATTATTATTATTATTATTATTATTATTATTATTATTTCTTTCTTTCTTTCTTTCTTTCTTTCTTTCTTTCTTTCTTGCCAACCGGCCAAACTTAGGACCACGCCAATACCACTTCACTCCCTTCTTCCTTCCTCTTTCTCCACAGTGCCTTCATTTTTTCAGAATGTTGCACTCTTATTTCTTCAGTCCATCTTCCCCCTCTGCGCTCTTTTCCACAAGAACTTTTATGTTGGAAAGTCTTTTCCTAAATTGGTCTCTATCATCTCCATCTGCAATTCCTAACCTCTTGAGCTCTTCCTTCGTCTGCTTGGCATATACCCCCTGGCTCTTCAAATAGTATATTTTATTAAAAATTTGTTTATTTAAACTTGCTGGATCCATTCTGACCATGTGTCCATAGAATCGCAGCCGTCTTTTCCTGGCCGTATGTATAACCATTAAAGGAACACTCCCGAGCTCATCTGGGGTAGGTTCGTATTACTGGGAGAGTATATCCGTCGTTGTTGCATTTAGCGGCACTTCACTTTTCGTTAATGTCGGCGGTTGCGGAGTGGGCCTTGGCTTGTCCGACGGTTCTACACTCCGAACGACCAACCGAGCAGAGGAGGAATGGCCGCGGCTCTGCCGTGGCTCTACGGCTGTGCATCTGGGAGACGGAAAGGGGCTGATCCCAACCGTCGGCTGTCCTGAGAATGGTTTTCCGTCTTCTCCCATTCTCCTGTACCAAGGTGAATGCCTGGACAGTTCCTAGTGGTCTAGGCCACGACCGTCAACCCTCTCACCTTCTCCCCACATCTCCTTCACCGAAACAAATCTCCTGGCCTGAGAGACGGCGTCACCCTCTAGGAGGCCCACCACCCCCTTTAGGGGAGGAATGAAAACATTTTAGAGGAGAGAGAGGTTAAAAAAGACGTTTTAAACAGAGCACATAAAACATCATACATACACCAGATTGCAAATGACACTGACAGTTTCCTCAAATAAAGTAGGCCTAAATGACTTAATTTACCCAACAAAACCAGTTTGAGGCCACTTTTGATAGTTTAAGAATAGACTTAGCACATTGTCGAGCTTGAAGATCTCTTGCGAATTTCTTTCGCCATGAGGAAGAATTGGCACTATAAATACTGGTAAATCAGTTTAGGAATAATGTCTAAAGTGTGTTCGATACTAGAGCCAGCTCCTGATAGCATAACTGAACTCGCCTCAATCGAGTCAAGACACTCGTAAAAAAATCGCCTCACATCTACCTATGCTAGCTCAGTTCAGTCTGGAAGAATGTGTCACACACACATATATATGGACGTATTAGAAACCTCGTACCACTGCCGGTTCCTTAATCTTAAATTTCCGTAGGAACTGAAAATTGACATTCACTTGCGTGACGGAGAGAACAGACACATGATATACATTTGATCAATTTTGAGGATTACCTAACAACATACCCGCACAAATGATAAACTAAACAGTTTTAAATCCAAGGATCGGTGAAGGGGCTCAACTCCGGCACAGCACTTTCTCAATCATCAGCATTTAAAAAGTTTAGAATAATGGGGAAGTTCAACGTTTTCACCATTCACAACGAAACAGTGCAAAACACATACTCTGCTTTTGGCTGACAATTGCTTATCTTTCCGCGGAATAAGTCTCGCCAACTTAGCAAACATTATTTTCTTTTGGTGGTTTAAAATTTCGCATACCATCAAGCTTCCTTCCGTAACCCGATTTACAACCGTGATGGCAACAGTATGACTAGTTGATTGTAGGCAACACACAAAGCACTGCACAGATACTAACACAGATTTTCAGAAAATATTAAAACAAGCAAATTACCTCGATGAATGTTAAATTTATCACTATGACTTCACGCACGCACGCTATTTCATTCGTCGACAATTTGGCGCGCGTGTTGTTGCAGCTGGTGCGTTGCGACTGCAGCGCCACACTCCGGCGGGATCACAAAGTTCAGTGAGCGGAGTGATGACACTAGGTATTCTATTCGTCATGCTAATATTAAAACGTGACACATCTTACATAATAACTAGAGTCCGGATTATTAGGTGCTGATAGGTTAGAATGCAAACTTACTTAAGCCAGTAACAAGTATACTCTACACTGTACAACGGTTGCGCTATGAGATTTGCATAGATATTAGGGGTACAGCCAATAGAACTCCTTGAATTTATGCTACTCTTCCTACATAATGGTACAACGGGTTGCATGACAGTTCGTACAAACCAAATTACTTTGCATTCTAACCTATTACCACCTACAAATCCGAGGTATAATAATAACAATCGCAGGACAACTTTCACTATTGTTCTTCAACATTTACCTCTTATGAATAGTAATTTAAACTGGTGCTCACTGTCTGAAAGGTACATCGTCAGAAGCAACCTAATGTACCCCTTTGACTTTGAATATGAAGTACTAAGTGTGCTTGTAAATACAGGGTGTCAGGATAATGTAGGCCAAATTTTCAGGACATACACCTCTCACAATAAAGAATCTGTTGTATGGACATGGGACCTGAAACGTTTTATTTCCTGATTAGAACCCATTTTATACAAATCCACGTCGTACTTTAACCATAGGAAACGCATAGGAATAGAACGTTACATGAAATGTTCAAAATGCCCCCGGTTGGCATTGATACATGACCGACCCGTCATCGTTCTAAATCCTGCATGCGTTGATGCATCCCTGGAGTCCTGCGTATGTAAGTATCAATACTAAAGGAGGGCACCGAAATACGCTACTGTCCAGAAGTTAAGCATGTTACGAGTAAGCAGGGAAACAGGAAATAGACCGCAAATCGCACGACATATGCACCTACCAACGTTACGTGCTCGCTCTGTATAGGAAAGGAGTGTTCCCTGCTTTGACTAGCGGCGTAACCGCAAGGTAAACACAGCCAGTGCCTGAGCCCTATATTCCCTCAGTCGTGGTTGCCCTGTTATAGTGTGCGGAGTGTAGTCTCGTGGTGAACGTGACAACATAACGGCACAACGAAGCAGTTTGGACTCCGTTTTTCAGGGTAGAATACTCAGCCGCCTGGAATCAGGCCAAAACAGACCGAAGTCGCCGTATCCTTGAATGTGCCACAAAATATAATTTCTAGGCTTTGGAGATGTTAGTCATAGGCCAGTAACAGGGTAACCACCCCGCAGCAGGACCGATATTTGGCCTTAACCGCCCGACGAAATCGGAGTGCACCTGCAAGACAATTGTCGGTGGAGCTTGCAGCCGTCTCAGAGGTTGGCGTTTCCCGGCAAACTGTGTACCGGAGGCTCAGAACAGCAGGGCTGTTTGCCCGACGTTCAGCGGCGTGTGTCCCGCTCACTCCAGCACAGAGAACGAGCCAGTTTACTTTGGAGCCGTCAACATCGAAACTGGACCATGAATGAATGGAGGCATGTGCTCTTCACAGATGAATCCCGCTTCAGTTTGCAGAAGTATTCCTGTCTCACATTAATCTGGAGAGAATCGGGTAGCCAATACTACCACAGGAACATCGTGGAACAGGACCAGTATGGTGGTGGTGGCGTCATGGTGTGGAGCGGCATCTTGTTGAATGGCCGTACGGACCTGCACATCTTTATGGGTAGTCTGAGGAACACTGTTAATGCTCGGAGATACAGGGATAGGGTACTGAGACCACATTTTCGACTCTTCAGAGGTGCGGTTGGTCCAGACTTCCTCTTAATGGATGATAATGCCCGATCGCATCGCGCTGCTCTGGTGAATGAATTTCTGGCTAGGGAAGACATTCAGAGCATGGACTGGCCAGCGAAGTCTGCGGATTTGAATCCTATAGAACTTGCATGGGATGAATTGGGGCAGCGAATTGCATCCTGTCAGCCTCCACCAAGGACCCTCCAAGACCTTTGCATTGCCCTTTAGGAGGAATAGGATCGACTCTCACAAGAGCTCTTGAATCATCTGATAGAGAGCATGCCACGTCGCTGCGAAGCATGTGTGGCCGTTATGGGTAACCATACACCCTATTAACAGCATATTTTTTGTGAAAGACAATGTCAAGTTTTGTGAGTTGTTGTCAAAGATGTACCTTAGCTATCAGAACCTTTCTGACACTGTTTTCTTGGACAAATTGTGTGACATATGGTATGTAAGTCAGCTTCCGTTTGTTCAGCAATCCGTCTGACATTCCTATCAGGCGGTATGGCCTCGTTTAGTGATTAAGATTAACTTTTGGACACTAGTGTATCTGGGGACATCGTTCACTAAGTAACATGAACAATGAGATTCAAGTATTCCCTGTCGTGTTATGACTCATTACTGTAGGAAGACCGAGAATTTACAGGTTACGAGAAAATATAATTTTTAATGCAAATGTAGCGGTCGTAGATGAGACCTGGTGGCCATTGGAGAGCAAAAACACAATGAAATCACCGTCCCTCTTCCAAGGATGGCAGTTATCGTTCGATTGTGCATTTATTTTTAAAGAGGAGAGAGATATATTTTATTTACATTTCAATTAGACCTGAATGAATGTTTTACTGAGATATATATTGATTTTATATCGAAATGTCTTTCCTTGTCTCATTACAGGTAAAGGATGACCTACCATGCAGAAAGAATCTATTCTACTCCTTCTTCCCTTGAATTACCGTATCTCGTAAGTTGAATCATGTCATATCATAGTATATACATTCACAGGGGAAGGCTCCTTCAACTGAAAATAAAAGATACCCATACATTCATGGGCACGTGTTATTGCAACGTATTTCTGAACATAAATGAACTAATTTTTGAAATGCATAACAATTTACACTCAGGCAAATCCAAACCCCATGGCGCAACATCCTGGAACGGCCTTGGGCTGCCAAGCGACCACTGCTCAGCCGGAAGACCTGCATATTACGAAGTGTCATGTGATCGGTGCGACGATTCCTCTTGGCCGTTATTCTTGGCTTTCTAGATCGGAGCCGCTATCTCACCGACACATAACTCCTCAGATATAATCACGAAGGCTAAGATGACCTCGAACAAGCCCTCAGATACAGATCCCTGACCTGGACGGGGATCAAACCTGCGCCCTTTGGATAAGAGGCGGGCACGTTACGTCTACATCACGCGGCCGGTTGCAGCAATTAAATGATCATGTAAAATTATCTGCATTATTGACACCTAAAGCGTTGTTGGTGTATGTAAGTAAATGGGGAGTAGATTAATGGTGTTAAGATCAAAGAATTGAAGTATTTCGGCATTTGATGGGAAATTCAACAGATCACGTGCTGTGAACGACGACGTTAGTTTAAGACGTCAGTTTTTAGTAGGAATCTACTTCAAAATACAGAGTGAACAGAAACCGGTGGCAAAACTTCTAAGAATGAATTTCTCATATAGATACAAGGAAAAAAGTTACAATGTCATGGGGCTGGAAATGTATAGCTATTAAAAGACGTTTAAGTATCTTTCCATGATATAGAAATGGATAGCTCAACGAGTACACATTAGCGGGCCTCATATTGTTTTAACGATTATCTTCTTCCCCCTATGTGAAGAATACATTCCTCAAGGAATGCCTAGGGGTTTTGTCACATTGTGTAAAGAGTGTAAAATAACTTTATATCGTATGTTCAATTTTTACCATGTCTTCAAGGCTCAGAACGTAATGATAATAATAATAATAATAATAATAATAATAATAATAATAATAATAATAATAATAATAATAATAATAATAATAATAATAATAATAATAATCAACAGCCTATCTCCAGTCATTTTCTTTGCTATTTGCTTTACGTCGCACCGACACAGTTATGTCTTATGGCGACGATGGGATAAAAAGGCCTAGGAATTGGAAGGAAGCGGCCGTGGCCTTAATTAAGGTACAGCCCCGGCATTTGCCTGGTGTGAAAATGGGAAACCACGGAAAACCATCGTCAGGGCTGCCGACAGTGGGGCTCGAACCCACTATCTCCCGATTACTTTCCAGTCATTTTACCGGGTCAGGCATGGATTGAATGAATACCCCATCTAGCAACGAGGATAGGAATTGTGCCGGCTGCCGAAGCCTGTCGCACTCCTCTGGGGCAATAATGACTGACAGATGAAATGAAATGATATTGGAGAGTTTTGCTGTAATGATAGATGATAGGGAACACCGGAGTACCCGAAGGAAATCCTGCGTCACCTCCACATTATCCAACACAAATCTCACATGGAGTTAACGGGATTTGAACAACGGAACCCAGCGATGAGAGGCCAGATACGCTGCCACCTGATCCACGGGGGCCCTTCAGAACTTAATGCTGAAAGTAAAGTACTTTTTTTAGAAGACAGGGAAACGTTAATGCGCTTTATATGAAGAAGAGTTTAAGCTTAGTAACCCAGAACTGTTCAACACTCTGGGAACTAGTCACCATCTGCTTAGGTGAAAGAATGACACTCACACAACCTAAATGTCAGTTGTGCTATTGTCTCCAAGTACTCGGTGCCAGTTAAAGTAAAATATTTAACATTTTATTGGTATTTTAGTCCACTGACTACTTTTACTGTTTTCGGAGGCGTCTAGGTGCCGGAATTTAGTACCGCAAGAGTTCTTTTATGTGCCAGTAAATCTACCGACACTAGGCTGACGTATTTGAGCTCCTTCAAATACCACCGGAATGAGCCAGGATCGAACCTGCCACGTAGGGGTCAAATGGACAGCACCTCAACCGTCTGAGCTATTCAGCCCGGCCAATATGGGAACTGCAGAGGACACTAATAGTTCGAGAACAGCTTGCATCCTTTTGTTCCCAACATTTTACCAAGGAAACCAAGTACACAGCGTGTAGTAAACCTTAATTCCCAGAAATACAATGTTACCTATGTCTCTCTTTCGTTAATACTTCAGCCAAAAGGCTGGTTGCATCCTCAAATAACACTACCAAACATTATTCGGTTATAGGAAAACCACTAAAACCGATGGCAGTGCCGCGATGAGCCGTACAAACCATGATGAAAAGTGAGGCAGTTTGCCATTGCCTTTATCTCTGGACCAAAAAAAGTGCAATTTGACCCTTTGAGTAGCACCTATTGTAACATGCAGACACACTAGTCGTGCCCCAATTGTCACCACTGAGCATCACCCACACCTCAGCAAACTTCCATACTATCACAGCCATATATGAGACGGAGACTTCGGTGAAAGCTGCATTTTCCCTGGTGTGTGTCAAGAGACAGAGAGAAAAATACTCATTCATCATGGAATGGCAACCATATCATATCATTGCGCACCAAAATCTTCAGAGGTAGTATTTAGTAAATACAAATTATTTACCATTTTTGGATTGGATCTACATGGTGTAAATCACTTGCGGGTATTTTTGGGCCCCTTATAAAGCAAATCAAAAGTTGGAAGAAAATCTACGGCTCACCAAAATTAAAATTTGCATTTGAAACTATATTATGACACTAAAAGCACACAGTAAATACGGAATTCGTTTCCTTAAATGGTCTCCCTTTTAAATATCATGAGAACTTAAAGCGTTTCGATTATTTTGCTAGCGAAGATCTCTCAAAATTTGTTTCTTGTTCGACCATACTAAAATACGCCAATTAATGTAAAGTAAATGTATCATAATGACATACAATTTGATACTAGTTTTCATTATAACTGGTGGAGACGTACAGTAAGTCCGTTCGCATTTCCCATACAGCAGCAACACTCAGCCTGGGGAGGCCACAACCCACTGTGCAGCAGCGATAGAGTAGTTGCCACGTCACTCATTCACGCAGGCAGGCAAACGTGACTCACAATCAGCTGTTCAGTGTGTGACTGTCGGAGACCTCGCTAGCAAACGTGACTCACAATCAGCTGTTCAGTGTGTGACTGTCGGAGACCTCGCTAGCAAATGCTAGCGTTTATTTACATGGAAAGTTTAAATTAGCATTTCAGACACTGTATGCTCTTTAATTACCGCAAGGGCAAAAGTGATTCATGAACTCGGACGAAGATTTGTCCTATGTACGGTGAAGATGCTTTAACCGACTGGGCATGCCAGGAATGGTTTTCTAGGATTCGATCTGAAATTTACTCTTTAAAGGACAAACCTCGTACCGGAATGCCCATTGTTACAGACGAAGAAGTACTCAAGGAGTTGGTTGAAAGTAACCCATTGGTGACAGTGGGAGAAATAGCTCAAGTTCTGAACTTATCGTCCTGTAATGTGAGTAAACACTTCATGAGGCTTAGTTACAGACTTCGCTGCGATATTTGGATGAAACATGAACTCCGTGAAAGGAATTTGGTACAGCGCGTGTCCATTTGTGAATCCTTATTAAGGTGTAATGGACATAATCCAATGCTAAGACGTCTGGTGACGGTTGATGAGAAACTGATCATACATGACAACATTGCAAGAAAAAGGTCATGGCGAAGGAAAGGGGAACCTCCACTCATAGTTGCTAAACCACGTCTCCATCCTAGGAAAGTACTGCTTTGCATTTCGTGGGAATGGAAGGGCATTGTCTACTATGAATTGATTTCTAATTGACAGACCATAAATTCAGTGAGTTATTTTTCATAGCTGGACCACCTCACAGAAGCCATTGAAGAAAAATGGCCAGAATTAACAAACAGTGAAGTGGTGCTCCATCATGACAACGCGAGACCACATGTCTCTATTTCGACTAGTCAGAAGTTGAGGACTTTTGACTATAAAGTGTTACCTCACCCGCCCCACATCCCTGATATCGCTTCTGTTTTTGTCTCTGAAGAATTTTCTGAATGGTAAATGCCTCACAGAAGGACCATCGAATAGTTCATCCAACACAACCGGGAACATTTTGCGAAATCAGTATTTTTAAGCTACTCGGAAAATGGCAAAAGATCAATGATAATAATGGAGAGTACTATACAAATAAAATTTGTGCGATGAAATAGTACAGACTGTAACTTTTGATGAATACTGATAAATAAAACCATGACTAAAATATATAAATAAATAAAATGCTTGAAATAAATTAATATTACTCAAGAACTTAATAAACCGAAATGTCCGTAGTATGGGCGCCAGAGTTCACCAGAATGATGGATCCCTCGAATTTAGGTAGAGCATGATAATTCTTTATATCCCAGGGCGTGTACATAATGCTGCGTACTGGTACATCTGCTTCAGGCCTTACCTAACCTTCTAAAAACGACTAAATAGGTAGGAACTGCACCAAGGTTCATCAATAACTCCACTGATTCTAAAATATCTAAGTATATTCTTAATAAAATCCGTGCATGAGTACCTCATCAACACACCAAAATACACTTATAATACACAAACAATAGATTGCTGGAAAACTCCATGTTTACAACAACAACCATGAAAACAGTGGGAAAACGAAAGCGAGAACTAAGCTACCATTTGTAGTTAGTTCGTTGAACAATGTACATATATGTATATAAAAACCCTTCACTGTCTCTATATCAATACGACTTGCCGATTCTCATAATCGGCACTTATAATATCACACAGATACTGTACCTCAGAATACTGTGTTGTAAAGATATATACATTTGAGCAACACACGCTAGTCGATCCTGAACATAAATTATGGAAAGTCTGAGATAGCTTTCACTAAACATATAATACCAGGCCGCCACAAGTGCTACAATACCTAATGCGCAAGCAGTCCACAATTTTTCGATTAGCCACTTTCCACGAACATAACAAGACTACGTTCTACGAACGTTTGAAGTCCAGTTCCTTGTAGCCGTGTCACTCGAATACCGTATATCCAGCACTACTTCCTTCTCGTACAGTGTGTCAGTTGTGGTTCTCTTCCGCTGTGATGTCGAACTATATAAAGACCTCATCTCACACATGATTTGCCGAGCCTTGCCAGCCAATCATGAGTGATCCTCTTGTCAAGACCATGCCCTGAACATCGTCTTGCTCCCAAGACATAAACAAACTCCCGGGTGTTTCACATGAGTCATAGAACTTTCCTAGTACAACAAGCTAATCTCATCAGACACTGGGATGCCCGCATGAGTCATACAAATTACCAGAGTCCAATATAGCAATGTTTTCCCAGTACAAAACAAATTACTCATACAACATATGTGGAGACCTCCCAGCTTAAAAATATTAATGACAAAATATACAAATGAAATACTGACTATAATAATAATAAAATAATAAACCGAATACTGACAATATCTCTCACTTCTACATATAGTGCGAGTGTGTGATAAATGTACTATCACAAGACTTATAGAATTGGAAATACTATTGATTACACCATAATGTAGATGCCAATAAATGCAATTATGTTTTCTTTTTACCAGCTTTCCTGCCAGTTGATTCAAATAAACTTTACTTTGCTAGATTATTACCAGTGTTTCCCACTGCACCGATGGTGCTGCTCTACTAGCCTACTTCTTTCTATCCCATTAATATAGAGGAAACGTATACATACAGTAAACACTGGCGTCCTTGCACTGGAATGTTTAGGAGTTACGTCGGCAACTTGACCATCCACGCTGTTAAGTGGGCATGCATACCTTCCAGGCTTTCTAAATAGTGATACGATCGAACGTATGTCTTTACCAAGTAGCACTGTTGATACTGCAACTATCGGCTTCCAGCTAACCATATTCGGTATTGGTTAATAATAAAACTGAAATGATAAACATTACACTAAAATAAACATTAGCCCGACTTCAAATACTCCAGTACCCATACGAATTTCACAAAAGGCACAATCAGAAACCTGAATTGAAAATAAAATCAATTCTGTTCATGTTAATTTTAATATTATAACGAATCGAGTTCACTTAAGGTGTTTTAAATATCAATGCTTTGAGGTTAAAGTTTCATGCAGTGTGGATCTCCTAGGATACGGTCAGGAACACTGGTGGTCAATACACGACCAACTAGATCCCCGCTAGAACTACACATCTAGTCTACCGTGGTCAACATATATCGTACCGATCATTTGTCGCAATAATCAATACTGAACGGTGTGGATCGATCTGTATATTTTTTCAAACCATATTCCACTACTCTGGAACGTTTAGTGTCTTGTTATAAAAGCCATGTGTTTCGTGAATTACAATATTTTCATTATTTCTTGTAAATATTGTTTGTTTTTAGATTTTACCACGGTAGTCATAGATCGTATATACACGGTGTTGCAACTGAGTATGAACGATTGGAAGAAGAGAGCAGGCCTACATACAAGAAGATATATTTTAAAACTCTAAACTAACATTTAATTATGGCTAAAAATACCAGTCGTGTGGAACTTGCCTAGAATGGTTATTAAATAGATCGTATGACAATTACGATGCTTGCTGTTATAGTCTTTGTAGGAATCATTTCTGACTCCGATAGTTCAGGAAAGGGGAATGAAATTTTTTTGAAGATGATGATGATGGTTTCTGACTCCACATATTTTTGTGATGTCTTTGCTACTAACCCTGTGTCACTGAGGTAATTTTTGAAGAGTAGATTGGAACTCAATTAGCATATGACTAGAGCTGGTTGGGAGAAATCACTAAACTATTTTTAGTATGTCTGACGATGTGGCTAGAATCAATGACTTCTGAATATAAAACTCTAGCCGTTGGATTCAAACCAACGTATGTCTAATTCAATAAGCAGCAATATCTTAAAGTAGGTCATATAAAAACATTAACAACCATCACTACCACTTGAATTCAGCTTATATCGCTAGAAATAAGAAATATAGAACTATAAAACACACGTGTCATCAAAGCAGTATTTATATTTCCAGATTTCTAAGCATATAAAAAACAGAAACGATTAAACTTCTCAGCCAACAGGGCAAAACCTTAGCCTTCCAGCAAATTCCATGAAATGTAGGAACACTTCGAAATGAAGCATCTGACTTGCTGGCAAAGAAAGAAACTACACTTCGACAAACAAAACGAGAACCATTGAACTTTGAGATGGTCGAAAGGCTTATAAAACACAAAACATCACAGAAATTCTCTTATCGCTTCTTCCAGTAATAAGGGGTGGTAAAACACTACTAACACTTACGACAAAAATAAAAAAAAACACGTTTTCAAATGATCATAAATACGTCTCTAGGTCATGGATATCCAGCAATAGCTGATAATTTTAAATGAACACCATCCATTCATACTTTACTGTCTGGCATTGTATACACTGCTTGCAAAGTTGCTAGGATTACACTTCCGTCACACATTGTGTGACCCTAACGTCCGTAACGAAAATTTTCAGGCGATCCCCAGCCATAACACATATTTATATCAAAATTGGAAACAAGTATTTTTACTCAATTCACTCCATGACTGTCCATTGTACTTCCAAAATGCGCAAAGTGTATAACACAGTAATGTTTTAAGACTAGCCGTCGTCCATTGTACCGAGCAAGCCTCCACCTAATTAACTTCCTACAATACACTGGGAAACCAGTTGTGCAAAGAATGGCATATGTATCCGATAAGTGACGAGCTATTGAATGCGCGAGTCAAGTAAGAAGTGAGTCGTATTAGCGATCCAGGAATTACACGACGTTACATGTTATCCAGACACACAGGCTTATTATGTACAGGGAAATTTAGCCCAAGCAACGAACACCTTTGAATGGTATCTCAATGCTGACGAACTGAGACCTATTGCTGTGTAGAGTAACGTAATTCCGGAGGGACTGTTGGTGATGTTCCTCTACGATGCGTAATAGTTACGCGCTCAAGAAATCTGCTCGTGTAGTGTTTGTTGAGACAATTCACGCTAGTGAACTCGTTTCTTCTTGACAGATGATACCATATTTATGTCCTTTTTGAAGGCATTTTGTCTAACACAAGCATCAGTAGCAGGAAGGATTATCTCAAGAGAGGTGAATATTAGAATAATTGCTCAAGGTAATCAGCATTTTGGTCCAATGATGCTAAGAAACTTTCATTTATTTAAATGCAGTAAAACAATTACACATCCTTCAATAAGGCAACAAAATAAATAAATACAAATGCATTTGAACTACTTCATAATATGACTTACTACTTTACCCGCTCCCTCTGTGGATAAGACAGGGTTTCAGCCTGCGGATCCCAGATTACATGCACAAACACGATAAATGTAGACGGAATTTTGAAGGGTGGAATGAAGTGAATTCTAAACTCCACGTCGTAGACATATAAGAGATAACTGGCGACAAATTTGGCCTTTATCCAAAAATGATGGTGTTTTAACTACAGATCACCAGCATAGATCCGTCTTACTCTACCATCTGGTGGAGTAGATTGAAGTGTCGAAATTGACGTGGAGGTAGCTTAAATTGCGTCAAATTTAAATTACAATGGCACATTGTTTATTTTCCTACATTGTTCATTTTTATTTTCTTTTATACAAATTGTTGCTTTACAGCATGGTGTTTTCTGGAGTCCCTTGGTGTTATTTTCCCTTCTTCCTCTTGCGAACCCTTCCTATATTGCTGATGCGGCCACTGGCCAGAACAACAACAAGACTCTCCCGGTATGTCATGTGTGACATCAGGTTTCTGCAATTCGGCTTCTCACTCTCACATGGCCTCCGTAGCGTAACGGTTAGTGTTATTAGCTGCCGTCCTCGGGGGCCTGGGTTCGATTCCCGGTACTGCCAGGAATTTAAGAATGGCAGGAGGGCTGGTATGTGGTTGAAATGGTACATGCAGCTCACCTCCAATGGGGGTGTACCTGAAAAGAGCTGCACCACCTCAGGATGAGGACACAAGTTTACTTCCTTACTCTCACATGAAACTTCAATAAATGTATTATTATTGTCGTCACTGTCACAAAAATACCTTCTCCATAACTATCACTCATTGCATGAACATGGGGCATTCTTGTCTTGTAAAACTCCATGCTGGGATACCGCAATATCTACTCCGGAAGCTAAGACATTTGTTGACAAAGCTGAAGATAATAAATATTACTCGTGAAACTTTTAGTGGTACTTCTTTGTACGGGGGTGAGGAGTAAGAACGGAGCAAGCCCCGTTCCGGTAATACTGCCAACTGAATGGAAATGAAACCTGAAACGAATAGTATGATCGATCGATTTCAATTTTCTAAACCTTTATTATCTTCAGCCAACAACTGTCACACATACACATTATATAACATTTCTCGATGCGAATTTTGTTCTTAGCATGAATTCTTCAGAAATATCATTTCCACAATCATGAAAACAGTACTAGTAGGTAAACAGTACGCCAGATTTCTCACGGCGATGCATAATCGATTTATAGTTTGGGTTTAAAGGTTGGCAGTACGATTCTCGCCGATTGCCGAGGTCTACCGATTCAGCACTAGGGATTCCAGGTATCACTGAAAGTTCCGCGAGTAATACGTATTTGACTTGAGAAGTGCTTGTACTTCATTCGAAAAGTCTTGAGATGTGCATGAACAGATACAAAACTTATGCTCAACGATACGGAACACTACAGCCGCCTAGCAATAGGTTTTGGAAACCTGCGTAATATTTGGCATACGACACGGAATACGAGTAGACTTCGCATGGTATATCCTGTCTACGACCTCAGGTGAAATATTCATTGGCGAAGTATTCTGTCTATTACACAGGTATAGTTGAAACTAAACCCGGTGAAGAATTAATTAAATCCAAGTGATCTCGTACGAAGTACATGACATTTGCTGTAATTTATTGAGTATTAGCAGCGCAGAGCCAAATAGTGTCAATTTATGTTGCGCTGGTAACACCCTTTACACGGGCAATCTTCTTTCTTTGTAACGAAACGTATCTACTGTTTTCCTCCTGCTTCCCTTTACCTCTTCTGTGCTGCGGGCAGCATCACGTTTCGTTACTCTCCAGTGTGTGTTGCGGGCAGTATCACGTCACATCATACCATATCAACGCCCACGGAGCTCTGCGTAGTAAAACAACTTTCCGCCCGGTTCACCTGAGTTCATAAATACGAACTGGCGTGAATTTAAGACCCGGTAAGGATTTTAGGCTGTCTTTACTCTTTCCCACATAAACATCCGACAGGAGAAACGAGTTCAAAATTCAATATTTGGTCAGGTTGGAGGAGTTTATAATGGTTACCTGTTACACTTTGAGCCTCGAAAGAAAACATATTATGAAAGCCTACAGTCTTACAGTCACACTCAGTGCTAAGACTGAAAACTATTTCTTGAACAGTAAAACTCCTTGATTCTATAACGTGGCTTTGATCGTCCACGAACAATGCCAAAATTTTCTAAGATTATACGATCAAATTATAATGTGACTTAGTGAAGTACTTGACATCTGATTGCCGCCCGCCTCCGTAGGGTAACGGTTAGCACTATCAGCTGCCCTTCTCGGAGGACCGGGTTCGATTCCCGGTACTGCCAGAAATTTAGAAATGGCAGGAGGGCTCGTGTGTGTAAAATGGTACATACAGCTTACCTCCATCGAGGGTGTGCCTGGAAAAGAGCTGCACCACCTCGGGACGAGGACACGAGTTTACTTACTCATCTGATTGCTGAATAAGGAGCTATTCAATGTCAATTTCTCGCATACATTTCTCTGTTTTTCAGAACTCAGATATTTACACACAATGATTCAACAATAATGTTCTCAATAATTCAAGGTCCTCTTACAATGATGCTGTGAGTATACGAGATCTTCATTGTTGGAGCTCATCGTGGTCTTATGACTGGGTCAGAATATCGAGACAATGCCAAGATCGACCTCGTCGAGTTCGTCCATTTACACTGCACTTTAGACAGCTTTTATACATTCTTAATAAGTAGGTAACTTTTTATGACATTTTACGAGACTGCTGACTTCAATTCAATATCATACCACAAGATCTCCAGTTTTACTTCGAATCCGAACCAATGGAACTCGATTTTACAATTAAAAGTACGAAGCACATTGGTCAGGATTCAATCTGCGACTTCCTTGATTCCAACGAAAATATGAATCTCCTATAAGCCCATCTGGTACTTTGTGTGTGTAGTAGTAGTAGTAGTAGTAGTAGTAGTAGTAGTAGTAGTAGTAGTAGTAGTAGTAGTACCTGTGTTTCTATTGTTGCTATGGTGTTTACACTCGCACTTATACTCATTAATTAATTCTAGTTCATTTTTGAGAAGGTAGCTACTATGGCTTATAAGCAAAGGTTTCATAGCTGCCTTGGAAACTACGGGTTCAGTTTCAGCCTTATTCAAGGATTTTAATCGTAGATTGGGCGCTGAAACGTGATTACCTTGGCCTCTTGAGATCAGCTGAGGAACTAGCAGAAGAAGCACCGTGCGGTTAGGGGTTCGCAGCTTTGAGCTTGCATCCGGGAGATCCGAGGTTTCGAACCCCACTGTCGGCAGCCCGGAAGATGGTCTTCCGTGGTTTCCCATTTTCACACCAGGAAAATGCTGAGGCTCTACCTTGATAAAGGGAACGGGCGCTTTTTTTCCTACTCCTAACCCTTTCCTATCCCATCGTCGGTGCGACGTAAAGCACAATTGTAATAGAAAAGGAAATAGGCAGTGTATATGGTACAAAAAACGAGTAATAAAGCTGAGGAAGTCATCACGCTGTGCACGTTGCATCTTAGTATCTGAAGGACACCTGACAGGGTATCTGTAATCCTAGCAGGCAAGACACTTGCCGGATGCTCGTACATGCAACGTTTTATGTGTTAGGTACCTTTTTGGCATTGTTTGGAGTTGAAATGGGAAATGACGCATCATTTCGAGTTATATTTTGAACCATTTACGTTCGTAGTTGTATACTATAGACCCATGAGCTAGTTTACATGCCACAGTTGAATGCAAGTCAAATGTTTTAATCCCTATACCAGGATTGGAAATTTTCAAGATAAAGAATAAGACGGAATTTCTTACTGTGAAAGCATGAGAAGAATGCACAGTTCTAACCCTTCAGGCAAGCATCTCACTATCCCAGGGTTATGAGCTACAAATTTTTGGTAAAAATAATACAATAAAGTATGAGAATATATTCTTTGTTTGTTCCCTAAAATTATCCTTTTCTTAATCATCGTTACCCGGACGATTAAATCAGCAGTTTGCCTTTTTCTGCCACTACGAGTTCTAATGTGAGTCAATGCAATTTCACTTACGCCCTTATAACTGCATTCAGTATGTGCATTTTAGAGTTAAAATAAAGAAACGCCTGACGGTATTAAATCAAGGAGCACATTTCAGAAAGTGTTATGTAAATAAGTTAATTTGTATAGGATTTGAATAAAACAGAAAACAATTAAGGAAACAAGCGATTTTAGGCTGTTTCTCTGGAACTGCGTTTAGGCCGGAAGTTATTTTCAAAATTTTTTAAATGTTTGATAGAGCTCTCCAGGACTAACAATTTTAAACCTTTCCGGGCACTTTAGCCCTTCCAATTTCGGCACAGTTGAGGAAATTGCTTAATTTTAAATTTTCATTGTATGGGGATCTCTACTTTGTCTGCTAAGAATGTTTACTATGATATTAATGGGGTTAATGTTATAAGCTTCCAAATCGCATGTAGATGACTTTCAATCAATCTACGACAGTACATATTTTAATATTCGTGCATCATTTTAATAACATGTATTACTCACAAAATGAACTATAGCCACAAATGACTAGGCAGCTCATAATAGACATTAAATTGAACTTCAGCGTTGAAAGGTGGATATAGATATATGAACGTTAAAATGTTATTGTTCCACAGTGAGAGAGAATGTTTGTGTAACTGATATCTTAACTAGATTCAACAGAATTTCATATGCAGGTCTCTTGTGGTTTTTACCAATTAACATTTCACCTCCGTTCGTTTTTAAACACATGACACGTGAACATTTGACAATGTAATTACTTTACAAAATTGTTTCAAAGGTTTCTCTTTAGTGAATAACATTGAATTATTTAATTCTCGTTATTTTCGCACAACTGATGGTTTAAGAGTTGAACTCCGGACGAATGTGAGTATAACTACGTACTCCTTCATAGCACGTAAAAGACCAGGGAGTGTGCTCAATTTTCACCCGATATAATTAATTACTCAGCTCTGCATTCAATTATAAATGGTGGTTTACAAACTGAACGTCCAAATCTGTGCAGTTTCTCCCTTAAATTAATCGAGATTGCCTGCAACACAGTAGATGTGACCATACCACTTTTTGTTTTTTTGTTCTTACCAATTTATTTTTTGTTATGTTATATCCCCAGGGATTTGCTATTTTATTTTTATTTGCACGCATTCATGGTATACGTATGTTGCTACTTCCAACAGTGTTTCTTTTTCCTGACCTATTTACTATTTTCTTTAATCAAATTTGCGCCCGTTGATGGAAATTATGAATTCTTCTATAGACATATAAAGGGGACTTTTCGTGAACTTGTCCTCTCAGGTGCCTAAAATAAATAAATAAATAAATAAATAAATAAATAAATAAATAAATAAATAAATAAATAAATAAATAAATAAATAAATAAATAAATTATAAGAGGTTGGCGATATTATAAATATGAAGAGATATATATAAAACCAGAAATCTGTCGGCGCATCAAGCTTTTGTAAGGAATTCATCAGTTATTAAATAAAAAGTACCAGTAAATTTGAAGAAATCAGTTTTTGATCAATGCATTCTTGCTGTTTAAACATATGGTTGTGAGACTTGAACACTAAACGAAAGGAAAACATAGGAAAGCTCAGAGAGCCATGGAGAGCGAAATGCTGGTCTATACAAGGACAAACAGGAAAAGAGCAGTTCACATCCGATCGATCACTATGGTTAAGGACATCTTAGAGAGAGTATGCTCTTGAAAATGGCAGCGGGCCTGCCACGTTGCACGACATAATGATGAATGATGGACGAAGCCAGTGCTGAAATGGAATCCGAAAGAACATCGAGGACCTAGCGGAAGACCACCGGACAGATGGGACAGAGATATCAAGAAGATTGCTGATATCACCTTTTGGATCTATGACTTAAAGAGTCCATATCATTCAATGATCGATTTAGCTGACAGTGGTATACTGTGCGAGTGTAACCAAATACACTATGTTATTTGTGCGCCAAATTGTACCATGAGAATTCAATCCACAAGTATCAAGGACAACAAAACACTACACTAAATGAAATTGATTATATAAAACGAAAGCCACATTTTGCCTAAATGTCTTCCCTTAGTTCCCTTTAATCATTGTGGGAGTGGAGTGATATGAAAGAAACCTGAAATGCCAACCAACTACAACAATATTCAATTTTAGAAATTTTAGTATAGGAAGCAAGTATCTAACGAACTACATTGCACTATGAAAAGTTATTTTGCACAATAAATATAATATGTATTAACTTGAAAGTATTTCATTTTTCCTGTGAACTTGTTAATTTTCAGATATTATTCTATTCTATACGAGTACGTTGGATCATCAGTTACGTTCATGTGTATTTGAGTGATTGTAAACTGTTACTCAAGTAGCCTGAACAAAGGTGTGGTCATTTACTTAACGTATTAAATTTAAATATCAATCACCACTGATCTCCATTCAGGGCTGTCACAGATTCCCTGTCTTTTCTTTACCTAGTCTTTTGTTACAGAATATCAAAGAGGTGGAAACTGATCAACTATATCCCTCGGCAAATTACTCCAATCCGTAAGTCCTCTTCCTAAAAAATGAATATTTTCTCCAATCTATCCTCTTGATTTCCAACTTTATATTCGTATTGTGATCCTTATTACTTTTCAAAACTCAGAGCATTCCGCTTAGTAGAGCTGTTTGTATCCTTACTCCCAAGTCTTATACACCCTCAATTAATCCTACTGAAGGTCCCATACATTAGAATCATACTGTAATTGGGGTCTTACCAGTGACTTATACGGCCTCTCTTTTGCATTATTACTAAAAACCGTAAGTACTCTTACGACCATATAAAGAGATCGGTAAACTTAATTTACTATCCCATTTATGTGTTCATCCCAATGAAGATCTTTCTTTTGTGTTGTGTGGTTAGGGGTGCGCAGCTCTGAGTCACCGCTGGATACCGTGGTGCAAATCCCGGTCACTCCATGTGATATTTGTTCTGAACAAAGGGGAGGTGGGACAGGTTTTTCTCCGGATACTCCGCTTTTCCCTGTAATCTTTCATTCCAGCACATTCTCCACTATCATTTCATTTCATCCGTCAGTCATTAATCATTGCCCCAGAGGAGTGCGACGGCCTAGGTAGCCGGCACATTATTCCTATCTTCGCCGCAAGTTGGGGGCTTCATTCATGCCATCCCTGACTCGGTCATTGATTGGAAAACAGGTTGTAGGTTTTTAAAATGATTACACGGAGCAGACGGAAAGAAGGGACTCTACAACAAATGCTTGTTAATGACAAATGGAAATTGTTCTAAATTGATCATGCGATTTTCTCTATTGAATCCAGAACCACAGAACAGTTGTTTGATTCGTCTTCTCGTTGCAACTGTCCCTATTTTTTGAAATTTCGAACCACTTGTCAGTTGCAGTTGCCACCTAGCACACCTACCAAGACGCATGGCTAGCCTGCAACAGCCGCTCTGATCGCCGTAACCACGCTATCTTCCTCCACCTCATCACCACAACTTTCGTCTTCCCTTTATATCACCCCTGTCACTACCACCTCAGCCCACCCGCCTATTACTACTACCGTCATGTCACATTCCTCCTCTCTTATGACGTCTACTCTTCCCTTCCCTCCCAACCCTGATCTAACTCATCCTCAGAGCGCATCTCTTCAGTCACCTGCCGAGGGAAATTCTACTACAGATGCTCCTGGAAACATGGTACATCCTCCACCGACACCACCGCTTTCTGCCTATGCTAACACCTATAGCTGCGTGGTTTGCGGTGTAGAGCCTAGCATACCATCTGCAATCATCGACCAGGGAACTCCGCCAGGCAGGACTACCCGTGCGAAGAGCTTTCCGCCTTTACAACGCCGACGGTCCAACATATTTAGTCAACTTCCAACTTCTGACGACGCCGCACGACTCATCGCCAGCGGGATACACCTCAACGGCCGCCACCGTCGAATCGAACCATCTCGTTCACCTCCTCAAACTTATCTTCGTCCCACCACACCTCGTAGCCGTCCCCGGCCTGCCCCACCTCCCCAACCACCTAGACCAGGGATGGCGAACCTTTTCCAACTAGTGTGCCATTTTAAGTCTGGTTTATTATTCTCACCTGTTGACTTTGCCACTTGTTTTCCATTAAGGGGTGTCTACAACCTACAACACCCCCCCCCCCCTTGAGACTTCCTTTCCAAATTCCCGATTATGTTTCATAATGTGTTATTTATTTATTTATTTATTTATTTATTTATTTTATTAATTTATTTATTTATTTATTTATTATACATATATCTTGTAAATACATTTGATTGCATGGATGTACCTCAATTATGGACACAACGGTTTCCTTCCCACTCGTAAGCCTATCCCATCGTCGCCACAAGTCCTATCTGTGTCAGTGCGACGTAAAACAAATTGTAAAAAAATTAGATATAAAAATCAAAAGTACTAATATTCAGAATGGACTTCACTTCCTCCATTAGCTTCATTATCTTCCCATGTTGTAGTTTGTACGCTCAACAATTAAACTAATTTCTCCCTCATCACATTTCCATAAGGAAATCGTAATTTTAAAAAACCAGCTATCCTTGTTTGTAAGGTCACATTCATGCTTTCATCAAAACATACTGCATACATGTGGGAGTTATCCAAATTAGCTTTCAACTGCTCCGAATCTTCTTCACTCATTTTTATTATTCTATCCTTGACAGAAGTTCATCTGGCTGGCATTCCTTTAATTATGTTAATTATTAGTTGTTTGTTAGGGAAGTTTTCAAATAACGTGTCGCACGTCATTAAGAAACTTTCTTTCAACAACTCACAGTCAGAAATCGGTTTCCCATGCATGCTGTACTACGCAGCCTCACTGATATTATTCCTAGGGTGGAAATATGATACACAAGAACTAGTTTGTTTTGTGTAATGTTCGATATTTTGTGAAACGAACTCTCTTCTTTCTTCATTTGAAATGGAACAAATATCTGAATGACCAGTCTTGAAATTGCGCTTTACATTAAATGTGGGGGATAGAATTGTTTCCGAACACAGGCAACACATATTTTTATCAGTCCGAATTCCCTTGGCCAGAGTTCTTGAAAAATACGGTCATCACCACCTTTGTTAAGTTTCTGTTCTTTTCGGCACCGAAAACATGTTTGCGATGCCCGTATACAAAACCACCAGAAAACGACACTATCTCACTTGACTTTCGGAGCTATCAATGTAGCAGTGTTGCCATATTGCACGTCCGAATGGAACTAGTGCTTAGATTTTCGATATTTATTTCCTACACGTGAAACACTATAAGAGATGCATTGTTTGTAGCACAAGACGTATATATAAAATATTATTATGTTCATGTGGCGTGCCACCGAAATCGTGTTCGCGTGTCACCTAGTGACACGCGTGGCATAGGTTCGCCATCCCTGACCTAGACCATGTCTTCGCCCTTATCCACTCCCACCTCCACCCGGTTATTTTTCACCACCACCTTCCTTTGACATCATTCGACTTCTCCTCACTTCTCTTGTTAACTTGTTGACTTGTTAACTTCTCCTCCTTCTATCATAGCTTTGCACTTCACCTATTTCCCTTCCACCTTGTCTAAACCTTCGCTTCATAGCATCGCTGTCGTATCTATTCATGTCTCGTATCCAATCTCAATAAAGCACAGTATAATTACCTCCACTTAGCCACCTCCACTCCTTAATTACATCACCTATTACCCATCTCCTTCTTCCAATACCTCTCCTCAACCCCGTCAACTCTAAGCGAGCGACACCCTCTAGGTGGCCCGCCCCATCCCTTCAGGTGGGGAATGAAAACTTCGATAGAATTAGACCTTCCCGGTATGCACTAGCCATGCGTCTTGGTAAGTGTGCTAGGTACCAACTGACGAGCCCAACCTAGCACACGGGGGCGTAACGCTGGCAACCAGGAATGAGTTAGCTGGAAAATTTATAATGTCCAATAACGGACCATTTATATTGGTATTAGCATTTTATAGTTAACAAGCAGAATGCAAGCCTGTAATTTTACGCGACTCTTGATAGTGGCCTCCGGAGAGGCCCGGTGCACGTCTTCCTTGTTGATACCCCATAGGCGACCTGCACGTTGTAGAGGATGGACCCCTACCTATGATGAATCCTAACGTTGAAGATGGAACAAACACTCAGCCCCGGGTCTAGAGAAATTAACCGGTGAAGGTTAAAATCCTCGACTCGGCCGGGAATCGAACTCATGACCCTTGAACAAATAGCCAGCGCGATAAACATTCAGCCATGGGGTAGAAATCGTGTTCATAGCCACGCGACCACCACTTTTACGTCGAATCTGAACCAGAGGGGAGAGACAGTGTATTCTAGTCATTCTTGTTCTGTAGTATGCTTGTCCTACGACAAGTTATTTATTTTGAAAAGCATACATTTCCTTTTATCGTAGAACTGATAGTAGTACTAAAGACTACTTTGAAGGAATAATAATAATAATAATAATAATAATAATAATAATAATAATAATAATAATAATAATAATAATAATAATGCCAAATCTCATTGACATCGCTATCCCGAATGACCATAATATAAAACAGAAATACAGGGAGAAGGTCGATAAATATACTCCTCTGGCTATGGAAGTAGCAAGGATCTGGAAGCAAGACAGAGTGACAATTCTTGCTTATCTCCTTTTTCCCATTGGTCTCACACCAAAATCATTTCCAGAAAACTTTAAGATACTACAGCTCCGCATCTATACACACGATATGGCACAAAAGGTCTGCAATTTTGAAAATATGAAACATCTTCAGAACTTTACTGAATGCTCAGTACGGACCTTGATTAGAAAACGCTCCAACCTCTATAACTAAGAGAATAATGCTTTTTTTTTGCTAGTTGCTTTACGTCGCACCGACACAGATATGTCTTATGGCGACGATGGGGCAGGAAAGGGCTAGGAGTGTGAAGGAAGCGGCCGTGGCCTTAATTAAGGTACAGCCCCAGCATTTGCCTGGTGTGGAAATGGGAAACCACGGAAAAAGAGAATAGCCTAATGAATACGTATACTATAAAGTTGTGGAAATTATGATGAAGTTCTATTTGTTATATGTGAAATGTAGAAATACGTGCTATATTACCAACTATAAAGTTGCGAAATGGTAATAATAATAATAATAATAATAATAATAATAATAATAATAATAATAATAATAATAATAATAATAATAATGGAAATGGTCTTTTCTTCACTTGGGGTGTGATGATAGCCGCAAAATATTAAAGTTATTTAACGACACATCAGGTGATGACGTCACGTAATGTTAGCTTATGACTTCACGTTAGGTTAAGTCAACGAGCAATGTTAGGTTAGGTTAGATGATGATGTCACATTAGAAGAGGTCTGCTGATAATGTTAGGTTAGGTTAACTGATGACGTCACGTTAGGCTAGCCCAACTAACAATGGTAGGTTAGGCTTGCTGATGACGTAACGTTGGGTTACGTCAGCTACCATCTTGGTAAATAACAATAATGGTCAAGAGAAGGACCATGCAGTATTCGTACCGAGATTTATTAAATACCGAGGCAGCGATATCAAGTTGCTATTTTCTGTCTCATAAATACTTGTTAGGAGGCAAGTAGCTAAAAATGGGTGGTTCTAGGGTTATCACCACCGCCAGCGTAGGAGCGAGCCCCGCCACCACATTGTGTCGTCATCAGCCAATGCCGTAACCTAACCTAACCTAAAAATCGTCCATCGCTATCCTCAACTACAGGAGTCAGAAAATTATTGAGGCGATACACTTAGGTGTTCCACCCTGTATATTTTCAATTGGCTCATTATAAAACTGGAACTTGTCGTTGACACATCAACAGTTCTGCTCACTCTGTATTGGAACTTGTTATCCTAACGAGTGCTTAATAACTCTGAAGACTTCGCCATCTATTGAAGGAACGAAATTTATAAGAGTCATGTAATTCCCCCAGTTGGCTCTTTTCTACCTCACGTAACTTTCTCGGGAAGAAGGTAAACAAAGTGTTTGTTTGGCTACTTCCCAAGTTCGTGAGGTGCTTTCATTAAAATAAAAAACATTCTGAAGAATTTCTTCTACTCTCCCCATCACGACAATAAGGACTCCCTACAGAACTATTATTCCAGAGTGAACTCCACAAAGTTTCTTCAGACGAAGATGTTATCACTTCTTGTATTATGTTGACAGTCACACTTTCAAATAGTATTGACAGCTTTCAAAGTTAATTTTATCTCCAAGCAAATGAACCTATTGTCATACAACAGTATTTTCATTTGTAGTATTATAAGGGTGATGTATTAATATGTAATTTACTTCAAAATAAAAATGAAAATTCTAAAGATATGTTTCTTATAATTAGACACAATAATTTTAACGATGTCGCTATAGAAAGGCAAGCGATAGAGCTAAGTATTTGGAAGTATTCATAATTTTCAGCTTCGTACCGGTAGATTTAGCGGTACGTGAGAGAACTCCTGCGGGACAAAATTAGGACACCACGACGTATCCGTTAACTGTAAAAGATGTTGTCACAGTGACATAAAACCGTTCTTGATCTTCTTCTTATTATTGTTATTATTCCGTATAACAGTGCCTTTTGAAGCGCGTTCTTGAGCGGGTAAGGGAGCTACGAGAAAAATAGAACCAGAAAATGTACCTACATTAAGCAGATATGGTCTCTATTATTTTATAATTTAATGTGCATAGGCAACCGAACTTTACTGAAGGTATTTTATAGCATTAAAAAATTCGGAACAAGAACAACAGGAAGTATAATCTTGATAAATATGAAAATATTTATCACAAGAACAAATTTCTTCATAGACATGATGTAGGCTTTTCGGGGCTTATGTCGTGTCAAGAAAATAATGTGAAATTCTTTTTAAGTTTCGCAGAGAACTTTGCTCTGCGTCTTCAGAAGAAAATCTCGACTATTAACGAGTTACGTTGAAAGTATGAATTAGTTTCTTGATCCTTCTGAATCGAGTAAAGAGCCGTAAGTTAGGTGTATAGCAACTATTATAGCCATTAGTTTTTTCTGCTTTTTCCTTCCCAGTGGTGTCCAATCTTCAACCATATACTAGTAATTATCTATCAATCTATCTATCTATCTATCTATCTATCTATATGTCTGAAATGACGCCTGTCAAAGCCACATTGACGAACAACCGTCTTTTGACCTTGGACTTCTCCAGGTGACTCTTCATTGACTTGGCCCTCAACGGGCGACTTAAACGCACTCTACAGTGTGATGGCAGTAGTGCCAGACCTGTAGCTTACAAGGGAACATCGGCAATGGTTAAGTCGCCGATCGCGATGAAACTTGGAAAACACATTGAGGTACACGTAAAAAAAGATGTCGGCATCAACTTTGGGAACCAACATTCATTAGGGCGTTAAGTACGGGACCTAAAAGTTGCGACATTTCAAATTCCGCGCGATCAGCGATGAATACCTGCTGGCCAACGCTAAGCCAGCACACTGCGTGGCTGGAGACACACCTTTGCACCTCCTCCCCTCCCCACTCCAATTAATTCGCCCCCGCACGTTTCCCTTCTTCCCGCGCTTGCCAGCTGCTTAGCTGTTGAACGGGACCGGCTCTATACATTGCTTCTTTTCGTACTATAACTATTGAAAACCTTTAAATGACGTTCCGTTTCACACATAATGATAATAAATTACCTAAACTAATACACCCATATTTTATTCAAATGTTATATTTTCATTCTTGATAATTCCGGTGAGTTGTCACATTCGTTGGTACAACTCCGAATTAAGTACCACCGGGCGTGGTCAAACGTGGGATGGGGTACCGCGTCCTACCTACGCTTAAATTATTATTTACTACTAAAACGCCTTAAAGCTGTCGTTAGTGTCCTTTAGAGTGGACATACATATGGAATTAATTAAATTAAATCACCCACCACTAAATAAATCACCCACCTTTAAACAACGTTAAATACCTTTTTATGTAAAGAAATTACGTGCCCGGGTAGAGGATCTCATTGAATGTAATGGGATTCGGTACCTCGGGATATCAAAACCTGGTTATAGGTCCAGATCTTCTTTTTATGTCCCCTTCCCCCCACCCATTTTGTGTACACTATCAGTTGTATCATAACGAAACGACATCCCAGACGACAACAACAATTATAAACTCTGAGTTTGAAACTATTTCCGTATTGCGTACTCTGGTATAAGGAATAGGCCTATAGGTATAGAATGTTTTTATTTGTGCTTGTATTGAACGATTTATTTATGTTTTGTCGTGACCGGCACAACACATTTCAATTGCAGCAATGGGTTGTCGAATATAAATAAATTTAATGCATAGGAAACTTTGATATGAGTATGACATGGAATGTAGTAAAGTTTGACGTAAGAGGAGAAGCCTTGAAAAATAAAGATGTGCATTTATATATGCAGTAGACATACAGTAATCACAGGCAGATCTGTAGTCTTACTTTACCGGTACTTTTGCGTTATAGCTGACGAAGGTCTATGTATTCAACAAGTACCGATATTAAAGTATCACACTACAGTCTTCTGGGTATAATGGCAGTTACATACGCAAAAAGTTAAATGGCTATTTTACGAACTGGTACAACAAAAAACAATTACAAGGCAACACAATAAATGACTCCGTATACATTACATCAGGCAAATTCCCCGTCAATAACTGATAGTAAACAAAAACAATCTTTGGTCTATTCGAAAAATTAAAAAATAGTGAAAAGAAAACCGAAACAAAACACAATTAACAACAGGCACCGTACATTTTTTTGCTAATTGCTTTACGTCGCACCGACACAGATAGGTCTTATGGCGACGATGGGATAGGAAAGGGCTAGGAGTTGGAAGGAAGTGGCCGTGGCCTTCAGGTTTGCCGACAGTGGGAGTCGAACCCACTATCTCCCGGATGCCTCTAACCGCACGGCCAACTCGGTTGGTGCAAACGTTTTCATAAACATTTCAGAAAACGTAAACTGACTAATACAACGTGGAAATTACAAAGGAGATATATGAGGAAGGCTGATAGAGTACGCAAAGTGTAGCACCGGTTATCTTCGACAGCTAAACTGCCGGCAAGCGCGCGGAGAAGGGAAACGTGCTGCGGCGAACCAATCGGAGTGAGGAGGGGAGGAGGTGCAGAAGCGTGTCTCCAGCCACGCAGTGTGCCGGCTTATCATTGGCGAGCAGGTATTCATCGCTGATCGCGCGGAATTTTAAATGTCGGAACTTTTAGTCCCCGTAGTTAACACCCTAATGAATGCTGGCTCCCAAAATTGATGCCGACATCTCTTTTACGTGTACCTCAATGTGTTTTCCAAGTTTCATCGCGATCGGCGACTTAACCATTGCCGATGTTCCCTTGTTAGATCCTTTCCAACAGATCAAAGATGGCTTAGGCCACCATAGCTCAATTGGTAGAGCATCGGACGCGAAATCAGGAGGTTGTGGGTTCGGATCCGACTGGTGTCCGGTTTTCCATTTTTGTTCTGTACTTAACATCTCTTCAACACGTACGTAAAACGACCTAATAGGCTGAAAGTCGGTTTCGTTCTTGTTTTTGTTCTTTACAATTTGCTTTACGTCGCACCGACACAGATAGGTCCTATGGCGACGATGGGATAGGAAAAAGTTGTCAAGAGTGGGGTTCGAACCCGCTACCTTTCGAATACACACTGTTAGCTACGTGACCCAAAACGCACAGCCACCTACACGATCTTGACCAAATGAAAACTTGGAGATATCGTTACCATGTGTGACCTCGATCCATCATTTCTGTGAATTTTTGTCACGGAGGTCAAGAGGCAGTCGATGAAATGGCGTTCACCGACTATCCCACGAACACAAAAGAGTCACCTGCAAAAGTCGAAAGTTGTAACACTGTTGGTTACTGACCTGGCATCCTTTCAAAATCTTGTGACAGCCTTTCTGTGATCGATTTCTAAAGAGGCCAGTTTCCAGAAACTGTACATTAATTAAGGCCTTCCCAGTCTTAACCTTTTCCCAACCTTGCGTCGGTGAAAACCTTCGATGTTCTACTGCAGGGCCTCTCAAACGCCTAAAATCTCACGCGTGCAGAGCGAGGCGCAAGAGCTCCGTGCACTGTGCATCGGTGCCGCTCGGTATGGCTCGGATCAACGCTTCGTCTCTGGGCTACTCGGCTATGCTCGGCTCTACTCGGCTATACTCGGCTCAACTCAGCCCGGATTTGGAGCGCTACGGCGCACGTGGGTAAGAGGGAGACAGGCGGAGCGAGCGAGAGAGGCGTGAGGAAAGAGAGAGTAAGCGCTATTGCTCCAAATCGAGGAGTGGGGGTCTGCACTCTGGTCAACCAAGCCAAGTCGTCTTTTGCACCGTGCACAGTGCATGCACCACGCGCATGCACCCTGAGAGGCCCTGTTCTACTGCGACGTTAAACTACTAATGAAAACACATCCTTACTATAACCCGTCTCATAACCATATGAAGATATTTGTAGGCTTTATTTGCAAACTCGTTAATGTGATCATCCCAATTAAGGTATTTCTTAATATTAACATCTAGGTACTTACAGTGGTCCAAACGAGAAACTACTACTACTATTAAAATTAATCACTATAGTAATTATTTATTTAATGGAGGACACACAATCCACGCAAATCAATCATGGAAACAATACACATTTAATTTTTAATTTTATTCTTTCGAAGATCCCATGAGCTAATACAATAATGAAGATAGATTAAATTATTGGTAATACGCAGCTGATAAAAATGTGTAACAATTTATTTATCTAAAATATAATATTTTTAAGGACACAATTGTGTGTTTAAAAGTTTATATAAGCAGAAGCATATAGCTCGAAATGAAACCTGATAACAAGTTCAACTAAACAGGCTAAATCCAAGAGCATTCAATTTTGCCTATAAATGTTTCTTAATATTTCTTTTGAGTTTTTTGAAATCCTGACAAGCTTTTAAAGAGTCTGGAATGGAGTTATCTCAGTAAACATTTCAACACTACTAAATATATCAAAATTACTTATACAGTGGGTAGGCACAAATAGCTATGAAATTACCAAATAATAGAGATGTCATTTAAAAAAATTACAAATATAAAGGCCAAAAAAATTGAAAAACCTATGTGACCTCCTCTACTGAGTTACAGACCTTCTGAAATGGTATAATTTAGAGAGTGAATGAATTTGAACTTTCCAACTGTATCACCATCTAGCAGCAGAAGAACGACTCTGCAGGGACAAAGGAGTTAATTTTGTCGGGTAAATTTCGAGTGCACCTCTGCAGGTCTTTTACACGCCAACAGAACTGCCTAGTTCTTTTCCCACATATATTCTCTCTCGTTCGTTTGAAGTAGTAAATGTTAAACCATCGAATATGTGAACGTAAATAATATGAAACCATTCAATATTATTCCTCATTCCATGAAATTAGTACCCGTTCTGGTTCCCTACTTGAAATACCACTAAGTCGAACGAATTCCTACAATCATTTCTTTTTAGTTACCGCATCGAGACTCTGGAATACACTTCCAATGGACATTTGGCACCTTACTTCCTCTCATAAATTCAAATCTGCCTGCAGCAAGTTTTTCCTGGGAACATAAAACTGAATTGTGTGTCACAATGTGTATGGTATGTGAATGGGTTTTCTTCATTTATTATTATTATTATTGTTATTATTATTATTATTAGTATTGTTACATTAATTGCTGTACTGATATGTATGCCTAACTTAGTCTTAGAATTATCTGTCCGTAGTATTATTTCTTTTTAGAATTACTATGTACTTTTATGTTTACATTTTTAAATTTTGTTTATAGTGGTTAAGTGTAAGAGAGGGCCGTGAGCCCTAACTTCGCCACAAATGTAAGTCAGGAATAAATAAATAAATAAATAAATAAATAAATAAATAAATAAATAAATAAATAAATAAATAAATAAATAAATAAATAAATTAAATAAATAAATAAATAAATTAGAAAAGGGAACGTTTGAAACAATTTTATAAACATTACAACTGATCATGTGTTATGCAGTCCGACTCGTTGGCTGAACGGTCAGCGTACTGGCCTTCGGTTCAGAGGGTCTCGGGTTCGATTCCCGGCCGGGTCGGGGATTTTAACCTTAATTGGTTAATTCCAATAGCACGGGGGCTGGGTGTATGTGTTGTCTTCATCACCATTTGATCCTCATCACGACGCGCAGGTCACCTACGGGTCTCAAATAGAAAGACCTTCCCCTGGCGAGCCGAACCCGTCCTGGGATATCCCGGCACTAAAAGCCATACGACATTTCATTTCATGTGTTATGCATTTAAAATTAAAGGAGAAACGTTAATCGATAAAAACCACAGAAGAACTGGATCTGAAATTCCGTTACATATATTTGAGATCCCCTCCCCCCACCACACACACACACACATACATTCCCACACCAGGGAGCGAACTACTTGGTATTATGCTATTATGTTTTACGTCGCACCGGCTCAGACCGGTCTTATGGCGACGATGGGATAGGACAGAACCAGGAGTGAGAAGGAAGCGGTCAAGGCCTTGATTAACGTACAGCCCCAGCATTTGCGTAGTGTGAAAATTGGAAACCACGGAAAAAATATCTTTAGGGCCACCGACAGTGGAGTTCGAACCCACTATCTCCCCTGTGCAGGATCACAGCTACGGCAGGAGAACTCATTTTGAATTTAACGTATTTATCGATCTCTTAGTAGAGGAGTTAAATTCGTGTTGCATAATATGGGCTGTGATAAAACTGGGGGTGAATTGTTCAACTGTATAGAGAGTTTATGGCAGTAATTAACCTACATTAAGTAATGTACTACTGTAGTTTATAGACTGAGGCTGCTTGCGATCTGGTGCTTTATCTTTCTTTTTTTTTAACGTCGCACTAACATATCGAAGGTTTTCGGCGACGCAGGGATTGGAAAGATCTAGGAAAAGGAAGGTATCAGCCGTGGCCTTAGTAAAGGTACAACCCCAGCATTTCCCTGATGTGAAAATGGAAACCACTAAAAACCATCTTCATGGCTGCCGACAGTAGGATTCAAACCCACCGTCTCCCGATGCAAGCTCACAGGTACGCAACCCAACACAGTCTACTCGCTCGATGCTTTAATGATATTCACACCGAGCTCGATAGCTGCAGTCGCTTAAGTGCGGCCAGTATTCCAGTATTCGGGAGATAGTAGGTTCGAAAACCACTGTCGGCAGCCCTGAAAATAGTTTTCCGTGGTTTCCCATTTTCACACCAGGCAAATGCTGGGGCTGTACCTTAATTAAGGCCACGGCCGCTTCCTTCCCACTCCCAGCCCTTCCCTGTCCCATCGTCGCCATAAGACCTATCTGTGTCGGCGCGACGTAAAGCAGCTAGAAAAAAAAATGATATTCACCATAGTTTGGAGTGTGCTGCTATACGGCTGTGAAGGATGGACTCTCTTGAAGGAGGACGTGAAACGACTAGAGGCAGTGGAAATGTGGCTATGGAGGAAGATGACTAGAACTAGCTGGATTGAGAAGAAAACTAATGAAGCAGTGCTTAGAGAAATAAACACCCAGAGACATTTAATAACAACGATAAAAAGGAGAAAAGCATCAGTTTTCGGTCACATTCTCCGGCATAATAACTTCATAAAGAACTTGTTCGAAGGCAAGGTGATGGGAAAGAAAGGCAGAGGGAAACCACGGAAGAAGATCATTGAAGAGGTAGTTGAGATGATGGGATGCCAAGGTTATGGAGAGATGAAAAGGATCGCAGAGAGAAGAGATCAATGGTTGCAGCGACAAGGCGAAGCCTTTAGATGATGATGATGATGATGATTGAATATCAAGGTTTTAGTTTTTCTCATCGTTTCAATACAAAAGAAATGTGGACTTGTGTCTTATTCCTAGACCAGGATAAATTTTCCCAATCCTAGTGCGAATATAATTAAATGTAAGTCACTGTCGAGTGTATTTACCATGGACACCGTTCCTGCCTTTGGATGAGCCCGAAATTGAATTCATGGACTCACGATATATCACATTCACACTACTGTATTTCTACATATAGCTCAAGGTAGCCGTTTCGACTCCAGCTCTGAAGATGCTCCAAATACGCGAATGGGAATAAATTAAGGCACCTCAGCGTTTCCTACAACGCTGTAAAAGTAGTTATGAGCACGAAAAACCAGTAATAAAACAACCGGTCCCTGTACCACAGGAATTTAAAATCCTAGTATCGGCCACGAATAGAAGCCAGGACCGTTCGTTTCAAAGCTATGCATACAATCACTCACAAGGGAAACCACTGAGGTGTTACACTCTGATTCCACTCAAAGTGGACTTGTGTCGCTGATTCACATTCATTCTGTTTATCTGACGTTCAATGTGGTAAAAGTACGTGCGGACACGCGCCATGAAGTAGCGAGTGGCTGAGGTAAGGTTGAGTGTGATGAGGCACACTCGTCCAGTTAGAGCGTTGGTTAGGTTGATCGGGGATTCATAAGCCGATTAGCAACATTTTACTTGTTAATGCATGAACGGGACAAAATGAGGAGTCAATATCAAAGGTTACAGGCTAAAAATATTCCAAAGAGTACCGCGGGTATTATTCAACACTTGAATGCACAGGGATTTCGTACTTGAAAAAAAAATCCTGTGAACTTGTAACGATTTTGTCTTGCTAAATAGCAATGCCGTCAACATGCACTTACGTAATAATATGTGGAGAATTCGTGAACTAACAGTCCTCACGACTTTTTAACAACATATGCGAATACATTTGGTATAAATCTGCCTATATTGAAAGAAGACCAGACTTGCTTCTCAATCTTTGAAGTTTTTCTTGGAAAATATTGATGTACAAGAGTTTTAGGACTTGTGAATTGTAGGTGGTGTAAGAAAACACTTCTTACAGATCACTTCATTAAAAACGTCCACCTTTGTAACCATTACTTACAATAAATGAACTACAACCACAGTTATTATTAATAAAGAATTCTCCTATGTGCTGTATATATTCATTATCGGCACACCTTATGAGGTAAATCGGAAATAAATTCGGTCACAAAAAGATGTTGTGGGGAACAGGATTTTAAGAAATTCAATGCGGTGTTCTTTTCTTCGATCAATATTGACTTTGAAAATGAATAATTAAATGTTTTATATTTGATAACACAGCGGACGTAGTTAACTTTACAAAGAGTTATTCATGACCAGAAAGATTGGCACGGAATCAGTACATTAGGAAGTAAATTTTGAATTTTCGTCAGATTAATACATCAGTGTACGATACTCTTATGTTACCCACCGAGCAGAAGAATAACGTTTCTCAACAATCAACATCTTGGAAAATCTAATTCTACCTTGCTAGTTGACGATTCTATCTTGGCGTCTTACATGTTACTCGTAACTTTTAAAACCTTTGAAGTCAGCTCACACTCAACAATATCCCTGTCCACTTTACCTCAGTCACGACCTACTACACGATACATCTCCGTGTATATTTTCACCACTTTCAGCGTTAACTAAATACTCATATATTAATATGTGTGCATGCAATTTTGACTTTAGGAATGTGCACTGGGTCTGCTATCCGCATGTAAAATTGGCCGTAATCGGAGGGTAACACGTCGAGGAGTTCCCTTGTGAGGCACTTGCAGCGCGCCGTGCTGTCTCCACACTGTCCCACAGGAGCTTGCTCAGTTGTTACTGGAAACACCAACTACTGCTTTTATTATACTGATACTGCCTATAAATATCCTTGAACTGAACATAGCTTTAGACAAATGTTAGGCCACTCTATTGATTGGACACATAATATTCCAAACTAAAAATATTTCGTTTGCAATGAGAAACGAAACGACGTTTTCCGTTTTCCGATGACACTGGACATTGTATGACGTACCCGAAGAGCAGTATTTCTTTGGGCTGAGTGTTCCAACACATTGGTTTTGGGTCATCAGTCCATATACTGGTGTGATGCAACCCTGGATGCCACCCTATCCTGTGCTATCCTTTTCATTTGTACGTAACTACAACATCCTATGTATATACTCTAATCTGTTTGTCATATTCATACCTTGGTCCACCACTGCCGATTTTACCGCTTGCACTTCCCTCAAAAAACCAACTGAACAAGTTCTTGGGTGCCTTAAGGTGTGTCGCATAATTCTATGTCTTCTTCTCGTCAAATTTCGCCAAATCGTTCTCGATTAAGTATCTCTTCAATTGTGATTCGACGGAGCAAGTGGCTCCACGGTTTGCGTCACGTAGCTACCAGCTTGCATTCGGAAGAGAGTCCGTGGTTTTCCATTTTCACACCAGGCAAATACTGGGGCTGTGCCTTAATTAAGACCAAGGTCGCTTCTTTGCCCTCCTAGCTCTTTCCCATCGTCGCCATAAGACCTAACTGTATCCGTGCGACGTCAAGCAAATTGTAAAACTGTGATTCGATCCACCCATCTTACCTTCAAGATTCTTCTGTGTAACACCACATTTCAAAACCTCTATTCCGTTTCTTTTCGAGCTAGTTATGTCCATGTTTCACTTCCATAAAATGCTACGCTCCATACAAAAGTCTTCAAAACCGTCTTTCTAATTCCTATATCAAAGTTCGAAGTGAGCAAATTTCTATTTGTAACGAAGGCCTTCCTTGCTTGTGCTAGGCCTGAATTTTATGTCCTCCTTACTTCTGCCGTCTTTAATTATTCTAGCACCCAAGTACAGTAACAATATTCATCTACTTCCTTTAATACTTCATTTCCTAATCTAATATTTCCTGCGTTATCTGACTTCATTCGACTGCACTCCATTACTTTTGTTTTGGATTTATTTTCATCTTGTACTCCTTCTACAAGACTGTGTCCGTACCATTCAGCAATTTTACAATTTCACCAACACAATATAAACACGAAATAAAAACGTCTCCTAAAAATGCTCAAAAAAAGAATCTGCTGACTTAGGTGAGACAAATGGTATGGGCCTATTGCTCACATGCCAGAGAAGAATTTCTTTACCGAGCAAGTTGGCCGTGTAGTTAGGAGTGCGCAGCTGTGAGCTTGCATCCAGGAGATAGTGGGTTCGAACCGCCACTGTCGGCAGCCCTGAAAGTGGTTTCTCGTGACTTCCCATTTTCACACCAGGCAAATGCTGAAGGCTAAACCTTAATGAAGGCCACGACCGCTTTCTTCCCAGTCCTAGCTCTTTCCTATCCAATTGTCACCATGAGACCTCTTTGTGTCGGTGCGACGTAAAGCAGCTTGCAATAAAACGTAATTCACTTGGTTCAACATTTTAATTCATTGGATGATTGCTCCTTGGTAAAGTTTAGGAGTGAAGTAGTTTACTATATAAACAGCCAAGTGTCACTGATTGTCTGTCGTTCCTTCATAATGGCAAGTCAAAAATATAAGTTTCCTTGTTACATTCTTTCCATGTTCATTCACGCAGTGACATGTCTCTATACTAATTTAGTGGTTAGCCATTGACTGATGGAGCCATTAATCCAGGAAAAGTTCGTAAATTTTAACAAACGAGACAGTTTCACGAAGACGATGTTCCTCTCTATGTGAATATAAGTTGTAGTATGTTCGGTTGTTCGTTTTTTATGGGAGAAATAAGGCAAAGTTTTAATTCAATATCGTCAATATTCCAATTGACCCTATGTGTTCACCTTGCAGCGTGTGAGGAAATGGTATAACTCTCTCTATCACACGGAAAAGGGGGCCGATGACCTTTGATATTGGGCATCATCACCATCGACACTTAAATGTCTAAAATACACACCCTAAATCCAGATATGGTAATTGGAGAATTGAATACTTACGTTCAGGGACATTAAAAATCACCTTTTAAAATTATTCTGATGGCATTACGTTCGAGTCCCTTTCGCCATAATCCTCTCTGATATAGACAATGTTTGGATGTTGTCAGCACTTGTACTTCTAAATAGAATGTATAAATGTTGAAACAGAATTACTAATTTAATATTAATTCTCTAAAATTTACATAGGTGAAGTGCATTTGAAGAACACTAGCTAAATCAGCACAAATATGATCGCCCTTAATGGTTTACCATGGGTTGTAATTAATTCGTCCGCCTCTGTGGTGTAGTGGTTAGCGTGATCAGCTGCCACCCCCGGAGGCCCGGGTTCGATTCCCGGCTCTGCCACGAAATTTGAAAAGTGGTACGAGGGCTGGAACGGGGTCCACTCAGCCTCGGGAGGTCAACTGAGTAGAGGTGGGTTCGATTCCCACCTCAGCCATCCTGGAAGTGGTTTTCCGTGGTTTCCCACTTCTTCTCCAGGCGAATGCCGGGATGGTACCTAACTTAAGGCCACGGCCGCTTCCTTCCCTCTTCCTTGCCTATCCCTTCCAATCTTCCCATCCCTCCACAAGGCCCCTGTTCAGCATAGCAGGTGAGGCCGCCTGGGCGAGGTACTGGTCATACTCCCCAGTTGTATCCCCCGACCAAGAGTCTGAAGCTCCAGGACACTGCCCTTGAGGCGGTAGAGGTGGGATCCCTCGCTAAGTCCGAGGGAAAAACCGAACCTGGAGGGTAAACAGATGATGATGGTGATGATGTAATTAATTCAGTGACATATTATGTATTCGCTAATCATGGTGAAACATAACGTAGGCTTTGATCATTTTGTTAACTCTGACGAGTTTAAAAAAAGAATTGCTTTACGTCGCACCGACACAGATAGATGTTACGGTGAAATTGGGATGGGAAATGACTTGGAGCGGAAAGGAAGACACCATGGTCTTATTTAAGGTACATTCCCAGCATTTGCCTGGTGTAAAAATGGGAAAACACAGAAAAACATCTTCAGGACTACCGACAGTATGGTTCGAACCCTCAGCCTCCCGAATGTAAGTTGACAGGCGACAAATCACGCAACCACTTGATCGGTACTCTGATGATTAACTTTTTGTAAAATGTAACTCCTACAGATACTAATAAGTGCTACTCGCACCACCCAAAGGCAAATTTCCATCCCTCTCTTGTGGACAAACAAAATGGAAACATTTGCTCGTAGTATTGATTGTGTGATTTACACTTTGTTTGGTGCTTCCAAAGTTGTCGATAACAGTGAGCTATTTCCTGACCTCGAAGTGAAATGGATTCTTTGTAAAAATGGAGGGATATATAGTGGTCATACGTACAGGGTTTAATCGTTATAACTGCATTCAGTTCTAGCTTCCATCATTTTTTATCGAGTATTATATACACTGACTGACAGTGACAATACAACACCAAGGAGGAGTGGTTCGAAAGGGATGAAAGTTGGGGAAAAAACAGAGACGGCACGGAAGAATAATTGATGTTTATTTCAAACCGATATGCAGGTTACACAATGCGCACGGCATCGACTCAGTAGGATGTAGGACCACCGCGAGCGGCGATGCACGCAGAAACACGTCGAGGTACAGAGTCAATAAGAGTGCGGATAGTGTCCTGAGGGATGGTTCTCCATTCTCTGTCAACCATTTGCCACAGTTGGTCGTCCGTAAGAGGCTGGGGCAGAGTTTGCAAACGGCGTCCAATGAGATCCCACACGTGTTCGATTGCTGAGAGATCCGGAGAGTACGCTGGCCACGGAAGCATCTGTACACCTCGTAGAGCCTGTTGGGAGATGCGAGCAGTGTGTGGGCGGGCATTATCCTGCTGAAACAGAGCATTGGGCAGCCCCTGAAGGTACGGGAGTGCCACCGGCCGCAGCACATGCTGCACGTAGCGGTGGGCATTTAACGTGCCTTGAATACGCACTAGAGGTGACGTGGAATCATACGCAATAGCGCCCCAAACCATGATGCCGCGTTGTCTAGCGGTAGGGCGCTCCACAGTTACTGCCGGATTTGACCTTTCTCCACGCCGACGCCACACTCGTCTGCGGTGACTATCACTGACAGAACAGAAGCGTGACTCATCGGAGAACACGACGTTCCGCCATTCCCTCATCCAAGTCGCTCTAGCCCGGCACCATGCCAGGCGTGCACGTCTATGCTGTGGAGTCAATGGTAGTCTTCTGAGCGGACGCCGGGAGTGCAGGCCTCCTTCAACCAATCGACGGGAAATTGTTCTGGTCGATATTGGAACAGCCAGGGTGTCTTGCACATGCTGAAGAATGGCGGTTGACGTGGCGTGCGGGGCTGCCACCGCTTGGCGGCGGATGCGCCGATCCTCGCGTGCTGACGTCACTCGGGCTGCGCCTGGACCCCTCGCACGTGCCACATGTCCCTGCGCCAACTATCTTCGCCACAGGCGCTGCACCGTGGACACATCCCTATGGGTATCGGCTGCGATTTGACGAAGCGACCAACCTGCCCTTCTCAGCCCGATCACCATACCCCTCGTAAAGTCGTCTGTCTGCTGGAAATGCCTCCGTTGACGGCGGCCTGGCATTCTTAGCAATACACGTGTCCTGTGGCACACGACAACACGTTGTACAATGACTGTCGGCTGAGAAATCACGGTACGAAGTGGGCCATTCGCCAACGCCGTGTCCCATTTATCGTTCGCTACGTGCGCAGCACAGCGGCGCATTTCACATCATGAGCATACCTCAGTGACGTCAGTCTACCCTGCAATTGGCATAAAGTTCTGACCACTCCTTCTTGGTGTTGCATTTGCTCTGTCAGTCAGTGTATTTAGCAATGACAGGTCTTGTATTTTATGTGTATTTCACGTTTCCTTTTTATCATATCAGTACATAATTCTTGGAATAATTTAACTTGACGTTTATATCGACATATATTTTGACATTTATATTCGATACAATTTCTCTTATTCTCTCTTTGACACTTCAAAATGAAGGATATTGGTATTTGATTTTTAATACAGTAAAATGTTCAGGTGAACAAAGAGTTCAGTATTCATAATTAACCTACTTTCAATTACGGAGTAGAAATAATTATAGTGGGCTTGGCCCCGATGTATTGCATTATTCAGTCTACATAATGGTTAGCACTGGTTCGATTCCCAACTATGTTCTGGAGGAAGACTCCTCCGGTATGAAAGTTAAAATGGACAAAACTAGAAGTGGGGAGGGGACTTGAGAAAATGGTTGTTTTAATTCTCTTCGCTAAGACGGCTGTGGTTTAACTAATGGTAAATGCAGGTAGGATTTCCAAATTAATGAAGTTCAAATGGTTTACATTCCACGTCGTAAAATTAATTATCATTTAAAACCCTAACTTAATTTTGTAACTGGTTCATTTGCTTTAAATCTAAAACTGAGCTATCATTTATGTGTTCTGGCCAAGTTCGGGCCGAGTTAAGAATCAAAGAGAAATATACACAAGAAAGGACTGGATTTCACTTGCATGTTTTCAAAATATATATGGAGGATATGACAAGAGAACAGCTTCGTTAATTGATTATTGGGTTTTGGCAGTTCCAACAGTCAGAGTGTTGTGTGGAGCTCATCTTATACCTCCTCCATTTTTAACTAGCATTTATTTTACTTAAGTATAGTTAAACACCGATCCTGATCAACAAACCGGCCTAAATCCGTGTGAGAACCGGGAACTGAGCACAGGATAACCAGATGGGAAGATACCATGTTGATCCCCAGATTACGGTTGCGGTCACATCATAAATTTAAAGGAATATAATATAATATAATATAATATAATATAATATAATATAATATAATATAATATAATATAATATAATATAATATAATATAATATAATATAATATAATATAATATAATATAATATTTTGATTCAGAGGGTTCTGGGTTCTATTCCTGGAGGAGTTGGAGATCTTACTTAACTGGACTGGATAGTTCTTCTAGCTCGGGGACTGGGTGTTCGAGGTAAAACACACATTTTAATTAGAGACAGCGTATAACAGTGCCAGCCATCCCTGAAAATCATTTTCCCTCAGAAAGGCTATCCGGCCGTAAAACTGGACCATGTAGATATACGCACTCTCACCACAGTGCGGCATAGTCAACCATATCAAGTCCAAATGTCCAACCACTAGAAGAGGTGACCAATCACTGATGTAGATAGTTAAAGGTCTCTTTCATTCTTCTCCAATCACCTTAAGCATACGGAAAATCATCTTCAAAAAACAATTTTTTCTTGTTAATGTGATAAAGACGGAAGCAATTGGTATGTTCAACGGTATTTTAGTATCCGACCGATTTTCTTCCTCTCTCTCTCTCTCTCTCTCTCTCTCTCTGAGGGTCTTCTCTTCGCCGTATATCGACCCAGTTCCAACATTCTTGCTTCGGGTCATAACTTTCTTAAATGACACCAGTCCAATTATACTCTACGGTCATAAAGGAACTCATCTTCGAAACGATAATAAACGCGGATCATTTCTGCCAACTTGATGTACGTTAAAGAAATAGAACAGGAACTGCCTACCTAATTTGCTAAAAGACGGCTAGGTACTCGTGGAAGGATGCGTGTGTTTCCCTTTTAAGAATTGGATACTTTAACAAACAGTACTTTACGTTTGAAGTGGTACATGGATCTACGGTTCCGTTAGCTTACAACAAAACTGAGTATCCGGTTGAAATCTCAGAGCAAAGGCGGCCGAGTAAATGAAAAACTACGTTAGAGCAAAGCTCAGGAAAGAAAGAAAGAAAGAAAGAAAGAAAGAAAGAAAGAAAGAAAGAAAGAAAGAAAGAAAGAAAGAAAGTCCACAGCCTGTTTCCATTCATTCAGCCGGGTCAGAAATGTAATGAATGAAGCCCCCATCTAGCGGCAGGGATAGAAAGTGTGCCAGCTGCCGAAGCCTGTCGCACTCCTCTGGGTCAATGATTAATGATTTTACAATTGGCATTACACTTTTTTTCACCGTGTTGTTTCATTTACCTACTTATGTCCTTTGATTATTACTACACGAATGTTTCTTATCAATTTAGTGGATACAATGGCGCTCTGTTGACTGTAAAATTACAACTGGGTTTTACAGGAAGTGTTATGCATTTATTATATAGAGCCTACATATACGTGTGTGTATGTGTGTTATTTTTCAGGCAATGCAATGTTTTGTAAGTCCATTCTTATATTAACGGTTCAGGTCGGTACGGTGCATTCCCTTGGATGATGCGGATCGTAGAAACAATCGAAGCATAGAAATTTCGCACACCACAAGCATCGCGCGGAGGCAGGTTTGCCACAATTTTATTTCTGGGTGGCAATGTCACTCGGGAAGGAAATGTCATTACTGAAGATTTGACATGTTGGCAGTAAGTTTGCGACAAACTACGCTTAACGGAACATTTTTTCTAAAACAAATTTCAAATTTGTTTCATTCATTTATTGACGTTTTAAAATTAATAATAATAATGTTATTTGCTTTACGTCCCACTAACTACTTTTTAGGTCTTCGGAGACGCCGAGGTGCCAGAACTTAGTCCCGCTGGAGTTCTTTTACGTGCCAGTAAATCTACCGACACGAGGCTGACGTATTTGAGTACCTTCAAATACCACCGGACTGAGCCAGGATCGAACCTGCCACGTTGGGGTCAGAAGACCAGCGCCTTAACCGTCTGAGCCACTCAGTCCGGCCGTTTTAAAATTGGTTTACCAGACAGAACATAAGGGAATAAGGATAACGATATTTTAATATACATTGAACAAAACCATTCGTGTAGTAATCATCAATGGACAAAAGTAAATATGAAAATATTATCCAGATATGAACTCGGGGAGCAAAATTGTGAAGCCGTGGCGAAAGCCACTGCGCTACCACGTCGGCTGAAATTGCTACGCGCTAATAGGCACGTAAAGCACGTCGGAAACTTCGACCGTCATTTTCTCGGAAACGGTCGAGTGTCTACGGATAAGCCGAAACATGTGTCCACTTATTTTGACCCCTTTTTGACTGAGCAAATTTTCTGGAAAACCGGTTTGTTACCCTTGGGGGGTTCTCCTCGTAAGTGGACCTCCGTTAAGTACTCCCGAGTCCTACAAAGTGGAACAATGTCATCTGAATAGGAATAGAAGCGCCGACATCAATTAGTCCCTTCACATTCTTAGAAATGCAGCGGCCACTCAGCGACAGATATTTAATGCGAGGACAGTAATTTCTGCTAACTTCTGCCCTAATTGTCCTCAATTTACCGCAATGTTGGGTGTTATATAGCGTATTCAATGATACATACGTCATAGGCCGGAATTTGCAATCAGCAGTCGAAAAGAAGCAACTTAATTCTCCCACTACAACCTCGCTTAACTGTTGTCGTGCCTTGGGCTCAGAAAATTTTCTAACGATGTTAAATGCGGAGTCGGAATTGACATTTAGATGGTAAGTAAATTCACGTCCTCGTCTCCAGGTGGTGCAACCCTTTCCAGGACACCCCAAATGCAAGTGATTTTCATGCAATTTTTTTAACCACATACCAGCCCTCGTATAGATCTTAAATTTCTGGCATTACCGGTAATCGAAACCGAAGATAGCAGGTAATAGCTTTAACCGTTACGCTACCGAGTGGTCAAGTCATAGAATCTTAAAAGGAAAATCCAACTTAGAATTTAGGGCTCCACTCTTCCCATGCTATTCTTTTGGAATTCAGATTAAACGCAAGCCGGCAAATGCTCTATCCGTACATATCTTAACCACCTTCACATGTCTTTTGGTTTTTGAATTATTAACCCCAAATCGATTCATGTGCCTCGAAGTCTCCACTTGATAAAGACCCTGGCCTCGCGCAATTAACTGTGATCCACTGAGCGGTAATTGGTCATTCGTATTTCAACACTGAAGAAATGTCTGCAATGAATAAATGTTATCGTCTTTTCCAATGGACTTACGTAACTTCCTTTCAACTTAGGTCAAGACAGCAAAAGCTTTAAAGGATTTAACATGTTCTATAGCTTCGTGCAATTGATGAGAAGACTGGTTTGTTGCTGTGTAGAGCCTGAAACTCTTGATGACCGATGTATATAACAGAACTCGCCTCGTACTTTCTTCTTTCTGCCTATGTGGTTTTTCCCTGACCCTTCAATACCATACCTCAACACAACATAACCAATACAAACTCCTGCCGTGGTAGCCAGTCTAACTCGGAAACCGGCAGATACTCTTTATATCACTTCCCACTCTCCCTGCTATGTAGGCAATGTAGATTGTGTCGATTGCCACGCCGGGAGAGCGGCCTACAGGGGCCCCCGTAAAAGAAAAAAAAAAAAAAAAAACCGGTCTAGAAGATTATTGATAGAAGCAACAAGCTTGAGCGTGAGTCAATAAAATGCAAGGATATAACTTTAATAAACATGTGTCTATTACTCACGCGTACTTGTACCCACATCAAGTATGTCTGGATGGCATGCGCAAGAATTACAGTCCAACTAATTTTTACTAAGAACTTAAAAAAAACATGTTATTGCCGCAAAAGATAAATTTCAATTCCACCAGCTGAGGTTTCCAATGATAATGAACTATTTGGCAACTCTCTGTTCCTCTCCCCAACCTTGAATGAAAAGCTACTGTTCGATGGCGCTGAGGTCAAAAGTTACGTTGGACAGCATTGTAGCAGGATTCGTAAGTGAAGGTTTGGGCCTTGGGTTTGGATGAATAACAACAAATTATTGACATTAGTAACATTTTTGTAAATATATCCGATAAATTGAGATCATACGACAGTAACAATTGGGAAAGTATCAATACATGCATTTTTGCAATCCATTTTGACAAGAAAAATAGCCAAGAATGATTCGAGGATAAGACTCTCCCCACTTGTATAATACAATAAATACAATGGACCCTAAATGGGCTCTTAACCCAACATGCAGGGGCCAAACTCACACTGAAGGCGGCGAGTTATGAAGTAAATAACCTAAGTGAACAAAGAGGAGTCCGCCTCTGTGGTGTAGTGGTTGGTGTGATTAACTGCCATCCCCGGAGGCCCGGGTTTGATTCCCGGCTCTGGCACGAAATTTGGAAAGTGGTACGAGGGCTGGAACGGGGTCCACTCAGTCTCGGAAGGTCAACTGAGTAGTGGTGGGTTCAATTCCTACCTCAGCCATCCTGGAAGTGGTCTTCCGTGGTTTCCCACTTCTCCTCCAGGCAAATGCCGGGATGGTACCTAACTTAAGGCGACGGCCAGTTCCTTCCCTCTTCCTTGTCTATCCCCTCCAATCTTCCCATCCCCCCGCAAGGCCCCTGTTAAGCATAGCAGGTGGGGCCGCCTGGACGATGTACTGGTCATCCTCCCCAGTTGTATCCCCGACCCAGAGTCTTAAGCTCCAGGACACTGCCCTTGAGGCAGTAGAGGTGGGATCTCCCGTTGAGGGCAAAACCGACCATGGAGGGTAAACAGATAAATAAGAAGAACAAAGAGGAAATATTTCGAAAGGTCAAACTATTAAAAAAGAGCAAAGATTCCAAGACAAATAAGTGAAAAGCCACGTATTAAACAATAATTATATTATTTTCATGGAGTGTGGCTTCTGGAGAGGCCTGGTGCAGGTCTCTTTGAGTTGACGCCGTGTAGGCGACCTGCAACAATTACATTAAAAATTCGGGCCCAGTAGCCCAATTTTATATGAGATAAGCCCATACTATACTATACTATGACAGGTAAGAATGTAACGTAACGGTTAGTGTTATTAGCTGCCGTCCTCGGGAGCCCGGGTTCGATTCCCGGTACTGCCAGAAATTTAAGAATGGCAGGAGGGCTGGTATGTGGTTGAAATGGTACATGCAGCTCACCTCCAATGGGGGTGTGCCTGAAAAGAGCTGCACCACCTCGGGATGAGGACACGAGTTTACTTTACTTTACAGGTAAGAATAAAATCTACAGCCAGAATATCAAGAGGGGACAAGAATTTAGGTAAACACCTGTCACAGCAAATCACGTTGAAGATGATTTTCTAAGGTCCAAACCTCGAAAATAGCCTCGAATTCTTAAGCTTGCCTAAGTATAACTATAATGTATTAAAAATTCAGACAATATTTGAAAGCTATCCCCCTCATCAGGAGGTTTAAACCAAGAAGAAATTTTCATAACCTTAGTTGGAATGTCTCCCATCTCGCCCTTCCCCTTTTCTCACCAAACCACGCTCATCTTTCGTGATTCCGTCCGCCACACACGTCAGTCACTCGCCGAAGTTCCAAGACGCTTTACTCCCGGACTCGCGGCGTATATACGAGTAGACTACACCCATAATATCATTCAGGATGTGAAGAATTTGTTATTCCCAAATATATACTGGGAGGCAACCTTGAAGTAATAAAGTTCTTTTGACTTCCCTCTTTCAAAGAACGGACCTAAAATGTTCTTGGCAGAGAATATATGGCAGCAAGGTGGTAGTTCAATGGCTGAAAACTAGATGGCAGCGTTAAAGTTCCACAAGAGAGAACTAAATAAAGAATGGGAGAAGCACAAGTACCCGTCTAAGGGAAATCCATGCCACACCATACCTGACCTAACTTATCCTGAAAACCTACTGTACATCGGTTCTAGCCTATCTCATTCTTGGACAAGCAGCTCATCGGGACAATGATCTACGTTGCCAGTTTTGAAGCTATGTTGCTGCACATATCACATATTTTCGGTATTGAATATTCATGTTTTGCGGTGAAGAGTTGTATTAACTTGCGGTTATTAAAAGAGAATAATGCGCGGCAAAGTCAAGCCATTTTGCGCAAAAGCAATTCCCCGAATCTAATTACATCCGCAAAAGGACGATTGCGAGAATTCAGTGAATTCGGCCAATCAGAAAGGAAATCAGCTGGAGTCTACTGGATGTACAGTGTCTAATTCAGTCATTTTCAATCAAGACCATTTGATTTAACCATCCAAGCGCTGACTACACTATACTTGCATAACTGTGGAAATCCTACTGAATCTTATATTTCAATATAGTTACGCTGTTAGTTAAATTACATTACACAGATATAAAGAAACAAATGTATTTCTAATATAAACAAATGAAGTGAAGCTGCTCTATGTACGAGATGCAATAACACACATCGTATTGACCACTTATAACCAATAACAATTTAGCTCAAAAGGTAACTTAGCATTCCTGTTGTACAAAATAATTCAGTTTCCATAAATGTCTTGACTGATAATCTTGATTGAACCCACCAGTACATCCAGATGAATTTCCTTAAAAACGTAAGGGCAGTATCTGAAATGGATCTTCCCGATCCAAAAAAAATGACTTCGTATTCCTCAAACTTCCGGGGTGAATGTGGTGTTAAATTATTATTCGCACTCTCCGTAAATGGTTTGTTTCTCCCTTTTGGACCAAGATAGACTGGTCCAGATCATTGTTTTAAAGCCGTGTGGTCTGGTCAACAATTATGACCGGGGAATCATTCTTACCAAATTCCACAATGCCACTGAACCACCGGGGTTTATCATTATATACAGCAAAAAACCAACTGTTAAAACCTTTTATGGAAAGCCTATGTTTAACCTTATGGTGTCGTGTGTTCATCAGTAACCCGTTCCAAGGATAGGTGTCGATTATATGAGAAGGGTCTTCTATCTCTCTGCTAGATCTGCGACACAGAGTCAACACGTTGCTAACACCGAAAACTACACACTATGGGCATAATTCGTGTTTGGTCGTACAGCTGCTACCCAGTCTGAAGAAGAGATTCCTAGTTCCATTGAAACAATTCTGTTAGCCTTTGGAAATACCTGAAACATTTCAAACACTATTCCCTGCCACATTTTAAAGGTAACTTGTAATGCTGCGGCGGTACGATCAAGTGCAGGGTAAAATTCGGAACGGAAACCGCTGTCGGCGATGGCGCACCGAGTTCGAAACCTTACCCCATTTCCTCGGCTTCTGCTCACACAGTGAAGCCCTCCGTAGTGTAAGACGTCACACCGTGCACCACATGTTTACACAAACATTACGGGAAGTTGGCTATGTCGCACATGAAGAAATTGCAGGAATAGCCAATCAAGGAAGCACGAGGCGGGTAGACATGATCGATCCATTCTGCGTAACCATCTTTACAGCATATAAGAAGCCTTTACATCTTGTTTAATACTGTACTTATTTTTAGAACTTTGACACCCTGGTAGAATTTTCCAGGAACGGTATCTTTTACAATTTTCAGATTTCGAGTCTTGAACTGTCGCTTGTATGTGTATTAAATTCATTACTTATTTTACTATTATATTTTCCAAAATTATATTCTCCGAAGGTCATTCCTATTCAAATTAATTTTTATAATTACATGTTGTATGTGTTACACAGAAGAAAATGGAGATTGCAGCACCCAGAAGGAGTCATGCTACATTGCTGCAATTGAACGTGCAGGACGAGTGTTCGGTTGTGATTCAATGATTACACTTTCAGGTCCCTCTAAACGCAAGTTTGGACAACAATCAATATAGGATGTGCCCACCACGAGCTGCAATACATTGATGAATTCGTCCAGGCATGGAGTCAATAAGGCCCTGGATCGCTTTCTGAGGAATTGTGGCCCATGCTTGCTGCACAGCACGGTTTAATTGTTCCAGAGTTGTGGGTGGCTGAGGACAGTTGGCCAGTTGTTGACACATCATGTCCCACACATGCTCAATACGACTGAGGTCCGGGGATATGGAGGGCCATTCTAAGGTTGTGATGTCGTGGAGAGCTTCTCTAGAGATGCGTGCAGTGCGAACCAGGGCATTGTCCTGCTGAAACATCCCATTGGCAATGATCGCCATCATAGGGACAACCATTGGATTGCGTACCTTATCAACGTACTGTCGAGCAGTCATAATGCCCTCGACAAGCACTAATTGTAATTTCACATTAAAGCCAATAGCTCCCCAGACCATAATGCTTGGTGCTGGCCCTGTGTGTCTCTCGACAATAAGATCTGGGCGGCCCCTCTCCCCGGTACGTCGGCTCACACGATTCCGGCGATCACTGCGGGCAAGACAGAAGCGCGATTCATCACTAAAGACGACCCTATGTCATTCGTCGACCCACGTCGATCTTTCTCGACACCAGGCCAGCCTTACACGTCGCTGTTGAGGGGTCAATGGAACACCTTCTGCAGCGACACGGGCTCGTAAGCCAGCTGCACGCAGGCGATTACCAACTGTTTGTTGTGTAACGTGGGGTGCCACAGCTGCTCGAATTTGCGCTGCTGTTGCATGGGGTTCCATCCGGGCCATCCGAATAATGCGGCGATCCTCTCTCACAGCTGTCTGTCGCGCAGGGCCTGTGCCAGGTCTACGAGTGTGGGTACCTTCATTTGACCACAGCTGCCATACACGTCGTACCGTAGATGCCTGTCGGCCAACACGTGCAGCGACAGTCCTTAGCGATAATCCAGCCTCACACAGCTCAATTATCCGAGCCCTCTCAAACGGCGACAGTTGTTGATAGCGTGCTCTTCTCTGTCGTCGATGCATGTTTGATGGGGAACACTTCACTGCACAGACTGCAAGTCAACTACGCTACACCAGAGTCCGTATACTGGAGTTGATTCCTCCGCGACCAATCACGTGGGGAGACCTGTAGCAACAATCCAATGGGTCTGAAACTTTGATCGTTTTCATACCTACATGGCATCGTTCCATATCTTGAAAATCAACACAAACGACCAATGCCTTCATGGTGTCGCAATTTCCATTTTCTTAAGTGTATGTTAATGTTTTGCCAATTTTGAGCCTTCAAATAAAGTAAGCAATATAATAATAATAATAATAATAATAATAATAATAATAATAATAATAATAATAATAATAATAATAACCTCTAGAACATACGGTCCTGCACTTGCCAGTACTGAATATGTAAACACATTGGGAAAGCCTCTGTACAGATGGCTACTAGAACGTTCATATTAGAATACTGAAACATTAGACACAGCATCTCTGCAAAGCCTACATCTCTCCTTAACAAGATGCGTAATACTAGTCGGACAATCGTAGAACACTGCGTCGGAGACACGATTAAAATCGGTAACGAACATTAGTGTCCTTCAGCTAACTCGTTCAGCCAACTGAGCTACCTCAATCAAACTACGGAAAGCGGTAAAACAAACGACCCCGAAATTATAGTTCATCTGTAATCGACGTATCCTAAGCAACGAAATATTTATTTATTTATTTATTTATTTATTTATTTATTTATTTATTTATTTATTTATAAGTCCCCAACATCGTTGTGCCTCGAAATACCACTATGTAAGGGGAGAAATACTGACCCGCAGTACATGTACCACTTATAACCTTTCTGGACAGAGTTCTAAGCTGAAATATTATCACATAGCAGTATCTCTAAATACAACGACGACATGCCCTACGGTCGTTCGTTTACAAGTTACAGACTTCCCAACTTTGTATTGGAAGTATTGGTCTCTTACGTGGCACATCCCACTTGGAGTAGTGGTCACCATCTTGATGTACCAGCAGATATACTGTGTTCTTTTACAAGAAGTGCTTAAAATACCCACCGTGGGCCAGAACGCACGGCTGAACACACCACCTCATTGATTGTTGGACACGTTCGAACACTCCAGGCATGGATGGCAGCATTATTTCACACGCTGGCGAAGTAGTACAATGTCCGTAAGGGCATGACTGACAACAAACGTACTCCTAAATATGAACTATGCCCTACTTTTTTTGCTAGTGGCTTTACGTCGCTCCGACACAGATATGTCTTATTGCGACGATGGGATAGGAAAGGCTTAGGAGTTAGAAGGAAGAGGCCGTGGCCTTAATTAAGGTACAGCCCCAGCATTTGCTTGGTGTAAAAATGGGAAACCACCGGGCGAGCTGGCCTTGCGGTTAGGAGCGCGCAGCTGCGAGCTCGCATCCGAGAGATAGAGTGTTCGAAATCCACTGTCGGCAGCCCTGAAGATGTTTTTCCATGGTTTCCCATTTTCACACTAGGCATATTCTGGGGCTGTACCTTAATTAAGGTAACGGACGCTTCCTTCCCATTCCTAGACCTTTCCTGTCCCATCGTCACCATAAGACCTACAGTGTCGGTGCAAGGTATAAAAGCAACTAGCAAACACAGGAAAACACGGAAAACCATATTCGGGGCTGTCAACAGTAGGATTCGAACCCACTATCTCCCGGATGCAAGCTCATAGCCGCGCGCCCCTAACCGCACGGTCAACTCGCCCGGTAACTATGCCCCATTCTAGCTAATAACTTGAACAGGTTTTTCCTATAAACTGTCAACTGTAGGATTTCATAGAGACTTATCGTATTGTTTTGGAGTGTAAGCACCCTCCCCCATTATACCCCATATGTTTGCGAACACTCTATATCATAGTTCTATATTGTGAATTCGGTGATGTGTTGATTTCTGTAGTTATGGCCCTCACAACAGAGGAGAAGGTGTTTAAGTTGGAAAATTATTTGTGATCATGTGGAGTAGAGAGTCAGAACGGGCCGAGTCTGTTTCACGAAAGAGAACGGTTTAATAAGGAGGCGCTAATAGACTATAGCAGTCGCTCATAAGTTCCGTCATACAGGATTAATCTTATGTCAAGGAAAGGGTACAGTAGGGACCTCAAGAACCGTCACCACAAACGAGAATCATGGACGTCTTCTCTAACAGGTATTTAAGTCTCCCACCCGGCAGGGAAGTTCCTTAGTCTTCTGCAATGGCACTTAGGAGATCGTCTAAGTTTTCGTGGATCTCCATTCCTGTAACCTTCTTGCTCTCTGGATCTCACGGCCCCACATATAGGCGTCTTAAAGAATCAGTTTTCAAGATAGATGACCCATCTAAAAATATTGCTAAATTACGCAAGAAGGTAACGTCAATTTTTGTGCCCTTACAGCAACCTTTGTCCATCCACATGTTCATTTTATGAACAATGTGTGCCGCGCGATGGTAGACATTTTGAGCACATACTGTACCAACGCAATTACGTATATTTCAGTGTAGTTTAATAATAATAATAATAATAATAATAATAATAATAATAATAATAATAATAATAATAATAATAATGTTTTTGCGTCCAACTACCTACATTCTGACGGTTTATGGGGACGCCGAGGTGTCGGAATTTTGTCCCTCAGGAGTTCTTTTACATTCCAGTAAATCTACGGACAAGAGACTGACGTATTTGAGCACCTCCAAATACCACTGGACTGAGCCACGATTGAGCCTGCCAAGTTGGGGTTAGAGGGCCAGCACCTCTACCGATTGAGCCACTCAGCCCGGCCAGTCTCGCTGTATTACCGCATACGGTACATTCAGCAACAAAGTTTGATAACTTACTGAACTCTAAATTAAGAGAGAAGAACAGTTCAAAATTAATACTTTGATTAGCCATCCTACTGCTCGTTTGCAGCTGTTTGTTCAGAAGTGTAATAATGGTTTTAGAAGTAAGGGTCGCGTGCAGCTACTTTAGTTCTGGTAAGAACTCTGTTCGCAAAGTAATAGCTTGTGAAATACTTCCGACACTTTTATGGATGTCTGCTATCACGAAGTTTTCTTTACTTCCCTCTTTCGCTTTCTTTCGTTTCACGTTGCATCTGCTTAACTTCTATGTAAGCGCCACATCAATCCTGCAGACAAGCTTATCTAATGTTACGTCATCCTTTCATGTGGCTTTAATTTGACCATCGCTGAAGAGCGAAGGATGAAGATATTCTCCCGCAGTAGTTTCAACGATACACCAGGAAACCGCAATGGTAATCCTAGCGTGAGAGTCGTGTCTAATGTTAAAAGGGAAGAACTCATTTCACGTAAGTTAGTTCTTGAAATGTATTTATCCCTAACGCTTCTAGTACCACAGTTGCACTGAAAAATCTTTGCTACCTAAAGAAGAACCACGATTATGTACAAGAAGACTTAATTTATTCCATAGTACCTGGTATCTGGAAATCAGGACCACTTACAGTACTAATAATACTCGTATTTTATCCATGGTACTATGACTATAAAAATTCACACCTTGAGGTATCTTATGCAACAGTTAGAGTTAACAGACATGCAAGTAGTGAGAATTATTACTGGTATAATGAGGATGTAACCACGACATTTGATAATTCATAATGAAGAAATTATTTCCAACCTAGGAACAATACTCAGAATGAAATTGTGCGAAGGCCTGAAACTGTGAACGGAGAAGGTTAGATTAGTTAGCTGTTGGCTATGACAGCAAAGAGAAGTAAGGATAGATCGTTATTATTATTATTATTATTATTATTATTATTATTATTATTATTATTATTATTATTATATCGGGGATACAGCTTCTCCGTCTAGTTAAACTGCGCGCCTTCTATAAGGCCATCTATGTAATTGAACTTAAACTAATGTTAAGCCAGATACTTGGGTCTGCAACTGTTAGATGTCTCTACCATCGGCCTAAGTTCTGAAAATTTTCCTTTGAGATGCTATAAAAGCTGGGCGTTTAAAGGCCGTTTTGTCAGTTTCATCACTCCGGTTTATTGTGTGCGGCGTGTACTAAGGAGGCAGGGGTCACAGGTCGGCGTTCGGAAGGCCCAGCAACTCAAAGTAATGGCAGAAATTTTCTTAACATGTGATAGTTCCGGCAGATAGCTTGAGGGAAAGGTTCCAAAGCTCTTTTATTTTATGTAAATTTCTAAACCTGGTGGTTTAAATGTAACATTTTCGGTCAGTCTACGGACTCTGTTTTATTCCCTACTGGGAAATGTGTGAAGTAAGGAAACAAACAGTGATTTCCCTCTGTTGATTCCTGTTCAACTTGGTATGGGGTGATTAACGTTTCTTTCCTCTAAAATTCTTAACACTCTTTTGGTATTTAATGTTTCTCATTTAGTCACCCCGCCGTAGAATAGGCTTAGCCTCTGTATCTTTGGGCCACAAGTCCAATTAGGGTCTTAAGTGTTTTCTAGAAGAAGTGCAGGTTTTTCGCCTTCCTACATTTTGTTTTTGGCTGATTATTATCAACCTTTTCCTTTTTACATTACACACTCATTGCCCCTGTTTATGTTTCTGGAGCAGAAAATGAAAAACTGTTGAGCAGAAGTGACTGTAAATACCTCATTTGAAGATTGTCCGGTATATCCTTGTGCGCTGAAGAAATGTTTGCCTCTGAGAGGCTGTACTGTAACAACCTTGGAGCTCAGACTCGTAGGCTATGGAAGTTAGTGGAGCAAGTATGCTCTTATTGTACCGGTTTCAGGCCTATAATGCTCATCCCTCGTATATTATCATGTTGATAATTCTCTCCAGTTTTGTACCTGATTTTTTGACTTTAAGTCATTGTAGTTGGAGCTGATGAGCTCATTATTATATTGTTGTTTTTCAGATATTCTATCTATCAAATTTGAAGAAAACAGGAAGAAAGGATGTAAAATTTCAAAATTTAGTGTAACTTATGCTCTGGTCATTTCCTTGTCAGCCCATTCACCCAGGAACCTTCTTACACGTCTATAATCCACTAACTTCCCAGAACGATAATAATAATAATAATAATAATAATAATAATAATAATAATAATAATAATAATAATGTTATTGCTTTTACGCTCCACTAACTACTTTTTGACATATTTCGGAGACGCCGAGGTTCCGAAACTTTTTCCCGAAAGAATTATTTTACGTGCCAGTAAATCTAGCGACAAGAGGCTGACGTATTTAATACCTTCAAATGCCTCCGGACTGAGCCCGGATGAAATCTGCCAAGTTGGGGTCAGAAGGCTACTGCCTCAACCGTCTGAGCCTCTCAGCCCGGAAGGGAGAGATCTTTATTCTGTTTCTAACAACTTGCAGGTAATAATTTCGCGTGGCTTCTACAGTTTGGTACAGCCCTTGTCAAGCAGATCGTTCAATGAGTGTTCGCGGGGTCTAGCTTGATAAGGAAACAAGGTGTCAATTTTGTATCGGATAGCGTACTGACTACTGTGTAACTTGCAAGAATGTTGGGAACAACACAGGCAAACATTCCTGAGCCATAGGTTTTAGCTGCGTGCGGTTAAAGTACCACGGTTTGGCCAAGAATCGGAACTGGAACTCATAGTTGCGAAGACTTAAATGCTGTTCATTAAACTACACAGTCATGTGCATTTAGGTAAGAGGTGCAGAAGCAGAAGAGGACAGAGTGCTAATTTAAAATCGAGTGTTATAGAGGTGGATAGTTCACAGATGTATGCATACTGATTGCTAGCATTAAAATCTACAACTAAAATGCATATAACATGTGCACATTAGAATCTTCAAGATAAAATTATTTTCATGTCTTGAACGATACTCTTTTCCATCCATTTATTACCAATCACGTCCAACTACAATCATATTTTCCGCAATATATAACAGGAAAAGAAGGTTAATAAAAAATACGCACGTTATTACGAAGTGGTTTGGATTTTAATATTAATCTAAGATAACAAAAAATGTCCAGGATAAATAAATAAATAAATAAATGAATAAATAAATAAATAAATAAATAAATAAATAAATAAATAAATAAATAAATAAATAAATAAATAAATAAATAAATAAATTGACTGAGGTCTCTTGGTTTTTACACATGCCATTTTAATCTTACAAAATACCGTTACTATCGCGCTATGTTTCCTCAAACTGTGTTATGTCATTCTTTGACATCCGCATGTGTAAGAGCATTCAAGCTAAACCCCCTCCTTCGGAATTCCACGGAAGCAAGCTGTTTTATGCCCAGTTCTCTTATCGCTGAGAATAAAACAATGCACATTCAGTCCCTTGACATCGTTCCGCGACAGGCGGATCTAGAGTGGCACTCCAGCAAGCAGAGAAAAAGGAAACTTGCGCTTTCGTAATTTTCTCACACGTTTCAAGCATAATAGAGTTACACGCTCAGTTGAATGTTAGAGATATGTCTAACGTTACACCAAATGAATCAACTTACAAGATTTATTTGAATAAGGCAAAAACTCTCGAAGTCGGCTCCGCGGTGTAGGGGCTCCGGATTCGATTCCCGGCCAGTTCAGAGATCTTTACCTGGATCTGAGGGCTGGTTCGAGGTACAATCAGCCTACTCGATTACAATTGAGGAGCTATCTGACGGTGAGATGGCGTCCCCAGCCAAGAAAACCAAGAATAACTGTCGAGAGGATTCGTCGTGCTGACCACACGACACCTTATAATCTGCAGGCCTTCGGCTTCAACAACGGTCGGTTAGTAGACCAAGATCCTTCGGGGCTGTTGCACCATGTTTTTTTAAAGCTCACGAACTGCATAGACCCCAACATTCACCTCCATATCATGGCTAAATGGTTAGCGTGCTGCCTTTGGTCACAGGGGTCCCAAGTTCGATTCCCGGCAGGGTCGGCAATTTTAACCATAATTGGTTAATTTCGCTGGCATAGGGACTGGGTGTATGTGTCGTCTTCATCATCATTTCATTCTCATTACGGCACGCAGGTCACCCACAGGAGTCAAATCGAAAGACCTTCATCTGGCGAGCCGAACTTGTCTTCGGACACTCCCGGCGCTAAAAGCCATACGCCATTTCATTTTTTTTCCATAATCAAAATGAACGTTTCTTTACTATTTTATAAGTGACCAGGTTGAAATAAAGAAAAAGGGTACGTTATATCAAAAATACGTTCCCAGAAGAAAAAATTAAATTTAATCGATTGGGAGTATTGAAGTGTATTAGATCCTTAGCTAATTTCACGCCTCTGTGTTGCTGTGGTGTAGTGGTTAATGTGATTAGCTGCAACCCCCGGAGTTCTGGGTTCAATTCCCGGCATCGCCACGAAATTTGAGAAAGTGGTAGGAGAGCTGGAACGGAGTTCACTCAGCCTCGGGAAGTCATCTGAGTAGAGGAGGTTTCTATTCCCTCCTCAGCCATCCTCGAAGTAGTTTTCCGTGGTTTCCCCACTTCTCTACTAAGAAAATGCCGGGATGGCACCCTAACCTAAGGTCACGGCCGCTTACTTCCCTCTTCCTTGCCTATACCTTCCAATCTCCCCCGCCCCCTCCTCCACAAGGCCTCTGTTCAGCGTAGCAGGTGAGGACTCCTGGGCAAAGTACTGGTTCTCGTCCCCAGTTGTACCCCAACCCCTAGTCTCACGCGTAGAGGTTGGATCCCTCACCGTGTCCAAGGGAAAAACCAATCCTGGAGGGTAAATGGGTTAAGAACTTCCACATTTGTTCGAGAAACATTCTCTCCATACAAAAACATAATCCTCCAGTCAATGTGGATAGATTCCGTGTTATTTGGCTACAGAAACTGTATCACTAAACGGACTTCATCCTGGGACCACTGATTTAGTAGGGCATATTGGTCAAGGTCATATATTCTAATTGTAAGCTTGTATTCGGTAGATGGTGTTTTGAGCTCAACATCAACAGCCCTGACGATGATTTAACTTGTCGCATGCCTATAATGCCACTATTAGCCGGGGATCGAAACAAGAAACCTACTGCTTGAAGAATAGAGAAATTACCATTTGGCCAGAGAATCAATAAATAATAATAATAATAATAATAATAATAATAATAATAATAATAATAATAATAATAATAATAATTGTGGCGGTTTCACATCGAAGCTTGGAAACGTGACGGTTAGCTTCTCAAATACGCAAAATCAAATCATACGCAAGGGAAACAACTTATAGGTCTAATAAACGACAATTAAGGAAGGGTTGTGGAACGTGTTGGAGCCCTATTGAGGTCCATGGGAAGGTATGCTGTTATGGGGAAGAAAAGGTTCGCAACAATCACCCTCAACTCAAATATTATTAAAATTAGTCAATAAAAAATTACAAGAAACAAACTTAATAAATGACAGAGCAGCTGATACTTAAGGGGATTTTGAGATGCCTATCCTGCCAATGTTAAATAAGCCAAGATTATGTTCCTATATTTTTGGAACCAATAAAGATACGACTCTGAATTTTTTACAGCTGACACTTCTATTAAATTTATGTGGACTGAAGCAGAAGTAAAATATAGACACCAAAGGAACGAGATATATTAATGTTTTAAAAGGTGCAATTTTTCACACAAAATATTTGAAGATGGACACCCCTTACTTTATGTCTATGGAAACCTGTGCTATGATTCTGCTTCAGTAAGGATAGTATGATATAATAAAGCATCTCACAAAGTATATATGTATCACAAGTAGTGTTTCAGATACAGGAACATTAATTGTAAAAAAAGTCATTTTGAGAAAATCAGGTTTAAAACTTGAAAGTATAAGAACTCGCTCATATTTTTAAATTAAGGCTCAAAAGTACCCCGCAGCATAGTCAGTATCCTCTTCTGAGTACCCTTCCTTCTCAAAAGACATTTTCCTTCGCGATGACCTTGCTGCTTTGGTGTTGAACTCTGCTGAACGCTGTGTCTTGGCAATTCTTAATTCGTCTAAATGTTGCGGTCCCTTCATAGTATGACGGCCAGGGTTGATGCTGAGATGCAATAACACTCTTATTCTTCCCATGTTCCCACCATTAAATATTAATACAGCATCACTGACTCCCCATTTCAAAGTTCTTAACCCCACAAATAATTACATTTTTGGGCACTCGAGTCCAGATAATATCGTTGAAAGTCTCGTTGGGATTCTGAGTTCGCCCATGTAGACACTTTCTGAAAAGGTCTGGATGAGCTAGGTCTCTTTAGACTGGCTTTATAGCTTCCATAACTGCTTCAGGTATAGAATTATTGTGCTCAAAAAACTCTCCTGAAACTTCAGCCTTCCGGATCCCAGTTCTTCAAAATGTTTACCTAATTTAGATTCACTTGCACTGGTAGGGGGCGTGTCTGTCTTCTTGTTTGGTGTCACATTTTGACAATGTCTTTTTCACTGTTGGCGGGTTCTACCTCATGAGAACTACATGGTCTTGTGTTCTAAGTATGCTGGTTGCCACAAAACTTACGTTTCCCAACTAGACTAGCACTTCTAGGCATATTTATACTTTGTTTATCAAAATAAGTGTAATCAAACTACAGGGAAGCACTTCCAGAGACACTAATTTACACGAAATTCAACACTCTTTACACAAAAACAAGCATAGCGGCAGGCATATTTGAAACAGAAGAGTAACGGAAATTGAGCGCCGAGTATTCTCTATCGATAGGCGAAAACCACAACCTTCTACGTGAAGTAGTTTCAGAGATGCTCGTAAATAAATAGATGCATGTCGAAAATCAACCAGCCTGACGGATATGCAAGCAATGTTATAAAATTAAAAATAAAATACTTCTAGTAGTCACACAGAGATAAATGATATACCATTTTATTCAAGAAACACTAAATAATATTGTAGGACTTATTTTGAAAAATGTCAAAAATTCACATTTTTGCCTTTCAAACTCCCCTTGACTCACTCAACCAAAGAATATTTAAATACTCTTAATCAAGATACTTAAGTAAATTCGTAAAACACAATGTTTAACATCATAAGAGTATGCAGAATTACAATATATTGTCAATAACAAAATGCAGGTGACCATCTGTCGTAAACAGTCATTCAGAGAATTGAAATTAGTGACGACTGTAATCTAGAGCAAACTCAGACACGTTGCATTTAAAACATTGAAAATTACATTAAACGAGAAAATACCGAAACACTTGCAAGAATCGAATAAAATCAACATGTTAGAAAATCATAGAAATAGCACTTACCAAGGAAGACAGGAGTTCCCCGAAAGGACCCCTCGAGCGCGTACGCTCACGGGGACGTTCAGACGTTGAGATGGAAAAGACGCAGACGAATCCCATCACGCACGAAAAGCCGGAAATGGCCCGATCACAAATAACCAATAGAACACCGAATTCCTCTAGATTCCCATATGACCATATATGGTCATTTCCTAACTTGCTGCCACGAACCTACTACGCTGGCGTAGCAGGGGGAGAGGTGATACTCCCACGTGGCGCGTCCCAGGTGGCGGATAGTGGGGTCCAAACCGGCTTGTCGGCGGACTTGAGGGAAATAAAATACCTCTCCCGGACCAAACACACTACCCCCTGGGGGTGGGAGACGTACATGTAGAACAGACCCGCGGTATCCCCTGCCTGTCGTAAGAGGCGACCATCGTACTATCATGCGGGGAACACCATGGGTTCCCTGTACTTCACTAAATTAGGTAAGAAATAGGTTTGTGATTCGTAGCAGTAAAGAGGCTGGCGTGGGGGTTTCCAGTACCCGTGAGTCGTACCCATGTGAGCAACACCGCGGGTTTGGGCGTAGCCTGTGAGTTGTACCACAATATGAGCGACACTGTGGGTCTGCGTTGCCTGTGATTGGTGCCCACTATGTGAGGAACACCACAGGAATACCGGCGCCCGTGATTAGTACACCTAGGTGAGGTGCCTCATCGGTTTGCGTTGGCTGTGAGTGGCGCCATTGTGTGGGAAACGCCATAGGTCTGCGTTCCCTGCACGAAGTACAATACTTGTGAGTAGTACCATCTTGTGTGGAATACCGTGAGTCTTTGCTAGTTTTGATTAGTATCCCAACATGACAAATACCATGGTTCTACTTTACTCACATGTACCATTCTGTGTGGCCTTAGACATGGATTTTGCACCCCTTTAGACATCAAGCATCATTATGCTTTATAAGTGGTCCCTTGGTCAGTAATACTATTATTTACGATCTTTTTTGAGTCTGATCCACTGTTTTTGTTTGTTTGTTTGTTTGTTTGTTTGTTTGTTTGTTTGATTGTTTTCTTTGTTGGGTTCATGTCCATCCATTCATTCTTCATGACATTTTTTATTTTATTTTGGTCAGTGGATGAATTTGTACTTTTTGTTATTTCATTTCGTACCATTAGGGGCCGATGACCTCGATGTTAGGCCCCTTTGATCAACAAGCATCATCATCATCACCTAACTTGCTGATGCAAGAGGAATTGCATCACCTAATCACTCCACGTGCAGTACCTACTGATCCAAAATTTATGTGCCGCATGCGTTTCGCCAAAGCACAATTTTACAATTTTGACATTCAGAATATACAATGATAATACCTTCAGTATTTCTTTTTCTTCATACAATGATAACAAAATAATTTCCAATAAATTCTTCAAATTACATTAAAACGTTCAGAATGTCTTTTCTTCAAGCTTCTTGAAATATAATTTAAATGATACACAACACTAATACAACACAACTAAATGAAATATAAATACAAAGGGTCACTTAATCGCCCTTACAATGTTAAAACATTATAACAATGTTCTGTTGCCAATCATCACCGATAAGTAGCATTACTCCTGCGTGCCACGTGATCTTGGGGAGTTATCTACACAACAGCCTGCTTGAATATTGGAGGAAAGTAGCTAGGGAATGAGATGACTTTCTTCCTTTAAGCATGTAATTCCTCTGTTATTCTGGTAACTGTTGGTACGTGGTACACTTGTTCATCATAATATTCAAAGCTATTCGATCTCTGCTACGAGGTTCAGATATGATTGAAAGGTGTGCACACTTAAGGGGAAATTGCAAAGCAGTGTTCGCCGCTGTCTGTGGCTAGGTCATTCCAGTTCTGGTAATTAGCAATCTTGGAATTCCAGTATAGTACTGTTGGTAGAAAAGGAAAAAACGGTGCCGTTTTCAGTTTATCAAGCATTTCATGTGATAACATTGCTTTCCTCCGCAACATTCTAGTCGGTTAATATTGTATTCTCACATGAATACTGGCATCATTCTAATGGCCTATGCTGATTTTAGTTTAATATATATCTGCGTCTTTTACAGCAACATCATCACCCCCTGTGGGTGGGGGTGGTAGAATAACACCCACGGTATCCTCTGCCTGTCGTAAGAGGCGACTGAAAGGGGGCCCCAGGGGTCTCTTAACTGGCAGCGTGGGCTGGCAATCATGGAGCCCTTAGCTGAGTTCTGGCATTGCTTCCACTTACTTGTGCCAGGATCCTCACTTTCATCTATCGTATCCGACCACCCTTGGTCAACTCTTGTTCTTTTGCGACCCCGAGGCATAGGGAGTCTTTCATTTTCACGCCCTTTGTGACCCTAGATGGAACGTTTTCCGTCCTCTCGCTCTCTTCCCTTCTATTGCAGACTAGTTTAGATGAATGTGTTAATAGTGGTAATTAGAATATTGCTTATTATTGTTGTGGTTATTATTCGTTAAGGTAATTAATTGTAAAATAGCATGTGAATTTGTTTAGGTTCCAACAGACGGAATGTTCCTTCCTCCGTTGCCGCAGTTCCGTAGCTGTAGACTGAAAACATTCATTCATTCATTCATTCATTCATTCAATCATTTCTTTGTTAGATAGGCCTATCTCCATTTTTCCAAGTCTCGGATCCCTTCCATTTTTTCAATGTGATTAGTGTTATATAGAGGACGGTCGCCTAGTTGTACTTCCCCTTAAAATAATCACCACCACCACCACCACCACCACCACTGTTACAGCATCCTGGATGGGTGGATTTTAATGAAACTTGGTATTTTACTTCATAATGAGATCGAGTAGGATATTAGCTACAATGTAAGTTGTCCAGGAGGGGTGGTTCAGCAGGGGCCTAAAGCATAAAACGTTTACGGTTAGTTGTTTTATAGCTTTTTCCGATACAGTAAAAAGCAAGGGAAATATCATTGGCGGTGACGTGAAAACGTAAATTGAAGAGCCGGTAACTAAATCTATAGATTATAAGGAGAGTTTATATAAAGATCGTTCCGACAACGGTTTTCAGGCTCGGTACATCTGTCAGTATTAACCTGATACTTGGATTTCTTTCATACGGGAAGGGAGAGATCAAATCAAGACGAGCAATAATGCAACAACAAAACATTATGAAAATGCAAAGGGCCCCAGAGAGCAAAGAAGCGAGTACGTGTTGACAAACCGCGGATAGGGAGAGGCATGCCCACTTATGTGTCTCAGAATCTGGGGAACAGTAATCATGCTCATGCTAAGTGATTGTTGAGTTAACGACGGGTACTGCAGCTAAACAAAAAACGGATTGAAAAGGAGTGGGGGTAGCAAGCTTATAAAGACTGCATTTCAACATCAGAGAGACAATATACAGCGGGAGTACTGGTTTACTAAAGTTGAAAATATACTAGAGGGTTTGGGATTCGGAAGTTATTGGGGGAAGGACCTCAAGATTGTAGAAGTATCGATGAGTAAAGAAATTATTATACGACTTAGGGGTATTCAAAAGCAGTGGTTGGTGTCCGAATTTAGGAGCAGGGCGATCCTCTCAGCATTCAATTGGATAAGTCAGGGTATGAACATAAATATTGTGAATGTAAATAGAAGAGAAACATGAGGATTGACCCGGTGGGTGATGGGATTTTATATAAAAAAAAGGGGATGGATTAGTGAAAGGATACAGTACGGTGCCTTCTCTGTAATGAAAATATGGAAGAATTTCACTTGTTAACGTCCTGTATAGGAACTGTAACGGTTATAAGGAAATGTATGAACGACATTAGTTAAATCATTTTATGTCTTTTTTAAAGCATTCTAATGTCGAAGGTTACAGATGCATATAATGCTTCAGGTTTGAGCATCATGTTGTAGTGTCTAGTTTTGCATTTCCGAATACTTGTTTTTATTATATCTCCTACAAGTGATTCAGTGCGCTTTTAGATACTTAAAACTCTTTCTTTGTTTAAATCATGATTTAATCTTGAAGACTGAATGATTTTACGTAGTTACGTGAAATGTCTTTACTTTTTTTATTTTTTACAAGTTGTTTCACGTCGCACTCACACAGGTAGGTCTTATGGAATAGGAAAGGGCTAGGAGTGGGAAGGAAGCGGCTGTGGCCCTCACGATTCCTGCTGTTTCTCGTTATATATTATCCCTGTTTAATGAGAGGGACCGATGTCTTTCAGAATTGTAGTAAATGTGAAGGGGTGCATAAAACTGGATCGCAACGGGCTGAAGGACCACCCGTGTGTCTCTAGCCGGCCAGCCAGATAAGTGGGTAAACAGCCGTAAACCTATACTAATTTACTAGATTTGTATTTATTTCCACTTTATTTATTATTTATTTTTTCAGTTATTATTTACGTGACAATTGCCCACTACGATACCTCTCCTCTCTCACTGTAATTATCGTCGGGCGCTTGTCAATAAAATAGAACTGAATTTACTAACTAACGTGTCTTTCATTTCTCCCGTAAAGTGTCTTTCACTTCTCCCGGAGTCGGACTTCCGCCGGGAGACGCTGTCACGAAATCCCGGGGAGTCAGTCCCTTACCTATGCCTACCCGTATTTCTTAACATAAATTTTTCCAGCACTCACATGATCAATGAATGTATGTTGTTCTATTAGAGCAGGGCCTCTCAAACGCCCAAAATCTCACGCGTGCAGATAGAGGCGCAAGAGCTCCGTGCACTGTGCATCGCTGCCGCTCGGCATGGCTCGGATCAACGCTTCGTCTCTGGGCTACTCGGCTAAGCTCGGCTCAACTCGCCTATGCTCGGCTCAAGTCAGCCCGGATTTGGAGCGCTACGGCGCAAGTGGGGCAGAGGGAGACAGGCGGAGCGAGCGAGACAGGCGTGAGGAAAGAGAGAGTAAGCGCTATTGCTCCAAATCGAGGAGTGGGGGGTCTGCACTCTGGTCAACCAAGCCAAGTCGTCTCTTGCACCGTGCACAGTGCATGCACCACGCGCATGCACCCTGAGAGGCTCTGTATTAGAGTCTGTTAGAAAAGTGACAAGAAGCCCTTAGGAGGTTTCGTAGCGAAGTGCACTCTTTTACTAGTGGAGTTTAGATTTGTATGAACTAAAAACATCAAAATGATGGCAGACGTGGTTCCAGTAAGAAGCTTGTATGGTAGAAGCCAGCAGAACAACCACTGCAGGCGTACCTGCGAGGAAATTAAAACTTCGGGACATGCTCTCGGCTACTGACCATTCGGCGCATTGCTCAGGAATACTCGCAATCTCACAATTCGCGACCTTATTGCAAAAGCCTTTCGCGGTGACGGATGGGAAGTATATGAAGAAGTGAGCTGCTATCTGAAAATGATAGCAGGAGAAGAGTGAACATTCTACCCATCGAGAAACAGAGAGACTGCTCTGTAATACTGGACCTAACAACACGTCTAGAATCAGGCGAACAAGAGCCGCATGATGTGCACTCTGAAAAGCAGGAAATCATTGAGAAAATATCATGTGAACTCCGTCACCCTTTACGGATTGTTAATGGGTAGAAATGAAGCGTGCCGAGGATAATGGCCGAGTTATGGAAGAGGTTTGCCCTCAAGGAAAGCTACTTAGCTATGATTACCGAGGCGGCTGTGCGGGAGGGGGGGGGGGGCGTGCTTCATTTAACGAACTATTTATATTAAAAAACATAAAAAGTGTACAATACTGTTTGAGGGTCAGTTTCCTAAATAAAGAATTAATTATATATATATATATATTGCAACGGGAACGCCCGCACTTTAGCTTCATCGCAGAGCATTGGTTACGCCAGGACGGGTACGGTCCATGCTAGGAACCAGAAAGAAGTGTATTTGAATTAGTTATTTTGAAATTTAAGTCTTTGTTTATTCAAGTTAGACAAGGAATACATCACCTTTTACAGATGTGAAGGATGGATTTGAGAAAGTCCAAACAGTGGTTAAAAGTGACGCTGTCTCTTGGCATCGGGGTCAGCGATATCTTGCGTTGCCGGGCTCCTTGCCCCTCACCATGGACCTCCTCTCAGCACCATGGCACGACGTTATCCCACGGTGGTTGACAGGTCTTGAAAGTCCGATGAGGATCGGGATCGAACCCGAGAGTCCGACGCCTGATGATCGATTACGTACAATGAGGAATTTTTGATTTAGCATTGAATTCCACTTCGATCCCATGAAGGGAGTAAAGAAGTGTATAGGCATCGCACAGAATGCCAATCAGATCTGGTACGAGACTTCTTTACTACACTGCACATTTTGCGAATTAGTACCTTTACTCAATATTACTACTCGACACAGTTCGTAGAATTTACAAGTTCCACAGTTCATGACGAAAGAACAAAATTAACATAGTTCAACATAAATGAAATGATTGTCGTTCGATGCACTGTTCTACTTAGTGAACAAAATTTAGAAACGTCGAGGCTATTCTGTCACAAAGGCACAGTCTGTTATTAAAGCACAGTTTTTACGAAATAAATTAAGTCAGCCTTATGAAACTAAAAGGAATTATTATAAAGTGATCAGCATAGTTCGAAGAAAGGGAATTAACACTGTCCAATAAATGAACGACACAGTTTTTAGAAAGTATTACGATACAGTTCGTTGCGAAAGACTGACATGAGTGAAATGTTCTCGTTTGTAACTGAACTTTCACTTCCCTGAATATTTACAATAACACGACGATAAACTATTATGTGACAAGTCCGCCCAGTTTATGCAAGCTGATAATAATTTATGATTATTCGCTAGGAAAATTTAGTCCCGTTTTAAAGAATGTCAATTACTCGAACTGTTCAAGTTTTAATACACAAGTCTATCAGCTGTTGACGACTCAAAATATTATATCATTTCCTACCTCGCCCATAAAGATAGTTCAAATTTTTCACCTTCGACAATTAGAAATTAGTACGTCCACAGACGCGAACACTTACTTTCCGTAAACACAACGGCAGTCTGCCGAACAGAGTAACAATCTCTGCCGATATCTTCCACAGCTGGCTCGCACACCGTGAGAGCTGGTAATACTCACAGATACTGATTTAAGCTAACTCAATTAGATCCTTTTACACTCGTAGTCTGGACATCGTGGCTTCTTATTCGTCAATTTTCTATCTTCTATCTTCTATCTTCAATTTCTCGGTTATCCCACCGTCGATTTTAATGATTTTTGGTACTCGACCCTCTGTTGTTATGGGCTACACGATGATATAATTGAAAATTTTGTATCACATTCGGTTCTGGAAATCATGAGATGGAAGGAATCGAATGTTCGAATGTCCTTGGCTGGCTTTCCATCAGCGAGCAGGTTGCGTGCACAGCTGCTACATCCGTCTCCTGAGCGCACAGCGATCTTTTCAAACCTCTCGTAGAGCTTTTGTTATGAGTTGCGCTCGTATGCACCAGAAATACTTTGATAATGAATGTCGCTGTGACATTCCCGTTGCATGATATATACAAAGACAAGAATCTCTATGAATATGTGGTCCTTCCTTTCGGTCATGTTTGTGCTCTGGGTCTTAGCGACTTGAGACTATCGCATCTTGGGTCAGAAGTTATACATGAAGCCGCTATCCGCGAAGTTGCAAAATCATTGTGTGATAAAATGGAAAACAGAATATATAGGCCATTGATGTAATTGCTATACCAAATAAAATATTCAAATCCATTTCAACAATAAATAAAGCTTCGTGGCGAAATCCCTCTGTTTTCAATAGATTATTGGCGATGCCGTAATACTGTATTCAACCCTAAAATAGGGTCCTTGAAAGGTATCCTTCACATTTAATCAGCTCCAGATGGCAGAGTGTGCTTGGGTTCGTTACCAAAGTACCAATAACTAAATATAAACAACAGGCAACAGACCAATTTTATGTTAAAACTACAAATAAATAAATAAATAAATAAATAAATAAATAAATAAATAACTCTTGTACAGTACTTTACAGCTTGAATGTCCATATTTAGAAGTTAATCTTAGGGTAATGTTTAACAAATGTTACATCTAGTCTATACTTACGTATGGTATTGAGGGATTGAAGCTAAAATGGCTATAAGGAAGTTGACTGAAGCCTTTGAAATGTGTATCAACTGTAGGATCCAACACCGTCGACAGCAACTAACGAAAAAGTTCTGAAACGTACAAAAAGAGATCAGGAACTCCTAGTTGCCGTCGAAATAAAAATGAATGCGTATCTAATAAAATATATTGTGGAATACCAAACATTACTTTTTACATTTGATTATGGAAGGGAATATCGAAATCAAAAGAAGATACCGGCAAAAAAATATCGTAGCCAGACAATATGAAGCAATTGACAGGACTACTTACTACCAACATTCTGCTACAGATAGCAACCAGTCGGAGAGGATGCAGCATGTGGTGGCCTACATGCATTCGTACGAAAAAGAGAAGAATGCCTTTCAGCTTTCAGTCTACAAAGCTGAGTGTATTAAGTGACCACGCTCCCCATTCCTCTATTTGCAACTACCTCCATGGTTTCAGTTAGTTCCACGCCATGAAAAAATGAACCTAATCATTACTGTCTTTTTATCCTTCTGATTCTCTTACACTATATGAACGATTTCATTATTCTCCTTCAAATTAATAATTTACAAAAAATTAACGTTCCTTTAGTTACTACACAATTTCTGACGCAGAATTTTTTCCCCGTAAAGTTCATCGTTTTGGAAACCACGACTCGGAGCTATCAGACTGATGTACCCTGAAATGCCGGCAAACTTTATTGGGTATCCTTGGAAGGAAAAGGATAACGCCTAGCTGATCGTGCCACGGAGATTTTTCAAGTCCAATTTACTTCTTATGACTCTACTTACAAAGCACATTGATAGTCAAGAGAGTGCCAATATACCGCTGAGAGAAGCTTTTGCGAGAACACGAAAGAAATCTGGCGGGCTTCTAGCGACAACAGGAGTTTTGAGACGTTACATAAAGGAATAGATCGCATACAGTATTCAGTGTGTCTGGCGAAAAACTGAGCGGGGGATACGCAGCGCTCACAATCGATAGAGGATTCAATCATAGCGGCGGTAGGCTACAAGACGTGATGGGACATGAATAAACCATGACCGCGTGCCGCAGCTAAACTGGTGTTCCTAGCCTGGAGAGCGTTTATTATTCCATCAACAAGTCAGGAGTGAGCAGCAATTTAATTAGAACCACCTGGGAGGATATTTTTCATCTTGGGATGAAAATCACATTTCCATTCGCTTGAGAATAGGCAACCCACATCAAGCAAGCATAGTGTGTTGCTAAGCAATTTGGGTAATATTACATAACCCACGCAACCCAACTACGTAATAGGCTATACGGTGATTTGTTTTGGGAAGGAAATGAGTAGCATCCTGAATCCTGGATCAAACCTACGCACATATTCTGCGTGATCGACGCACAATCAGATTAATTGAACATTCAAAAGGAAAAATAGGATGCTGATTGGGAAGCATTTAAGGACCTCCTCGGAATAAAAGTGGAAGAAGGATGTATGTAACAATTTAATTTCTACTAGAGAAGTTACTAAAGAGAAAGATATTGTGTACAGACTCTATGTACTCTCTCATCGTAAGTTTCCATAATAGATGCAAAAAGGAAAACAAATGTTCATCGCAATCCTAATTCAGATAGCAACAAACGTGTTGCTATACTTCTACAGCTTTCCCCACATTGATGGGGTCGCGGCCCGATTTTACGGCCCGATGCTCTTCCTAACGCCAACCCTACCTGGTAGAATGTATTCGCTATTGCGTGTTACATTGGTGGTTGGTAGTGTGGTGTGTTTTGTTGCGTTAGTATGATGAAGAATACATTGGGAAAATTACACACACTCAATCCGCGAGCCGTAGGAAATAACCATACAGAGTTATAATCTCCGGCCCGGTCAAGAACTGAACCCGGGGCACTCTAGAAAGAAATCGAGTATGGTGACCATTCAGCCAAGAAGGTAACCATGGCTAGGAAGTTCTTCTCAGCTTTAAAAGTGTTTAATGATTCTTTAATTTTTTTACCACAGCAGTACTGGATGGTAATTTGCCCAAAACCGGGCGAGTTGGCCGTGCGCGTAGAGGCCCGCGGCTGTGAGCTTGCATCCGGGAGATAGTAGGTTCGAATCCCACTATCGGCAGCCCTGAAAATGGTTTTCCGTGGTTTCCCATTTTCACACCAGGCAAATGCTGGGGCTGTACCTTAATTAAGGCCACGGCCGCTTCCTTCCAACTCCTAGGCCTTTCCTATCCCATCGTCGCCATAAGACCTATCTGTGTCGGTGCGACGTAAAGCCCCTAGCAAAAAAAAATATTTGCCCAAACAGTGCTACGTCTCAACAGCTAAAAATGCTGTACATCTCAAATAATTCAACCGTTTCGCAGGAAATCACGAACTCTGGTGTACCCTTAATACAATTAGGGAAAACTGTGGCAAGTGCGCAGATATTATGCATATATGGGAACATCATCATGTTATTATTATTATTATTATTATTATTATTATTATTATTTATTATTATCAAACTACGATTGTGCTACGGAGAGGCAGCGTATTCAGCACTAATTCAGCCATACCCTCTAAGACTCTTTTCTGTTGATCCAGCTGAGTTCCTGTTAGCGGCAGAATGTTTCACAGGGCGTGTTTTCAATTTAAATCATTCCTTGCTACTTCTCTTTTCTTTTCTTGAGAACAAAATCAGATTTTCATTAGCTTGAGTACAGGCAACCCAGATACAAGTAAGAAGAGTCTTTAGCTAAACAATTTTCGGGGACAGATTACATAACCCATGCAACACATATACGTAATCTATTATTTGTTTCGGAAAGGAAATGAGTAGTTTCCTATATCAAACCCACGCACACGCTCCTCTGCGTGACCCATGCACAATCGGGTTGAATTCAGCAGGACAGGCAGTCTCCGCAGTATCGCCTGCTTTGAGGTAAGACTTAATTGGAAAGTAGATTTGAACACTGTTGGCAACAACAGTGACCAGTCCAATAATAATTACATCTGATCAACATCTCAGTTAAGTTTCATCATCTCTCTCTTCAGCCTCAACGTCAGTTAGCACGTCAGTTCCCGTAGGCAGGGAGCATTATTTGTACTTGTAATAGATTAGGTAATGCATTATATTTTAAGAATGTCAGGCGTACATTTCTTTGGCTTGCTCTACAATTTCTTTCATTACCCACAGTTTTAATTCTCAACAAAATTCCGCTCACGGAGTTTAGAAGTATCACGACTGTTGAACTTTCGCCTTGAAATAATCACCTGAACCACACTCGACACCACGGCGTTCCAGGTTGCATACTCGAAATGCCAATGGATAGGCTTGTGAAGAAAATGCGTATGAACTTTGTTGCAGGAAATACTATACTATAAGAAAGTTCTTTCTTTTTATTACGTGACGTTTACCCGTTATTTTAATTTTTATTACACAAAACATGTCTCAAACATATATAACCATTCTTCAAGGAAAAATACTAGATTTAGGAAGGCAATCTATTAGAATGTTCGTTCTTCCAGAATACATTTGATCGCAATTACGAGCCCTTTCCATTAGCTTTGTTGCAACTGGATTAGATTTCACTAAATATATTGTCATCCGGGGATTATGTACATCCTAAGTAGGCCTACATGTAATAATCCAACTGTTCCAGTTTCGTATTCGCTATTTGACATTCACTCTTCTTACTTTTATTCCCACCTGACACCAATATATTCCTGTAAATACTAAGATAAAAAGGAAAAGCGAATTCCTCTCTGTACAGGTAATGAAGACCGCTCGAGGGTTGGAAGTTGAAGGCCGGTCAGCTCTACGTCCGGCCACCTTTACCCCCAGGAATTAACTCGATACACTTCAGGGCCATATGCACCTCTGAAAGTGGAAATATAGTTTGTTTGTTTTTTTTAACTTTCTGACGGTGAGTCGAAACTACATCCTTCCGCGGAAACCAACCAAACCTTTACCGTTTCGGCCAGGCAGCCCCTAAGTTACGACAATCCCTGCGCTAATTTTAAAGCTCGAAGATGTTATATCGTACGTTTTCAGCAGTATTCCATTATTATTATTATTATTATTATTATTATTATTATTATTATTATTATTATTATGGGGATACCCGTGGAGCAGAAAGAGGTTAAAGAAGGTGCCGGGATGAATGGGTCTATCTACAATATCAAAATGAATTTAAAACTTGAACTGAAGGTTATATTTATTTTAGAACTTCAAACTTAAAAATTTTTCATAACAATGAAACATCAGGTACAATGACAATTTCATAAATTGGAAAATTCAAGATTCAGACCTTAAAAATTCTGGGGTTCAAGCCCCTAAGTTACAAATTTACAAAAGGAAGTGGCAATGTTTAGTTAAGGGCAGAAATCCCCTAATTCAAGAGCATTTGCTCCCTAAATCACAATATCTAGCCTCCCAAAGGCACACTTTACTGTTACAAAACTTTGAAAAATAGCTAACATGCTCTCAGTTTTCCCAGCCTACTCAAGGCAACATTACATCAAACTATTACAATCTCTGGCGTCACAAGACACGAATTACAAATGGAAATTGCTTAATACAGGTGTATCTAGTACCCAACCTACAGGGCCTTTGTGAAAAAAGAACAGGTTAAATAAAACGGCCCGAACACAAACTGAATGTTGGCGAACACTGCGCTCCAGATAATGAAATATTAAAACCTATAGGGCTCTTGGCCGATGAAACAGGGGCTATTCCCAAACTACGAAGGTGGCTCGCATGGAAATATCTTGAACATATTACAGAAAGGTTGCAAAACGTAGTCACCTCAAAGCAACATGAAGGGGAGCTCGAGAGGGTAGCTCACTCGTTATCCCCGATTTACAGTTAAAGATTTTATGAAGTTTATACATTAGCCGAAAGAAAAGTTACGTTTTGGAAAAGTATTGTTACATAATTAAAGATTAGGACCTTCCACTCGAATAAAGCTGCGGGGGTAGCAAGGAAGAATGAATTTATGTAGCCAATACCTTATAGATGTTCTGCTGACCGAAGAAAGAGGCGGCCCCGCCTCCTGCCTTAACACACACACAGAAAGACGATGATCAGTTGACAAGGAAACGTGAAAAGCCGCATTTTATATACCCTCAGGGAACGTTCGAGAGCATTCAAGACTAATCAGGACACACCCTATTAATTCTTATTGGCAGATTCAAAGTGAAAAAGAAATGCGGGATTGGTTGAAAATTAATTACAAAAATTCGTGAAAGGAAAGGAAGTATTGCCAACCCCAAAATAAATGAACATAGATTCAGTTATGGAAAACCTAGGAATACAAAACTTCTTTAAGTTATAAGTTCTTCCACCTTGCACCAGAGTGCATGAACATAGTTTTTCGGTAGTGACATCTGTGGAAAAATGTCCAAACTTCTTGATATATAGCAAACAAAACCAGGAGAAATTCAGTCAGTTCAGGAAACTTCACAATAACAAAATTACTCAATATTTTAGTATTTACATCTTCTGATTAAAGTTCCAACTTGTGTTATCAGTTTTACGTTTTGATCAATCGACGAATTTATTAGGGCGGTTATTTTGAATGAGCGGAGTAGAGGTACAATTATTATTATTATTATTATTATTATTATTATTATTATTATTATTATAATTATTATTATTATTGTCCGCTTCTCTGGTGTAGGGTTTAGCGTGATTAGCTACCAGCCCCGGAGGCCCGGGTTCGATTTGGGGCTCTGCCACGAACTTTGAAAAATGGTACGTGGCCTGGGACGGGGTCCACTCAGCTTCTGGAGGTCAACTGAGTCGAGTGGGGCGGGGATCAATTTTCAACTCAGTCATCCTCGAAGTGGTGTGATTTTTCGTGGTTTGCCACTTCTCCTCCAGGCAAATGCCGGGATGGTACCTAACTTGAGGCCATGGCCGCTTCCTTCCCTCTTTCTTGCCTATCCCTTGATATCTTCCCATCCACCCACAAGGCCCGTGCTCAGAATAACAGGTGAGGCCTCCTGGGCGAGGTACCGGTCTTCCTTCCCAGTTGTATCCTCGACCCAAAATCTCATGCCCCAGGACAATGCACACGCCAGAGCAAACTGTAGCTTTCACAGAAGCCTCAGTCTCATTTATGGCTGTGACAGTGTGGAAGCTGTGTGCTGACTAATGCCGTTCAGAGCACCGCCATTTGTTTTTGTGGTTTCTTTAAAGCAGCATAATCTTTGACAGTGCTTCTTGGCGATCCAAGCAGCCCCCGGCTGAGACTTACTCACAGACATTGTTTTTATTAACTTTGACAGCGTTATGCCCGTCTGTGAAGCACGTTAGGTCTTATTTAGCTGATGCTAAATTTTCCTTCTCCCAAAATCTCTTCACAAGGGCGCTGACAATTTTCCCCCGTTCTTCAGTCCATTGTTTATTGGTCCTGGTATTCATTTTCTCAGCAAAATGACGATTGTTGACTGCTTTTTTGAACTGGACTCGAACTTGCATAATTTCCCATGGGATGCCAATTTCCTGAAGATATTTTTGGTGAGCCTGACATTTTTCATGTTGTGAATGTGGACATATAAATTTAATCGCCTTTTTCTGATGGCGTCGGTGATCTTTTCAGAATGTTGGTAACGCTCGCGAGACTTCCGTTTCAGCCAGATTTCCTTTGAGTAGACTGGACCAAAGATTTTTCTCAATATTTTCCTCTCCTGCTTCTCCGTCTCCAATGATCAAGGCTTCCAAGGCGTACAGAGCTTCAGGTTTGATAGCTGAGTAGTAATGTCTTAATTTTGTGTTCCTTGATATTGAATTTTTGTTAAACCTGTCTCAGGTGAGTCTACAGGCTATCTGTAATTTTGAGATCATCTCCTTATCCACTTCACGATGCAAACCTGATGGCTGAATTACTTCTCTTAAGCACTTGAACGTATTCACTTGATTAATTTAGCCGAATTTAGTCTTTAGAGTTTAGTAGTAGTATTAGCAGTAGTAATAATTAGATTTTCCCATAAAGTTTATCATGAGGTAATTATTCACTTTTAATCCAAACGGATCCCAGAATTTTATGTAAATATTTCTTCATAACAGTACAGGTCTTAAATATACCTCACACATGTATGCCTTCTAGTTTCGAGCCCTACAACGTTTATTCACTTTCAATTTAGCCACTGGCTGAAACTTAGATCAAGAGTATTTGGCAGCTCACCTTTTCGGTTCAACTGCTAGTGACAACCCACTCAGTCTTCTTTTGGCGCGGAGCTCCACGGCTCACGACTGATCAGAAAAGCGCTTGTCTTCAACCTCTTGTTCGCAATCAAGCAAAATGTCACAAGTGACTGCTGGTCGTCACGCTTCTTGCAGCACTCTGAATTAATGTCGAACGAATCCACGCTGTCGCAAAAGGAGAAACAAGTGCTTTCTTTGCCAGTAACGTACGACATTCATCAGTTTTAAATCAATGAATTTATATTAATAAATCGATAAAGGCAATAACAAATTAGAAGTACTGGAAAGAAAAAAATACGAAAAATACTCGGCCCGCTAAGAACTACAGAACTCTGGAAATCAAGAAGCAGTGATGATAAATACCGGAAAACAGAAAACATGACAGAAACAATGCGGAAGAGGGGACTGATATTTTCTGGACATTTATATAGAGTGGATGACAACAGATTTACCAAACAGATCTTCAAATATATTTGGAACAAGAAGTCAACAACAACGTGGATTCATGAAGTCAAGAAAGATTTGGAAAGGAACAATATAAGAGAAGAAGTATCAAGAGAGAAGGGGATGTTTAGAAAGAAAGTGTCAAAAAATGGAACGATTCCAAGGTCTCTAGGGAAAGAAAACAGGTTCAAAATGGTCAGAGGGGAGGAAAAGGAGACATCATGAGCAGATGAAGGAGTATTGGTAGAAGAAGAATATGAGGAAGAAGAAGAAGAACAACAACAACAACATAGGATGATGCATAGAAATATTGTCACATGCTCCCTAGAAAACCCTAACGGAGAAAGAATAATAATAATAATAATAATAATAATAATAATAATAATAATAATAATAATAATAATAATAATATAATTTAAAATAATAATAATAACATGGCCTCGGCTACCGTGTGCGGGCATTTTGATTTGACGCTATGTACGCTGTCTTCGGGTGATTCTCGAATGGCGAATCTCCATGTTCCGTTTTACCCTACTCTAGAGAAAGTAATGAAACGGATTTTCTTGGGCGATCTTTGGTGAAGTTCCGATTGCTTTTGTGGGGTAAATAGGAAATGTGCCACCAGAAATTTTTATACCGGGTTATTAGCCAAGATGTTCTGAAGAGGTTAGCTCGGTGCATTGTGACACGACCAGTTACGGCTGTTGGAATGACGAACTGAATACTGTAGCACACATGTTGTAATACTAAACAACGATGATTACTCCGGTGGTGGACTGTAGTTTGGTTATGCACGTGATTAGACCATAGGGCCGAGTCATTCACCAATATTACACGTAATAAACTTTTATTTAAATTATTCATGATTAACAAAATACACACACACACACACACACACACACACACACACACACACACACACACACACACACACACACACACACACACACACACACACACACACACACACACACACACACACACTATTTACACCTTAATGAATAAAATGCCTGGATGGCTATCGATTATGTTTGGAGCCATGTGACCGTGAATGCGTGTCTAGACGACATGTTGTCGCTATCAAGTCTCTCTTGTAGTTGCCGAAACCAGATGCATTCTGGTCACTCAAACGGGACGCTGACAAGGACGCACTCTGTATACATTTTCTCTGAGAGGACAAAACATTATCCCCTCTTTTGATTACATTTAATCAAGACAACATAGAGTTTCCATGAAAATAACACTAACATAAAAACACGAAGATGTATTCAGAACACAAGTACACCAAAAGTGTTGCACTTAAATGAACGTCAATCACTAATTAATTAACATACATAAAGTGAAACATAAACTTTACACTGGTGTGCAGGTGGATATATTCAGTTTTGCTAACACCTGCACAATGAAAGTATTCGGATTGTTCATCTTGTTAAATAACTGACAAAAGAATGAAATTAATCTTCAACCCCTGTACAAAAATAAATACAAATGCAACTTTATACGCATATCAACTCACTGTCACTGTAAATAATCACATTGCCATAAAAACACTACTCGATTGGAAGGGGATACATTTTCACTATTGGTATCTTGAAATTTCCATAAGCAGTTTGTATGGTGACTGCTCGCACAAGTCCATCGGAACCTGGGTGAAGTTCCTAGACCACACTTAGTCACCACTGAAGCTGGGGTAAATTGCCCTCCTTGATAACTACCACTGCTCCAAATTGTATACTGAGTTTCTGGGAGGCCCACTTTGGCCTGTTTTGTAGTAGGGTTTATTCCTGATGCCATCTGGTCCAAAAGTGTTGCACCAGTTGCTGCAACCTTTTCCATGCTGAAAGTTTATTGCCAGGCACAAGAGTAAGATTGGATTCAGGAAAGGAATTTAAACTGTTTCCAGTGAGAAAATGACCTGAAGTTAAGGGTTTAGGTTCAGCGGGATCTGAGGATAGTACTGTACGTGGACGAGAATTTAAACAGGCTTCAATTTGTGTGAGCACACTACTAAGTTCTTCAGATGTTAACGATGTATTTCCGACAACTCGATGCAAATGATATTTGACTGACTTGACGCCAGCTTCCCATAATCCTCCAAAATGGGGTGAACGATGTGAAATGTAGTGCCAGTTGATACCCTAGTTTGCCAGATTGTTTACAACTTGATGCTGCTGTGATGCCATGAATTGGTGAAGATCTTTTAATTCTCTATCATCTCCAATAAATGTAGTACAGTTTCAATGAAAATAACACTAACATAAAAACACGAAGATGTAATCAGAACACAAGTGCACCAAAAGTGTTGCACTTGAAATGAACGTCAATCACTAATTAATTAAAATACATAAAGTGAAAAAACAAATTTACACTGGTGTGCAGGTTGATACATTTAGTTTTGCTAACACCTGCACAATTAAAGTATTCGGATTGTTCATCTTGTTAAATAACTGACTATGAAACGGCGAAGTGCGGCTAAGGAGGCATCTGTGGTAAGACTGCTGACTTCTTTCAAATGTACAGCCTTTGTCGCGAAGCAAACACATTGTGCGATGTATGCCTTGATACAGACATCGCTCCTCTTGTTAATTGGGCGAAGTAGAATTGGACCTCGATATTCAATGCCACAAACACTGAATGGAAGTGCTGGTTGAACTCTATGCTCAGGATAGTTAGCCATGATTTGATGACTAGTTACGCCTTTCAATTTGTGACATGTTACATATTTGTGCACTTGCTGTCTGTCAACATTTGTGCCATTTAGAATCCAATAACGTTGCTAACAACAATTCTGGTCCCGCATGAGCCTGTTGTAAGTGTTCATGTTTGACAATTAGAGTTGTCAGATGATCTTTTGATGGTAATAAAATTTGGGGTTTTGTTGAAAATGGGAGCGACGTGTTCTTCAATCTACCACAAACTCTAAGTACGTTATCCTGTAGAAATAGACTGAGATTTTTGAGCTGACTCTTCGTTGATACAATGCCTTCCTTCTGTAAGTCTATGATTTCTTCACTGAATGACTCCGCCTGAGCTATGTGAATGCATGACATGAATGATGACTGAAGTTCTTGAACTGACAACGGTCCCATTAGTTTATTGTTCAGCTGTTTGAAGTTGTGAGTGAATCTGCTGCAATATGCCAGAACTTTTTGTAGTTATGTCAGTGCAGAAAATCGTTCGATGATATCATTGCCTTTAGTGACAAGTAATGTTGCTACTATTCGCTGTTCCAATTTGGGGTGACAACTTTCATCGATGACTAGGGGCTGCGGTATGGTTGAGGTGAGGTGCTGACAACTATGATGGACCTGACCACCACAGTATGAACTGTTGTAACTCTTGACGTTCAACTCCTCGAGAGATTAAATCTGCGGGGTTTTGGTGAGATGAAACATGATGCCAATTTTTGACGTTAGTTAACTGCTGATATTCTGCCACCATGTTGGCTAAAAATGTTTCCCAACGCGACGAAGGAGAAGCCAATCATGATAAAACAATGGTAGAATCTGTCCAAAAATGAGTTTCATTAATTTCAAGATTTGAAATTGGAAAACATTTCTGAATTAATTGAGCCAACATTGCAGCTTCAAGTAATTCAAGACGATGGAGTGTAACCCGTTTGAATGGAGCCACTCTGGATTTTGAGCACAACAACTTGACACTTATTTCCCCCTGCTGATTGACACATCGTAGGTAGATGCAAGCTCCGTATGCTGTTTGAGAGGTGTGTGAGAAACCATGCACTTGAATGTTATAACCCACACCTGCTCCTAAAACATTTCTATCCACCCGAATGTTTTCAATGTGTTTCAAATGGTTCTGAAGCACCTTCCATTCTGCGGCTAATTCTTCAGGTAATGTTTGATCCCAATCGAGTTTGTGTAACCACAATTTCTGGAGGAAAATTTTGTCGGTTATTGCTAATGGGCTGATGAGTCCTAACGGAACAAAAATTCAAGCTACTGTTGATGTAGTGGTGCGTTTAGTAATGCCACTATTCACTAGAATGGGTTTGAGTCTGTTTTCTACTAAGAATTTGTCTGACGTAGTATGCCATGATAATCCTAGTTTTCATCATTATCGAAGTGTTACTTGTGGTACTACCGGCATTTTCATGTAGGTATGGCGACAAAAATACCTGAATTTTTACCTTCAAACTGTACACAATGTCATCTACTTCATCTCTGTCTACAGTATGATCTCGTTTCTATCTTCCACCTCAAGCTGCGATTGAACAAAATCGTATTTGCTTTCTAAATCAATAAGTGCATCACTGCTAGGTATCGAGAAGTGTCGTACTTTTTTTCGAAGTGGAAGAGTAAATTAATTTCTCTGTCTTCAGGTGGAAAAGCAGTAAGCTTATGAGTTCACTTTGCAATTGTCTTGTTTCGGCGATGTTGGACGCAACACACAGCCATCGTCAATATAAAATTCCCTTTGTAAAACCGTTAATGCCAGTGTAAATGAAGTTGCTTCGTCTTCTGCCAATTGTTTGAGGCACTGTGTTGCCAAATATGGAACTGAAGCTGTGCCATACGTGACAGTCAATAGTTCGTAAGTTTTGATAGCTGTTTGTGGCGATTCTCTCCAAAGAATTCTTTGCAGCCGCGTGTCATTTTAATAAACCCAAACTTGTCCGTACATTTTTGTGATGTCTCCAGTAAATGCAATGCTGTGTGTCCTGAATCGCTACACAATGGAATAAAGGTCTTGTTGTATAAGTAGACACAACTAACAATGTATCATTACGTGACACTCCAGTAGTGGTTCTGGCTGATGCTTCATAAACTACCCTGACTGATGTAGTTGTGCTTTGTTTAAATACTGCATGGTGTGGCAAGTAATAATGTTCAAAATCATCATCTGTTACATGTAGGCCTACCTCCCTCATGTGACATAACTGTTCATACTCGGACACGAAGTTCGCATACTGTTCACGTAATACTGGATTTTTCTTGAAATTTGCTTCCAGTTGGTGAAATCTTTGTGTTGCCATATGACGAGAATTGCCCAAGGGTGAGCGAGTTTCTTTACGAGGTAACCTGACAACGAATCTTCCTTCAAGAGTGCGTGTGGTATTATCCTTGAAGTGATGTAAACACTGTTGTTCTTCCTGAGTTTTAGGTTTGGTGTGCAAATCTTCTATTTCCCAAAATTTACGAAGTTTCGTGTCGAGTTTATCTTCCTTTTTGACGAAGAGGGAAGTGACTACGTTGCACGCGGGATGGCTGTTTGACTGAGGGTATTTTCCAGAAATTATCCTTTAATACCGGGTAATACCTTCAGGTTTTTTCCCATCTGCGTTTAAAATGTTAAAATACAGCTCTGCACGGGTGATTAAATATACCTTACCTGGACTGTAGAATTTAGGATCTGATAGTGTGATGTCACTAGGTAGGTTCCACGATTTGTAATCTAACTCCACGGAAGGCATTTCTCCTCTGACGGCAGTGGGGAATGTCTAAGATCCTTTACCTGATCGCCAAATTCCACAACTAGATATAGAATTTAATTGCAGCACATATGTTTAAAAGGGGTGCCTGGTCGAGGCGGAAAAGGCGTGCTATGTTCACCCGGAAGGATGTGGGTTCGATTACCCGTCAGAGAGTTGAACATTTTAAGAAACGATATTTCCACTTCGGAGGTGCTCATGGCCCTGAGGTTCAGTCATCCTACACAAAAATGAGTAACAGGTTAATCCCTGAGGGGGAGGGGGGCAGGGCAAAGGTGTTCGGGCGTAGAACTAACCACTCTACCCCATTAGGTGCCGGAACTTTACCTTCTACCCCTCCAAGAGCCTTCATGGCCTGTACATATGCTTACCAATGGTGAAGAAGTTCGTGCTTTTAGCACTCAATGAGATTTAAACGGTTGAGACGCAACTGGGTTGTTCCATAATCGTTGTGACTACGCAACTGGTATATACATTTTCCGGTTTGGTCCGCGAATATTATACACGGGAATCAGCAGTAGCGAGGCTACAAAGGTATAGCGTGCGGCCGCCTGTTCTGAAGTTATGTACGGTATGCATGGATACCGAAAGAGGGTACACGGGGAAGGGATATGGACTTTCGACACGCCATACAGAAGAATATGAATTGGTGTGCGATTAATTCCCTGGAGCAGGGATGGCGAACCTATGACACGCGAACAGGACCTCCGTGGCACGCCATAGCAACATGTAATAAATAGGTCGAACATCTTGCAACATAGCATATTTTAACATTTCGCTTTCATAAAGAAGCATGTAACAATTAATTTTATGACATTATTTTTATTATTAAAATGCACCTATTTTAAATATTTAATTTTCGGTGATGTTTCAAAAATCATGAAGTATTTTGTCGAATGGATTTATATGTAATGCAATCGAATACCTAACTGAAGTCAAATGAGGGTTTTTATGATGATTTTGAAGGAAAATAACCGATTGCACATTAGACAGAAAAATTTAATAAACAAGACCTGAAATGACACGTTAGTTGGGAAAGGTTTGCCATCCCTGTCCTAGAATCTGTGTGAATAAAACTTTTAACTCCTGCGACAACGGGAACTTTTTTTTCAATTTCCAATTATGTATTTGTTATAATTACATATAACATGAACGTGCATTGTCGTGCCAATCTATGGAATTAATTTGAATGATTACTTATTTAGGATGCTAGTTGTTATTACCCTGTAAGCACTGTTTTGTCCTTTAATATGATATTAAAATGGGAAACTCTTTTTTGGAGATTACTGATTTTAAAATACGTTTTCTCCTTGCTGGAAGTGAACTACACTGTAAATTGTTTATGCACGAGCAAATGAAACGAGTAAATAACTACAGCAGGAAGGTATGAATTGGTATTGTTAAAATATCATAAGCTTATGACATCTCTGAGTTAAAATAATATTTCATGTGGTGAATAAATAACATGTAGGGTTCGAAACCGACTTTCAACCTATTAGGTCGTGTTACATACATTTAGTACGTATTGAAGAGATGTTAAGTACAGAACAAAAATGGCCAACCAGACACCAGTGGGATCCGAACCCACAACCTCCCGATTTCGCGTCGGTTGCTCTACCAATTGAGCTATGGTGGCCTAGGCCATCTTTGTTCTGTTGGAAAGGATCTGAGCTACAGGTCTGGTACTACTACCATCTCACTGTAGGGTGCGTTTAAGTTGCCCGTTGAGGGCCAAGTCAATGAATATTGAATTTCCACGACCGCATTGTAATCGAAACCGACTTTCAACCTATTAGGTCGTGTTACGTACATTTAGTACGTATTGAAGAGATGTTAAGTACAGAACAAAAATGGTGTCTGGTTGGCCATTTTTGTTCTGTACTTAACATCTCTTCAATACGTACCAAAGGTACGTAACACGACCTAATAGGTTGAAAGTCGGTTTCGATTACAATGCGGTCGTGGAAATTCAATATTCATTAACATGTAGGGTTAATTACGTGCTTCTGGGTGAAGAGTATATAGAAGCTGAAAAAGACAAGTGCTCTTCATTACAGGTAATGAGACGAATATACAACGAGTGGTGCTCCATTATGGCAGTTTTCTGAGTAGGAATAATAATAATAATAATAATAATAATAATAATAATAATAATAATAATAATAATAATAATAATAATAATAATAATAATAATAATAATGTGTATGCGGTAAAATCGCTTTGACTGCTCCTAGTCTTAAGAGCTCCCTAGCAGAGATGGTAAAAGTGTGCTCCGTTCGTTCAACCGGAAGAACGTAGGTTCAATTCATGGTCAGGAAGTCGAAAAATTCAAGAAAAGAAATTTCTACTTCTGGGGTGGTACATAGCCCTGAGGTTCACTCAGCTTGCACCAAAACTGAGTACTTTGCTAATTCCTGGGAACACCGAGCTCGATAGCTGCAGTCGCTTAACTGCGGGCAGTATCCAGTATTCGGGAGATAGTAGGTTCGAATCCCACTGTCGGCAGCCCTGAAGATGGTTTTCCGTAGTTTCCTATTTTCACACCAGGCAAATGCTGGGGCTGTACCTTAATTAAGTCCATGGCCGCTTCCTTCCCAGTCCTAGCCCTTTCCTGTCCCATCGTCGCCATAAATCCTGCCTGTGTCGGTGCGACGTAAAGCCAATAGCAAAAAAAAAAAATATCCTGGGAACAAAGGCGGTCAGGGGTAGAGTTAACAACTCTATCTCACTTAAGGTTACGGATAGTGTAATCCTTTACCTTACACTTCTCTTGACGCTTTCATGGCCTGTGCGGATATGGCTTTATAATAATAATAATAATAATAATAATAATAATAATAATAATAATAATAATAATAATAATAATAATAATAATAATACCTCCATTTTATGAGACACCGCTAGGGCAGAATTTTGCACCGCAGAAAGGTAAACTTATTGATATAGGTCTGTTAATTAAAAACTATTTGAATTATATGCCTATGCTTGCAAGACCTAGAGTTTGCAGTGAACTATGTCTTCTGGTGTAGAGTAGAACACATTTTTTAATTTCATTGACCTGTCTAAGTCTTTTCTTCGGCTTAAACGATATGAAAGTGACTGAGGCATGAGCGATGCCAGTAATTCCAGTCCTTATGCAGCCAGTTCCTGTTATGAATGATGTGAAAATGTTGCTCATAGGGCCGAGTTATGCGAGCATTTCACTGGCCTTGGCAGACTGAGATGTAATAGCAACTTCTGGCTCAGTGAGGAAAGCAAACGGGAGACTTCGTCACTACACATTTCCCTAGCACGCCTCTGGGCGACCTAACGACTGATGGCCGAGCTAACGAGGTCCAAACCCGCCTCTGAGCTGAGCACTCAACATACAAATACATTTAAAAACTATTAACCGAGCAAGTTGGCCATGCGGTTAGGGTCACGGAGCTGTGAGCTTGCATTCGGGAGATAATGGGTTCGAATCTGACTGTCGCCAGGCCTGAAGATGGTTTTACCAAGATTTCCCATTTTTACACCAAGCAAATGCTGGGTTTGTACCGTAATTAAGGCCACGGCTCCTTCCTTCCCACCCCTATCCCTTCGTCGCCATAACATCTATCTGTGTCAGTGAGAAGTAAAGCAAATTGTACAATAAATATTTGATGCAGTTGACTTGTTTATTTTTTGTATAATGTGCTCCTTTGTCCGGCACTAGTGCTCTCTTGCACCTTTTCAATGCAGCACTGTGTGGTCGCGAACGTCGATAGAACAGACAAAGTGATATAGTTGATTCTGGGTTGAGGAACATACATAATACAGAGTTGAACATTTTATAACCGAAATAGAAATAATTTGAGATTAATGTTCAACATATTTGACAACAGCTATGAAAATAAAACTAATTAATTCTTTTTTCTTAAAAATGGAGTATAGTACGGTATAATACTGCTCAATGCTCAAACTGATAACTGTTGAAATTCCTTGATGGATAGAGAGATTATACATTTCGACGTTGCCCCTGCAAAAACCGCTATGTGAATATGTTGTTGGATAAATACTGACCCGCAGCACATATCCCATTAAGGGGGTCATGACCGAAATTAACTTCTACAATTTATCACTTATGAAAATCAAATTTAAAACACAAGCACATATTAATAAGATGTAACCCATAAAAAATTTGGAGTTGTTTAGTTTATTGATTGCAAATTTATTGACAAATATTTTTATATATTGTATGGAAAATGTTTCCTCCTACGCAGTGTTCGTTTCTTTGGGCTATAATTTCGCAAAATTATAAAAAAAAATCCTCATATATTTAATAACAACTCCAGTTATTGCGCTCAGGTATAAAATATTGGTGATTTTTTCATTTTTTCATTATTCATTAAATATCAAAATTTAAGTTTTATACTATTTCTTTCTTAATCTGTTTACCCTCCAGGGTTGGTTTTTCCCTCGGACTCAGCGAGGGATCAAAGCTCTGCCGCCTCAAGGGCAGTGTCCTGGAGAGTGAGACATTGGGTTGGGGATACAACTGGGGAGGATGGCCAGTACCTCGCCCAGGCGACCTCATCTGCTATGCTGAACAGGGGCCTGCGGGGGATGGGTAGATTAGAAAGGATAGCCAAGGAATAGAGAAGGAAGTGGCCGTGACCTTAAGTTAGGTAACATCCCGGCATTTTTCTGGAGGAGAAGTGGAAAATTACGGCCATTTCTAGGATGGCTGAGGTGGGAATCGAAAACACCACTACTCAGTTGACCTCCCGAGGCTGAGTGGACCCCGTTCCAGCCCTCGTTCCACTTTTCAAATTTCGTGGCAGAGCCGGGAATCGAACCCGGGCGTCAGGGGGTGGCAGCTAATCACACTAACCGCTACACCACAGATGCGCACCTTTATACTATTTGAGGATTAAAAATATAAAGGTAATATTCGAAGGATAATAAAATGCGGAACTAGTTTTAATTCCAATACCTATTCAAACATTCTTTGAACATTCCAGGTGTTTCCAATAAGAACTCTGTCACAAGGAGCATTTTATGCATAGCAAAGAGCTGAACAAGTTTTTGGGTATGTAAGTTTGTTCATTCCTCATCCCGAAGGCTGGTTGGATCCTCAACAGCTCCGCCATCAGCTGTCTTAGATGGCCTGGACGTTACTGAAGAGACGCACTACAGAAATGAGGAGTGAGGTAGTTTCCCGTTGCTTTCCTCACCGTGCCAGAAATTGCTATTACATATCAGTCTGTCAAGCCCACTCAAATGCATGCAACAACAGACCGTATGTGCAACAGTTTCACATCAATCATAACAGGGAACTGGCTGCATAAGGAATGGCATTACTAGCATCGCTCATACCGCAGTCACTTTCATATTGCCAAAGCCAGAGACAGATCAATGAAAGTAACAAAATTGCTCTAGCCTATACCAGAAGACTTAGTGCACTGTAAACACTAGGTCTCGCCAGCAAAGGCCAAGTATTTAGGTAGATAAAAGTAATTGAAAATTTAAAGAAAAGTACTTGCTATAAAACTTTCCTGGACTGTAAATTACTCACTCAGATTTGTTATTCATCTTAAGCACAGTGAAGGCCTACTGCAAGGTAAATATATTCCAACGGAATCATTGAAGTGGTAGTCCCAAATAACTTTGTGACAGCGTGAGAGAAATTGGCGGGGGCCTGCTCTATATAAGCTGAACTACTGACCTTTAAATATGGCATTTAGTGCATTAAAAATAGCATTAGGGCAAAACTTATAACGGAATTTGAAAGGGGGGATTTTTCGGGGAATTTTTAAGGTTAAAATTGAAAATTCGATTTTTTGGTCACAAATCGCAACGTTCCAATCACGAATCCCCTTAAGAACGAGAATTGTCTGCGGATCATCGCACAATATTGAACCTTAGACGACAGATCATTACCAGCCAAAGTTCTGAATAAAAATATTTTCACATAGCGGTTCTGAAGGTGCAACGACGAATTGTTTCTTACTACAGCCTTTACTGAATTTTCAGTCCTTACAGTATTTATGACTGTGAAAATATAGTAGCTGCTGAGGTATGTATTGTGTTCAAGGTCAGATGTGACCACTTTTTGGTTCATTGAGAAAAGCAATGACAAACTACCTCACTGCTTATCTTGGCAAGAAATAATGTATACAAGTGAAAAATTCCTTAGAAACCGGTTTTGGTATTTCTAAGCGTGCACCTGGTGGTATTGGGCGAGGCAGGCCATATAGGCTACAATGCTTGCTGTCAGGTGTCACTGATATTAGGGCAGCATTTAGTTACCACATAATATTATCCCTGTCCAAGATCGAGAAAATTGGCCGAGCGGTTAGTGTCGTGTAGTTGTAGCTTGCATTCGTGAGATGGTGGGTTTGAATCCCACCATTGGCACTCCTGAAGATGGTTTTCCGTGGTTTCGCATTTTCCCACTAGGCACATTGTTCCTTAAGGGCACAGACACTACCTTCTCAATATTAGCCCTTTCTCATCCTTGCATCACCAAAAACTTGCGATGTGTTAGTGCGACGTTAAACCACTAGCAAAAAAAGCACCTAACCGAAAACCTATTGCTTTCCCATAATGCTATGGAAATAAAAATACAGAGTAATACAATAGTTAATTGTGGTGACAAAGAATCTGCGAGGTAACTCATCGTGATCTTCTTCGGGTCACAGAAACGCAATGAACTGCGTAATTTCTGGTAATATAACACTTTTTATGACATCGAACGTTTTTCAGACATTTAATCGCAATTTATTTTATTATCATAGGGTATTAACACTATTTTAAGAACTGTGTAAATATGTAAGGTCTTACACAAATCCGTTTTAGTGACGCCCAGATCTACCTTATTTATCTCACGCACACACACACCCCGAGAGAGACAGGGAGAGAGAGAGAGAAAGAGAGAGAGATGATATTAACACATCCAGATGTATTTCCTTTGCTAACTCAACCAGATCAACTTTCTTCTGCCCCACTAATATTGACAGCACCTCGTCGAATTCTATTTCCTTTGCAAAGTTGTTTACAAGGAGTCCCTGGCCTGTAAATGTAAGTGGGACTCCGTCATCCTTATAGGTCCGAGGCCTGCTTAAAATATTCTAAGTTCGGTAAGATCTGTGAAGTAGGATGTTACCCTGTCTACTTTCACATAGTCCCAGTGATAACCTTTGGGGCACCTGTTAGATTATGTAGTCCTGGCTGCCTGAGTACAAGGAGGTCCATGACTCAAAATATGTCAAAGATGTCTACTCCTTCCCCATAGCAACTACCAAGTGGTATCCCGATACTTGCCAATACTCAACCGTAGTCCAAGATTCGAACTACAACATGGCTACAGTAACCCGCACTCTGAGCCATTCTAATAAAGAAGGATAAATTTAATATTATTCCTTTATAAGTCTGTGTCCTTCACCCTTATTTTGTAACTATCCAGTACTAACAAGGAAACTCTTCCGTCTCTCAGTCTCCGAGGTTCGATCCTAGCTCAGTCCGGTGGTACTTGTAAGTGCTCAAATAAGTCAGTCTCGTGTCGGTAGATTTACTGGCACGTAAAGGAAGTCCTGTGGGACTAAATTCCAGCAGCTGCTCGGAGTCCCCAGAAACCTTAAAGGTAGTTAGTGGGACGTAAAACAAATAACGCTATTATTGTAAGTCTCCGATCTGAATGGGATGTGGTACGATGACTTCAGTAGGAATGGTTTATTCAGTCACATCAAAATTACATGAACAGTCGTATATTTAGCACCTGTTTTGGGGTGTCAAAGTTTTCTCATTTAAGCAGCGCGTAGACAGGTGTGAGCGGTGGGAAGCAGGAAGAGGTGGGGCGGACGGCCAGTTTATGTGATACTTTCTCTCTCACACACATACTACTTTCTTGCCGGGCTGAGTGGCTCAGACGGTTAAGGCGCTTGCCTTCTAACCCCAACTTGGCAGGTTCGATCCTGGCTCAGTCCGGTGGTATTTGAAGGTGCTCAAATACGTCAGCCCCGTGTCGGTAGATTTACTGGCACGTAAAAGAACACCTGCGGGACTAAATTCCGGCACCTCGGCGTCTCCGAAGACCTTAAAAAGTAGTTAGTGGGACGTAAAGCAAATAACATTATATTCATACTACTTTCCCATCTCTACCTGATTCCTGCTGCTCACACCTGTCTATCCGGTGCTTAAATGAGAAAACTTTGACACCCCCTCCTTTTTTTGTTAGTTGCTTTACGTCGCACCGACACAGATAAGTCTTACGGCGATGATGGGATAGGAAAGGGCTAGGAGTGGGAAGGAAGCGGCCGTGGCCTAAATTAAGGTACAGCCCCAGCATTTGCCTAGCGTGAAAATGGGAAATCACGGAAAACCATCTTCAGGGCTGCCGACAGTGGGGTTCGAACCCACTATCTCCCGGATGCAAGCTCACAGCTGCGCGCCCATAACCGCACGGCCAACTCGCTCGGTCTTTGACACCCCAGAACAGGTGCTAAATATATGACTGGGCATCTAATTTTGATGTGGCTGAATAAAGCATTCCTCCTGTAGTCGTTGTACTACATCCCAATGAGATCAGAGACTTACAGTTGGAAGGGTTTCCTTGTAAATAAACGTAGCAGCATTTTCCAGGGATCTCGAGTTTCTTGCAGTGAATGTTTCTTATTCTCATTCCAGCAGACGATCTCAAAATTCACTGCCGTTGGACACACATAAAGAAACGCACTCAAAACTTGGCAAACGTCCCACCTAAGCATTAATTATTAAGGACACAGATTCCATTTCCGAGCCATAATGTCTACCATGTAGCCGTACTCATAACAGTTCAGTAAATTACTTGCTAGAATTTCCGATGTCATTTCCCTTGCTCGTGCACCCTCCCCTCCTCAGTCGTCGGTAGTAATGGTACTTAAAACGCTCTGTCTTTTAGAAGAAGCCCTGATAATATTGGCAGACATTGGGACTTTAATTGCACTCCAGTTCCTAAATATATATGAATGGAGATAATATTTCCTGTGTCTATGCATTCCCTTCCGTATAAAAGCCAAACAATATGTAGAGGTAAGTAATTGAGGGAGTTACAATACCTGCCCAAGCAGCATGTTACTACCAGAAATCACAAAAGTTAAGTGACATACTTATGGAAGTGGAATAGTTAGCAAAAAATTTAGTACTTTATAATTTGTATAAAAGGTAACTAACTAGCGATTGCCATAGCATGCAAACTAAGACACAGTGTTTCGAATTTTGCACGAACTGTAGTTTATGTGGCTTCCGACTTTATACTTAAATGCGCAGCATTGCCTATACGAAAAGGAGAATTTTCTTGCTTTTTAAACATTGTCTTCGACAGCTGAGTATTGTTATGTCTGCTTTACTCTGCAGATTAACTCACTAGCAATTGTAGCGATAACAAATCATCTTCGGTTTCAAAACTATTAATGCGTATTACCTGGAGTGAAGGTGTAATTATTTTAAATTACTGCTGATTTTCATTAAGGGCTATCATACAGGTGGCAGATGCCCTATCAATTTAAACAGTGAAGACAAAATCAGCCCTAAAATATTGTTTATCTCAGATCATTCATGAGCATTCATAGAGTCGGCCTCGTCCATACCGAGGGCCACGGCTTTACAGATCTGCGTTCCGACCGACCAACCGAGCAGGGTGAGCTTCGGCTTACCGGTCGTCATGCTCCACCGTGGCTCTACAGCTCTAAATTGAGACCGACCAAACGGGCAGGGTGAGCTTCGGCTTACCGGTAGTCACGGCTGGATCGTGGCTCTACAGCTGTGCACTGCGACCGACCAACCAAGCAGGGTGAGCTTCGGCTTACCGGTCGCCACGGCTCTACCATGGCTCTACAGTTCTGCATTCAGAACGACCAACCGAGCAGAGTGAGCTACGGCATACCGGTGGTCATGGCTGGACCGTGGCTCTACAGTTCTGCATTTAGACCGACCAACCGACCAGAGTGAGTTCTGCTTACCGGTGGTCATGGCTGGACCGTGCTCTACAGCTCTGCATTCCGACCGATCAACCGAGCAGAGTGAGCTTCGGCTTACCGGTGGTAACGGTTGAACCATGGCTCTACAGCCCTGCATTCAGACCGACCAACCGAGCAGAGTGAGCTTTGGATGCATTTCTGGCTCGGGAAGACATTCATCGCATGGAATGGCCAGCGAGATCTCCTGATCTGAATCCTATAGAACATGCCTAGGATGCATTGGGGAGGCTAATTGCATCCCGTCAGCCTCCACCAAGGACCCTCCAAGACCTTTGCATTGCCCTTTCGGAAGAATGGGATTGACTGCCACAAAGCTCTTGGACCTTCTGAGAGAGCGCATGCCACGTCGTTGCGAAGCATGAGTGGCCGTTAGGGGTAACCATACACCTATTAACAGCATATTTTGTTGTGGAGGACATTGCCAAGTTTTGTTAGTTGTTGTCGAAAATGTACCTTAGATATCAGAACCTTTCTGACACAGTATTTCTGGACGAGTTGTGTGACATATGGTGTGCGAGTCAGTTTCCGTTTATTCAGCAATCCGTCTGACATTCCTAACAGGCGGTATGGCCTCGTTTAGTGATTATGCTTAACTTTTGGACACTAGTGTATTATTGTTCTAAACTATTTAAATAATGCTCTTATTGTATTCTGTTTCATAAAAAATGTTAAATTAATTGATTACTATTGTGTAATAACTGACATAAATTTATTTTATCACTCTTGATAGGAACTGAAACAGGAAATAAACACCATACCACATGTCTATGTTGTTGCTGTTTGGTTACGGTGGTGGTGGTGGTGGTGGTGGTGGTGGTGGTGGTGGTAAGGTTCTGCGGTAGAGAAAAAAGAAATTACTTGAAAGGACAGATTTGACACAATTAGACTAGGCTGGACATATCATATTCGGTTGCAGTATACAACCCTACTTCACAGAAACGATTGGCAGTTTGCCGATACAGCCGGGCGTCAGACTATTTCATTTAACGTGTAGGGCTATAATACAACTGTTGCTTTTTTTCTATTTGCTTTACGTCGCACCGACACAGATATGTCTTATGGCGACGATGGGACAGGAAAGGCCTAGGAATGGGAAGGAAGCGGCCGTGGCCTTAGTTAAGGTACAGCCCCAGCATTTGGCTGGTGTGAAAATGGGAAACCACATGAAACCATCTTGAGAGCTGCCGACAGTGGGGTTCGAACCCACTATCTCCCGAATACTGGATACTGGCCGCATTTAAGCTACTGCAGCTATCGAGCTCGGTACAACTGTTGTGACTGGGGGTGGTTGAAAATAGACATATTAACTTATACTTGTGTCCACAGTACTCTCAACATTAGTCTACAAGCTTGCAGAAACACACAATATATATAAATTGAACGTTCTATATCACACAGTTAATTCCCTTGCAATTATGAGTGACGAGTTGCATAATGGCTGCCCTTGCTCTATCAGGATACATTACTCACTATCTTTATTATAAAGAATATTATGTTTGGAATACTTTGTCAAGTGAGTCAGCTATAGATAACAAAATCTTAATGGTATTTGATGATAGGAGAGGGACTGCCCCGCTGGTTTTTTTTGACAAGGTCGAAACGCTGATGAAATTAACAACACGTTAGATAGTCTATACAATAACATTTTATTACATGACTGATCGCCTTAACGACACGGATGGCTAATTATATAGCCTGAGCATGAGAGAACCTTACCACCCCGTGCCAGTCCGCGCTTGCACTTATGAAAGTCGTAAGATTCTGCGAGGTCGTACTTGTTTGTAAAGTTGAAGGCTGAGAGGAGTTTTGATAGCATAGTTGAATCCTCCTCAAATTCTTCTCTACAATGATAACAAGGATCAAGTTTCAAAACTGTGTTATTTTTCGAAATATCGTACATCAAGTAAATTCTGCACAAATGTCTACCACCAGGGTACCATTATTTCTCTGTTAAATAATACACGCACATCATGAGTCGATACGGAGCAAAATGAGAAATTACAACAAACTCAACCCAACAGAACTGTGTCGCTAAAGGCAACCATTGTGGTGCCATTATCTCGAGCTTGGGAACAGCTTAATAAACAGTAATCCACGTCAGGAATCGGAATTGGTATTTATACATTTAGACGGTGAAATCGCCAATGTTTAAGAAAAATGTTAGACTTCAAATTATGGACCCTTCCCTCTACATGTTATTCAGTTTGAATTCGGGCCATTTTGTTATGCAAAGTTAGTGATTCAAATCAAATCTTTGGAAACCTTAACGATTTTCGTACGTCTTTTAGTTTCGGAGTTAATAATCGTATACCTGAAAATCGTTACTATAAAACCCCGTCGTGTATTTCAATGAGCCCCGATGAGTATCATATTTTCTCTTATGTCCTATATTTCCAGTCCAAAGGTACCTCAAGCATTCGGCTTTCAGATTAGATATTTAGTTCGGAAGCCATAAACTCAAGTGTAAGCATAGTCACATACACACTCAATTCAAAACATTTTCAAAAAATGCTACAATCTGCGTCGATTATTTTGATACATGCCCAATAAACTATAAAATTCAAAGCAAATTTTCAAGGAATGTTCTTAAATATATCTTCATTATCACTATGTTTATGTTGCTGCTGAGCCTACGCATACAGATAATTAACGAACAAATTTCAAACAGTGAATAATAATAATCAATTTAATATTATATCACGTACTTAGCTCAGAAATTAGGACTTTCAATACTGGTAGCTTTTTAGTATCACCCTGTATTAAAGCAGACAAACGAGTTATATTCAGATAATCCGTTCACACTCCGTTCATGCATTGGTTCATACTTGTCAGCTCTATGGAGCCAATCAATATCATATCAAGTGGTAGTAAGCTTTACCAATATTTGACTCTAGTGCAATGCACTAATTATGTACACTTTGATAGCAGGTTGCTGTCGGTGAAATCCAAACTACCGGCTCACAAACATCGTGATATTGGTGCGAAAATTAGGTATTAACTATCCAATATTTAATCAAACATACAGACATTTGAGAATTTTAATGTAACCACAGTCTAGTTATAATTAAGAGGTACTTACCAAGTTCCACCATTTCACATCTCATGGAAGGAATTCACTTGCGTTAGTTCTACATTACATCCATCTCTTACGTTGCTCTGCAAAAGGAAGAGAATTAGGTTAAGAAATTCCAAAGATATGTCCAAATAACGTTCATAAGAAATGTAGCAGTAAATTATAAGTAGCTTAATCATGTGTTGTGATTGTTTGTTAGTAGGAATAAGTTTGGTATTTTTAATACTGATAAAACTAGTGGCATGTGATTGCGATGGGCGAATGGTCTCTCCCAAGATTTGTGGTAATCTGTGAATGGTGGGGGTGGGTCTGTTGGTTGTCTTTATTCATTCATATGTAGTAAGATGTTTGGTAGTTTCTAAAACTAACACTACTAGTTGGACGTGATTGTAATGATTACGATAGGCGGTGCTCTCCCACATAGCTGGTGCTCATCCGTGACTGGAGGAGGAAGAAGTATTAGGATAATTGTCTTAATCCATCCATATGTAGTAGAATATGCAAGAGGAGATATCCTAGACTCTATGACATGGTTAAGTCTAGGAAACGCCTGACAAGACTAATGTTAAATATTGTTCATTGGGTATTTAACATATATTTCAAACATTATTGTAACATTTCACTAATTGGAATATTTTTTGATATTTTGTAATACCATCAATACTAACTCCATGTAATAATCTGAATTACAATAAACGAATACTTTTCTCTTAGTTGGTGGCCATCCACGAATGGGAGAGAAGGTAATTCATTCATTCGTTAGGTCAAGAAGTATAAAAGTTACAATTTAAAGTATTTTTAAATTTTGAACTGAAGTTTACAAAATTGTCGGTAAAATTATTTATAAATGAAAATCATAAAAATTCAAATAAACACTTACTTCTGCATTCTACAGTCTTTATACATCGTAGATAGCGGCGTAATGTACATCATACTTTTTCAGAAAACCTGTCTAATTGCGAAGTGTTTAATAGGGTATATATTTGTGGTTAATTTGGAAAAAATAATAAAATTCCCTTCGTTTAAATGTTTACTGAGGAGTTTTCTCTGGCATTTTATATGACTATTGTCATATCTTCAATGTATACAAAATAAACCTACCGGTATAATTGGAGAACAAATTAATGTCCATGTATATTTCTGGCATTTCATACTGCAACTCTATGAAGAATATCATTGTTGAAGGTCATATTCATTACGCAGGTACTTTATAATATGTCGGGGATCTTGGCAGAATGGTCAGCGTGGTATCTTACAGTTCATACGGTCCTGGGTTTGATTCCCATCCAGTCTGCGATTTTATCCGCGTTCCTCTAGCTCGGGATCTGGGTATATTCGTATTAATATACATCTCCATACAATACACCACACTCCCACCTATTACAGACACGCACAATGGTGAAAACCTCCCTCCACATGGGAGTGATGTCATGAAGAACATCTTGCCGTAAAATTGGACTTAGACTACATCAGCGTACAGCCAAGAAAGAATAAACAGGAGAAAAGAAAGAGGGTTATTTATAGTATAACGTGAAATGTTTGCACTGACTACTCATCTCAGCATGCGGAACGTCAATTAATCAGTATCTTGTGGAGGCAATGTGAACTGTAGTAACTACTGCATTGAGACGAAGAAACTTTCGATGTGTGTCTACGGTTTGCGAGTACGTGAGATTTCGACAAGTTTCGAGAATTCACTTGCTCCAGTCGATAAATTGCTTTTGTATTTCAGTCACTGTGCGATCATAAACCAACTGGATTTATTAGGTGAGAGATCCAGTGTACGCTGAAGCCGTGGGAAAAGTAGAAGGTAGTGACCATCTAGGAACCGGTGAACGCTACTTTGCATGTTCATTCAAACACTGTTCCGTAGACGATGAATATAATCAACAGCAAACCGTTTTCAGACACAATCATGTTTTTACAGACGACGACTAAAGATGTATTAAACCTCCAGTACGAATCAACAAAAACGAAAGAAGTACTTTCAGTGTAATAACTCGTAGATTCAGGGATAGTAACAAGGGAAAAAACTACTACTACTACTACTACTCCTTTTTTGTTATGGCAGGGGAAAATCTTTTAAAGACACCACTCTGTGTGGGAGTTGGATTTCCACCAACTAAAAACCCCTGCCCTCTTCACTCAGCCCATTCTAGAACTGCTTGTCGGCATGACATCAGAATGGAGTGATGTATATTATTAAGTTCTTCCTTTCTCTTCTTTTTCCTTCATCCCCATAATGCTTGTCGCCATTGCCTTTACTGTGTTCCAGGCAAACGGGCTCTCTAACATAACATGAACCAGATCCCCTGGCGTGAGTCGTCGGCCAAGTTGTTGGCAGGCTTTCCTTCGTTCTTCTTCCCATCGAACACAGTAGAAAAAAGTGTGTTCTACTGTATCCCTTTCAGAACAGTACCGACAACCATCTCCCTGCGTCTTTCCCATCTTCATGGCGTATACGCAGAATCTTCCATGTCCTGTCAGGATCTGCGACAGATAGTAATCTACCTGCCGATGTCTACATTTAAGCCAGTCTCCTATGTCGGGTATTAGCTTTTTTGTCCATTGGCCAACATCGGTTGTGCCATCTCATCGGTCTTGCCAGTCTAGTAAGAGTTGGTTCCTCAAGGCTTTCCTTTCTTCAGCAGATATAGTCGCACCCCTTTCATGCCAAAGTTTTCTCTCTACAACGAGGAGGTCAATGGGAATACTGGCAGCTACAATTTGTAAAGCTGCTGTCGAAACAGTTCGATATCCACAGGTAACTCTGAGCAGCATTTTCCTCTGTACTCTTTCCATAGCTCTTCGGTCCTCCTGAGTGCATTGTGCCAGATACCTGCAGCATAAAGTAAAATGGAATATACTGCAGAGCACATAATCTGTCGCTTAACTGTTCTTGGTCCCCCGATGTTAGGCATAAGTCTGGATAATGCCGAGCCTTCTTCTCTGCCTTTTGGGTTACTGCCTTCACATGTGCACCAAATGTGCAATTCCTGTCAATAAGAACCCCAAGGTATCGTACAGACTTTCCTGGGATAATCACTGTATCATTTCACAAGAAACGGACATTTTTCCAATTCCTGGAACCTTTCAAAATTACAGCCTCAGTCTTATGTGGAGCCAATCTCAATTTGTTATTTACCATCCAAAGGTTAACTCGTCTCAGTGATTCATTTACTCGGAAGGTCAGTTCTACATTCGCTGCTATTACCACTATTGCAAAGTCATCTGCATAACCAATAGATGTTGTCCCTTTTGTCAGCTGCAGGCGTAAGACACCATCATATAGAATGTTCAAGGTGAAACTAGTGATATATCGGATGTTTTCAAGTAGAATAACGTTTTCGGAGGATCTACTTCATCAAACGTGACACGAGGACGGTGAAATCAAGAGCCACATAGTGCATGCGTAAACTCTGCCGTGTTCATAAGGGGGCGGATGTTGTTGACCTAAACAATCACTGAAAATGATCAATAACAGTGCCCTTAAATTTAGAGGAAAATGCTATTAAATTAGTAAAATGTCTTTAAAATAACTGACGAAACTGAATTCTGGTAACAGTTTAAGAATGGTTTAACAATTGGTATATTCCTGTTAAATTCATTGCACAGCTCTTGTTTTTTTTACAGAAATAATTCTCTGCTAATTTACTTGCAAGTGTATATAATATGGGCATAATTATTTGCCTCTAAAGGACCTACAAATTCTTGCTGTTTTTCGCACTCGTTAGAGATTTCAGATGTTTGATTAGCTTAACGTGCTGTTGTACAATAAACTTCCTTTCCGCACTCACTTTAACATCGCACAGTTTACAACACACAACACGCCCATCTGTCGTTAACGCGTCTTTTCCAAATTCATTCGCTAGCTGATTAAAAAATGCACTTCGCGTTGGTTTTACTTATGCATGATTTTTCACACTTCGGAGGATAATTCTGAACTGAAACGGAAAGTTAACAGTTGCTTCCAATTTCTTCTCTTTTCCATTTATTCTTGGCCTTCAGGAACGCGGAGATAATGAAGGGTTGTAGGGGCGGGTGCTGAGGTTGGTACTTGAGACACGTTAGGAAATACTTTCTCCTAATTATAAGAGTCGTGTGTGTTTCTGCACATATCTCGGATACACAAGTCTCACAGTAACAAATCACTTCCTTACCCTTGTTTAGTCACCAGCAACTGATGCTTAGTTTGGTTTGGTTGGCCATGGAATATATTTGGAAAATTTAACTATCTAAGAAAAATAATACTTTGTCATGTTTGGATTTTTATCAGTCTGACATAAAGAATACAGTCGTGCTTAAATTTAATACAACACTTTGAAATGATTACAAACAGTCTTCAAAATGCATATTGACTTAAAACCTTCTTGAAAGGTGAAATAATGACAGATCATCCCAAATTGGCAAAACAAAATGAAGAAGGATGGGAAATAAAAACGCGTTATTATCCTACGTTATACCGCGGAATGAATTTCTATATTAGTAACGTTCTAATGGAAAGGAAAAAAATATGACATTTGAACAACATCCGCCCCCCTAATGCTCATAAACCACTCTTAGGTATAACTTCCCAACGTGGAAAATAAAGCTACTACCATCTATATCCTTAACAGTTTAAAAAACTACTGTATACGCTCTTGTGAAAATTACTTCAGTGGACTCTCCTTCTGGGTGAAGTGTTTAGTCGTCTTGCCAATAAATGTTATAAATAAAATATATATACATCACCTAAAAATACCAGCGCGATTTTTTCCGAAACGAAATGTGCTACTTCAGCGGTGATTTCACAGAATATACGTATGGACAGTGCTCAGATGTAGCCATGTAGCGATTCCAGCAGTTCTCTAAATGGAAAAATGCCTATTAACGCAAAGAAAATAAAAGTAGAGTCGATTAGCATCACAGTGGTATTGCTGCAGCGTCCTACTGCAAACAGTTAAATAAATATTGTCATTTTCTTCTGGGAGTGCTGTCTGCTCGAGCTGACCGGTCACCCCTAGGGTATGTGTCACTTCCTCGACCCTACATTTTGTCTCCTGTAATACGGATTGCATGGCGACTTTCTAGTCGGACATTTTGGTATCGCATATAAGGAAGTCGTATAGGATAGACAAATGCGCAAAATTTCGATATGATACCAGTCTATGGTGAATGTAGGAAGAATGTCATGTTTTCGTACAATGTGTAATAATAATGGTATTGTTTTTGCGTTCCACTAACTACTTTTGACGGTTTTCGGAGACGCCGAGGTTCCAGAATTTTGTCCCGTAGGAATTCTTTTACGTGCCAGTAAACCTTCTGACGCGAGGCTGACGTATTTGAGCACCTTTAAATACCACCGGACTGAGCCAGAATTGAACCTGCCAAGATGGGGTCAGAAGACCAGCCCCTCAACCGTCTGAGCCTCTGGTAAGCAACTGATAGGGAATCTGCAACATGGAAGACAGCCGTGAATGCAGATAAATGGTGATTGATTGATTGATTGATTGATTGATTGATTGATTGATTGATTGATTGATTGATTGATTGATTGATTGATTGATTGATTGATTGATTGATTGATTGATTGATCATACATCCTGTTGACGGACAAAGCAACGTTTACCGATCATGGCCAAGTCAACCTTGAGAACGTGCACTATTGGTCAGTAGAAAATCCCCATTGGTTTCTCCAAGCGCAACGTCGACGTTGATAGAGTGTGAACGTATGGTGCGGAATAGTGAACCATCGTCCGACAGGACTAATTTTCATAAACGAGTCACTGAATGTCAACAAGGTTGATAACACAGGACTTTTCACCGAGGAGGAGGAATATGTGGTATCAACATGTTGGGTGCCAGGCTCATAGTGCAAGATGAAATAGAACTTGTCTTGAACAAAGGTTTCTCAATCGCTGGATTGGGTGAAGGGATCCTGCAGGCTGGGCGGTCCATTCCCCTCGATTCGACTCCCCTAGATTTTAACATGGATGTATTTTTCGGAGCGTAGATAATTTAGCTTGGGCAGAGAACCGACATCGTGGTAACTAGGCAACCAGTGTTCGCCATCTATGTATAACTTCCTCGCGTTATTACCAAGTGCCAGAACACTGGCTTCTATACACAGTAGGTACAAATGACGCCGTGTTTTAAGCGAGAATCCGCTGTCTTTGACTGGCGTTTCCTGTAGGTCATAGCAAAGCCCATTATACAAGGTATCGTCATCGAAGGCAGCAATATTTTCGTATAATAGTTACCTTGCAAATATTTACGATCATAAATTTCTGTGATAAATCAGCGATCATATTGTTGGACGGCTGTTGTAGGGCTATCTTGTGACATGGGATGAGAACGTTGCGTGCTGGATCAGTTGGCATATCTTTTTCCGCAATTTGCTTGATGATGATGATGATGATGATGATGCTTGTTGTTTAAACGGGCCTAACATCTACGTCATTGGCCCCTAATGATACGAAATGAGTCGAAATGGAATGACAAATTAAAAGTCCAAAATTCTCCACTGACCAGAATTTAATTCGTGAGGACGAAGAATGACTGGATGGATATGAACTTAAAGCAATCACTGGATCCGACCCGCAATATCTCGCATTCACAGAAACTGACATGAAATAATAGTATTACTGACCAAGGGACTGCGTCTATAGCATAATACTGAATCGATGATGCTTTTAGTCTAACGGGGTCCAAAATCCCAGTCATAGGCCTCTCGTAATGGTACTTATCGCTAGGAAAGTAGAACCATGGTATTTGTCATGGTGCGGTACTAATCAAAAGTAGCGTAGACTCTCGGTAGTACACACAATATGGTGCTACTCACAGGTAATGAAATTCGCACATGTAATAGAGACGTATGGTGTTTCGCGCATTGCGGCGCCATTTACAAGCAACGCAAACCTGTGGTGTTCATCACATAAGTGTACTAATCACAGGAACTCGCGCTATCCCGTGGTGTTCGTCATATAGTGGGTACTAAGCATAGGCAAGCCAGAACCATGGTGTCGCTCATCCCATGGTGTCGCTCTTATAGTGGTACTAATCACAGGTACTGTAAAAGCCGGCACCGTACTCTTTTGCTACTAATCACAAACCTATTTGGTACCTAACATAGTGGTACTACGCGCAATTTAAAGCGACCCATGGTGTTCCCCGCGTGTGGTACTAATCACAAGTAGTTTCATGGTTGTAAATCAATCAACCCTTGGTCGTCCCTTTTAGACTCCTCTCATGACAGGCAGGGGATACCACAGGTCAATTCTTCATCTGCGTCCCCCGCCCCAGGGGGTAGCAATTTGCTTTAGGTCGCACAGACACAGATAGGTCTTATGGCGACGATGGGATAGGAAAGGGCTAGGAGTGGGAAGGAAGCGGCAGTTGCCTTAATTAAGGAACAGCCCCAGCATTTGCCTGGTGTGCAAACGGGAAACCACGGAAAACCATCTTCAGGGCTGTCGACAGTGGAGTTCAAACCCACTATCTCCGGGATGCAAGCTGACAGCTGACACGGCCAATTCGCCCGGTGCCATAGTGTTGGACGTAGATCATGATCGATTTATGAAACCCCTTACCACCCCTGTGGGTGGAGTGAATGTATACATTATTTGTACCCCCTGTATGCCGTTAGAGACTACTAAAAGGGGAGCAACTAAAGAATCTTTACTCGCTCTCTCGTGTTCTAAGCCCTGAAAACATACCCGTGAGTTCCTTCCTTCTTTTTCTGTTTTATAGTCGTAAATATTCGCAAGATAGCATTATATGAAAAATGTTGCTGGCTTCGGTGTCGATACCGTGTTTAAGGGGCTTTGCTTTGACCTAGACGAAACGCCAGTGCAAACAGTGGAAATTCGTGTAATAAGAGTTTTTTGCAAGGGCATGCAGACTACATTGGCTATTGGAGCTGCCAGTATGGATATTTATTCTGAAATGCTACGTCATCTGCAGCGAACTTCGCGTAAATATTGTGAACATGTATTGTGGTAATGGCCATTATTTCGAACAGACGACTTGCAAACGTACACATACAGGCGAGGTAGTGTAACGGTTCAAATCCCGTTACAAGATGATATCTGTATTTTTATTATTGTATGATTTTATCTGTATTTTATTATTATTATTATTATTATTATTATTATTATTATTATGTCAGTATTATTATTATGTTATCTGTGATATTGTACTATTATTGTAATTATCCGTTTTATTCAATTTTGCAATTGCCTGTTGCTTGCAAGATTGCACTTAGATGTATACATATATACGTATGTATAGTATAACACTCAATACCTGTACAGTGAGAATTGTTGTATATATCAGAGATTGGAAGTGACGTTGTTATATTGCGACACCACTGGCGATTCTGCCAAGTCATCGCCGCGCCTTGGCTATGTCATCGTATTTATTTAGATATGCGCGCATCGACTCAATCGCCGCGGGGCTATTTCACCACTGTATGTAATATCTGTCGCGTAGGTGGGAGTATGTCATTGTTATTTCTGGAGATTACGTAGTTGTGTCAACCAACGTCTATATAAGGTAGCTCCATATTGTAGCGTCAGTCATTAGTTATACGGATGCAGTACAGTGAAGTAGTCTACTAGATCAAGAGGCCTTAGTTGGTCAGTGAACGAGAGATGGAGAAGACTCAGTGAGCCATTAATCATTGGTCATTGAGAGAGTGAGGCCAAAAGTTGGTTGGTCGCTCACTCAGTTGAAGACACGGACGCAAGGCTTACCATGGAGTCAGAGAGGGCAACCCTGGACCTGCCAAGAGGTCATACCATATTGACTTACAAAGAAGTCAGATGATATGGAGAAGAAGCAGTCACAAGGATGTATCACCAAGTTAGGCGTGACACATCTACAGTAAACACCAGATTAAAGGAATACGTCGTAATTACACTAAAAGTGTTGAAGGTACAGTCAAGTGAATCAGTGAGGGAAATATTTCGTATAAATTGTTAAATGTCCGGTCAAGAAGAATTCAAATTCATGCCTAGTTTCTTTCAGTTGCAATGTCATAATTTCATATTCTCATCTGTTTTATCGCAACAAGACTCACTATTTTTTGATATATTATTTAAAGAATATATATTGTTCTATCAAACGAATTCAGAGTTTCATTTCATTGACAGTAAAATATCTTAACCTCAAAATTAATGGGGAAACCGAACGCCAATCTCCTTTTCCCAGAACTTATATGGTATGTTGTCAAAAGTAAGCTTATTACCCCACACCCTAGAGATAGTCAAGAATCTTATTCTATTATTGCTGTACTGAGTGACAGCTGGCGCCCTTCAAATAACGTATGTGTAAGTAAGCAGGTAACAAGTAAGTGTGAGTACAAGGTTCGACAAGTGTGTAATTTATTTAATGAATGTTAATTTTCAGATTTTCCATTATAAATGCAGATTTACATATGTTTGTAAAGTTAGTCAAGCAGTTAGGAAAGTCTCATTTTGGCCCCGCAACGTGGTGCACGAAGAAATTCAGAATTTGGTCTGAATGACAGCATATCATAGGATCATTTGAGAGGAGTATGCACAATTTAAGCCAACAGAAATTATTACCGGTAAATTTCAGGACTATAATTTTGTGATATATATTTGTATTTTGGGGATATGTCAAGGGATTTGAAGAGGGAAATTAATTTGAGATCGCGTACTATCACTAGTGAACCAAAGATGGACAAGGAAGACAATAACAAGTCATGTGACGACGAGGTCATTGCTTCGGCGGACATCCAAGGTGAAATTCAGAGTAGGGAGCAGGTGAATACGATGGAAGGTTCTGGGATAATTCAGGAAAGTGCAGAAATTGAGAAGCACACTGAAACCCAAAAGGAAATCGTGGGGGGAATGAACCGAGATTTTTTAAATTTTCTTAAGGCCGAAATGACCGAGCTCAATAATGAAAACTGTAAGAATCTGATTGAAAAGAATAACGAAAAGTATATGAAAGAGATGGAAAAATTGATTGGTTTCTGTAGTAAGTTGGAGAAAAAGATTGATACTATTAACGAAAATTGTAATAAACAGATTAACTCCCTAAGTAGTAAAATGGTAGAAATGATTGATATGTGTAACAAAAATTTTAATGTGATCAATGTTAAAATAGATAGGTTAAGTGAATCACTAAATTCTAAAATAGATACTAAGATAGTAGAGGTAACTAATCAAATATCTAAGTTAGAAAATAAGTTAAACAAAGAGTGTGTTGACCTTAGAGGAGAAATGGAGTTGAATCGGAGCGATCTTCATACTCAAATTGAGCATGTCAAAGGAACATATACAGAGAATATCGTAGAGTTAAGTAATAAGATTTCTAATATCCGGGAAGAAATTCACGAGATCATAGATAAAAGACTAGACAAGATCTATAATGCAGTGGGGCAAGATATGAGGGAATATGTCAGTAAGGTAGAAACGTTTGAAAAAGAGCTTGGGAAGGTCAGAGAACTAAAGAACGAACAAGAATCTTTGTCGCAGAAGGTTACAGAGAAAGAGGAAAAATTACAGGAAGAATTGAGAATAATGAAAGAGAATGCGGAGAAAGTGGCGGAAGAAAAAGTTTTGAATTGCCAGAGGGTACTACGGCAAGAAATGAGAGAAGGTCAGATTACAAGAGAAATAGTAGTAACGAGTGGTTTATACAATAGGGACCAAGATTTGCCTAAGTTTACTGGAAAACAGTTTAATCCTATGGAATTTGTCACATTAGTTGAGAAAAGATTTGCAAATAAGTTGAGGGATAATATTATCGAATGGGAATACGTGTTAGAGATCTTGTCTAATTCCTTCATCGGTGAAAGTAAAACCTGGTTTCAAGTGTACCGTAATGATATGTCTAATTTAGGAGAATTTAAAGAGAAGTTCGTTGACAAGTTTTGGGATGAGAATATACAAGATCGTGAGAGAGAACGGATTATGCTTGGTAAATATAGACAACAGGAGGGAGTGTCTATGACAGAGTACTTTCTGACACACGTGCTTATATGGAAAAATCTTAATAGTATTGATTCAGAAGTTGATGTCGTAAGGATTATGTTAAAACATTATTCTGATAAGATTAGGGAAGCTGCGTGTATGCAGAAAGTCAGTACTATCAAAGAAATGGAGGTATTGTTAGATAGTTTCGAGGCTCTGAATGGTAGAGTAGGTGATAATCGACCGCAAAGTAGAACTGTAGAAGGAGCGGGAAACAGGTCAGATAATTATCAGAGGAGAGGGAATAATAATGATCAGCCGAGGAATAATAGAAATTTCAATAGTGATAGAGGTCAGCAGAATTACCAGAGAGAATCGGAAGATGGGAGGCGTGCAGATGTGAATTTTGTGAGGAATTATAGACAGAATAGCTGGAGAGGGAATAATTATGATCAGCCGAGGAATGATAGAAATTTCAATAGTGGTAGAAGTCGGCAGAATTACCAGAGAGAATCGGAAGATGGGAGGCGTGCAGATGTGAATTATGTGAATTATAGACAGAATAGCTGGAGAGGGAATAATTATGATCAGCAGACGAATAATAGACATTTCAATAGTGATAGGGTTCAGCAGAGTTATCAGGGGCAATCCGGAGAAGGAAGGCGTGGAAACTTTATAGGCCAAAGTGACGGAAGGCGTGAGGATTTAAGTCATCAGAGAGAGAGTAATAGGCCAAATGCGAATGGTATTCAGGAATAGTCATCGAGCCAGAGTATTTAAGATTCACAGGGAATCGGATAAATTAAGTGAACAGTCTGAAGGTAGTAGATAAACAGGTATGTAGTATAAGTAGTTATGTAGTGAAAGTAGATTTAAGAGTACAGTGTGATTGTGACCGAAGTAATGTTAAGTGAGATATTTAAGTAATGACGTAGTCGTAGATAATGAAGTACTTAATGGTAGTAGTAAGTTAGACATAAGAAGTGTTCTGCTAAGTGATGTAAGTACTTGTAATGCTGAGAATATACTGTAAGTAGTGAAGTAGTAACTCCGATGATGGAAATTGTGAAGGTAAGCGAAGGTACTATTAGATATTATAACAGCCGTTGGGTAAGTCATAGTGAGTAAAGAGATGACTTGGTTGCAAATCATGGAGGTAGAATAGACTTTAATTTAGGTAGTGTGTGTTTGTTCTATGAGAAAAACTAGCAAAGAAGTACGTGTTAATTATGATGGTCTGAGCTAAGTGTGTTGGTGACGTGTGTTCTTAGAAATATATGAGAGGTAAGTGAAGGTGTTCCTAGTGAGAGGAAATGTGTTGAAGTGTGTCAGGTGTCTATAACGACCAGGATCTGAGGGATCGTCGGTATGAGGCAGTGACGTGAGGTAATTTGAGTGAATTACAGGAGGAGTAATTTTGTTCGATGTTAGGTAAGCATCGAGATGTACTTAGTGTTAAGTGAGGAAGAACACGTATATGAACATAAATTTGTAGTACATGACCATAGATCGTTTGTGGGAGGTAAGTACCCCATTCAACTTAAAAATGCTAGTGAAGTCTAAGAACAAATAAATATTATGCTGGATTACGGAATAATTGAACCATCTTGAAGCCATAGTATTGATTCTCTAATTATTGTTGCAAGGAGGATGTGATTTATTGATTTGTAAGTCAATAAGGGCAAAATTGATTCAGTTTGAGTGACAGAGTGCTACTCAGAGTTCCATTTTCATCATCTGCAGAGGCGGGAAATATGTCTAAGTTATCTTTTGTATCAGGGGTATTTCACTATTGTGAACCGTATCGGGGAGTGTGCATATTCTTATAAAGATCCGGAAGGGGATATTGTCGGTATTTATAGTATAATCAATGTAAAGAAGTATTTCACGTGAGATTTGTTGAAATAAGAGTAAGATGATTATATTTTTGTGAGAAACTGGCAAAATATAAACTAACATCTGCGATTTGCGTGTGAACCAAGTGTCGTATTGGTGTATTGGAAGAATAAGTGCTACATTGTCATGTTCTGTATGGCAAAAGGCGGAGAACAGGACATTGGACAGTTATCTACGATAACAATATGCGAGAAAAGTTCTCATATAAGTGATATTTCACAAAATGTTTTGATATGTTAAAAAAAAGAAGAATGTAGTGTAATCATTTAAAATTATTTGTATGTGTTAAATTGAGTGCTGTACTCTTGTGATTTGTATGAGAGAAAAAGAGAATGGGACACTGAACAGTTATCTACGATGGCAATGTGCGAGAAAAATTCTCATATGTGATGTATTATAAAATGTATGGATGCTGAAAAAGAAAATTATTGTTGTATACTTATTTAAAGTGTTTATATGTGTCAGAGTTATATATATATATAATTTTGTTCATAAATCAATCGATTCTTTGTTCTTCGATTTATTTATGAGGGAGGCGAATTGTAACGGTTCAAATCCCGTTACAAGATGATATCTGTATTTTTATTATTGTATGATTTTATCTGTATTTTATTATTATTATTATTATTATTATTATTATTATTATTATTATTATTATGTCAGTATTATTATTATGTTATCTGTGATATTGTACTATTATTGTAATTATCCGTTTTATTCAATTTTGCAATTGCCTGTTGCTTGCAAGATTGCACTTAGATGTATACATATATACGTATGTGTAGTATAACACTCAATACCTGTATAGTGAGAATTGTTGTATATATCAGAGATTGGAAGTGACGTTGTTATATTGCGACACCACTGGCGATTCTGCCAAGTCATCGCCGTGCCTTGGCTATGTCATCGTATTTATTTAGATATGCGCGCATCGACTCAATCGCCGCGGGGCTATTTCTCCACTGTATGTAATATCTGTCGCGTAGGTGGGAGTATGTCATTGTTATTTCTGGAGATTACGTAGTTGTGTCAACCAACGTCTATATAAGGTAGCTCCATATTGTAGCGTCAGTCATTAGTTATACGGATGCAGTACAGTGAAGTAGTCTACTAGATCAAGAGGCCTTAGTTGGTCAGTGAACGAGAGATGGAGAAGACTCAGTGAGCCATTAATCATTGGTCATTGAGAGAGTGAGGCCGAAAGTTGGTTGGTCGCTCACTCAGTTGAAGACACGGACGCAAGGCTTACCATGGAGTCAGAGAGGGCAACCCTGGACCTGCCAAGAGGTCATACCATATTGACTTACAAAGAAGTCAGATGATATGGAGAAGAAGCAGTCACAAGGATGTATCACCAAGTTAGGCGTGACACATCTACAGTAAACACCAGATTAAAGGAATACGTCGTAATTACACTAAAAGTGTTGAAGGTACAGTCAAGTGAATCAGTGAGGGAAATATTTCGTATAAATTGTTAAATGTCCGGTCAAGAAGAATTCAAATTCATGCCTAGTTTCTTTCAGTTGCAATGTCATAATTTCATATTCTCATCTGTTTTATCGCAACAAGACTCACTATTTTTTGATATATTATTTAAAGAATATATATTGTTCTATCAAACGAATTCAGAGTTTCATTTCATTGACAGTAAAATATCTTAACCTCAAAATTAATGGGGAAACCGAACGCCAATCTCCTTTTCCCAGAACTTATATGGTATGTTGTCAGAAGTAAGCTTATTACCCCACACCCTAGAGATAGTCAAGAATCTTATTCTATTATTGCTGTACTGAGTGACAGCTGGCGCCCTTCAAATAACGTATGTGTAAGTAAGCAGGTAACAAGTAAGTGTGAGTACAAGGTTCGACAAGTGTGTAATTTATTTAATGAATGTTAATTTTCAGATTTTCCATTATAAATGCAGATTTACATATGTTTGTAAAGTTAGTCAAGCAGTTAGGAAAGTCTCAGTAGGCACATGTACCCTAGTAGTGACCGATCACCTAGAGCAGAAAGCACCATATTTCATTAACTATTGACATTCGGACACTGCAGAAAAAACTCACAAACCACGCATAACACTACCCTCCACCACAATAACACGCAGTTACCTACACATGGCAGATGCCGCCCACCTTCATCGGAGGGTCTGCCTTACAAGGGCTGCACCCGGCTAGAAATAGCCACACGAAATTAAAAAAAACTGCAGAAAAAGTCAGCGTGATTCTAATCGTACCTGCTTTTACTTTATTTGTGTTAATAGGTGTTATTCCATTTGGAAACATAAACTTAGTGCCCGAAAACAACTTTTGTGGCGACGTAATCACTATATGGTCTACAATAATTGTGAACCCACGAATTAACGTCTATGTTGTGATAACAGAGCACCAATTGCACATCCTAGTTTCGGAAATATTCTCGGAGGTAGTTTTAGGTGATTCACCCTGTATTTTAGTTTACGTTTACCTATTTATCCATTTTAAACACTCTTAGGACAAAGAATAATAATTGTATTGCAAAGTTGTCTCCGTACAGGCCATGGAGTACCTGGGAAGGTGGAAAATTAATGCTTTCACTATCCGTAAGCTCGGCACATGGTGGGGTAGAGTGGTTAGCTCTACGCCCGGTCGACTTTGCCAGCAGAAGTTATTCTGGTACACAGTTTAGGTGTACATCGAGTGAACCTCAGGGTCATGTGTACCTCTGGAAGTGGAAATATAGTTCCTTACATGACCTAGGTCCTTCAGGGTGAACCTAACACGTCTTTGTCCCCTCGACCAGGCATCCCCTATAATAATTGTCTATTAGTACAAAATATCAATAGTATTTGTAATGATGAAGGTACTCTAAGTAGTTATGTAACTTAATATTAATAAAGAGCTGGTCTGAGTGGTTGAGTCGCTGTCCTTCTGACCCCAAATTGGCAGGTTCGATCCTGACTCAGTCCGGTGGTATTTGAAGGTCCTCAAATACGTCAGCCTCGTGTTCGCAGGTTTACTGGCAAGTGAAAGAACTCCTTTGGGACTAAATTCCGGCTCTTCGGCATCTCCGAAAACCGTAAAAGGTGTTAGTGAGACAAAAACCCAATTACATTATTTATTATAATAAAATAAGAACGTCCGAATCGAAACCGTCTTTCAACCTATTAGGTCGTGTTACATACATTTAGTACGTGTTGAAGAGATGTTAATTACAGAACAAAAATGGCCAAACGGACACCAGTCGGATCCGAACCCACAACCTCCCGATTTCGCGTCCGTTGCTCTACCAATTGAGCTATGGTGGCCTAAGCCATCTTTGTTCTGTTGGAAAGGATCTAAGCTACAGGCCTGGCACTACTGCCATCACACTCTAGAGTGCGTTTAAGTCGCCCGTTGAGGGCCAAGTCAATGAATATTGAATTTCCACGACCACATTTTAATCGAAACCGTCTTTCAACCTATCAGGTCATGTTACGTACATTTAGTACGTATTGATCCCACTGGTATCCGGTTGACCATTTTTGTTCTGTACTTAACATCTCTTCAACACGTTCTAAATGTACGTAACAGGACCTAATAGGTTGAAAGATGGTTTCGATTAGAATGTGGTCGTGAAAATTCAATATTCATCAAGAACTTCCGAGCTTAACCCTCTGGTACTTGATAATTAGAATGAGTGGACGTTCCTATAAAAGAAAGGTGTGAATAAAGTTGAATAAAATTATTCACTTATACGTTTTGTGATTTCATCGTTAAAAGTCTATTCTACGCATGATGTTTTCATGAAAACTATCTAACCCTTTCGTTAACCATGTCGTCATTTGATAACGTCACTTTCAACTACCTGGGATTCTTAGGCATATCGAGGAACCGGTGTGTATGATTTATGTTCCTTAACTTGCCGGACTGAGTGCTTCAGTCGGCTAGGGTGCTTGCTTTCTGAGCCAAGGTTGGCTGTTTCCATCCTTACTCAGACTGGTAGTATTTGAAGGTTCTCAAATCCGTAAGCCCCGTGTCAGTAGAGTTATCGGCACGTAAAAGATCTCCGGCAGGACAAAATTCCAGCACCTAGGCGTCTCTGAAAACCGTAAAAGAAGTTAGTGGGACGTAAAACCATTAACGTTAATCTTCTGGACGTCTTTGATTCATTAATTTCAAATTTGATTGTCTCATCTAGATCAAATATGATACAGAGCATACGAAAATCATCCTTTGCTGCCTTCTCTAGTAAGTGGAGTGGTGACTATAATTTATTGACAGCCGGGCTGAGTGGCTCAGACGGTTAAGGCGCTGGCCTTCTGACCCCAACTTGGCAGGTTCGATACTGGCTCAGTCCGATGGTATTTGAAGGTGCTCAAATACGTCAGCCTCGTGTCGGTAGATTTACTAACACGTAAAAGAACTCCTGCGGGACTAAGTTCCGGCACCTCGGCGTCTCCGAAAACCGCAAAAGTGTAGTTAGTGGGACGTAAAACAAATAACATTATTATTATTATCATTATTAATTTATTGACACACAGCTGTCGATAACTTTAGGAATTCTAAATTATTAGTGGTTTAACCTAGCCGAAAATGCGATCTTCGTTCGATCGTTCGTTTGTAATTTTCAGAAACCTAAAATTTCGAGGCGTTTTAAATAGTTTTATCTCATTTGAAGACACGGTGTCACGATGGAGTAAGCTATACAGAAAGTAACTTGCAGCTGTTGAACCAAGGAGCACATTATCATCATTCTACTCATGCAGTATCTTATGTACTTTTCGGCCATAATTTCATATTAACCCATGAAGCTTATAAAGGATGGAGATTTTTACCCAGATCAACTCAGCCTACGCGATAATAATTGAGGAGCTATCTAACGGTGGGATGATGGCTCTGATTTAGAAATCCATCGATCGATCAGCTCTCGCTTGGTAGGCGAAGACTCATGAGGGCTCTGGCATCATGGGTTTATTCCCTGCACTAATTTGACTATATAGAGAAAGAAAAGATCTTCTGCATATTCACGTCACAATTGATGAGGCACTCGTAAACCAACGGAAGAATGCGAGTAGCAACAAAAGAGGACGTCCTGTAACAAGCAGCCCATTTTGTGCTGAGCCTTCAGCTTGGCAGTGTACGGATGTAGAAACTAGGCCTATACGAAAGGTTTGCATTGATGGAATGGACCACCTGCCCATTCACAATGAGGGAACATAATTATCCTGGCCACTGCAAATTTGAATTCTGCCTATGGAAAACACGACGGCACTGTCGAAAATGTGAAGTTTTCCGTAGCCTGGCCAAGGAAAGGAATTAATTAACAAATTTTCACAAAGTCAATTGCTCACGCTAGTGGACGTGTGGTTTGGGCCACGTAGCTATCAGCTTGCATTCGGGAGCTAGTGGGTTGTCACCCCACTGTCGGCAGCCCTAAAGGTGGGTTTTTGTGGTTTCCCATTTTCACACAGGCAAATGCTAGGCCTGCACCTGAATTAAGGTCACGGTCGCTTCATTCCCACTCCTAGCCCTTTCCTGTCCCATCGTCTCCATAAAAACTACCTGTGCCGGTGCGACGTGAAGCAAATTCAAAAAATAAAGGTGAAGAATTTGCATGCGGTGCAAATGTTGAGTACTTTTGTCCCCAAATGTGGACATGCTGCATTTCGAAAACAACACAAAACAAGAACGTTAAGAATTTCACCTTATTTTCTTGACACGGCACAAACCCAAAAGCCTATACAATATCATGTCAATACAAACCAAATTCACGAAAATCCGCATATAGTGTTCTTTTCTTATTACCTAACTAATGTGAACGAGAGAGAGATGTTTCTGATAGGTAGAAATTAATCACGAACGAAAGGGTTAAAATTTAAACTACTTTCTAGACAGATAACAGAGTTCCTGTCATGGATAGCAACTAACAATATTAAGGTAAAATATACTTACTACCGTAAAGAACATCATAATAGCGTACTTACTATACTGAGCGGAGATAGGGATCCAGGGAGGGGCTAAGAGGGGGCTTTAGTTAAATTTAAAAAATAAAAGTTCATCAAACTTTCAAAATTTTCGGGTTCAGGAGTTTGATGTCGGATCGATTATGTCAGGTAAATTTATTGTAAGCCAAGCAGCGATTTTAAATAAGCAACTTCTGGCGTTTTGCATATACCGCTTCAATGATCAACTGGCCTTGTGGGTTTCAGAAAGCTGTGATATTGGTTGAATTAAGATTTTGTTAGGGATTATCTCATCGGTGACAACGTTTTCCTCCGCTTCTGCGAAAAGAATGTCTGCTCTTATTAGTGAACCTGTTATTAGTGAGTAAAAAAAAAGACGAAGTAAAAATATTTTGTCTTACTCATTGGGTAGAAAGACATAATAGATTCAATGTATTTCAGAAACTAATATTAGATGCTGTAATGCTTGTTGAAGAAATAAAAAAGAAGATCCAGATAGTGAGACATTAAGTAAAGCTGTTGCCTTAGGCGCGGCTTTGAGAAGAAGTGAATTTATCATTGGTTTGGAAAAAGCTGTTCACTTTTTGGCCCACACTGTGAAATTAAGCAAGTTCTTGCAAGAACCTAAACGATGTTTATCATCGTCATTGTCTTACATTGGCACCGTAATAGGATGTTTTAATATTATGAGGAAAAATACCGATGTAAAGGAACTTTTCTTGCAGTAAGTGACATGACTTCTTCAATGGGTGAAGAAATCAGTCTCCCACGTATTTATGGCAAGCAAACTCAAAGAACGAATGTGCCAATTAAGGATCCTAAGAAATACTTCAGGAAGATAGTATTCTATTTTTGCCCTTTGTTTACCCTTTAATAAGACGTTGTAATAATGTTGACAAAGTGGCCCCTTTAGAAGGTGTTATTCCCAGTAATTTTTCCAAGTTTTCAGTAGACGAAGTTATTAAGGTAGCAGAGATGTATGAACAGATTGCACAACAGCAAGTGCCGAATTAAGATCAGAAATATCGCTATGGAGAGATAATTGGACAACGTCTCATCCAGCAGGAAATAAAAGGACAAAATGTGCATTTTTAGCTCTATTTAATGAAGAATTATTTCCCTCTATTAGACTATCACTACAAATATTTTCCATCCTGCCGGTCATGACAGCCTCTACAGAGACAAGTGTGTCGACCCTACATAAGCTAAAAACCTACAATGGGAGAGAACCCGCTTAATGGCCTTGCTTTAGCAAACATCCATAATGAACGAGCAATAAATGCTGAAGATCTCTTAAATAAAAACCACGAAGACTGGATATTTCTAACTGGTCAAAGGTTGAGTGATGTGAACTGCTAATACGTAACTCTACATGGTAAAGTTGATGCAGTACTTTAAACTTATTTAATGGAATTTTGTGGTGAAATAAATATTAATAGATTACCTTAAGTAGAGTTTACTATATTGTAATAGTATCCTTAAAATAAACTGAGGAAATTTCATCACTACGGAAGTAAAATGTCCCAATTACTTTTTATTTGGTGGTATTTTTTAAATTAGCTGCTCCCTTTCGGAAGTCCTAGCTCCGCCTCTCAGTGAGAGTGGAAATAACCTTTTTGCATGTCAATCGACTGTGGTGGATTTTAATCGTACAGCTTTGAGCATCAGATGCGAGCGTCAGACTACTTTAAGCAACTCGGTCTGTCCTAAAGTGAGGTAGTGTAATCCGGTGAAAACTTCGTCATCACTACGTTCTCCTTGCCGAGTGATGAGTTCACAGCTGAAACTTATTTCCGTTTACTGCGGTTGTAAAGAGCACGCAGCGGCCTCTATTGGTAAGGATCATCTGAGGGTGGAAAGATTGACCCCGGGAAGCTTGTTTCGCCTCCCAGCGTGGAGTGTCCTCAAGTTTACGACAAGCGAGCAGCACTTTACGAGGATGCTTATAACCTGGAGTACGGTTATGGTCCTCTAACTTATGCAAAGCATTATGATTTCAGACATTACCTTATTCTCTCTGGGTTCAGGTTGTTTTAATACAGTGGACACATTTTCTCGTATTCCGTGGGTTGGTGGGTTGATTACGAACTGAAACGAATATACGGTAGCCCATTAATATTTCTAAATGCGTAAACATACGCATATAATAATGATTGTATAAAAATTTGCGCTGTAACATTTCCGGTTAATCTCTGGTTTGTTCCAAGCTAAGCCACTAAATTATTATTAGTTCCAAATCGTATATGTTTTGCGTGACAAGACATAGTAATTTGGTTTTTTGTTAATCCTTCAGCACGACAGTGGAATGCATTAACTGTCTCTATCAGAAGGGTCTCGTTCAGGCAACGTTACCACCATTATCTTTTAGAAAATAGTTGCATTTCTGCTTGTATTGAAAAATGTTAAGTCATGTTTGTTCCCTTAACTGTAAATCCGTATTTTTTCAAATTAACTACTCTATATACTTAAATTGCAATCATTAAGGATCTGGAAATGAGCTACGTTAATAATATTGTGAATACTATAGACATATTATAATAATGTGATATGATGAGTCACTTATACCATATAGTGTAAGTGTATGGGGATCGGCTTCTGTTACAGACATAAACATGTTACGAATGTTACAAAATCATATTGTCAAGACTTTCTCTTGATACGAAATCAGTCGAATGCTTAGTTTAAGTGAAGGTATGTTAACAAGGATGTACCAAATGGAAAGGCTATTGAGAGTTAAACAGCTTTATATGTAAAATATAATTGGAGAAAATTATTGGAAGCCACAATACAGAATTGTAAAGGAACACACACACATGGAATAAGACTGAGGTATAAAGGTTACTTTTAGATCGTCAGGTACTATAACAAATATGGCTTCAGAAATCTGGGTAGTTCCTAAATTTTTGAACAAGTTGTCCTCAGAAATGACACACTGAACCCATAATTCTACGGTGAGAAAATTGTTTTTTTATTTTCTCAATATTTATTTCAAATAAAAGTTACTTGTTTGAGAGCGGCCATGTTTGCATGTCATGAGTCTGGCCGTCTCGTAGGAACGAGCTCCCCGTGTCGAGCCGAGCCGCAAGCTCACGAAACGCCGGGACACTTCGGAGGACTTCGAATATTCAACACTTTTTCTAATTCAAGGAATTCTTCGTAACGAAAGATTTTGGCAACACCGTAAATCCAGAAATAAAGAATCTAAATTATTCTTAAAGCCTACGTGAAGACAGAACCCCCAGGGTACATATAAATGCAGTTAAGCCTAGAGACGAATCCGCGTCCGACCCGCGGAGTAGTGACACGTGCCAAGGTCGATGAAGGAAGAAAACCCGCGAAACGCCCGGGAAGAAATAATTTATTTCGCCTGTTGCGAGTATGGGAAAGTTATGAAATTAACACAGAAATAAATCGTAAGTCTGTCCGAAGTTATGGAACAAATTTCAGGAAAATCGGTCTATTGGATGCGGAATTAGCGTATTGCACAACCAAGCTTCATGGTGTGAGTAGCGTCATTCCATAGAGTATAAAAGAAATCTCACTCCGTATATTTCTCAGTGTCTGTCAGGTTTCTGGAGCGGCGGAGCCCGCGTCACTCGTCGGCAGAAAAGTGTGAAAAATTTGGTCTCCAAATAACATATTACATGTTCGTGGCTATGGTTCAAATATACTGTTAGAAATGAAAGATGATAGAAATTTTCTGAGCTGCCCCTAATGGAAACTTTGAAGGTTTAGAAGTAATTGAATTTCTCTCGGTATTCAGTGTGTGTTTGTTAAAGATGAGTTTGAAGTTAGCTACTGCGCCTGGTTTCTTTTTTTTTTTTTTTTTTTGCTAGGGGCTTTACGTCGCACCGACACAGATAGGTCTTATGGCGACGATGGGATAGGAAAGGCCTAGGAGTTGGAAGGAAGCGGCCGTGGCCTTAATTAAGGTACAGCCCCAGCATTTGCCTGGTGTGAAAATGGGAAACCACGGAAAACCACGCCTGGTTTCTTATCTGTTGGAAAACCTGGACCTGTTAGTAGGGTGAAGGAGGCAGTGGTCTGGTGAACGCAGTAGATGTGGTCATTTGAGCAGAGTGTTCGTCGCTTGCTAAAAGTTTAAAAGTGCGTTGGAAAGTATTGTGTAATTTAAGTTGTGTGTATGAGAAGATGATGATAAATTTAGCCATGGAAGGCTAAAATAAACGAGGTTTGCTGGTTAAATGCAGTCAGAATCCAGGAAGATGGCTACGATTGCAGGTCTGTGAATATTTTGTATCAATGTTGCAGTTAGATTATTGTTTGTCCCTACCAATTTTCATTGCGTGTGTTGGGTTGATATTTTGTAATGATCAGGAAAAGATATAATATTTCTGGTCAGCGTGTGAAAATCTTTAGTGTCGTAAAATTCAAATTATGAAACTATCAAATGCGAAGTTTAAATCTTGTGTTAATATTCTTTGAGATATTGTCCGAATTGAGAAAAATTTGGAAGGTGATCATGTTAAAGTAGTCGTGACGAGTGTCTTAATTTCGAATATCGTTTGAAGTCAGAATTTTTTTGTCGAAATAATAATAATAATAATAATAATAATAATAATAATAATAATAATAATAATAATAATAATAATAATAATAATATATACCGCAGGATAAAATTTTCCTATGTTAAAAAGTGGTTTTAACAAGCATGTTCTACAAGGTTTTCGGGTGTCTAGAAAATTCCAGTGAAATCTGATAAAGTTATGTTTCATTCATGGGAAGTAAAATTTTGTGACATCGTGTATGTCGTTGATAGGGAAAATCAGGGTGTTGTTGTTGTATTCTCGAGGTCCGAAAGTTGTAGTAACAGTAAAATAAAAAGGTGTATTTTTATAAAAGTCGTTTGTCACGAGAGGGAGGTTTGAAAAGTCTTCAGATATAAGAAAATGGATTGAGAGCGAAGAATTTATATATGTGGAGATAAGAGTGGTAGGAACGTTGAAGGCAGAGAAAGCCTGTATATTTCATATAAAACCGCCATGAGAAGGCGGTAAGAATTAATTTTTAAGACAGGCTGTATTTGCCGAAGAATAATTTTTGAGACAGGCTGTATATTAAATGTGAGATTTAGGTGGCAGGCTGTAGTATATTCCGCTAACAATCCGAAAGCTGGGACCTGAAGAAGGTCGATTCGAGATAATTATTGTGTGAAGCACAGTAAATTTCAAATAAGATCCCTAGTGAAAAACGATTTGGTGAAGATGGTAACTCTTGGTAGTAAAAATTGAAGTGACTAGTTATGTAAAGTCAATATAAGGAATATTAGAATAATAGGACCTCAAAGATAGAAGAGCATTTTGAATACACGGTTGGTGTTGCTTGACTGTAATGACAAGTTTCCAATTAGTAAAGTTCATAAATTACAAGGCGGTAATTTATCATTAAATCGGAAACATTTGTGGAATGAGATATTGGACGTTTTAAAGCGATATGTTTGGCTGTGTAGATCCATTGGGTTTTGTTTTACTGGATAGTCATGGATATGAACGTTTGGAAAATGACCGTAGGCGATTTGAGGGCCTCACCCTAAAATTATAGTATGGATTTTTGCGATGGTGATGATTATTGTTGGGCGATAGTCAAGTAGTGTCATACGTGTGTTGGAAGTCATTATTCTTTCCTAAACCCCATTGCGCATGCTGAGATCGTGTTTGAATTGTGGATTGTTCGCCACGCGATATTTATTTTCAATTTCACGTTTAGTAACGATATAGGGACTTACTGCATTTTCCGACTTGCGTTCGTTCTGTGGCAAGAGTTGTTTCGTTGTGTGTTATTAGGTTCGACCAGATTTAATGCCGAGATATTTAAGACTTTGTTTGAAATTACGATTCCGCCTGATATGCTAGGGGAAGCGTATACGACCCAGTTTCCGCCCGACAATAGATTTAGGACGTCACATGTTATCCTAGGAGTATACTGATGTTGAGACGTCCTAGTTCACGCTCAAGGATAGAATTAGGAAGGTACGTGTACATAGAGGTTAGTGTTAGGGTGTACAGACGTTAAGTAAGCCTGACGATAGGTCTGGGAGGACAGCTGTACATACTCAGGTCTTAGATTAGATGTTTTGCGAAGTGACCTGGGCGATGGTAGCGTCTGCAGTAATATACGCAATGTGAAGAGGGTTAGCTCGGTAATAACGAGGCCGGGCTTGTGCGCATCCCTCAACAGCTGGGAGGTGTTTACTCAAGGTTATGGGATAACTGACGGCAGGCAAAATGACGGTTGTCCAATATTGGATACTGAGCTAGCTGTGACTGAATATTTACTGCAGTGCGCCATGCGTGTTGAGTTCAAATAACTTCGGTATTTTATTTTATTTTACGGACTTAATTTGTTTGTCGTTCTGGCGTCAGTCTCGTTTTGATAGTGTGCATGTTGACACTCAACGTATTAGTGTGAGACTTGGGTTACGAATGCGGATTCAATTCGTCAGCCAGTAATATATTTTATTTTCAATCTTTGTCGTTCTTTCATTTTTATACGTAGTGGAGTTCGATCAATTGATAGCTTTGTAGGTAGTGTGTTGGGACAAACAATATGTAGATGGATCTGTGATGGTAGTCATTGTTAAGTAGGAAAGAATTCAGTAAGTTTGTTTATTTGTTTCATGTGGACTTGTAATTTTATTAAGCGTAATGTAACCATTCATAACCGGAAAGTCGGTTTTATAATAATACACTGACTGACAGAGCAAATGCAACACCAAGAAGGAGTGGTTCGAAAGGGATGAAAGTTGGGGAAAAAACAGAGACGTCACGGACGAATAATTGATGTTTATTTCAAACCGATATCCAGGTTACACAATGCGCACGGCATCGACTCAGTAGGATGTAGGACCACCGCGAGCGGCGATGCACGCAGAAACACGTTGAGGTACAGAGTCAATAAGAGTGCGGATGGTGTCCTGAGGGATGGTTCTCCATTCTCTGTCAACCATTTGCCACAGTTGGTCGTCCGTACGAGGCTGGGGCAGAGTTTGCAAACGGCATCCAATGAGATCCCACACGTGTTCGATTGGTGAGAGATCCGGAGAGTACGCTGGCCACGGAAGCATCTGTACACCTCGTAGAGCCTGTTGGGAGATGCGAGCAGTGTGTGGGCGGGCATTATCCTGCTGAAACAGAGCATTGGGCAGCCCCTGAAAGTACGGGAGTGCCACCGGCCGCAGCTCATGCTGCACGTAGCGGTGGGCATTTAACGTGCCTTGAATACGCACTAGAGGTGAAGTGGAATCATACGCAATAGCGCCCCAAACCATGATGCCGCGTTGTCTAGCGGTAGGGCGCTCCACATTTACTGCCGGATTTGACCTTTCTCCACGCCGACGCCACACGCGTCTGCGGTGACTATCACTGACAGAACAGAAGCGTGACTCATCGGAGAACACGACGTTCCGCCATTCCCTCATCCAAGTCGCTCTAGCTCGGCACCATGCCAGGCGTGCACGTCTATGCTGTGGAGTCAATGGTAGTCTTCTGAGCGGGCGCCGGGAGTGCAGGCCTCCTTCAACCAATCGACGGGAAATTGTTCTGGTCGATATTGGAACAGCCAGGGTGTCTTGCACATGCTGAAGAATGGCGGTTGACGTGGCGTGCGGGGCTGCCACCGCTTGGCGGCGGATGCGCCGATCCTCGCGTGTTGACGTCACTCGGGCTGCGCCTGGACCCCTCGCACGTGCCACATGTCCCTGCGCCAACCATCTTCGCCACAGGCGCTGCACCGTGGACACATCCCTATGGGTATCGGCTGCGATTTGACGAAGCGACCAACCTGCCCTTCTCAGCCCGATCACCATACCCCTCGTAAAGTCGTCTGTCTGCTGGAAATGCCTCCGTTGACGGCGGCCTGGCATTCTTAGCTATACACGTGTCCTGTGGCACACGACAACACGTTCTACAATGACTGTCGGCTGAGAAATCACGGTACGAAGTGGGCCATTCGCCAACGCCGTGTCCCATTTATCGTTCGCTACGTGCGCAGCACAGCGGCGCATTTCACATCATGAGCATACCTCAGTGACGTCAGTCTACCCTGCAATTGGCATAAAGTTCTGACCACTCCTTCTTGGTGTTGCATTTGCTCTGTCAGTCAGTGTATTTTTCAAGTGATTTACCACTTTTTAATTAACTTCAGTTTTTGGCATTTCTTCTAAATGCGTGATGAATAAGTGTTTCCTGCATTTCGCAGTTTTGTTCCTTCAGAACGACGTAACGTAAGATCCTCGCGGATCGTGTTGTTGTTGGTTCCTTCTGAACAGCTGTTTGGGTGATGCACGTTTAGCATCGGGTTTATTTTATCACTTAAGGGTGTCATAAAATGACAAATACATGGTGGAATTTTGTTTTCAATTGTGATTGCTGCTGTTAATTGGTAGTGAACACCATGCTTTAAAAAATATTTCGCAACCTATCCAAAGCAACTGATAGTCAACTTGGTTCGATTAAGGGTCCATTCGGCGGGTGTTCCGTATCCGAAAGGGTATTCGACTGGTGGATAACCTTAACTAAGAGTAAATCAGGCGTTCTACTTGCTGAAGGTCAGATTTTTCACGGATCGTGTGATTAATTCTCAGTTATCGTTTGGATTAATAGGTGCCCGAATTTTCAGGTTTTCTTTTCACTTTTTCAGTTTCGCTGTCCACTTATTTATGAGATTCCTACTTTCTCTGAAGAAAACTCTTCGATATTGTAAGAAATGAATTAACGCTACGCAAAGTGACTGCGTTTGAAACATTTAATAATTAATAATTATTTTTTTTGTAAAAGATTTATATAAATACATTTTTGTGCCATTAAGAATTCAATAAAAGTTAATAAGCACATATGTGCTCCTCACTTCAAGTAGTTAGGCTCTCTTCTGAACCCCATCGTTTGGTTAAAATCGTGACCGAAACATTCCCGCAACGATCCCAAGATTTAAGAGTTCAATATTGCTCTACTGTAGCAGCTGTGGCCGACCAACGATGGAATGGTAAGTCAAGGGTTCAACACTTCGTAACAAAATATCAATTTTAAAAATATGTGAAAGTGTGGATCATAGAAAATAAAAATACAATTTAAATATTTGTCCATGAATGGAAAAATTTACCATAGATTTATCTATTTTGAATGGTACATTCCGGAACTGATAAAGAACCCACAACACAGGACAAAATGGCCATTCGTAAAATATTATTACGTTAATGTAAATGTACAAACCGTAATAATGTTGTAAATTGTTAGGACTGCAAGAATGTATAAAAATATCTAACAACTTCACTGGCAGGTAAGCACATTAAATGGTTTGAAAGCATAAATGATTGCAAAGATAATGTATGATACCTTAGTAAAAGTTTCAAATGTATAGATACATAGATATATTAAAAAAATTATTTATTCACGAAGCACAAGATACAGCTACACTGAGCTAATTTCACTTGCACTGTCAACGGACTAATTAACATAAACACATTTATTAATAATAATAATAATAATAATAATAATAATAATAATAATAATAATACTAATAATAATAATATTTACTGCTACATAACGTGGTCCAGGCAATGAAGTCTGCTGTACTGGTAAATCGATCAATATCTGGTAAAATAGTGTTCATAGTCACCGCGTCTGCTGGGATAGATTTTATGAAGACCGTTCCTTCTTCCTTACGAATCTCATCCCTGTGATGAATGGTGTGAAAGGGTTGCTCCTATCGCCAAGTGAGCCATATATTTTAACTAAGTAATAGAATCTTCCGCATTATGTGGAATGCTAAGAGATACGTACTAACTCATTTCTCTAATGCAACTCTTCAGGAAAGACCGACCGACCGACCGACCACAGCATAGAATATTACGGACGTTGAAACTAGGCCTATACGAGAGGTTGTCTTTGACCGACTGACAGCCAGGTATATTGTGTATCTATGCAGTCTGATTATTCTAATGTCTGTATTTATTTAAATTAACTTAAACTGTAACTTAATTTCTGTGGACGCTGCAATACAATGAAACTAATCTACACAAATTTCTAAAGTCCATGTACCATTCACAATATTATTTTAAAAATTCTGATACATAAATCTCTTAATGAGAGTGCCTAATCGAGGCTGTGAAAGCGTGTTTGGTTTGTGCAATCGGACAAGCTTCTATCACCTTTACTTCGAGAAATTTATGTATGTCTCCCATTTCTTGAGAGGCACATGATTCTTGGATTCACTGGGCCTAAAGCAAAATATGAGTGCCACGTTAATTCCTGTGAGCAAAGGTAGGCAAGCATAGAGCTAATCACTATATACCACCTTACCTTTCAACTATAAATTTTATTTATAATATCATCTGAAGGGAAACCTCAATGTCAAAGCTGATTTCAGTCTGAAAATACTCACTCGTTCACTCACTTACTGAAACTGAAGTTCACCCAATTATCTGAACGGTTGTGATATCTGTTATGGGATATGTACTTGTTGTTAATTGAAGCCAGAGTTGGGAACGAAGCTATCATGGCCTATGGACGTTCGCCTAAAGGTAGTGCAGCTCTTTTCAGGCACACCCCCCATATACCGCATGCCATTGTTAAATCTCTGCCAGTACCGGGAATCAACCCGAATCTCCTAGGACGACAAATAATATCACTGACCGTTACGCTATGAAGGTGGTCTAATTACATGTAAAAGGAAAGAAAAAACAATGATATTACACTGTCGTGTTAGGAATTTAACAACTAGATCTGTACCTACTGCTATCTATTTAGAACACGCGAGTAACTAGGTGTTAAAAAGAAACAAAAGGATCGTCTAACGCCGCAATGGATGGTATCTAGTATCTGTGCACGCACTCCTTGCAAACACGATGCCGGAAACCGTATTTAACCCCGTATCGCCCTTGGGGATTACACGGTATCAGACTATGCTGATATTACATTGCAAGCTGCTCATCGTTACTCACATAACAAGATCATCTATTGCTGACAGGATCTTAGTCAGCACCAGTATAAAATCTGTAGGCTATACATGAGAAGATTCATTGATACCAGAAAATATCACCTGAATAATTTACAAGCGACGCTTTTCTTAAAGCACGAAGAACGTTGTTAGTGGCGAGGCCACGAATAATTGAAAACTACATTTCATCGTTTTATGGGCCTTCAAGATTAGACTTCCTTTGTGGTAACTGTATGTCTGTCCGCCCCTCGGTCTCGTTCTCTAATATGGGGTCGGGGGTGAGGTGAGATGAAATTACATGCCATGCTTTTACGTCCGTGTGCGTTTCCTGAAGCCACCCTCTATTGAAGACGAAAGCAGCACGATTTTCGACAAAGGAGTAGTATTTTGAAAATTTTGCAAACTTTAGGCAGGGAGGATTTTGGAGTAAGGAGACGAGCTGCTCAACTAAGTGATATGTTCACAGCTGTCAGTGGACAGATGACGTAGAACGACAATAGCAGACGAATAAGGTTGAGCGGAGCTTTTAAAAGTAGAAATGATCAATGAAAGTAAATCTGGAATTCAAGAGACCAAGTTGGGGCAAGTATTCATTTCTAGGTCGAGGAGTAAGGGATTGGAGTAAGTTATCAAAGTATATGTTCGATAAATTTCCAAGGTATTTGGAAACGTTTAAGAAAAGGATAGGTGAACAACTGACAGGGAATCTGCCACCTGGCGACACACCAAAATGCAGATCTTAATGATTTGTTGATTGATGATGGAATTACTTTGGGTGTACTCTCAACCTCACCTAAGGGAAGGATATATTTTGGATCTTTTCTCACCATCAGCCAACGGCCGTAGCTATGTTGAAACACCGGATCCCGTGAGATCTCCGAAGATAAGCGACATTGGGCGTGGTCAAAATTTGGATGGGTTGCCAGGCGCTGTTGGTAGGGGGTAAGGGAATAGAGGAGCGAAAAGGGACTGGCCATCCTACCGTACGTAAACTCCGGCTCAGGCACACCTCTGCGGAGGTTCAGACCTGCCTTCGGGCAGAATACACCCTTACCTTATTCTCACCATCACGCAGAGTATGCGCACAGTTTCAATGGATAGGTAACCGCATCCACGTAAGTGGATACTTCGAGTGTATTGTTAACCTCATACAGAGGATAGGAAAAGTTTGGGAAACATCTAAGCCTCATCCACAGCATTCGGATACATTGGGTATATTTACAACCTCATCCACAAGACGGGGATATTTTGTATGTATTGACAACCTCCCACACAGGAGAGAAATGATTTGGGAATAATCTATTCCTCGTCCACGGGATGGGGATACTTTATGTGTGTTTTAAAAAACAATTAAATGGAGAGGATACTTTTGGTGATTGTTATCTATTTTACAGATACAGGAAAGACAGTGTGTGTTGTTAACCCTGTCTGCTTGGAAGTGGTTTAATGATTATCGTGGTAATGGACGTTTAGTAAATTATTCTTGTTTACATAATGTTTGTTGATGACATAAGATATTCCCTCTAGCGCTGTCTAAAATGACCGTATCTGCTCAAAACCTCATGTCAAAAACTCGAACTCATTCTCCGCTAGGCGAGATAAGAAAAAAAAAGAGAGGGTTCATAAACCGTAATGGCTGTGCAGTGCCGTGTGATGGATCGGGGAAGTACAATTAGTCTACAGTCTGTTATCTTCTTGAGCACATTACGATGTGAATGGAGCGGTTTTTGTCTCCTGCCCGACGAATAAACAGATGGCCCGAAAGAGAAAGCGAGAGTACTGCAGCGCTATGCATGGGGATGCGGGAGTCAGCTCAACTAGTAGGGGATGATCGATCCAGGCGCTTTCAAACCCGCCATTGCGTCCCGCGACCCAACTCTCTCGATGGTCCTCCTCTACTGACAAGTGTTGTCGGAAGCGCTCCTTGTCTTTGCTTGGAGAGACCTGCTCCTGTGCGCGATACCGGCAATTTACCGCGATATGCACTCCGGCAAGGTTTATTTTTGTAGAGCAATGAAAAGTCTTTGACACAGGGTGACAAGACGTAAAAGATTCAAAATTATTTCTCATCCATCGGGATGAGTGGCTCAAATTGCAGAGCGCTGGATATAACAGCCTGAATTGGTGAATTCGATCCGGGCTCAGTCAGGTGGTATTTGAAGGTGCTCAAATATACTAGGTTCGTGTCACAGATTTACTGGCTCGTAAAATAAATTTCGTCCGCCTCTGTGGTGCAACGAAGCCTCCGTGGCTCAGGCGTCAGCGCGTCGGCCTCTCACCGTTGTATACCGTGGTTCAAATCCCGGTCATTCCACGTGAGATTTGTGCTGGACAAAGCGGAGGCAGGACAGGTTTTTCTCCGGGCACTCCGGTTTTCCCTGTCATCTATCATTCCAGCAATACTCTCTAATATCATTTCACTTCATTAATAATTCTTTAATCATTGCCGCAGAGGAGTGCGACAGGCTTCGGCAGCCGGCATATTTCCTATCCTCGCCGCTAGATGGGGCTTCATTCACTCCATTCCTGACCCGGTCGAATGACTGGAAACAGGCTGTGGATTTAATTTTTTCTGTGGTGCAGTGGTTAGTGATATTAGCTGCAACCCCCGGATGCCCAGGCTCGATTCCAGGCTTTGGCACGAAATTTTAAAAGTGCTACGAGGGCTGGAACGGGGTTCACTCAGCCTCGGGTAGTCAACAGAGTAGAAGAGGTTCGATTCCCACCTCAACCATCTTCGAAGTGATTTTCCGTGGTTTCACACTTCCCCTCCAGGCAAATGCCAGGATGGTAATCTACCTAACTTAAGGCCAGATTTACTGGCACATAAAATAAATCCTGCGGGACTAAATTCCGGACCTCGGCGTCTCCAAAAACCGCAAAAGTAGTTAGTGGAACGTAAAGCAGATAAGATTTTTATTTTTTACTTACTTCCTCTTCCTTGTTTATCCCTTCCAATCTTCCAATCCCTCCATAATACCTTATTCAGTATAGCAGGTGAGGCCGTCTGAACGAGGTAATGGTCCTTCTCGCCAGTTTTATCCCTTAACCCAAAGTCTGACGCTCCAGGACACTGTTATTGAGAGATGGTAGAGGTGGAATCCCTCGCTGGGTCCGAGGGAGAAACCAACCCTGGAGGGTAAACTGATTAAGAAATGAAAAGAAAGAAAGCACTGAGGTTGTGGATAGCGGAAGCCTTTATCTTCAACTAGGGGCTGCCTGGCTGAGGCGTTAAAGGCGTGCTCGGTTAGCCGGGAAGGACGTAGGTTTGAATCCCCGTCATGAAGTCGTAAAATTTAAGAAACGAGATTTCCACTTCCGGAGGAGCATATGGCCCTGGGGTTCACTCAGCCTACACCAAAAATGAGTACCAGGTTAATTCCTGGGGGCAAATGCGGCCGGGCGTAAATCTAACCACTCCACCCCATCACGTGCCGAGGTTACGAATGGTGGAAGCCTTTACCTCCCACCCTTCCAGGGGCCTCCATGGCCTGTACGGAGATGACTTTGCTTATCGTCTTCCACTGCTCCATGTGTCCTGTAGGAATTTGATTTGGTTTCGCTTTTAAATACTTCAACATGCCTATCCAATCATGTTTCATCGCGGGATAATGTTGATAACTAGGTGATGAATCCGTCGTTGAAGGGACAATCACCGCGAGTGGTCGCTATATGAGATTTTCTCTCACAATATTTTTTTCTTGTGATATTACTTCACAATGATGAAAGGGAGGTGACTGTTCCCTCGTCTAGCTGAGTTTATAACTTTCGTGAGTACAGCGATTCACATCTGAAGGGCAAGAACCCCCTCCCCTAGTCAGAACAAAGGTTCCTATGTGTCCGTGAGAGTTTCTCTCATCGCGCGACTAATGACGTTGGTGTTATTTTGAAGTGGACGGGAAACTTACTCCTGTTGTACGCGTCATTTTTGTATTATGAGCACTTCTTTGTTTTAAATGTTATTGTGTTCACAAACCTTGCTGTGTACGTAAATATTGCTAGATATAATGCATATGTGAGAGATTATTTTTTACAACTTCAGGACGGGAGGTATTTTTTTGTACATTCCATATGTTATTTTAAGTAGTAATTTGTGTCTTTAATAAACAGTTAATCATGTCCGGCTCCATGGCTAAATGGTTAGCGTGCTGGCCTTTGGTCACAGAAGCCCCGGTTTCGATTCCCGGCGGGGTCAGGAATTTTAACTTTAATTGGTTAATTTCGCTGACACGGGGCTGGGTGTACGTGCCGTCTTCATCATCATTTCATCCTCATCATGACACGCAGGTCCCTTACGGGAGTCAAATCAAAAGACCTGCATCTGGCGTGTCGAACTTGTCCTCGGCACTCCCGGCGCTAAAAGCCATACGCGATCTACCTCTCTCTCACAGCTAATCATTTCATCTAAAATATATAAGGTAGAACTTACGTTTCATTTCAGTAGAAAATTTCTGCCTTACGCCCCACAAAACTGTGAATTATGTAATATTTATTTTAATGTGAGAGAAAGTCTCACGCGCGACCAATCACGTTACAGTTTGGCTAGCGACCACTCGCGGGTTAACATGTGCACGACTTCATCTTCATTCGGAATTTTACACAGAACTGAGAATTTGACATATCATGATATTGGATTCTTAATGTTTCGCGTCACGCTGTAGTGAATACGCTTCCCAAGCCATTACAGATACATCAAAATTATATTTTAGCTCTTAATAAAAACCCTATGCCTTTACTGGCGGGACCTAGTGTTTACACTGCACTAAGTCTTCTGGTATGGGCTAGAGCAATTTTGTTACTTTCATTGATCTGTCTCTGTCTTATCCTTGGCTTTGACTTTATAAAAGTGACTGAGGTATGAGTGATGCTAGTAATGCCATTCCTTACGCAGCCAGTCCCTGCTATGAATGGTGTGAAAATGTTGCTCATAGGGTCGGTTGGTACATGCATTTCAGTGGGCTTGGCAGACTGATATGTAATAGCAACTTCTGACTCGGCGAGGAAAGCAACGGGAAACTACCACACTCCTCATTTCCCTAGTACGCCTCTTCAGTGATGCCTAGGCCATCTATGACAGCTCATGGTGGAACTGTTGAGGATCCAACCAGTCTTCGGGCTGATGACTAAACATACATACAATAAAAATCCAAATTTGGAAATTATTCTGTACTACTTCTTCTTTTTTTTGGCTAGGGGCTTTACGTCGCGCCGACACAGATAGGTCTTATGGCGACGATAGGATAGGAAAGGCCTAGGAGTTGGAAGGAAGCGGCCATGGCCTTAATTAAGGTACAGCCTCAGCATTTGCCTGGTGTGAAAATGGGAAACCACGGAAAACCATTTTCAAGGCTGCCGATAGTGGGATTCGAACCTACTATCTCCCGGATGCATGCTCACAGCCGCGCGCCTCTACGCGCACGGCCAACTCGCCCGGTCTTCTTCTTCTTCTTCTTCCTTCTTATTCTTATTCTTCTAGTGCTTTTCCCGCACATGTGGGGTCGCGGATGCAAACTGTGTCGCATATGTGGATTTGGCCCTGTTTTACGGCAGGATGCCTTCCTGATGCCAACCTTATATGGAAGGAAGTAATAAATATTGAGTGTTTATGCGGTGGTTGTTAGTGTAGTGTGTTGGCTGAATATGAAGAGGAAAGTGTTGGGACAAACACAAACACCCAGTCCGCGAGCCAGAAGAATTAATCAAACACGATTAAAATCCCCGACCCAGCCGCGAATTGAAGCAGGGACCCTCTCATATAAAGGCCTCAACGCTGACCATTCAGCCAATGAGTCAGAAAGTATCCTGTACTCTGCACTTATAATCTAATAAATCGTCTGGTGAAGTAGATCTGCGACGTTCCGTATAGCTGAAAGAAAGCATGTAGTAAGACGTTCATGCATAGAATAGGATACTAATTACCACTTTACCAAGCAAGTTGGCCGTGCGGTTAAGGTCGTGTAGCTGCGAGTTTGTATTCGCGAGATGCTGGGTACAGATCCCACGGGCGGCAGCTCTGAACATGGTTTTCCGTGGTTTCCCATTTTTACACCAAAAATATGCTAGAAATGTAGGCCTACCCTTATTAAGGCCACGGCCGCTTCCTGCCCGATTCTAACCCTTTCCTAGCTTTGAATCGTCGAAAACATTCGATATGTTAGTGCGATGTTAAACCACTAGCAAACTCAAAACGAGAAACAAATACATTTTGTGTCAGGAACATTGAAGGGAGAAGCTAAAAAGGGACGAACTCTCTTTCACGCTCTACAATAGTAGAACTGTCGCTGTGTATAAATAAACATGTTTGTGTGTTCTAGTCCTGCAATTATTTTAATTTGGACAGCAAATGAAGAGCACAGGGCGTGAACCACACATCCCCCAAATATGCAAATTTTCACGAGACAAAAAGTTCGTTCTTTCTTTCTTAATCTGCTTACTCCCCAGGGTTGGTTTTTCCCTCGGACTCAGCGAAGGATCCCACCTCTACCGCCTCAAGGGCAGTGTCCTGGAGCTTGAGACTTTGGGAGGGGGATAAAACTGGGAAGGAGGACCAGTACCTCTCCCAGGCGGCCTCACCTGCTATGCTGAACAGGGGCCTTGTGAGAGGATGGGAAAACTGGGAGGGATAGACAAAGAAGAGCCCGTGGCCTTAAGTTAGTTACCAACCCGGCATTTGCCTGGAGGAGAAGAGGTTGGTTGAGGAGGGAATCGAACCCCCTCTACTCAGCTGACCTCCCGAGGATGAGTGGAACCGGTTCCAGCCCTCGTACCACTTCCCAATTTTCGTGGCAGAGCCGGCAATCGAACCGGGGCCTCCGGGGATGGCAGCTAATCACACTAACCACTACACCACAGAGGCGTACCATAAAAAATTCATAAAATAATTATATGTTGAAAAATAAGGGTTGTCTGCGTACACTAGCTAGAAGCAGTAGTAGCATACATACTGAAGTGGACATGATACGGGTTGTGTAACTGGGTTCCTCTCAGTTTACTCACACATCCGCTGGAGCTATCTTGTTTCAAGCCCCGGTAAACTATGTTTACTATGGAGAATGCAATAACCAGTACTATTTAACTGAGTTATCAATATAAGGTACTTATCATACTGCAGACGTACTGTGAAAGTGAATACCGTTACAATGCAACAAGATTTATATACACCAAGGAAATGAGGTTCACAGGAAGTTCATCATTATTCTGTACCAACATCATCACCAGATGCACCATCACTCCCAGATGAAATTGTGTGGTTGTAGAACCACAAACAGTATTTCGAAGCTGTATCTTTAACATCCTTTGTTTTATTTGCACTGACTTTTAAGATACTGCGATGTAGAACACTTGATGCGTCTGGTAAGGGAAGAGTACAGTAGTTCATGCTGTCTCCACAACAAAGACATCCGTTACCATGGTACTGTCATTGACACTGCACGATAGTCCATTGCTCTTGGGAAGTTAGGACTGAATTTATAAAAAATAGTAATTATTGATAAAATTGAATAAGATTTGATTTGTCGTCTCCTAATGGTGAAAGAAGGCCATATACCCATTTTCAGAAAGATAGCAATTGAACTTTCTGAGAAATTAACACTTACAATTTCAAAATTTTAAAAATCGATAAAGCATAAAAAATGCTCCAGCTAAACATTTACTTCAAATATCACATTAAAAACTGGTGTACAGGCACTTTAAGATATCGATGCCTTTCTTTAAAAACTTCGAAGGTCCGAATACTCTTCCTATCCATTATATTCCTTAAGACTGGTCACGCCTCCAAGTCCCATATTAATATGCAGTCCAAAAGAATAATTTTCGTTATGGTCATTTTCCTCTGCCAATCTGTAAAGGAAAATTAACCTTAAATACATTATACTGTAGGAGTGTGTAAATTCGCCGTACAATCAACATCCCTACAATACGGTATGGTAAGTTCCACTTTCCTTTAGACATTGGCAAAGGAAAATGAACACTGCGAAATTTATTCTGATGGACTGCATACAAATATATGACCGGGAGGCGTGACCAGTCTTAAGGAATATATTGGGTAGGAAGAACATTTGGACATACGAGGTTTTAAAAGAAAGCCATCGATATGGAAATAATTTTAACAGAGAGAAAGTCTGCATATATAGTCCATGAATGTGAGGAAAAAAGGTTTTTTTTGTGTTTATGCTTTTCTCAAATTATGCTAAAAAATGCCCACTTGAAGGCTACTATCTTTGAAAGTATCAACATCATAAAAAATTCCTTCTGTTAATATCAAGACAAAACAGGTGTTAACAACCCATGAAATTCTCATGGAATTTAAAACCAAACTGGTTCAGCTGGAACATTTTAAATACCTGAAAATGTATATATGAAGAGAAAAAAACCAACACATTTTCGTAAGTAAAAGCTAGTGGATGGGGACTCAACTGGACATTTAAATGTCATGCTAGTACTTTAAAAATGGCGGAACCCGAAGAATACCACCGCCAAATGATCCGCAAGAGTGCGGCGTACAATAATATGCACAAATTGAAAAATCGACCATTTTTACTTTTTTCACCAAAAACTCAGTCCCTGCCTCCCTTAAAGTATCTATACTTTGACAGCGTCATTGTTGCACCTTTATGAGGACGGACCTTTGTTGTGAAGAAGGTTTTGAAGCGAGTTGTGTAGTCCAAAAGCATTGTTCGTCTTACATCATGAACGATAAACTTGCGACTCGCATTCTGTACCAGGGTAAGATAATATTGTGACCAACATTTATCGAACATTGAACTTTAACCCTTGCAAGAAATAGACAGCTCCAGGAGCTGTCTGGGTTCATACTCCGGCAGAAACAGTAAAAACAACCCCGACAGCTTCTTTTACACTCCTCCTAAGCACCAAATCAGTGGAGCAGTACAATTCTCGCACCGGCAGGTAGAGCTTTTTTTATGGAGCTGTCTGGTTTTCGCACCGGGCTCATCAAATGATAGTGCAGCATTTCCCTTCCAAAGAAATTGAAATGGCGTATGGCTTTTAGTGCCGGGGGCGTCCGAGGACAAGTTCGGCTCGCCAGATGCAAGTCTTTTGATTTGACTCCCGCAGGCGACCTGCACGTCATGATGGGAATGAAATGATGATGAGCACGATACATAGAATATACCTAACAACCCGTGCCAGTGGCATGAACCAATTATAGTTACAACTCCCGACCCTGCCGGGAATCGAAGCCGGGACCCCTATTACCAAATTCCAGCTATGGAATCTGATTTCCACTACAGTACATGGTTTTGTACAACAAGCTTTTGTTAAAATTTATAAATGAACTGTTAGGAGTTCGAAGGCTGTTCATTTATAAAATAACAAATTCGCAAATGTGTAATCCTGCGTTCCTTTCCCTCGTGAATTTCCATGTGGCGCGCCCAAATTCAAGATTTCATTTAACTTTTTCAAATAAGAAAGCCCATCAAAATTCACCGCTTTATCGATTATGCAGTATCTATGACACTGCATTTCGGAAAAATGATGCTCTTGATTTCAGTACAAACATGACAGTATTTTTAAAAGAATTTACGGCTAGCATTAACAAATAACAATAATTATGATTAAAACACTTTCTGCTCAGTAAATTAATCTACCGTATATTGGAATGAGGACTTGTAAACCCAAGCCCACAATAAGAGGAGAGATAGGATTAGAGTAATATTATATTAGTTTAGATGAGACAATTAAGTAAGGATAGGTAATATTAAGTAATAATTATTTGTATTTTCACTTTGTACTACAAAGAGTGCAGCAGTAATAGGGATCAAAATCCTGCAGCGACCAATAAATGAAATGAAATTACTCCTGTCAGTGAACACTCCACAAACTGTGCTGGGAGATTCAGAATGTAACAGAGACTTCACACCTCATTTTAGGTATTACGATACTGTTAGTGATCAGAAACATCATGTCCATTTATTTTTTATTAAGCCCCATATTTATCGAGCACTGAGGGATGAATGAGCGAGAGATTAGTGGCTCTCATCCGAATGTTGAAATTGCGAACACGAAGCGAGCGTAGGAGATTATACCAAGACTAAATACAAAACGCACAGTGCTGGCAGGACAGCTTCGCAGCGAATGTTGGGGGAGAATGACGAACCGTGCTCTAATACTGTATAAGGAATACACTCCAGCAAATCAGTGGGTAAGAAAGCCCGAAGGTTTAACCAGCAGCGACTGGAGAAATGCCATAAAACTAACAGCAAATGTAGTTCCAGTTCGTGCATTACCTGGCAGGTCCCAAGACAATAACCACTGTCGGCGTTGCCACAGTGAGATTGAAACACTTGGTCACGTCTTGCGTTCCTGTCCATTTAGTGACGCCCTGAGGAATTCACGACATCATCGAATAAGATCTATGATTGCTGAAGCCCTGAGAGAACAGCACTATACAGTGCACGATGAGGTACATGGATTGTCTCAGACAGGGTCAAACCGGCGGATTGACATGATAGCTATATCACCGGGCTCAAGTAAAGGGTTCATAATAGACCCCACAATTAGAACCGAAGCATCATCCACTCAACCACATGATGTACACAAGGAGAAATATGATATATATGAACACACAATTCCATACTATGCCGAGAAATATCATCTGGACTCCATAGATGTTTTAGGATTGATGATAGGAGCAAGAGGCACCATTACTCACACATTTCACAACTTTTGCAAGAAATTTAATTTGCATAACCAATTCATTAAGGACATTGGGTTAGCAGCCCTGAAAGGATCGTTAGCAATAGTAAAAAATCATTTATACTCCTAGCTATATCTTTGTCCTATGAGGAATTTATTATTGATTTCATAACTATTGACTGATACAATTTTTATTATTTAGGCTTTACTGTAGTATACCTATTTATAGACACATTTTAAACGGCCCTTGCAATTACTAATCAAAATTTTTATGTAAGCTTTGTCTTTTTGGCAGCCTCCGAATGGAGGAAGCAGAAATAAATGCATTTCTAAATTTAAAAAATGTAGAGTTTTATCGTGTATAATAATAGTTCTGTGGATATACACAAACTATAGGTTTGTGGGAATATAAGTTGTTTAGTGGAGTCATCGTCTGAAGGGAAAATGTTTAAACCTTGAGATACGGAAATTCACATCGAGAAATGAAGTGGTTTATTTGCAAAATACGGAGGACATAAATCAGGACATAGTTTTGCAAAACGACCACTCATGGTGTTCGCTCTGGTTTCGTCGCAAGCCTTTGCCCATAACTGATCGTGCCCAGAGCTCGAGGACAGTTCCACTCATCACGCCTTGTGTGTGGAGTTCGACACTACGTGAATAATAAACCAAGCCAAACCATACGAAAACCCCTTGCCCTACGAAGTGACTGCTACTCAGCCCAAAGGCTTGCGGATTAAGAGGTATCGTGTGGTGGGCACGACGAATTCTCTCAGCCGTTATTCTTGGCTTACTACAGCGGGGCCGTTATCTCACCATCCAGGTAAGAGTCCCTGACCTGGCTGGAAACAGCACCCGGGGCCTCGTAGTAAGAGGCAGGCATGCTACCCCTACACCGCAGGACCGGCACGCGAATAATGGCTGTAAGTACTTTATTATGAATTTTTTAAATTAGTTAAACATAAATAAGAATTTCCGTCCTAAGGAGGTCATTTTACTATTACTATTATTATTATTATTATTATTATTATTATTATTATTATTATTATTATTATTATTATTATTAAAGTAGCAGAAGTATGAAGAATACTAGTAACACCATTTCTTACCCCATGATGAATAGTGAGAAAGTGTAGCTCATGGAATTGGTCGCTGTATGCATTACTGTGTAGTGAACATCACAAAATTATAGGTAATAGAATCCTCGGGCTGGGTGAGAAAAGTAACATGACACTATCTCACTCATGTCCCTAGCAAGCCACTTCAGTGGTGGCTTGGTTACCTGTGACAGCACATGATGGATCTGTCCAGAATCCGTAGACTCAATATAGCCTACTGAGTAACCCCATGGTACCACAACCCTGAATGGCCTTGGCCTGCCAGGCGACCACTGCTCAGTCCGAAGACCTGCGGATTACGAGGTGTTGTGTGGTCAGAACGACGAATCCTCTCGGCCGTTATTCTTGACTTTCTCACTGTCAGATAGCAATTCTAATCACGCAGGCTGAGCGGACCTCGAACCGGCCCTCCGATCCAAGTAAGAATCCCTGACCTGGCCGGGAATCGAACCCGAGGCCTCCGGGTAAGAGGGAAGCACGCTATCCCTACACCACGCGGCCGGCCAATATAGCCCACTAGTTTTCCATTTTCATGGACACTTACCGTTCTGATTTTTTTAAATATGTTTTTCATTCGATATTTGAAGTTCTTTTATGTTTCGCTATTTTTTTTTTACGTTGCGCCAACAAGCAGATAACTTTCCGAGACGATAGGATAAGACTAGGAGTGAGTGAGAAGCGACCATGACCTTAACTAAGGTATAGTATGGTGTGAAAATGGACAACCTCGTAAAACCACCTTCAGGTCTGTCGACACTGGGGTTAGAACCCACCATCTCCCAAATGCAAGCTCACGGCTACGTGCCACATATATCACAGTCAACTCGCTCGGTATGTGAATGTCTCTTCAATTCATAATATAGTCTCATTCTCCCTTAATCCCACATGAAGTCAATTCATCAATTTCCAGTTGACTTTCTTTCAGTTGACTTTCTATTCTATTTGGCTGCAAATATGTTAAACATGTTTTATTCATTTCGTTCAGACTTAAAATTCAGATGATCGTGTGAGTTATGTTAATTTCTTGGACTTACATTGCTTACACACATACCTATAGTTATCAGTCGTAATTGGGACACTTATGGATACTGATCCCCAGTACATTATTCTCAGGGTCATTCAGTATTGAAGACAGGTGTTATGGATGTAAGTGATCCCTAGGGTACATCATGGAGAGGCATCTAACACTAAGCCAAGCAATAAATAGCAGTTGCTGTAACATACTGTATAGCTCGCCTAAGTCCTAAGAGCTTAGTAGCTATGGGCGCTGGTGATGGTGCATACCATAAGGTATTTTACAACCAGTTTCTTTTCTAAATAGGATCATATGCAACGTAAATGAACAGGAGATATGATTCTCCGAATCTGCAGTATATGTTTATTAATATTTATACACGTAAGTACAATATAATAAGAGGCTATGTCATTGAACATCTTGGGTTAGCTGTAGGAAACTGCGATCGGTAAACAAAAATACATTTGCTGTATTTTCTGCACTTAAATAAAAAATACTACAGACACATTAACCTTAAATTTGTGAACATGTGCGTTTGGAAAGAGTTTTGAAATTTCTGATATTGATATATATGAACACGGGTGTATACATCATCGGGAGAATGAGAAAACACAAGGAGTTAAAATGCCACTATTGGGATTCAAATTTGCGATTCTAAACGACGATTTTCTCGGTTTGAACTACAAACTAGGTATCAAAAAGAGGAATATTTACATTCAAGATAGTATACCAGACTACCATGACCTAATAAAAATGAAAACAGGAAAACGGTCGAACAGGCTGAAAATGATCGCCCATTTGCGAGGAAATGTATTTCTGAAAAATCTTTCTCCTTTGCATTATCGACTGAAAGATTAAAACATACTTCCGAGCCATTGATTTACACCGTCGGTGGTGTACGAATACTCGTAAGAGAGCGTAGCCTAGTTCTCTCTATTTCAACTCAACTATGAGTATTTCTTTGGATATCTCAAACGAATTTGTATTATAGACCTAAGAAGGGTTTCTCATAAAACTATGGTTTCAATACTAAAGAAATGATTAACACTGTCGCTAAAACAATAATAATTTAGGAATGCATTCACGCCAATTTCCGTAAATATTTTTTTTTTTGCTATGGGCTTTACGTCGCACCGACACAGATAGGTCTTATGGCGACGATGGGATAGGAAAGGCCTAGGAGTTGGAAGGAAGCGGCCGTGGCCTTAATTAAGGTACAGCCCCAGCATTTGCCTGGTATGAAAATGGGAAACCACGGAAAACCATCTTCAGGGCTGCCGATAGTGGGATTCGAACCTACTATCTCCCGGATGCAAGCTCACAGCCGCGCGACTCTACGCGCACGGCCAACTCGCCCGGTCCGTAAATATTAACACGTGGAATGGAACTAGAGATAATATGAATTTCAACGTACTATTAATACCGAGATGAAAGACTCAGACAGTAAACAGGAGGTTCTCCGAACATAAGCTGGCAGGATCGATCCCAGCTCAGTCTAGTGGCATTCGGAAGAGCGTGAATACGCAATCCTGGTTTCGATTCACAGGCACTTACAATAACTCCTACGAAACGAAATTTGGAACGTAATGTCAATAACTCCTACGAAACAAAATTTGGAACGTAAAATCAACGACAAACAATACCACAAAATTAAATTTCAGAATGAACTTAGCACGTTGAATGAAGTCTGAGTAATACGCACTTAAATTTATAATTTAATACAATTCAAATTTTCAAGTCTAAATGACAATTTTCTCAGTTTAAACTACGAACTGGATAATCTATCAGAAAGTGGAATATTTACGTTCAAATTTTTATTTTATTTTTACATTCGCTTTACGTCGCACCGATATATAACTTATAGGTTTTATGGCGACGATGGAGTAGGAAAGGACTAGAAGTGGGAAAGAAACGTCCGCGGCCTCAATTAAGGAACACAGCCCCAGCATTTCTGTAGTGTGAAAATGAGAAACCACAGAAAATCTCTTCAGGCTGCCGACAGTGAACTTCGAACCCACTATATTTACATTCAAGATAGTATACCAGTATAGTATGAGCTTTCGAATACACAAATTAAGAATAAGGGTCGATTGTGCTGAAGATTATCACCAATTTGCGAGGAAGAATTACAAACTTAATTGGTCGTACGTTAATTTGAGGTATTTTCAAGAAAAATCATCATACTTATCATAATGACCATTCACCCGAGTGTGACATGTCGGTCTGGGAGTCAAATTGAATTATTGAGATACTGAAGTTTATCCAAGTTTTTTATGCAAAACAAACAAATCGACCAATTATTCTGCTAGACAAAGCGGGACATATTTTACCATAATTTAATCTAACTTGGTAGTTAATCTGTGACTTTTAAAATGCACTACATCATTAAAACCAATGTTCCCTAACGACGATAGGAAGTTAACATTCTTCGCCTTATGTAGACATGTCAGTCTTTGAACTCAGGTCATTACTGAGAGAGACTTCAGCTACTGAGATGAAGATGGTTCGCAATCTGTTCTTTCTCTTTTTGTATTCAGTCCACATCTTTTCCGTGCTCTTATCCTCTCCCGTCAGCTATGACTTTATGTGTACTCCGAAACCAACTTCCTACTCATCATCAATACTGGACTAAAGAAAGTCATCTTCTCGAGCTCTAGGACATAATCTCCCCTTTCCTGGAATTTTACGGTAGCATATCGTTTCTTTCTTTCTTTGTTTCTTTATTTCTTTTTTCCGATTGCACGACTGTGGATAGGATTGATCCAGTCAGCGTTCAGTGATTGGGAACAATGTGCGTAGTTATAATGCAAATAAAAATCCTCAGCCTGTTTCCAGGCATTCGGCCAGGTCAGAAATGTAATGAATGAAACCCCCATCTAGCAGTGAGGATAGGAATTGTGTCGGCTGCCGACGCCTGTCGCACTCTTCGGAGGCAATGATTGATGACTGACAGATGAAATAAGAAATGATACTGGAGAGTGTTGCTGGAATGAAGGATGACAGGGAAAACCAGAGTACCCGGAGAAAATCCTGTTCCGCCTCCACTTTGTCCAGCACAAATCTCACATGGAGTGACCGGAATTTCAACCACGGAACCAGCGATGAGAGGCGGCCCGTTGCCGCCTGAACCGCGGAGGCTCTTCGTAGTTGTAATATAAAGCCATATTTTCTACCTGCTATTGAGTGCTTTGGAAGTAAATCCTTGAGATATACACCTTCTTTTATGTTTTCTTGTTCATAAACTGATAAATGTTTACCTCAATTGACATAAAAACACATGTCAGTAATTTCCCACTGTAAGAAACATTCTCACGTAAATCCATTTATTTTGACCCAGAACATTATATTGCTTACTTGGACTGAAGATATCAAGTGGTGGGATGTTTTACATCAATAAAAGAAAGTGGTGAACTCGTTTAGTACTTGAAGATAATATCGTAATTGGACTCTTCAGGAGCTCTTAAACAGACAGCAAAAGGCGTGCTGCCAAATGTCAGGTTTCAGGTGGCTATTTTATAACAGCCATACAGTCTTTTTAACGTACGAGAACAGTCATTTTTGAGATGTATTTTTATATTTAAGGGAAAATACATCGTAAATTACAACCATACAATATTAGAACATTACAGCAAATAATTAATATTAAAACAAATTGTCAATCTATTCAATAAATTCAACTGTAACTCAGAGAGCAATACAGCCATTTTGATCTCCAGTGTATTTGATGATTGCGAGTCCACATTTAATATGAAACTTATTCAGGAATTGGTTGACTCAAAATATGAGCTTCGTTGATTTACATCCATCTGTATTACCTTGTTATTATTACCAATCAAAATATACAAAAATCGTAAAAATTCCCTCGCTTGTATTAAATTGATGTGAAAATACTAAACGGTAACAGAAAAATTATTAATGTACAAGTAGAACATTGTTATGATTTTAATTATTCAGATTTTCCTTTGACATCAAAAGAAATACAACCCTTTAGATTAATACTCGGCTGTTGAGTGAACAGTGTTACGAAAATTCGTTTCATTTTTTTTCGGCATCAGTACGATTGGTTACACCTTATACGTAAGAGAATCACATTCTTCACAGTTGTATATTGGTGTAGGGCAACACGGGCTGATAGAGATGGAGCTTGACAAGATGAAGGACATTTAAATAGATATACGACAGTTTCAAATGATAAAAGTACGGGAACTAAACGAGGAGGAATAAAGAAGAATATATTAGAAAGGTAACTCAATGGAAGAATGCACAAAAAGGAGCTGTGAGAGTTGAAAACAAATGGGCCAAAATAAATGAAATATTGGTGAAGACAACAGAGGAAGTAGTAGGTTTCACAAGTGGAGGCCGAAAGAAGGTAATGGAAACTTAGTTGTGGAAGGAGGAAACGAAGATTTTCTTGAAAAGGAAGAAAAACTGAAACATATGTGTAGATGCCAAGCGTAGATTTAAAGAAATTATCAAAACAGCAAATAGTATAGTATGAGAGACGAAAGACGTAGCACCAAAGGAATGGTTTCTGAAAAGGGACGGAAATATAGTCATTGATGGAAAGAAAATTTATAGAACATGGAATGGATATTTTTAACTACTTCTGAATACGGAAAATGAGAACAATGATCTACAACAAGAGTAGAGAGTGTTTGGAACTGAAATGTAATTTTGAAGGAAGGGTTGAGACAGGTGATGAATGCAATGGGAAATGGGAAAGCAGCCGGACCGTCGGTGTTTAGCATTGCAGTGATATCATAGAGAAAGAGGGAGTGAACTGCGTACTGGAACTACTGGCAACTCTCTAGAATCTTTATAATAATCCTGAAAACAGGAGAAAAAGTTTCATCGTCCCTATTTACGAACAGGAAGATGATATTCTGCAGTGTGTAAATTACATGAAGTATAAAACTAATGAGATATCTGATGAAAATATGATAAAGTGTAACTGATGATAGATTGCGGAGATCAATAACCGTTAGTGACCTACAGTATTGCATTGTGAAAGGAAAAGGTACGATAGATCTAATGTTTATTGTCCGACAGTTGCATGAAAAACAAACTTCAGGGAAATTCGGATTTAGAAAAAGCCTATGATAAGAGTTCCAAGCTACGTCGTCTACTGATGCATGAGGGAAAGAGGAAGGATAGAAAAGGATGAAAAATGGTGGAAGCAAGTGCCCGTGTGAACCCTCCAGCTGGAGACACAGGTAAGTTTGAAATAAAGGTTGATTTACTTAAGAGATATGTACAGAACCCATTCTTATTTACCCAATTTCTAGATGTTCACAGTGAGAACTTTTGAGAGGAAGACATCTCGAAATTGCTCTTCCTAGATGATTTGGCCATTCTGTCAGACTCAATGGAAGACTTGCGCAGCAGAGAGTGCGGAATGCTGTCAAGTATAATACATGAAATCATAGACGGCTTAGGAATAATGAAATTAAAACCTAGGACGCCTTGGAAATATTGGAACTCATCGAACAAACAAACTAAATTAAAAAAGACCCTGACCTACGCAAGACAACCAAAAACAAGATAGAACAATTTCCCATCTAGAAAAAGAAAATTAGGTGAGAAAAATTAGAGAAGAAACTGAGGAAGATTTTAAATATGGGAAGCAGGAGGAAGCTTATTCCAAGATTTTACTCTTTCAGAGCAAGAACAAAGACTAACGTAGTGAAAGAATAAAAATGGAAAGCTGCTGTTTGACATAGAAAATATAGGCCTAAGTGATAGATGGAAAGTGTATACTGAAGACCTGTATAGTGATGCTGATTGTTTTTTTGCTTTACGTCGCACCGACACAGGTAGGTCTTATGGCGACGATGTGATAGTAAAAGTCTAAGAGTGGGAAGGAAAGACCATGACCTTACTTAAGGTACAATCTGGTGTGAAAATAGGAAAGCACGAAAACCAACGTCAGGAATGCCGGCAGTGTGGTTCGAATCCACTATCTCCGAAATACAAGCTGATAGCTACATGCTCGTTGGTGCTCAAATTGAACGTTTAAATGAGAATTCTGAGGATCCAAATGATGAAAACAATAAGGGATCACCAATTCTCCCTTGCACTAAATAGGTTAAAATCAAGTGAAGTGACAGTCATAGAAGGCATTCTTACGGAAGTCCAACAAAACAGTGTTGACACCATGAGAAATATATTAACTGCGGTACGGAAATTTTTTGGAGAGGGCATCATACCACCTGACTTCACAAAAAACCTAACTATTGCATTACCAAAAAGGCGTAATGCAAAGGACTGTGTAAATTAAATATTAGCCCTTCTTTCACATGCGTCAAAAATTTTACTGACGATAGACAAACAGAGGATTACAAAGAAAGTAGACAAGAAATTAAGTAAATACCATCTTGGCTTAAGATCAAGGAAAGGAACGAGAGTAGCAATATTGGCACGTCGTCAAATTTTGGACAGAAAATTAGAAGTGAACAGAAAGACCTAGAAAGACTGCTTTAAGAATAAGCAGGGAGCAACTCCAGGAAGTAGCGGAGTTTGGCTATCACGGCATGCATGTTGAGGAAAACAACAGATGCCTCAGCGAAATAAAGAGAAGGATAGCACTGGCCAAGAACGATTTCCAGAATAAAATCAACCTTAAGCTGAATAAGAGCATCACTGTCCAGGCTAAAATTATATGCAGTGTCTTGATATTTGGTAGTGAAACATGAACTTTAGGAAAACAGGAGAATGCTTGCCTTGAGGCAGTACAAATGAGTTTTGGGAGGAACTAGCTGGACTGACAGGAAGAAAAAGGAGAGGAAAGACAGCTACTTAAAATCATAGTAAAACGCAAAGCAAAGCTCATTAGGCACGTATTTATTCGTGATAAACTTTAGGACATTTTCGAAGGCAAGATCTTAGGGAAGAAAAGAAGGGGATAACAAGGAACAAATTATTCTTTAAATGTGATCATTGAGGTTGGATGCTCTTCCTCCTTGGAGATTAGAAAGGAATACTAGAAAGGAATGCTGAGGAAAGGAAACGATGGCTGCAAGGCTTAGTATTTTTAAAGAAGAAAAACAATGTATATTCAGAAATTATAAAAGATATGTACTGAGATACCTGCTGAATGACACATGAATGGTATGAAAACAGGGAAAGACATTACAAGAGATAACAGGAGATTATGTAAGGTGGTTGTAGAAACACATAATAGTGATTGCATCCCTCCAATAAAGTTGGCTTCAGAAAGGGGACCCGGCCGTAAAAGAGGGCCAAATCCACTTGTGTCGCACATTTCACACCCGAGACCCCATAGGTGTGAGAAAAGCGGTAGAAGAAGATGTAAGACGGTTGTTAAAAGAGTTAAAGACGAAAAAAGACCAAGATTAAAGATTAAAACACTAATAGGATTCTCTCGGTGAGGCGCAGGGTCATTTATTTGTTGATTTTCTGTAAGTATGATGATATTTCCTTCACTTGATACTATTTGTAAGTTATTTTGAGGAATGGTGGTAAGGGGTTCTTTGGATGTGCTTGCCGTTTCCTTCATAGACACACACTCCTTCGCTTCGATTCTTCTCCAGTCAGGAGTATGGTTGGAATGATATAAATCGCAACGTCACACTATTCCACCTTTGACTGTTCTAAGCTTGGTAAACACGAAAATATATACAATTTTATGGCATCCTAAAATGAATCAAGTAAAAGTGTGAACAAAGGGAATAAAAAGATTTGGTGGTTGATAAGAATATGTAAAAATAAAGCCACAAGAGAAGAATACGAAGAAAATCATTTTATGCAATATAGCTGGGGGTTGTACACATGCAAACAGTAAAGGAACAAGAAAATACAGATAAATTTGAAAATGAGCTGTAGAATCTTGTTAAGATATTAGAAAGCGACAGAAACCAGGGGAACGGTAAATCCATCTAATATTATCAGAGATGTCCCGGAAAAGATCTCTAGGGGCGATTCTTGTAGCTAGTAGTGAAGATATGCAAGTCATCTCCGTACAGGCCACGAAGACCCTTGAAGGGGTGGAAAATAAAGGCTTCTACTATCAGTAACCCCGGCACTTGATGGGGTAGAGTAGTTAGCCCTACTCCCGGCCACCTTTGTCCCCAGGAATTAACCTGGTACTCATTTTTTGTAAGCTAAGTGAACCTCAGAGCTATGTGCACCTCCGGAAGTGGAAATCTCATTTCTTGAATTTTTCGACGTCCTCCCGGGTGATCCAAGCACGCCTTTACCGCATCCACCAGGCAGCAGTCAGGATATGTGTGAGATGGTATCCTAAACTACTGTACATGACTTAGTAATAGTCTTGGAAACACTTCAAAGGTCTAATTTCTTCTGATTGTCGAATAACCGAGCGAGTTGGCCGTGCGGTTAGGATCGCGCAGCTGTGAACTTGCATCCGTGAGATAGTGAGTTCGAACCTCACTGTCGACAGAACTGAAGATGGTTTTCCGTGGATTCCCATTTTCACATCAAGCAAATGCTGCGGATGTACCTTAATTAAGGCCACTGTCGTTTCCTTCCCTCTCTTATCCCTTTCCTATTCCATCGGCGCCATAAGACCTATCTCTGTATGTGGGACGTAGAGTTAATTGTAAAAGAATAAACTTTTGAAACATTTCGTTAGTTGGAATATCTTTAGTGCTTTGAACTATAAATATTTCTAATAGGTACACTATTAGTAATTATTAGTACTGGTAATTATTATAATACATAAACATGACTAGGAGGGAAGAATATTCTATTCAACTACGCATTCATTCATTCATCACCCACTGATTTATTTATTTATTTATTTATTTATTTATTTATTTATTTATTTATTTATTTATTTAATGATCATTTCATTAATTAGTAAAATATTATTCTCAGTACTTTAAAGCTTGATTGCTTATTTAGTCAATTTTTGACTTTTTTTCCATCTTATCACAACACTTCTGTTGATAGGCCTACTAATGCACACTACTTACCAGGATTTTCTGGTAAAGAAAATACGTGATTAATTTTTTTTAAATTCAAAATATTGGCCTTCGGCTTCTACATTGGTAAGTTATGAATACCATGCTAGAAAAACTGCTTGTCTTTGGCGGCAAACCATTCGTTGAGCCAGTTTACAACTTCCTCGATATTGATGAAGTGCTGCTATACGAGCGCGTGCCTCATTGATGCGAAGAGGTGATAGATGGCACCCAGGTTGGGCCAGTACGGCGGGTGCGGAAGGATGTCGCATGCACGCGATTTCAAGGTATCGTTCACTGGTTTTGCTGTATGAGGCGGCGTATTGTCGTGTAATAAAATTACTTTGCCATGTCTTCTGGCTCATTCTGGTCGTCCTTCGATCAATGAGTGATTTAAATTAATCATTTGATGGCGATAGCGTTGTGCATTAACTTTTTCGCCGGGCTTCAAGAATTCATAATACACAATACCGCTCTGTCTTTCACATTGAAATCACCAAGTTTAAACCGTCGAAACCAAGTCTTGTATGTTCTAATCGACAGAGCGTGTTCGCCATATGTTTCTGCCAGAAAACGATGACTTTCCACAGCCGTTTTATTTCGATTACTTAAGAAAACCAATGCGTGCCGCAAATGTTCTTTCTCAGGCACAAACATCGACATGATCAGTGAACGTTACAAGAGAGATGCTAGTGTTTGGCGGACTCAAATTTTGTGTGCTGGTAGATTAATGTCAGACGATCAAACTGACATATGTGCCAATTCATACGCTGCGTACTGTTCGCAGGTGCCATCTCTTAGTGAAACCGGAAAAGACGTATGTACACACCTGGTATGTCATTTCAATAAACGGCGGCCGTGTGATTACGTGACCACGTGAAACTAGAGGTTTCATCACGTTATCAGCAGTCACGCATGTTGATTTCCCTTTTTTCTTATTTTTGTTTGTTTTTCTATAATCAGCACCGATGTTCCTTTGTCCTTGGAATTATAAGATTTTCTATCTTGAACAGTGCGGTGGGCAATTTTCTGTCGTTCAGCCAATCGATATTCCAACCAGGTTATTGTGGCACGACCACAAAGTGAATTCGTACCAACAGGCCGTCTATTGCGATGTGAGTCGAGCTCTCCTTTGCCATCGATTGTCAATATATCACGGCCAGTGAATATATTACATTGGACATCTAAGTTTCAATCGTCTCGAGTGCATTCTAAGAGCCATAAACGGCAGACCATTAGTCCCCAAGATTTTGGATACGAACAGATTAGATTGCAATAACATATACTAGATACCTGTGTAGACAGTCGTCAATCCATACTAAATGCCGATAATTATAAATAAATAAATAAATAAATAAATAAATAAATAAATAAATAAATAAATAAATAAACGATTGAATTAATTCAGTCTACGTAATCATTAAGAGCATACACACACAGGTTGTTTCAAAGCCCACAAAAATTAAACAGGAAGTAGGGGATGATTTACTGAACATTTAGCCATTACGAACGTAGAATCTGGGAAGCCAGCTTAATAATATACGGGCTTATAAATGTCCATCACTATGACCGTATGTACGTGATGTACGGGTATGTACGTGATTAGAGTTGCAACTTTCTGTAACAGGTAAAATGGCCACCAGAGTGCATTACTGTTCGTGTTTAGCGTTGTTACCAGGTCTCGTAGGGGCGTGAAAAGCGTAATAATTTGAGTGTTTACTGTGAAGGAAACTAAGATGCCGCATACTCGTGTGAGACAGCGCTATGAGCACCTGACAGAGTTTGAAGGGGGACTCATTGTGGGTCTCCATTTGGCCGACTGGTCGAATCATGCAATATCCAGATCTGTGGAGCGTTTGAATATGACAATGGTTCAGTGATGAATCGCGGTTCTGCACCACTCCAGATGACCATCACCTGCGAGTATGTCGTCGACCTGGGGAGAGGTCCCATTCTTCCAATACTTTGGAGAGGCACAGCGGTGTTTCTCCTGGAATCATGGTGTGGCGAGACATCGGATATGATTTCAGGTGGTTGAGGGAACTCTAACGACACAACGGTATACATCACGGACATCCTGCGTACTAATATGTTACCTCTCATGCGCCACTTTTCAACAGGACAATGCTCGTCCACACATGACACGTGTCTCTATGAACCATCTGCGTGATTTTTAGGTACTCCCGTTGGTAACAAGATCCCAAGATCTGTCCCCGATAGAACATATGTGGGAGCAGCTCGGATGTCAGTTCCATCCCAGTGCTAGTATTCAGGATATCAAGGACCAGTTACAACAGTTGTGGGCCAGCTTGCCTCAGGAGACGATACAACGGCTTTATGACACCCTTCCCCTGCCGGACTGAGTGGCTTAGACGGTTGAGGCCTTCTGACCCCAACGTGGCAGGTTCGATCCTGGCTCAGTCCGGTGGTATTTGAAGGTGCTCAAATACGCCAGCGTCGTGTCAGTAGGTATATTGACACGTAAAACATCTCCTGCGGGACTAAATTCCGGCACCCTGGCTTCTCCGAAAACCATAAAAGTACTTAGTGGGATGTAAAGTAAATAACATTATTATTATTATTATTATTATTATTATTATTATTATTATTATACCATTCCCATCCGAATCAATGCATGCGTCCAGAAAAGAAGGGTGTATTGATAAGTGGCCTCATACTGTCAAGTTCTTTGTAAACTTGACTCGATTTTGTAATCACTCAAATAATATCACACACCCTCTCAACACATGAAGATTCATTCCGTTTTATCCTCCCCTTCCGGGCGTTTCAATTTATTTATATTTTTGTTAGGCATGGTAGACCATATAGTCGTTTCCAGCAATTACTCTACAGTTAATTTATTGTAAATTATTCGAAATGTTTATATTAACTGAAAACTGTTTACGTGATAATTTACATGACCGTATAACGCAACTATTTGAGTGTCCATGAGGAATTTCCGCTGATTATTATAGTAATTTGTGGGAAATTCAACATAAATGTAATTATTTCCAATTTAATCACATTAAAATGAAGTACTCCTAATTTACCATGAGTGAAATGGATTCTATGTTCATTACTTGTTCTGTGAACTACCATTATTATCGAAGTTAGGATTGATGTGTACTAATTAGCTAGATTACAATGTCCTTTAGACAAATTGATTTCGGTCATTTGATGGCGTGTAGTTTGTAATGAATCGAAGTTTGATGCCAGTCACTTTTTCTTCCACAGCATAACTCACACTCTGGTGAGGTTACGGGTGTACAAATGTCACACACGTGGTCTCGTACCAGTTTTACGGCCGAATGCTCTTTCCGTAAGTGGAGAGACGTTTTCACAGAAACCATCCTGACTCATTTATGATTTTGGCTGAAGGATGATGATCCTGGGCACCAGGTGTAAATTCCAACCCTGGATCCACCAGTACGTGAATTCTGGCCATCCGAAGTTGCTGAGATTCTGAGGCACTTATCTGTGGCTTATTTTCTTGCTATCTGCCTCTATGAAATTTATTCTTTTTGACATAAATATGTCTTAGTGCTGTGGGTCATCAACAAATTTGTGTGACGAAACATTGTCATGTAACTGGCGCGATGTTACCTAGCAACAGCACCTTGAGGGCTGCACACGCCTTGGATCTGTATAGCATGGCCATCCATCACTTTCTTCACATCACAACCTGCATGGTTGCTAGGTTATATCGCCTCATACATTTTACAGAAAGAACTACTTATCATAATTTGTTTTCCCCAATTTTTCAATAATCTTTTGCATTTTACTTCTTCCTTCTAGCATAAAAACCAAGTATCAGGTTAATACTTAGGTTTTAAAAACCTTGCCGATATGATCTCCATAGCAACAGTCCATAGAATGAGTCCGGCTCTTTGACAAACTTTCAGAAGGCCGCCACTGATATTTACCTTATTTTTACGCCATTGGAAAAAAAGTTAGAACAAAAAAGTTTGTAAGATATTCTAAACTGATTTTGTCGTGATTAATCTTCCTGTAGTACCAGCCGTAAGAGAGGGACATCGAGTTCTATGTTTTAGGCCCTCTCTGAAGCCCTCATCTAGCCGAATTTTCTTAATCAACTTGGAGCTGAGATGAGTTCTACCTCACTTTTGTTCTTTTTTATTTATTTTTTTTTGCTATTGGCTTTACGTCGCACCGACACAGATAGGTCTTATGGCGACGCTGGGAAAGGAAAGGGCTAGGACTGGGAAGGAAGCGACCGTGGCCTTAATTAAGGTACAGCCCCAACATTCGCCTGGTGTGAAAATGGGAAACCACGGAAAACCATCTTCAGGACTGCCGACAGTGGGGTTCGAACCACCTATCTCCCGAATACTGGATACTGGCCGCACTTAAGCGACCACTTTTGTTCTAAATTTAAATACTGCTCCGAGATTCATGAAAATTTCTCCCTACGTTTTTTCCGTGATGCTGTAACAGACAGACAAAAAATAAACAAATCGAAATACAGCATTATTTCCTTTATATCCAATATGGATACCTTGTACTTGAATCGCGGCCATCGATATAAGAATTTAGTGATATATATTACTTGAATATTACACCCCTCACCCAAATCCAGAAGTGTGATAACTAGTCTATTCATGTACGTAGATCTCTTCACTAGTGAATTTTACACATCTTATTTTCTATTTATAGGCATATTATTTAGACATAATTTACGCCAATTTCCATCAATAACAACGTGCGGCTTTCCGATGAAGATGTTAATTTGTGTCCTCAACCCTAGGGGAGCAGCTCTTTTCAGGCACATCCCAATTTAAGGAGAGCTGCCAGTACCATCTTATCAGACCTCCTGCCAATATTAAATTTCTGGCAGTACCGAGAATCGAACTCACGTCTACGAGGATGGTAGCTAATAGCTATAACCGAGTGATATTTGATCACTTTATATCATTACTTGGTAATACTTGGTCCAAATACCACAAACGACGACTGTATACGTGGACGAGACCTGGATACATTGGGAGGTATCAAATAGAGTTCATTGTAGTTAAGCAGACATTCAGAAACAAAGTGTTGGATTGTAAGAACTTCCCAGGAGCAGAAATGGACTCTGAGCACAATTTGGTGGTTATAAAATGTCATCTAAAGTTGAAGAATTTACAGAAAGAATGGAATGCAAGAAGATGGGATTTTGATAATCTGAAGAAAAAAAGGAGTGTGTGTGACCGTTTCAATTAATACGTTGCAGAAGGACCACACGAAAAAACTGAGGGAAACACAATACTTGAAGAGTGGACAGTTGTGAAGAATGAGATCAAATAAGTATCATTGTATAACTCGGGAGATATTAGACCTGATTTAAGAAGGACGAAAATATAAGATTGAAAAAAATGAGGAGGCAGAAAACATTTCAGGCAAGACAGCTAGGGAAGAATGGATGAAGGAGAAGTTCAAGGTTGTTAAATGTTGTACGGTTGTACGAAAGGTACAGTAGATGTTGCATACAAGCAAATCAAGGAAATATTTAGAGAAAGGAAAACTAGGTGTATGCATGTAAAGAGCTCAGATGGAAGACCACTTCTAGGGATAGAAGACAAGGCAGAAAGATGATAGAAACTTATCCAGCAACTGTATCAAAGGAAATAATTTAGTGGTAAGGTTCCAAAACAAGAAGCGGACCCAAGTTTTAGTTCAGAATTTGACAGATTTGAGAGACCTAATTAGGACCAAGGCACCTGGAATTGAAAACATACCCTCAAAATTACTGGCTGTCTTAGGAAAGAAAACAATATGGCGAGGTTATTTCATTCAGTGTGTAAGATACGAGGTGTATGATACAGAAGTGCTATTGTATTTTAAACAAAATGTCGATGTGCATATTCCCAAGTAGCATGTACTGACAAGTGTGAAAACTACCGTACCATTGGTTTAGTATCTCGCGCTTGCAAAACATTATATTGTCCCGAGGCTCACTCAGCCTACACCAAAAATGATTACAAAATTAATTCCTGGGGGCAAAGGCGGCCGAGCGTAGAGCTAACCACTCTACTCTACCAAGTGCCGTGGTTACGGATAGTGGAAGCCTTTACCTTCCACCCCTCCAAGGGCCTTCATGGCCTGTACGGAAATGGCGTTTTCTTCTTGCAAAATATTAACACGTATTATTTACAGAAGAATGGAAACACACGCTGAATCTGAGTTGGGGAAAGATTAGTTTGGCTTCAGAAAAAATGAAAGACCCCGTGAAGCAATTCTCACTTTACGTCTGATCATAAAGAATCGAATTAATAAAAGACAAGCCCACGTACATGGCATTCTTAGATCTAGAAAAGGCTCTTGCTTTTCGCCTTACAATTTTCCTCTGCACCCTAGTGCTTGTTATTTAGTTTTTCCATGACCACATGCACAGTGGATGAGAAGGTTCATTAAACACTGAACAGCTGTGTACTATTTTCCACTGCCAGTTGTCTATATTATCGGACTTGGTGACGATTCAGCATGGTCTCGCACATCAGAGTTTGCTAGCCCATCGGCCAGGCAAAAGCGAGTTCTCGACGCTAACCGCTGCTGCTACTCCTGTTAATCTAAAGCCACCGCGAGAACGCTTTAGTGAACCGGAGCAAGAGAAACCAGCTCATACATATTTCTAAAAAGAAAGTACTAAAATGACACGATAGTAACCGAATGTTACAAGGGTAAGTAAGTAAGTAAGAATATTACCTTGTTCTTTTTTCTGCAAAGAAATATAGAACTTGCCTCACTCGAACTTACTTATTCGCTGATTTGTAGCCTTACTGATTGATGGTGCACAGTTGAGAAATCAGTGAGAAAGAAACTTAGCGCTACGGTGAAGTTAGTGAACGAGTAGATAACGGGAGGTGTGCATCCAGAGATTTACTTCTGTCCGCTGTCAGCATTCACAGGTAGACTGTATCTGTTCAACAAATGAGGAAATGGTGCCTTGAATTTGCAGAGGTTAAACGGCTGTAAATGATGAGGTGGGAAGGTATCGTTAATTAACATCAGATGCATTTGTTTATGCAATGATGAAAATATGAAGGGTAGATGATTTATAAGGGAAGTCAAAATGAAAGATAAAACGATGAAATGTTTGAACTAGTAGAATGTCACATTCTCAATGCTTGAATAACATTGGTTGATTATGTTGCCAAACCGTAGGGACATTTTAACCTTTCACCTACGAAGTATTACGGAGACTACCTTTTGACTTAACATCTTATCTAATCGGGCATTAACAGAGCAGCATTAAATTCATAAAAATATTTAATTTGCATTCATCAAACCTTGGCACATACTTGATTTGAATACGACAAACTAAAATTGACCATGTTCAGGACTCTTGACAGCAGTGATTGAACCCACCATCTCTCCAATGCAAACTTACAGCTACACGACCTGTACCATTGCCAATTCACTTTGTATAATTTCTTATCATTATTTTACGTTAAACTCTACATCTTTGGAGAATATTCTACTTCGTTACTTCAAAAACAAAAAATATATGCAAAAATGTCCATAACAAGGTACCTGGCCTCATACACCATTGCCAAAACTTTTGATCGCTTTTGAATTACAACAGAAAGGTAGACCTTATTCGTTGTGAATTATTGTTACACACTTTGATATGTGATAGTATTGTGGATTTATACTACCCGAATGAAATACGCTACAAGTAAAGTTAATGCTGTCATATTTCCTGATTACAATAGTCATGGTCAGTCGCGGTTCACTTCTAAGAAACAAGATCGAAGTCTTCAAAAATTAAATTTAGTTATTATTTTTACGTCCGTGTGCTACTTTTACGGTTTTAGGAGACGCCGAGGTGTTAACATTTTGTATCGCAGGATTCATTGTCGTGCTATTAAATATACTACAGTGGGTTCACGGTTCTTAGTATATACACTGACTGACAGAGCAAATGCAACACCAAGGAGGAGTGGTTCGAAAGGGATGAAAGTTGGGGAAAAAACAGAGACGGCACGGAAGAATAATTGATGTTTATTTCAAACCGATATGCAGGTTACACAATGCGCACGGCATCGATTCAGTAGGATGTAGGACCACCGCGAGCGGCGATGCACGCAGAAACACGTCGAGGTACAGAGTCAATAAGAGTGCGGATGGTGTCCTGAGGGATGGTTCTCCATCCTCTGTCAACCATTTGCCACAGTTGGTCGTCCGTACGAGGCTGGGGCAGAGTTTGCAAACGGCGTCCAATGAGATCCCACACGTGTTCGATTGGTGAGAGATCCGGAGAGTACGCTGGCCACGGCAGCATCTGTACACCTCGTAGAGCCTGTTGGGAGATGCGAGCAGTGTGTGGGCGGGCGGGCATTATCCTGCTGAAACAGAGCATTGGGCAGCCCCTGAAGGTACGGGAGTGCCACCGGCCGCAGCACATGCTGCACGTAGCGGTGGGCATTTAATGTGCCTTGAATACGCACTAGAGGTGACGTGGAATCATACGCAATAGCGCCCCAAGCCATGATGCCGCGTTGTCTAGCGGTAGGGCGCTCCACAGTTACTGCCGGATTTGACCTTTCTCCACGCCGACGCCACACTCGTCTGCGGTGACTATCACTGACAGAACAAAAGCGTGACTCATCGGAGAACACGACGTTCCGCCATTCCCTCATCCAAGTCGCTCTAGCCCGGCACCATGCCAGGCGTGCACGTCTATGCTGTGGAGTCAATGGTAGTCTTCTGAGCGGACGCCGGGAGTGCAGGCCTCCTTCAACCAATCGACGGGAAATTGTTCTGGTCGATATTGGAACTGCCAGGGTGTCTTGCACATGCTGAAGAATGGCGGTTGACGTGGCGTGCGGGGCTGCCACCGCTTGGCTCGCGTGCTGACGTCACTCGGGCTGCGCCTGGACCCCTCGCACGTGCCACATGTCCCTGCGCCAACCAGGCGCTGCACCGTGGACACATCCCTATGGGTATCGGCTGCGATTTGACGAAGCGACCAACCTGCCCTTCTCAGCCCGATCACCATACCCCTCGTAAAGTCGTCGGTCTGCTGGAAATGCCTCCGTTGACGGCGGCCTGGCATTCTTAGCTATACACGTGTCCTGTGGCACACGATAACACGTTCTACAATGACTGTCGGCTGAGAAATCACGGTACGAAGTGGGCCATTCGCCAACGCCGTGTCCCATTTATCGTTCGCTACGTGCGCAGCACAGCGGCGCATTTCACATCATGAGCATACCTCAGTGACGTCAGTCTACCCTACAATTGGCATAAAGTTCTGACCACTCCTTCTTGGTGTTGCATTTGCTCTGTCAGTCAGTGTATGTTCAAGGCTTTTAAAAAGCAGGGGAGGTGGGATGTGTTTAAGATTGTGTCTTTTCTGCCATCATCGAACTCATTCCGCTTTCTCCATTATTACTTCGATCGTTACCTACGTACTTCAAACGAGCAAATTGGCTGCGCGTTTCACTTCACGTTGCTGTGAGCTAGCATTCGGAAGAAGGTGGGGTGTAACCCCATCGTCGATAGCCATAAAGTTAGTTTTCCGTGGTTTCCAATTTTCATAACAGCCTGTACTTTATTTAAAGAGAAAACTATTTCTTTCCCACTTCTAACCCTTTCTCATCCACCTGTCACCGAAAGCCGTCTATATGTTAGTGCGACGTTGAACTAGTAGCAAAAGGAGAAACATGTTAAGGAAAGGATTTTTTTTTGTTTTTGCTATTTGCTTTACGTCGCACCGACACAGATAGGTCTTATGGCGACGATGGGGAAGGAAAGGCCTAGGAATGGGAAGGAAGCGGTCGTGGCCTTAATTAAGGTACATGGGAAACCACTGAAAACAATCTTCAGAGCTGCCGACAGTGGGGTTCGAGCCCACTATCTCCCAGATGCGAGCTTACAGCTGCGCGCCCCTAACCGCACGGCCAACTCGCCCGATAAGGAAAAGGAAGTCAGAGTAATGGAATGAAGAAAAATATAAATGAACAGAGCAAATATGTTACTGTGCAGTACCATTTTATTTACAAAATACACGTTTTCTTGTTCCATACAAATCTGAAGGCATACTAGCAGTTTCTTGCACTCTCGATGGCATGAAGGTCTTTCACTTGCAGCCCTAAAACTTCGCACAAGATCATCCCTGTTACCTGGCAATGTTGACGCATAATGTCACGTACAGTATGTAACTCCACGAAAGGAAATCTATTTGTTCAACGTAATTGATACCGTAATGACATACCCACTCACTCGTACCGTGACTATAACGCTCCTATTCCACCCAACAACAACCAACATGCTACCGGAACCTTTACTGATGTACTTTGAGTGAAGTCCCTACGTCGTAGAGGTAGACCATCCCGCAGCACATTTATAGTATAGAAATCGCCTAAATATTTGGAGTTTGTCTGGAAGATCTACTCTCTAATGCACCTGTTACAGTCTTCTCAAGCACAAATTTTCATTTAGAATCGAAAAAGTATTCTCAACATTTTCACTCATTGAAAGTTAAAAAAATACCATTACATGTTTCCTGAAATAACTGCAAGTCCACTTCCTTTAAAAATTGTAAGGGCCTTGTGTGAGTCCCCTATACTTTTCCAGAAAATAATGATAATGTACGTTGTACGCAGGTTGAATGTATTAGTTTCACTGGAAAGAACACTACAGTCTCACTCATCGATTACAGCATACTTTATGCGGACGTATCAACTTCAATAACTTTACGTGTGTGACACACGTAAAACAAAAACATTTCGAAGGACCACTACAATGTTTCTTGCTTCCATTTCTTGGATTTAGGAGGAACTAGTAGCACACCAAGTGTGAGGTCTGAATTATGCAGTCATTATTTTTTATGCATATTAAAGGGAAGTACTGAAGGATGCACTGATAAACACACATATTAGATCCCCATAAAAAAAGTCATCCGTGGCTCAGGCAGCAGCGCGTCGGCCTCTCACCGGGTACTCCGGTTTTTCCTGTCATCCTTCATACCAGGAACACTCTCCAATATAGTTTCATTTCATCTGTTAGTCATTCATCATTGCCCCAGAGGAGTGCGACAGGCTTCGGCAGCCGGCACAATTCCTATCCTCGCCGCAAGATGGGGGCTTCATTCATTCCATTCCTGACCCGGTCACTGACTGGAAAACAGGTTGTAGGTGTGTTCATTAGATCGCCATGAGAGCTTTTTGTGCAGGAGAGAGTTAGGCCACCCAAGTTACCGAGTTCTTCGACTGTGCACTGCCGACATCAGATGTGGAAGGCGGTCGTAATAACGTTATTCGATCGTATTTGTATCAATCTTCGTCTCGAAATACTTCAGTGCTACTACTGCTATACGGTGCTGAGGTCTGGGCACACACACACAGTAAGTTCCTAAAAGAGAACTAATCTTTTTTAATATGGTGATAAATATGAATAAACTCTACCATGTGCAGATAACGTGAGCAACATCGAAATGCTTGAACGATTACAAAACATAACTAGAGGTCATGCACACCATCAAAAACAAAAGAACTGGAATTCTTCGGTGAAATGATGAGGAGCTACAATATCAACTACTTCAATTTAACATACAAATTGAATTTTTTTTTTTCTTTTCTTTTTTTGCTGGTGGCTATACGTCGCACTGACACAGATAGGTCTTATGACGACGATGGGACAGGAAAGGCCTAGGAGTTGGAAAGAAGCGGCCGTGGCCTTAATTAAGGTACAGCCCCGGCATTTTCCTGGTGTGAAACTGGGAAACCACGGAAAACCATCTTCAGGGTTGCCGACAGTGGAATTCGAACCATCTATCTCCCGGATGCAAGCTCACAGCCGCGCGATCCTAACCGCATGGCCATCTCGCCTGGTACAAATTGAAATTGATGTAAGAAGAGATCACAGACGAAGACGAATATTCTGGATATAAACCTGTGTGACTGGTATGGAATAACCACTTTCAAATTGTTCCTGATTTGCAGAGAATGAACGTCAAATCACTCTGATGACAACCGACGTCCCATGAGGTTATTACGAAAGGAGAAGCAGAAGGAAGAAAAGAAGAATTATCTGTACATCACTGATTAATTTCTGATGTCCAAATACTATTCTGAATGGAAATTAGAGTAATCTTTTTTTTTAAACTGCTTAATATTAGAGTTGGTAGAGGTGATTGTTGTTATAAGGGCAAGTCCACTAGGACTCGATAAGCATTACCTTAATACGAAAATTACAGCGTATTACACTGATGCATGGGAAATTAGATGTCACTGCCTCACGCAATCATTTGATTTCCAGGAAGTTGCAGTTACCTTGCGCTACATGGAGTACTTGCACCTGATTGTAAATGTAGCCTATCATAATAATTAAACAAGGGAAATTAAATCAACATACAGTAATTTACTCATATTTTTTGCTACTTGTTTAACGTCGCACTAACACATCGAATGTTTTCGGCGACAGAAGGACAGGAAAGGACTAGGATTGGGAAGGTAGACGCCTAGCCTCAAAGTCCCAGCATTTGCCTGGTGTGGCAATGGGAAACCAGAGATAACCATATTCAGGACTACCGACGGTGGGATTCAAATACGCATAAAGTAGAAACCTTTCCTTGACAGAATAGTCAGCTTCACGGCCGTCGGTTTAGAGGGTCGTGGGTTCAAATCCTAGTCATGTGGGAGATTTTGACCACATCTACTACCGGTTATTTATTCTAGCTCGGAACCGAGTGTTATGTTCGTCTCAATACATATCTCTTCATTCAGACAGAGCACACTACACTGCAAGGCACCACAGAAAGAAACAATAGTAACTCCTTCCACGTAGAGTTGACGTCAGAAAGGGCTTCCGGCCGCAAAACAAAGCCAAGTCGTCAAGTGTGCCCTATCAGTATATTTGAATAGCGGCAGGAGTAGAAGACGACGACGAAGATGACTCAAAGTAGAGAATTACGCTAAACAGAACGAAATTGCATTACCCCTGCAAGTGCCGAAGACGTGATATTATCTTCAACGTTCATGTGGAGACCGGTAATATACCCTTGAAATGTAAACTGGTGTCCTCATATTCTTCATCCGTCATCAAGTCTGATACGATAGACAACTGGCAGTGGAAAATAGTAGACAGCTGTTCAGGCTTAGTGTACCTTCTCATCCACTGGACATAGAGACTGTGCATAAGGTCTATGTGACTTTCCAACCACATACCTGTCATTCCGCCAATCTTAAATCCCTGGCGTGGAAAGGAATCTAAACTGGGCCAATAATAATAATAATAATAATAATAATAATAATAATAATAATAATAATAATAATAATTGTACCGGGCGGTACACCTCTACACCGTTTATTTAAAAGTTGCGCCAGTTGAAACTCCTCTTCTGGAGGAAGGTTGAACTTTATCTACTCTATTAATTCTCTACTTTCTCAGAAGATGTCACCACGTGGAAAATTTTGAGTTTTTGAACTGTGTCACTTTTGATGTGTTTTTGTTTCGCTTGAAGTAAGAAGTGTGAACTTTCTCTTCTAGAGGACACTACTGAAGATCAACAATAGCGCACCCTAGTGCGGAGTCAAAGAACTATTTTGTTGGAGAAATTTTTATTTCAAAAGTTTGTTTCTTGTTAAATTTCTTTCTGTTATTGTTTAAGTTGGCTGTATACCCCTCTTTTTCCCCTTGTTTTAGATTTATCCAATCCCGAATTCCTTTTAGTAATTTCTGACCAATCTGGTGTATCTTCCCCCAACTTGTATCTGTTGCGGGGTCCTATCCAATAAAAATATTGTGGGCGGGTGTTTTCATTCCCCTAACGCCTAGAAACTTCCGCGAGAGTATATAAACTGCTGATTTTAGGGTCTCCGGGCCACTTCTGTTCCATCTTTCAGTGTATTAAGTACATACCAGGAGGCGGGAAGCGCCTCTTTCCTCGGCTGCGGTCAACAATAAGGTAATGGCCGATTAATAAATTCTTTCTTTTCTTGCTCAGCAGTTTAACTTTCGGGGCGGGTTCTAAGCGTTCAACCATGTAACCTTTTCCTAAAATGTAAAAACAACTGGTATCTATTCTATTTTAAAACGACATATCGGGATAGAGAGTGCTTAACCCTCTCGAGCTCCCACTCACATCGTCTTGAGGTGAACTTATTCTCTCAACCAATTCTTCCGTAATGTAATGTAAATTGCTATTAAGTCACCTCTGTAGTATGGGATTAGCCCTTGTAATAACGGCCTAGTGCCAAAGTAGGTTTTAAAATCAAAGTGTATTAGGAGTGCAAGTTCGCCTCCTCTCAAATTGTTTTAGAGGTCATTTAATTAACCTGCTTTTCATTTAATAGACCTCAGTAGATTGGGTATTTTACCCCTGTGTTTATGTCCGTTGAGGACAACTTGAAGGTGGAGTTTGGTGTGGCCTAGGAGAGGCTTAAATTAAAGAGCGCGTGGCTCTTTTGGAAACGGAGTGTTGTGTGCCTCGAGGAGGCTTTACTGTGTAATTTGGAGCAAGGGCTCCAGGGTTTGATTGGGGTCTTCTGCCCCTTTGTTAAAATTTGTATATCGGAAAGTTGGGCTAGTTGCTCAAAAATTGTGAACTCAGGGCTCGAAGCCCAAACTCTGTAATCCCTGTAATTGTACATTTCAAATTGTGTTTCGGCTACTAAGTACCTGTTCTTTGTTATTACTTAATATTGAAAAGGAAATATAACCTTGTTAACTTTTACATTAACTTTGATTCCGTAGTTTGAGACCCATTCACGCCCGCACCTTCTTACACCTCTACCTACCACCAAAACACGGTAACAATAATAATAATAATAATAATAATAATAATAATAATAATAATAATAATAATAATAATAATAATAATAATGAGAGCCAATGACACCAAACATATCAAGAGTGCAAAAACTGCGAAGTACCTTGGAGAGTGGATTTGAGAAGACCTTAGTAAAATGGTCACTCTTGAGCACAGGAGAATCAAAAATAGACAAGGAATATCATGCCTGCAGAAAACGGTATGACTCAAAACACCTATAGAAGAATGTCAAACTATGACACTGCAATAGTCAGACCGTCAGTCCTCTACGCAGCAAAGTGCCTATCTCTAACTAAGAATACCTCGCTAAGAACTCTCTCAATACAAGAAAGGAAGTTCCTGATAAGGATAGCAGAACCAAGGGTCCTATCGGATGGAAGGCGATGATACAAACCAAACCGTGAACTCTACCAATACCAAGAAACCCTCACAGATACCACCAGAAGAAAGCGACTGATCTCCTACGGACATCTGTTTAGAATGGAATCCCACAGACTGTGTTATAAGATATTCAATGTAGCCAGCAAGGATCGCTGTGGATCCAGCAATTAGAAAAGGACCTGGCAGAACTTAACATTAATAATGCCATCATAATTAACAGAATCAATTTCTGTTCAACTATCAAAACGAGACCCTTACAGCAGCTAACCACAATGAGATGAGGAAATGGTCCGAGGATCGCAAAATAAAGTTCAGCAAGAAAATGAAGGAATACTGGGCCAACGAGAAAGGTTAAGGTACCAAGAAGAAACCAGCAGCCAAACGTAATATTAAGAACACCAGAAGCGGTAACAATCAAAAGCAACAACAACAATAACTACCCATCTAAAACACAAGCACCGTATTCCTCAAGCGGCCCAAATGAACGCAAATAACAAGAAGGTGAGGAAGAAGAAGAATACTGACCCGTTCAGAAAAATAGATCTCAAAGGACGCAAAATCTTAAGGATGATATTAGGACCCATAAGAGAAGAGAATGGCACTTATAGGATCAAGCACAACAGTGAGGAAAAGGTGACTAACATTCTACTGCCACTCGACCAGCATAGACCCCTGCAGGCTGACAAACAAGATCTTCAGCATGACTGGTAGACGGAAATCCTCCAACAACAAATGGACTGCTGCAGCGAAATCAGACCTAAACACCACTAAACACCATACGGGACCGATCCCTATTCCAACTGATTACTATGCAGGGTGACTTTCCCGTGCCCTTCACCAGCAAGAACAACGCTGGGATCACCATTCTCAAGTGGACGGAGGAAAGGAATCCCGATGCTGAAAGCTTTCTGGGCCAGGTAGGAATAGAAAGCCCTGTAAATAGTTAAAACGAGCCCCGTGGTCAATGTAGGCCCAAAGGAGAAGAAAAAATCATATTGTGATCGTTTTTACATCCTATTAACTACTTTTTCTCCTTTTAAAAACGTCAAGAAGCTGAAATTTTACCCCGAAACTTCGAATAATAAAGATTTCTTACAAGAAAGAGAAGGGCAAGGAAGGACGTGAAAATGAAAGGCTCTCTAGGCCTCTCAAACCTTATACCGTCAGGTTCAAAAATAAAAAGCAACAAGAATGCGAAAGTTTCAGTTAGACATGTTCGGTATTTGTGGGTAATAAAATAGGGCAATATTCTGATTAACTTACCCTCGTAACATTCGACCTTTATACATCTACTCTGAGAAAGAAAACGCAGATAGAGGCAAAATTTAGATACTTGCAGACAAAATTATAATTTCATTTAAATCCGTTAATATATCAAACTTGTAGTTTAACATGACTGTTTATAACGTGATGAGAGCCTCAAGACCACCTTTTCCGTGGATTACGAGCCATGGGAACGTAAGTGAAGATTTCAAAAAATCCACATACATTGGCCAGGATCTGATCCGCAGCCATTCTGGTGGGAAGCCAGTGATTATGCAGCTCGGCTTCCAAGCTCGGGTTCAATCAAAATTCATACATTGTAGTGAAGAAAATGATAGAAATCAACTATTTTCCCTACAAGCCTACAGCTATTTATCATATCTGTATGAACTGAAAGTTAAAAGTGAAAGTGTTAATTTTCTGGCGTAGCATTTACAACTTCTAATGCATTGTTTCTTTCCAGGTATGTGGCTGAGTTTCACTCAGTGCCTCCAGTACCACTTGTGCAGTACGCATAGCTTGTAAGTTAACTATTCTTTTCTACCTTGCTTATGTGCTACATTTATAAGATCTCAGTTGAATAACATTAAGTCTTTTTGTAACAAAACTATTTGCACTCAGTATAAGTGATAAGGATGGAGGGAGGGGAGAATATTAAGACAAACCCCAATCGGGATTCTAATACAGAAGTAATTTTATGGAACTCTTTCGTTGATAGAAATGAAATTTTTATGATACGCCACTATTTTTTTTATGAAAGCAACTTGCAAATTTTTCCCAAGCTTTCAAATTTCCACTCGCTGAGAATAGATGCGAGCAAGAGAGTAACTGATTTTTGACAGGGATAAAATCTTCGAGGAAATTTTCAGAGATTGATAATGATCATGCCAGATGGTCTATAGCAGGATCGCTAAGCTAAGAATGGGGAAAGATTTCGACTAGTATAAACCAACGTCTTTCATAATATCATTCAATTTTAAATTAACTTAAATACTTACTATTTGTTCGTAGTCCTATGATCAATGCAGAGTAGTTACGGTGTCAAACTCAGTCTGAAATTTGATAGAATAAAGAAACGCAAGACAAAACCGAGGGTGAGAAATGCCAATAATTAACACATGGTTTTGTTCATTAGAACCCAACGCTCTGACGATAGTTTAACACACTTGGAGCGCTACTTAATATACAGTATCAACCGAAAACAGAAGTATAAATACAGGGAGTAAAGAATTTACTGTTCTGAAAGATCTTCGGTTAATAATACAGTTTCTCGTGATACAATACTGTGGCATTAAACTTCCTGTACAAGGGTCAGCACAGAAGAAAGTCTTGATATACACTGAGTGGCCAAACGTTATGGGAAGACAATGGATGTGAGGTTGGTAACGAGTTGATCTTCCGCGACTCCTCAAAACGGCAGCAGTACGATGAGACATCGACTCTTTAAGGTGTTGGAATCGTTCTAAAGGGATCTGGGCCCACGCAACCTGAATTGCTACCCACATTTGATCTCGTATAGTTGGTGCAGGGTTCATGGAGCGTACACCAGCATTGATAGTATCCCATAAATGCTCGATTGGATTAAGATGAGGGGATCTGGAAGGTAAATCCATGGTCGTGATTTCACTGGAGAGCTGCTCCAACCGCCTGTGTGCCACCACAGAGCGGTAACATGGCGCATTGTTCTATTGAAACATGGCATCTCCATCAGGTACTCTAGGGCCATAAAGGGATGCAGATGGTCTGAAAGAAAGTCCAAATAACGTGCACCTGTCAGCGCTTGCTGCAGCCGGAAAATGGGGTCTAAATGAGAACGCCGCCCATACATAAACTGAGCCACCCACATGGACACAACCTTGTTGACACGCAGAATCCATAGCTTCATGGGGCATATGCCACATTCTCACGCGCCGATCAGCTCGACACAACTTGAAACGGGATTCATCGGACCATAACACATACCGCCACTGTTCCATGGTACATTGCTGATGTTTGCGGGCCCATGCACATCGTTGAGCTCTGTGTCGAGGTGTCACCAGAGGAATACGAGTTGGTCGTCGGCTGGTGAAGCCTATGCGGTGCAGTTGCCTCCTTACGGTCCTGGTAGACATGGGTTCCTGACTCCTACATTCAACTAGGCGGTGATCTGACTCACAGTAGTCCGCCGAGCGCAGTATGGTTTTGTGGAGGCGACATGATGTCTGTTCATTAAACACCTGTGGTCTTCCCGTGCGGCGGTTTTATGCGGGTGGTAATATTCTCTCTGCGATACTGAAGATCTACCCTCGACACTGTTGACCTCGGGAACCGGAATTCGCGTGTAATCTCAGCAATGATATGTCCCATGCGTCGTGCGCCGATGATCATCCCACGTTCAAAGTGTCGGTTAACTCGCGACGTGTCACGAATTTGGTGTTTGTGACAGACTGCCCAACTACGCTGCAGCTAGCCGCAATGCTCAGGTGTCATACACGGCACAATTTCTAATGGGAGACCCCTTTCTGTTAATTTTGGCCAGTCAGTGTATTCCGCACTTGCCCGACTCGTTGGCTGAATGGTCAGCGTACTGGCTTTCGGTTCAGAAGGTCCCGGGTTCGATTCCCGGCCGGGTCGGGGATTTTAATCGCTTCTGATTAATTCTTCTGGCTCGGGGACTGGGTGTTTGTGTCCGTCCCAACACTCCCCTCTTCATATTCAGACAACACACTACACTACCAACCACCACAGAAACACGCAATAGTGATCACATCCCTCCATATAGGGTTGCGTCAGGAAGGGCATCCGGCCGTAAAACAGGGCCAAATCCACATGTGCGACACAGTTCGCACCCTCGACCCCACAGGTGTGGGAAAAGCGTTAGGAAAAGAAGAGTGTATTCCGCACTTGATCATATATGATACATCTACCATAAATGTTGAACAACAACCTGATGTGGTACAAATTTACTGTATCACACTTGATTGGTCCAAAGCCTTCGAGCGGTTGTCACATCAACAGCTTTTGTTGAAACTGTGTAGCTCTGCATAGGAGGCAGCATGTGGTATACGGAGGAGTTCGATTATCGGCTGTTCCAGCAACATTTGGAGTAATACAAGGTTCCGTGATCAGACCTCTCCTCTTCACTGCCTAAGTTCTCGATCTTCCAGGCTGTATCTCATCATTAATGATCCAGTATGTCGATGATACTGTGCTGAGCAGGTGTGTAGGAATTAAGGAAGACGCCCTTGCTCTATAATTTGATATGGAAAATCTGTCGATGTGGTGTGGTGTAAAAACCCTGAATATAGATTAAATACCTAAAGTGTAGGCCTAAATATATGAGAATGAGTAGGTCCACAAATTCCATCATGAATAGTTATACCTGAACTTGGGAAACATATCATTCAGCACTGCACTAGTTTGAAAATACTAGGCACAACCAACTGTGACAATTGAAAGTGGAATACACAGTGTGAAGAGGAAAGGTGCAAGGTAACAAAAATTCTGGGGTTCCTGTATTGGAATTTAGGAGGCTTCAGTCCACAATCAATAAGGTCAGATTATCTTTGCATGGTCCGGCCCGTACTGACGTATGGTCTACCAGCTTGGTATCCCACAACAGCGGAGAACATGAGCAGGCTGCAGAGCACAGCGCTGCACCCAAGGTCTAATTGACCGTCACTGCCCCTCCCATCCAGTAAGGTTACCCCGAGACAACAGCCAAATAATCTGAACTGTTTTCTCTCCGGAAATTCTTCTCTGGCTCCATAGAAAGTCGTCACTTCCAATGTCTATCGCTTGTTTATCACTCAGTTGAGAGAGTCCAACGAGTTACCCTTTGCCCGCCTTTCTTCCTTTCAGAAAAGTTTTTATTGGTGTTCCCCAAAGCTATGGAACACGCTGTCAGGGGGTGTCAAGAACTTTTCTCTCTTCCAAAATGTCAGATGTATGTAAAAAAATTAAAACGTAATTTAATAGAACTGATGCATGTGGCTGGCAGTGTGTGTCGGTGAGTGAGTGAATGACAGATTTGTAGATAGAAAGGAAGTATGTGAGAAAAGGAATATGTGAGTATTAGAATTAGAGAATGAATTGGTGATTAGCTTACTGACGACAGAGAGAATGAAAGAGCAGTAAGAAATTAAGTATACATGTATATCTTGCACAGTACTATTTATATATTTTGTAATACATATATTGTAAATAATATCTCATCTTAAGATAGGTCTACGAAACATTTTATATGTACAGTATATGGGCGTTCACCTTTTTCTAAAGACATTCCATACTTTTCCACAGAATCGTGCTAAATAATACTAACTTGTCTGAAATTAATCACTAGAGGTACAAATGTTAGTTGTTGCACCTTAATTTTATTTTTTACTAATAAAATATTCAAATTGTCTTGTCATTAAAATATTACATGAAATAGACAATCCAAATTGTGTTTTTTTTTTCATTAGAATGCCGTTTTCGGGGTTGAATCACATTACTTCATTTCAGGCAGTCATGTCAGGTGCAAGCTTTCAAATTAGTTTGCGCCTCAGTGAATGCCCATTAGCCAAAAGATCCACAAATTAGTTACCGCTTCATCGCACTATAATTAAGTGAAAGCTTTTGAATAGGAAGAAAAGGAGAAAGGCGAAATCAAACTGAATAATTATCAAACCTGCCAATCAGTGTCATTGTCCGCTGGAGTGGAGAACTAATTTAAACTGGAATTATTTTTTTAATTCACGGTATGCTTTGGCTACTGCATGGTGTCTTTATTATGACTCTTTGTTGCCATCACTCAACATGCCGAAACAGAAAACGAACGTCGGGAAAATACATGATACATTTTAAAAGGTTTAGTGGAAGTGATATTCATGGAGACGGGTCTTTTCTTATGTGAAATGTTTGTCAGTAACAACTGATGAAAACCACCAACGTAACAGGGCTAAGCAGAATTTAGGAAATAGAAAACACGTGAAGAATAAGGAATTACAATATAGAAAAAATGGAATGGACAACAGTTTACTGGTGAGGCACTGGCCTATTCAGATTCAAGAAATAAAAAATTCCTTACTGAGACAGCAAAGACATGCGTGGTGTGTGGTACTCCCCCTTGAAAGCTTAACAACCCCATTATGAAATCATATTTGTAGAAATATAGTGGGAAGTCTGTTCCAGATGAGAGCACTTTACGAAAGTTATATTTTCGGCCTCCGTATCAAGCAAAATTTTCAGGGTTGAATCACATTACTTCACTTCAGGAAGTCATGTCAGGTGCAAGCTTTCAAATTAGTTAACGCCTCAATGAATGCCCATTAGCCAAAAGGATCACAAATTAGTTAGTGTCTTACATTATAGGCCCTATGCCTACTGCCTGTTTATGAACTAGAATATTTTAATGAATATCGAATTTTCACGACCGCATTGCAGTCGAAATCGACTTTCAACTACGTGTAGAAGAGATGGTAAGTACAGAACAAAAATGTACTAAAAGACAAAGTCACCTCCGTACAGGCAATAAAGGCCCTTGGAGGAGTGGAAGGTAAAGACTTCGACCATTGTTAACCGCTGCTCGTGATGGGGTAGAGTGGTTAGCTCTACGCCCGGCCGCCTTTGCCCCCAGGAATTAACCTGGTACTCATTTTTGGTGTAGGCTGAGTGAACGTCAGGGCCATACGCACTTCCGGAAGTGGAAATCTCGTTTCTTAAACTTCACGACATCTTGACGGGGATTCGAACCCACGTCCTTCCGGGCGAACCGAGCACGCCTTTACCATCTCGGCTAAGCAGCCCCTTTAACATCTCTTCTACACGTACTAAATGTACGTAACAAGACCTAATAAGTTGAAAGTCGATTTCGATTAGTATATTAATTTTATCCTAGATGAAATTATTGACAGGCGGAACACACGTTTTAAACATTTTAGTAGCACCTTTAAATGGACTGCAAGTGAAACCCAAGCTTTGAAAACCTAATTTTTGAACAAAATTGTCAATGCCAGTGTTATGCAATGTTTCAACAATGCATACCTTGTATTGTGGCCTTGCTGTTGTTGTTTGAGTCATCAGTCCATAGACTGGTTTGATGCAGCTCTCCATGCCACCCTATCCAGTGCTAACCTTTTCATTTCTACGTAACTATTGCATCCTACATTGTGGCCTTAAGGAATATAATATGATGGAGTATGGCCAGTGCTAACGGAACAAGTGTCTTACATTATAGGTCCTACTGCCTATTGCTAACCAGAAACCTACGTACTATAATCTAAAACATGTAACCTATATTGTACATGTATTGCATCGAGTTTTTTAGGCACTAAAAGATTAATATTTATACGTAAATGAATGTCTCTCTTCCAATAATAACATTCTGATAAAGGGCCTTGATGCGATGCAAAAGTATGTTGAAATTACACGACATCTTCCACCTTCCTCAATGATCACTTGGCGAGTTCTAGATTAAAGGGTGCAGTGCTTATTTAAAGATTATATGCGATTTCGTAGATACTTTGCTGAATGATTCTTCAGCTGTGAAAAAGGGCAAAGAACTAGCACGTACAAGGGACCTGCAAAAGCTCTTCATTGCGATTAGTCACTCTTTTCTGACAACTGCCATTAAAAACTGGAGTAGCGAATTCATAAAGATACACAATATAATCGGGAGATCGTGGGTTCGAGCCCCACTGTCACCAGCCCTGAAGATGGTTTTCCGTGGTTTCCCATTTTCACACCAGGCAAATGCCGGGGCTGTACCTTAATTAAGGCCACGGCCGCTTCCTTCTACTTCCTAGGCCTTTCCCGTCCCATCGTCGCCATAAGACATATCTGTGTCGGTGCGACGTAAAGCAAAATAGCAAAAAAAAAAAAAAAAAAAAAGATACACAATAGACTGTTCATATGGATGTGACAGAAGCGCTGGAGGGTATTGGAAAGCGCAAGCTGGAGCAGAGTTTAGCTTAAAACTCTATGTTGAGTATGTTGCAACAAACAAGGATCTAGCCGTGTATTGTGCTCTAAATAGTCTTTCAAAGTATTAGGTCGTATTCAGCACAAATAGTACGTCCCGAAGAGATGATAAATAGAGAAAAATAATGTCCGGACACCAGTGGTGTCCGAACTCACAAGAAGAGGTGAGATGCAGCTTACATCCTTTCCTATAGAACAATTATGACTTAGGCCGCCAAAACTCAGTTGGTCTCTACATTGAATATTTTGTCGAAATTTTCGTACAGTTATCCGTTTAAGGTTTAATAATGATCATCTCCATATTTTTTACCTTTGGTGTCTGTCTATATGTTTGCCTGAGTTCTTATAACCTGAAAACTACTGGATATATTTCTACCAAACTTGATATTTAGAATCCACCTGTTCCTGGGTAGATTTTAGGGCCAATATTATTTCTGAATACCTGGATTTACCGGCGTTTCATACGAAACCGAAACTGTGATATTACACTCTCACAAAATGTACATATTCATATTTAATGGAAATCTACCATCCTTAAAGGAAATCCATTTCCAAAACCTTTTCTCAAGTGCATAATTTCGATATGAGGATTAATAAGGGAGAAGTCATTAACAGACGGTTTCTGAGCACATTCCTAGCGGACTTAACTCAAAAGTGGGTGCGTTTAAAGAGTATTGATTATACCCAGCGTATGGAGACTTTTTTGATGCCCTCATCGTAACAGGAACAGGGTCGTGCCACCAGCCAGTTACGCACGAAGTCTTCCACACCCTCGTCATTTTCAAATAGTTGCCCTCCTAGAGCTTTTTTAAGCGGCCCGAACACATGGAAATCGCAGGACGGTAAGTCCTGGCTGTAAGGAGAATGATCAAATGTAGTCTAGGACATTTCCAGTAGACAGGAGACAGTTTCGGTTAAAACGCGAGAGACCTGTCTGGAACACACTTGACGGAACTGTAGGTCGTTTGTGATGATTGCTTGACAGCTCCCATAACTGATTCCGACTTGTTATGCTATTTCTGATACTCTCGCCCGTCGATCGTCGTCAATAATGCCTTTCACCGCACGAATGTAATGCAGGTCCGAGGACGACGATCGTGTTGCTGATTTTCCACAAGTTCTCGTCCTTCCTTGAAGTTTTTATGCCAGGCAAACACACTCGTCCTTGACAATGTTTGGTCACCGAACTGTGCAGTCAATCTCTGGCAAATTCCCGCCGCTGTAACTCATTCGCGGTCAAGAAATTTTATAATAATTATTTTGCGTTGCGCAGTGGAGGGGTGCACCTGTTGCTCCGACATCGTGAGCGTAACTGACGGAACCGCGGAAAATATCTAACAGCATGCACTCCCCACTCCTAATGGTCCCACGCAAGCATAGAAGAAACGCGGGGCCAGTTCTACCAACTGTTGATGTTCAGGAACAAAAATCCCGTTTATATTTGATCGACCTTCGCATCTTGAAAATTACCAGAAATATTTCAACCAAACTTCATATTTAGCATCCACCTGTCCAAAGGCAGGTTTTAAGCTCCATATCACTTCATATTCTTGAAATAGCCTGGGTGTTTATAGGGAACCGAAAGAGCGATTTAACTCTCCCTTAATATCTACAAGACCAACCTGACTGGAAATCGACCAACCTTGATAGAAATCCATTTCTAAATATTTTTGTCATGTGCATTTTTTCGACAGGTGGATTAAAAAGGGAGATATCATGGACGGTCAGTTTTGCGGCGGAAATATTCCTTATCTATATAAATATAATCGTAACGACCGTGTGTCCGTACATTGACCATTTTGGCGAAATTTTCGTACAGTTATCTTTTAAGGTGTAATAATGAACATGTACACATTTTTTAGCTTTAGTTTTCTGAAAGTCCGAACTTTTTAAACCCTCCCCCAAAATCAAGATTGCGGCTTAATCTGCCAGACGAGCTAGAAAATTGAAATTTGGCATTTGGCATAATTATAGGTTGTATTAATAATAATAATAATAATAATAATAATAATAATAATAATAATAATAATAATAATAATGGCTTAACGTCCCACTAACTACTTTTACGGTTTTCGAAGACGCTGAGGTGCCAGAATTTAGTCCCGTATTTGAGGACCTTCAAATACCACCGGACTGAGCGAGGATCGAACCTGCCAAGCTGGGGTAAGAAGGCCAGCGCCTCAACCGTCCGAGCCGCTCAGCCAGGCATTATAGGTTTTAGCCTGTAACCGACGGAAAACTTCCAAGGTCTTTAAATTTTTCACTTTTTTATCCCCGAAAAATATCGAAATAAGGAAGCAATTTTTATGACGTTGTAGACCTTCGTTTCGAGATATTTGGTGGCTAAACGGCAATTCCTATCACAAAATTGATGGCTCAATCTCGGTTCAATTTGGAATGATATACACGTTTGGTCCTATGATTTTTGTCGTGTGTCTATTCCTTATACATTCGATTTGTCTCTATTTCTCGACTGAAAGTACATCTTGCACTTTTTACACGCATAATTCATAGTTTGAATCTCTTACAGGAAAGATGCAACCATAAAATTCTACACTAATACTGGCCCGACCAGCGGAAAGTAATGCACCGAGAGAAAATCTTACCCAAATGTCACCCTATTTAACCTTTCTAACTCAATCTGACCCACGAATAGATGAGATACAAGAACATATCATAGGACCAGACATTTAGACTGCTAAATGTGGCGTCTTATCGTATAATCCCTTTGTCGATATGACATACCGTTTAGCAGCAGTTAATCTGTAAACGAAAATCTGCAATATTGTATACATGCATATACTTTCGTATGTAGATCTATATATATTCACTGAGGTCGATTTGTAGCGATCTAGAAAGGGTGTGTCTAATATTGTAATCAATACTCCCCACATCGACATCGGTGGTAGGAATGGAGTCCTGCTCCAACTCCTGTGTAACTAACATTAGTAACAGGGCCTACCATTGTAATTCTCGATTTGACAGGCATAAGGCATGCAATTTCGTTCAAAACACCCCTACCCGATTGTGTTCGGCTGTGAGCAAGGGTGCCCGTCATTATAAACAAATTTATCCATATAACATATGACTGGCATTAGGCATACTGACCAGCAAATTAAATGGAAACTTACCAGCTCGGTGTGACTGACTGTAAGCTGGCTGTTGTTAGGAAACGGGGCCTGTCATTATAATGACAACAGCACAACTCAGTTTTGACTGGCAGTAGGGAAGGTGCCTGCCATTATAATCTGTCTGGAAGTAGGGAGGGGGCCTGCCATTGTAACGAATACTCCCCAAATTGATTGTGACCGCGCAGTAGGAAAAGGAGCCTGCCGTTGTAATGAATATTTCCCAACTCGATTGTGAATGGCAGTACGCAAGTAAGCCTGCCGTTATCATCACAACTCCGCAACTCACACTTTACATTAAAACCAACGTATGGGGACCTCCCCATGCTGTTTCTTGGATAACGCTAATAGACATGCTATTTAAAAAATCTTATTCACTGCATGTACAGTAATTTACTTCGATATCCTTATAAAATGTAGAATATGGTAGTATGAAATATTATTTGTGTTGATACTACGGTAATTGTAATGGATATTTTAATTTGAAATTTTCACCTTTATGGCACCCTTTTTCTAAGTAAATTATTGCACTTTCTTTTACCTATTTGACGAAACTTTTGCACTTAAAACTCCTAGTTCCAGTAGTCACAAAAATAGCAAAAATAGTTTATCAAAACAGTTTCTACACGCGGGACGATCCTTATATCAAATACATATTAGACGTCCTTCAAACTTTACTACTTTGGGGAGTATCGAGAGTGGAGCAAAGAACTAACAGCATCAAGTCACCATCACGTCTGTACAAGGAAATGTCTTGTACATGAGAGAGGTGCAGAAAGAATGTTACTATCATGCAAGGAAACCACGAGCTCTTAAGAAGTGAACCTTCCTGTGCCGAAAATAACTATTTATACATATTTATTATTTCCAAATTAACTTTTTACCGTTTGGAGCATAGAATATCATTGATATCAGCCATGAGCAAGTAAATATTCTCCCTGCGGGCACAGTGAAATGATCGTTCGAACAATAAGATCTGAAATTGAAGCATGCTGATTTATAATGTGACGAAAGTAATAGAAATTCATGAACAAGCCATGTCTGACGGTAGTTATGTAAGTTTCTGAGAGATTAATATTTCTATTCTTGTGTATTTGTGAAAAATGTGTCTTCTACATTCAATAATGATTTAGATCCAATGAGATATAGATTAGACTTCAAGCAAGTGTGTAGCTTCATGTAATTGTTAATATTTTGATAGAGGCGTCTAGTTTTGCACATAATGCGTACGTGCATATTATTTTGACAACTCTCTCACACTTTTACTCGGATTCGATACCCAGCAATCCTGGTAAAAAGTCAGTGACAATGTTACTCGCCTATAGCCAATCCGGATTATACTCCATGGAATATTCTCTAGAATATAAAGTTGATTAGATTTGAAACACTTTCATAGATTAAAATTAAGCTAGTTTTATGGGATTAAGAATATAATTTCAAAGTACTAACAGGAAATGTGGCACCCTAAAACATTTCAAAAACTGATATTCTGAATTAGTCTTCTACCCTTAGAGAGAGGTGGTACCTTAAAATGTTTTACAAAATTTATTTTTGTTTCTGAGTTGTACTGTTCATTACAGTCTTCTTTTTAAGTTTTCATGTACATTTTATTTGAAAACGCTTACAAAGGGCATTTCACGTCAAATGCCTCAAGTCATCTGCTGCCACGCCCACCTCTGTGACAAATATACTACATTCCTTTTCCTCTCGAATGCAGTTTTCTACAATGTGGAAGTCATTTCTTTTCTGTATCTCGCGACTATTTGAAAATAAACCGCAATTCTTCTCATCACAGTTTTATGAAATGTTTACTACTGGATTCTGTTGTATACAAGGAATCGGTATACAGAAACACAACATAAATTTATTGCTTCAATAAGTTTTTTTACACAATATGTACATAAATATAACCAAACTCTTCTTGAAGCTGGATGAACTTGTACGCAATTAATGATGATCAATCAATCAATACTGATCTGCATTTAGGGCAGTCGCCCAGGTGGCAGATTCCCTATCTGTTGCTTTCCTAGCCTTTTCCGAAATGATTTCAAAGAAATTGGAAGTTTATTGAACATCTCCCTTGGTAAGTTATTCCAATCCCTAACTCCCCTTCCTATAAATGAATATTTGCCCCAGTTTGTCCTCTTGAATTCCAACTTTATCTTCATATTGTGATCTTTCCTACTTTTATAAACGCCATTCAAACCTATTCGTCTACTAATGTCATTCCACGCCATCTCTCCGCTGACAGCTCGGAACATACCACTTAGTCGAGCAGCTCTTCTTCTTTCTCTCAATTCTTCCCAACCCAAACATTGCAACATTTTTGTAACGCTACTCTTTTGTCGGAAATCACCCAGAACAAATCGAGCTGCTTTTCTTTGGATTTTTTTCCAGTTCTTGAATCAGGTAATCCTGGTGAGGGTCCCATACACTGGAACCATACTCTAGTTGGGGTCTTACCAGAGACTTATATGCACTCTCCTTTACATCCTTACTACAACCCCTAAACACCCTCTTAACCATGTGCAGAGATCGGTACCCTTTATTTACAATCCCATTTATGTGATTACCCCAGTGAAGATCTTTCCTTATATTAACACCTAGATCCTTACAATGATCCCCAAAAGGAACTTTCACCCCCATCAACGCAGTAATTAAAACTGAGAGGACTTTTCCTATTTGTGAAACTCACAACCTGACTTTTAGCCCCGTTTATCAACATACCATTGCCTGCTGTCCATCACACAATATTTTCGAGGTCACGTTGCAGTTGCTCACAATCTTGTAACTTATTTATCACTCTAAGAGAATAACATCATCCGCAAAAAGCCTTACCTCCGATTCCACTCCTTTACTCATATCATTTATATATATAAGAAAACATAAAGGTCCGATAACACTGTCCTGAGGAACTCCCCTCTCAACTATTACAGGGTCAGGCAAAGCTTCACCTACTCTAACTCTCTGAGATCTATTTCCTAGAAATATAGCAACCCATTCAGTCACTCTTTTGTCTAGTCCAATTGCACTCATTTTTGCCAGTAGTCTCCCATGATCCACCCTATCAAATGCTTTAGACATGTCAATCGCGATACAGTCCATTTGACCTCAAGAATCCAAGATATCTTCTATATCTTGCTGGAATCCTACAAGTTGAGCTTCAGTGGAATAACCTTTCCTAAAAGCGAATTGCCTTCTATCGAACCAGTTATTAATTTCACAAACATGTCTAATATAATCAAAAAGAATGCCTTCCCAAAGCTTACATACAATGCACGTCAAACTTACTGGCCTGTAATTTTCAGCTTTATGTCTATCACCCTTTCCTTTATACACAGGGGCTACTATAGCAACTCTCCATTCATCTGGTATAGCTCCTTCGGCCAAACAATAATCAAATAAGTACTTCAGATATGGTACTATATCCCAACCCATTGTCTTTAGTATATCCCCAGAAATCTGATCAATTCCAGCCGCTTTTCTAGTTTTCAACTTTTGTATCTTATTGTAAATGTCATTGTTATCATATGTAAATTTTATTACTTCTTTGGCCTTAGTCTCTTCCTTTATCTCGACATTATCCTTGTAACCAACAATCTTTACATACTGCTGACTGAATACTTCTGCCTTTTGAAGATCCTCACATACACACTCCCCTTGTTCATTAATTATTCCTGGAATGTCCTTCTTGGAACCTGTTTCTGCCTTAAAATACCTATACATACCCTTCCATTTTTCACTAAAATTCGTATGACTGCCAATTATGCTTGCCATCATGTTATCCTTAGCTGCCTTCTTTGCTAGATTCAATTTTATAGTAAGTTCCTTCAATTTCTCCTTACTTCCACAGCCATTTCTAACTCTATTTCTTTCCAGTCTGCACCTCCTTCTTAGTCTCTTTATTTCTCTATTATAATAAGGTGGGTCTTTACCATTCCTTACCACCCTTAAAGGTACAAACCTCTTATCGCATTCCTCAACATTTTCTTTAAACCCATCCCAGAGTCTGTTTACATTTTTATTTACCGTTTTCCACCGATCATAGTTACTTTTTAGAAACTGCCTCATAGCTGCTTTATCAGCCATATGGTACTGCCTAACAGTCCTACTTTTAAGACCTTCCTTTCTATCACATTTATTTTGAACTACCACAAAAACAGCTTCATGATCACTAATACCATCTATTACTTCAGTTTCCCTATAGAACTCATGTGGTTTTATCAGCACCACATCCAAAATATTTTTCCCTCTGGTTGGTTCCATCACTTTCTGAATCAGCTGTCCTTCCCATATTAACTTATTTGCCATTTGTTGGTCATGCTTCCTGTCGTTCGCATTTCCTTCCCAATTGACATCTGGCAAATTCAGATCTCCCGCTACAATCACATTTCTTTCCATGTCGTTTCCCACATAGCTGACTATCCTATCAAATAATTCCGAATCCGCATCAGTGCTACCCTTTCCTGATCTGTACACTCCAAATATATCAAGTTACCTATTATCTTTAGAAATGAGCCTTACACCTAGAATTTCATGTGTCTCATCTTTAACTTTTTCGTAGCTTACAAATTCTTCTTTCACCAGAATGAAATCTCCCCCTCCCACCTTTCCTATCCTATCTCTACGATACACACTCCAGTGCCGTGAGAAAATTTCTGCATCCATTATATCATTTCTCATCCATGATTCAACTCCTATTACAATATCTGGTAAATATATATATCTATTAAATTACTTAATTCTATTCCTTTCTTTACAATACTTCTACAGTTCAACACTAACAATTTTATGTCATCCCTACTTGATTTCCAGTTCCCTGTTCCCATATCACCGCTCCCTAGTAGACTGAGGGTCTGTTGAAATATATACTTTATACACATGAAAGTTCTATATACACACGAATCTATCTTCAGGAGATAGTCTGTCAAATAAGAGAGAGTTCAAGATAGTCGAAAACTATCTGCCTTGTAGAATTACTAGTGTAACTTGCAATGAAAGTTCGTATTAACAGAATGCTAGTAATAGCCGTAGGCTTGTCAGGAGCTGACATAAATATTCACAATTAGTAGAATACTAATGTTGATGTCGGAGCATAAGTGAGGATTGTGGGATGAGTAGAATACTGACATCGGAGCTCGGCGTGGTTACAGGAAGCGGGAGGTGAGGCAGTGCTTAGAGGTGAAACTTCACAACCAGAATTCAGTCCACCTGTTCGATACACATGTTTAAGAGGGATAGCCTCCGTGTTCGACTTGCAGTGTAATCTGGCGTTGGACACTGGGGAGTCTTGGGAAGTAGCGGAATGCTGCTCCTTTTATAGCACTGGCTGACGTCACAAACAAGCGCACTGCAGTCACCTCGTAGAGTCTGGAAAGATCCGGGCTGCGGTGTGTTGCGGAGCTATCAGGCGCAGAGCTGAGATCGCGAAGGACACACAACAGATTCCTTTCCCCGTACACTTACAGAACTCGCTACATGCTAGCACGCCAGAGTCCAAAGATATACTAACATAAATGAGGCACGCTGATTTTAGCACCTCAAGATGGCGGCGCAGTTACGTTATCCGATGACATCACATACAGAGGTCAGACTATCGTTCTTAGGTATATTTATCCTCCATATTTACAATCAGATATTGACCACTGTCGTGTCTGGAACTAATTTCGATTTTGTAACGTTCATGTGTTTTGTAATACTGACTAGCCCGGGTGCAGTTCCAAAAATATAGACGTATTCTATATCCATGTCTCGGTCTACCTGTCTAGACCAACTTCTCTCATAATAATGACAAATGTAAGTACCTACTCCTAATAAAAACAAAATAATGTGAGATTTCCCCAATCCATAACTAGTATTATTTCTTCAGTAACGTGGTTTGTCAACCGATTGTCATTAATGAAAAAACTGTAAGGCTAACTGAAATTTCAGAGCATTATCCCTTTCAGACTCTGCGAACACAAATGTGTAGATGAGGATCATATTTCTTTTTGTTTTCATATTACCTGTTAAAGAGCCTCCGTGGCTCAGACGGCAGCGCGTCGGCCTCTCACCGCTGGATACCGTGGTTCAAATCCCGGTCACTCCATGTGAGATTTGTGCTGGACAAAGCGGAGGCGGGACAGGTTTTTCTCCGAGTAATCCGGTTTTCCCTGTCATCTTTCATTCCAGCAACACTCTCCATTCTCATTTCATAGCATCTAACAGTCATTAATAAATCACTTTGGGAGTGACGACCCCATCGTACTAATACCCTATATCTGATTCATTCATTACATCCCTGACCCGATCAATGACTGGAAAACAGGTTGTAGGTTTTCATTTTCATTACCTGTTAAAACCGTTCAAACATCCACCGCACATTTCTGTAGACTTTCCTCTGTCCGTCTCAACTAGACAGTACTGCAATAGCGACGAAAAAGCTGCAACACTTGGTTGTGAAATGCTGATATGTGTCTGTCCCTAGTAAGGGATTCAAACGGTTACACATATATATATCTTCCTCTCTCTCTCTCTCTCTCTCTCTCTCTCTCTCTCTCTCTCTCTCTCTCTCTGCTACTTGTTTAACATCACACCAACACGTTAAAGGTCTTCGGCAACGGAAGTATGGGAAAAGACTAGGATTGGGAAGGTAGCGGTCGTGGTCTTAATTAACGTACAGCCCCAGAATTTTCCTGGTGTAGAAATGAAAAACTATGGAAAAACATATTCAGGGCTGCCGACGGTAGGATGCGAACCCACTATTTCCCGAATGCAAGCTCACACCTGCGCGACTCTAACCGCACTGCCAGCCCGCTCGGTGCAAATAATTGCATTATGCAAGAAATCATTCAAACTTTAAACAAAATACTGTATAGGCCTAAATAGAGTGTACCTGAACCATTAAAGAATACAAACTGACGTAGAAAACCTCATGAAGTGAAGTCGTCATTAAAACATATATTTAAGAAAGTGTGCCATTTATAGTTAAAATCTTATTTAATTAGTTAAAATGAACATATTTTAAAGATAAATTAAAATAAATTACAGTTATGGCCTACATCACACAAATGTAGGCCATTCAACTATGTAAAAAATTATGTTACATTTGTATATTTTTGCTACAATTTGTCATTCTTTCGACCTCGGAAAAGTACGGAACTCATATTTATTTTGTAAAAGTTGTACCCTTTGGTATGAAACGGCTATAATTTCAAATTATCGCCTCAGAGATCAGTACAAAGAAAAGGACCTTGCAAGCGTTATATAGCTTCCTAGCCAGTCATCTGGTAAAAATTTCACTTGTTTCTCCAGGGCCCTTCGTAGAAGTGAAAGCAATTTATTTTATTGGAGAACTTACTGTTCCCGCAGACGATCCACGTGCAATGTATTCCGATTGGATCGGAGCTCCGTTCGAGACAGCTAGTCGCGAACTAATATCAAAAGCGCACTGTAAAGTTTGCAGAGGCTTTCACTGGAAGTCCTGTCACAAACAATGTAGCCTTTGTTTCCTGGGAAATGCAATGGAGAAATAAAAGGTCAAGTATACGTTAGGTAGAGTAGTTACTCAAGAAATCAACTTACGTTTTGAGTAGCTATGGATTAACTGCAGAACTTGTCAATAATAATAATAATAATAATAATAATAATAATAATAATAATTGTTACCGTGTTTGGGTGGTAGGTAGAGGTGTAAGAAGGTGCGGGCGTGAATGGGTCTCAAACTACGGAATCAAAGTTAATGTACAAGTTAACAAGGTTATATTTCCTTTTCAATATTAAGTAATAACAAAGAACAGGTACTTAGTAGCCGAAACACAATTTGAAATGTACAATTACAGGGATTACAGAGTTTGGGCTTCGAGCCCTGAGTTCACAATTTTTGAGCAACTAGCCCAACTTTCCGATATACAAATTTTAACAAAGGGGCAGAAGACCCCAATCAAACCCTGGAGCACTTGCTCCAAATTACACAGTAAAGCCTCCTCGAGGCATACAACACTCCGTTTCCAAAAGAGCCACACGCTCTTTAATTTAAGCCTCTCCTAGGCCACACCAAACTCCACCTTCAAGTTGTCCTCAACGGACATAAACACAGGGGTAAAATACCCAATCTACTGAGGTCTATTAAATGAAAAGCAGGTTAATTGAATGACCTCTAAAGCAATTTGAGACGAGGCGAACTTGCACTCCTAATACACTTGGTTTTTAAGACCTACTTTGGCTCTAAGGCCACTGATGCAAGGGCTAATCCCATACTACAGAGGTGACGTAATAGCAATTTACATTACATTACGGAAGAATTGGTTGAGAGAATAAGTTCACCTCAAGACGATGTGAGTGGGAGCTCGAGAGGGTTAAGCACTCTCTATCCCGATATGTCGTTTTAAAATAGAATAGATACCAGTTGTTTTTACATTTTAGGAAAAGGTTACATGGTTGAACGCTTAGAACCCGCCCCGAAAGTTAAACTGCTGAGCAAGAAAAGAAAGAATTTATTAATCGGCCATTACCTTATTGTTGACCGCCGCCGAGGAAAGAGGCGCTTCCCGCCTCCTGCTATGTACTTAATACACTGAAAGATGGAACAGAAGTGGCCCGGAGACCCTAAAATCAGCAGTTTATATACTCTCGCGGAAGTTTCTAGGCGTTAGGGGAATGAAAACACCCGCCCACAATGTTTTTATTGGATAGGACCCCGCAACAGATACAAGTTGGGGGAAGATACACCAGATTGGTCAGAAATTACTAAAAGAAATTCGGGATTGGATAAATCTAAAACAAGGGGAAAAAGAGGGGTATACAGCCAACTTAAACAATAACAGAAAGAAATTTAACAAGAAACAAACTTTTGAAATAAAAATTTCTCCAACAAAATTGTTCTTTGACTCCGCACTAGGGTGCGCTATTGTTGATCTTCAGTAGTGTCCTCTAGAAGAGAAAGTTCACACTTCTTACTTCAAGCGAAACAAAAACACATCAAAAGTGACACAGTTCAAAAACTCAAAATTTTCCACGTGGTGACATCTTCTGAGAAAGTAGAGAATTAATAGAGTAGATAAAGTTCAACCTTCCTCCAGAAGAGGAGTTTCAACTGGCGCAACTTTTAAATAAACGGTGTAGAGGTGTACCGCCCGGTACAATAATAATAATAATAATAATAATAATAATAATAATAATAATAATAATAATCGTTATTCTTCCTAGCCCTTTTCTAACTTTTGCTGATACTACGTGTAGATCTGGGCCAGTTGTATGGCCGGATGCCCTACCTGGTGCTCACGATATGTGGAGGGATATATTTACTATTGCATGTGTCTCTAGTGGTTGGTAGTGTGTAGTATTGTCTGTATATGAAGTGTTGTGAATTAAGACGAACGCAGTCCACGAGTCGACGGAATTAATCAGTCGTTTCTTAACAGTTTGGGAATAATAATAATGATAATAATCAGGTCCGTCTCTGTGGTGTAGTAATTAGTGTGATTAGCCACCTCCGAAGGCCAGACGGGGGCTGGAACGGGGTCCACTCAGTTTCGGGAGGTAAACTGAGTAGAGGTGGGTTCGATTCCCACCTCAGCCATCCTGGAAGTGGTTTTCCGTGGTTGCGCACTTCTCCTCCAGGCAAATGCCGGGATTGTACCAAACTTAAGGTTACGGCCGCTTCCTTCCCTCTTCCTTGTCTATTTCTTCCAGTCTTCCCATCCCCGCAAGGCCCCGGTTCACCATAGTAGGTGAGACCGCCTGGGTGAGGTACTGGTCATCCTCCCCAGTTGTATCCCCGACCCAGAGTTTGAAATTCCAGGTGGTAGAGGTGGGATCCCTCGCTGAGTCCGAGGAAAAAACCGACCCTGGAGGGTAAACAGATGAAGATGAAGAGGAATAATAATAATAAGATAATATTCAGAAAATTAGAATTTGGCTGAAAAAGAAATTATATGAATCCTATCAAGTTACAGAAAATATCACAGATATCGTCACGAAACGGTGATCACAATGTTATGGTCATTTATATAGAATGGATAATAACAGGCTCATAAAGATAAAATTAAACTTAGCCTTATCAATGAAAAATCGCAATAATTGGCTAAAGGAAATCAGTGAAGACCTAAATGAAATTGGCATTAATGAAGCAACCATTTAAGATAGAATAAAATTCAGAACCTTAATTCACAAACACAAATTTTCTGTAAAGCAGACCCGACTAAATACAGGATGAGCTGAACAACTTAGAAAGGAGCACAGCTAAATGATGAAGAGATATTGGGAAGGGAAGAAGAAAAACAAACACAGTTCAAACGCCCTCCTTAGTTGGGCATAACAAAACAAATATACCTCGTAGTAATAAAATTGTGTTGCTTTTACGTCCCTTACATTTAAGGTTTTTATAGACGGTCAAGTGTTGCAGTTTTGTCCCGGAAGAGGATATTTACCTGCCAGTAAATCTATTGAAACGAAGGTGGCGTATTTGAGCACCTTCAAATATGACCGCACTGAGCCAGGTTTGAGTCAGATTGGGATCAGAAGGACAGCGCAATGCCTTTGAGATGCAGAATTGTTCGTAATGTACCGGAATAGGCATCTCAGGCAGTATAGGGCTGGCCTTCTGAGCTCAAGTTAGAGGGTTCGATCCCAACTCAGTCCGGGCAATTTGAAGGTGCTCAAATACGCCAGCCTCGTGTCAGTAGATTTACTGGCATGTTAAAGAACTCCATAGGTACAAAATTCCGGCAAATATACACCAACAAGTTGTCAAATACACCAACATCAGATTCATGATCGTATTCAAATTCCTCAGAATTCTTCCAGAGTATCTTCGTAAGTACTGCAAGAGCTTGACAACGGATGGTCCTATACTTATCTTCAGCCAGAAATGTAAAAACAATTGAAGACTTGATGTTCCACAGGCTAAATGCCAGAAAAAAAACATTTTTAGACATTTGAAAAAACAAATGTAAGTGTTCTACAATGGATGAATACAACGGGATATCTCATTCCTTCAAAGTAAAGAACCAAGAACTGCGTCTACAACTCAGATGCATTGCCTGGACCGGTATCACACGCATGTCACGTAGTAACAAATGAAACTTCACAAACGGGTGAATTGCATGTGGTTATTTTATTTGCTCCTGAGGATATAAATAAATATTTGAGCAAATACAAATGAAATCCTGTACAAAAAGCAAACATATCCTTGCTCGTCACAAATACCAGCAAGAAAAGGCATATATGCAGGGGTAAGTACTGTAGTATGCTCTACAGGTCCTTCTTATTCTCCCTGGGTAATTTATTTATTTATTTATTTATGTATTTATTTATTTATTTATTTATTTATTTATTTATTTATTTATTTATTTATTTATTTATTTATTTATTTATTAACTTTAGCAGTGGCGAACTTAGGGCTCGTGGCCGTCTCTTACACTTAACCACATAATTAATTTACAGATAATATACATACAAATGAAATGTACTATTCTATTATAAAATCAAAGATAAGCTAAAAGTTACAGATTTGGACAACATATAATGAAGAAAGAAAGCAGAGTTCAACACATAAAATAGAATAAAATTCGGAGCGTAAAGATAATAAGAAAGAGACAAAGTCATAATGAAAAGGAAGATACAAACTGAAAAAGTAAGCAATGCATAAAAGGAACACGATAAGTAACAAAGAAAGTGTAAGTACAAGTATGCCCATAAAAGTGATCTATGAACAAGAGTAAGAAGCTAAATATTATGTACATTACACTATAATAATAATAATGGTTTTTGTAGCAAAGGGAAGTACTGTACATGCCCTCTTCAATACGAGGAGAACAGAAAGAGGTCCAATACTTCGGAGAACGAACCGAGTGAGTTATTTATGCTATATGAACCGCGGTAGTTGTAAACTTGCATTTGGACGATTATAGGTTCGAACCCTACCCTCTCCCATTGGTTATCGTTTTCACAACAGATAAACGTACTTTAATTTAAACCTCGGGCACTACCTCGCAGTCCTAGCGTTTTCCTATCCCACCGTCACAGAAATTCTATGAGAGTTTGTACGACGCTCAATAATAGCAAAAGAAGCAGCTCTTCAATGCTTCCACTTTATTATATTACACAGGAGATTCTCGATTATCCGTGTGAATGTGGGCCAAGACTACCTCAGATAACCTAAAGCTCAGACAAACGGATCGTTACACTGTTTTGATTATAAACTCTCTACTCCTTGGAGAAATCAGGTTAATGTAATCTCTCACGTTTTCTTTTTTCCACTCATTTGACCCACAGAAAGTATAGTGATTACAATACTGAAAAATCAAGCCGCAAAACAGAATTAGACAGCTGCTAGTGAAAATAAACCCAAGCCTCCAAACAATGGAATCGTTGCGTTTCACATTCAGTGAAGTACCGATTAGACGAGAACGGTTAGACTCAAGTTGTGAAAAAAGTGAATTCATGGGCGTTGCTGGAAACTCGATCTTTTTTTCGGGCACGGATAACACCGAACTTCGGTTAATCGAGACTATGCTGAGCTTGGTTTCCTTGATAATGAATTACAACTGAACTGCAGCAAAGTACTCAGTGCTAAGAACTGGACGTACCATATATAGATATTCCAAATCCATTGCAATTCTCAACGCTACATCCCAGCAGTCACACATGAAACTCACGTGAGCATTTCTGGACTTAGCTCCTCGTACACTTTTGTACTTACTCCCTACAGGCTTAGAAACATATTCTTTTAAATTAAATGAAAACTTTAATTAAGTAACGGTGAAGAACTAAATTCTTCTTAATACCTTTCACTACCAGATTAAGAAGAATTCAGTTAAAACAATGGGTAAATTGATAGAAGGCTTTCTTTACGAAACCTTGAGCCAAAGCTGTCATACAAACTTCTGAAAACAAAATTCCTGGTTATTACAACTGCCAAGGTTTCCATTCTAGTGTGATGTACCCCTTCTTTCACTTTAGTACAAGGCAACGGATGTGTAAGGATACACTATAAAAGAACGAAGAAATCGACTAACACTTGGGAGAAAGGGAAGTAATGTTATCTGCCGTAGAAGATATAAGAAAAACATAAAATCCTTTAAAGAAGAGTTCTGATCTGCTCTACTGAGAGTAACTTTGTGTTCAAGTTATCAAACTTTCTAAAATATTAACGAAGGAAGATTTACTCTCCAACAGCAGACGGCAGTCTTCCACCTGCTTACGAATTGCCATGTGAAATGATCGCAGCTGTTTCTTTATCGAACTGTGGGAAATGGAAGAACTAAACCGGGCAATAAATTACAGACTTCAGACGATACATGGGTGCTATCTATAAGCATTGCGATAACAAATACTGGAGCGCTTTACGGCGTCCCATTACCACACATCACAACCGTGTGCCGAGGTGGATATTACACAGAGAAGGGAACTTTATGGAGGTGAAAATAGACGTCATTCTAAATAACTTCGCTAACGGACTGAACAAATGCTATCTGAACTCTGCTCTTACATTCCCAATAGGGCAGAGCTAGCCTCTTTCACATGCATGCATCATATTTTAACATTTCAACAGGAAATATAAATTACCCGAGCAGTTCAATAAACCAATCTTTCCTTTAAATCCCAAACCCTATGGCGCAAAAACCCCATAGGGCCATGGCCTACCAAGCAACCGCTGCTCAGCCTTAAGGCCTCAAGATTACGAGGTGTCGTGTAGTTGGCACGATGAATCCTCTCGAACGTTAATCCTACACCTGGGTCGCGATCTCACCGTTAGATAGCTCCTCAGCTGTAATCACGAAGGCTGGGTAGGCCTCCAAGCAGCCCTCATATCCTGGTAAAATGGCCGGGGTCTGCTGGCAAAAGTAGGGAATCTATCCCTACGCCAGCTTCTTTCCTTGAAACCAACTCAAAATTGAGAATTATTAACAAAAATTCCGTCCTTATAGAATGATTTGAAGAAAGTCTAAATGTCAATAATAGGTTTGAAAGTTCATTCCACTTTTACAGACCACGTAACGTAATTGGTTAGTTTCTATAATCGAATCCCGACAAAATCTGTTGGCATTTTAATGTGATTCAATGCAATAGACTCGTATCGGTAGATTAACTTGCGTATTATAGAACACTTTTGAAGGGTAAATTTCCTGCACTGCGGGAAATAAAATAATTAGGAGATGAAGGGATTTAAAACACGTAATATTCACTTTACTATTCATATCATATTTTAGCGGAAATATGATACAATGATGGAAAAAATTGCAATGCTACGTAATTCTACTGGCTTAACATTTTTCAGATAACTTGCTTAACTATTAGAGGACGACAAATAATAATAATAATAATAATAATAATAATAATAATAATAATAATAATAATAATAATAATAATAATAATAATAATAATAATATAATTTCGTGTGGCTATTTCTAGCTGAGTGCAGCCCTTGTAAGGCAGACCCTCCGATGAGGGTGGGCGGCATCTGCCATGTGTAGGTAACTGCGTTTTGTTGTGGTGGAGGATAGTGTTATGTGTGGTGTGTGAGTTGTTGCAGGGATGTTGGGGACAGCACAAACACCCAGTGAAGGTTAAAATCTCCGACGCAGCCGGGAATCGAACCCAGGACCCTCTGAACCGAACGCCAGTACGCTGACCATTCAGCCAACGGGTCGGACAATAATAATAATAATAATAATAATAATAATAATAATAATAATAATAATAATAATAATATATAAACCGGAATATCTTCATGCTGCAAAGTACATGTTACCCATGAAAACAGGAGAAGTAGGAAAGCTAGAGATAAAAAGGGAAGACAAATTCTAAGAAAAAGCTAGGGTCCATTAAAGACTGAATATAGGGAGTTCAGACACAAGAAGAGTACAGACCTCGACAAAAATGAAGAAACTGAAATAATGTCTGATATGAACAGGAAGAGGAGAGTATGAGTTAAGTTCTTTGGTCATGTAGTGAGAATGGATAATGCCAGACTTGTAAAACAAATTTTGAATCATGTTAGCACGATCAAGAATGACAGTCAGTGGATACAAAGTATAAAGGGAGATATGGCAGAGATGGAAATAACAACATATTTAACAACTTTTAGGAGATTGATACAAAATTGGAAGGGTTGCCAGGAGAAAGAAAAGAAAGAACGGAAGAACATCTGGACAGAAGAGAAAAGGAATAACGCAGTGAAATAACGAAGAACTATTTTAAAGAAACAAAGGAAGCAAGAAGGAAACCAAAATGAATGAAGCCGATTATTTTATGTAATTCTAACGTGGCCAAAATCGATAAAAGATAGAAGAAAATAATAATGTATATGTTGAGTCCTCAAGAAGCAGTCACGACTACAAAATATATAAAAGTATCGCATACCTCTGTAGTTTCTAGGCTACAGCAGCCATAAATGTGGCTGAACCAAAAGTGAATGTATTGTAATGATTATAGCGTCCGCCATGCCAACTTGCTACGGGCCGAGCTCGTCACGCATCGCCCCACTCCCTTACGCTCGACCGCGTCAATCGCGAGCAACATTTAAGTGCTGGGCCGGCCCTTCTCTCTTCTCTCCGTGGTCGCGCCGCATGGGACGACAGAAATTACTCGACTATTAATCAGGAGTCTTCTATCTAGCGAGATTCCTAGATACATCTAGCATCCGGACTGTTCTAGAAGGGCCAGCGCAGGTATATAAGAGAGGAACGACGCAGTATCACACTTCCACTCCTCCCTGCTATATTTCTCTTCTTAGAACTAATAACGTGTCGGAGGCCATGTAAATTGAGTCAGTGGTCACGCGGGGGGAGCGGGCTTCGTGGGCTCTCCCCCGATAAAATCCGAAAAGAAAAAAAAAGCCTGCAGTCAGTGACAGTTAGTGAGTGAGTGAGCGAGAGCGAGATTGAGTTTGCTGGTGTGAGTTAGCGAAGAGCGCAGTCAGTGATAGCCTGGGCTGAGATGTCAGCCTGATGGAGTATCTGCCTGTTGGAGCCGAGGACTCGTTCCTGTTTCCCTGACGTCGTGTGTGTGTGTGTGTGTATCCCTTGAGGCCCGCTGCTGGAGAAGAACCTGGGGTGTTCTGGAGCAGCGGAAGGGAACACTGGGTGCCGACGTGTGCAGACTGCGAACGGGTTTCGACGGATTGAGTCAACAGCGGATACTATCCCGACCTGCGAGACTGACGTGTAGGCTGTGGGCCGTGACAGCGCTAACGAGTGTGTCTGAGTGGCTGATTGAGTGTAGTGTAAATAATCGATGACTGTGTGTGTGTCATTGTAGATGGAACATAAGAGAGACTAAGATAGAGAGCGCGCGAACCGTGTAAGTGTGTAACCGTGTACGTGTGTAAGTTGTAAGCTCGGCTATCGTCTGCGTGTGTGTAAATCTGTAATTGTAGTTCTCAGTTAATAAATCTTAGAAATAGGACGCTACCAGGTTCTGTACTCATTTATTTACTTATGTACCCCGCCAACACGTAACAGTATCTAGCGAGTATATTACGTGGTAGGAGTCGTGTAATTGTATACATTCATTTGGGAGATAGTGGGTTCTAACCTTACCCCTGGCAGCTCTGAAGATGGCTTCCCATACGTTCCCATTTTTACATGAGATTGCCGTGGCTGTAATTAAGGCGGCGCCGTTATCTTCCCTATTTTAGCACTTCCCCGTCCGGGCGTCATCGGAAACGTGTTTATTAAACAACTAGCAAAATAAAATTGTATGTCTGTATTTTATTGTAGACAATACCAGTGAACAACAGACGAAATAGCAATTCTAAGTGTGCTAGGCAAAGGTTGTAGTGAAACCTAAACAATCAATCAGTCACTACTGATCTGCATTTAGTGCAGTCGCCCAGATGGCTGATTCCCTATCTGTTGTTTCCCTAGCCTTCTCTTAAATGATTGCAAAGAAATTGGAAATTTATTGAACATCTCCCTTGGTAAGTTATTCCAATCCCTAACTCCCCTTCCTATAAACGAATATTTGCCCCAATTTGTCCTCTTGAATTCCAACTTTGTCTTCATATTATGATCTTTCCTACTTTTAAAGACGCCACTCAAACTAATTCGTCTACTGATGTCATTCCACACCATCTCTCCACTGACAGCTCGGAACATAGCACTTAGTCGAGCAGCTTGTTTCCTTTCTCCAAAGTCTTCCCAGCCCAAACTTTGCAACATTTCTGTAACACTACTCGTTTGTCGGAAATCACCCATAATAAATCGAGCTGTTTTTCCTTGGACTTTTTCCAGTTCTTGTATCAAGTAAGCCTGGTGAGCGTCCCATACACTGAAACCATACTCTAGTTGGGGTCTTACTAGAGACTTATATGCTCTCTCCTTTACATCCTTACTACAACCCCTAAATACCCTCATAACCATGTGCAGAGATCTGTACCCTTTACTTACAATCATATTTATGTGATTACCCTAATGAACATCTTTCCTTATATTAAGACCTAGGTACTTGCAATGATCCCCAAAAGGAACTGTCACCCCATCAACGCAGTAATTAATACAGAGGACTTTTCCTATTTGTGAAACTCACAACCTGACTTTTAACCCCGTTTATCGTCATACCATTGCCTACTGTTCATCTCACAACATTATCGAGGTCATTTTGCAGTTGCTCACAACCTTGGAACTTATTTATTACTCTGTACAGAATAACATCGTCTACAAAAAGCCTTACCTCCGATTCCACTCCTTTACACATATCATTGTCAGGCTCCATGGCTAAATGGTTAGCGCGCTGGCCTTTGGTCACAGGGGTCCAGGGTTCGATTCCCGGCAGGGTCGGGAATTTTAACCTTAATTGGTTAATTTCACTGGCATGGGGGCTGGGTGTATGTGTCGTCTTCATCATCATTTCATCCTCATCAAGACGCGCAGGTCGCCTACGGGAGTCACATCAAAAGACCTGCATCTGGCGAGCCGAACAGTCCTCGGACACTCCCGGCACTAAAAGCCATACGCCATTTCATTTTTTTTTTTACACATATCATTGATATATGTAAGAAAACATAAAGGCCCAATAATACAGCCTTGAGGAATTCCCCTCTTAATTATTACAGGGTCAGATAATGCTTCGCCTACTCTAATTCTCTGAGATCTGTTTTCTAGAAATATAGGAACCCATTCAGTCACTCTTTTGTCTAGCTACTAAGTATTTTTGCGGTATTGGCAAAATACGAGCACGAAACATGTAATCAAAAATATTATTTTACAATATATATATGTAATGTGTAATAACATATTATGAAACATAATTTTGAATTAGGGATGGAAGTCGGTGGTGGCGGTGGTGAGTGGGGGCGGGGTCTGAAGCCATTACACACGAAAATAACAAGTGGCACAGTAGGCAGTTGAGAACAATAATCCGGACCTAAAATGACACACTAGTTGGAAAATGTTCGCCATCCCTGCCCTTGGGCGTAGTTCGAACAGCTTTTGTGAAGAACATTCAATGTCAAATGTCTAACTTCAGTGTGTACACAAATGACTAACACTTCATTCACTGTCAGTTCTGATTGTCTAGGAATGTAGAACTAAAATATTGTCTACCGAGCTCGATAGCTGCACTCGCTTAAGTGCGGCCAGTATCCAGTATTCGGGAGATAGTAGGTTCGAACCCCACTGTCGGCAGCCCTGAAAATGGTTTTACGTGGTTTCCCATTTGCACACCCGACAAATGCTGGGGCTGTACCTTAATTAAGGCCACGGCCGCTTCCTTCCGACACCTAGCCCTTTCCTGTCCCATCGTCGCCAAAAGACCTACCTGTGTCGATGCGACGTAAAGCAACTAGCAATATATATATATATATCCTTTAGTTCCTGGTGCCTCCGTCGCTCAGGCGGCAGCGGACCGGACTCGCACCGCTGACTTCCGTGGTTCAAATCACAATCATTCCATATATTTGTGCTGGAAAAATCGGAGACGGGACAGGTTTTTCTCCGGGTACCCTGGTTTTTCCTGTCCTCTTTCATTCCAGCAAAACTCCCCAGTGCCATTTCATTTCATCTGTCACTTATTAATCATTACCCCAGAGGACTGCGACAGGATTCGTCGGCCGCGACAATTCCTATCGTCACCGCTAGACGGGGGCTTGATTCATTCCATTCCTGACCCGGTCGAAAGACTGGAAACAGGCTGTGGATTTAGATTTTCCTCTAGTTCCTAGCATTACCAGTCTAACTCTGACGCAGAATTTTGTTAAGTACTATACGTTCATATTTGAAATTAATTGCATTTCTATCGCTTGATTCACACTGTAGAGCTATCGGCTTATGTTCTCGAAATGGGAAATACTGTATATCACTGGCCACGCAAAAACCTTTCAATAAAGTTGAAGCTCCAGTTAATTTTTACTTGTTACTGGCCTCTCTTAATAAAAATGTTTGAGTGATAGAGTGTATGAATATCAGATGTCAGCCATGTTAAATTGGGACTTAGTATATTTTCCCGATTAAAGCTGGGTTAGAGCAGTTTATATCGCTTTACACGTGCGCCAGGAAGTCTATATCGAGAAACAATTGCAGCGCGACAGAGGGGAACAGTTGACGAGCGAAGAGCGTTTCAAGCGCCCATTTCCGCGACGAATAACGAGTGGTGAGCCGAGGCGACGCGTCAGTTGTCTGACGCGGAACAAGCGCTTTACAGCCACTGTATTAAACACTCGTTCTGTCCCGGCACTCACAGAATATGTATTCTTAAAAGGAGATTCTGTGCTCCGTGCTGTTAAGCTGCCGTTGCAATTTGTTGCTCCATCATAGAGCAAGTATTTTAAAACCTTTTGGAGGTAATATGCTCCATGAATAGAACTACAGATTGATAAGGATGGGTCTCATAAATAATTGCATCCGATGTTTTAATTCATTTGTACTCCATTTTACATCGTATATATCCTTCTAAATTTCATCTTATTCCAATAGTACCCTGCTGCTAATATTTAGATTATAGAGCACAAAGGTTTATCTACTAGCGAATGGCGTGAGGCGCTTACTGTAAAATGACAAGAAACGTATCAACTGTACACAGTAAATCACAGACAACCTCTGTAGGCGCTGTTGCAGAGTTTGAAATCCTTGCCCATGCCTGCCCTAACGGCGAATTAATAGGTGTATGCATAAGTTTTTCCCAGTTTTGTGGTACAGAAAACACATAATTTACAAGGGAAATTCATTTTTTTTTTTTTGCTTATTCAAAATGTTGACCATCGGCTTCTATACAATTCACCCGTCATTCAGGTAAGTTACTAATACCATGCCGTCTTTTGCAGCAAACCATTCGTTGAGTTATTTTCCATCTTCCTTGAAATTGCTGAAGTGCTGCTGTGCGAGCGCGTGTCCCATTGATGCGAAGAGCTGATAGTCAAATGGCGCCAGATCAGGGAAGTACGGCGGGTGCGGAAGGATGTTCCACCCAAACAATTTCAAGGTGTCTTTCACTGGTTTTGCTGTGTGAGGCGGTGCATTGTTGTGAAACAAAAACACTTTGCCATGTCTTCTGGACCATTCTGGTCATCTTTCGATCAATGCGTGATTTAAATTAATCATTTGTTGGTGATAGCGTTGTACATTAACGGTTTCGCCGGGCTTCGCCTGCAAATTGTTCGTCTTCGCACTGTTGTGGTCCACCAGAGCGCGCACTGTCTTTCACATAGAAATCATCACGTTTAAATGGTCGAAATCATGCCTCGCAAGTTCTAAACGACGGAGCGTGTTCACCATATGTTTCTACAAACAAACGATGACTTTCCACGGCCTTTTTCTTTTGGTTAAATAAGAAAAGCAATGCGTGCTGCAAGTGTGTTTTTTTCAGGTACAAACATCGACATGATCACTAACGATACAACACAGACGCTAGTGCTTGGCGGACTGAACGTGTGTGTGTTGGTAGTAGCGCTGTGAAGAGGAGGTGGCCCACTTGGTGATTGAATTGGATAATTCGATTACAGCGCCCCTCCGGTAATCTCCGGTACTACCAACGGAGGCAAAGCAAGTACGGAGCTTCGGAGGTTAACCGGAGGGCCGCCTCTTGTTCGAAGCACTAGTTCTGACTGTACGGACGTATTGAGCAGTAATTTTAAATTTACGCCCATTAATGTAGGTAACCCCATAAAAATCGCGGTCTACGTACACATAAATTGATCTACAGTATGTCACTTTCCTATTCATACACATCCCATTTCGATTATAAAGAGTTCCATGTGGCTGTATATTTGTGGAAATTATTGATTTGTAGTTGTGTGTCGTGAATGTAATAACAAGACGTAAACACTCAATGTACACATTTTTTGTGAGTGCAAATAATGTGTGTGTACAAAAATATAAACTGCATACACTCCGAAACTTGAAGTCACTTTGTTACTCATACACTAGTATAGATGGCGTCATCCGACAATATTGAACGGGCTACGCGTAAGTAGGTGTGGTGCGAGATGAGGTGTTGTTGGCTGTGTTCATCTTAGATCTGTGACAATGCTGGTAGCAATGGGCAAGGGTAAAGAGCTTGGATACAAGTTGAAACAGATAATTGTCATTCTAGCACTTAGAGCAGGGCCTCTCAAACGCCCAAAATCTCACGCGTGCAGATAGAGGCGCAAGAGCTCCGTGCACTGTGCATCGCTGCCGCTCGGTTGGACTCGGAACAACGCTTAGTCTCTGGGCTACTCGGCTAAGCTCGGCTCTACTCGGCTCAACTCAGCTGGGATTTGGAGCGCTACCTAGCAAGTGTGGTAGAGGGAGACAGGGGGAGCGAGCGAGACAGGCGTGAGGAAAGAGAGAGTAAGCGCTATTGCTCGAAATCGAGGAGTGGGGGGGGTCTGCACTCTGGTCAACCAAGCGAAGTCGTCTTTTGCACCGTGCACAGTGCATGCACCCTGAGAGGCCCTGACTTAGAGGGTACTCACTGCGTAAAATAGGAGCCATGGTGAAGAAACGTCATGCCACTGTTCAGTATGTCGTGAATAAGTTTAAGTACGAAGGATCAGTGTAGAATGTTCCAAGAAAAACCAAACAAAAGAAACTAAGACCACAAGCGGAAAGACGTATTGTAAGGCGAGTGAAATCCAACCCTCGCATAAGTACTCCACAGTTGCGGGCAGTGCTGGAAGCTGCTTCAAAGAAGAAAATGTGTACTCAGACGGTCCGGCGGGTTTTACATCGACACGGTTACCATGGCCGTGAACCAAGAAAGAGGCCCTATGTTACTAAGAAGAACCATGCTTCAAGACTGCTCTTTGCGAAAGAACACGTAAACTAGGGCCAGGAGGTTTGGAACAATATCATCTGGTTCGATGAAACTAAAATCGATCTGTTTGGTTCCCATGGTGCCCGTAGGGTGTGGAGGAAGACCAATACGTACAACGATGTGGCCAATACAATTCCCACGGTGAGAATGTATGTAGGCACAAGGTGTAGGGAATACTCAATATATTTAAGTCACGATGGGAAAAGTAGTGTACAATAATATTTTGAAGAACAATGGATTGTTGAATAATTGGGAATGCTATCGATCTACATGTTTCAAACATACCACTACACTGAACAAGGAGTGCTTAATTTGGAACAGTCCAAAACAATTAAAAGCACCTCCCCACTCAGCTGACTAAAACCCTATCGAACATTTATGGGCGTTTTTGAAGTCTAGGGTTCATAGTAGAAAGGATTTATCCACAGATGCGTTAAAACGAGTGGTGACCCAAGAATGGTACAGTATCAGCCATGAAACGTGTGCGAGGCTAGTAAATTCCATGGAGCGTAGGTGTCAAGCTGTCATTACAGCCAAGGGTTACTCCACAAAGTACTAGGATTGGTGCTAAGGTTCATTTCATTCATATCTTTAGTTGGAGAAATGAGATCTGTATGAATAACAATGTGACGTAGATAAAGGTCATGTTTTGCTATACTCTCGAGTATTTTTACCATATATTGTTATATTAGTTTGTATGGCATTGTAAAGAAATCTACCAGAATTAAATTTCTTAAAAGACAATTACTATAATATGCATTTGAATGTCCAAAATATGCTGCTTTATTTTCACAATATAAAGATGTATGAATAAGTGACATACTGTATATCACTGGTATTCCATACAATATCCCTTAACAAAGAACGTATACTCATTCAGAAGAATAAATGCATCCTCGGCATTAAAATCTTTTATTAAAAATAATTATCATAGGCATATAATTCATATCTTATTTAGATACAAGCCCTGTGGATACACACAACAAACATATCTACATATGTTCGATTGTTATAAAAAAAAGTGTAGGCCCTACCTGCGAGGAATTTATTCAATACCGTGCGTTCTTTATTATTATCATTATTATTATTATTATTATTATTATTATTATTATTATTATTATTATTACTATTATTATTATTATTACCACGGAAATATTCTAATTACATATGAATTCACTCTTAATTTCTCGATTTTAGGTCAAAAAAGGCGTAAGCGGAAATATAGGCTGATTAGTATTGAGCTGACAGAGGAGTTCATGTATGTATGTGCTGCGCTGTAAAACACGGCACAATTGAATCGGAAGTTCCAAGTAAACTTGCACCTCCTATCCGTTAATAACACTAGAAACTTTCAGCTGTTCGCAAGGGTATGGGTTGAACGTAAGATTCAACAAAACAGGATATAACTACTACAGTAGCGTAGCCACCGAGCTCGATAGCTGCAGTCGCTTAAGTGCGGCCAGTATCCAGTAATCGGGAGATAGTGGGTTCGAGTCCCACTGTCGGCAGCCTTGAAGATGGTTTTCCGTGGTTTCCCATTTTCACACCAGGCAAATGCCGGGGCTGTACCATAATTAAGGCCACGGCCGCTTCCTTCCAACTCCTAGGCCTTTCCTAACCCGTCGTCGCCATAAGACCTATCTGTGTCGGTGCGACGTAAAGCAATTAGCAAAAAAAGTAGCGTAGCCAGGATCGGCCAATAGGGGAGGGTTACAATTATAAAATGATGATAGAACAAATGAAGGCGCGTGTGTGGTGCGCGCATCCAAGACTTGTCATTGTAAGTACCCTGATACAAGTGAATTATGTTTATATTCAGATTGCAGTAGCGACACACTACACAATCTTACATTAAAATGGAGACCAAGAACAATATGATCAACGTCAAACGTTTTACAGCGAATGGTAAGTTATGTTCAGTTTACATTCTAAAATCCAACTTTCGAGGCTTCTTAGAAAGTAGATCAACAGATCTGTTGGTTCTACAATTATGTCTCGGAATGTTTATTTAGTTTATTGTGTATTTCAGTTTCTATTAATTTTTTTTTAAACATTCCAGGGAAAGGAGTTTCTAACCCCCCAGTAAACACACTTGGCTACGTCTCTGAACTACTACTACCACTACCGAAGATTTTATCCCGTCCCTGATGGGGACGGCAGGTTTCCTAAACGTCTCTCAGACCAAGAAGATTTTATCCGGTGAAGGAGATGTTCGGTGAAGGTGAGGGGGTTGGCGTCCATTGCCTGTACTAGGAACTGTTCCGACATTCGCGTTAGTGCAGGAGAATGGGAAACCACGGAAAAACATTCTAAGAACTGTCGTCCAGAGCAAGGGAATATAATTCTGTCCAGTAGTGATTAGGGCAGAGGCCAAATAGTTTTTGAAATCAGTTTCACCAGACATACACTCACCCACCTAAAAGCCGCACGGTTTGGGTCACGTAGCTATAAGCTTGGTACCTGTAATACCGCCAAATAATTCAAATATTAACGGAGGATGCAATAATAGCGATCAGTTATACATTTCAAAAATGCGCGTCCATTTTCCCCTACCAAGTTCCAACTGCGCGCTTGTCATTCAATCGGAGGTTCTCCGGAGGCACCGATTGAAAGTGCCCAGAGCCTCCGCTCCGTAAACAACCGCTCAGTTAACAGCGCTAGTTGGTAGATTTATGTCAGATGAAGCACGGCCGACTGGATCCCTTGCTGCGCTCCAAGGAGCTAGCTAGAGCAACGTATCAAGTCGGCCGTGAATGAAAAAGCAGACGTACGTGTCAAATCGTTGCCTACGCTATAATAGAAGGCCTGGACAAGCCGACACATTTCTGGGCGAACAAAGTAGTTCAGGCAATGGCCGCTTGGATCGCGTTTATGTTCTGTTGTTCTCATGTTCTGTCTATATCCTTATGTTGAAGATTCATACAATAACGTGAAATAATACATTTGATTATCATTATGCCCGGTGTGAATCAGATATAAATATATAAAACAACTTAGAACACACTACACTTCATATATTTCTTTCAGTTAGCACTTGATAATCACACAAGAATAAAGAATAGGGAAGGCCTAAATAGAAGTACTCAGGCGATTTTTCCCTGTTTCTACAATTTCAACACTTTTTTGCTCAGAGGCTTGCTCTTGAATTTGTTTAATAAATCACAGTTTTTAGTCACTTTCTTTGCATTATTATTAAGAACAGGCCTGAAAAATTTTGTAACGTATGTGATGTGTGCTTGATCACAGTCGCGGCACTGAAACGTCTCTTTAACTCTCTTGGTGCCAGGCGGTAGTGCGAGCTTCCGCCCTTTAAATTGCCAGAGCCGATCTGGTCGGCCGTTAACAATCCAGTAGAAAGTTGCCAGAGCCGATTACATCGGCCGGCTTAAAATTCTGTGATATACTTAATTTTGAGGCAACCTATAGTGACATGCATACATTTGTTACAACCTGTAGTAAAGGGGCTACACGTTATTGTGTGCCTGGCCTTGGTTTGGCAGTTCTAAGAGGGTGTTATACCTTTCACAAGAGTCGTTTCCTGTTTACAAATACCGCTAACCAGGCAGTAAGAGATTGCTCCTTGCAGTGAGTGGATTTGTGACAGAAAAATGACATGTTGTTCACGTGATAATTTTTCAGCAGGCATTGATGACAATAAATTAATGCAGTATTTAGAACAATGCGAAGTTAACGCGGATGATTTATCAGATAGCGATACGGAATTTAGTTCAGAGAGTAGCGACGAAATTATACCGGACACGTCCGCGGAATCACCGCAGCTAAAGAAGAGACGGTTAATTGTGTCTAACAGCACTAAAGCTACTCTGAATATGGTGGTAGATCAAACTAGTGATAACGAATATGATGATGATGATGATGTCTCTGGAGAACATTTTGTGGAAATTTGTCCCAATGAACCTGACAATATTCCTCAACTCCTGTCTCCTTCAAGGAAGTTCTTGGATCTAAACATGCCCTACCGTCTGATTCTCCGTCCATATTACACTTCAATTTACTTTTCACTTACTTTCTGCTAAACCTTATAGTCACATTTAGTCCTGTATCATTACCTAAATGCCGGTCTCCGCGGGCCAAGTGTAGCGTGCCTGCCTCTCACCCGGAGGTCATGGGTTGGATTCCTGCCCAGATCAAGAATTTTCGTCTGGTCCTGAGGGTTGGTTCGAGGTTCACTCAATCTAGGTGACCCTAAGTGATTGCAATTGAGGAGATATCTGAGGGTTAGAGGGCCACCCCTGTCTGGAAAACCAAGAATAATTACTGAGAGGATCCGTCTCACTGACCATGATTCACCTCGCAAACTGCAGGTACCGAACTGAGTAGCGGTCGCTTAGTAGGTCAAAGCAAATCACGGCTTTAGTGCCATACATTTCTTAATTTCGTAAATTCTGTTGTATTGTAAAATTATTTTTCTAATATATACTACAACCGAAAACGAGGAACTATTTTTTTCTGAAAACAAAAAACTATAATATCAACTACTATTTTTTACTGATTTAATAATTCAGAATTGTTTTAATACTGTGCTGTCCGCACGTAGAAAAATGTTGTCAGTATTTGCCAAACATCGATACATACACGCGAATTTTATCGGCGAGTAAAAATGTCTTGTTTTTATTAGTGACATATTTTTAAATTTTTATTTTCTACGTTTTTATTTTTCTCGTTCAAATTAGTTATTCTATAGACTTGTATTTAGAAATACATTATACATAATTTCGTATATTCTTTTGTATCGTAAATTATGTTTTCAAAGTAGATATTGAGAGAGCAAGTGTGAAAATATTTTTCTCTTCCTAAAAATAAACGTTATCGACAACAATAAATCAACAATAAAACGTCTTTGACTCTTTATATCACTCCAAACTAGTTTCTTATTCTACGTAGTTGATATGTAGAAAATTGCATGCCGGTATTTGCTATACACCGGTAGATATACGCGAATTTTAAAATACATGTATTTCCACTGAAAACGGCCTGGCACTTTACAGTAGTAGAGTGGAGGCGGAGCACTGGCCTCTTCCAGCTGATGGGGAGCGGCCGACCAGATCGGCTCTTGGCTCCAAGAGGGCTAAACTTTGGAGCGGTAAGGAATTTCAGCTTTCGGACAAAGTTACATTTTCCGAGATATCCTAACGCCCGAGTTGTAAATATTAATACAGTACATTTTTAAGAAGAAGACGAATTTGCGCCGGCACTTTGTCGGGGAGCAGAATTCCCCTCACAGTACACTAATCTGATTCGACAAAGTGCAAGCTACATATTCTGGAGTTATCATTAGGAGCCCTAATAGATACTTTTCTGCTGTCCTGTCGAGAAATAGCAAGCCTCAATTTCTCTCGTAAACTCGGATCTTTAGGAAAAAATGAAAATTTATATTTGTGTATATTTCTTCGCTGTGTCAGATGTGCAGTTAGGCACCCACCAATAAACCACCTTAACCTACAGAATGGAAAGAGAAACTTGACGGCAATTGTACCCAGGGGCTCTGAAATTTGGATCTGGATTGGCGACCACGGGGCCCTTAGCTGAGTCCTGGCATTTCTTCCACTTACTTGTGCCAGGCTCCTCACTTTCATCTATCCTATCCGACCTTCCTTGGTCAACTCTGGTTTTTTGCCGACCCCGACACTATTAGGTTTTCGAGGGCTAGGGAGTCTTTCATTTTCACGCCCTTTGTGGCCCTTGTCTTCCTCTGGCCGATACTTCCATATTTCGAAGTGTCTGGTCCCTTCCAGTTTCTCTCTCTGATTAGTGTTATATAGAGGATGGTTGCCTAGTTGTACTTCCTCTTAAAACAATAATCACCACCACCACCTTCACGGTTAATTGGAAGCACATAACTAAACAAATGTTAAGTGCATCTCAGCAACCATCCATATATTGCAAATCGTGAGACCAAATAAATTTAAAAACGACATAACTCTTCATATTTCATGTTAGATAAGGCCTTTCCTTATAAAACGAAGTTTAATATGTTATTTCTTCTCATAAAACATGTTGCACTAACACACGTAATCATAGAATTCGCGCCAAACAACAGAACATAAACGCGAACCTAGCGGTGGAAAAGAGAAAAACTATTACCCCGCTTCCAATGCAAGAAATTGGCTCTCTGTCCAGGCCTTCTAGTATCTAGTAGGCTTTGGTCAAATTCATATGCTGCGTGCTGTTCACTGGCGCCATCTCTTAGTGAAACTGGAAAAGACTTATGCAAAGACCTGGTACAAGAAATTCATGCCACCATGCCATCAGGTCGCTCATAGTGAATGCTCTACGTCGAGTCCTACACAGTGAAACGAAGAAGTGCATGGTGTTGCAATAGAAGGCAGTAGTCCTAATCGGAGGACTGATGTTCGAGCTTTCGATCCTGGTTCTTCAGAGGGATATTCAGGGTGTCTGAAAATACATTACGGAAAATGCCATAATAATAATGTTATTTTCTTTACGTCCCACTAACGACTTTTACAATTTTCAGAGATGCCAAGGTGCCGGAATTTTGTCACGCAGGAGTTCCTTTACGTACCAGTAAATCTACCGACACGTGGCTGACGTATTTGAGCACCTTCAAATACCACCGGACTGAGCCAGGATTGAACCTGTAAGGTTGGGGTCAGAAGGGCAGCGCCTCAACCGCCTGAGCCATTCAGCCCGGCTCAAAACACTGTGTCCTCTTGCAATTTTCGTAACTTATTTTCAGACATTCTCTATAATGGATACAACCATCTGGTTCACGTCCCATGAAAGCTAGTCTGAAGTCGTGAAGAAGGAAATAAAGATACAAAGGCAGGATTGCATTCTACAAATACCACCTCGGGACCATTAATGCCATTGGTCCTCTGATCAGAACAAGCGGAACGATTTCGCTCTTCTTCGTCAAATTTTGCAAGACATTTGGGTTGAACGGGGATCTGATACCAGACATTAATCTCTCAGTAATAAAGGGCTCATGCAACATCTCCAAGAACCACGTCTATGGTTCGTAAAAAAAAAAAAAAAATGCAAACAGCTTTTGGCTTTAAATCTTCAATATATGTATATATTGTACTCAATGTTCTATAATTCAACCAAGGAGACTGCGCTCCCAAACCAATACATCCTACTTGAGGCGAACATTTTTTTTTTTTTTTTTTTTTTTTTTGCTATTTGCTTTACGTCGCACCGACACAGATAAGTGGAAGGAATTGGCCGTGGCCTTAATTAAGGTACAGCCCCGGCATTTGCCTGGTGTGAAAATGGGAAACCAAGGAAAACCATCTTCAGGGCTGTTGACAGTGGGGCTCGAACCCACTATCTACCGATTACTGGATTCTGGCCGCACTTAAGCGACTGCAGCTATCGAGCTCGGTGAGGCAACTTTTAAAGACTATAGCGTCTTCACTCTTTAGAATTACATTTTCAGGCCTGTCTAGGCACAACATACAATTTACAACACCATATCGATTAGTTTACATAGGGGTATCTCGTGCCCATTCTACTGGGCCTTTATGGAAATGAACAGGTTTAATTACTGGCCCCAAAAACAAAATGTATGTAGGCGGACACTTGCGCACCTTGAAATTAAGAGGTTAAAACCTTCCTTGGGCTCGTGGCCCGACGATGCAGAGGCTAATCCCACACTACTGAGACGACTAGATGGACAAGTTAAGTTACAATTTACAAGCGAAAACGATTACAAAAACATAGTCATCTCAAGATTAATTGAAGAGGAATTCGAAAGGGTAACGCACTCTCTATCCCCAGTTTACAGTTTAAGTACTTATGACTTACTTGAACTTTTAAATGAGAAGAAAAGGAATTTGCATTTTAGTTTTCATAGTTAAAGGTTGGAACCTTCCCCTCGAAGCGGCTCGCGGAGCTAACTACAGAGGTAAAAAAATGGTGGTCAGTAGTATAATTGGACAGTTCTGCCGCACCTCCGCCGCCGCACGCCTCCGCCCGCCTCCTCCTCCGCCGCCGCCGCCGCCTCCGCCTCCGCCGCCTCAGCCTCCGCCGCCGCCCGCGGGAAATTTGAATTTTGGCGGGAAATTTGAATTTTGGCGGGAGATTTGAATTTGTAAACAAAGCCACGTGCTTTTTGACAGCTGTCATCGACAACAACGCACCGCTAACCTCACTGCTGCCATCTTGACGGGCCTAAACCTCACTAGTACCAACTTAACCTAACTAGCGTGAGGTAAACAAAGCCACGTGTTTTTTGACAGCCACGTGCTTTTTGACAGACAACAACGCATCGCTAACCTCAGTACTACCATCTTGACGGGCCTAAACCTCAGTAGTGCCAACTTAACCTCACTAGCGCGAGGTAAACAAAGCCACGTGTTTTTTGACAGCCACGTGCTTTTTGACAGATTTGTAAACAAAGCCAGGTGCTTTTTGACAGCTGTCATCGACAACAACGCATCGCAAACCTCAGTACTACCATCTTGACGGGCCTAAACCTTAGTGGTACCAACTTAACCTAACTAGCATGAGGTAAACAAAGCCACGTGTTTTTTTGACAGCCACGTGCTTTTCGACAGATTTGTAAACAAAGCCACGTGCTTTTTGACAGACAACAACGCATCGCTAACCCCAGTACTGCCATCTTGACGGGCCTAAACCTCAGTAGTACCAACTTAACCTAACTAGCGCGAGATAAACAAAGCCACGTGCTTTTTGACAGCCACGTGCTTTTTTGACAGCTGTCATCCGCCATCTTTAAACTACAGAGCACCGTGCTGCCCTCTTTCGTCACCTGTCATCGGCAGTGCTGCCATCTTGACGGGCCTAAACCTTAGTGTTACCAACTTAACCTCACTAGCTCGAGATAAACAAATCCACGTGCTTTTTGACAGCTACGTGCTTTTTTGATAGCTGTCATCCGCCATCTTTAATCTATAGAGCACAGTGCTGCCCTCTTTAGCTACTTACCTTTGAAATGTGGTGGCGGATAATTTGAAAAATGCTTTTCCACAAGCAGCCATCTTTAATCCAGAGAGAACAGTGCTGCCCTCTGTGGTGGCGGTAAATTCCACGTGCTCTTGTTTGAAAACAAACTCACGTGCTTTTTTGACAGCTGTCATTTGCCATCTTTGAGCACAGTGCTGCCCTCTTTAGTTTGAAATGTGGTGGTGGTAAATTCCACGTGCTCTTGTTTGGAAACAAAGCCACGTGCAGCTGTCATCCGCCATCTTTAATCAACAGAGCACTGTGCTACTATCATGCGGGCAATTTCATCACCTGTCATCCGCCATCTTTAATCCACAGAACACCGTGCTGCCCTCTTTATGGCTACTACCTTAAGCACGTAGTAGCGGACAATTTGAAAAGTTCTGTTAGCTATCATCCGCCATCTTTGAGCACCGTGCTGCCATCTTTAGCTAGATACCTTTGAAATGTGGTGGCGGCAAATTGAAAAATTCCACGTGCTCTTGTTTGGAAACAAACTCACGTGCTTTTTCGACAGCTACCATCCGCCATCTTTAATCAACAGAGCATAGTGCTGCCCTCTTTAGTTTGAAATGTGATGGCGGCAAATTCCACGTGCTCTTGTTTGGTAAACATAGCCATGTGCTTTTTTGACAGCTGCCATCCGCCATCTTTAATACAGAGAGCACCGTGCTGCCCTCTTTATCGTAGTAGATGTAAATTCGTCACCTGTCATCCGCGGTGCTGCCATCTTTAGCTAGATACCTTTGAAAAGTGATGGCGGATAATTTAAAAAGAAAAATTCTACAGCAGCCCTCTCTCGACGCTAATTGCATAAGATGGTGGCTATACATGACTCCTTAAGGGTGCTTACGCAAGATGGCTGCTATACACAGGTTCTTATGAGACGCCCTTGGGATGCTTGCGCAAGATGGCAGTTATACATGGCTCCTTATGAGATAACCTAGGGATGCTTGCGCAAGATAGCGGCTGATCTTATGGGATGGCTTAAGGGTCCTTGCACAAGATGGCTTGAGACGCCCTAAGGATGCTTGCGCAAGATGGCGGACACAAGATGGCAGCTATACATAACTCCTTATGAGACGCTTTAAGGGTGCTTGCGCAAGATAGTTGCTACTCTTAGCTTAGAGGCTAACGTGTCGTGATAGTTCGATTCATTAAATTTAGGGCTTAAATGCAAAATGTTAAATATATCGAAAACGGTGCACCGTAGAGCAAAACGGACAAAATTTTTCTGCCTAATACCTAGATTCGCAGTATGAGGAACAAGAAAATCATAGTCTAATGATGGGATCAACGGTTCGGTTCCTACTTAGGCCCTTTGGCATTTGCTCTGTTTTAGCTTGTATTGAAGCGAGTCTTCGTAACATGATCAGGTCTAGCTATGGTAGAGAGTATAACGTACCGTGCAGGTTCGATTCATTAAATTTGGAGGCTTAAATGCAAAATGTTAAATATCTCGAAAACGATGCATCGTAGAGCAAAACGGACAAAATTTTTTCGCCTAATACGTAGGTTCGTAGTATCAGGAACAAGAAAAAACATAGTCTAATGATGAGATCAACGGTTCGATTCCTACTTAAGCCCTTTGGCATTCGCAGCTATCTATTTCTACAAGATGGTGGCTGCTCTTATGAGAAACAAGATGCCTTGAGACGTCCTAGGGATGCTTACGCAAGATGGCAGACACAAAATGGTGACTATACATAGCTCCTTATGAGACGGCCTAGGGGTGCTCGCACAAGATGGCGGCTACTCTTATGAAGAAAGCTAGCTTAGAGGCTACTGCGCAAGATAACAGCTGCTGTTATGCATGTGGTGGAGGGCAATATGAAATTCTATGTGCTTAATCAACAGAGCACCCTGCTGCCCTCTTTAGCTGAAATGTGGTGGTGGATAATTTGAAAAATTCTTTTGACAGCTATCATCTTTAAAAACAATGGCGACTATACATAGGCTGTTAAGGTCTTATCATTCTCCTCCTCTTCCTCCTCCTCCTCCTCCTCCTCCTCCTCCCCCTCCTCCTTCTCTACCTCCTCCTCCGCCTCTTATGTCAAGGCATAGCTTTATATCGAACAAGTTTAAACCTGCATCGCGAAGGCAAGCGTGTGCAGCGATAACATTATTGTGCATGTTTAGACTTTCGAAACATAAGAAGAGTAGAATCAAACGCTGTACTCGATACGACATGTGATCAGAACATTGATTGATGCGTTCAGAAAAACAAAATAAGTGATCAAGACTAGAATCGAACAATGTACTCAATACATCATGTGTTTAGAATATGTCAGGGGATACGCTTGTTCTAAGAAGATCAGATTGAAACATAACAAGACTAGAATAGAACACTGTAATCGATGTTGTTAACTTCAACATGTGATCAGAACATTGATTGATGTGTTCAGAACACAAAATAAGTGATCATGACTAGAATCGAACACTGTACTCGATACAACATGTGATCAGAACATTGATCGATGTGTTCAGAACACGAAATAAGTGATCAAGACTAGAATCGAACACTGTACTCAATACAACATGTGTTTAGAACATGTTAGGGGGTACCCTTGTTCTAAGAAGATCAGAATGAAACATAACAAGACTAGAATCGAACACTGTAATCGATGTTGTTAACCTCAACATATGATCAGAACATTGTTTGATGTGTTCAGAGCAAAAGTACAATTTTGATGATTTGCGCAGCTAACTCGCTCGGTAAACGATATAGCCAAAGTATAACTTCAAATTATTTACCTTCCATCATTCGTCTTGTGTGTAAAAATCAGTCGAACAAGTTATCGCATAAACATGGCTGAAAAAAATCGTGATAGGGTATGGAACCCAGGAGTTACATCTTATCAGAAGGGCAAAAAGGATGAAAGGACTCTTCCTCCTCCTTACCGCACATTCCTTGTAGGGCTAATTGGCTGAAGGGCTAATGGGCTAAAGGGCTAAAGGGCTAATGGGATAAAGGGCTAATGGGCTAAAGGGCTAAAGGAGCAACAACCTCGTCGATCGCTATCAGCAAGAACGCTTGTACTTTGTTAAGTGTAGAAAATTAATCTTTATTTGTAAATGGTTTCATGTTCAGAACAAGGAATGGAAAATCCCCGAGGTGCGATGAGTTACGTTTTTCGAACTAGTGTTTGGAACACTGAACTTTTCAAGATGATAGCAGAGAGTTTAGCAATGTTCTGTTGTTGGATTTTAAATTCCGCGCTACAACATGCATAAGGTGGTAGCATTGAGGTTTACCGCCGTAAAGATGGCAAGAGTGAGGTTAACAATGTTCTGTTGTTGGATTTTAAATTCCGCGCTACAACATGCATAAGGTGGCAGCCTTGAGGTTTACCGCCGTAAAGATGGCAAGAGTGAGGTTAACAATGTTCTGCTGTTGGATTTTAAATTCCGCGCTATAACATGCATAAGGTGGCAGCCTTGAGGTTTACCGCCGTAAAGATGGCAGCAGTGAGGTTAGCGACGCTCTATTGTCCTTCAAAGTGAGGTTAGGGTTCGTCAAGAAGACAGCTGTCAAAAAAGCACGTGGCTATGTTTACCAAACAAGAGCACGTGGTCGTGACGTCACGGTCACGTAATCAATCCTTAGCTCGACGTCGTTAAGAGCAGTATTAGGGTTAGCTATGCTTAAAAGTCTTGGGAACAGAGCAGCAGTATGAATTGCTATGTTTCAAAGCGTGTACACATGACCTATCGATTTTACATGCATCGACCATCGAACTAAACTTCATCCGCTAGATCGTGCTGCTATCTTAGCATAACCTATACCCATAAAATTAAAGTACAATGAATAGCCATGTTTCAAAGCGTGTACACATCACCTATCGATTTTGCACACATCGACTCTCGTACTAAACTTCTTCCGCTAGATTGTGCTGCTATCTTAGCATAACCTATACGCGTGACCTTAAGGTACAAAGAATAGCCATGTTTCAAAGCGTGTACACATTACCTATCGACTTTGCATGCAACAAATATCGTACTAAACTTCTTCCGCTAGGTTGTGCTGCTATCTTAGCATAACTTATACACATGAACTTAAAGTACAAAGAATAGCCATGTTTCAAAGCGTGTACACATTACTTATTGATTTTGCATGCATCAAATATCGTACTAAATTTCTTCCGCTAGATTGTGCTGCTATCTTAGCATAACCTATAACCATGAACTTAAAGTATAATGAATAGTCATGTTTCAAAGCGTGTACACATCAACTATCGAATTTGCATGTATCGACTCTCGTACTAAACTTCTGCAGGTAGATTGTGCTGCTATCTCAGCATAACTAAGACGCATGAACTTAAAGAACAAAGAAGAGCTATGTCTCAAAACGTGTACACATTACCTATCGATTTTGCAAGCATCGACTCTCGTACTAAACTTCTTCCGCTAGATTGTGCTGCTATCTTAGCGTAACCTATACGCATGACCTTAAGGTACAAAGAATAGCCATGTTTCAAAGCGTGTACATATTACCTATCGACTTTGCATGCAACAAATATCGTACTAAACTTCTTCCGCTAGATTGTGCTGCTATCTTAGCATAACCTATACCCATGAACTTAAAGTACAATGAATAGTCATGTTTTAAAGCGTGTACGCATCAACTATCGATTTTGCATGTATCGACTCTCGTGCAAAACTTCTTCAGGTAGATTGTGCTGCTATCTTAGCATAACTAAGACGCATGAACTTAAAGTACAAAGAATAGCCTTGTTTCAAAGCGTGTACACATTACCTAATGATTTTGCAAGCATCGACTCTCGTACTAAACTTCTTCCACTAGATTGTGCTAAAATCGTGTAAGTGTGCTGCTATCTTAGCATAACCTATCGATTTTACATGCATCGACTATCGCAAGCATAACTAAGACGCATGAACTTAAAGTACAAAGAATAGCCTTGTTTCAAAGCGTGTACAGATCACCCTGAACTTCTTCCGCCAGATTGTGCTGCTATCTTAGCATAACCTATACGTATGACTTTAAGGTACAAAGAATAGCCATGTTTCAAAGCGTGTACACATTACCTATCGACTTTGCATGTATCGACTCTCGTACAAAACTTCTTCCGCTAGGTTGTGCTGCTATCTTAGCATAACTCATACACATGAACTTAAAGTACAAAGAATAGCCTTGTTTCAAAGCGTTTACACATTACCTAATGATTTTGCACGAAACGACTATCATACCAAACTTTTTCCATTAGATTGTGCTAAAATCATGTAAGTGTGCTGCTATCTTAGCATAACCTATCGATTTTACATGCATCGACTATCGTACTAGACTTCTTCCGCTAGAGCATGTAGCAATCGCTTTTGTGTATCCCAAACCCCTGTGCACGAACTTAAAGCATAAAGATGAGCTATGTTCTAAAGCGTGTACACATCACCTATCGATAATGTATGTATCGAATATCGTACTAAACTTCTCCTGCTAGAGCGTACGAGTATCGCTTGTGCGTGCACGAACTTAAAGCATAAAGAATAGCAATGTATAAAAATCTTGTAAACAAAGCAGCAGCATTACGTATAGTCAAGATTAAATGCGTGCACACATCATGTATCCATGATGCATACAGTACTAAACTTATTCCATTAGAATGTACAAAGTTCGCATGTGTTTGTACTGCTATCTTAGCATAGCCTATGTGCATGAACTTAAAGCATAAAGAATAGTTATGTGTAAAATATCTTGTGAACATAGCAGAGTGTTAACTACGTAGGTGTAGACATTGAACTTTACATGCTGAGGCAACATACTACGTGACCGTGACGTCACGACCACGTGCTCTTGTTTGGTAAACATAGCCACGTGCTTTTTTGACAGCTGTCTTCTTGACGAACCCTAACCTCACTTTGAAGGACAATAGAGCGTCGCTAACCTCACTGCTGCCATCTTTACGGCGGTAAACCTCAAGGCTGCCACCTTATGCATGTTATAGCGCGGAATTTAAAATCCAACAGCAGAACATTGTTAACCTCACTCTTGCCATCTTTACGGCGGTAAACCTCAAGGCTGCCACCTTATGCATGTTGTAGCGCGGAATTTAAAATCCAACAACAGAACATTGTTAACCTCACTCTTGCCATCTTTACGGCGGTAAACCTCAATGCTACCACCTTATGCATGTTGTAGCGCGGAATTTAAAATCCAACAACAGAACATTGCTAAACTCTCTGCTATCATCTTGAAAAGTTCAGTGTTCCAAACACTAGTTCGAAAAACGTAACTCATCGCACCTCGGGGATTTTCCATTCCTTGTTCTGAACATGAAACCATTTACAAATAAAGATTAATTTTCTACACTTAACAAAGTACAAGCGTTCTTGCTGATAGCGATCGACGAGGTTGTTGCTCCTTTAGCCCTTTAGCCCATTAGCCCTTTATCCCATTAGCCCTTTAGCCCTTTAGCCCATTAGCCCTTCAGCCAATTAGCCCTACAAGGAATGTGCGGTAAGGAGGAGGAAGAGTCCTTTCATCCTTTTTGCCCTTCTGATAAGATGTAACTCCTGGGTTCCATACCCTATCACGATTTTTTTTCAGCCATGTTTATGCGATAACTTGTTCGACTGATTTTTACACACAAGACGAATGATGGAAGGTAAATAATTTGAAGTTATACTTTGGCTATATCGTTTACCGAGCGAGTTAGCTGCGCAAATCATCAAAATTGTACTTTTGCTCTGAACACATCAAACAATGTTCTGATCATATGTTGAGGTTAACAACATCGATTACAGTGTTCGATTCTAGTCTTGTTATGTTTCATTCTGATCTTCTTAGAACAAGGGTACCCCCTAACATGTTCTAAACACATGTTGTATTGAGTACAGTGTTCGATTCTAGTCTTGATCACTTATTTCGTGTTCTGAACACATCGATCAATGTTCTGATCACATGTTGTATCGAGTACAGTGTTCGATTCTAGTCATGATCACTTATTTTGTGTTCTGAACACATCAATCAATGTTCTGATCACATGTTGAAGTTAACAACATCGATTACAGTGTTCTATTCTAGTCTTGTTATGTTTCAATCTGATCTTCTTAGAACAAGCGTATCCCCTGACATATTCTAAACACATGATGTATTGAGTACATTGTTCGATTCTAGTCTTGATCACTTATTTTGTTTTTCTGAACGCATCAATCAATGTTCTGATCACATGTCGTATCGAGTACAGCGTTTGATTCTACTCTTCTTATGTTTCGAAAGTCTAAACATGCACAATAATGTTATCGCTGCACACGCTTGCCTTCGCGATGCAGGTTTAAACTTGTTCGATATAAAGCTATGCCTTGACATAAGAGGCGGAGGAGGAGGTAGAGAAGGAGGAGGGGGAGGAGGAGGAGGAGGAGGAGGAGGAGGAGGAGGAGAATGATAAGACCTTAACAGCCTATGTCTAGTCGCCATTGTTTTTAAAGATGATAGCTGTCAAAAGAATTTTTCAAATTATCCACCACCACATTTCAGCTAAAGAGGGCAGCAGGGTGCTCTGTTGATTAAGCACATAGAATTTCAAATTGCCCTCCACCACATGCATAACAGCAGCTGTTATCTTGCGCAGTAGCCTCTAAGCTAGCTTTCTTCATAAGAGTAGCCGCCATCTTGTGCGAGCACCCCTAGGCCGTCTCATAAGGAGCTATGTATAGTCACCATTTTGTGTCTGCCATCTTGCGTAAGCATCCCTAGGACGTCTCAAGGCATCTTGTTTCTCATAAGAGCAGCCACCATCTTGTAGAAATAGATAGCTGCGAATGCCAAAGGGCTTAAGTAGGAATCGAACCGTTGATCTCATCATTAGACTATGTTTTTTCTTGTTCCTGATACTACGAACCTACGTATTAGGCGGAAAAATGTTGTCCTTTTTGCTCTACTATGCATCGTTTTCGAGATATTTAACATTTTGCATTTAAGCCTCCAAATTTAATGAATCGAACCTGCACGGTACGTTATACTCTCTACCATAGCTAGACCTGATCATGTTACGAAGACTCGCTTCAATACAAGCTAAAACAGAGCAAATGCCAAAGGGCCTAAGTAGGAACCGAACCGTTGATCCCATCATTAGACTATGATTTTCTTGTTCCTCATACTGCGAACCTAGGTATTAGGCAGAAAAATTTTGTCCGTTTTGCTCTACGGTGCACCGTTTTCGATATATTTAACACTTTGCATTTAAGCCCTAAATTTAATGAATCGAACTATCACGGCACGTTAGCCTCTAAGCTAAGAGTAGCAACTATCTTGCGCAAGCACCCTTAAAGCGTCTCATAAGGAGTTATGTATAGCTGCCATCTTGTGTCCGCCATCTTGCGCAAGCATCCTTAGGGCGTCTCAAGCCATCTTGTGCAAGGACCCTTAAGCCATCCCATAAGATCAGCCGCTATCTTGCGCAAGCATCCCTAGGGTATCTCATAAGGAGCCATGTGTAACTGCCATCTTGCGCAAGCATCCCAAGGGCGTCTCATAAGAACCTGTGTATAGCAGCCATCTTGCGTAAGCACCCTTAAGGAGTCATGTATAGCCACCATCTTATGCAATTAGCGTCGAGAGAGGGCTGCTGTAGAATTTTTCTTTTTAAATTATCCGCCACCACTTTTCAAAGGTATCTAGCTAAAGATGGCAGCACCGCGGATGACAGGTGACGAATTTACATCTACTACGATAAAGAGGGCAGCACGGTGCTCTCTGTATTAAAGATGGCGGATGACAGCTGTCAAAAAAGCACATGGCTATGTTTACCAAACAAGAGCACGTGGAATTTGCCGCCATCACATTTCAAACTAAAGAGGGCAGCACTATGCTCTGTTGATTAAAGATGGCGGATGGTAGCTGTCGAAAAAGCACGTGAGTTTGTTTCCAAACAAGAGCACGTGGAATTTTTCAATTTGCCGCCACCACATTTCAAAGGTATCTAGCTAAAGATGGCAGCACGGTGCTCAAAGATGGCGGATGATAGCTAACAGAACTTTTCAAATTGTCCGCTACTACGTGCTTAAGGTAGTAGCCATAAAGAGGGCAGCACGGTGTTCTGTGGATTAAAGATGGCGGATGACAGGTGATGAAATTGCCCGCATGATAGTAGCACAGTGCTCTGTTGATTAAAGATGGCGGATGACAGCTGCACGTGGCTTTGTTTCCAAACAAGAGCACGTGGAATTTACACCACCACATTTCAAACTAAAGAGGGCAGCACTGTGCTCAAAGATGGCAAATGACAGCTGTCAAAAAAGCACGTGAGTTTGTTTTCAAACAAGAGCACGTGGAATTTACCGCCACCACATAGAGGGCAGCACTGTTCTCTCTGGATTAAAGATGGCTGCTTGTGGAAAAGCATTTTTCAAATTATCCGCCACCACATTTCAAAGGTAAGTAGCTAAAGAGGGCAGCACTGTGCTCTATAGATTAAAGATGGCGGATGACAGCTATCAAAAAAGCACGTAGCTGTCAAAAAGCACGTGGATTTGTTTATCTCGAGCTAGTGAGGTTAAGTTGGTAGCACTAAGGTTTAGGCCCGTCAAGATGGCAGCACTGCCGATGACAGGTGACGAAAGAGGGCAGCACGGTGCTCTGTAGTTTAAAGATGGCGGATGACAGCTGTCAAAAAAGCACGTGGCTGTCAAAAAGCACGTGGCTTTGTTTATCTCGCGCTAGTTAGGTTAAGTCGGTACTACTGAGGTTTAGGCCCGTCAAGATGGCAGTACTGAGGTTAGCGATGCGTTGTTGTCTGTCAAAAAGCACGTGGGTTGTTTACAAATCTGTCGAAAAGCACGTGGCTGTCAAAAAAACACGTGGCTTTGTTTACCTCATGCTAGTTAGGTTAAGTTGGTACCACTAAGGTTTAGGCCCGTCAAGATGGTAGTACTGAGGTTTGCGATGCGTTGTTGTCGATGACAGCTGTCAAAAAGCACCTGGCTTTGTTTACAAATCTGTCAAAAAGCACGTGGCTGTCAAAAAACACGTGGCTTTGTTTACCTCGCGCTAGTGAGGTTAAGTTGGCACTACTGAGGTTTAGGCCCGTCAAGATGGTAGTACTGAGGTTAGCGATGCGTTGTTGTCTGTCAAAAAGCACGTGGCTGTCAAAAAACACGTGGCTTTGTTTACCTCACGCTAGTTAGGTTAAGTTGGTACTAGTGAGGTTTAGGCCCGTCAAGATGGCAGCAGTGAGGTTAGCGATGCGTTGTTGTCGATGACAGCTGTCAAAAAGCACGTGGCTTTGTTTACAAATTCAAATCTCCCGCCAAAATTCAAATTTCCCGCCAAAATTCAAATTTCCCGCGGGCGGCGGCGGCGGAGGCGGCGGAGGTGCGGCAGAACTGTCCAATTATACTACTGTGGTCATTACCTTAGCTCATGTTCTGCCTGCCGAAGAATGAGGCCCCCGCCTCCGCACTTAACACACACACTCAGTAACTCGACGATCAAAAAGACAAGTTAGCTCGATAAACAGACAGCTCTTATACCCGAGAGGAAGGTTTGAGAAGGTTCTGGCCTAAAACCAGACACACCCTCTCATTTTATTGGACAGTCAAAGTGGTACAAAAAGCCTTTGATTGGCTGAAAATTAAATACACAAAAATTATGATTGGTCAGACTCGCAAGCTGGCGGGATGAGTAAGAAATGTTGCAAACCTTGAAGTATCGAAAATAAGGAAAGTCAATTCAGTTCAGAAAACCTATGAACACAAAATTTATTTAAATTTCTAGTTATTCCACTTTGCACCAGAGTGCATTACATCAGTTCTTAAGTAGAGACATCTATGGAGAAAAGTCCACACTTCTTGAAATAGTTGTGGTAAACTGCCATACATTTAAAAAAAAAACAGAAGACATCCAGTCAGTATAGGAAACCTTGAAATATCACATTACTCTATCACTTTTTTTTTTACAGATAGCGTTCTTCAAGACGCTTCTTTTAAATGTACGGGGTTGAGGTGTACCTCGCGGTACAATAATAATAATAATAATAATAATAATAATAATAATAATAATAATAATAATAATAATAATAATAATAATAATAATGGCGTATGGCCTCCGAAGAGGCCTGGTGCCGGCTTTTCGAGCTGATGCCGTATAGGTGACCTGAACGTCTGTGAGGATGGGGCCTTACATACGATGAATGTTAATGATGAAGCCACGCACCCAGCCCCGAGGGATAAATTCCCGACCCATCTGTGAATCGAACACAGGACTCCCGGGACCAAAGGCCATCATGCAAATCAATTTTTTTGCTAGTTGCTTTACGTCGCACCGACACAGATAGGTCTTATGGCGACGATGGAACAGGAAAGGGCTAGGGTTGGGAAGGAAGCGGCCGTGGCCTTACTTAAGGTACAGCCCCAGCATTTGCCTGGTGTGAAAATGGGAAACAACGGAAAACCATTTTCAGGGCTGCCGACAGTGGAGTTCGAACCTACTATCTCCCGAATACTGGATACTGGCCGCAATTAAGCGACTGCAGCTATCGAGCTCGGTGCTGCTAATCATTTAGCCATGGAGCCGGACAAGGAAGGTATAAAAAAAACAATATTATTGTTCCTTCCTCGTACAAAAGTAAGTGCTCTTTGACAGCGACGATACGGGATCGTAATTTGGAGTTGTGACGATCCAGCAATTCGTGCGACGAGGTATTCCATCGTAAAGTGCAGAATAATGACCTCAGGCACGTTCCACTATTTCGTCCGCTACCGCGTCACGGAACTGTGCGGGCGTGAATAACGAATTCGACACAATCTAAGCTCATCCAAGGAGATTTCTATGGAAGACAGTTCCGACATGTCGACCACATAGGCAAGTGAAAGTTATATATTTTATTCTTGTGTACCATAGTGTGCGTGATGACGGTGGATTGGTGATAAACGCCATAACCCTCAACTGGTATCATATATTTTTGGAACGCAACTGGTATTACGGTGTCTGCCAGATTCCATAAATTTACTACTAATTAGCACGATTATTTCGTACTTTCTTGTTGTTTATTGAACTTAATAACTTGAAACATATGTTTCCAAATATGCCATATTAAAACTTGGGAAAAATTACAAATCTAAAAGAAAATACCAAATTACTAAAGCTTTGTAAATGTGCACCTTCATATTTTCTCCAATATCTAAAAACAAAACTTTCAATAATTAATTCTCTGCTATGTCAGTCCTTTATAAAAAAAACCTAGATATCGCAAAATAAATAACTGGAAAGCACTTTTCGACGTCCAAAATGCATGCTTGTTTGATCGTCTTCACATGTTTCTATATACTCCCCACAATCATTCATTATCAACCGCTTCCGTTTCATCATCACTTTCTATTTAGTAATCCGAATCAATATCACTGTCGTCAAACATTTTTGTAATCATTTCTGCTATACCTATTTCAATGTTTGGTTGATTTGCCCTCAGAACTCGTTGAGAATAACGTTTGTGTTTCCATACTATCAGTCTGTCCTGATTGTTGAAATGGACCTGGTCGTGGCTCGTTATTGTACGAATTAATTGTATAGCACTGTCACTAATAATAATCATAATAATACTAATAATAATAATAATAATACCGAGCTCGATAGCTGCAGTCGCTTAAGTGCAGCCAGTGTCCAGTATTCGGGAGATAGTAGGTTCGAACCCCACTGTCGACAGCCCTGAAAATTATTTTCCGTGGTTTCCCATTTTCACACCAGGCAAATGCTGGGGCTGTACCTTAATTAATGCCACGGCCGCTTCCTTCCCACACCCAGCCCTTCCCTGTCCCATCGTCGCCATAAGACCTATCTGTGTCGGTGCAACATAAAGCAACTAGCAACATAATAATAATAATAATAATAATAATAATAATAATAATAATAATAATAATAATAAACCATAGTAATCACAAGATATCGATTAATACGGTTCACAAACAATAGTCACGTAACTGGTGCCATACGTCTTCCAGATAGTGCAGCGAACTTGCCGCGCTTTTGCTGAAGGTCAGAGTGAACGGCATGCCACCTTCACTGCATGGACCCGCGGTCAAAATATACCTCCTGCGAATTACCGTTGATCCTAGAAAGGTCGAGGTCTAGTTGCGCCCCTGTTCAGTGGGGTACGTGTTTCTCCATTTGTTAATGTTCGGGTGCTCGTTTTTTATTTGAATGTACTTCTGAATATAACAAGTTTCAAAATTACATGTTAACATCAATAAAAGACAGTTATTGAAATTATTACATCACGATTTAATTAATAACATAATAACCTCTCAATTAAAACATCTCTTAAACAAATATCAAATAAGGTTAATAATTCATTTATTATTATATTATTATTATTATATTATTTTGAGCTTACGCCGTGTCAAGAAAGTAAGGTGAAATTCTTTACGTTTCGCAGAGATCTTTGCTCTGCATCTTCAGAAGAAAATCTCGACTGTCCACGAGAAAGGCTTCTCACACAATAAGGTTTGGATTTAGACGTTATAATAGAAGTGGAAGCGGTACATCCATTCGTCACCAGATGGCTCCCGGACGTGGTACAACGCTAGCGTTCGAAGCGGAAGCTGACGGAACCATCAGATCAGTCTGAGAGGGTCACATAACATAACAGGTGTATGCACATATGAAAGTATAACATTGACACAAGCCTGGAATGAAACATGTGGCGATGAGTAACATTCATTATTATCATTCTTTAATCACTAAACCTAACCTAGTTTTGATTACGGACTCTACACCGCATTTAAAACTTATTTTAACTCTATTTTATCTGATTTCCAAAACATTCTTTAATTGTATATTACAACCGATTGGCAAAAGTTGTGACTACTGCGGCCAGTTCCAGAAGGGTGGGGGGCGGGGAGTCCAAATCGACTCTCACTCCGAGCTGACAATAGGCTCAACTCAATCGTCCTTTTTATGGACATCACTGACCGTGGGCCCAACTTAACATCCCCCACTGTATGGAGTCAACACTCCAACTGCCAACTGGAAGGTACAAAAAGCAAGCAAGCAAGAAAGAAAGAAAGAAAGAAAGAAAGAAAGAAAGAAGTAGGATCCCGCAAAGAGAGGGAATAGTCGTCAGAAATTCGGCAGCCGTCTCACATACCTTTGATACCAATAAAGGATAATTAGAAATAGTCCAAAACACTGCCTTGTTACCAATTTTACTCTTCGCATGCGGTCGGCGAAAATTCTCGGATCCACAGAACACCACCTTTATCAGTGTTTGTTGCCAATATTTTCGGATCGGAATATCATTTGGTACTACATCAGGTGCTTTAGAAAAATGAATATTACAATAGCGTCAACTTGCACACATTCATCCAGTGACCCGCCAGTATCCTGAAAGACCGATAACCTCTGGCTCTCCAAAGGAAAATTATTTTTTAAACATGTTTCTGGTCGTTATTCCACAAAATTTTCTCCCATTGTTCCCTTAGATATTCTGAAAATTAAGGATTGATTTTTAAACAATCGAAGATATTTTTGTTGGCAATTGGGTTGGACTGAGAATTCATGGTAGAATTTGTTCTTGGTTCAAGGTACTTATAAGGTTTAGATAATGCTGTAATCCTTCACCTTTGTTGTTCATAGTTTACATGGATCATCTACCAAAAGATACAAAGTGGTGAGGAAGGATTCAGTTAGGTAGAAATGTCGTAAGCACTTTAGCCCATGCCAACGACTAGGTTTTCAAGGCAGATTGTGTCTAAATCCTGAAATCGAATGTCTCGAAACATGAAGAAAAGGTGTAGGGATTTTGATAATAAAATTAGAATTTCCACAAACAATGTGAAGTCAGTAGAGAAGAAATCTAAGAGAACTGAATGGGAGGTTGGGAATACAAAACAGGAACAGGTAAACCATTTCAAGTATTTAGGATGTGTATTCTCCCAGGATGGTAGTATAGTAAGTGATACTGAATCAAGATGCAGCAAAGCTGATGCAGTGAGCTCGCAGTTGCGATCAGTAGAATTCTGTAAGGAAGTCAGCTTTCGGTCGAATCTATCTGCTGCTGCTGTACCGAGCTCGATAGCTGCAGTCGTTTAAGTAAGGCTAGTGTCCAGTATTCGGAAGATGGTAGGTTCAAACCCCACCGTCCGCAGCCCTGAAGATGGTTTTCCGTGGTTTTCCATTTTCACACCAGAAAAATGCTGGGGCTGTACCTTATCAAGGCCACGGCCACTACCTTCCCACTCCTAGCCATAAAACCTATCTGTGTCGGTGCGACTAAAACAAAAAAAGAACCTATCTGCTTTCTGCTGTACAGGAGTAACATGAAAATCTTATAGAGACAATTCTGCTTTAAGAATTATTTATATATGGCTGTTTCGCCAATTTGTCATTTTTGGAAATATGTTTGTATGAAGCCAGACTTACGCACTTCTACTGGGTGATCTTGTTAGTTTTGTACTGTTGTCATTCTGTACTTAGAAATATTGGTTTTGGAATTTTTCCAAATCCTGCTAGCAAATACGCTGGCGCTTCTCGTTTCTACGCGCGTTTAAACTTGACATTCTTTCATTATAGAGATGGTAAAAATAGCGTCAAAAATATTCAGAGGAATTTGTTGTTCTATACACATCTGTAGTTAGTTGTGTCTATACAGAAGGTGGGAAGTTTACTATGTTTACCGACGTAATAATCCACCAAATAATCACAGATCTAATTAAGAGCTAATTATTTTTTGGATGATTTGGTTTATAAGCCATGAAATTTTTCCCGAAATCGTCACCAAATTCACCGAGCTCTAAACATGATATTCCGAATATATTACGCAGACATTTTCTTACTTCACAACTTTTGTTGATCATATTTACGCGCACAGAGAATATGCCTACTACGGCAATCTGCCCCTGTGAGTGGGGGCCGTAGAATAACCCCCACGGTATCCCCTGTCTGTCGTAAGAGGCGACTAAAAAGGCCCCAGGGACCACGAGACTCTTAGCGGAGTCCTGTCATTGTTTCCACTTACTTGTGCCAGGCTCCCCACTTTTATCTATCCTAACCGACATACCTTGGTCAACTCATACTCTTTTCCGTCACCGACGGTATTAGGTTCCCGAGGCCTAGGGAGTCTTTCATTTTCACATCCTTCGTGGCCCTTGTCTTCCTTTGGCCGATAACATTTTGCCTCTCTGATTAGTGTTATATAGAGGAAGGTTGCCTAGCTGTACTTCCCCTTAAAAATAATCACCACCACCACTACTACGGCAATCAACATACAGCCCCATTTACAAATCTATTTTGCTCCGTTTAGGTATTTTTTTTTTAATTTTCAATTTACATCTCTCAGATCAATCGCGACTAAACTTTGGCCGGGCAGAGTGGCTCAGACGTTTGATGCGCTGGTCTTCTGACCCCAACTTGAAAGGTTCGATCCTGGCCAAGTCCAGTGGTAATTGAAGCTGCTCAAATACATACAAAGCAAAATAACATTATTATTTATTATTTGTAAACATTGCTCACTTAACGTAGAGCTCGCGTTGGTGTGGTCTAGGTACTGTTAGTTTAGAATATGTGGACTTGGCTTACGTAGTTTTACGACTGGGTGCCCTTCCTGCTGCCAACCCTATGTTTTTTCCTAGTGGCTTAACGTCACACTAACACACTGAAGGTTTTCGGCGACGAAAGTATGTGAAATTTGATTGGGAAGGAAGCGGCCTTGGCCTTAATTAAGGAAAGGCCCCCCAGCATTTGGCTGGTGTGAAAATGGTATACAGCGGAAAGCCATCTTCAGGGCTGCCGACAGTCGAATTTGAATACACCATATCCAACCCTAAATGGTGGGACGTAACTAACTATTGCGTGTTTCTGACTGGTTGGTATAGTGATGTTTGGTAGTAGATAAATGGAAGTGTGTTAATATAAGCACCCAGTTCCCAGGCTACAACAATTAACCGTGCGGAGTGAAAATCCTCAGACTGGCTGGGAACAGAGCCTAGGACCCTCTGAATCGAAGTTAGTACGATAATAATTCAGCTAAAAAAACAGAATTAACTCAATAATGGTGTCATTATTGGAAACCTATCATCAGTCTGGCTATAAACACTCAGATCTCTACCTCGTACTCCCAAGTTCATGTTCGACACTGTATAAACATCTAAGAGAGTATCTTCCAACTAATGAAAGTAATTTCTTTTGTAGGAAGACCGCTACTTCATTATAAGCGATTATTTGCTATGATGCTAAGATAATGATCGCTCCTTTTGAGAGTTCGGGTAGCGCACTAAAGAAGGCTACCGTTATTGGTTTACTAACTATAATGATGCCTCTGGTAAGATGCAACAAGATGTTTCAAGTTACCAACGTTCCAGTATTTCCTATCAAAATCACGCGGAATCGAACACTTCTTAGTACTTTAACTAGATAAATGTAAATATGCAAGATATTCGGTTTTCCATCCGGATCTTTTAGGTATATTGATGGGCACAACTTTATTATTATTATTATTATTATTATTATTATTATTATTATTATTATTATTATCATTATTATTATAATCGTTTAACATCGCAGAACTCATAGGCTTTTGGAGAGAGGATCGGGTAGGTAAATTCTGTGTTTCAGATGAGATTTCATCTGTAAAATGAAATTACTCCTAAAATAATGATTTTCTGGGAACACTCATCATCCAAAGTAAATAATAGATTTGCTATTGTCGTGTGGCGCTTTTCTCAGTACGGTCCGCGCAATGGCTGCATAATGAGGGCGATCCCCAACAGGAGCATGCCTTTAATGTGGTACGAACTAACATACCAACAACGAATGTTGTAGGTCGTGTGTTAACGCTTTTCTCATTCTTCATGTGTCCTAAATGAGTGAGTGCTCTAAGAAGAGTCATGTCAGCGAGAGGTTATCTACTAAGCCACCTTTGGTAGCAGGACTGCTGTGTCCCTCCGAATATGTTACCAAGATGGACACCAAGGTGACTGAGGTTGGACATCATCAGAAGATTTTAGTCACCAGTTTATCATCGGAAGATTTTGGAGTCACTAGCTCAGGGCCTCTCAGGGTGCATGCGCCGTGCAGTGCACGGGCGCAAGGTGCAGGAGACGACTTCACTAGGTTGACCAGAGTGCAAACTCCCACTCCACTTCTCCTGCACTTGTCTCACCCGTTCAGCCTGTTTTCGCCTTCTCCACCTTCCACGCTGATCCTCCCCTCACTGCGAAATGTTTATGTGCGGTGAGCGGGGACATTGTTGTATGGGACAACGTTACCGGTGTTAAAACACTCTTCTTTCAATTTGGTCTGAACAGACAATTTATCTTCTCTAGCTCTTCTTTTCCTTTATCTTTGCAATGATACCAGTTATGCCTGAATCAAGGGACTGGCTGACAGCAATTTGAGAGCCTTCTTTAAATTACAATCAGAAATATGCCTACTCGCATGCAATCTAGTTTTCGTACAAGTCAAAGCAGGAAAAAATACCTTTCACATATGCATGTGGAACCAAATATAGAAATAATCTTAGCTGCTTCTCGATGCAGCTTACGAAAATCCTCCTTCGACAAATTCTCGTAGAATTTGAGCTAAGCCTTCGTATTGGAAAATCTTTTTGATTAACTTATCACATAATTATTGTCCCACGGATTAAGCATTTGGCTTTATCGTCACGACTGACAAAGAAATACGAAAGTTCCCAGTTCGATTGAAATGGACTTTCGGAAGTCTTTGCTTTCTTTGAAACAGGTTGCTCCATTATTATTATTATGTTGTTGTATTGCGCTTATCTATTTCACTGATAAACAAGCCATCTATCACCGAACGCTTCATCGCTCTCAGCTCACTACACCATCCGAGTCAAGCCGAGTTCATCCGAATTCGGAACGATGCACAGTGCACGGAGGCTCTGCGCCTCGATATACACGCGTGAGATTTTGAGCGTTTGAGAGGCCCTGCACTAGCTGATCACCAAAAGATTTTGGAGTTACCAGTTGCAGCTTCAGAAGGAAGAACACTTGGAGAGCACATTTCTTTCGGCTGGTGTTGGGGGAAAAGTTTTGAAAGAAAATTCCCTAGTAAGGTAAAATATGTAAGATATCTCAGATGACTGGGTTAAAGAGGACACGTAGAGGTGGATAGTATTACTAATCACAATAATTTCGCAGTGGAAATGAGTGGGTAACGAACGATGGGAAATAAGTTTAAGGTCAGTGTAGTACTAAATGACAAATGGGCTGTCGAAAGGAATATAGTTTTCAAAACCCATTCAAGTACATTTATCAAGAAAACAGGAAGGGAAATATGACGTTTGTGCCTACTGCGTTTAAAGAAGTTATACAGGAAGCCTCTCTAGACAGTAAAAAATAATATTAGGAAGAGAGGGGTAAAAACAAATGAGTGGTGTTTTGGGTAAATCAGGTAAAAAAATAGGCCTCATGGAATCACTGAACAGATGGAAGAAATATTTCTCAACATAAAAGGACATAATTCTGGTGACGTCGCTAAAAACTGTGAGGAGTAGGATGATGATATTAGCGAAGTTACGCTTGATGAAGTGGAACGGTTGGTAAACTCCATTGTCATAAAGCAGCAGGAATAGATGAAATTAGACTTCAAATGGTGAAGTATAGTGGGAAGGCAGAGATGAAATTGCTTCATATAGTAATGGAGTATTGGTAAGGAACCTTCTGATTGGACAAAAGCAGTAATTGTACCCACCTATTAGCCAGGGAACAGGAAAATCTCCAGCAACTACAGCAACTAGTGACTCATTAATCAGTATACCAAAATGTTCACTGGCATCTTGGAAGGGAGGGTACGATCAGTGGTTGAGGGGAAGTTAGATGAAAACCAGTGTGGTTTCAGACCACAGAGGGGCTGTCCGAATCAGATTTTCAGTATGTGCTATGCAATTAAAAAATGCTACGATAGTAATGGACAATTATGTTTGTTTCGTAGATCTAGAGCAGGCATATAACAGAGTACCGAGGGATAACATGTTCACCGTACTAGAGGACTATAGGATTAAGGATGGGTTAAAAGCAGTCAAATAAATTTTATGTGACAATTGGGCTGGGGTGAGAATTAATGGTAGAATGATTTTCTGGCTCAAGGTTCTCACTACGCTGTAATCTTTCATCATTGTAGTTCATAGTTTACGCGGATCGTCTACGGAAAGGCTATAAACTACAGGGAAGGATTCAGCTAGGTGAAAATGCAGTAAGCAGTTCTGCTTTGCTGACGACTTAGTGTTAATGGCCGATTGTATTGAAAGCCTGCAGCCAAATATCTTGGGACGGGAAAATAGGTGCAATGAGTATGGTATGAAAATTAGCCTCCCCAAGGCTTTACGGATGTCAGTAGGTAAGAAACTAAGAGAACTGAACGTCAGGTTGGGAATACAAAGCTGGAAAAGACAGATAATTTCAAGTATTTAGGAAGGTAACATAGTAAGTGAGATTGAATCAAGGTGCAGCAAAGCTATTGCAGTGAGCTTGCAGTTGGGACCAACAATATGATTATTTTTTAAGTAAGAAGTCCGTTCTCGGACGAATATATCTTTACACTGGTCTGTTTTTAGACCAACTTTGCTGTACGGGAATGAAAGCTGTGCGTACTCAGGATACCTTATTCGTAAATTAGAAGTAACAGACATGAAAGTAGCGGAGAATGGTCAAGGGTACAAACAACTGGGAACAATGGCAGGATGTTTATCGGAATGACGAGGTACAGTAAAGGATAATTTATAAATGAACTCTTAATGAAGCTGTACGCATAATCCGTCATAGTAGTGGGGTCATGCGAGGTGAATGGAAGTGGATAGATTACTTAGGACAAGGCCTCTCAAACATCCAAAATCTCAACGCGTGCAAACAGCGGCGCAGGGTCCTGTGGGCAGTGCATTGGTCCCACTCGGCTCGGCTCGGACCAACGCGTCGTCTCGGGGCGACTCGGCTAAGCTCGGTTAAACTCGGCTCGGATTTGGAGCGCTACGGAGCAAGTGAGGAAGAGGGAGACAGGCGGAGCGAGCGAGACAGGCGTGGGGAAGGTGAGAGACAGCGCTATTGCCCCAAATCGAGGAGTGAGGGTCTGCACTCTGGTCAACCAAGCGAAGTCGTCTTTTGCACCGTGCACAGTGCAATGCAAGTAGAGGGAGACGAAGACGACGAGGGTTAGACTCATTTTATAATGATTTGAGGATAAGAGGTATAGAACTAAAAGAGGCCACAGAGCTAGTTGCAAGTAGAGAATTGTTGCGGCATTTATTAAATTCACAGAGGCTTGCAGACTGAACGCTGAAAGGTATAACTGTCTATAATGAAGGTGTGTGTATGTATACGGGTAAGGAATTCGTTGGTTTACGTACGAACTACATAGTGCAGGATAACTTTGGATAGGTAGAATTTACACATAACCCACAGTAGTGGTGGGAGGTCTGACTCGTCGAGAAATGAAATGAAAATGAAATAAAAAGTGTAATGGAATGAAAGACTCCCTAGGCCTCTTAAAACTTATCTGTCGGGGTCAGAAAATAACTCAGCTAAGAAACACGGCAGGACTCACAGTCTTGGAATGAAATAACAGAAGTGCTACCAGATACAAAAAGTACAGAGCTCATAGGGAGAATAGAGTAGAAGGATTTAGCAGTAATGGACTGAGTTTTTATTGTGAGTTGCTTCAAGTTTATATTAATTTTGTGTTTGTACTCAAAGGTTTAATATGAAGATTTAACTAAAAATCAACCCCATCTTCTCCCCAAATCTTATTGTCGTTGTGTTTCTTTGTATGACATTACGGTCAGGCGGGGGCGACATAATACACTGGTTGGTCGCCACGCTTTCTGGGGGAGTGGGGTGGGGCTCCCCAACCACACAACACCTCATAGGTATTGTGTGTGCTTCTCTCTCTATCAGTTTATAGTGCAAGAATACTTGTTGTTACCTTCGACTAAACCTTGAGGAGTTACGAAGTATATAGAGATCTACAAAGACATAAACAAAATGTATTATTCTCGATAGACCTGATGAAGTTTGTAGATATGTCAATATTCTGACAGTAAAGTTCACTTTTTAACCTTAACCAAATGTCTTCTTTATTTTGTGCATATCATTTTCGTGTGTAATGCACTCTTACGTAGAATATTACATTTCCATTTTGAAGAAAATTGGTGCTAACCAATGATTATAAATACATAATGCGATACGTTGAATGACCATGTTCAAGAAAATATTTATGAGTTATTAAATCTGGACACTATAGGTACATCTTTGAGCGAGTTAATCAATGTACTATTTGAGTTTTGCTAAAAAGGATCTCCAGAGGAAATGTATTTTCCAGAATGAAATGCTGTTAGTTAACACTGTTAAAAAGAAACCGAAATATTCTTAGAAAATAGAATCAAACAACATATACTTTTATATGTTTCATTCCACAATATTTAATGTGAAATAAACCAATTACTAGGCTCAAACCGTTAAAATTTTACGGAATACTTAGTCCCTGGCTCTGTACAATATGTTTACCTAAAGGCCGGTCTCCACTGATTAACATTTAACACCAACATGTTAAATTTAACATGTTACAATTTACATGTATATTGTGATTGTGTCTTCCAATTGACTTTGCATGTTAACTCAGAATGTTGAGGTTAACACTTTTAACATGTTGGCGTGTTTTCCGTTCCAAGTGGAAAACATGTCAAGTCAATTCGTTGTTCGGGAGATGTTGGCACAGCTTCGGCAACTACCTTTCCGTTTCCATATCAACAGATAGCCAAACGATGCAAACGACGTGCTTCTCGTGAAGTAGGATTATAGTTACAACACTCCGCAACACTCATTCTCTTTGTTATAAGCTACAAATACAGTACTGGTACCGATACGCGCACGTGTGTCGTTCTCTCTGCACTATACTAAAATTTATAGTCAGAAATGGAGTAGAGCAAGATTACTTTGGACTTAATTAATGATATAATAGAAAAGCCTTGTTTGTGGGATGTCTCATCATAGGAATCCAGTGATAAAGCGAAGTAAGCCGACATTTTCCAGGAATTCTAAATTATCTATAATTGTTCCCGCGAGTGCATCGGAAAAACCTAGCGTTCCTCCGCTACCAGTACAGTCGAGTATTAAAAAAAAATAATCAGAAAAGTCGGGGCGGGAGCGGACAAAATTTATACTTCAAAATGGTTTGCTTTTGAAGCAATGAGCAGGATGACGGGAGGAAATGTGTCTAATAGAACTGCATTTCTAAATCATAACAAGAAGCAACAGTGGCAATAACAAAAGCAAAATCCTCTTCATCTGAGTACATTGTCCTTGTCTGAAAATACCAGACACCACCTAAATGTATTACCACAAATTGATATGATGAACTACCTATATATAAACAAAGAAAGTCAAGTTTAACATGTTTATTAAGTGTGGACACAATGTTAAATGAAACAGTATTCAACATTTAACATTTAACACGTTGATGGTGTCACCAGTTAACATTTAACACTTTTAACATTTAACATGTTGTTGTTAATACAGACTCCAGAAATTAACTTATAGATGGAAGTATGTAGTACCTATTTGCAAAGAAATGTCGGTCCAATGTCTCAGAAATGTAATGCTGTTAGAGTATCTCCTTAAACACTACATTTATTGTCCTATGGCTCGCTGGCACTATGTGTACGTTCAAGCTATCGGATGATCGAACTCGAGACATTGCTACGTACAGCTCGCCATGGCTAAATAAAGGCTGGGGTAAATATTTACCAACACGGTCTAAAGTATATCCTTGAGCTTTCTTAATCGTCATATTTAATCCAAGGTGAATATAAAACTGGCTGCTTTTCAATTAAATGGAAGAATAGTGTCGATGGTGTTAAATTAATTCTAGGAATCAAAACTCTCTGTCCAACACCTAATCACGTAATGATTTCGGGATCCAAAGAACTGACATGCATTAGTCGTAAAATTAATTCTGTTCCGTTTAGAAGCCACTGTGATGCATTCAAGTTTCTTAGTAACATTATAATTGCTCCAACTTTTAATTTAAGGATATGGGGAAGGTAAGCCACTTAATTCCAAGCTGTTCGTAAACTCTATAGGAAATTGGAGAATTTAACTTTAATCTTATTTATCTTCACCGATGTACGTTCTGACAGTTCAGGGTAGAATGTCTATAACTTTGGAATTTTGGAGAAACCTATAGTGTCTTCTGGTTACTCAAATTAATTCCCGTAAATTTGAGAGACGATGTCTTGTTTCGCGATGGTAGAGGGAGGTCGATCATTAACAGATTGCTCTGGCAATTCATGATTCACTGAAGGATAATTTCCATCACCAATTTTTAGCAAAAACTTAGCACAAAGTCTAATTATTCTGGTCTTTCTCGCATATTTTTGAACACATGGAATATTTTCAATTCTGACGAATCTGAATAATAACTTGTTTGGAAGTATGCGGAGCAACAGGCAAAAGATGTCTAAAATCCCCACCTAGAACAATAACTTTCCTCCAAAAGAGATGGAATTACCCATGATAACTTTCAAAAGTCTGATAACGCACATCAGGGCATGCAATGGAATGTGGCCTCCGGAGAGACCTGGTGTAGGTCTTTCAATTTGACTCCTTATGGGCGACCTGCGTGTCTGTGAAGATAGGGCCCTACTTATGATGAGGACGCCACACACACCCGGCCCCCGAACCATCAGAATTAACCAATGAAGGTTAAAATCTCTAACCCGGCCGAGAATCGAACTCGGGACTCTTGGACCAAAGGCCAGCACGTTACCATTGAGCCATAGAGCAGGACAAAACTCGTGTTCTCGTCCCGATGTGGTGCAGCTCTTTTCAGGCACACCCCCAATGGAGGTGAGCTACATGTAACATGTTTATCTCATCCCAGTCCCCCTGCCATTTTTAAACCTCCGGCAGTGCCGGGAATCAAACCCATCCCTTCGAGGGCGGCAGCTAATGACACTAATTTTACGCTACGGAGGCGGACACTTATTATTTCATTTTTATCAAGCAAACCTTGCATAGTTGTGAATGTTCTGTTGGCTGCCACTTACCACGCCGGCAGTTCTGTACCCACTTTGCCCTCCTGTTCTTATCTCCAGGAAATTTAAATAATCTAGTCCCTTTAGATGAATTACTTTTACAATTTAGAGCGACACAATAACCCTTATAACTTCAATCTTATTGCACTGGATAACATGCAGACGCCAGAAAGTTAAACTCAACAGTCTCAAAATGACAGCTGGCGTCAAGAATTCTGAGAGCGTAATAATAATAATAATAATAATAATAATAATAATAATAATAATAATAATAATAATAATAATAATAATAATGTTATTTGCTTTACGTCCCACTAACTAATTTTACGGTCTTTGGAGACGCCGAGGTGCCGGATTTTAGTCCCACAGGAGTTCTTTTACGTGCCAGTAAATCTACCAACACGAGGCTGTCGTAATTGAGCACCTTCAAATACCACCGGACTGAGCCAGGATCGAACTTGCCAAGTTGGGGTTAGAAGGCCAGCGCCATAACCATCTGAGCCACTCAGCCCGGCTCTGAGAGCGTGACAAGACCTGTGTATACAGACCAAATGTGCCTTGTTCTTGGGCTTGGTTTGATATAGGCCTATTTCAGCCAAACGTACACCAAGAATAAATAATTATAGCGGTTCTCCTGGGGATGCAATATGTTTAAAAATATGATCAGAATGAGGATTTAACCTATCGTAGGTCCCTTCTGTCTTAAGGATTTACGTCGAAAATGCTCATTTATGTCCACGGTTTTTATTGTAATTTACGCTTAACCACAACAGCCTATCAGGGTTCCGATTTCATGTCCGACTCGTCTGTCACTGTATGACGATTCTCATTATCCTTTTCGAACTACCCTACAATCAGCTGATCGTGATGCCCTCGCGCCCAACATGATGAAGTGGCGCTATCCACTCTCTATGATTATTAATAATCTAAGCTTTTGGCTAACGGTCTTTACTGTAATTTTGCACCAGTGGTTCTATGATGCGCATTCTCAACATTTCATATCATTCAAGGGCCATGGCTACTTGCTTATGTGACCACCGAAAACATGACAGACGTTAGTTCAATGAGCTGCAGCCAGGCAGCGCTTCTGCCTCTACATTATTCTACGGTAGCTCGTTAATATAGACCTTCCTAGAGTGTAACTACGGTAGTGTTGCGTGTTGAATACAGAATGAACTAGAGTACTGCCATCTCTTGTCAGTTATTGGAACTGATTGAAACTGTTTTTTGAAGCCTAGAAGAAGCTTCATCCGAATAATGAAAAATTCATATTAAAGTGATAAATGTCGATTGAAACACGCAGTGATGAGGAATATAGGGATAAGTATATTTAATTTAAAGTAACAATCGGTCAAGTAGAAGTCGTTGACGGATTCTAGACAGAAAGCATAGGCCTACTTGTCGTATATGTGTGAATATTATTATGCACATGTTAAATTCGTAAATTTGCCTGCTGCCATTTCTTGATGGATACAGTACTTCTGTATCCATCCCTTGGCACAGGCCAGAGTAAAGTGTAGCTTTCACCGAAGTCCCAGTCTCATCCATGGCTGTGACAATATGGAAGCTGCTGGGGTATGGGTGGTGCTGAGTATTAACATTCAGAGCACGACTAGTGCATCTGAGTGTTATGAAAGGTGCTGCTCATAGGGTCTGTCGTGCTGCAATAGTACTTTCTGACCTAGTGAGGAAAGCAATGGCAAACTACCTCGCTCCTCGTCATGCCTAGTACGCCTCATTTTGGTGCTGCCATTGATTTTTGCGGTTTCCTTATAACCGCATAACCTTTGGTGGTGCTATTTGAGGATCCAAACAGCCTCTGGGCTGATGACCTAACAGACAGACAATTTCGTAAAATAAAATACTGATAATAATTGAAATAAACAAAACGATAGTGTTGGCACATACAGATCTCTTCACCTTTCATGTAAATCACATTTCATAAAATTCGGTCCTGTAAGTTGTTGATGGATTACACAAGAAAACGCTTTGAGTTTTAAATTCATTATTATTATTATTATTATTATTATTATTATTATTATTATTATTATTATTATTATTATTATTATAATAGTGGTTTAACTCGTATGGTTTTGGAGAGACGATTGAGTAAGTAAGGACTGTGTTTAGGAAGCAACACGGATATGGTCTTAATTAGGGTCTGAAAATAGTAAACCACAAAAAGGCTGCCGGCACAACGGTGGGATTAGAACTCACCATCCTCCTAATGCATTTTAACAGCTACACGGCCCGCATCACGTTGCTAACTCTCTCCGTATTATTATTTTTATTATTATTATTATTATTATTATTATTATTATTATTATTATTATTATTATCATTATATATATAAAATTCGCTGGGGCCATCAAGGACCACGTTAAGTCTTGTTGCATTTGACACTGAACTTGGCCTTCTTTAGAGTCCAAATTTCCCTCATTCTTTGTGAGTGGGCCTGCTTACGCTCCTCTGCCCAAGGGGCACCGTGTCTTCTCTTCGGTTGCTCGTCTCGTTTTGCGGAAGAGATCTCTGTTAAGGGCGTCTTCAGCTGAGATATGTAGCATTTGCAGGTCTTCTTTGGTATTTCTAAAACAGGGAATTGTGTTTTTGGGGTTTGAATCAAAAAAGTGAAAGATTTCTTTAGTTAACTTTCTTCCGTCCCTTCTCTTCAGATGACCGTAAAATCGTGCCCGTCTTTTTCTGATTGTGTCGGTAATTTTCTCTATTTTGCTGTAGACTTCCTTGTTGAATCTCTTTTGATGGATTCCATTTCTGTACTTTGATCCAAAGATTCCTCTCACAATTTTGCGTTCTCTTTTCTCCAGTTCTTCAAGGAGTCCTTTGTTGGCATTTAGATACAGGGTTTCGGCTGCATATAGAACTACTGGCTTCAGAACTGTTTCATAGTGACGTATCTTGGTGTTTTGAGAAAGGCATTTTTTGTTGTAGGTTGTGCGGGATGTTTGGTAGGCTATTTCCAGTTTGCGTACTCGCTCCTGAAGTGCTTCTTTGTCCAGTCCATTTTTCACTATGATCTCACCCAGGTATCTGAATTTGTCAACTCGGGTGATGTCCCCGTATTTTGTATGGAGATTTGGTGGAGCCTCTTTGATGTTAGTCATTACTTCTGTTTTCTCAAACGATATCTGCAAACCAATTTGTTCGGCAATTTCCTTTAAAATTTCAACTTGAGCTCTAGCGGTTTCTATGTCGTTTGAGAGAACAGCAATATCATCGGCAAATGCTAAGCAGTCTGTTGCGATCCCCTTGGATTTGGTTCCTATTCTCAGTGGACTGTAGTTGGTTTCCTGTTTCAAGAACACAGTTGAAGAGTATCGGGGATAGCCCATCACCTTGTCGGACTCCTGTTTTGATGTCAAAGGAATGCGAGAGACATCCGTGGAACTTCACCTTGGATTTTGTATCGGTCAGGGTGGCTCTAATTAATGCCTGCAGTTTCAAATCAACTCCAAATTCATTTAAGATGTTTAGCAGGATTTCCCGGTCAATGGAGTCGTACGCTTTCTTAAAGTCTACAAAGACGGACACATACTGCTTGGACCTTAGTGTACAATATCTGATGATCGTTTTGAGATTTTGGATCTGTTCAGCTGCTGAGCGACCTTTTCTGAACCCTCCTTGGTATTCACCTATTTGATGTTCGACTTGTGCTTCCAAACGCTCCAGGATGGCAAGTGATAGAATTTTGTAAGTCACGGGTAGCAAAGATATTCCTCTGTAGTTGTTGATGTTCTTCATGCTGCCTTTTTTGTGTAATGGATGGATCAAAGCTATTTTCCAATCTTCGGGTAGGGTCTCCTTGTTCCAAATTTCTTCTATTTGCTTTTGCAAGATATCAAGTGATTCCTCTGGGGCATATTTCCATAGTTCTGCTACTACTGAGTCTTCCCCCGGCGTTTTGTTATTTCTGAGACGGGCAATGTGGCGCCTGATTATATCTCTGTCGGGAGGTCTGGAAACTGGGTACCTGAGTAAGGGTTCCTTGGTCTCAATGGCGCTTTGCGGTTTAGAGCAATTAAGTAAGTTGTTGAAGTAATCTGCCAGAATGCTGCAATTTTCTTCATTTGACGTCGCCAGTGTGCTGCTTTCATTCTTCCTAAAGTTTTGTTCTATCTTTTCAATGAGAGATTTTTCGTATTTACGTTTCTCAGTTCTGAACACCCTAGCTGCTTGGGCACGTTGGGTTTTGTAGGTTTCCAAATCATTTTCTGATTTCGTAGAGTAGTACTGTTTCCACGCATTGAGTCTTTCTTGGAGGACTGATTCGCAGGTACCATTCCACCAGGCATGCTTTTTGCTTCTCTTGATTTCTGCAACGTCTTTGGCGGCCTCAACAAGGAGACTTTCGGCGTTGTTAAAGTCACAGTCATTTGGTCTAGCCTTCTCCTGGAACTCCTCGACCCTTTGCCGAAGTTTATCATTGTCGAAGCGTGTGATCTGTTTGGTTGTCTTCCTTCTGTTTGCGGGAATTGGTTTGAATTTGATAAGAGACATATAATGATCTGAGGCCACATTGATGCCTTTCTTTACCTTGACATTCATAATCTCAGGGCTGTTTCTCCTGGAGATTGCAACATGATCAATTTGGAACTCTCCGAGAGCTTGGACGGGAGAACGCCAAGTCATTTGCTTTCTGGGTAGATGGCGAAAGTGGGTCGACATGACCTGCAGGTTGTGATTTTCGCAAATGGACACCAGTCTTTTGCCGTTGGGATTGGTTATTTTGTGAGCAGGGTAATTTCTTGTACTTCTGTTCACGACCTAGTTGGGCATTGAAGTCACCCAAAAGAAGCTTGACGTGGTGTTTGGGGATTTCGTTTAATTTTTCATCCAGTAAGTCCCAGAAATTATCAACTTCGTCTGGATCAGACCTGTTCTTTTCGTTTGTAGGAGCATGTGCGTTAACCAGGGCGTAGGTTTTGTTCGCGCATTTAATTGTGAGTATAGACAATCTGTCATTCACAGGTTCGAAATTTGCAACCGATTTAAGGATCTTGGTTCTGACAGGAAACGCGGTTCCAAGTATCACAGCTCCATTGAGGATTCCTCTTTGCGTTTTGCTCTTGAAAAATCGGTAGCCTTCGGATTCAAAAATCTCTTCATCTGGGTACCTTATTTCCTGTAGGGTCATTATGGATATCTGATTTTAGTGAAGAGCTTTGGTGAGGGTTTTCAGCTTGCCAGTTTGTGTAAGTGAATTTATGTTGAAAGTTGCTAGAAAGGTTTTAGATTTTGGCCTGAGTTTTTGACTCTTCGGGGTACACCGAGACGCTCCGACTCGTCTCTTGCATGATGTCGAGTCTCCCCCAGAATCCGAACGAGACTCGTGCGCCGTGGCGTTCACGACGAGGAATTTATCCGAAGATTTACCCCCTGGGGTATGTTTCTTGAAATGTTGTGCCATCATGCTTTTTGACTTGACTTTGCTTTGGACGGGTACCCATCCTTTTACAACTAGGGTTGTTAGCCCTAGAGGTTGCCTCAAGATGTTTTCTGGCTTCTGGTCATTTACCAGTCTTCGCCGTAACCCTGGCAAGGGACCAGTTTTTTCTTCACGGTGGTATTTTATCTCCCTACTACCCTCTGACTCTGCTGGCGGCAGAGCCAGCGAGCTTCCCCAATTCCAATGGGACGCGCCCGATGGAAGTAACCGGTAAATCCCCACACGGGATTATTATTATTATTATTATTATTATTAAATAGAACCACATCTGAAAGAGTTCACAGAATGGTAAACAACCTAAAGTCTCGTAATACAGCAAGATTTAGAGCAGGAGTCGTGAAATATGCTCGTAATTTGTGATTAAACTCGATGTTGTAGGCTTCCCAAGAGATTTGTGTAGGGTACTTTTGATTTGGATAAAATAGTAACACTGTCAATCGATATACGGTACTTGTACCGGCTAATGCATGTGTGATTTTTAAAAGGGTTAGTCACGTCTTATGACTCAGACTCCACATAAAACTAGAGATATCTTAGTTGTAAACACGATACCAACAGCCACGTATAGAACCATTTCGCTTGCTTCTGCCTCTCCATATTAATAAGCAGGAGGAATAACGACAATTTTCGAGGAATTTCCTTGATCCAGATGCCTAGTGAAGTGTTTATAGGAGAAGTGAGTGATATTAATGGTAGAAGATACGACGCGTAACAACAAATTTATTTCATACCGCCAAGGGAATATCAGCACAAGATGTTCAGTATGCGTCATGTATTTGGGGATTTCTAGTTATGTTTTGTAGATCTAGAGACGGTAAATTACAGAGTATAAAAGAAAGAAATGGTAACGATAGTGAGGAACAATATTACTGTATCAAAGCTAGATTGTTATACGCAATGAAAGGTATGGATGCAGAGAGAGTTTATCGTAGAATTCGGGTGTAAAGTGGTTACAAAAGTCAGGCAAAGCTATAATAATTAACTGTATTTAATTATCCCTCTATCGCTTCCCCTCTCTCTCTCTCTCTCTCTGTGAGTCAGAAAAGAGTGAGTTATCTCAACAAATTATCATAACATAGCTTTACTTTTATACTGACTTTAGTGTATCGGAGTGAAAGTTTATAGCTTCGGGATACAGTATATTATTTTTGAGGAGAAGGACATACACATTAAATTCTTGAGAATTACTTCTCTTGGAGAGAGGAAGTGAAAGTCTCCTAAGGTCTCAGATGTTCTAGTATCACCGGGGTAGATGAAAACATCTTTGTGACTGTCCACAATATCGTAAGCCACTAGAACAACGTTAAACTGACTTACTGTTGCTAGATAAGGCGTGATCCGCCACTTGGCAGTACTGCTCGAATTTGAAAACTGTCAATTTAATAGTGGGTGGCCTACGGAGAAGGCATTATAATGCTGAAGGCGGTACAAAAACACAGCCCTGCTGGCAGAGAATTAACCAATGAAGGTTGAAATCGCCGAACCGGCCAGGAATCAAACCCCGGACACATTGTATTAAAGAGTAGCATGGTAACCATTTAGCCATGAAGCCGGACAACGTGCCAATGACAAGTACGAAAACGAAGTATCTAGTAAAAATGTACAGTACCCAATAATCCTATTATTTTTCATTTTCTCGTATGTCTCTTAATGGTGAGTGTGTCCGAGAACATTTTCGACCTGCCTGGTGCAAATCTTTCTATTTGGCTCCCATGGACGACCTGCGTATCTGGACGTGGAATGATGAGAATGTGGGAGGGTGAAATCCGGTGTTGGCACACATCCTACTCCTGTCGAATAACACGAATGGGTCTGATCAAGGCTCTGAGTCCCTATCCAATGTACGAATCACCATCAAGAGCGTCATATGCCCTTACTACCAATGGAGTCCAGCTCCATGGCTAAATGGTCAGCGTGATGGCCTTTGGTCACAGGGTTCCCGGGTTCGATTCCCGGCAGGGTCGGGAATGTTAACCATAATTGGTTAATTCCCCTGGCACGCAGGCTGTGTTTATAGGTCGTCTTCATCATCATTTCATCCTCATCATGACTTGCAGGTCGCCTACAGGAGTCAAATTAAAAGACCTGCACCTGGCGAGCCGAAGTTCTCGGACACATCCCAACACTAAAATCCATACGCCATTTCATTTTTTTTACTCCCTTTGGACACTGCGGAGAGGTTTTGGATTGAATCCAGGCTTTCGCACGCAATCTAATGAATATAGTTTATATACCACCCTATTACTCTACCGGCCAACATTCTGATGGTGAAATATTCTTCCACCAATGGGACTCGAACTGGCTAACCACGTTGTCAGACCCTATAGACCTGATCCTTACGATCACGGCTAACAAAGCAAAGCAATCTCCGTACAAGCAATGAAGGCGCTTGGATGGGTGGAAGGTAAAGGCTTCCACTATCCGTAACTTCAGCACTTAGAGGGATAAAGTGGTTAGCTCTATGCCCGTCCGATTTTACCCCCCAGGAATTAACCTGGTACTCATTTTTTGGTAGGCTGAGTGAAGCTCAGGACCATATGTACCTCCAGATGTGGACATCTCGATTATTAAGTGTTTACGACTTCCTGAGGAGGAACTGAATACACGTCCTTCCGGGCGAACCGAACACGCATTTACCGCCTCGTCCAGGTAGCCCTTTCACGGCCACCAGGCGATAATAATAATAATAATAATAATAATAATAATAATAATAATAATAATAATAATAATAATAATAATAATAACTCCGCCATTGCCGGTCCCAAGCCCGGGGCCTCATCTTGCAAGTGATGGGGAAGGAGGAGGGGGAGGAGTAACAACCTCATAAAAAACCTGGGTCCATCTGGCTCCGGATGGTAGCACCCTGTAAGGGCCCCTGCTTAGGGTTACAGGTGAAACCTGGTCAACGGTCTCGAAGGCGGATGAGGAATTTAATGTCCCAACGGCGGAGAGAGCGGAAGAACCTAGTGGAGTACAGCACGAATAAAAAATCATTTTGGACTAACAATCCGATCTTATCTTAGAATTAAACCTTGTACAATGTACAATTTCAATTGCAGAATGAAAAGTCCGCTGAATGAAAGCACTACCCCAGGTGGTAGCTCGGAAGAGAAATCCACCATTGCGTTATGCAATGCATCGGGACCTAGGGTTCTGGGGAGTCCTAACATCTGCAATAAGGGTGAGTCGGTCATCCTTGGAATCCTTTCAGACTTAAATTTAAGAGGAAATTCTTTGCAGGCACTCTTAATGTAAATTCCTTGCTAAAAACCGGCAAACTGTAAATTTTCTTAGATAGACATGAAATCCAGATCTTAGCAGCTCAAGAGACACGGTTTATGGATGAGAATGTAACAGAAACCAAAAATTATAGAATCTTTAAAGGTAAACCAGCAATCAAAATTATGAAAGGAATGCCACTACTAGGTACCGCCTTCTATGTCCATAAAGCAATAGTTGATAATGTTATAGAATTCAAATCTAGTTCAGAAAGGTTATATCTTCTCACACTTAAATGCAAGAACAAAAAGTATACATTTGTTAACTGTCATGCACCAATAAACGAAGATAATAGCAAGAACCCAAGTAAAACTGAAGAATTCTGGAGTCTTCTAGATGATGAAATGTCAAAAATTCCAAAATCAAATATTATTCTACTAGGTGATTTTAATGCACAGATAGGCAAAGAAAAAGTTTTCAGCAAAACAGTAGGGGCATATCCGGCACACAAAAGAACAAACAAAAATGGCATGAGACTAATTAATCTCTGTAAATCCTTTCACCTAAAATTAATGTCGACCTTCTTTAAGAAACTTCCAAGAAAGGCTAAAACATGGGTTTCCACAAATCCGATGTTAGGTGAGTTTCAGTTGGACCATATAGCTATTTCTCAAAAAAAGTATTAAGGAAATAATGAATGTTCAAGTAATAAGAAGTGGGGAGTTTGACTCCGATCATTACCTCTCTAAAATTAAGCTAAAGCTTCTACCTCGCAGGAATCAAAGAAGGCCTAGAAAATTAATGAAATACAACATAGATAGGCTCAACATTACACAAGCAACTAAAGAAAACTTTCAGGAAGAAATTAAAATAACTCAGCGTGGCAAATGGCCAGAATTATCTAAACAGATTAATAGTGCAGCGAAGAAAGTATTTGGATCAGTTAAAACTAAAAAGAAAGTATGGTGGAATAACGTATGTGAGGAAGCACTTATGGAAAGAACGAAAAAGTGGAAAAAATGGAAATGTTCCGGAAAGAATGACCACTATGAGCTATTTAGACAACAAAGAAAGGAAACAACAAGAATAATAAAGCAGGTTAAAAGATCTTTTGAAAAATCGCAGCTGGTAGAAATTGAGAATAATTTGGTAAGAAATAACTCCCGAAATTTCTATCAGACCTTTAAGAATAACCTGAAAGGTTATCAATCCCGGAGCATTTGCTTCAGAGTTGCAAATGGTAATATTGGCCTTAACAATGCCGAGAATTGTGAGATTCTAGCAAAACACTTCGAAGACCTGCTGAACTGCTCTGAGCCAAATCATAAATTAGTATTTTCAGAAATTCAGGAAAATGTAGAAGCTGATTCACCTCCAACAGCAGAAGAAATAAAGGAATCAATAAAAAATCTTAAAAATAACAAAGCTAGTGGGGAAGACTCCATAACAGCTGAACTTTTAGAATGGGCTGAACCAAAAATTATAGAAGATCTGCAAATAATCTTTGAAGAAATTTGGGAAACAGAAAAGATCCCAGAGGATTGGAAAGTGGCTCTAATACACCCATTACACAAGAAGGGTAACAAGCAAGATGTCAACAACTACAGAGGTATATCTTCTTGCCAGTTGCTTACAAGATATTCTCAACAATACTACTAAATAGAGTAAAATCGACACTGGACAGTCAATTGGGTGAATATCAAGGCGGATTTAGAGAAGGAAGATCTTGCTCCGAACAGATTTTCAACCTGAAATCTATAATTCGACACAGATTAATAAACTCCAAAGACATAGTTGTAACATTTATTGACTTTAAAAAAGCTTTTGACTCTGTTGATAGGGAAACCCTAGATAAAGTAATCCGTGAATTTGGAGTTAAAACTAAATTGGCAAACCTAATTCGTGAAACACTTACAGACACTATCTCGAAAGTAAAATTTATGGGTGAAGTATCTCGACCTTTCAAAATAAATACAGGTGTCAGGCAGGGCGATGATCTATCTTCACTCCTTTTCAATTGTGTCATGGAGAAAATTGTAAGAATTTGGAATGAAAAACTGAGAGAATCTAAAATATTGCCACTAATGCTGGGGAAGAACAAATGTGTTGCAATAAATTGCCTAGTATTTGCAGATGACTTTTGCCATACTTTAAGAAAGCCTTACAGATGCAGCAATGCAAGTCAATCTCCTTGAAAAGACAGCCAACACGATAGGCTTGAGAATCTCTGCCGAGAAAACAAAATTTTTGACGAATATAAAGAGTGCCCCAAAGTTTTTAGTAACGGATATTGGTCAAATAGAAAAGGTAAAGAAATTCACATATTTGGGTGAGACAATTCAAGAAAATGGTTTAGAAAAATCTGCTATAGAGGAGAGGATACAAAAGATGGAAAGAGCATACGGTATAACTAAGAATACTTACAACAAAAAGTGCTTATCAAGAAAACTTAAAATAAATCACTACAACACAGTAGTGAAACCAAAATGCCTTTATGCCAGCGAATGTCTAGCACTGAACTACAAGCTTGATAAATTAGAAAAATTAGAAAGAAGAATTATAAGGAAGATATTAGGTCCTCTAAGAATTGCAGAGTTTTGGAAATTAAGAAGTAACAATGAAATTTACCAGAATGTAGAAAACATATCATAAACAATAAGAAAAAGGAGATTGCTATTTCTTGGACACATTTACAGAATGGATGACAATAGACTGACTAAACGAATCTTCATATACCTTTGGAAAAAGAAATCAACTAGCACCTGGATTCAAGAAGTAAAGAAAGACCTGGAAAGGAACAACATACGAGAAGAAGAATTATTGGAAAGAAAGATTTTTAGGAAGAAAGTCTTACAAATGGAAGGATTCCAAGGGAGGAAGGAAAGGAAAACAGGCACAAAGTGGACTGAAGACAGGGAAAAGAAACACAGTGAAACAATGAAATAATACTGGAAGAAAAGGAAAGAACAACTAAGGAGGAACAATTGAAATTGTAACGTGGTCCTTAGAAGGCCGGAACGCAAGAATAATAATAATAATAATAATAATAATAATAATAATAATAATAATAATAATAATAATAATAATAATAATAATACGTGTATATCCCACTAATTACTTTCATGGTTTTGGAGACGACAAGGTACCGAATTATTTATCCCGATGGAGTTCTTTCATGGGCAGATAAATCTACGGAAACCAAGCTAGAGTATTTGAGCACCTTCAATTGCCACCGGACTGAGCCAGGATCAAATTTGCTAAAATTAGGCTGACGAATCCAGCTTTCTACGTCTGAGTAATTCAGGCCGGTCCAGACCAAATTAACTTCGCATTGTTTGTAGGAGCAGAGATCTCTGTTCATCATCTTCATTCTTCATACGCAGGAGATAACACTCGTAACAGGAGTGGGAGTGATTGCTGATAGGAACAGGGGCAATGGCAATTGTATGTTTGTAGTGGACAGAGAAAAGTGAATCCTTAAGACTGATTAGGTGTGGGAAAATATTTTCAGATTCCATCTGTTTTATTCAGATAGTTCTAATAGAGTACTGTTAAGTTTAAGAAACTCGTCAATATTTCCATCAAATTTTAAAGTGATTTGTCGCTGCATTTCTTTCATGTTTACATTTACCTCGAAAGAATGTTCAACTAGCTTATTAAATGCCAGACGAGTGAGTTGCGGATTGGCTCGTGTAGCTGTAAACTTGCATTCGAGAGATAGCTAGTTTGAACCTCGCCATCGGCAGACCTGAATACGTTTATCCATGGATGTTCACATTCACCCAGCTGAATTACTCAGGCGCAGAGAAACCAGGGTCACCTAGCTGTGAGATTGCACTCGGGAAATGGTGGGTTCGAATCCCATCGTCGGCAGCCCTGAAGATGGCTTTCCGTTTTTCCCATTTCCACACCAGACAAATGCTGGAACTGTACCTTAATTAAGGCTACAGTCGCTTCCTTGCTGCTCCTAGCACTTTCCAATCCCATCATCGCCATAAGACCTATATGTGTTTGCGTGACGTAAAGCAAATTGTAAAATAGAAAGGCAAGTCTACCATCAGAACCCATATTGTACACTTGACTCACCACTTCAGTGTATGGGAACAGATTGTTGCAATTTCGTCCTGACTGTTAGTACTGGTGGTAGATAACATTTGACTGAACCCAGATTGTTATACTGTCCCGCAACGCATCTTGTAATGTGAACCAGAAAGCGAGGTAAGCCATATGTGCGGTAACAGATCATGGGACACACGTGGCGTGGGGAGACTAAAATGAGACTTTTATGACGTTATAGTCAGTATTTCATCTCGCTTACTGACAGATTCTGGGATCTATTCAGGATTATTAGTCCGTAAAGAGTAACGAAATATGAGCGATAAAACTCTGTCAAGTATAAGATATTGCTGCAAGCAAAATAATTATTTTGCCCCGAGTGTTCAATATGACCGAAGTTACCGCCTTTGTCCGAGCATAAAGGCTCGCAACTGAGCTTCCAGCTCGATTCATCATTAATCGCAACTTCTATCGGCTATGACATTAATGACAGCCCAACCATTCATAGAGTGTGGTGTAGCAGTATTGATAAACATCTACGGCAACCGATACGTTCGCTTGAAGTACTTACCATGCAGTTTAAAAGAACGTGCAACCCTGATATCATTTAAGACAGATACTCTTATGCACATCATTGATATTGTACAATACTTTGAAATATATTTCAACAGTCTTAAAAATTCATTTTTTAGTTGTATACATGACGTATCTTAAAGAAAACTGACGGCGTGAGAGCAAAACCCAGGATATATATTTGTTTTCAAACAAGTCGGATTATTTTATTCATAGACACATATGAATATCAGTACAAAAATAAAACCGCAGCTTATAAAGTCCGTTATGGGCACTGACAATGGCTGTCTATCCAGTGGTCACAATTTGTTGGAGAGTCTCGAGGTGATCATGACAAATTTCCAACCATATTACTTCATTTTCATGACGAAATTTTCAGCCTCTCATATCCCGTACATTCTGAACTAACGTTGACAGGCTAAGTGAATTTCATGTCGACCAACCTAGACCAGAATATGTGTATCAGTAAAGAATTGAACCCGGGGCCCCGTATTGGAGAGGCAGAGATGCAAACCCTATACTATACATTACATACCTACATATAGATATCTAATTTTCAAATGAAGAAATTTATTTAAGTGAGCTATTAGAAACACACCGAAACCTCTATACACTCCTATTTACTTGTGAATTTCTTTCCCCTGCATCCGTATGTATTTATAACTTAGTTAACCTGAACTCCATCATTTGTACCATACCAATTCCATTACACATTGTTTTATTCTGATTTATCACCTACTTCTCCTTATGAATACCGTACCTTCGTGTCATTGTTCCCACCTATTTAAACATGAAACTATTCTCCCTACATTCATACCAGTCGTTGTATGTTTAGTCCTCAGACGGAAGGCTGGTTGGATCCTCAACAGCTCCGCCATCAGCTGTCATAGATGGCCTAGGCATCACTGAAGAGGCATACTAAGTAAATGAGGCGTGAGGTAGTTTCCCGTCCCTTTCTTCACCGAGCCAGAAATTGCTATTATATATCAGCCTGCCAAGCCCACTGAAATGCATGCACCAACCGACCCTACAAGCAACATTTTCGCACCATTCATAGCAGGGACTGGCTGTAAAAAGAATGGCATTACTAGCATCACTCATACCTCAGTCACTTTCGTTTGTCAAAGCCAAGGATAAAGCTGAGACAGTAATTAAACATTGTCAATATCAAGTGTACGCAGACGACATACAGATATATACACATGCACATCCTCGTGACTTACCGACTGCAATAAGTAATATGAATGACGACCTAGGAAGAATATGTAGGTGGACTGATGACCATGCACTAAAAATCAATGCCCAAAAATCGCAGTGTATTCTTTTAGCTACCCAAAAAAACACGCACGACTTACAGACATCCATACCCACTCAGTAACATTAAGAGGCACTCAGTTACAAATCAAAGACACAGTTAAAAACTTACGGATGTTAATGGATAAAAACCTTAGTTGGAACGATCATGTAACAGGTATATGTCAGCGAGTGTTTTATTCCTTACATTCCCTTAAAAAACTCAGAGATTTACTCCCCCAAAATGTAAGAAAACTGTTTATCCAAAGTATGGTAATGCCAATATTCGACTACTGTGACGTAGTATACAGTAACCTGAACGCCTCACTTTCCATCAAGCTCCAAAAGGCATATAACGCATGCGTTCGATTTATTTCAGATATACCAAGGTTTAGCCATATTTCTCCCGCATTTGGTAGGCTTTTATGGCTACGCTTAAGAGAGCGACGAAATTTACACACTATTTCCCTGTTACATCGTATACTGAACCTTAACACACCTGAATACCTTGCCACACAATTCCATTACCTAGCATCACCTTCTAGTATTCCTACCAGATCATTATCCACCGCAGTAGTAAGCATTCCCATTCACCGCTCAACTGGCTACAGTATAGTCGCCGCCAGCCGAATTTGGAATTCCCTACCTGCTGAAATTAGGAGCGTGTCAAACCACCTCTGCTTTAAGAAACTCTGTCAAACCTGGTTAATAAATAATAATAATTTCTTATAACATAGCAGGATTAGATCATAGCTAAGTTATTAGATTAATTAAAACATTTAATTGATACCTTAAACTGTAGATAATTTAGTGTATTTTTAACTCTTCATGTAGGTGCATGTATGGTCGGACAGAATAGCAGGCTTCATAGCCTGAGTCCCGCCATATAAAACAAGACAATAAATAAATAAATAAAAATTTAAATAAATAAATAAATAAATAAATAAATAAATAAATAAATAAATAAATAAATAAATAAATAAATAAATAAATAAATCAACGCCACAATATCTTATACTTGACAGAGTTTTATCGCTCATATTTCGTTACTCTTTACGGACTAATAATCCTGAATAGATCCCCAAATCTGTCAGTAAGCGAGATGAAATAGTGACTATAACGTCATAAAAGTCTCATTTTAGTCTCCCCACGCCACGTATGTTCCATGATCTGTTACCGCACATATAGCTTACCTCGCTTTCTGGTTCACATCACTAGATGCGTTGCGGGACAGTATAAAAATCTGCGTTCAGTCAAATTTTATCTACCACCAGTAGGTTACTAACAGTCAGGACGAAATTGCTACAATCTGTTCCCATACAATGAAGTGGTGAGGTCAAGTGTACAATATGGGTTCTGATGGTAGACTTGCCTTTTTATTTTACAATTTTCTTTGCGTCACGCAAACACATATAGATCTTATGGCGATGATGGGATTGGAAAGTGCTATGAGCAGGAAGGAAGCTACTGTAGCCTTAATTAAGGTACAGATCCAGCATTTGTCTGGTGTGGAAATGGGAAAAACAGAAAGCAATCTTCAGGCCTGCCGACGAGGGTATTCGAACCCACCATTTCCCGAGTGCAATCTCACAGCTAGATGACCCTGGTTTCTCTGCGCCGAAACTCACAACCTGACTTATAACCCCGTTTGTCATCATACCATTCCCTGCTGTCAATCTCACAATATAGAGTTTCTCACAATCTTGTAACTTACGTATTACTCTAAATAGAATAACATCATCCGCAAAAAGCCTTCCACTTCTTTACTCATATCATTTATAAATATATAAGAAAATATAAAGGTCCAGTAATACCGCCTTCACAAATTCCCCTCTTAATTATTTCAGGTTCAGATAAAGCTTCGCCTACTCTAATTCTCTGAGACCTATTTATTTAGTAGAAATATATCCACCCATTCAGTCACTCTTTTGTCTAGTCAAATTGCACTCATTTTTGCCAGTAGTTTCCTATGATCCACCCTATCAGGCCAATCGCAATGCTGTCCATTTAATCTCCTGAATCCAAGATATCTGCTATATCTTGCCGGAATACTACAAGTTGAGCGTCAGTAGAATAACCTTTCGTAAAACCGAATCGCCTTCTATCAAACCAGTTATTAATTTCGCAAACATGACTAATATAAACGGAAAGAATTCTTTCCCAAAGCTTTCATGCAATGCATGTCAAACTGACTAGCCTGTAATTTTCAGCTTTATGTGCATCATCATTTCCTTTATAACGGGATACTACAGCAACTCTATATTCATTTGGTATAGATCTTTACGCAAACAATAATCAAATATGTATTTCAGATATGATATTATATCCCAACCCATTGTCTTTAGTATATCCCCAGAAATCTTATCAATTCCAGCCACTTTTCTAGTCTTCAACTTTTGTATCTTTTTGTAAATGTCTTTGTCATCGTAGGCAAATGTTAATACTTCTTCAGTATTAGCCATCTCCTCTATCTAGACATTATCCTTGTAACCAACAATCTTTACATTCTGCTGACTGAATACTTCTGCCTTTTGAAGATCCTCACATACACACTCCCCTTGTCCATTAACGAATCCTGGTATGTCCTTCTTGGAACCTGTTTCTGCTTTATGTACCTATACATACCCTTCAATTTTTCACTAAAATTGGTATGACCACCAGTTATGATTGCCATCATGTTATCCTTAGCTGACTTCTTTGGTAGATTCAATTCCCTAGTAATTTCCTGCAATTTCTCCTTGCTTTCCACAGCCACTTCTAACTCTATTTCTTTCCACTCTACACCTCTTAGTCTCTTTATTTCTCTGTTATAATAAAGTGGGTCTTTACCATTCCTTACCACCTTTATAGGTAAAAATCTGTTTTCACATTCCTCAACAATTGCTTTAAACCCATCCCAGAGCCTTTCTACCTTTTTATTTATCTTTTCCCACCGACCATAGCTACTTTTTATTAACTGCCTCATTCCTGCTTTATCAGCCATAGGTACTGCCTAGTAGTCCTACTTTTAAGACCTTCCTTTCTATCACATTTATTTTAACTACGACAGAAACAGCTTCGTGGTCACTAATACCATCTATTACTTCGGTTTCTCTATAGAGCTCATCCGGATTTACCAGCACCACGTCCAGTATATTATTCCCGCTCGTTGGTTCCATCACCTTATAAATCACCTGTCCTTCCCATATTAACTTATTTGCCATTTGTTGGTCTGCCTTTTGCCTCACATACACACTCCGGTCTGTAGACTCAAAAGACATCAAGATGCCTTATATCTTTAGAAATGAGCCTTACACCTAGAATTTCATATTTTTCATTTTAAACATTTTCGTAGCTTACAAATTCTTGTTTCAGCAGAATGAATACTCCACTTCCTACCATTCCTATCACATCTCTACGATACACACTCCAGTTCCGTGAGAAAATTTGTCATCAATTATGTAATTTCTCAGCCATGATTCAACTCCTTTTACGATATCTTGTAAGTATATATCTATTAAATGGCTTAATACTATTCCTTTAATATAATTCTACAGTTCAACACTGACATTTTTATATCATCCCTACTTAACTTACAGATCCCTGTACCCTCATCACCGCTCTCTAGATCACCCCGTTTCCCCATAGCCCTTCCAAATAAATTTCCTAACTCATACGTACCACTGAGTTTTAAGTGAAGGCCATCTGAGCGCAGATCCGTATCTCCTACCCACCCATTAGGATCTAGAAATCTCACTCCTAGTTTCCCACATACACACTCCATAGTCTCATTTAAATCCCCAATCATCTTCCAGTCAGTATCCCTCCTACACAGTATTCCATTGATAACAAAGTCCGCTTCCTTAAACTTCACCCGTGCTGCATTTACCAGATCCCACACATCTCGAACTATGTTGGTACTTATATCAGCTTGCCTTACGTTGTTGGTACCAACGTGAAACACTCCCGCCTTCTCCTTTCCATCCTCCTTCTCTTCTGCTTTCCTTAACATCTGCCTCGACCTAATTCCTGGATAACGCTCTACCCTAATTCGCTTTCCTCCACACACTTTCCCCACATATCTAACAATGGAATTCCCTATGACTAGAGCCTTAACACTACCCACCTCATTCGATCAACTCACCCTCCTGGAGAGCCCTATCTTTCCAAACGGCCGCAGATTCTACTTCCCTCTCGCTTTCCTCCCTCCCATGACCAAGATCCACCTGTCTTTTGCTATCCTCTACTCTACATTTCCCTTTCCTGCCTTTTCCCTTCCTCTTACTTCCACACTTCCAGCAACAGTTCCCTGTTCCTCATCTTCACTCTGTTGTTCTACCTGGAGTGACTCGTACCGTTTTCTCACAGACACCTGTCGTGAATTCTGATCCTGAGTAGAGCCGTCAGTCTGCTATTCCCTTCCCCTTAAAACATTAGACCACCTGTCTTCTACAATTGTCCCCTTTCCATCCCTTCCCTCTTTTACACCTACTGTATCCTGTACATTGTTTGAGGGAGGACTACCTTCCTTCCTGTCTTCTGAAAGAATCCTAATTATTTCCCTCAAACTCTCCAACTCCTCCCTCATACTCATTAATACCTGGCCACACCCACAATTCCTACACTTGCACTCCTTAGCCGTTCTTTACGGAAAAATGGAAAGCAAAGAAAAAATAAAATATGAAAGGAAAGAAATATTGTCTATGATAGTACTCAAAGATCACACGATAATAAGGTAATTAATATACTAATACACTACAATACTACTCAGTCGTACTATATTTTTTATCGTACCACACCCTAACAAGATAAAATCTGCCGTTAATTACTGAATACCGAAGGGAATACACAATAATTACACCATTCTAAACTGCAGTTAAGTCTAATCTAATTACTATAACAGAATTCTAGTAAGAGACTTACTACAGATACCGCAGATACTATACTACACAAATATTTTACAATAATGGATTAAGCACGCTAATTTCTAATAAAAAAGATTTCTAGTAAGATACTACAATACACTACAATAATTTTGAATTACTTTCAGACGTATACCAATTACAATATGTTATCCCTAAACACAATCAGAAATGAAAATTGCAAGTTTGAAATTCGCAAGAAGTATTCAATGATTACCACCAAAGCTAAATGCGTCAACAGATTATTATTGTACTAACTTATTTTATCCTACTTTGCTCTAGTAGATACACACGAATGTAGCAGGCAAGATACTATATACCTATCTACACTAAAATTCTCACATTTTCTGAAGAGTAGATAAAAGACATGGTGATCATTGATGGTAGCGGGCCATTACTCCGAAAATATTGAGTTTGCGACCCATGTTTATAGGACCTTTTTTCTCCGTTTGTTGCGTGCTGCATCCTCTGTAAATATTGGAACTTATTTCAAGGGCACCTGCATACAAATGTTTACGAGGTTGGTTATAGTTTTCCTTCAGGTCATGATATAAATATTCAAGCTCTCGAAAGAGAATTTTGGGGTGAATGAAGAGCAAACTCTACCATCATTTCTGATGCTTCGTAAAATGTATACTACTAATAATAAATAATATTATTGGTTTTACGTCCCACTAACTACTTTTACGATTTCCGGAGACGCCGAAGTGCCGGAATTTAGTCTCATTTACGTGCCAGTAAAACTACTGATACGAGGCTGACATATTTGAGCATCTTCAAATACCAACGGACTGAGCCAGGATCGAACCTGCCAAGTTGAGGTCAGAAGGCCAGCGCTTCAATCATGTGAGCCACTCAGCCCGACAATTTCTATTACATATTGCAAATTAGAACAATTACACAGGAAGCAGTCTTATGAACAAGAAAAACAGAAAACAACAAAACAAACCAAGTTTTATAAATTCCTCAGTGTAATGAATTAATTGGGATGTAAAATAAATTGCATAGATCCATCCCATCAATGGACCAGTGTAGCATGCAGTTTAATTAACATTAACAGACCAGATAATGATTCCCATGTGTAAACATGAACTAATTACATCGCTGTTGATGACTTGAGTAGGAAATTAAGCAGCAAATTAATGACATTCTGTTTTGGTGCTCGTCAAACAAAACAATTTAATTTAATACGATGTCCGCCATTGACTTTAATTTAGGGACTGAATATAAAATTAGGGTACGATTAACTGAACCATATGTTGATGGTGAGCTTCTGGTCATAATCCCGACGATAAATGCATTTGAAGGCAAACAACGGAAAAAAAGGAGGCAAATCTGTTCTCGAAAATGAAACTTGTAGTTTTAAGTAGACAGTTGATATCGTAATTGTAGTCACGGTACGTCTAGTTTTACATAGAATCCGAAACATACGGGGTAATATTATCATGGTTAAACGTCCATTCAATTGTTATATGATTTTAATGGTGTCGGTGAGTTGGAATTTTGTCTCACTCTTCAGATATGTCAGAAGCCAACGATACCAAGTTGTCACATTTAAATACACAACAGCTTAACAGCGACGACATGATGATGCCCGTAAACATGACAACACTTGCGTGCCGCCCGTATCGATTACGCTGCAACAAAAATACGTTGGCGAAGCTCATCTTAGGTGGCAATTTCACTTGCATACGCTACACTTTTGACCTGGTCCCATAGGTAAAAATCCCAAGGATTTAAATATTGAGACTAATCTGGCCACCGTCACGTGCATAATCATGCGCATTTGCGATGGTATTTTCCCATGATACGTCGGTAGTTTGCCTCTAAGGAGAGTTAGATAATTTGCACCTTTCAGAGCTGTGGGTAATACGTTGGACTCAATTAGGCAGTCACCAAATATACTAGCCCACACATTTGCCCTGAATCGCTGCAGAAAGTGACCCTTTCGAATATTATGTGGGTTAAGATTGATGATAATGCTTGTTGTTTAAAGGGGTCTAACATCTAGATCATCGGCCCCTAATGGTACGAAATGAGCCGAAATGTTATGACAATTAAAAAATCCATGATCCTCCACGGACCAGAATTCGAAAACGTGAGGACGAAGAATGATTGGATGGATATGAAGTTAAAACAATCAGTGGATCCGACCCGCAATGTCCCACATTTCCAGAAACTAGCATTAAACAATAGTATTACTGACCAAGGGACTGCTCCTAAAACAAAATACTGAATCGATGATGCTTGTAGTCAAAACAGGTCCAAAATCCAGGTCACTGGCCCCTCATAATGGTACTTATCGCTAGAAAAATAGAACCATGCTATTTGTCATGTTGCGGTACTAATCAAAAGTAGCGTAAACTCGCACTATCCTGTGGTGTTCCTCACATAGTGGGTACTAAGCATAGGCAAGGCAGAAACATGGTGTCACTCATCCCATGGTGTTGCTCATATAGGGGTACGAATCACAGGTACTGTAAAATGCATCCTGAGCCACACACTGTCGCTACTAATCACGACCCTATTTTGTACCTGACATAGTGGTACTACGCGCAAGTGAAAGCGACCCATTGTGTTTCCTGCGTGATAGTACTACTAATTACAAGTAGTCTCATGATTCTAATTTGATCCTCCTTTCGTCACCCCTTTTAGTTGCATCTTACGACAGGCAGGGGATACCGTGGGTGTATTCTTCGTCTGCGTCCCCCACCCACAGGGGGTGTGTGGGTTAAGGACAGCCAATGTATGGGTATTATTGAAATTTAACAAACCATTCTTCGTGAAACAAACGTCGTCTACGGTTAGCAACTTGCAAGGGGCACAGTGGCTGTTGTGGCGTTTCATTCAGAAACCATATGCAGAATTCCCGCCTTCGTGGAAAATACTCGCCGTTCAATTTTATCCAGAACGTCAGCTTCTACAGCTAACAATTGCCACAATCTTCACTGACCACAGTATCGATAGGACGGTGAAAGACTATCAGTATCGCGCCCTCGCAGGTAACCAGCAACAATCGATCATTCATTGGGTGTGCGGCGATCAGTAAATCGTTCTCTGTATAAACGGGGTAGTATTTGTATTACGAACTGCTTTTCCGTAAGTAAGAAGTATATCCGTCCGCCTCTGTGGTGTAGTGGTTAGCGTGATTAGCTGCCACCCCCGGAGGTCCGGGTTTGATTCCCGGCTCTGCCACGAAATTTGAAAAGTGGTACGAGGGCTGGAACGGGGTCCACTCAGCCTCGGGAGGTCAACTGAGTAGAGGTGGGTTCGATTCCCACCTCAGCCATCCTGGAAGTGGTTTTCCGTGGTTTCCCACTTCTCCTCCAGGCGAATGCCGGGATGGTACCTAACTTAAGGCCACGGCCGCTTCCTTCCCTCTTCCTTGCCTATCCCTTCCAATCTTCCCATCCCTCCACAAGGCCCCTGTTCAGCATAGCAGGTGAGGCCGCCTGGGCGAGGTACTGGTCATACCCCCCAGTTGTATCCCTCGACTAAGAGTCTGAAGCACCAGGACACTGCCCCTGAAGCGGTAGAGGTGGGATCCCTCGCTAAGTCCGAGGGAAAAACCGAACCTGGAGGGTAAACAGATGATGAATGAATGAAGAAGTATATCCACCACCTCGCGTAGGGTTTTCTACATAAAATCTGACCGCTCGCGCGCAGATGGCTTTCCCCACGGTGTCCAGCTATTTGCGGTCACTGAGTTGGTGTTTGTATCCGGGTTGGATCGATCGAGGCGTGAGAGGTATCTGCCTCCGGATAAATACGGTCATCACTTTTTTTTTGTTATTTGCTTTACGTCGCACCGACACAGATAGATCTTATGGCGACGATGAGGCAGGAAGGGGCTAGGAGTGGGAAGGAAGCGGCCGTGGCCTTAATTAAGGTACAGCCCCAGCATTTGCCTGGTGTGAAAATGGGAAACCACGGGAAACCATTTTCAGGGCTGCCGACAGTGGGGCTCGAACCCACGATCTCCCGAATACTGGATACTGGCCGCACTTAAGCGACTGCAGCTACCGAGCTCCGTACGGTCATCACTCTAGTCGACTAAAATATTATATGAGGTTGTTTATGAAATAAGCAATTGGCTTACAGAAAATTCAATAACATCATCATTTTTATCGCTTCATTGCACGTTGGGTCATGTAGGTTTGGAATGTGTAATTTTTATTTTCATAAATTTTTATCACAGGTGGAACGAAAAAGTGTCAGGTTTTAACCCTCTACTGCATACTGTTGCCTTTTGGCAACAAATAACTTTTCATCTCTATAAATGGATAATTAATGTAGACAGAGGAAGTTTTACGGCACACCTTCAACTGTACAATCAATTAAACACATATCCCAGTGATGCTTCTTTTTTTTTTTTTTTTTTTTTTTTACATAAGTCAAAACAGCCCTACAACCAAAGGTACTCCTTCCACCGCGTCAACATCCACGCGAACCAACCACCGTTTATTTTACGTGGGCCCTCCCCATCACATTACCACAGGCTTCAGGAGTACCTTTGGCTCAACCTCAAAGACATTACCGACCTACGGTTCTGCAAGTTGCAGTACGTACCCATGGCCAGTAGGTAGTAATGTTCGGTCTTTGAATGTTAAAAGCTTAGCGTAAAATCGTGAAAAATCGTATATATATTCAACTATGGCAATCCACATCACATATGAGTGTTAAGCTATTAGCCCCAGTTAAGAATTGCTGGTACATCTAATACACTGAACGTACGTTGAACATTAAAGCTTGAAATTTTCTTCACCAAACGAAAACGAAAAATAATTCATGCAGTAGAGGGTTAAACGTGTTTCTACGATGCGCATTGTTAAGACATTGTTTCTCTAAATAATGCGAGCGAGAGAAGGATGTTGTTCTCGACGCGAATACGCACGAACAACAGGCAGGTAAGCGAGGATACACCGAGATTAAGATAAGGAGGCCTAGCCGCAGATCTCCTGTGACTGCTGGGGAATTTCTGTGAGTGGGCACAAGTATTTCTCAGTGACCGAAAATGTCCGGTGACCGCAAGTATTCGGCAGCCTTCCCCATACCCACGATCCACCTGGCTATCTGGTTCACTTTCTGCCCTCCACTTCCCACTGTGCAGTCCGTAGTCCACGTTCGTTTGCGAAGCTGGGAAGACAGTAACTTTTAGAGCAAGTTATTTTTGTTTGTAAAAGTTATTGTAAGTAAAGATCCACTCGTTGCATTCGTGCGGAGATTATCAGAATGTTCCTCGGGCAATAGCATCCTTCCAGTACTTCAATTCACCGACCTTGTGAACAAGTTCCAGACTACTGGTTCAGTGCTAAACATGAATGTTGTGAGAATGATTACTGGTGCGAACAGGTGGCAGGAATGGCAGGAGAGGACTCTAACTGAGAAGGTAAATGCTAAATTAGAAATAAAATCGACGGGCTGTCTTGGACGGTGGGTCATGTGAGGCGAATGAAGGACGGTGGGTTACCTAGGAAAGTAATGGGCTTGACCTTGGAGGGAAAGAGAAGTAGAGGGAGATGAAAGTGATGATAGTTACACTCGGTTTCTAATGTATCGTATTGTATTGTATTGTAAGTTAAAGTATATTGCGATTCTGAACGGAATCTTTGCTTAAGGAAAACTTACACGCATCAAATAATTACGCTTTCCATCCGATATTTTCATCATCAACTCTAATAACCTCTAACTGTTATTCATTAAGTTTAAGATCTGTGTGAACATGTCTCATTTTCCCGCTCTGTTGCGCACTCGCTTACAGAGCGCTCCACCTACTAAGGTACATTTAAGACATGGCGGTCACCAGTTCAACTTTCTTCAGAGATGGCAGCTGGTGGCCACTCTATATATTTTATTCTAGTTCGTTTGTTTAAATCGTGTAATAGTTTGAAATCTGATGGGGTTCTCACTCAATCATGCTTAACCTACCGGAACAATTCATCTGAAATTTCGTATGGATATACGTCAGTTCTTCAGCAAATACAAGCCTGTTCTAAACTTTCAATAATTTATTGTCCTCTTCTAAATGACGGTTATTAATTTGTTGGCATTTACTGAACTTGCACGTGTTTTATCCACTAAACAAAAAAATAATGAGCATATAAATCCCAGTCCATCTTCTTAAAATTCAGTTTTCTATAAGGAAGGCCATGTGCATTTTCTTTGTAACTCTAATGGTTCTCCAGGAAATTTAGCTTTTATGTGTTAAAGCACGCGTTCCATAGCACTCGTCAGCCAAGTGTTGTTCAGCTGAGTGTTCAGCCAGTACTCAGTGTGCCCTGCTAATTCAGACTGGACACCACAGTGTGAGACTTCACATCTAAACCGCGAGGAAGAATGTCACGAAATTTTGCGCTAACTTTGAAGATAAAACTGTCATATTAGTAACAACGTTCTTTTCAAAATACTGACCTAAAATATATATTATTTTCACAGGTAAGCGTAGTAAATTGTTTATTTTTCCACTAAGTCAAGCCTAAACTACGGAACCAATTTAGCTGAACTTCGGTGTTTCAGATATTGAGTTCAAACAGAGGTTTACTATCCATTAGTGACCGTTTAAAAATAAATGCCATTAATATTTAATGAGAGCCTCCGTGGCTCAGACAGCAGCGCGTCGGCTTCCCACCGCTGGATACTGTGGTTCAAATCCCGGTCACTCCACGTGAGATTTGTGCTGGACGAAGCGCAGGCGGGACAGGTTTTTCTGCGGGTACTCCGACTTTCCCTGTCATTTTTCATTCCAGCAACACTCTCCATTATCATTTCATAGCATCTATCAGTCATTAATAATCACCTTGGAAGTGGCGACCCCATTGTAATACTAGCCTATATACTGTATGTTTCATTCATTACATACCTGACCCGGTCTAAGACTGGAAAACAGGTTGTAGGTTTTTTCAATATTTAATGAACTTGCGCAAGTTTTATCCACTAAAAACAAAACGGTGGACTAATGGATAGCCCTGTCACAAAATAAAGCCCATTGCATGGATTTAAAATTCAGTTTCCTGAAAAAAGGGCCATACCCCTTTTCTTTGTAACTCTGATGGTTCTCCAAGAAAGTACGATGTTACGTGTTAAAGCACGCATTCAACGTTACTTCTTTTAACTGTTGGTTTAACGTCGCACCGTGGTCCAGTATTGGAATCTAGCACGACAAAATTATATTATATAAGAAACACAGAAATGAGTTAATGAAGTGATTATGAACTATATATTTATGCATTCTCTATCTTAGGAGATGTTAAAATAGTATACTACTCAATCACGTTTGTATTGATAGTATCTTAATTATTTAATTATATAGCAATAAACAACAATATTACAAATAGTATAATCACTTTAAGAGCATGATACATAAACTAGGATGGGGTTGGTGTTTAGACTATCTAGTGTGAGCACTTACTAGTAAACTGAGCGTAGTGGAGGTGAGTGGTTGTCTTTCAATGTAAACAGATTCGAGTGTGGATTTGCTTAACTGTACAGTTTTGTATTATTACACACTATTTACGAGCAATTTCACTCGAATGAGAGAGGACAGTAAAATGTGCGTGATTCACGATTATAGGTTACATATACAAGGCTGTCAAATGTTTTCTATGTGTTTCTATGAAATACTTTCATTTTTACAAAAAAATGTATATAATCCGTTGAATTGATTTGATATGATTTTGTCAGCTAGAATCAGCTACCCTCATGTGTGTGTTAATTTTTCTCTTGGGAGACGACCGATCGTATCGTGAAGAGTTAATAAAGACGTTTCCTGACATACTAGTATTACGCACTATTTCCTGTGCTTATGACGTTCAAGACCTTACACTGAGAATTACTGCAAATAAACTGCTTTGTATAACTGGTACGCAATACCAGTAAGTTTTGATAAGTGGGTCATCAGGATTTTGTTACTACCAATCGGATAATTATCCAACGATGCTCAGGAGTCTAAACACAAAGAATTCAGAAACTTTCGTTTGGAATATGCAATGAAAAGTTCAAGAGCAATACAAGCACCGATGTATTCCATAGTTTGTAATTATCTTCAGGTAATCTTCACTTTGTTAACGCCAGGAAAACCCATCAGACGAAAAAGTAATTGTTCATGACATTAAGGAATTGCTAGTGGTATCAGATCAGTCATCTACTTCTTCAACAACTAACCAAGAGGACACGAGTTCAGACCACCATCATGTCACACAATGATCCAGTTACCGTGAAAGTGATATAGATGATAGAGAAGTTTCGGATGATACCGACTCATAATGAGGATCTGACAGTCTAAATTAATTTGACATGCATCGACTTATAGGTTCATGATCAACTATAGTTCTATTTACCTCAGTTTTAGTTTAGATGAACATTATGACGTGCATGAAGTAATATAATACCAATACAAATGTAATTGTTCAGTATTTTAAGACTCGTAATATAAAGAATACATACTGTACATGTATAATTTGACCCAATCATTCCACTGATTGATTTTTATGTTTTATTGTATACAATAATTTTGTTGCTCTAGATTGCTATACTGGATCACTGTGCGTTGCAAGGATGAGAGAGGGCTAGGATTGGGAAGGAAGCACCCATGGCCATAGTTAAGATACAGCCCCAGCATTTGTTTGGTGTGAAGATAGAAAACAACGGAAAACCATCTTCAGGGTTGCCGACGGTGGGATTCGAACCCACCATATCCCGAATGCAATCCCGAAGCTACGCGACCGTAAATGCACGGCCAACTTGTTCGATGCGTTCAACAATATTATTATAGTGACTCATGTAGGTACTTAATTATTTATAATAACTGTCGTATCAAAAATCATGGGGCTGGAATTTTGTCACGCGAAAGTTTGACAACGTACCGAAAGCCAACGACACATAGTTGCAGTTACACTCCAAATACACTGATCATAGCCGAGAATGAATGAGCTATCCTGGGAAGGAAAGACAACGACTAGCCGACTGCGCTACGAGGTTAGCTAGTGCTATTTCGTATCCCATTGTATTTGGGTCTCCTATTTCCTCTAGTCGCTCTTACTTGTATCTCATGACTGGAATGATTCAAAAGTGATGGGTTAAATTCGCTAGAATTCTTCACAAATCACATCTGCAGCGTCCACCTAAATAATCCCCAGCCCCAGGCACTTCACTTTAGCTTCCGATCCACGTGACTTTGCACACACGGCACACAATCATAAATAACTTGCGGCACAGCCTGTTGTTCTCGCTCAGAAGGAAGGCGTACTCGCCATGTACTTGGCCAGTGTAACAAGTACACAAGGGTAGACCAGGCTCACCACTGTAGCCTAGGGCAGATCTTGTTAACTAACTTCCAACAGTCTGTCGCTACTATTCTACTTGTGTACCGTACTTTTCCACAATGTTATAATTGTTCCCAGACACATCTGCTTTGAGAATTCACCCCTTAGAAAAGACCACAGGAGCTTGTTTATCATAAAGAATCTAATTACGGTGATTAAAATTGTATGAATACATTACATAGGTTTTAAAATTATATATATGTAAGCTAATGTAACTGCTTTTCGATAATATTACATTAGAGTGTAGCACACTGGGTTTCAGTTGCTTCCACGGCAATTGCCTTGAAATAAAAATAGCGAATCTAAGCGACACCATACAATTCTTCCACTGCTTCTTATAACCTCTACTTTAGAGACATTATTCCTCCATGGAGATGATCTGCGATTCCGGAATCTTAGCTGATACTGACATCGCATCCACATGAACCACTCTCTTTAATTTGAGTTGTTCTTTACAATTGGATTTACGTCATACCGACATAGATAGTTCTTACGGCGACGATGTGTTAAGAAAGGACTAGGAATGGGAAGGAAGCGGCTGTGGCTTAATTAAAGTACAGCCCCAGCATTAGCCCGGTGTGAAAATGAGAAACTACAGAAAACCAACTTCAGGGCTGCCGACAGTGGGGTTCGAACCCACTATTTTCCGGATGCAAGCTCACTGCTGTGCGCCCCTAACCGCATGGCCAACTCTCTCAGTTGAGTTTTCTTAATTGACTTTCATGTCCTAAGTCTTAATCTGTTCTGAGCCTGAAAGAAATAAGTTACGAGGTCGAGAGAGTATTCCATTTTTACACATTTCATGTCTCTTCCAATTAATTTCTTTCATAATACTACCACTTTTCTACGGAGCGAAACTCCTCCATTCTTTCTTTCAACTAGAATTAATAGCGGATGACTAAACAAGCAAACAAGCTAGCTAGCTTTTAGTATTATGTGACCGGCGTCCAGACATTTACGGTCACGGACATTTGCGGTCACTGAGATACACTTGTGTCCACTCACAAAAATTCCCCAGCAGTCACAGGAGATTTGCGGTTAATGCGGCAGAGGGTGGGCCTTATTAGCTTAATCTCGGGGTATCCCCGCTAACCTGCCTGGGCTCCTGCTCGCTCCTTCTGGATCAATATTCTCCTATCGCAAGCATTATAGGCTGATGCCTTCAACCACAAACACCATTCTATACCTGGTGTAAGTGTTTAGTCTTGTGTGTTGTAATGGAACTGACAGTCATTGGACCGGGACGTGATCTGATTGGCTAATTTTAACAGCTGATAAAATGAAACGGTGCGAAATATCGAATTAGGCGTATTTCTTTCAAATTATTTATCACCATGGACAACCCTATAATGCTCATATACACGGTTCACGACCACCCGGAATATTTATCCTAGTAAATATTCTGGCTTCCTGTTTCTTCCAGATTGTAAATGAGATACTTTCACTTTGTTTTCCGTTACCACATATTCGCACTGAGAAATAGAAAAAAATGTAATCTTAACTTCATCTGCAAACTTGTGAAAAAATTGCATGCGTCTCCTAATGCTCTCTGAAGTTACTCCACTTTCAATGCCTGAGATGTTCGACTCGTTAGCTGAACGGTCAGCGTACTGGCCTTCGGTTCAGAGGGTCCCGGGTTCGATTCCCGGCCGGGTCGGGGATTTTAACCTTAATTGGTTAATTCCAAAGGCACGGGGGCTGGGTGTATGTGTTGTCTTCATTATCATTTCATTCTCATCACGACGTGCAGGTCGCCCACGGGAGTCAAATAGAAAGACCTGCACCTGACGAGCCGAACCCGTCCTGGGATATCCAGGGGTTAAAAGCCATATGACATTTTATTTCATTTCAATACCTGGAATTTCCATGACTATAAACTCTACGCCTTATTCTGTGAGTAACTACCTGATTATCACATGGTCTATTCGGCCCTGGGTGGACATATAGAGAGTAAATAACCTTGGAAATTAGAACCATTTCGATGAAGATCTCTGACTTACTACATTGTCAAAATTATGATGACGGTTTTTGACAAAAGCAGCAAAGGCTGAGAGATAATTTGTTGATATTTTATCGTTTCTTCAGATGAGGAATTTGGGGAAATATGTCTCTTAACTGAGTGAATTGGGCATGCGTTTCGGTTCGCGTAGCTCTGGCCTTGAATTGGGAGATGGTGGATTCGAATTCCACCTTCGACAGTCCTAGAGAAGGTTTTCATAGTTTTCCCATTTCCACACCAGGAAAATGCCAGGGCTGTATCGGAATTAAATCTACGGCCACTACTTTTCCCATCCTTGCATGGCCGAAAACCTGCGGTATGGTTAGGTGACCTAATAAAAAGTGTCTATGGCCGTGCGGTTAGGGGCGCGTGGCTCTGAGCGTGAATTCGGGAAGATGATGAGTTCGAATCCCATTGTCGGCAGCCCTCAAGATGGTTTTCCGTGGTTTCCCCATTTTCACACAAGGCAATGTTGGGGCTGTACCTTAATTAGGGCCAAGACCGCTTCATCTAGCCCTTTCCTATCCCATCGTCGACGTAAGACCTATCTGTGTCGGTGCGACGTAAAGCCAATTATAAAAAATTATGAGTTGTTTCAGGAAACAATTTCAAGCGTAGCTGTCAAAACCCCAACCCACTTGTTCTTCCTAGGCATACATATGATACAGGGTAGCAATTCTGGACTGAGCTATCTTCACTGATTATTACGATGCATAAGGAGACATTTGACAGAAGTCAATGTTACATTATCTAACCTGAAAAGACACTATCACTGATATCAGACAGGAAGCGTGAAAAGTGCATGAGAAAGAGGCGAGTTAGTCGTACTAACTTTGAGGTTAAGGCTTACCAGAGGCTTTACACGGTCTCACGTGTTGACACAGGACCGAGAACCGACACAGCTAATCTCCACGTTCTTTCCGCAGAAGAGCAGCTCACTGGCTGCGGTATTGATTCACCAAACCTTTCCGAATCGAGGACTGTGTGGCGAAACTCGAGCCACCCAAAGTGACGCAAGATCTTCTTCGGTCCCTACTCTCTCAGCTCCTAGGATGTGTCGCTAATCAATTAACGGAATATAGACAGAAATTAAAAGTTTTCTTTTTTTCTATAAACGTACTTTAATTAGAGCTACTCGATTAATTGGCTGAATTTTGTTCTGTCACATAAAGTAGCAACCAGTGAAATCTTTTCCTTGCTTTCGCTTCATGGAATGGGTTTTGACATCCTGAACATCAGTCCATTGTACTTAGTGTTTGTGTAGAGTTTTGTTTGGAAGCTTGTAGTTTTACGCGACTGTTGATCGTAACCACGGGACCTACATATTTATGCAGAATTCCAACTAGAGGCACAAGAGTTATCATTTCAGTACTCCCACATGAACGGAAAAATTGCTTAGAAGCCAGTGAAGCGGAGGATCTGGAACTGAAAGGTCTTCTCCAGGGGTCACTTGTCACCCCGCGAATTATAATGTAGATACTGAATAGTCTTAGTCTTCTTTATTGTTCAGTCAATTCTTCGGGGGAAGCAGTAGGCCTAAGCACAACTGGCAGTCTTTTTCGTGGTTTGTTGGTTCGCATCATCATCTGCGCAAATGGGTCATTTAAGACCAAACGTAATGAACATTTGTTGAGCTTTCCTCCTTGGCCAATAGTTCTTCATTTTCATCGATTGTTGTTATTTCCGTTCCTCCGACCAAGTACGTCGTGTTGGTTTCCTCAAATAACCTTGTGTGAAAAATTTTCCTGATTACGTTTCTATCCTGCAGATTTGGTGATCCTAATTTCGATCTCATACATTTGATTTTGCAAAAAATTGTGTATTTGATAAATAAGTCTGTTCTTATTCGTTCTTTCTAAATGGCTTATAAACTGAATTCATCGCAATCTCATTGTAACAGTAAGTTTAGATATTTTTAAATATATTTCTTAGTTGGGTTTGCTGTAACGTATTCCATTTTTAATTCTCTGCCCTAAGATTTTCTCATGATTTTCTTTTCTTAATCTCTAATCGTTCCTTTAAATTTTTATGACGTAAATTGAGCATTTCTAAAGCATACAGAGCTTCAGGTTTGATCACAGTTAAGTAATGACGATTTTACTGTTCCAGGACAAACATCTTTGGTTATAAACATTCTTTGCGTGTTGAAAATCAATTTTAATTTTCTGAATTCTTGAAGCTACTGATTTATTTCCCTTGCCATTTCCAGTGATCCATTCACCTAAGCACATACATTCCTTTACTCCTTCTATTTCATTCATATAAATGGTAAGTTCAGTTTTGATATAGGGGACACTTCGAAATTCGTAACAGCATGACTTCCTTCCATTCATACATTCAGAACTGAGAAATATAATGTACAAAACAAGCTTCTAGACATGTATACCTGTTACTGCATTATTCTCATTTCTTTTTACTCTCATTCTTCAACCTCGTTTCAGCACGTCATGCTTTACTCCACCCTCTCCCTCGGCCGAACTGACGATCATTTTTCTCTTTTTTTCTTCTACACACTTTTCTTTCCATCTTCACCTCTATTATATTCTTCTATCCTTGTTAGTCCTTCGTTGCACTTTATTTTATCTCTTCTACCACATTTTGTTTCGTCTGATGCCCTTGCTGTTTATTATACACATATATTGAACAAAAAACCTTAATTTGAGCTAAGATGGTATCATCAATTTTCACTTAGAAGACTAGCATACAGTGTGCCATCTGGTGACGAACGGGAGTACTACTTACTATGTCCTGTAGTGTGAAATAAATAAATAAATAAATAAATAAATAAATAAATAAATAAATAAATAAATAAATAAATAAATAAATAAATAAATAAATAAATAAATAAATAAATAAATAAATAAATCAAAGCGTCATTTTTAGAGAAGTCTTCCTCATGAACAGTCTGAAGACGCAGAGCAACGCTCTGTGCAAAACAAAGAATTTCACCCCCCCCCCACCTTTTTTGATACGGCAAGAACCGAAAATCTAAATTATAATATCTAAGCTTCTACACAGCTTATAATTTTACATGACTGTTGATGTGATCGTACCAACAAGACCTCCAATTTTACATGAAACCAGAAACAGAGGGACGTGACATTTTTCACTTAAGAAGTTCCTCATCCACAGGCCCATATGTCCCCCTTGTGGGTAGAATACATCGTTGGTCAGTTCTTTTCCTCTTCCGATCGGACCTCTTTCCCTTTCTCTTCTGGTTAGTATTAAGACAGGATGATTTCCCAGTTACATTTCCTATTAAAATAATACCCATACCACCACCACCTTGGCCGTGATACAAGAAGCATATGAGTATCACGGTTATGCCTACTTCCCAACTGACATCCGAAATATTACGTGGGTCAGCCTTTGCGTTTGCTTTCTCCAAGTCTCTCATCTCTACGTTATGTATAAACCATATTTATTATTATTGTTATTTGCTTTACGTCGCACCGACACAGATAGGTCTTATAGCGACGATGGGGCAGGAAGGAGCTAGGAGTGGGAAGGAAGCGTGGCCTTAATCAAGGTACAGTCCCAGCATTTGCCTGGTGTGAAAATGGGAAACCACGGAAAACCATCTTCAGGACTGCCGACAGTGGGGTTCGAACCCACGATCTCCCGAATACTGGATACTGGCCGCACTTAAGCGACTGCAGCTATCGAGCTCGGTGTATAAACCACAAATTGTTAGGATTTGTTAATGCATGTGCTGGCCATTACGGCAGCAGTTCTCAATGACACGTGATCTCGAGATCAGTGTCACCTGTTGCATTATGCTTAATGTGGACGGACATACGTCCCGATTTTTGACCCAATGTCCCGTCGACCTCAAAACGCCTGTCAGTACAGCGAAATATCCCGCGTTTGAGAAATAGTCCCTATTTTGTTCTGATGTATCTAGATAAAACTGACATGAAAGAATAACATTTTTTTCTCATAAAGAATTGGCGTAAAGGGAAATAATGCTACAACCCTAGTGTGTTTTTATAATCGTCATGTTAAAAATGTAAATAACAACCATGCTCAGAAATCTGACACACATTGTATTTTGTTCCACAATTCTTGACAATCTTTCGAAACTTAAATTTTATGGGATCAGAGTGAGGGGTATGGGGTTGGGGGTGGTGTGGAAAGAAAACTGTGTTCCGCTTTCTGGTGCAAAAAAGAGCCTTCCTATGATGATGCGGTGTAAATTCTTCACATTTCATGCCACATAGCAATCAAATATTACTATTCATAATAATGCTATTTGCTTTACACCCCACTAACTACTTTCACGGTTTTCGGAGATGCCGAGGTGCCGGAATTTAGTCCTGCAGGAGTTATTTTACGTGCCACAAAATCTACCGACACGACGCTGGCGTATTTGAGCAACCTTCAAATACCACCGAACTGAGCCAGGATTGAACCTGCCAAGTTGTGGTCAGTAGGCCAGTGCTTGAACCGTCTGAGCCACTTAGCCCGGCATTTTACTGTCATTTTCGAAATTTAGTAGACCGAAATTTATAAACAATGCCTAGTTCTGCTTTTGTAAAAATGCCATTGTTGAATTTGTTATATATTGAGTCCAACCATCTTCGCTTAGGTCTCCCTCTACATCTGTTTCCATTCATGGGTGAATCTCCTAAGTTCATAGGCAAATATATTATTCTTCCCCATGCATCTCACACGAGGTCAAAATCACACACAGTTCATACTCACAGGTTTATTCTTCAAGTTCATTCTTGGCGTAATCTTAAATCTCGACGTTACTAATACATTCCTGACAAGGAGGTTAAGAATGGAAAGATTAAGAATATTCGTGAACGCTAGTGGCCCAGTAAACCCTAAAAGTCTGAAATATTACGCTATACAGTAAAAATGTTTTCAGTTAAAAGGTACTAAATCCAAAGGAAACAAATTATGCGTTCCTGATGTAAAGGAAAGCGTGCAATATATCGACCGAGGGTTGCCTTGGTATGTAGACTATGACTGAGCACCATACTTCTATACCAGGGCCTCTCAAACGCCCAAAATCTCACGCGTGCAGAGCGAGGCGCAAGAGCTCCGTGCACTATGCATCGGTGCCGCTCGGTATGGCTCGGATCAACGCTTCGTCTCTGGGCTACTCGGCTATGCTCGGCTCTACTCGGCTATACTCGGCTCAACTCAGCCTGGATTTGGAGCGCTACGGCGCAAGTGGGGGAGAGGGAGACAGGGGGAGCGAGCGAGACAGGCGTGAGGAAAGAGAGAGTTAGCGGTATTGCTCCAAATCGAGGAGTGGGGGTCTGCACTCTGATCAACCAAGCCAAATCGTCTTTTGCACCATGCACAGTGCATGCAACACGCGCATGCACCCTGAGAGGCCCTGTTCTATACGATGTGAGAAAACTCACTCATGGTATGTTAGCGATTAGTAACTTCAATTAGCGATGTGTCAGTTGAGAACCATTGATATTCAGATAACTACACACTCATGCATGTGATTTCACACGTCTCTCTTGTTTAGTTTTGCTAGAATTGAAAAGTGTGGGAGGCTCCTGCTGATCAACAGTAAATTCAACACGAAATACGTTATATGCATTGAACTTGTGAATGTTTACTCGATTACACTTAATTACATGCAAAATGTGTATTTTTAAATAATAAATTATTATAAAAATTAATTATTATTTTATAACACTAAGAATAAAAATACATCGCTTGAAATGTCGGTATTAACGGTAAATATGATATTCTAGACAAGGGGAGAGAGAAGAGGAATGATCTGATGAAAGGATGGTGTAAAGACGATGTATTAGTGGGACCTAAGTACTTGCACTGTGGATGAGATTAGTAATAATAACTTTGTGGGATTATTATTATTATTATTATTATTATTATTATTATTATTATGTATAGCTTTTTAAAGGGAGATCTCCCCAAAGAGGCTGGTTAACGTCAGTCTTATATTAGAAACTGCATGTTAGTGTGCTAGATATAAAGTTTTGCATAATTTGTGAGTTCCATGAATATTCGAGACAGTGCAGATATCCAATCCTCAATCGCAGGGATCTAACTGATCACGATTTAAATGCCACAACCCATCTGGAAATCCGGAGCCTCGAAGCCCGAAGGCTAAGAGCCGGAAGACTCATCCACGGAGCCCGACGTGTGAGTAGTAAGAAGAACATTGATTAATAAAGGTGTGTAGGTCCGTAGGATCAAGTTCATAGCAAAATGAATATCATAAGTTTTGAAGAAAGTTCAATAGAGAATGGAAGAAACCTCGAAGGTAGTGCAAATTCTTTTTACACTAAGAAGCTAGAACTGTAGTAGCATTTTGGGGATATCCGTGTAAAAAGACTGTTTGGCTGCGATTTGGTCTTAAATATGTACGGGTATTACCGTACTTGTTTACAATCTATGAACTTTTCGTTTCATTTCCTATCTATATTTTATTTTTATCGTTTGATAAAGGGTTTCTAGATCATTTTTAGTTCATAAGAAAGACTATTTCGTTTTCTAATCGCTTAATGTCGCAGCAACACATACATGTTTTCCTTTACGATGATGGTGATGATTATTGGTTTAAGGGCAATGATGATAGTGTTGATTTTTTTTGTACAGTTTGCTTTACGTCGGACCGACACTCTTATGGTGACGATGGGATACGGAAGGGCTAGGAGTGATAAGTAAACAGCCATGTCCTTGATTAAGGTACAGCCTCAATATTTGCCTGGTGTGAAAATAAGAAACAACGGAAAACCACCTTCAGGGCTGCCGAGAGTGGGGTTTGAACCCCCTATCTTCCGATTGCAAGCTCACAGCTGCACGCCCCTAACAGCATAGCCAACTCGCTCAGTAGTTATTATTGTTTTAGGAGGAAGTACAACTGGGCATCTCTTTAACACTAATCAGAGGGGAAAATGGAAAGGATCCGGCACTTCGAAAAATGAAAGTATCGGCCAACGAAAGAGAAGGTCCACGAAGGACAGAAATATGAACGGCTGCGCAGACCTCGTAAACCTAATACCGTCGGGGTTCGAAAAGAACAAGATTTGACCAAGGGAGGTCGGTTAGGATAGATAAAAGTGAGGAGCCTGGCACAAGTAAGTGGAAGCAATGCCAGGAATCCGCTAAGTGCCCAGTGGTCATCAAGCTACGTTTTTAAGTTAAGAGCCTCTGGTGCCACTTCTAGTCGCCTCTTACGACAGGTAAGGGATATCATGGGTGTCATTCTACGTCCCCACCCACAAGGGGATTTTAAGAGGAAGTAAAACACAGTACAGTACATCATCTAAAGTTTTCCCTGACGATGTGTTATACAGGGCTACGAATGGGAAGGTAGTTGCCATGGCCTTAATAAAGACATATAGCCCCGGCCTAGTGTGAAAATATGAAACCATGAACAAATACCTTCTGATCAGCCGACGGCGGGTACAAACCCACCAACAGAATGCAAATTTACAGGTATACTATACGTACTGCGTAGCCAAAACGCTCACTATACTACATATTGATAATGAAAATTATGATAATAGCTAACAGTGAATACAATATGGTTTTCAACAAGACGTTTTCTGTACATGCTGGAGAAGTCATTCATTAACTTATAATTATTAAGGGAAGTCTTAAAGGTCAATTTCTTTAACGTGCGAATCATTTTGTTTAATATGGCATTTGTTTCATTCAAATATTCGAATATTTTACTATTTTAAATAATTTTCTTAGTATGTTGGTGCATTTCTATTTTCAAGACACTTTTTCTTTGTAATGCATCACTGATTTACACATATCTCAGGGACTATTCACCCTAGAAGGCTATGATTTGGCGTGTTCTGAAGAAACATTATGGTTTTATTAGTTGGTCACACTGTTTGAAATACAATTGAATGATACAGTGTTGTTTTGGCAGAGGAATTTCAATCTTCTATTCTGCTGTAGGTAAGCTTTACCGAAACTTTTAATTTAAATGCAATTTACTTAAAATCACTTTTTATGAAATAAATGCTCTCTTTTCTTAAAAACTCCTGGGTGTACTTCCATGAAATGTTCACCAAATGTTTGTGATACTTTTGTGGTAGAATGGATCTACTTTGGTTGACATTTCTTGAATAGATTATCTTTTATAATAACATATCTGCAAAAAACGTTTTTAGCCCATACTTTAAAGCTATTCTAGATCAGTGTATGCAAAAGGCATGATTTGACATCATATTAAAATATCATCCGTGGTTTCCCATTTTCACACCAGGAAAATGCTGGGGCTGTACCTTAATTAAGGCCACGGCCGCTTCCTTCCCACTCCTAGCCATTCCCTGTCCCATCGTCGCCATAAGACCTATCTGTGTCGGTGCGACGTAAAGCAACTAGCAAAAAAAAAAAAATCATCCTGCTATTTATAAAAAGGTTAATTGATACAGCTAATTTAATATTGACGAGATACAGCATTACGACTCCCCTTAAGGTGAAATTCTTAGCCAACGATGTTAGGTTTGTCCGAGTAAAATGGCATTCATAAATCTGAGAAGTGTAACCTCAGGTTGCAAATAACGCGAAGAAAAAGAAGATGAAGAGGGAAAAGGAAGTAGTTCAATACTAATGGCATGTTTGAAAGAATTACTTCTTATTTCTTGTAACTGATAATTGAAAAAATATTTAAAATTTGAGATGTTGAAAATTCAGTATAATGTGTGCCACTGCAGAGGTAAACAAGTATGGGATGTGCATAAACATATTTTACTTAATATGTCCGCAGCTTGCACTTTTGTGTATTATAGATCCTTTCCGTATCTCCCCTGGAGTGTAGCTGTTATACACTTCATCGTCATTAAAGTACTGAAATTCAATCATTAGAACCCACTCTAATGAGTGGAATAGTAACTGATAGGAGATAAACGAGGTGATTATTTTACTTTTACTCGGTACGTCACCACATAGTAAACATAGCGCGGCATCATTGATTCATATTTATTATACTTGACTACACCATCTCCGACGAAAAACACATTCGTTAATTACTGCTGGATAAAATCAATGTTGAAGACTGACGACCCATCTCTTACCACCCAGCCAACCTCACGACACATAATGAGAATGAATAGATGGAACAGTGATCCGATTAAAATCTCATATCTCATCAAGTGCACTATATCCTAATACTAGCTGATGAACTCGTGCTTCGCTACGGAATTCTATACTGCATACAGAATTCTAGGTTAAGTAGTGTACACGTTGTGAGTGTGTTAAATTGCATAGCTCTTATCAGTGCCTCGGAGTAGGGATCGAACTATGATGAACCAGTGTGTTACGTACCAGTAGTATCAGAAAATTTATGTACCAGAGGGAAGGCATGGTAAAGAAGAGAGTTATCTCATTCCCCAGCTAATAACCCGCCAATTTTCAGGCAGGCTGTTATACTCGGTACGCAGCAGAAGACACAAATCATATCACAATAAACAATAGTCAATGTAATGTTATTGTTAATCAATCTTAGGAGCTTTCTGCATTGTAGGCCTTCGCACTTTTCTTCCGACTCTGTGATATTAGGGCATCTAATGTAAAGTGGTTCCTCCTTTCTTTCATGACTCCCTCTTGTGTTATTCAAGCGAACCTTCCTTTACGATTAGTTGTCATTTTTATAATCATCTTCACAATTTTCCTTGTCGATATGGACCGATGACCATGAGTGCTTACACCTTAAGACAATATTGACAAAATCAATTAAAAATTCAATTTTAGGCGACTTCCCCTAAACTAATGTTTCAACCAGGGTGAATAAAATTATTTACGGTATAGCTTAGACCGCAGTTTTTATTCCCCTACTTTACATGCCGATTTTCATTAAACCCTGTTTACGCATTTTTTTCGTGGCTCGGGGTTTAGCCTATATGGACCTAGGAACAAAGATCCAAATTCATGAATATCTCAGTTATTATAGCTACCGGTAGAGTTGGCCATGTGGTTAAGAGCGCGAGCCCCACTGTCGGCAGATGGTTTTCCGTGGTTTCCCATTTTCACACCAGACAAGTGCTGGGGCTTTGCGTTATTTAAGGCCACGACCGCTTCCTTCCCGCTATTAAGCCTTTTGTATCCCATCGTCGCCATAAGACCTATCTGTGTCGGTGCAACGTAAAGCCAATTACCAAAAAATATCTTATTTTAGCCGGTAGAGTAAAGAGTTATAATAAATAATTGATCGCAAAATGAAATTCTATATAACTTTAATTATGTAGTATTTATCGATAGGGCCACTAATAACTAATATATGAGAATTAAATTTTAGGCCTTCCTCTAAACTACCATTTCACTCGGCGTGAATAAAATTAGTTATGGCCTAGATTGCAGTGACCCATTACCCGACTTTACACACCGATTTTCATTAAAATCTCTTCAAGCATTTTCTCGTGATGCGCGTACATACATACATACATACATACATACATACAGACAGACAGATAGACATTACGGAAAATTTAAAAGTGCATTTCCTCGTTACTGTGGACACGACCGACATAGAAATAACATTATTTTTAAGTTCTGAGCAATGTACCGATGAAACTCTTATTTTATATGTAGATAGAAGAAGATTGGTCCGACTCGTTGGCTGAACGTTCGGCGTACTGGCCTTCGGTTCAGAGGGTCCTGGGTTCGATTCGTGGTCGGGTAGGAGATTTTAATCCCTTCTAATTAATTCTTCTGGCTCGGTGACTGGGCATTTGTGTCCGTCCCAACACTCTCCTCTTCATATTCAGACAACATACCACACTACCAACTACCCCAGAAACACGCGATAGTGATTATATCCCTCCATACAGGATTGGCGTCAGGAAGGGCATCCGACCGTAAAATAGTGTCATACCCACATGTGCGACGCAGTTCGCACCCGCGACCCCTCAGGTGTGGGAAAAGCGGTGGGAAAATAATAATAATAATAATAATAATAATAATAATAATAATAATAATAATAATATGATGATGATGATGAAGATGATGATGATGATGATAGAAGAAGATTTATTTTTTTTTTCTAATTTTTTAAATGCAAAAACCTGTACATTGAGCCTTCAGCCCGTAAGATGGTAGGATCCCCTACAGATCCACCATCATATACGATAAATAGCCTAGGCATAACTTCAGAGAAATGAGTAGTGAGACAGTTTCCCGTTGCTATCCTCCCCGTGCAACAAACTATTGTTACGTATTAGTCTGACGGTCCCACTAAAACGTACAAGTTAATCGACCCTATGAGCTATATTTTCCCCCCATTTATCAAAAGGATCGGCTGCAGAATAAATTGTGTTCGTAGTATCAAAGAATCTATTTCATACCGTACCGTAAAAGCCAATGATGTGTTGGATAAAGGTAAATGAAATTAACATTTTTTCTAGAGCATACCTGTGCAGTCCGATAGTTAATTTAATTTCGTGTGGCTATTTCTAGCCGAGTGCAGCCCTTGTAAAGCAGACCCTCCGATGAGGGTGGGCGGCATCTGCCATGTGTAGGTAACTGCATGTTATTGTTGTGGAGAATAGTGTTATGTGTGGTGTGTGAGTTGCAGGGATGTTGAGGACAGCACAAACACCCAGCCCTCGGGCAACTGTAATTAACCAATGAAGGTTAAAATCCCCGACCCGGCCGGGAATCGAACCCGGGACCCTCTGAACCGAAGACCAGTACGCTGATCATTCAGCCAACGAGTCGGACAGTCCGATAGTGAGGCTATACGATTATTAATCTCCTTCATCTCCGTATGAATTTAGCCCAGTTCTATGGCCTTATACCCTTTCCGACGCTATGTGAAAGGATGTAATTGATATCACGTATGTTTGTGGTAGATCGTAGAGTGGTGTGTTGTGTGTAGATAAAGATGAAGCCATAATGTTATTATTATTATTATTATTATTATTATTATTATTATTATTATTATTATTATTATTACACCAATTTTTTCTAAAATCATTGCTGTGGAATCGCTTCTCTGTTTCGTTCAATATTTCATTACCATTAATCTGCATATAGGGCTGTCGCCCCGGTGACAGATTCTTAAGACATACTCTGAAAGAGTTTAACTTCTTCTTATTCCTCTTCGCCTTTCCTCAATGATATGGTGGATTATGCCCAGTTTTGTGGCCAGATTTCCCGTCCTGACGCCAGCACGATTTTGAGGGAAGTACTTACTTTTGCTTGTAATGTGATGGTTGGTTAGTGTGATATGTTGTGTGTAAACAAACACGAATGCCCAGCTCCAGAGCCAGATAAATTAACCAGATGGAGATAAAATTCCCCCAAACGGCCGGGAATCGAACACAGAGTCCTCAATTTGCCAACGAGATGGACTCTTCCACTGATCTGTATACAGAGCTAAAGCAGTTTAATTAGCAGAAATAATTAGGTCCCTTACAATGCATGAAAACTTTGAAATATCATGTTGGAGAAAATTTGGCACGGTTTGATTAAGAATTGAGTTGTATAACGTAGGGCATAACCGAGTATTGTCACACATTCGCACAAACTGTACTTCTACCTTTCGTGCAAGGTGGAGTAGCCAAAGGGCAAAGTAAATTTTCACAGCGCAAATTCATATGATCAGTCCCCACACTGGATATACTAAATGTACTCTTTCAGTCTCATCTCTCTCTCTCTCTCTCTCTCTCTCTCTCTCTCTCTGAGTGGCCGTAAATGAAGTTGGTGGATTAGAAAAATTGATGACGCATTCAATGACCATAGGGAGTCCGACTCCTTGGCCGAATGGTCAGCGTACTGGCCTTCGGTTCAGAGGGTCCCGGGTTCGATTCCCGGCCGGGTTGGGGATTTTAACTTTCATTGGTTAATTCCAATGGCCCGGAGGCTGGTTGTTTGTGCTGTCCCCAACATCCCTGCAACTCACACACCACACATAACACTACCCTCCACCACAATAACACGCAGTTACCTACACATGGCAGATGCCGCCCACCCTCATTGGAGGGTCTGCCTTACAAGGGCTGCACTGGGCTAGAATAGCCACACGAAATTATTATTATACCATAGGGAAATATTGTTAGGGTTATATCAAATGAAGAAGATTTATAATCCGTCCGTAATGGACGCTCTGATGAAGATTAAATGGTAAGGAAGACATCTGCAGTGCCACAAGGGTGCAGTCTGGTCGACTCGATAACATACCCTAGGGAGGAATAACCCATACCAGTATATCAAGTCAGCTCACACGAACACCGAACACTTTTTCTTGATAATCCCAGACCATAGTGGGACTACATTTTTTGTTTTTATTTGCTATTTGCTTTATGTTGCACCGACACAGATAGGTCTTATGGCGACGATGGGAAAGGAACGGCCTAGGAATGGAAAGGAAGCGGCCGTGGCCTTATTTAAGGTACAGCCCCATCATTTGCTTTGTGTGAAAATGGGAAACCACGGAAAACCATCTTCAGGGCTGCCGACAGTGGGATTCGAACCCACTATCTTCCGGATGCGAGCTCACAGCTGCGTGCTCCTGACCGCACGGCCAACTCACCCGGTTTTTCCGGATTTTAAAGTGAGAACACGATGCGGCACACCGCTTAATTCTAAACTACCTAAAAATTCTGTTGGAAACTGATGTATTTCATTTTATTCTTCTGTAATTAAAATAATTATTAATTATTCGAGAAATGAGAACTCTTTAGAATTAATTTATTTGGAGTGTTAATATTTAAGCGCAAGAATAGCATATTTCGAGAAGTTTCAAACAATCTCTTGGTGACGTGAATCCGTCTGCGAAAATGTCTGGAACGATGTCTTTTTTCGGTTACAATAGTGGATGGCAAATCAAGAAAATCTGTTGGTAGTGGCAATTTGTTACGTCTTGAAGGAAAATTACCAACTATTAACAAAAACTGAGGAAATTCTCGTGTTTCTAATGAGTTGCAACAGGCTACTTTAATCTCTTTCCCAAGAGGAGAGAACTTAATGCAGTTTTGAATGATTGACTTCGTTGAGGCATGAAGAACTACCGGCCAGATCTGCCGTAAATCTGCCTCAAGAACGATTACCTTATATCCAAAAGGAATGTCATTGCCCAAAATATACGTGAGAACTCTATTAACGCACATTAATGCATAGATATTGGCCATCGGTGCTTCCTCTAATATTAACAGTCTTGTTCACTTGATAATAGCAGCAGATTTGTTGTTAATTTTCATGCAGTTTCAGTGTTAACTTAAAAGTATTGTGCAGTCTGCCACCGTTTGGTAACACCACGGCGGAATTATTGGTCCATATCACTGATATTACTTTCAGACTTGATGATGATTTCGTTAGTGATAGGCCTAATAGAACTAAGCCTTAGGAAGCTAAATGTCTAAAACGATCCTTATGTTTTATTATTTCACGTGTTCTTGAAAACGATATTTTAATATTTTATTTTTACACTTTATGATGAATAAACAAATGGATAAACCAATTTATGAGTTATTTCAAATCGTTTATAATTTTATGTTCCTTCGCTATTTTCAGATATTTAATAAATTGTTTAACATATTGCAAACAGTGGTAGTAAATCTTCAGGCAAATAGAAAGATTCTGAACTAGCTAAGAAAGAGAGGGATCATAACGAACGCATTACGTTACATATGTAGGCCTATTATTTGCCTGAAATTGTACTAATAATGGTGTTATGTTCACCATGGGCTTGGTTTGCCACAGAATCACCTACATGAATTTTGAATGAATGGTTAGAATATACCGGGAGAGTTGGCCGTGCGGTTAGGGGCGCGCAGCTGTGAGCTTGCATTCGGGAGATAGTGGGTTCTAACCCTACTGTCGGCAGCCCTGAAGGTGGTTTTCTGTGGTTTCCTATTTTCACACCAGGCAAATGCTGGGGCTGTACCTTAATTAAGGCCATGGCCGCTTCCTTTTCACTCCTAGCCCTTTAGCCCTTTCCTGTCCCATCGTCACCATAAGACCTATCTGTGTCGGTGTGACGTAAAGCAACTTTCAAAAAAAGAGACCTATCTGCGTCGGTGGGACGTAAAAAGCTGTTAGAATATAATGGACTGCAGCTCTACATGACCTGCGTACACCCCATCCCTTGATATTAAATGTATGTAATCAGACAAAAAGAAAACAATCCCCCATGTTATTACAGCGTTGACTGGCATCGGTCTACCGAGAGTTCGCTGCCCAACAGAATGCCTGTTGTTTACGATGTGACGCATGGTCAGTGCGAAAAATCCTCTAGGCCTTTATTCTTGGTTTATTAGACCAGTGTGGCTAACTTACACTCAGATAGCTCCTCAATTGTAATCACATAGGTTATGTAATCAGACACATTACTAATATGCACCCTGTATGAAATGTCACCTGCAATATGGCCTTCACAATGTTCCTACATGGCTGTAATATTTTTGATGACTCGCAAATGGATCGTACGATCATGATTTTTGTTATCATACAAACAATCAGAGAAAATAAGCAATTGCCATTACCTAAAATGGGCACAACGTAGCGCTCCATAATAAACCAATGTGTATTTTAAAGTATAGATGGAGACGAACACTATTTACAAAAAAAAAAAAAAAACATGAAACGGCAAAAATAATTAGAATCCCAGCAGTTCATTGGTGTTAATTAGAAGAAAGGTATGCATTTATTGAACTTCACTGAAAATACATAGAGAGAATCATCTAATTTGTTTAAGAAGGAAGCCATACTTTCCAGTGTCGGCTCAGCCTGACCCTGCACTGCATGATTCTTTTATTTTCTCCTTATTTTAATTTTAGACAGGCATAATCTAATCCAGAGTAAGGGAAACATTGTTTAAAATTTCTTAAAATTATTTTGGCAGATTTTCAGCGTGAAAACTCACTTGTGACTATTTAGTCCCACCATACACTGAAGACAAATATTACATATTTATTTTCAAAGTTCAATTCCCATTTTCAGTTTGCTCAATTGATGCGAAAATCCTTGAAACAGTTCTTGTTGTTTGTGATACACAATGCTAAATCGCACTGTTCATAAAATATCAGGTTTTTGCCTTTGCATGAGGGAAATTTAGACGGTTGTCGAGTGTCATTTTGAATTAGCCATTGTTTCAAATGACCTTGACGGACTGGTTGTGCAGGGCAAATTGCTGCTGGGGCCTCTTTATCTTCTTTATGAGCTCTCCTTCAACTTCAAGACATGGTTATCCTCGCCAGTGTCATGATATTTTGAATACCCATCCGGGCATTAACTCGTCGATACAAAATCCAGGCATTCACAACTGTGAGACCTAAGAAATGCTAAAAGAGTGTGATGTACCATTTCTTAGTTCTCATAATGATTTTATAACATGCCTTGATTAATTTCAATAGGTCAAGCCGTGACAAATTACTTACATCCTCAAAATTTCAAGAAAAGGAGAAAATCTACACCAAATACCGACGCATTATTTTGGGGCGCTGCTGAATTAGTTGTTCCATTCAACTACTACCTCGTTCGCCGCATATAATCTCACACTGTTTAAGTTCGTGGGTGCGAACTTTGTCGCATATGGGGTACTGGCCATGTTTGACAGCTCGATGCCCTTGCGGACGCAGGGATGAATTTAGTATTTTGTGTTGAGAGTGTAGTGTTTTGTGTGTATTTGAAAAGATGTGTATTGAGACAAACACAAATACCCAGTCCTCGAGACTCAGAAATTAGTCATGCGCAGCTAAAATACTCGAATAGGCCGGGAATCGAACCCGGGTTCTTCTGAATCGAAAGGCTGCGACGTTAACCCTCCAGTCACCTGGAACTGAAGGGTAAATCAACTGAGAAAGCACTTTTATGTTATGTTGGCGAGGTTCTTCTAACCATCCGAGTGTGAGAAATGAAAATCCACAGCCTGTTTCCTGTCATTCGACCGGGTCAGGAATGGAATGAATAAAGCCCCCATCTAGCGGCGAGGATAGGAATTGTGCCGGCTACCGGAGCCTGTCACACTCCTCTGAGGCAATGATTAATGACTGAAAGATGAAATGAAATGATATTGGCGAGTGTTCTTGGTATGAAAAATGTCAGGGAAAATCGGAGTGCCCGGACTAAAACCTGTCCTGCCTCCACTTTGCCCAGCACAAATCTCACATGGAGTGACCGGGATTTGAACCACATAATCCAGCGGTAAGAAGTCGGCACGCTGCCGTCTTAGCCACGGAGGCTCTGAGTGTAAGAGGTGTTAATTAAATTTGTAGCAACGCTGGGAATAGAAACTAGTCCCATCAGATGGAAAGCTATAATACACTAGCAATCAGACTTCGATTGTCATCCGACAGATACCTACTCTATCATTTGCTGCGTCAGGCTCACTGTTGTTGTATCCTCGAGGACAAAGATATTATTATTTAAATTTTTCCTCGTCTTGTAAATGTGACTCAGACAGGCACAACCTATCTAGACGGGATCTTCTTTTGAACGTCAGGCACTCGCCATGCGACACAAACAGTAGACGGAGGACGATGGCATTGCGGATCTACAGTACTGCTAGTATTTTTCGTGCAGTACTGCTTGTTGTGTAATAGCAAGAAAAGAAGTAGACTAACCGAGCAAGTGTATGTGCAGCTATAAGCTTGCATTCGGGAGATAGTGGGTTCGAACACCAATACCAGCAGCCTGAAGATGGTTTTCCGTGGTTCCTATTTTCACAACCAGGAAAATGCTGGGGCTGTACCTTAATTAAGGCCACGGTTACTTCCTTCCAACTCCTAGGCCTTTCCTATCCCATCGTCGCCATAAGACCTATCTGTGTCGGCGCAACGTAAAGACAATAGCAAAAAAAAATAGACAAACAGAAATTACGGAAAATCAGAAAGTGCATTTCCTTGTTTCCATGGACACGATCGATACAGAAATACCATTATTTTAAAATTCTGATCAATGTACAGACAAAACTCTGATTTTATAAATATACAGATTAATAAATGCATATTGGCAGAGTCCGGCTCCTTGGATGAATGTTCAGCGTACGGCTCTTCGTTTCAGAGAACCCAGAGTTCGATTACAGGCCGATCAGGGATTTTAACGGCACATAGTCGGTTCGGGGATTGGTTGTTTCTTTTTCTAAATACAATTCTTCATCTTCACACAACACATCACACTACAAAACCACCACGGGAACACGCAATAGTGAATACATCTCTCCACATAGGGTTGGGAGCAGGACAGGCATCTGGCCGTATAACTGTGCAGTATCCATACAAAGTGCCGAGCGCAGGTAACTGGGAAATGATGAGCCAAATAACTAAAATATTCCTAAGAAAAGGGTTAAAACATATAGATCTCATTATTACTGCTTGACAACTGAACAGGAACCGGGTGAGTTGGCCGTACGGTTATGAGCGCGCAGCTGTGAGCTTGCATCCGGGTGATAGTGGGTTCGAACCCCTCTGTCGGCAGCCCTGAAGATGGTTTTCCGTGGTTTCCCATTATCACACAGGCAAATGCTGGGGCTGTACCTTAATTAAGGCCACGGCCACTTCCTTCCCATTCCTAGACCTTTCCTGTCCCATCGTCGCCATAAGACCTACCTGTGTCGGTGCGACGTAAAGTAAATAGCAAACAAAAAAAACAAGGGATAGCGAAAACTGCCAAAATGAACTTCTCGGTCATATTAAATTCTGTCTGAAAACATAATACAAATACAGTATAATCGTATGATTTTGATTAGCAAACGACAGTGATCTCTGCCAATAAAATATTTCGCTCAAATTAGGTTGCTTTAAAATTGTAACTTTTACACAAAACAGTAGAAGTATGACCTAACTCCAGTCTAATGGAGTTCGTTACCCCGGACGTACGCTCGGCTAGGCAGGAAGGGAGGGAATAGAAAAAATGGTTGGGAAGTCCATGTTAAACGACTAGAAATCACCACAATGTGGAGACGTGAATAAGTTTTTCTTAATCTGTGTTTGTCCAAGAGAGAGAGAGTGACGTTCGAAGCTGAAATGGATCTTGATCAATGGCATTATCTTGTTTCAAGCGTTAGATCTTCTACTGGCGACTTCAACTATTCTGTGTGTTTTAACCTCCTGCCAGTCAGTATTTTGAACTGAAAATTAGTTCTTTCATGTATCAGTAAATCCAAAATGCATTAGTAAATCAGAAATGACGGCGTTGGGTTACATTCCCACAACCTTCATCAGAGCAAGTGGCCGCCCAGCGAATCGCAATTCACAGCCGATTGCTGATAATATTTCATAACAGGTTCGTTATACAAACGTTCATGGAAATATGACATGAAAAGTTAGAAAGTAGGTCAATACGTTAACATGAAACTCAGCTTCATGGTATCATAAATACAATATTTTAACATCAAATGTTGTTTCGGTTTTTGTTAAACGGAGTGTGTTAAGAAATTGTTCAAAGCAGGTCACACCAAACACTCGTCAAAGGCACAGGTGACCGAACTTCAATGTTTATAACATAAGCACACTGCAGTTGTCTATGGCAAACTTTGTTGGTGGTTGAATAAAAAGGAGTCTTGTGTTATCCAAGCAAACTTCCAGTATTACGTGACTTTTTATATCGCGATCACAGACTAGGGTCCTTACGTTCTGCGTAGAGTTCCAATCACCGTGAAAAACTTTCTATTTTATAAGTCCCATTTGTACTGACTGGGATTCGAACCACCTTAGCGATATTCCTATGCGCTTACAGTTACTTTTAGATTGGTTGATAGACAAATCTTTATTTGTGGTGAAGTCTGGGCACAAGACCTTCTCTTACACAATCACTTAATTTAGGATGTACAAAATTAAAATTTTACTATTATGTGTTAAAGAATTGAATAAAAATAACAAAAACCATAAGGAAATTAAAGGATAAAGTGTTAAAAATTACAGAAATGGACAGATAAGTAATTGAAATTAATTGTGGAATATATAACGTGTCATTATAAACAAAGATAATTTCATGGCCGTGTGGTTAGGGTCGCATAGTTATGAGTTTACTTTCGAAAGACGGTGGGTTATAATCTCACTGTCAGGTGCTGTGAAAATGGTTCCTCGTGTTTTCCCATTTTCATGCCAGGAAAATGCTGGGGCTGCTTCCTAATTAAGGCCACGTGCCGCTTCCTTCCCAGTCCCTGCTCCTTCCCATCCTATCATTGCCGAAAACCTTCAGTGCCTTAGTGCTATGTTAAATCACTTGAAAAAAGAAGTTAATAATTTTTAAAAAAATTATAAAAGAATCGTAGAATAGGCTTAGGTCATAACTAGGAAATAAATTTATATTTTAAAATAGTATAGTCACATTTGTTTCGTCATACCAGTCAGTTGGATGCACTCGCAAGTAATTTCTGCAATTCATCTTAAATCGCCTACGAAAACGCAAAACGCAATAATAGTTATATGGTCCCAGTTACCGTCTGCAGTTGTTTTGAACTGACGATATTTAGGCTGACTGTGTATTAATTTCGACGTTCCGTTTTAACCTACCAATGGCTGAGAAACTGGAACTTGAGGGAGGGTATTTCACAGCCTAGCGGCGACGACTACGAAAGAGGGGTTGTAAGCACTGAAGTGATTGAAAAACAGAGAGGAGTCAGATCGTGCATTGTGGTTGTAATAGGAGAAGGAAAAACCAAACCCCACGGCACTTAACGCCCTTGAAAGGGCCTTGGCCTGCACAGCGACCGCTGTTCATCCCGAAGGCCTGCAGATTGTGGTCAGCACGACGCATCCTCTCGGCCGTTATTCTGAGCTTTCGGAAACGAGACCGACATATCACCGTCAGATAGCTCCTCAATTCTAATCACGTAGGCTGAGTGGACCTCGAACCAGCCCTCAGGTCGAGAGAAAAATCCCTGACCTGGCCGGCAATTGAACCCGGGGCTTCCGGGCGAGAGGCAGGCACGCTACCCCTACACCACGGGGCCGGCATGTAAAAAGAGAAGTAATTAAAATCTGAAGAAAGAGAATTTGGTCCACTTGAATTTAGGAACTCTATACAGAAGGGATAATATGCGGAGATTGCGTCAGATGCCATGACAACTCCCTATAATGCGGTAAAATGCGAAAATCATACCGTAAGTTAAATATAAATTTAAAACAAGTGTTTAAACTCCGTTCGATAATCGCATTGCCGTCTTGAGAAATGTCCGGTACAGTGTCGCAGTAGTCTAGAAGAGGTAAGATTAGGGACTGAATCACTTGTATGTTAAGGTAGTAGAGTTGCGTTTGAGAGGGAAAAAAAGGGGGGATTTCTGATTTTAAATTATGCATGTGTCATTTGTTCAGTGTAATTTAGTGGCATACAATGAGGCACGGTAGTATCGTTCAACATAATTGGAGGTAGCCCTATGTGTCTGTCTTTTACGAGTTAAGTTCACTTCCGGTACCAAATATTAATAGTATGATTTTTTTTTGTTAGAATTTATTATCAAATGTTATTTGGTTTTGGTATTTATTTCTCAATCGATAGGATAATTTTGATCATAACTCCATCCTACATTTGAATATCTGTGTGACTATTGAAGGCTGCACCTAACTTTAATCCGTTAATCGCATTCATGTTTTGTCCTCTCCCTACCACTCTTGTTCATCACTCTCCCTCCAAAACTAGAACGATTCCTGAAAATCTCAAGATGTACCCGATCTACGAGTATCTACAGTATCTCTTCCGCTCCAAATAATTATTTTCTCATCAACTCGATTTCGATTCAATATACCTTCATATGTAACCCATTCTGTCCATTTCACCACCTCTACTAGTAGGTTTCAAAGGTTTTTATTTTCATTTCCGTACAAGTTATCGAAATATAACGTATTTATATGTTCACTCCATTCTTCGTCCCAGACTAATGTCTTCAAAAACAGATCCATGAAATTTCATACCAAAATTAGAGGTCAATAAATTTCTCTTTTCCTTCTAATATTTAATTTTCCAAACCAAACCAAACCAAACCAAACCCCATGGCACTACATCCCTTAAAGGGCCTTGGCCTACCAAGCGACCGCTGCTCATCCCGAAGGCCTGCATATTACGAGGTGTCGCGTGGTCAGCACGATGAATCCTCTCGGCCGTTATTCTTGGCTTTCTAGTCCGGGGCAGCTATCTCACCGTCAGATAGCTCCTCAATTCTAATCACGTAGGCTGAGTGGACCTCGAACCAGCCCTCAGGTCCAGGTAAAAATCCCTGACCTGGCCGGGAATCGAACCCGGGGCCTCCGGGTAAGAGACAGGCACGCTACCCGTACACCACGGGGCTGGCATTTAATTTTCCACTTAACACATACATGTTCATTTGATGACGTAAGGACGGAAAAGGGCTAGGATTGGGAAGGTACTGGAGTCTTAATTAAGGTACAGCCCCAGAATTTTCGTCGTGTGAAATTACGAAACCTTAAAAATTCATTCTCAGGGGTGCCGAGGGGGGCTCGAATCCACCATCTCACACTCAGGAGACTAAAATAACGTTTTCAAATCGATCAGTAAATTTCTCTATAACTGACAGATTTTCGTTACTTTCATTTTACGTCAAATTTACTCATAGATTTAACAATCTCTTTCATCTTTTACGATACTGAAAGTAACAACTCTTAGGATAAACACAATAATAATTATACGGTCTCAGTTACCGTGTGCAGGTGTTTTGAATTGACGATATTTAGGTAGCCTGTGTTTTAATTTCGACATTCCGTTCTAACCTACCAATGGTTGAAAAAAATGAAACTTCACGGGATGACATATTGCTGAGTGTTTAGTTTTATCGGATAAATACAGAACAATTCACATGCCTACATCTTACGATATCGAGCCCCGAGTGGACACTTTTTCCACGCCTCAAAATCTGACTATCTCTTCTGGGATTAATGCGAAAGCCGATCCTATGTTGCTCATCCCCATATGGATATAAACTCTAAGCTTTCCCTGTATAAATCAGTGGATGAATTATTTGTAGTAGAGTCTCGAAAGAAAACAGATAAAGTTTAATAAAATATTAAGATAAAATGAAACGTGAAAATATGGAAGCCTTGTATCCATTTTAATTCTTTGCTTTATCTAGTCAACTAAGTGAAATGACTTCATCAGACAGGAATTACTAAATGTAGAATAAGATTTCACGTCACTGACACAGGTTTAATGAAGAGAAATCTGGTCTACAATCGGCTTATCCCAATCCCTTACACTCACAGATGACCTACAGATGTTCTGAGTTAGGCTCCGTCTGTCAGAGACAACTAGGTCTTCAGGCGGCAGTAATTCCGAAGGGCCAAGTTTGGAGCAGTCCACAGCTTGCATTACACTTCAGGGCGTATTTATGATTGCACCATCACAAACCCCATAGAGATATTGTGAGGGCATGTGGAGAGATATTAGAAAAGTCACTCCGGTCTCAACAAAAACCGATCTATATCCAATAATTTCTGTTCTGAAAGGCAAGTAAGCTTCGATTGTTAAGCAACCATTAAGGGGAGTAGGAATACTCTATCTTGTCCATATAAAAACTAATAAATTCATATCCCTCATCTCTAAAATCTCTGTAGTAGAACTTTGACATTTTAGGGCTAATTTTATCATCTATTGTACGTTTAATGAACTAAAATGTATTGACATTTATCTCTTAGGTAAGATTACTCTTTGATTTCTTACTTTAAACAATACTCAGGACGAAAATTATTACTTAAGCTTGTCTAATTCATGAATTAACTGAGTTTCTTCGACAATGTTGGTCCAATCATTTCACATATTTACTTCATAACATCCTCAAAACCTTTCAAGTCATTCGTTTCCTGAGCTCGATAGCTGCAGTCGCTTAAGTGCGGCCAGTATCCAGTATTCTGGAGATAGTAGGTTCGAACTCCACTGTCGGCAGCCCTGAAGATGGTTTTCCGTGGTTTTCCATTTTCACATCAGTTAAATGCTGGGGCTGTACCTTAATTAAGGCCAGGGCCGCTTCCTTCCCAGTCCTAGCCCTTTCCTGTCCCATCGTCGCCATAAGACATATCTGTATTTTACGTTAGGTGTTATTGGAAATACAGAGGGCTCATTACGAGCTTGCCAAGAACTGAGCGATTTAACGTAGTGAACGAAAAATAAATCGAATGGAATTCATGATTATAGAACAAAGGTGTAAATATTTAATACTTCAATTAAGGTAGGAAAGACATGAATTATTTTGAGGATGAAAATCTGCCTTTTGCTTCAAAATCTCACGTTCATCAGGATTCGTACCATGGTCACTTCAATGAAGACTCTAGTGACGAAATCACTGACTGTCATGTATGAAATATTATAATTTTTTTTTGCTAGGGGCTTTACGTCGCACCGACACAGATAGGTCTTATGGCGACGATGGGATAGGAAAGGCCTAGGAGTTGGAAGGAAGCGGCCGTGGCCTTAATTAAGGTACAGCCCCAGCATTTGCCTGGTGTAAAAATGGGAAACCACGGAAAACCATTTTCAGGGCTGCCGATAGTGGGATTCGAACCTACTATCTCCCGGATGCAAGCTCACAGCCGCGCGCCTCTACGTGCACGGCCAACTCGCCCGGTTATTATAATATTATGAATAATAATGCTATTTGCTTTACGTCCCACTAACTACTCTTTTACGGTTTTCGGAGACGCCGAGGTGCCGGAATTTAGTCCCTCAGGAGTTCTTTTACGTGCCAGTAAATCTACCGACACGAGGCTGACGTATTTGAGCACCTTCAAATATCACCGGACTGAGCCAGGATCGAACCTACCAAGTTGGGGTATAATATTATGATTCTATTAACGAATGTAAATGGATGTTTATTAAAACCAGTGACTACCTTAAAGTATCTGCTGTGGCCACGAAGTACTCGCAGGTTCTACACTGCTACCGATCACCGGAATTAAGTCCCCACGATCAGTAACTAAATTAGGGGCTGCCTAACCGAGCCGGTGAAGACGATGTACATAAAAGAATAAAACTTGAAAAAAGAAGATCCTGTCATGCGGGTTGACAGCAATCTCCTCATTATGACGTACATACTCTCCAAAGCGTCGCGTCGTGCAAATAGTGTACTGGCGAAATACGCGTAAATAAAACCGCAAGAGGCTAAACCATTATATTGTGGTTCTAGTAGGCAAGATTTTTATGCGAAAATTTACATCCCCGTATCCGAAGGTTTTGGGTGATGAAGTTGTGCCGATTTGACCTCACCATGAATCTAGCAACAGAAGCCAAGCTCCTTTTAGTTTCTGTTCCAGTACTTCACGCAATCAGACAGTACAAGAGTTGTTGACATCCTACCACTGGCCCTGCAGTCATATTCTATACCCCTATTTGGAGGTTGGCCATGTCATAGTAATTTGGGAACGCGTTTGATAAAGTTATCATCAGCTTCCTGAAAGCAGATGTACAGTTTCTTTCCAAGGCATCCTAACATGAAAATGAGCACCTAAATGCTGTATGAGTGGATGATAGATACAATGCTTCGAACAGCAACTTCAGTAGTTGTTTACCCGGACATTGAAATTGTCCTATTTTGACGTAAGTTTATGCTCAAATCGACTTGGGTCCGTATTGAACAGAATGCCAGCATCCATTGCATTAGGAGAAAGGAAAGCCGTAACTTCGCGTATAAACTCCAACGTTCTTGTTCTCATAGCGGTGTCTAGACTAACATCCTGCGTAGTAACGAGCCTGCGATCTTGCGTAATGTTATTCTATAGCGGCGTTTGAATTGGTGAAGGAGATACTTGCTGACTTTAAAGCGGGAATTATCCAGCAAAAGAACTGCTCCTCAAATGCAAGTAGTGAATTGTATGTCCTAAATTTCTCGCATTCCGGAACTTAATATTATGCTCGCGAATTCAAACGTTTCTGTGTTCCAGCATTCCACCTCTCCTAGGTACTTTTCACGGTGATATTTTGAATTTTCTGGCAATCTTTTAAATATTGCATTTTCTTCCAAGAAAAATGTTCATTGATAATTTTCCATTTCACTCTGTGGATGATCGACCATCCGAACTGGAACTGGTTGCCACGTTGTGTGCTGGAGTCTTCGGCACTTCACTACTTTCAGACAAAGTGTCCGATGTCCTATCATTATCACACCACAATGTCAGTCCTTCCCACATGACAACGCCGCCACGGATATGTTTCTTCAGTAGGTTATACAATTCTCGTGTAGGTTGGAGGCGTTTTATCCGCTTGGTAATTCTGCATCAACTCATTCTCCGGTATATACCTGACAAATTAAACTAAAAATGTCCTTAATTTTTGGAGGAACATTTTTCCTAACATTCAACTGCCTTTTTAAATTCTGATGATGCCTTTTTCGCTTTCTCTCATAGCTCATCCTGCTATTCTATTGTCAATTTAATGTCTAGACATAACTGGATTCGAAAGGTAAAACCAGTCCCATACAAAATATTTTCAATTAGTAACAAAAATGTCAAAACCTGTGAGACTTTTCCTCAACATCAACTTCTTCACAGTATTAATTTTCTCTTAATAATTGTCTACGACCTGTCGTTATCTGTAGCTTTTACATCTATAAAACCACCATTCTGCTCATAGCAGATTTAGAATCGGAGTACCATTTCGTACGGCACCAAAGACTTGGAACAACATATAATCCGAGTGCGTCACCTTGAACTACTTTACCTAAGGAATATACGTCTTCACTTATGAAAATTCAAATAATCTACCTACCGAAATGTTGAGAGCATGACTTTTGATTTAAAGGAATATTCATCATTGTCTGCGTGTTTTTAAAGGGGCCTAAAATCCATGTTACTGGCACGAAACGAATATGCAGTAAGATGATAATAATGCTACTGTTTTACGTCCCACTAACTACTTTTTACGGTTTTCGGAGACGCCGAAGTGCCGGAATTTGGTCCCACAGGATTTCGTTTTTACGTGCCAGTAGATCAAACGACACGAGGCTGACGTGTTTGAGCACCTTCAAATACAACTGGATTGATCTAGGATCGAACCTGCCAAGAAGGGGGTCAGAAGGCCAGCGCCTCAACCGTCCGAGCCACTCAGCCTTGCAAAGATAGTCATAAACTATAATCGTAGATGAAAGAGGTCTGCCCTGTAGCAGAATGAAAGTATCAGCAAAACAAAAGGAAGGGTAACGAACAGCATTATTATAGAAGACTCGCTAGATTAAGCTAACTATCGTTACGGGTATTAGCCCAGAGTCGATCATGAAAAGGCGAAAGGGAAGAAGGAAGTTAAAATCAAAAATGACTTATGACAACGTAAGACTCGGACAGGGGCAATACATAATTCATAGAATGGATTAATAAAGCAAGATAAATCATTTCTCTAGTAGATGACAGCGCATTCGGAACATCTAGATAGGTACACAGACCACCGAATTGGCGCCGTTCTAGAAGGTTAGTAAGTAGTTAGCCTTGACCATAAGATTATCAGTAGTAGTAGTTTCGTTTCAAGCACCTATGGGTTTCGATTATACAGCTTACATCATTTTCCCAAGTTCACTCTTTTCTCCTTCGCCAGTATTCCTTCAGTCATCGGCTAACTAGTATTCGTTCTTCTGCCGAGAATAATATGTTCTTTCTCGTTTCTCCGTCGGATATATCCTTCAACTACGCAACTTTTCTTCTGAAAGCTTTTATGTTTCGTATGTCTTCTGCCCTGATTCCTCAGTTTTTATTTCCCGATGGATTTTTGTTACCCATGGGACTTGAGTTGTCCTGTTCTCCCGAAAAGTGAGAATCCTAGTGGCAAGCCTTTCTCACAATATGTCCATAGAAAGCCGATCGCATTTCCTTCAGTGTGGTAGTGATATTTTCAAATCTTTTGTATAGTTCTTGGTTTGGTCTTAAGCGGAAAGAAAATTCATATGTTGGTTTCCTAGGCTCCAATATATTTTTTAAGGAACATTCTTTCTTTCCCACGTCTGAGAGTCCCTTACTGGATATTGTTTCAACTTCATATAAACATTCAGGTTTGACTACAGTACTGAATTTGGCCTGATAGGAGACTGATTTCGATTAGTTAGTGTTCTAACAATGTCCGAATGCCATTTCCATATTTCTCGCCTCATCTTCAATTGCTACCTCTTCATTGATGTTTGGAGCCGGAATCTCACCTAGGTATTTGAATTTCTTAGCTCTGTTGATGACACCATTCTTGGTCCTCATTGTCCAGGATGGACATGTGGGAGTAATGTTCATATACTTCATCTTTTCAAAATGCGGTATATTTGCAATCCCATTTTTCTGCTATTTCTTTGAGGATTTAAATCTGCTTAGTTGGAATCTGTAGGTTCCCTGCAAGAAAAGGAAAACCTTCACATAAAATGTCATTTGGAAAACAGAACTGACATTATTATTATTAATTTTATTTTTTTTTCTTCGATTTTGGTCTACTTTGGGCCACGGTAAACAATTGAATTGATGGTTAGTCCTTTTTTATTCTCCCAGAACTTCATCATTTCGTTGTAGTTCTTGGAATTTTCATTTTGCTTTTCTTGGAAACCCTTCAAATTATACATTTTTGTTCTAAACATATCTCTATTTATTATTACTATGTTCGGCTTCACGGCTAAATGATTAACGTGCTGGCCTTTGGTCCAGAGGGTCCCTGGTTCGATTCCGGCCGGGTCGGGATTTGAACCCTCATTGGTTAATTCCGATGGTTCGAGGCTGGGTGTGTGTGCCACCTTCATCATTAGAATTCATCGTAGGTAGGGCCCCATCCTCATAGACGCGCAGGTAGGCTATGTGGCGTCAACTCGAAAGACCTGCATCAGGACTCTTTGGAGGCCACACACCATTATTATTATTATTATTATTATTATTATTATTATTATTATTATTACTATTATTATTATTATTATTATTATTATTATTATTATTACTATTATTATTATTATTATTATTATTATTATTATTATTATTATTATTATGTTAGACATTGAATAATAGCGTTAAAATAAAGTAGTTTTATGAGCTGTGAATCCATTATTTCAACAGCTTTCCACTAAATATGAATGTAAAATGAAATTACTTTCATTAAGTGTCATTGATAAAATGTAACATGTTGTCGTATATGGAGCATATGGTCGGCTGTCAGTCAACTGGTATTAGTTCATACTATAGTTTCAGAGATATATTATATTACGTAACACAAGCCCTCGTTGCAGTCATTAACTCACTTTTGTAAACATATAAAAGCATAGCATACGCATGCACCGATTTTATAGTATGTTTCACACTGGAAAATATAACACTTTTATAACAGTAGTGATAATACCGTGGAAAAAGAACCATTATTTTTAACCGATTGAATCTCGGAATCACAGATCTCCATTGTAGGGCTGAATTTAACTTTTAGTACGTCTATTACCGTTATTTGTGTTTATAAAATAACTATTTAGAGTTGAATGTAGAACTTCTGCCCCTAGGCTAGTTGGATCCTCAATAGTTCCACAGTCACCTGCCATACAATTCATAGGTGCCACTACAGAGTGTGCCAGTGAAATTGGACGTTAGGTGTTTTCCTCCCTGCCTCAGAAGGTTTTATTATTAGTGTGCCAAGTCCAGGGGCGTACGCAGGGGTGGGTTTGGGGTGTAAATCACCCCCTGCCCGAAATTTTGAAGTTTAGAACTTGTGATTAATTGTGGCAACAATGCAAATGAAGATTTTAAGTAGCTCATTGTCCTGATTTTAATTTCAACTACGTATTTGCAAACAATGTGTTGATGCTTCCGTTAATATATACATATATATATATATATATATATATATATATATATATATATATATATATACACGTTTTTCTTCTAAGCGCAATCATCCTGAACCAATGGATTTCCTTTCTGCACTTAACACTTCGCGACAGTGGTATGTTCCCAACAGTACATCGAGTACTGAAACGTTTTGCTGCCTCACTAGTAACCAATGGCACACCACAACGCTCTTTTTCATCCCTGAAATTTTGAAAAGATTATTTGCAGAATATAACTGCACAGGAAATATTGAATGTGTTAGCTCATTTGTATATACACAAAGAAGAGCATGTGACCGTAGAAAATATAATCCATGAGTTGGCTAGAAATACCCAGGACATGTCTCCTATTGTAATCATCATGAATTCAAATTTATCTTAATTAAATAACTGCGTTATTTTGAAAGTTTTAATTTAGTGTGTATAATTTCACAATACACACCCAAAGTTATTTTCTAAATGTCTTCAAACTTTAATATTTAATATGCCCCTGCCCGAAAATAATTTCCGCGTACGCCACTGGCTAAGCCCACTGGGATGTGTATATATATATTACGCTACTAGCATTGCTCGCATACCATTCATATAGAGACTAGCTGCATAAGACATGGCTCATATCTCATCAGTTGCGCAGGTGTTGTCTCAGTCGGAGGTGAGAGTAAAGCAGGCTGCTGAAGGGAACGGAATTATTATACCCAGATCGAAGTAATTAATGTACTGTAAGTGTTATGTCTAACCAGAGACGGCAACTCAAAAGTCGAGCGTCAAAGGACAACACAACTTTGAACGAGGCTGACGGTAGCAAGTTTTGACGTTAAATATGTACCGGCTTATAAGTATTCTCGAAATAAAGTATCAAGTCAGAAAGCGTTTGAAATTTCATTACCGACATCTTATTTCTTATCTTTCAACAAATTAACGCCTTTTGTGGACTATAACCTCCAAATCATTTTTCGACACTGGGACAGGAGTTATGCACTACTGCGACTCCAGCAGCGCGGTAGTCGTCTCATAATGCTCGGCCGCCTTAACTTTGACGCTCTCAATATGCCTTTTCGTAGAAGCGCGCGGCTGTGAGCTTGCATCCGGGAGATAGTAGGTTCGAATCCCACTATCGGCAGCCCTGAAGATGGTTTTCCGTGGTTTCCCATTTTCACACCAGGCAAATGCTGGGGCTGTACCTTAATTAAGGCCACGGCCGCTTCCTTCCAACTCCTAGGCGTTTCCTCTCCCATCGTCGCCATAAGACCTATCTGTGTCGGTGCGACGTAAAGCCCCTAGCAAAAAAAAAAAAAAAATATATGCCTTTTACAGTCGATATCGGCAATTTTGGACTTTCTGGAATTCTGACAAGTCACTCTATTCCCTTGAATGCGCTTTTGACAATTTTGAAGCCATTTATTGTCCATGTATGTATGTTGAGTGCTCAGCCCGGAGGCTGGTTTAGACCTCAGCTGCTCCACCATCGGTCGTCATAATTGGTCGAGGCGTCACTGAAGAGGCGTACTAGGGAAATGAATAGTGAGGTAGTTTCCTTAACTGAGCCAGAAGTTGCTATTACATCTCAGCCTGCCAAGCCCATTGAAATGCCCGCACCAACCGGCATTATGAATGACATTTTCACACCATTCATAACAAGTAATTGTTCGTATGTTGTGAAATTTTTTACGAAAGAAATCTTTCGCAGTACTTCGCACCACAGTTTTCTCGACTGGTTTCTGTATGCATATACAAACAACTGAGACGAATTAAATGATACCTGACACGACGTGCTAATACGTCAAAATCCAGAGTTATATTAATTGTTAGCCGCTCAGCAAGCCGATTTTAGTACCTCAAGATTGCATCCCTATTGCATCCCTCGATGGCGCCATACCGCTAACTCTCTTGTTACTACGTATTGTCCTTCCTCTTTAAGAAGAGTTTTCGTTGCACATGTAGTGTAGAAATGATTTCATTTTCAATCTGTTGTAACGCTCACCAGTTCGAGCAAGGTTTCAAAATTTAAAGGTATACAAAGACGGGAAAGTTGTTGAAATAATGCGATTATTTGCTCTACTCTAATGTTCTTGAAAACATCTAACCATCGATCACCGATATCCATCGTAAGAAAAGCCAAATGTTGTCATGTGATAACACCAATCGACACTATGGGCATATGTACAACGACAGTCTGATTCGCATTTACCAAAGCAACAGTAGCAGTTAATACTACAGACATGTGCATAATGACAAAATGAAACACTTCTACCACTTTACCTCCATTGTCAAATGATTGGCTACACACGTACGCTAATAGATAAAGTGTACAATTATGCCTCGACGCTGGAGAAGCCACTGCTAAGCAAGGTCAAGAAGACTGCGTTGCATATTTATTAACATTTCCGGTGTTATATATGCACAGGCTCTCATGATGCCCTAGAGTTCCATTAGCGTTCAGAGTCAGACACTAGCGGTGTCAAATCTGGCGATGTAGGCGGCCATGTGACCTCCATCAATCAATCCAATTCCCAAGAAAATTCTCATCCAAGCACTGGTCTGTCTGAACTGCGGGGTTGCTCGATCCTCTTAAAATAAATGAACCACGTCTTCTTACCGGTGGTACCGGGTGGGCGATCATCCAAGTAGAGCCACAGAGTAACCTCAAGATGGCGCTTGTAACGTTCAGCAGTGAGCCTGTCATTCAGAATTAATGAATCAATAAAACCATCCTCATGTATGACACACCACACATTTGGTTCCTTCTGATGATATACCCCTACAGTTACATGGGGTTTTCATCTTCCCAATACACAGCGTTATGACTATTCTCTGACCCGTTGAAACAGAAACAGGATATCAGATGCAACGTTCTGTTGGTGTCGACACATTTCTGAAAACCACTCGCAGAACTTTATTTGTCCATTAGTGACATCATCGTGATGATCTTGCACTAAATTCCAACAATAAGGATGGAAATTATTGGAGAACAGAATCTTCGACAAGGAAGCTTGTCTGATGCCACTCTCCTGTGCCACCTTCGTTATTGACCATGTTGGACTATCTTCGTTAGTACGTCAGCTGGTATTGATTTCCTCGTTTTTGCACAGAGCTATTGTGAATGTTGCCTGTCACCATGAAACATCTGTGTAAAAGCCCACTTGTGGAGTGCTGTGAGCGCCTGTGATATTTCTATGACGTATCCTATTGACTCATGCTTGCTCCATGAATGAAAACCATACCTACCTTTTCCTGAATTGGGTGCATTATCGTTTTCTGCCCATTTAACAGGAAACCGTAGCATTCGACCGAAACATCTACACAATACAGGACTGCATCACATCACGAGCGCACCAACTCCTGCAGCTCATGTGGTACTAAAGAAGTGTTAAACAGACTGAACCGCACATCGCATCGCTCATTACTCGTCCAAGGTTTGTCCACGCCTGCTCTGGCACAGTGTTCGCCGACAAATGTAGTCTAATTTTTCTTATCGGAGTGCTTTCTTTATTTGTAGAGTCGAAGGTGGGAGGTTGAGGACGTAAGGAGATCATCATTGGAGCGTTCTTTCAAGCACATTAGTAGGATAAAGAGCCACATATTTCGAACAACATTCCCCTGTTTACATTTTTGGCTATTTGCATCAGCGTATAGTTGTCCTAATGAGCCGTACTTTTAAATTACCCTTACATATACATACTGACAGAAAGAACGTAAGTGACTTCCAAGTACGAAGTATTAGCATAGACTACTGGCACTTGTGAACATTAGTGGGTCTGAATAGACGAGTTTGTGGTGTTTGTCGTTTCAAGAAAAACCAGAAAAATGTCAAACCCTCTTTTCAAAAACTGAGTGTAAGACATCCAAAATATCAAATAGTCAAGATATCGGATAAAGAGACAGTTTGGGTCATGGCATATACAGAATTGTAGGACTCCCTAGGCCTAGCAATCCAAATACCGTAAAAGTCAGAAGGGAGTAAAATGCTAGTGGCTTTACGTCGCACCGACACAGATAGTTCTTATGGCGACGATGGGATAGGAAAGGCCTAGGAGTTGGAAGGAAGTAGCCGTAGCCTTAATTAAGATAAAGCTCCAGCATTTGCTAACGCACATGTTCTGCCTTTCTCTAGTCTTTCAAGGTGTTCTGATTTTTATGAACATGAGTGTAATTTATCGAAAATCGGTCAATGCCAGATCATTTACGATCTAGGTATTTATGATATGACAAAAGCTCAGTTACCGCGATAGACTTGGCTCTTTTTTTTTTTTTTGCTAGGGGCTTTACGTCGCACCGACACAGATAGGTCTTATGGCGACGATGGGATAGGAAAGGCCTAGAAGTTGGAAGGAAGCGGCCGTGGCCTTAATTAAGGTACAGCTCCAGCATTTGCCTGGTGTGAAAATGGGAAACCACGGAAAACCATCTTCAGGTGACTTGGCTCTTAAAATACTTTGAACATCATGTAATAATTCCAAAATTACAAGAATTTCGTTATATTGAATTCTTATAAAGAACGAATGTTGTTCATAATAATATTTAAACTATTTTTCTAGAACATTTCTTTGTAAACCTAAACGAAGAGATTCGGAAGTTTTGTACTGTGTTTCAAGCAAATCTCCGTACCTTCAAGAATTTAAAAATCCTTGAATTGATCCATCTCTGCATATCAAAACCGTAACGTCTGTCTGTCTGTCTGTCTGTCTGTCTGTCTGTCTGTCTGTCTGTCTGTCTGTCTGTCTGTCTGTCTGTCTGTCTTTGCGTACAGGGTGGTCGGAAACAACATGAACTGGGCATATGAGCATTAGAGGGTTGGTTTTACTGATATGGAATTTGAAAGAAATAATTCAATATTTTGCATCGCTGTCATTTTATAAGCTGCTGAAGTTAGCCAATGAGATCGCCTCGCTGGCAAATTCAACTGGGCTTTGCGAGACGGTGTTGTTAAACCTGTGCGTGACTTAAGACCGGCTTGAAAACATCAATCGGAGAAAGAACTTCGTCAGGATAGGGATTTGAACATGCACCTCCCAAGTGACAGGATCACACCATAGCAAGTGCGCTAAGGTGACACCGGCTGTAACCCACGGTGGGTTTGTGTTTGATGCGGTCTTAAGCCACGTGCAGATTTTGAAACACCGCCTCGAAAGGCAAATTTGAACTCGCCCGAGAAGCGATCTGATTGGCTAATTTCAGCAGCTAATAAAATAACAACTGCGCGAGATACTGAACAGCTTTTGTGCAAGCCATCTTCAGGGCTGCCGACTATGGGATTCGAACCCACAATCTCCAGAATGGAAGTTTATAGTTGCGTAACCCTAACAGCACAACCAATTTGCTTGCTATTATTATTATTATTATTATTATTATTATTATTATTATTATTATTCGTCGCGAATGGGTACCTTAGGACCAAGCAGAATCAACATTTGTTGGCTTTTCTTCTAAGCCCAGTATTCCTTCATACGTAGTGAATGGGTTTGTTTTCCTTGGAGGAATCATACATGTCGGTTAGCCTTTCTCTCGTCGTCGTCCTCAAAACACCGCGAGGTTGTGATTTTTCTGATTTCAACTCGGTCCAGTAGATTTGGTGATCCTAATTCCTTCAGGTTTTTCTCTGCCTGATTGTACTAATTAGATTTAGTGGTTTTACTCTTTAATTATGTATAAATTCTGAGAGTCAGTCTGTTTGAGTCCATTCTTCCTATGTGCCCCATTAATTGTATTCTTCGCATGCGCATTGTGTCTGTAATGTTGGAGATTCTTTATATATTTCCGCATTTGGTGCTGGAAATTGTACTCCATCACTGATTCTCAGTGCTACGATTTTTAAAATTATTTTTCTTTCTTTCACTTCTAATTGTCCTTTTAATGTTTTGTGTTCGAGTTTGAGAGTTTCTGATGCGTAGAGAAATTAGGGTTTGATTACTGTAGTATAGTGTCGGATTTTGCAATTCCAGAAGAGACCTCTTTGTTGTAAGTACCTTTTTGTTAACTGAAATGCAGTCTCTAATTTCTGAAAATGCCATTCAATTGATGTCTTTTCGTTACAATTTTCAGTATTCCATTCGCTATATTCTTTCACTCGAGAGATGTGGTTGGAGCCAAAGTTCAGATATTGTAATAAAATAGCAGTACGATAATGCTAATATTATGAATACTTAATATATTGTATATTTATACAGTGACCATCGAACAAGAGTTCATGGCAGAATAAAGCGGGGCGTGTACTCCTATAGGGAGCTAGCGGAAAGCACAGGCTGTATTTCTCCAGAATCCTACCACTCCTTCCTTCTGGAGAGAGCCATTGTTCTCTTCAACAATAAGGAACTTGGAAAAAGTCTCATTATCATAAAAACCAGGTAATGATATTCCCTTTCTTACCTTCATATCACAGCCGCTGCTAAAAATGGATTTCCATTTTCGTTAATGCAGACTTGGCATATACGAAGGAAATTCTGTGGCACGCAATGTAATTCGTATCCTAATTTCGTTTCTCTGAATCTCAGCTGTAAGCGGATTGTTCCAACACATTTTCTGTTTCAAATTTCCCCACAAATTAAAATTACACGTACTGAGATATGGAGAACGAGGTGCCCTACTAATTATCCTGTCACCGATCGCATTTCTAAATGCAGATAGAGTTATGTGCATTGCAGGCCGTAGCACTGTCTTGCTGAAAGTCAACGTGTTAAAGGAAGGAAAGCAGAATAGTGTCCAGGAATCGTTCAGAAATAAAAAAAATAATATGGGTCAAATTATTCTTCATCCACTAACTTCACACCACTTTCATGTCATGAAGAGGTACGTTTTGTATCGCGTAGGAATTTTCAGTGTCGAGTGTCTTGATAATTAATGCTCCTTGTCTTGTCTGCCATAGCGAATGGCAGCAAGACAAGAGGCACCCCACCTGCTCTTGTGGAGCGCTGGAACAGAAGTCAGGTTTTGAATAAAGGCCGCTATAGAGCGCCATGCAGAACAGTAGAAGATCAAGAGGCGGAGCTACCCAATAGCATGTTCACAGACAGTAATGTACAACAAAAGTCCAATAGCGAAGCGATTGGCCACAGTTATATAACAATTTAGTCCAATCATGGTTTAAGACGTACGACAATTAACAAATTACAGCCAATTGCTGCCTTGCCGTTTAAAGCGCATTGTTAAATGATACATTTAAAATTCCACACCTACAAACATAGACGGCAGTAGTTATACCAATCCCCTTTAAATTATACCGCCACAAAACAAAACACGGACATCCAGTTTTGAGGTTATAGGTCATTTCAGAAATCGTTTTCAATACTTCCGTATACGGTTCTCTTATCATTCGATTTACTTTTGAAATATATGTTTGAATGTTAAGCACTCGTTGTTCGATGTTGTACTTAACCATGGTTCATAATTCTTACTTGCTTTTTATAATCACAATCACTGAGCAAATCAAGTAATAAATCACGTGTGTCAGTACAGAGCTGTACTAACGAGCGAGCCTTACAAGACTGAGGATAGAGCAAGGAAGTCGTTCTCTCCCACCAGGTAGTTCTTTGCTCAACCCTTGAGTGGGATAATATAGCCTGTCCTTTCCATCGGCTGGCTATACGCGCCTCACTGACTCCGCTTTACACTCTTGTTTGGTGGCAACTCCACAAAGGAATAATATATGAACAGTTACCGTGAGAGACTAGAAAACACAGATTGTAAGTTTTGCTCTCATTTCATCTGTGTAAATGAAGAAGAATATATACCATAACTGAATAATTTCTATTTTTTTATTCTTTCGACATAGCTTAAAAGAAACGGTACCCGTGTCGTCTCAAAATATCCGAATTTCCAGTCATGCTACTGTTACAAAACACCCTGTAGGAATAGGAAATTATCATACTAAACATAAAGTAAAACAGAGGGATGCTGGAAGGTTCATTGTTAGCACCAGCTGAGGCTTCATGCACTCTTCTAAAAATGGTGTGTCTGGTTTATAGACTCGCGCAAATGAGTTATATACGACAGAGATCAGTAGCCATGAACCCGCGCAAGGTTAGGTCTAGTCCCATTTATTAAAATGCAGCTATTGCTTTGTCCTTGATAATTTTAATTTTAATTTGAAAATATTTACAATATTTTCGTCAGGATATTGCCACAGGTTTCAGCCATTTTGATTACGTAAGAGATTATTTTGAAGAAATCTATGTTTCCAGCTTCCTCGTATTTAGTTGTAGCTCTTTTGATTCTTTTTTCTAAAATTAAATATTTCTTTCTTCTCTTTGATGATCATGATGCTTGTTGTTTAAAGGGGCCTAACATCGAAGGTCATCGGCCCTTTCTTCTCTTTGAACCTTCAAGATTCATATTCATTCTGGCTATATTCTGTGTGCTATGTTCTAGCTTATTTTTTTCCAAACAAGGTATAAACCCTTTGAAGCGGGTATGAGATCTTTTCATCAGATGGTTGAATACCATCTTTGAACGGCATTGTTTGTTCCAGGTTTTTCATGACAACTCCACAGCTCAATTGGCATTTGTAGATTGTCCGGCCACTGGTCGTTAAAGTAGTCGAAACAATTTTTCAAATAAAGTGAATAATAATTAAATTCACTTTCAACGTAGCTAAGTACGGGCACACGGCCAGTGTCACCTATGCAGCTATCTGCACTTGTAGGATATCTATTTCGGCTACATATTTATTACGAATATTTTGATATTGTTTTCTGTCAATTTCATGTTCGGATATTTTGAAACTCGGATATTTTGACAGTGCACCACGATACCTTATGGCGGGCATGTTGACAGAGTAGAAAGGATAATATGTAAATGTCTAGTCTAAAAATTCTGCATTAATACCAATCCCCGTCTGATGGACGCAGAATTAATTTGTCTTTTCCCCTTTCTCGAAACAAGACTTCATCGAAGTCGCACCGACTCAGATAGGTCTTATGGCAACGATGGGACAGGATATGGCTAGGAGTGGGAAGGAATCGGCCGTGGCCTTAATTAAGGTACATCCCCAGCATTTGCCTGGTGTGAAAATGGGAAAACACGGAAAACCATCTTCAGGGCTGCCGATAGTGGGGTTCGAACCTACTATCTCCCCCGAATACTGGACACTGGCCGCAATTAAGCGACTGCAGCTATCGAACTCGGTCGAAGATTCCTAGTGAACCAGCGGCCACTGACTGGGGGCCAACTTGTCAGTGGTTGTTTAAATCGCAAAAGTTGCCCTCGGTGAGAGAGAATCTCCGTAACAACGTAAGACAATAGCGGTAGAGGAGACTAATCTCCCCGTGGCTCAGTTTCAATCGTTGTACCGCCGTGCCGGGCACATAAAGTATTCTTAAGGCAAAGCCTGGAGGAGAAGCTAGGGTTAAAAAAAGCGCGATTAAGATTGTGGACCGCAAAGGGAATCGGAAACCCGGTACTCTAAAGCTCATTTGACTTTAAGACCTACAAGGAAATATAACAATGCAGAAAGCGGTTTACGAGCGGGATGAATAAATTAATATGCAAGGTTAGTCTTAAGGAAGAACTCAGCATGCACCGTATTTAAGAATATAATTTAGTTCTTTGCACTGTGTGGTTTTATTTAGTGGAACTACAAAACTGCGAATTTCCTGGATTATGTCTCCGGAGTCCTGGCTCAGTTGTACGCACTTCTGGGGAAGCTTAGTGCACATACATGGTATCATCTGACTGTCCCATGAGGCGACTAAACGGAGTTACACCCAGAGGCTGTCACCTTAGAATAGCAGTAATGACCTCAGGGCACCTAGAATGTATCTTTTTTTACAAGTTGTTTTACGCCGATCCGACACAGATAGGTCTTACGGCGACGATGGGACAGGAAAGGGGTACGAGTGTGAAGGAATCGGCCGTAGTCTTAATTAAGGTACAGCCCCAGTATTTGCCTGGAGTGAAAATGGGAAACCATGGAAAACCACCTTCAGGGCCGCCGAGAGTGGGGTTCGAACCTGCTATTTCCTGAATATTGGATACTGGCCGCACTTAAGCGACTGCAGCTATCGAGCTCGGTTAGACTGAATCTAACTTTCCTTCAAATTAAGTGCAAGTCACTTCATTTCCATACACCTCTCTGACTTCTTGGTAAACTTAAGTCTTTTCCTAATCGCCACGGTATTAGGTTTTTGATGCCTAGGGACAACTACTACTATTAATAATAACAATAATAGTATTGTATTGCATTGCATTGTATTGTATTGTGTTGTATTGTATTGTATTAAAAAATCCTACTTCAGATACAGTGTTTCACGTATTTTGATTCAACGCAATTTAGGCTGCTCCAGTGTCAATTTCGTAATTCCGTTTTACTCTATCAGATAGAAACGTAACAGGAACCATTCTACATTCTGCTTTATATTCGCGCGATTTAATACGCTCTGTTGCAAATCCTCAACTCTGCCTTAAATTCATACCACAGATAGGAATTGAACCCAAGCCAACTAAGTGAGAGGCTACTACATTAACATGTGCACCACTGTTAAGTGCAATATAATAGCAGAATCGAGATCATAATATTTATTTATTTATTTATTTATTTATTTATTTATTTATTTATTTATTTATTTATTTATTTATTTTGGCGTATGGCCTGCAGAGAGGCCTGGTGCAGGTCCTTAGAGTGGACGCCGTACAGAAGACCTGCGTGCCTGTGAGGGTGGGGCCCTCCCTGCTGAAGACTGCACAAACACCCAGTGCCAAACCCATAGGAATTAACCAATGAAGGCTAAAATCCCTGACACGACAAGCATTTGAACCCGGAGCCTCTTGAACCAAAGGCGAGCATGCTAACCATTTAGCCACGGAGCCGAACATAATAATATTACTAATAATAATACTGAAAACGAAAACCTACAACCTGTTTTCCAGTCATTCCCCGGGTCAGGGATGTAATGAATGAAACATATATAGGCTGTTATTACAATGGGGTCGCCACTCCCAAGGTGAGTTATTAATGACTGCTAGATGGTATGAAATGAGAATGGAGAGTGTTGCTGGAATGAAAGATGACAGGGAAAACCGGAGTACCCGGAAAAAAACCTGTCCCGCCTCCGCTTTGTCCAGCACAAATCTCACATGGAGTCACCGGGATTTGAACCACGGTATCCAGCGGTGAGAGGCCGACGCGCTGCCGTCTGAGCCACAGAGGCTCACTACTAATAATAATACTAATAATAATAATAGTAACCAGGTACAGGTATTTGACATTATTTTGGCCGACTGTATGTCAGTTTTCACGTCCACTTTACTCTAGGAGCACCAGAGAAATCGGAACACTTTTGGGAGATTGATGGCTGAGTTTTAATGATTTTTTGTTGGGTAAACCTGAAAGGTGTCACCCGAGATCCTTTACATGCCTATATCGTACGATGTAAAGTTCAGAAAGAACTTATTTCCGCCCTTCAAAAATCCGACTATCTGTACCGGGTTTGAACACGCGATCCTGGGATCCGGAAACAGTTATACTGAGGGTGCTACTAAAATCGATAATGTTTATATCAACGAATAAGCCTGACATGAACATGTTTGCTATTGATGATAAATTTGGAAGGAATTAAAAAATTTCCCACATATTACGGAAATTATCTTCGGTTCCTTGATATTCAGTACAATGTTTTTCTTTTCTTTCTGTCTTAATCCGTTTACCCTCCAGGGTTGGTTTTCCCCTCGAACTCAGCGACGGATCCCACCTCTACCGCCTGAAGGACAGTGTTCTGGAGCATGAGACTTTGGGTCGGAGGATAAAACTGGAGAGGAGAATCAGTACTTCGCCCATGCGGCCTCACCTACTACGCTGAACAGGGACCTTGTGAGGCTGGGAAGATTGGAAGGGATAGATAAGGACGAGTGAAGGAAGCGGCCGTGGCCTTAAGTTAGGAACCATCCGGGAAAGAAATGGGAAACCACGGAAAACCACTTATAGAATGGTTAAAGTGGGAATCGAAGCCCCTTCTACTCAATTTACCTCTCGAGGCTGAGTGGACCATATTCCAATCCTCGTACCACTGTTCAAATTTCGTGGCTGAGCCAGGAATCGAACCCAGGCCTCCGTGTGTGGCAGCTAATCACACTAACCACTACACCACAGATGCGGACCAGTATATTTTCTATTTACTGTAATCTGAAACACACTGAACTAGAACCAAATTTAGCATGAATCAACTGAGTGGTAAGTTATTTTGGCAAGTGGAACATTCATGTATTGAATTGCCATAATTTACTTGCTCATTCTACAGTCCCTAGCAGGCCATTAGTTATGATACTCGCTTCACGCTCGAAGCTAATTGATTAAATGGCTCGGAAATCAGAAAATTTACGCCCTGTAATCAGCGTGTCCGATATCTTTAATTCACAACGATGACAACAGTAACATTAAAACACAGTGTTTCCCCCATAATTGTTACCAACATTACTTTCTGTCTAAATACGCCTAACCCTTTCGTTGCCAAAAGTATTTTCCATCTGCAAAGAACTACCTCATCTCTTGCCAATATTGCTGTATGTCTACCTAGGGTAAAACCTTCTGTGGCCACATATATTTCCTTTTAACTTAGTGCCAATCCTGCGCCAATATTATTTTCCATCCATCCAAAACCAACTCTTCTGTTGCCAACCTAAACTTCAATATACCTTGGGCTAACACTTCTGTTGTCAAAATTAATTTCAAATTACCTAGACTTAACCCTTCTGTTCGCCAACATTACATTTCATATAACTAGCGCTAACCCTCCTGATGCCAACCTAAATTTCCGTCTACCTAGAGCTAAACTTCTGTTGTCTACGCCATTTTCCAACTATGTGGGGCTAATCCTCCAGTTGCATACATTACTTTCCAACTCCAAAGGGCTACCCCATCTGTTGTCAACATTGCTTTACATCTACCTAGGGTAAAGCCTTCTGTTGTCACATATATTCCCTTTTCACCCAGGGCTAACCCTTCTGTGCCAGCTTGTTTTCTATCCATCTATAACTATTATCCATTTATCTCGAGCTAACCCTTCTCTTTCGAACATAATTTTCCATCTACCTAAGGCTAACACGTCTGATTCCAACATTAATTTCCACCTAGGAAACTAACGCTAACCTTCTGTTCGCACATTCTTTCTGTTTCTATCTACAATTAGCCCTTATGTAGCCAACATTATATTTCATATAACTACCGCTAACTCTCCCGATGCCGAGATAATTTTCAGTCTACCAAGTTCTAACCCTTAGGTTGCCAATGTAAATCTCCATGTACCTAGGACTAAATCTTCTGTTGCGAACATTCCTTTCCATCAAAAATAGCCTAACCTTTCTGTTGCTAACATTATTATCCTTCTACCCAGAGCTAAATATATTGTTGCAAACGTAATTATCTAACTACTACGACTAACCCTACTGTTACCAAGATTTTTATCAATCTACCAAGGGCAAACACATCTGTTGCCAAGAACATTTTCCATCAACCTAGGGCGAACCTTTCAGTTGCCTACCTCATTTAACAGCACCCCCAGGGATAACCCCCCCTGTTGCCAACATTATTTTCCATCTGCCTAGCGCAACCATTTATGATGCACACCTTATTTACCACCTACCTAAAGCTGTTCGACCATATTTCGCTTTCTAGCTAGGGTTAATACTTCTGCTGAAAACATTGTTTTTCTTCTATTTAGAGCTAACCGTTATATTCCCATTTTCATCCCCTCTCTACTTAGGGCTAACACTTTTTCGCCAACATTATTTTCTTTCTACCTAAAGCTTACACTACCGTTACCAACCTAGATTTCCTTCTACATAGCGCAAACCTTTTCTGATGCAAACCTTGAGTTTTAATTATAACGCATGGGCAATGTTGTTTATTCCTTTCCCTATTCTTTGTAATAATGGTCAGAAATTACATGAGGAACAGAGACAGCGGAGTGACATGGAGTGATGATGATTTTCAAAATACCGAGTGAACTGGCCGAGCGTTTAGTGTCGCGTAACTGTGTATTTGCATCAGGATGGGTTCGAATCCCACCGTCGGCAGCCCTGAAGATGATTTTCCGTGGTTTCCCATTTTCACACCAAGCAAACGTTGGGTCTGTACCTCTATTAAGACCACGACCGCTTTCGTCCCAATCATATACTTTTACGATTCTATTAATAGACGCACTGTCTGGCGTAAACTGAAGCTTCTTCAGATCAAAAGGTGACAACCCATAGAATAGTGTTTCTAAAGAAATAGGATGTTTTCTCAACTCCTCCGTCCTTAAAGTAGAAACTAGTTTAAGCCTCCTCATATTTAACATATTGTATGTAGAAGAGCTTAGCATTCGATTTCTCTGAAGGGAGTGGACTTTATTAAAAACAGAAGGACGGCGGTAAAGAACTGACTGAAAGCATTTCTGCAAAGATGAATGGACTGAGAGAGAAATAACAGGAATAACCCTTCGAATTTATAACGTACATAATTGTCTGGAGGTACATTTTTATTTGCACAGTGTATTTATGTCACAACTAGTAATTTTACATTTTTAAACTTTAGTTTTATGTACGCTGAAAATCAAAAGGATTATTCTGATCAAAAATAAGTAGTAACCAGTAATAAAATGAGTTTCCCTTGCCCCATGCTGGTGGACGCTGTTTCCCCACTAGTAGGAGGAAGTGAGTCCTTGTGTTTAATGTTGTTGATTTTATTATTTCAAGCATGCGTATGTTTTAATAACTTCTTTTGATTCCTACATGTGATTCAGAAGGTCTTAAGCTACGTTTAGTGTATTTATGATTCATTTTAAATAATTATTCTGGCCATTATGACATATTTTGCCTTAAGGTGACTCACTTGCCCTTCTCTCCCCCTACATGGTTAAAAGAAAACATCTCCAGCTCAATTTTTTGGAGTCAAAATATTCTTGAAGGTCCATTTCCTTGGTATCATTTATTGAAAAATGAGTGACGAAACTTTCCTTGTTGCTAAAGCAACTCCAGGAAGAGGGCGAATAAGTATACGGCAGGTTGATACTTGGAGAAGGTCTAGGGAAAAGCGAAAAAGGTGACTAATATATAGTGATTTTAAAGGTTGTAAGCGGTAGATTTTCTGCTGACCACACATTTTACAGTTTGTTGTCCTGTTAAGTAGAATAATATCTGATATTGATAACTCATGTCATTATTTATTTCAGACACAGTGTCAGTTTCCCACCTGAATTCCCAAAATGCAAGCACAATAGCAAGGCATTACATTGTTCTACACTGCAGATTGAGGATGCCAGAGAATTTAACCGTGCATTTTACATAACACAAAATGAATTAGAGCAGGACAGTTTCATAATTAAGCTCTGCACTACTTCAAAACCAAAGAGCAGGAGATTCAAAACGAAGCCAGACGTTCACGTGCCGCGTGCGGAAGAAAAATTGTGGTTCACTCATTCCTGTGTGTCGTGACGCATTTCTGAACATTTTAGGGTTGAAGAAGGATCGTGTGCAAGGTGTTCTTAGAAGATCACATATTAGTGGAGATCAAGTTGCAAGGGGAAACAAGGGACGGGACAAAAGAAGTGTTAAAAATACAAGTCGTCGAGAAGCTATAGACAAGTACAAAGATTCCTTCAAGTGTGTAGAGCCTCACTACTGCAGGAGCGAGAAAAGTGATCGTAAGTTATATTTGCCACCATAACAAGTGTTGAAAGTCAAATTAATGTTTGTTGATTTTTTTGTTTTTGTTTTTTGTTTTGCTACTTGCTTTACGTCGCACCGACACAGATAGGTCTTATGGCGACGATGGGACAGGAAGGGGCTAGGAGTTGGAAGGAAGTGGCCGTGGCCTTAATTAAGGTACAGTCCCAGCTTTTTCCTGCTATGAAAATGGGAAACCACGGAAAACCATCTTCAGGGCTGCCGACAGTGGTGTTCGAACCCACTATCTCCCGAATACTGGATACTGGCCGCACTTAAGCGACTGCAGCTATCCAGCTCGGTAAACTTAATGTTGAGGAGAGGTTTTTTTTCGTCAAGTATTCTATAAAAATTACAATATTGGTTTTGGAAGTCCCAGACCAGATGTTTGTTCAGTGCGCTTGGAACTAGGAGAAAGACTTAAGGTAGAAACAAATACTAGCGAAAAGCAAAAACTTATGACATAGAAAAGAATTCATAAATTGAAACAAAGTGCATTCTATGATATGTTACGAGAGGAAAGACAGGGACTTTCGATTGTCTCTTGTGACTGACAAAAGAATATGTTACTTCTGAAACTACCTGATCAGGTTGCTTATTTTAATAGACAGTATCATTTTTACAATTTTACTATTGTAAGTGGCAGTTCTAAGAGTCCTTTGCCACAACAGAACGTCCATTGCTAATATTGGAATGAGAGTGATCGTCCGAAAGGTTCGAATGAGATAGCTAGTTGTGTTTATCAAAGACTTAAACATACAGACATCCAGAGAATATATACAGTTAGGTTAATAGCAGATAGCTGCGGAGGGCAAAATAAGAGTTCAAGTGTAATTGCTAGCAAATGTCTCTATTCGGACGCTCCTCATAAAGTAGCCACTATAGAAATTACTTTTCCGGTTGTTGGACATTCTTTCATTTCCCCAGATAGGTTCTTCGCACGAATAGAAAAAGTATTGAAGAAGAAAGAAGTTGTCGTGGAGCCCACCGCCTATGAGAACATTATCAGTGAGCATGGTACAATACACAAGCTAGGAAGTGATGTGCAAGTGTACAATTGGAAGGCAGAAGTAAATAAATTTTTCAAGACCACATGTTCTTGGCACTTCAAATTCAACCCGTTTAAAAGATTCTAATTAACTAAAACCAGGAACAATATCAAAATTTGAGGAGAGTATGTGTATATAAACGATCCAGGTGTTTCAATATGTATAACAAAAAGGGGAAAACTGTTACTGATTTAAATCCTACTGGTATTATCCATGGTAATACCGCTACCGCACTGAACCCCAACAAAGTATCAGATGTGGGCAAGCTAGTTGCAAAACAGTACGAAGAAAATTGGAGAGATAGACTGTAAGAAGTATCATTAATGTGCTTATAGTTACATTGTTGTGATTAGAAGTTCGTATTCATGATCAGTAGGCTAAGAATGCAAAACTTCAGATAGGTCTTATGGCGACGATGGGACAGGGAAGGGCTAGGAGTGGGAAGGAAGCAGCCGTGGCCTTAATTGAGGTACAGCCCCAGCATTTGTCTGGTGTTAAATAGGAAACCACGGAAAACCATCTTCAGGGCTGCCGACAGTGGGGTTCGAACTACTGTCTCCCGAATACTGGATACTGGCCGCACTTAAGCGACTGCAGCTATCGAGCTCGGTGAATGAAAAACAGTTGTATAAAAATGTGATTTAATGATCATACATTAAAAACATCATTTTCATAATAAAAGTTGAAGTAAAGTGAGTTAGTTTCAAACTGCTCCATATCCAGTAGAATTCATGATTATCAGTTTCAAAATCCCCTATGTTAGTATTTGAGATTCAAAACCCGCTACGTTCATACTGAACACTGGTTTTACTGTATATTAATAACTCTTAAGGTATTTTATACTACTTACAATTGCTTCTGGATCCTTTGCATGTTTAGATAACAGAAATTGTGCAATACCATTTATATAATAACCTGTCAAAGAAAAGGTCACTTCCTGAACAATTTATGGAAGTGGATATAGAGGATTTTGAATATAGAGGTTTCAAACATCATTTTGCTGGAAAAACAAAGATGAGAACCACCACTTCCGGTCTAAAAAACAAGGATAATGCCCGAGAGAATTCGTCATGCTGACCACACATAACCTCGTAATCTGTAGGCCTTCGGGCTGAGCAGCGGTCGCTTGGTAGGCTTAGGTCCTTCGGAGCTGTTGCGCCATGGGGTGTGGTGTGTGTGAGAACCACCACCGCTTGGAAAGAAGAACGGATAAATAGATTCTGGGAAGAGAAGAAAGCAAAATCATGTTCTAGATAAGTTCAATCGCACGTCTTACTTCGGCATAACGGCTGTGAAAGTATAATATAGTGGTTGGTTTCACGTCCACCGGGCGAATTGGCCGTGCGGTTAGGAGCGTGCAGCTGTGAGCTTGCATCCGGGAGATAGTGGGTTCGAATCCCACTGTCGGCAGCTCTGAAGATGGTTTCCTGTGGTTTTCCATTTTCACACCAGGGAAATGCTGGGGATGTACATTAATTAAGGCCTCGGCCGCTTCCTTCCAACTCCTAGGCCTTTCCCCTCCCATCGTCTCTATAAGACCTATCTATGTCGGTGCGACGTAAGGAAAATAGCAGAAAAAGTTTCACGCCCCACTAACTACATTTGCGGTTTTTTTGGAAATGCCAGTGTGCCGGTATTTTTTGTCCAGAAGAAGTTCAATATTCCGACATAAGGCTGACATATTTGATAACCTACAAATACCTACCACTGAGCCGGGGTATAATCTGCCAATTTGAGCTCGGAAGACCAGTATTCTACCGTCTGCATTACTCAGACAAGAAAAGAGGGAATGGATCTCTTATTCTGTTACCTCTTAAAAAAGGCTTTCAAACGATTTTGATGTAGTTTTACACTTTTTATGAAAGACAACCATCTTCACCTTAAGCCGATTTTAACAGTCCGCACAAGGTGCATATTTCACAAGTGGGCCCAATGCATGCCATAGCAATGGAAAACATTCAACTCTATCTGTCCATCTATATGTATGTATCTATTGTGCCCTTTTCAAATCGATTATGGGTGCAGTATGTATGTATGTATGTATGTGTGTATGTATGTATGTATGTATGTATGTTATGTATGTATGTATGTATGTATGTATGTATGTATGTATGTATGAGTGAACAGCCCGGAGGTTGGTCTGAACCTCAACAGCTCCGCCATCAGCCATCATAGGTGGCCTACTGAAGAGGTGTACTAGGGAAATGAGGAGTGAAGTAGTTTGCCATTGCTTTCCTCACTCAGCCAGACGTTGCTGTTACATATCAGTCTGCCAAGCCCATTGAAATGCCCGCAACAGCCGATCCTACGAGCAACATTCTTACACCATTCATAACAGGGGATGGCTGCATAAGGAATGACGTTACTAGCATCACTCATACCTCAGTCATATTCATGCGGTCACAGCCAAGGATGAGACTGAGACAGGACAACGAAAGTAAAAAATATATATATATATATATATATATGTTCTTGCCCACACCAGAAGACATAGTGTAGTGTAAATACTAGGTCTTGCCAGCAAAGGAATTCTACCTATATGATTTCATTTTCCACCTGTACTTTTCTGGCCAAGAGATGAAATCGGTCTGAAGCTATGATGTAAGAAGATGAGTAAGATTAAGGGATTTCTGAGATTCTGAGAGAGATTGAAAAAACCTACAACCTGTTTTTTTCCAGTCACTGACCTGGTCAGGGATGTAATGAATGAAGCATATATAGGCTGTTATTACAATGAGGTCGCCACTCCCAAGGTAATTTATTAATGAGTGATAAATGCTATGAAATGATAATGGAGAGTGTTGCTGGAATGAAAGATGACAGGGAAAACCGGAGTACTCGGAGAAAAACCTGTCCCGCCTCCGTTTTGTCCAGCACAAATCTCACTTGGAGTGACCGGGATTTGAACCACGGTACCCAGCAGTGAGAGGCCGACGCGCTGCCGTCTGAGCCACGGAGGCTCCCTCTGAGAGAGATTATAATACAATAAGATAAGAGAAGTGGGATGAAGGGGTGGGGGGAGGGAGCCACGTTCTCTCTGCAGTTTGAAACGGGGGAATTATTATTATTATTATTATTATTATTATTATTATTATTATTATTATTATTACAAGATATTTCATTCGATCATTCTGAACGTTAACAAATATTGAATGTTTCGGAAATAAAAGGAAGTAATTTGGGGTTGATAATTTTGGATTTAAACTTTTCTTTCAGTTCCGGCCGAAGGGTTTCGAACATCCCCTGGTAGTTAAACTTCCACCTGCTAGAGTGCTGTCCTGGTGGCCTGCTGCTCGACATTTTCTAGTGACGTCACTGCCGTTTGAATAATAGATTGGCTCCGTAGTAACCATGACAACGGTGATAGCGCATGCGCGTACATATAACCACCTGGATCATCGCTGCTCTGGAGGGGTTCATGTTGTGAATTACTCTGTTACAGGGAGAGTGTTCTTCATGAATAGAGCACTTGACTCTCGGCTCTTAGTTTGTTCATCATCACCAGAACACATCTGCATTCAAAACCATTCAAGTTCCAAGCTTCTACCTGCAGATAAATACATCCCCGAACATATCTTCACATTATTTCGCCGTATTAACAACTCAGTCCGACACCCTTCACCTCGTTTGGAAATGAAAACAATGCATAAAGGTAATTAGCGAGACTTTAACATAATTACATAATAATAATAATAATAATAATAATAATAATAATAATAATAATAATAATAATAATAATAATAATAATAATAATCATAATCATAATACTGCAATTGGCTTTACGTCGCACCGACAAAAATAGGTCTTATGGCGACGATAATAGGAAAGGTCTAGGAAGCGGCCGTGGCCTTAAGCAAGATACAGCCCCGGTGAAAATGGTTGAAAATGGGAAACCACGGAAAACCATCTTCAGGGCTGCCGACAGTGGGGTTGATTCATTCGAGAAAAACAAGACCACTACAGCAAAGACTAAGTAAATACTGAAATATATGGAAAGGATAAACATCTCGGCGTTCCAAATGTTAGAAATAAATACATTTAGGAACACAGTAAAAGATCTAGAAGAGTTTCAAGCCGAAGGAAGAACAAAGAAGACCGGAAGAGTCAGGACAGCGAAAGCAGGCCGGCGAACGCATGAAGGAGTATTGGACGCACAGGAAATTCAATACAAAGACAATGAAATGAGATTGTAGTGTTATTCTCAGTAGTCAATTCATGAATAATAATGATAATAATAACAGCCTCCGTGGCTCAGGCGGCAGCGCGCCAGCCTCTCACCGCTGGGTTCCGTGCATCAAATCTCGGTCAATCCACGTGAGATTTGTTCTGGACAAAGCGGAGGCGGGACAGGTTTTTCTCCGGGTACTCCGGTTTTCCCTGTTATCTTTCATTCCAGCAACACTCTCGTGTATCATTTAATTTCATCAATCATTGCCCCAGAGGAGTGCGACAGGCTTCGGCAGCCGGCACAATTCCCATCCTCGCCGCTGGATGGGGGCTTCATTCATTCCATTCCTGACCCGGTCAGATGACTGGAAACAGGCTGTGGATTTTCATTTTAATAATAATAATAATAATAATAATAATAATAATAATAATAATAATAATAATAATAATAAGAGTAATATAATACCGGGCGAGTTAGCCGTGTAGTTAGGGGCGCGCAGCTGTGAGCTTGCATCCGGGAGGTAGTAGGTTCGAATCCCACTGTCGGCACCCTTGAATATGGTTTTCCGTGCTTTCCCATTTTCACACCAGGCAAATGCTGGGGCTGTACCTTAATTAAGGCCACGGCCGCTTCCTTCCAACTCCTAGCCCTTTCCTATCCCATCGTCGCCAAAAGGGCCTATCTGTGTCGGTGCGACGTAAAGCCACTAGCAAATAATAATAATAATAATAATAATAATAATAATAATAATAATAATAATAATAATAATAATAAGGCCTAGATGATGGTAGGATTCTATAAGTCTTTTCTTTCATAAAATGTTGTGGCAAGTGGACAGTAAATGGCATAAGAAATTATGGAATATGTATTCGATAGAGGCTTGTCAGATTTCCAAAATGTTCAAAATCATCAATGTTGAGGGTCAATAGGAATATCGGAAGAGTCTCGAAGTAAATGTGGTCAAGCGTCGTGAGCACGTTCCACGCTGCTGGTGCCGCAGCTGAGCACATTCACTGTCCCAGTGGTGCGTTAATGATTTTTATGTCGTGTCAATTAGTTTTGAATTAATAAATAAAAATATCAACAACACTTTATTTTTTACAATTTGCTTTACGTCGCACCGATACAGATGTCTTATGGCGACGATTGGATAGGAAAGGGCTAGGAGTTGGAAGGAAGCTACTGTGGCCTTAATTAAGGTACAGCCTGTTGTGAAAATGGGAAATCACGGGAAACCATCTTCAGGGCTGCCAGCAGTGGGATTCGAACCCACTATTTCCCCACGCCCTTAACCGCACAGCCAACTCGCTCGGTGTAATACGATTTCAAACCCATACTGACTAGATACTTCACCACGCGGCACGTATTCTACAACAAAACTCGCAGCTGTGACCACGACACATTCGACTTCTTTCTTACTACACTAACTCAGATAGGATTTCGGTGACGGTCGGATACGGAAGGTCTAGAACTTAGACGGGACCGGCCGTGGACTTAACAAAGCTCCAGCATTTGTCTAGGGCTGTCGATAGTAGGATTTAAACCCACAATCTTCCGAATGCAAGCCTGTAGCCTCATGGCGCGTAACACGTTGGAAATTCCCTCAGTCTTCTAGTTGTGCAGGTATTAGTGAAGTAATGATGATTAAACGGTATTTACTTGAATACGTTACCTATTGCATTAGTAAACTCCTCCTGTCCTCATCTCGAGGAGGTGCAGCTCTTTTCAGGAGGTGAGCTGCACCTAACATTTCAGCCACTTGCCAACCCTCCTGCCATTCTTAAATGTCTTAAAGTACAGGAAATCGAACCTGGGCTTCGGAGGACGCCAGCTAATGGAGGTGGGCATTTCATTAGTGAGGCCTGGTGGTAGTAAACTTACATTATTACAATCAATCAAAAATCCATCAATACTGATCTGCATTTAGGGCAGTCGCCCAGGTGACAGATTCCCTATCTGTTGTTTTCCTAGCCTTTTCCTAAATGATTTCAAAGAAATTGGAAATTTATTGAACATCTCCCTTGGTAAATTATTCCAATCCCTAGCTGCCCAAATTTTTCCTCTTGAATTCAAACTTTATCTTCATATTGTGATCTTTCCTACTTTTAAAGACGCCACTCAAACTTATTGGTCTACTAATGTCATTCCACGCCATCTCTCCACTGACAGCTCAGAACATTCAAACTTACTCGAGCAGCTCGTCTCCCTTATCCCAAGTCTTCCCAGCCCAAAATTTGCAACATTTTTGTAACGCTATTCTTTTGTCGAAAATCACTCAGATCAAATCTTAAATCAAGTATTCCTGCTGAGGGTCCCATACACAGGAACCAAACTCTAGTTGTGGTCTTACCAGAGACTTATATGCCCTCTCCTTTACATCCTTACCAAAACCCCTAAACACCCTCATAACCATGTGCAGAGATCGGTACCCTTTATTTACAATGCCATTTATGTGATCACTCCAATGAAGATCATTCCTTATATTAACACCTAGATACTTACAATGATCTCCAAAAGGAACTTTCATCCCATCAACGCAGTAATATCCGACACCATGGCTAAATGGTTGGCGTGCTGGCCTTTGGTCACAGGGATCCGGGGTCCGATTCCCGGCAGGGCCGAGAATTTTAACCATCATTGGTTAATTTCGCTGGCAAGGGGCTGAGTGTATGCGACGACTTCATTTCATCCTCATCAAGACGCGCAGGTCGCCTACGGACGCCAAATCAAAAGACCTGCAACTGGCAAGCCGAACTGTCCTCGGACACTCCCGGCACTAAAAGCCATACGCCATTTCATTTCAACGCAGTAATTAAAACTGAAAGGACTTTTCCTATTTGTGAAACTCACAACCTGACTTAACACCCCCCTCGTTTATTGTCATACCATTGCCTGCTGTCCATCTCACAACGTTATGGAGGTCATGTTGCAGTTGCTCATAACCTTGTAACTTATATATATAAGAAAACATAAATGTCCAATGATACTGCCTTGAGGAATTCTCCTCTTAATTATTACAGGGTCAGATAAAGCTTCGCCTACTCTAATTCTCTGAGATCTATTATCTAGAAATATAGCAACCCATTCAGTCACTCTTTTGTCTAGTCCAATTGCACTCATTTTTGCCAGTAGTCTCCTATGATCCACCCTATCAAATGCTTTAGACAGGTCAATCGCGATACAGCCCACTTGACCTCCTGAATCCAAGATATCTGTTATATCTTGATGAAATCCTACAAGTTGAGCTTCGGTGGAATAACCTTTCCTAAAACCGAACTGCCTGCTATCGAACCAGTTATTAATTTCGCAAACATGTCTAATATAATCAGAAAGAATGCCTTCCCAAAGCTTATATACAATGCATGTCAAACTGACTGGCCTGTAATTTTCAGCTTTATGTCTATCACCCTTTCCTTTATACACAGGGGCTACTATAGCAACTCTCCATTCATTTGGTACAGCTGTTTCAACCAAACAATAATCAAATAAGTACTTCAGATATGGTGCTATATCCCAACCCATTGTCCTTAGTATATCCCCAGAAATCTTATCAATTCCAGCTGCTTTTCTAGTTTAACTTTTGTATCTTATTGTAAATGTCATTTTAATCATGTGTAAATTTTAATACATCTTTAGCATTAGTCACCTTCTCTATCTGGACATTACCTTGTAACCAACAATCTTTACATACAGCTGACTGAATACTTCTGTCTTTTGAAGATCCTCACGTACACACTCCTCTTGTTCATTAATTATTTCTGGAATGTCCTTCTTGAAACCTGTATCTGCCTTAAAGTACCTATACATACCCTTCCATTTTTCACTAAAGTTTGTGTGTCTGCCTTTAAATACTGCCTTTACAAACACACTACTAATCACCTCAGAAGTACGCCGGGGCGCAGCCAAGGGGGAGGGTTACTGGAGTTTAGAGCCCTCTGCCCCCAATGAGTGTTTTAAAAAGAAAATAAACAGAAACTGACAATAAACAAGTGAAAGGAATATTCATAGAGACAAAACTTCAAAAACTACGGATCTCTTGAATGTATTTTCTAAGAAGTTGGATTGTAATCTGAACATACAATCATTGGCTGTAAAACTATTCACTTTGATCGTGTTGTCCTTTTTATGTATTTTGATGTAAGATGCTGCAGTGTACCGGTACTGCAATCTGAATATCAACATAAGTTACTTGTATCAGTGTCCTTATGACACTCATGGATGCGCGCATCACCACGCCAAGTGCCTTTATTTATGTTGTATCATCATTTTGTAACTACAGTTCTGGCTACGTTACTGGAAGTGTATCTCTCCACAAATGGTTGGAGTCAGAAAGTATTTCCAACCGTAAAACTGAGCCAAATCTACATAATTGCCAACTCCTATATATTGCCTAAAAGATCGTGAAGAAGAACCGCACCGGGCGAGTTAGAGACGCGCGGCTGTGAGTTTGCATCCGGGAGATAGTGGGTTCGAATCCCACTGTCGGCAGCCCTGAAGATAATTTTTCGTTGTTTCCCATTTTCACACCAGGCAAATGCTGGGGCTGTACCTTAATTAAGACCACGGCCGCTTCCTTCAAACTCCTAGCCCTTTCCTATCCCATCGTCGCCATAAGGCCTATCTGTCTCGGTGCGACGTAAAGCCACTAGCACAAAAATGAAGAACTGCAGTACACTTTTAATAGCATTGATTGTAAGCATAAAAACAATCCATCCAAAGAGATTCATTTCGATACTTGTGCTATTAGTTCTTTTTTTAACCGAGCTCGATAGCTGCAGTCGCTTAAGCGCGGCCAGTATCCAGTATTTGGGAGATAGCTGGTTCGAACCTCACTATCGGTAGTCCTGAATAAGGTTTGCCGTGGTTTCCCATTTTCACACCAGGCAAATGCTGGGACTGTACCTCAGTTAAAGGCACGCCCGTTTCCTTCCCACTCCTTGCCCTTTCCTATCTTATCGTCGTCATAAGACCTATCTGTGTCGGTGTGACGTAAAGCCAATTGTAAAATAAAAAGTTATTTTTAAGGTAGACTTACGTTCCTCGACAACGGGTACAAGGAAGGAAAAATTTTAAGACTTTTTGGTGTTTTGGTAGAACGCGTTTTATAACGCAGACAAGTATTTAACTTACGTTTATGTTTAATGTCTCAATTGACGGATAAAAGAGGAGGATACCTATTGCGAAAAATAAGAAAAAACCTCAGACGTAGTTTTCTTGAAACAGCACTTCAAAGAAAGGCAATTTTTTTATAAATATGTGACGTCACACGCATACTCTGTTATGAGATGGCGCTGTGTTGACTCGCGCGCTCAGTTGGAGGTTAGGTGTCCCTCTTACGAACTCTTAAATTATATGTCTCATTTCTCATACCACAGGTCCGACTCGTTGGCTGAATGGTCAGCGTACTGGCCTTCGGTTCTGAGGGTCCGGGTTCGATTCCCGGCCGGGTCGGGGATTTTAATCGCTTGTGATTAATTCTTCTGGCTCGGGGACCGGGTTTATGTGTCCGTCCCAACACTCTCCTCATCATATTCAGACAACATACTACACTACCAACCACCACAGAAACACGCAATAGCGATTACATCCCTCCATACAGGGTTGGCGTCAGGAAAAGCATCCGGCCATAAAACAGGGCCAAATCCACATGTGCGACGCAGTTCGCACCCGCGACCCCACAAGTGTGGGAAAAAGCTGTAGAAAAAAAAGAAGACACAGAAGAATTTCTCATACCACAGAACCATACTTCACCGAGTTATTACCCATATTCCAAGTGTACCACCTGCTATTGAATGAAATTTATTATTTTCATAATATTTTAACTTTATTTTTATTAAGTAAGTCTGAGAAACCCTCAAAATCCTGCGGCTGTTAAGATAGATATTTTTTTGTCTATTATCTGGTATGTCGCTCACAAGAGGATGCCTGAAATTTATTCTATGCAGATTATTATCTCGTAGAATATTAACACAATTTTCTGGAATTACAACGAATATATTTCACACATGGAACATGAAGTGATAATATAGATTCCATTCATTATATCGGGATGACATGATATTTAATTGGATATCAGGATGAAATGATATTATGTGGTCATCGCGAACACTTATAGGCATATGCTCCAACCCTGAAGTACTTCATCACTTTCAATGGAATTTTGTGAGCTAGCTAATTGAAGCTGATGTACCAGTTTGAAACACGCTTATTGGCGGAGCGATTAGCACTGGGCCCGGGAGCTCCACGCTCACTGATCCGACGAACACAACAAGCGATCTGCCAGTCAGGGGACTACATGTCCACTACAAATTAGAGATCCAATTGAGAACACTATTTTTAGAATCATTGAATTATATAAAAAAGCCCATATTTTAATATATATATCAATATTTTTAAACATCTGTGATGCGGCCCGGAAAAACCATACCACATGTCGCTTGGAGAAAATTTTTTGTAGAGTGGAAAACTTTGATTGGGACAAAAGATTATTTCGGACTTTTAGCATAATCTGTTAGTCAAGATGTGACCTATTACACACCTTAAATAATACGGAAATCTACATCTATACAGTTATTTCCCTTGTCCTGACTTCCATTACCATTTTTCAGAAATGAGTAAATGCGTATGTTAAAGTTTATGCAATATCACAGAAAAACTTAAATTTTCGAAAAATATTCAGAACTGAGTTAGCTATTGGAAGGAACGAAGAAACAGCAACTGATTTTGGGGACATCCTGTGCCACATCACGTAATCATTATTCGTAATATATTGAAATGCTACAATCTTTATGCTTGTGTATTAATAATTTTATTGGTTTTTACGTCGCATTAACCAAATGTTTTAGGTTTTCGGAGATGCCAATGCACTGGAATTTAGTCCCGCAGGAGTTCTTTTACGTGCCAGAATATCTACCTACACGAGACTGACGTATTTGAGAACCTTCAAATACCAACGGACAGAGTCAGGATCGAACCTACCACCTACCATCTGAGCCACCCAGCCCAACAACTGCAGTGAAAATATATCACTATACTAATACAAAAACGTAAGCAATCTTGTAGAATAAGGTACTTCTTGAAATAGGACGCTATGCCTTGTGGCAATATACATTGTTCGTAAAATTGAGTATGTATTTATTGTTTAATTCTCTATGTCAGTAGCATTGTATGTTTCTGCCATGTTTTTATAACATATTCTTCAAAAAAGGCATGATTTTACATAGAATTTTATGCACACTTCCCTGAAAATATTTTAGAGGACAGTAACTGTGGAATACTTTTAAATTTATTTGTATTTTAAGTTACTGTAATCACGTAATCGGTAAAAAAAGGTTATAGCAATTAGAGAAGGTGTGTTTTAAGGAGAGTTTTATTCGTTTTTCATTACGAAATTATTTGCATGAAAACTTAGAAGGTAAAAAATATAAAGTATGCATGCACCTAACTCTACATTTGTACTGCTTGAAGTATGGAAGATGTAGCAGGATATTGAAAATGTACCTTTCCGTTGATGGGTTGATGATAAATTACAAATATTTTGCTTATCTGTAAAAAGCGAACATTTTTCTTCCGAAAACAGCAATCTCAGTTTATCGGATTCAGTAATTATTTACTAACTAGCTGTAGTACCCGACATAGTTTTTGATTGTTTACCTTTAAGATTTGTCTTACCAGTTAGTTATCTGTGGAGTTAATGCTTATAGAATTCCTTTTTTGGCATGTTGATTGATATTTTACAATCTATATTGTGGTTTTAGAGTTATTTAGTTGTGTTTGATTTCATGTATTATATTGTTTAAGTTTCGAGTAAAACTTTGTCTTTATGGAGGTTTGTATTGACTGGGAAGTATTTGATCCTGTCAAAAATTAATAAGTGATATCTATATTTATTTAACCGTCGCACTACAGATATGATGTACACAACGTCAACTGCCATTGAGACTATCACCAATCAGCCTTGCGACCCCAAAAGCAGTCGATTCAACACTAATCTCGGTTATTGTAAACTACACAGTTAAAAAAAGGGGGGGGGGACATGTTTGTAACGTCTGGTATGTGAACGTTAATTTGGTATATGGGGTTCCGATGGTCGTACAGCACACGATAAGACCTTAGCTAATCAGGGTATGTCAAATCGAAGTTATAATCCATCTGTAGGCGTAGCCATGCATTAAACTGTCATGTGACCCCTCAAAAAAAGGTGAATAGTGGTGCGTCCGTGTATCATTGTGAGGTACAGTTGAGCACGTTGTACGTCTACCGGCACATGCCGTGAGGCACCTTAACGAGGTTGAAGTCGCATGGGCCGTCACTTTGATCCAGGAAGGATGGACTTTTCGTCGTGTTGCTATGGATCTCAATGCCTCTCCGCCGGTTATCCAACGCTTGTAGAATCGCTACAATGAGACAGGCCAGTTCACAAGGAGGGTTAGGCTAGGTCGTGGACGCATGACAACCCCACAGGATGACCGATACCTGATCATCTGTGCGTTGCGGCGTCGTTCAGCAACTACCAGAGAACTGCAACAAGACCTCAGGAGTGTTACTGGAGTAACGGTGTCTGACCGCACAGTAAGGAACAGGTTAAGAGAAGTGTCCTTACGACCCAGACGTCCTGTTCGAGTGCCCCGTTTAACGCAGCAACATAGCGCAGCTCGCTTTCTGTTTTCCCGTACCAACGTCAACTGGCAACTTCGCCATTGGAGATCTGTGTTGTTCACGGACGAGTCCAGATTTCCGCTGACACAGCGTGATGGACGTCAACGTGTATGGAGACGCCGCGGTGAGCAGTACATGCCAAATGTTGTCCAGGAAGGCGACCGATTCGGACAAGGATCTGTGATGTGTGGGGTGGCATCAGTATCGGTGGCCGTACTGTTCTTATCGTCGTCCGTAGTAATCATACCGCAGCGTGATACATCGAGCAGATACTGCTACAGGATGTGTTGCTTTCTGCATACGGTGTTGGCCCTGAATTCGTACTCATGCACGACAATGCCAGGGCTCATGTAGCGCGCATCACCAGAGTTGCCTTCGAGAACTGGACATTGAAGATAAGGAATGACCAGCACTGAGTCTCGACCTTAAACCCAACGAGCATGTGTGGGATAGGCTTGACAGAAGTGTTCGTGGGCGTCCTGTTCCACCACAGACTCTCCAAGACGTCGAACAGTCTCTCATTAAAGAATGGGACCTGATACCGCAACGTGACCTCCGTCGACTTATAAGGAGCATGCCACGTAGGTGCCAAGCTCTGATAAATGCTCGTGGAGGACATACACCATACTGAAGCTCTACAACAGTGATAAAAATCCACCCTGGAAGACTTATCACATTGTTTTCGCCCCTATTTGGACATTTCCGTTTGTGTTGTGAAAATGAACGCGAATCCATCGATGTTCGTTTGTATACTTCAACGGTAAAGAAAAAAGTTTAGTTGGTAATATACCTATGTGTGAGGTATTGTTTTGTGGAGCATGGCGTACGTTCAAAACATGTTCCCCTAATTTTTTTGGACTGAGAATTTACTTTTAAGCCCATCTCAACCCCGTCTCATTGGAGGCTGAACATGGACTTAAACGGTATTCAGAGCGTGACAATTCATCTCAGTGACACACAAATAATAGATTCGACATTAATATAGGGTGTTTCCATTATTTTTACATGTCATCCGCTCCCATTCTCCACCCTTAGCGGGGGTTGGGATGTTTCATCTCTAAAGTATTTTTTTTTTCAGGTGGTAAGTCATATGTGTACCAAGTTTCGTTGAGAGCTATTCGGAACATACCCACACATATCCATAATCTCGGTCATTATTTTAAAAATTAATTTTCACCCCTTCTCAACCTCCATCCTGCTTGCGCCTGAAGCATGACTAAACCAATATCCAGAGTGTCACAGTTCAACTCAGTGACCTCGTAAACAATGGATTCAACATTAATATGAGTCGTTTTTGTTTATTTTTGTATTTCACCCCTCCTTTATGAGTGCTAGGGGTGTTTTCCTCTAAAATCCCCCAGTCGGCGAGGGAGGTAGAATAACACCTATGGTATCCCATGCCTGTCGCAAGAGGCGACTAAAAGGGGCCCCAGGGGCTCTAAACTTTGGAGCATGGGTTGGCGACCACGGGGGCCTTAGCTGAGTCTTGGCGTTGCTTATCCTTACTTATGCCAGGCTCCTCACTTTCGTCTATCCTATCCGACCTCTCTGGGTCATCTCTTGTTCTTTACCGACCCCGACGGTATTAGAGCATTCGAGGCCTAGGGACACTTTCATTTTCACGCCCATAGATGCCCTTGTCTTTCTTTTGACCGATACCTTCATTTTTGAAGGGTCGGATCCCTTCTTTTTTTTTCTCTCTAATTAGTGTTATACAGAAGATGATTGCCTAGTTGGTACTTCCTCTTAAAACAATAATAACCACAGCCACTTTTCCTCCAGCAATATATTTTTCAGATAGTAAGTCATATGTGTACCTACACTGTACGAGGGCTACGCTCGAAGAAACATACATACATGTGTAATTTTGGTCATTTTGGACATTTGCTTTTCCTTTCTCATCCCTATACAGATGGAGGCTGAACGTGGACTTGAAAGACATCCGGAGTGTCATTATTCACCTCCGCAACTCCGAAAACTGTGGACTGTACATTAATATTTGTTGTTGCCTATTATTCTTATATTTCACTCCTTTTCCCGTATATTTTATAATTCAATCCGCCCCTAGAGGTGCTAGCGGTATCCTAACCCCCATAGCAATTTTTTTCTAGATAATAAGTCATATATGTACCAAGTTTTGTTAAGAGGTATACTAGAACATATAGACCTACAAATACGTCCATAAATTCGGTCACTTTGGACACTTTCTTTTCTTCACCCGTTCTCATCCCCCTGCCGATTAGGACCGAAATTTGTCTTAAACGGCATCCAGAGTGTACAGCTAATCTCAGCGGCTCCGAAAACTATGGATTCGACTCAAATATCGGTAGTTTTCGATTATTTTTACATTTCACCCGTACCTACCCCTGCAGTATTTTATCCAGATAGTCACTTATACACCGAGGTCGATAGCTGAAGTCGCTTAAGTGCGGCCGGTATCCAGTATTCGGGAGATAGTAGGTTCGAGCCCCACTGTCGGCAGCCCTGAAGATGATTTTCCGTGGTTTTCCATTTTCACACCAGGCAAATGCTGGGGCTGTACCTTAATTAAGGCTACGGCCACTTCCCTCCCACTCCTAGCCCTTCCCTGTCCTATCGTCGCTATAAGACCTATCTGTGTCGATGCGACGTAAAACAACTAGCAAAAAAAAAGTAACTTATACATATATCAGTTTGGATTAAGAGCTATGCTGCAACACACACACATAAGTCAATTTTCTCGGTCATTTTGGAAGTGTTCTTTTACACCTTTTCTCACCAAGGATTTAGCTTTCTTGTCTCTTAGTTGCAGCGTAGTTTGTGCTTACCACCTGATAAAATTGGGCACTCGTGCCCCATCAGATTATTCTCTTAGGTCAGTTTTTGGGAATTCACGTTGAATACTTAACCTTTTAATATTATCGGCCGTTTCGTTTCTTCTCTTCAGGTTTCGAGTTAATTTCCCTTGGCCAATTACGTTTAGTGAGATTAGATCTTGATATCATAGGGAGAAAATTCCAATTAGGATTTAATTTCTAGGACTGTTTTAAGGTTTCTTGTTTTGGAATAACTGCAAGTTCAATACTCGAATTTCCTTTGCTGTACGTGAAATTACCACATTGCAATATCCACTTCGTAAAATGGGACTTGAAAGCTCACTTTGTGAGCACGCCTTAACTTTTGGATCCTTCATTGCTCCGTGAGCATTATCTAGGTGCATATCTTAGTTTAACTGTAAGGCTGGTTCTTGAATTTTCTAAAATTGTTATTGGCCTAATATTCAATTGTTGTTCGGCTCAGTTTATTGATTTATTTGTTATCCTATTTAGATGTTTAATTAACAGCTATTGTTATATATTTCGTCAATGTATTAAAGAGAGTGCGAACTCATTGTTAAATACAATGAAGGCAAAAAAAAAAGTGGAACACTTGGATGTTTTCAAACAATATAAATTTAATGAACCCAAAATTAAGTTATGTAACACAGTAAATAATCATCATCTTCTTTCACCGCTTTTCTCACACCGTAATAGGGACACGAGTGCAAACAGTGTCGCTGAAGTAGTTCTGATACCAACCCTATGTGGAGGGATGTATTCAGTATTGCTTGTTTCTGTGATGTTAGGTAGTGTGTTGTGTTGACGTATACAAAGAAGTGTGTTTATGGACAAGCACAAACACCCAGTCCTCAAGTCGGGGGAATTAGCCAGCAGTGGTTAAAATGCCCCACCCGGCCGGGAATCGAAACCGGGACCCTCTGAACCGAAGGCAACAATGGCCAACATTTCAGTGAAGGAGCCGAATATAAATGATAATAAAAATAAAAATTAGTAACATTAAATTATATTGAACGTAATTGTAAAATACATTACAGAAACTTAGTTTTTCCTAAGAGTTACGCTTTATTTTGCCGGCAGTATACATATAAAAAACTGAGGAGTTGTTCTCATAACTACGAGTATCTCGTCCAACCCCGCGGCCCTGCTATTTCTTTAAACTTACCCTCTGCTGTCTATTATTATTATTATTATTATTATTATTATTAATATAATTATTATGATTATCATTATTATTCAAAATTGAGGGATTCCGACATAATTATGGTGCCCATTTACCCGGTTTACTCAAGGCATCAACTTCCCACTTTAACTCCATTGTCTGACTATTTTTTTTTTTTTCCAATGAGATGAACGCATTCATTTCATAGTTACATCTCGTGAATTACAAGTAGATCTTACACACCATTTTACAGACTGCACACTAGTACCTGTTATAAGACAAAATCCACACATGAATATTGAATTTTCACGACCGCATTGTAATCGTAACCGATATTCAACCTATTAGGTCGTGTTATGTACATTTAGTACGTGCTGAAGAGATGTTAAGTACAAAACAAAAATAGCCAACCGAACCCACAACCTTCCGATTTCGCGTCGGGTACAGGGTACGATTCCCGGCCAGGTCGAGGACTGGTTAATTCCAATGGCTTGGGGGCTGGGTGTGTTGCGTCCGGTTGGCCATTTTTGTTCTGTAATTAACATCTCTTCAACACGTACTAAATGTACATAACACGGCCTAATAGGTTGAAAGTCGGTTTCGAAAATCCACACGTGTTCCAACTGCACGGTATTGTTGATCACGATGTGCCTATCTCATGCAGTTCAATAAGATGGAAATATCTTACGTAATACATGGGAATAGTTAGATTAGAGTAGTTTTCTGATTTGGCGATTTTTCTTCATCTGCCAACAGCAACATGATTCGAATCTGGTGATAAGCTGACATTTTGAGTAAGACTCTAGTCTCTAGTCGTAGTCAATGAAAACTGCTCTTTAACGGCGTCACTAATATAAATAACATTCACTTTGGGCCGAAGTACTATTTGTTCACATTTATAGCACTAAAATACAGTCAGGTCGAAAACTTTCTTAATTAAACACACCTGTTCAAAAATGTTCTAGTTTTAGCAGTTTAGCCTTTCAGTGTTTCTATGTATTACGGATAAACATAATGTTTTATATTTAAAAACACACTTGAAGTTGTTCACAACAAATCATGTCGCTGCCTCTATCAAGGAGCTTTCTATAGGATTCTTTGCCTCAAATACAGGAAAAGAATAACGAGGAAGCTAAATATTGCTTTCCCCCTGGGAGTAAATGAGTGAGTGAGTGGAGTGAACTGGCAACCTATGGCACTGTTGTTCACTGTGACCAAAGCAGCTGCCGGTTTTTAAATTACTGTATCTTCCTTCATTGCGTAAATTTGTGTTTAATCCGAAGATGGCCCGTGGTATTTTCTGTTAGCCTGGAACCATTAGCTAATTTGAAATATAAGACCAAAATGTCATAAGGATTTGTTTCGAACAATTCCAACTCTAAGAAACGTTCAATTTTAAATCATTACAAGTGGGCCCAAAGCAAGGTCCATATTGTACAGGTACTGAAGAAAAGCTTAATTTCCGAGTAAGATTAGTTATTTAAGTGCCTCCGTTGTTCAGGCAGCAGCGTACCGTCCTCACACCGCTGGGTTCCGTGGTTCAAATCTCGGTCACTCCATGTGAGATTTGTGCTGGACAAGTCATTAATCATTGCCGCAGAGATGTGCGATAGGTTTCACTAGCTGGCACAATTTTTGTCCTCGCCGCTAGATGGGGATTCCTTCATTCAATTCCTGACCTGGTCGAATGACTGAAAATAGGTTGTGATTTTTCATTTCTACGAACATTTCCTTCTTAAAATTATGTAATAAAAAAGTCAATGTCAGTGCGACTTCACTTAGACACGCTCTCCTTGCTAACTACCTTAAACCCCTGCAACTAATAGATCATCTTGGAATTGTAAAAAGTACTGGTTCATATAATAAAGCTAAAATGTGCTAGTCGTATTCACAAAGTTCCCAATTTCCTAGAGTAGTTTAAATCATGGTTTAATGATACTACCCCACATCTTGTTTTTGAGACTTGGGTTCCGATTTTACACGTTGTGAAAAAAACTGAAAAATACTTAAATCAGAATCTGTTGCGAACGCCTACAACGATTAATTTCTAAGTATTTTTTTGTGCTCATTTTGGTATTTACTCCGTGACACTTTATTATGATATCTTATTTGTATTTTAACACACTGCAGTATCAATGTGACTATTCCCGGCCGGGTCGAGGATCTTAACCTTAATTGGTTAATTCCAGTGGCTCGGGGGGCTGGGTGTGTGTGGGGTATTCAGCATTAGAAATCATCCTAGGTAGGGCCTTCATCTTCACAGACATGCAGGTCGCCTAATAGGCCGTCTACGAGAAAAAGACCCGCACCAGGCCTTTCCGGAGGCCATACGCCATTATTATTATTATTATTATTATTATTATTATTATTATTATTATTATTATTATTATTATTATTATTATTATTATTATTATTAAATGCTCCAGAATTGTTTTAGCTATGCCTGTCTTGAATCTTACAGGAAGCTTTGGACCGAAAAATGTTACTGTAATTGCATAGCAAATCAAATACGTGCACTTTAATTACTACAGCAATCAATTAAGCAAATTCTCCCTGATATTCTATTTTTTAAAATTACTTTGAAAAGTATGATATCGTTTGGTCATCAGTCCGTACACTGGATATGAGGTAACTTTCTATGCAACCCTATACTGCATTAACATCTTCATCCCTCTGAAACTAATATGCTCAACATCTACACTGAGCGGTTCCGTCATATTTATGAATTGGACTCACCACATAAACCCCCTTCTGCCTACAATCTTACCCCAGGCCAGCTTGACAAGTTCTGGAGTCTCAAGATAGTCCCAATAATCTTTCTCTTCGTCTGATCAAATTTTCCCAAATTGCTCTCCTCTCATCAAATAGATTTATGATCCGATCTAATCATCTCATCTTTGGCAGTTTTCTATTGGAGCACATTTGAAAGACTCCTAGTCTTTCTCTTTCTGCATCAGTTATTGTCTACATGGTAAATGAAAAACCTACAACCTGCTTTCCAGTCTTCGACCGGGTCAGGGATGTAATGAATGAATAAGAGTGTGTGTGTATTTCCTTAATTCGTCATTAAACTTGAAAACTGACTTAATTATGAATATCTTGATTGTTAATTTATTTAACATTTACTTGGGTAAGGGAACCTCCATTATTGATATCTACGTTGAGGTTAGTTTGATGATGGTTATGTGTCGTGATTTCAATATGTAATTAGTCAAGTTGGCAGCAGTGATGAGGCATTAAAAAGAATAGGGCGGTGATATTTGCCTTTTAGTGTATAACTTTACATGACGATTACTACAAATATCGCCATTTCAAATTTAAAAACAGGGTCTCCAGAGAGAAAACGACCAAATTAAGACTTTATCATAGATATTTCAAGATCAGTATGCTTGCTCTACCTCCGTTGGGTAGGTTGGTACCATTGGGAAGTCAGAAATATTACACAGCTTTCCGGCTAATGCAATGCAGTGGTCCATATTGTTCTGACTGATCCATGCTACCCCTTTATCGATGGTATATTTCATGCCTGTCCATCATCCATCAAACCCTCAATGAGCAGCAGGAATTCTATCGCAGGTTGGCAGTAGTAGCGTGGCCGGGGATTCCTTCAACGAGAGTCATTAATTATCAGTGTTCAGTGCCAATCAGTCTGGGGCGATATTTATAGTGCACTACAGGGCCTTGAAGTGCAGCTATTCCTGTCGATAATTCCATTGAGTTTTATTGTAGCCATACACCAAGTTACACAGCTGTTGTAAAACAAACGACCATGACCATATGGTATCTAAACCTTGACAATAACATTGAAATGAGGGAACAGAGCGTGATCATGAATGTATTATGACAAACAAGCTTGCAATTGCACATAAATGCTAACCTTGTGATTCAAATAACAACGACGTGATGTTCCAAGGTATACTGACTGGGGGTTCGAGCATCGAGAGCATTGATGGGAGGTTAGTTCCTTATCTCACAAAGCTATAATGCTATATCAATTGCAGTACGCCTACATGGGTTCCATTCCCGGTAGGGTCGGGAATTTTAACCATAATTGGTTAATTCCTTATCTCACAAAGCTATAATGCCATCTCAAGTGTATTACGCCTCCATGGTTAAAAGATTAGCGTGCTGGCCTTTGGTCACAGGGGTCACGGGTTCGATTCCCGGCAGGGTCGGGAATTTTAATCATAATTGGTTAATTCCGCTGGGACTGGAGCTGGGTGTATGTGCCGTCTTCATCATCATCATCTCATCCTCATAACGACGCGCAGGTCGACTACGGGAGTCATATCAAAAGACCTGCATCTGATGAGCCGAACTTGTCCTTGGACACTCCCGGCACTAAAAGTCGTACGCCATTTCCATTTCTTCTCAAGTGCTTAATAATAATAAATTAAATCATAAGAATTTGGTCTGTGTGATAAGCGTAGTGGATTAAATAATGCTAGTTTTCCATCCATATGCCTACGGTTCGAATACTGGTGGATCCCAGGTAAGGATTTTCACCTAAAATGTAAGCTGGCATCAGAAAAGTTGACCATCCTTGTAAATCCTTTAATTAGGGTTGGATTTGGATTTCGCCCAGGATTACCGAGAGATATCCTTCCTAAAATAGTAATAATAATAAAAATAGTAATAATAATAATAATAATAACAATAATAATGTTATTAACTACTTTTATGGTTTTCGGAGACGCCGAGGTGCCAAAAGTTTGTCCCGCAGGAGTTCCCTAACGTGCCAGTAAATCTACCAACACGAGGCTGACGAATTTGAGCACCTTCAGATACCACCGGACTGAGCCGGGTCCGAACCCGCCAACTTGGAGCCGACCTGCGCTACTCCTTCCTAACGCCAACCCTATGTGGAGGGATGTGGCTAGTGGGCGATGTGTTGAATGTAAATGAAGAAAAATGTATTACGACGAACAAAAATAATCAGTCCCCGAGTCAGAGGAATTAAGCATATGCATTTAAACTCCTACGAACAGCCTTGAAACAAACCCGCGGACTCTGGTCCGAAGGCCAGTAGACTACGCCAACCATTTGGTGGACGATTATTTTCTTTCAAGTACTTCTGGGGCCGCTGGAACCACCTGTTTTGGTCGGAGATTTAAGACCTGACGCCCTGCTGACACCACTTGATCTCAAGAGAAAACTCCAACTCCAGATCGACAAGGAATCGAACCTTGGCCGTCCGAGTGGAAAGCTAGCAACAAAGCCGCAGTGCTATTACCGGCACACTCTATCTATCCTTAAACCTTCCGCTAAAAATCCGAATGAACCAGATTTCCCCTGCCACTCCAGAATAACTGGGAAAAGCTGCAGTAAGTTTATATTATTATTATTATTATTATTATTATTATTATTATTATTATTATTATTATTATTATTATTATTATTATTCGTTAATAAATAATATTTAACGATGACTGTTCAATAAGTGGTTGAAGGCGCTCTAACGAGATCATTCAATTATCGCCAAAACGATTACTGAAACCAAGCTCATTAGCTGCGCTGTTTAACTTACATAGCTGAGATCTTGAATTAGAGAGGTAATGGATTCGAAGCACACTGTCGGTAATCCTGAAGGTGGTTTTCCGTGGTTTTTCTTGGAGGCTAAGATAATTTCTGATGGACGGCCAAAAATCTTCGCACTCTATCTCATTGTTACTGACACCTCTAGTGGCGTAATCAGTGTCACTCGACAAAATTTAATAAACTCTGCCAAAGTATTCGTTCCAGTAGAATGCCGCTTTCGTTGCTAAATAGCAGCTTAATCGGAATGTCTAAGCTGTAGGAAGGTTGTCTACATGGCATCAGTTCAGAAGACCTGCGCGACAGTAGCTAAAGCCATATTATTATTATTATTATTATTATTATTATTATTATTATTATTATTATTATTATTATTACTGTTATTGACTAACCCAAGTTCTGAGTTTGATTCCAGGATCTGGGATAGATTTTAGATTACCGGGCGAGCTGGCCATGCGGTTAGGAGCGTGTAGCTGTGAGCTCGCATCCGGGAGATAGTGAGTTCGAACCCCACTGTCGGCAGCCCTGAAGATGGTTTTCCGTGGTTCCCCCTTTTTACACCAGGCAAATGCTGGGGCTGTACCTTAATTAAGGCCACGACCGCTTCCTTCCCATTCCTAGGCCTTTCCTGTCGCATCGTCGCCATAAGACCTATCTGTGTCGGTGCGACGTAAAGCGAATAACAAAACATAACAAAAATATTTAGATTGGCAGAGAAGCCAGTACTTGGTTATCAAGGTACTGTACTTGAATCTTGGTTCTTTGCGAGGACACGAGATTTATTTATACATTGGGTACATTGTTGGATAAGATTCCACGTTCGTGTCTGTAGTGCTACTCTGTTGGGTAGGGTGACTGCATTGGTGCATCAGGGCGGAATGCACCAGTGTAGTGAGAGCAGCCAGTGTGAGAAGAAGTGGAGCGTTCACGTTCAGTGGAGCGTTCTCACCGCCCTCTGTTATCTCCAGCCTACAGACATCACATAACAATACCTCGCCACATCCAGAGTAGTCAAAAGGAACATTGAAGAACGTTAAAAATATCTCCTCCATCCAGTTGGCTCAAGAATATTACTGTCAGAGTACTTTGAAGAACTAAGAATATAAGAAAATATGTTCAACTCATAGACTGACAGACAATCTACAATATACAGAGGGTAAAACAAGTATTCGTACATGTATGGTTTCAAACGGTAATTATCGGGTAAGCGATTTATACTAAAACTACAGATACACTACTGCTTGACGTAATTAATTGTGACGTAAATTGGTTGTATGTACTATATACCCTGGTCTATACCATTGTTTAACGGCACACAAAAAACGTTTCCACCGAGCTCGATAGCTGTAGTCGCTTAAGTGCGGCCAGTATCCAGGAGATAGTAGGTTCGAACCCCACTGTCGGCAGCCCTGAAAATTGTTTTCCGTGGTTTTCCGTTTTCACACCAGGCAAATGCTGGGGCTGTACCTTAATTAAGGCCACGGACGCTTCCTTCCCACTCCTAGCCCTTCCCTGTCCCATCGTCGCCATAAGACCTATCTGTGTCGGTGCGAAGTAAAGCAACTAGCAAAAAAAAGATAATGTAGTGTTTTATTTATTTATTTATTTATTTATTTATTTATTTATTTATTTATTTATTTCCATACATTGAAAAATTGTAGTCTTGTATAGTACGTAAACGTCACTGACTGATAGCTGAAAACAAATCATTCATCATGTATCTAGTTTGACAGTAAGTATTAGTGTACAGGAATGGGACGTCGATCGCGTGTGTTGAAGACTGTTGTGAAGGAAAAATATAGTTTTCTTATGGCAAGAGGGACTTCGTTACCGAAACATTACTAAAAACTGAACCTCTCGCATGCTGCTGTCCAGTATGTAATGAACAAATACAAACGAACAAGATCTACGGCGACTGTGCGAAGGTCTGGACGTCGTAGAATTCTAATGGACCGAGAATCGCTGTATGTAACGCAACAATCGCGCAAAAAACAGGCGTGAGTGCCCCAATATTTGCTGAAGACGTTGCAACAGCAACAGGCAAGGAAGTAACACCTCAAACCATAAGGAAATACATTCACGAAGATAACTGTGAAAAGCCGCACATGCAATGTAAGAATATTTATTTTACCCACTGTACAAATCAATTACTGAAGACACTGGAGAAATTACATACTTATTTTTCTTGCGAATTTCTTAACGTCGGCACTTTGTGTGTACCTGGCCGAGATTATCTTCCTGACAAACAACCCTGTGTAGAAGGATGTAATCATTATTGCGATTTTCTGTGGTACTAAGTAGTGTAGTATGCTGTGCGCTGAGTGTAGCACTGTATTGACTATGGGAGTTTTTGCTTTTGCTAATGGTTTAACGTCGCTCTAACATACTGAAGGTACCGGGCGAGTTGGCCGTGCGCGTAGAGGCGCGCGGCTGTGAGCTTGCATCCGGGAGATAGTAGGTTCGAATCCCACTATCGGCAGCCCAGAAAATGGTTTTCCGTGGTTTCCCATTTTCATACCAGGCAAATGCTGGGGCTGTACCTTAATTAAGGCCACGGCCGCTTCCTTCCAACTCCTTGTCCTTTCCTATCCCATCGTCGCCATAAGACCTATCTGTGTCGGTGCGATGTAAAGCCCCTAGCAAAAAAAAAAAAAAAAAAAATACTGAAGGTTTCCGGCAACCCAAGGATGGACAATGGGTAGGGTTGGAAAGAAATCAGGTACAGTCTCAGCATTTGCCTAGTGTGAAAACAGGAAACAACGGAGAAACATCTTCATGGCTGCTCACGGTGGGATTCGAACCCACCATCCCCAGAATGCAAGCTCAGAGCTGCGCGAACCTAAATGCACGGCCAACTCACTCGGTGTGTGAGATTTTTATTGACATTTTTGTTGGAATATTTGTATCCTATTGGGAGTACAGTATATTATCTCCGGCTGTTATGCAATGGGACAGAGATAGCACGTTCACTCTTTACTCTCTCATACTCTCTCTGCTCTCTCTACAGGTATAATACAAGCTGACGGAACTACAAAAGCACTTAGATATATCGCTTGGCTTCCCGGGCCTAACTTCAACTTGTCGTGCTATATTTATTTCTTTACTTGGTAAGTTTAGGAAACTTTCACAAAATCTAACTCCGTCATCTAGTTGTGACATTAATTGACAATACTGACAAAGTTGACACGCACATTGAATTTATTATAAATGACTAGTGGACCCATGTTGCTCAGCAGTATTCCTTATAAATAAGTCAGATAACTCGTCTTGATATGCTTCTCGCAATCATATTATTCTGCCTTCCTTTTTCAGTAGTTTCAAGAAAATTTAATACCGGTAATGGAGTTTATAACACTTATTTCCATACAATACACTGACTGAGCAAATGTCATGGGATAGCGCACCACACGCCCCCTGTGCCAGCGGCAGTTGCATAGGAGACCTTGTGAGCAGTGGCTGTGCATGTGACAGGTGTAACACAGAACGTCGTCGTGAGCTGACACCGTTCGAACGGGGTATGGTGGTCGGTGTCGGACGGATGGGAAGTGCGATTTCGGAAGTGGTGCGGGAATTCGTCTTCACACGATCAACCGTGTCCAGGGTGTATCGTGAATGGTTGAATGCGGGTGTCACCGTCCACAACAGACGAACGACCGGCCGTCCAGCCACCCTCGATGACCATAACTGGCGACATCTGAGACGGATTGTCAATAGTGACAGACGGGCAACAAATCACGTCTCCCAGTGGACAATCCATAGGAACATGGGTTCAATGGGGTATGGGAGCCGGCGCTGCACACGGGTCATCGGGCACAACGACGCGCATTTGTCGCCAGTCACCAGGGATGAACACTGGAACAATTTCGTAACGTGATTATGATCGGACGAATCACAATTTCAACTGCACCATGTCGATGAGAGGCACCGTGTATGGCGCAGACCACATGAAGCGATGGATCCCGTCTGCCTCGAAGGTGCGGTCCAGGGTGCTGGTGTCTCTGTTATGGTCTGGGATATCCACAACGAACGTTATACCTATAGGTTCCATTGTTGCTGAGAAAAGTGTACCTGCTTCCTTTTTTTGAGCGACTGTGCATAAAAACCATAACAACTGCTGAAACCTTATTAGTATAACACCTAAAAATGTTCTGGTTTCAGCAAGTTGGCCGCGCGGTTAGGGTCGCGTAGCTGCTTGCATTCGGAAGAAGGTGGGTTCGAATCCCACCGTCGGCAGCCCTGAGATTATTCTCCATAGTTTCCCATTAATGAAGATCACGACTGCTCCATTCCCAATCCTAGCCTTTTTCCCATCCTTGCGTTGCCGGAAACCTTCAATGTGTTAGGGCGACGTTAAACAACTAGCAATAATAAAACAGTTCCTGTTTCTCTGTGATCTGGCAAAATAAAACGCAACGTCGAAATTGACATGTGTTGCCATCTCATTTTTCGGTTTCCTTACAGACCAACCAAAATATCCCTACAGTCACTCAAAGTACCTATTCGAGTGAAGAAAGTTATGGAAATGAATATTATTGTTATTACAAAAACAGGAAAACATCCTTTATACACTGATATTTATGAATATCTAAAGAAGATCTTAAGTGTTGAATTAATAAATTTTACACCCTTCCAAAAGGTCTTCTGGATTTGGCCCTGTTTTACGGCCAGGTGCCCTTCCTGACGGCAACCCTATATGGAAGGATGTAATCACTATTACGTGTTTCTGTTGTAGTTTGGTAGTGTGATGTGCTGTCTGAATATGAATGGGACAGTGTTGGGACAAACACAAATACCCAGTCCTCGAGCCAGACCCAATGAAAATCCCTGGCCATGGCAGGAATTGAATCCGGGACCCTCTGAATCGAAGGCCTCAACTCTGACCATTCAGATTTGGCTTTCCTTTCAATACTGTGTGTTTGAATTCACTCCATTATTCCATTTGTTTATGGCAGTGAAACTTATTTCAAACAACACAAATGATCACTACTGAGTTTAAACGGACAAGTACAGACTGAAAAATAAAAATGTGTTTCCAGCTTCTCGCCCTGCGTAATTACTCGGCTAACTGAATGCACAGTTTGACTGCTAGACGCAAAATGCATCTGCCAGGAAAAAATCGAATGGGTTAACCTTCGAAATATCTCCGCCTGCGATGAGTTCATTCCCAACAGCACTTATCCAATCATCAACACATACACACATACAAGCAGTGAAGCGAGTTTAACTTTTATTTATGTTTAACTCATTCTTAGACCCAAAATTCCTTACATTTTGAGATGGACTGAGAAATCCATCCTTGAGATGCTATATTACGATGAAAAGGAATCAGAAGTCCATACGCGCAGGGACATACCTCTACGGTTGGCAACACGGGCACGCACACGACAGTCGGGCCCATGGAATTATAATGATTATTCAGTTATGATTCGAAAATATTTACCTTCCATCAAAAGCACTGATAGATGGTTTTCAACTGTCGAAGAATTCAAATGAATTAGATCTTGAGTAAGGAAAACCGTATTTAAAATATCCAGGCCTACATTAAAACACACAGTGCTGCATTTATTGCGGTAAATAAATCTCTAAAGAAGAAGAGTTATTTAGCCACTAAATCAGCCCCGTTAAATAAAACCTTAAAGGTTGATAAATGTGAGTACGGTCTTGTGCCTTCAAGGCGGTCTTCTGGTATTCTTTTAGCTTTATTGATATTCAAGCTGAACGTCTAGTTACAGTGGACCTAGAGTAGGTGTGATGTGCAGTATGAAGGGAGAACTACATCTGGTGGGGACAGCAGACCAGCTGTTCAATACAAACAATATCATTGGAAGTAACCACGCATATCTTCTACAATGACACCTATTTGTCACACTAGCACACAATATATAGGGTTTTTTCAGCTTAGTTGTCCACCTCAAATAACTCGTGAATAGTTATTGACATTCTGTTTACATTTTCAGTACCGGGCGAGTTGGCCGTGCACGTAGAGGCGCGTGGCTGTGAGCTTGCATCCGGGAGATAGTAGGTTCGAACCCCACTGTCGGCAGCCCTGAAGATGGTTTTCCGTGGTTTCCCAATTTCACACCAGGCAAATGCTGAGGCTGCACCTTAATTAAGGCCACGGCCGCTTCCTTCCAATTCATAGGCCTTTCCTATCCCATCGTCGCCATAAGACCTATCTGTGTCGGTGCGACGTAAAGCCACTACCAAAAAACATTTTCAGTAATGCTATTAAGGGGCTGGTGATCGGACATGCAGTACTACTTCACGGTGTCATTATCTGCTGATATAATGATACTAACTGTGTGGCGGGCTGAGTAGCTCAGACGGTTGAGGCGCTGGTCTTCTGACCCCAATTTGGCAGGTTCGATCCTGGCTCAGTCCGGTGGTAAAAGAAATTTGCCTTTTTGCTAGTTGCTTTACGTCACATCGACACAGATAGGTCTTATTGCGACGATGGGACAAGAAAGGCCTAGGAGTGGCAAAGAAGCGGCCGCGGCCTTAATTAAGGCACAGCCGCAGCATTTGACCGGTGTGAAAATGGGAAACCGCGGAAAGCCATCTTCAGGGCTGCCGACAGTGGGGTTCGAACCCACTATCTCCCGGATGCAAGCTCACAGCTGCGTAACCCTAACCACACGGCCAACTCGCCCGGCGGTAAAAGAAATCTTGCGGGAATAAAATCCGGCACATCGGCATCTCCAGAAACTACAGAAAAGCACTTAGTGGGACGTAAAGCCAATATTATTATTATTATTATTATTATTATTATTATTATTATTGATACTAACTTTTTTCTAGTCTGGCCCCACGGTGTAGGGGGCAACACGTCCGCCTGTCACCCGGCGGCCCCGGGTTCGATTCCCGACCGGGTCAGGGGTTTTCCATTGTAATGATTAATATCCCTGGCCTGGGCACTGGATGTTTGTGACGTCCTTAATCTCCCTTTCCTCACACACAACATTACACGCAGGTTCATACAATGTGGTGCCAGTAGGGGCAAAAGATCCACATGGGTCGACGCCCCGAACAAATAGCATTTTAATAAAATAAATATGGAGACTTTGCTTTTTTTAAATAGAACTACGGTGTTCTATATACCTGGGCTACAACGTAGGTCTAAAAATGTTGTGAATGTAGCGCCGTGATTATTTTGAAAATCGGACAAGTACTTCTCGGGAAAATTTATTTTTTCCAAACGTGCTTCATTTGCCAGCCAGAGACTGCCCTTTCTGATTCGCGTTACATATGACTAGGGCTTGGAAGTTCACGCTTTCGCATGATTTTTTTAGGGGTTAAAATGTATGCTTATACATTAAGTGCACGAATTATGGAATTTTCAGTCATTTGAACATGCTTTTATGGTGCATATAACTCCATATTTTCGTGATTTTGATAAATGCATCACATTTTAATATTGTAACGCCTATATAGCATATTTTAACCAGTTGAATGATTTTTACAGTATTTTGATTCAGCTTTTTTCATTGGTTGATGTTGGCAGTAATGTTGCGCATGCTGACGCAACCTGTCATATGGTGAGGAGTTATGATGTCACGCAGTGAATCCCCTGTCTCATCATCTACCCTTTCGTTCTGTGCTTAGCTGTCGACTGGCTGTCCATTGGGTCATGTAACGGTGTTGTGAACTGGTTGTGACCAAACTATGTTCCGCGTATAAAGTGTCCGTTAAAAAGTTCTTTAAATGCTGAAAATAAGAGCAACTTGGAGTTGTAGATGAACTAATTTACAGAAGGAGCTTTCAGGTGACTTAATATCTACGGATAATAGGGTACTGTTCTTGTGGAATGTGTGAAAAAACTATAGCGCGTGAGAAAATATTTCAGATAGTTCAACAGATAAATACAGCAAACATAAGGAGAATTTAACTAGCAAACTCGCAAATAAAGAGCCTGTTCAAAAACAACTATTAGAGTATTTAGGAAGTAGGATTAGTGTATTTTCTTACGACCTATGCCAAGCAATTTTAGCTGCTGATACTCCCTTGTATAAAATTAATAACCCCATATTAAAGCATTTTTTGCCAAATACACTCGACAACGTGCCTGAAGCAAGTACATTGCGTAAGACTTACGTAGGACGTTGTTACAATGACGTATTGTCAAATTTCTTCTTCTTCCTCTTCTTAATCTGGTTACCCTCCAGGGTTGGTTTTTCCCTCGGACTCAGCGAGGGATCCCACCTCTACCGCCTCAAGGGCAGTGTCCTGGAGCGTGAGACTTTGGATCGGGGATACAACTGGGGAGAAAGACCAGTACCTCGCCCAGGCGGCCTCACCTGTTATACTGAACAGGGGCCTTGTCAGGAGATGGGAAGATTGGAAGGGATAGACAAGGATGAGGGAAGGAAGCGGCCGTGGCTTTAAGTTAGGTACAATCCCTGCATTTACCTGGAGGAGAAGTGGGAAACTACGGAAAACCACTTCGAGGATGGCTGAGGTGGGAATTGAACCTCCCTCTACTCAGTTGACCTCCCGAGGCTGATTGGACCCCGTTCCAGCCCTCGTACCACTTTTCAAATTTCCTGGCAGAGCCGGGAATCGAACGCGGCCCTCCGGGGTGGCAGATAATCACACTAACCACTACATCACAGAGGCGATTGTCAAATTTACTAATTGAATTAGCAGATCAGTTTGTGTGGTTGTCTATTGATGAAACTACTGATTCTGAGGGCCGATTTATTGCTAATGTAATTGTTGGCTCCTTAAATAAGGAACAAAAGAAGATACCATATCTTCTTAATGTGTGTGAATTGCTGGCCACTAACAACGTAACTGTTACGCAGTGTGTGATGGACTCATTAAAATTATTATGGCTATCTGGAATCAAGTAAGACCGGCTACTTTTATTTGTTACCGATGCAGGTACTTATATGGTAAAATTAGTACAAACACTGAAAGACATTTTTCCTAACTAAAATCATATAACTTGTTTGGCATATGCTCTTAATCGCATTGCTGAGACAATACGCAATATTATTTCCCATTGGTAGATCGATTTGTGGCCTGTTCAAAGAAAATTTTTGTTAAATCTCCTTCAAGAGTCAAGTTGTTTAGAGCAACAGCACCTATTATCCCACTTCTTCCTGCGCCAGTGTTAAGACGATGGGGAACATGGCTGGATGCAGCTTTGTATTAAACTCAGCACATAGAAGTATTCAAAGAGGTTGTTAATTCATTGGACTCGAATGAAGCTGCATCAATACAAACAGTGAAAAATATTCTGTCAGGCATTTAGTTAGAAGAGAATCTTGTTTTTATATATGCCCATTTTTCTTTTTTGCCAACCGCCATAACGTCACTGGAAGCTGTAGGATCTCCCTTAAAGGAGATACTGTTTTCGAAAAAAACGATATCCAATCTAAATTCTGTTCCTGGTACTATAGGACAAAAAGTGAAAGAAAAATTAAATTATGTAAGTTCAAAAAATCCTGGTTTATTAACAGTTGTGCGATATTCGAGACATTCTCGAAGAAAAACCGTCTGTCACACCAAGAGACTTGCCTCTTTCTGTGGAGCAGTAGGTAGGTAAGGGTTATTCTGCCCGAAGGCAGGTCCGAACCTCCGCAGAGGTGTTCCTGAGCCGGAGTTTACATGCGGTAGAGTGGCCAGTTCCTTTCTGCTGATCCATTCCCTTACCCCCCCCCCCAACAGCGCGTGGCAACCCATCCAACTCCTGACCACGCCCAATGTTGCTTAACTTCGGAGATCTCACGGGATCCGGAGTTTCAACACGGCTACGGCCGTTGGCTGTGGAGCAGTCATCATCATTTAAATATGCCCCAATAATATCGTGTGATCCACCCCCGGAAGCCCGGGTTCCATTCCCGGCTCTGCCACGAAATTTGAAAAGTGGTACGAGGGCTGGAACGGGGTCCACTCAGCCTCGGGAGGTCAACCGAGTAGAGGTGGGTTCGATTCCCATCTCAGCCATCCTGGAAGTGGTTTTCCGTAGTTTCCAACTTCTCCTCCAGACAAATGCCGGGATGGTACCTAACTTAAGGCCACGGCCGCTTCCTTCCCTCTTCCTTGTCTGTCCCTTCCAATCTTCCCATCCCCCACCAAGGTTCCTGTTCAGCATGGCAGGTGAGGCCGCCTGGGCGAGGTACTGGTCATCCCCCAGTTGTATCCCCCAACCCTGAGTCTGAAGCTCCAGGACACTGTCCTTGAGGCGGTAGAGGTGGGAGCCCTCGCTGAGTCCGAGGGAAAAACCGACCCTGGAGGGTAAGCAGAAGAAGAAGAAGAAGAAGAAGAAGAAGAAGAAGAAGAACATCTTGTGATGTGGAAAGAAGTTTCTCACGTTACAAAAGTGTTTTGCGAGACAACAGACGATATCTTTCAGTTGAAAATCTGTGCAAAGTGATAGTTGTGAACTGCAATTCATCACTCAGCATTAACAGCGGAACCATTTCTGCTTCAACCTCCAAGGAATAAATGTAAGTTTATTATTATCAATACTAACCTGACTTGTCTACTGCCATTTTACGTCTTAGTAGTGCATATTTATTGGCATATTTTAAAGTTTTTAAGAGCATAATTGCATGCATATTTCTTCGTTCTTTGGGGCATCAACTTCAAAGCATTACATATGACACATGAGCTAGCTGTTAAAACACCGAGTTGCTTCACCTTCTTCTAACAGCTCCAGTAGGTATTCGCTCCACTGTGCCCATAAATACACTATGATAATATGTTTGATTTAACATCTTTATTATCGCCGTAGCTGAAAGGTAAGGGGAAAATGGATATGTGAAGGTTATGTGACATGAAACCACACAGGACCGAACGAGCTAGCTGCGTGGTGTGGACCGCTTAGCTGCTAGCTTTCATTCGGAAGATGGTAGGTTCAAGTCCTGGCGATAGTTTTATCGGTGGTTTTCAATTTGGCCCCCATTTTAATTGAGGCCGTGACCGCTGCCTTTCCAGTTCTAGCCCTTTTGTATCCCATCGTCGCCGAAAACCCACTTGAATCAGTGTTAACACTAGAATAAATTAAACCATATATATTGACATCAGGATGGACATCTGCCCATAAAAATGGGCTAAACTTGCGATGCGTGACACGGGTCACAATATCAAGTTGTGAGATAAGTGGCAAAGAAAGGAGAACCATTAATACGCAAAAAGAAAGCAAGGCCTATTATGAATGTTTTGAAGTATTAGTGGTGGTAGTGGATGTATTATTTGAAAAAGTACAACTAATACAACTGGGGAGTCCGGCTCTATGGCTAAATGGTTAGCGTGCTGGCCTTTGACCACAGGAGTCCCGCGTTCGATTCCCCGGTGGGGTCGGGAAATTTAATCATCAGTGGTTAATTTCGCTGGCACGAGGGCTTGGTGTATGTGTCGCCTTCATCATCATTTCATCTTCACCACGACGCACAGGTCGCCTACGGGTGTCAAATCGAAAAACCTGCACCTGGAGAGCCGAACATGTCTTCGGACACTCCCGGCACTAAAAGCCATACGCAATTTCATTTTCAATACAACTGGGGAATCACTTCTTATTAACACTAATCAGAAGGAAAAAGAAGTGATTGGATTCTTCGAAGAATGAACAAGAAGGAAGAGAACGGCCAAGGAGGCCGTGGAAATAAAAGACCTCCGCAAACCTGATCCGTCGCATACAGTATCTGCTTTTCCTTTACCCGTTGCCTATGATGATGTTAAAGGTGTTAAATAACACATTTTAGCAGTATATTTTTGGGTACAGTAGATCGAACACCTATCTGTCAGAAGAAGGTGGAGCAACTCGATATGTCTACAGCTAGCTTATGTTTCATACGTAGGGCGGTCCCCAGCTGGCTAAAGAAGCACGTTTGAATATGTTACATTTTCTCGAGAAGTACTTGCCCGATTTTCAAAACAATCACAATGCCGAAATTGTAATGTTTGTAGGTTTAAGGCTAGGTGTAGAAAATAGTGCACTGTAGTTTCATTTGATAACAAAGTTAGTACCACTATGACTGACCCTTTGAAGAATGAAGATATCGGCAAAATAAGGGAAACAATACGAAGGGCATGAAAAAGATGGAATCTCGCAAATATAATACACTCAAGTGTCGGAGGAAAGTTGACTCGTTAGGAAAGATGATGGTGAGAAGGCTAGTAGAGTTAAGATACAACAATATCTAACTCAGCGAGATGCCTTGTGGTCGCCAACCCAAACTTTTAAGTTGTCCACCTCCGTGGCTAAATGGCTAGCGTGCTGGCCTTCGGTCCAAGGGGTTCCGGAATCGATTCCCGGCCGGGTTGAGGATTCTAACCTTCTTTAGTTAATTCCGATGGCTCAGGGGATGGTTGTGTTTGCAGTCATCATTAGGATTCGTCACACCCTAGGTAGGACCCCATCTTAACAGACGTGCAGGTCGTCTACACAGCGTCAACTCGAAAGCCCTGCACCAGCCTCCTCAGAGGCCACACGCCATTATTATTATTATTATTATTATTATTATTATTATTATTATTATTATTATTATTATTAATACAATTTTTTAGATACATGGGAGCACCACCTCTCGAATCAAACTTACTACATCCCAAAATTGCTCGAAGTGCATAATGTAATAACAGACATATGAATTGTAGGGAACGTACTTTAGTCGTCGTAACCAAACAAATAGAAATACATTAATGGCAATAGTGTGGCATTCTGTACTCTTGCGTATTAAAGGGGCCCATAGACGTGTAATATTATTGCGCAAAATGGATTGTACAATATATTGTTAGCTGCATATAGACGTACAATATTATTGCACAAAAATCGAGTTTGTGCAATAAATAGAATCGTGTGGAGATAATATTGATAGTTGTGCAATATATTGTGCAAAACGATCATAGACGTACAATATGCGTTGCAATATATAGTCAGTCCAAGCCGGTATTTTATTTGGTGATTATATTGAGTGACACTTATCTTTGCTGCGTTTTGATCGCCGTGGGCGTAAGTGCCAAAAAGAAGCAGAAACGGAAAAAAAGCACAAGGGCCAAACAGTTGTTTCTAGACAGAGAAAAGTACACTCATGAAAATTTACTCAATAAACTGAGAAAATGGGAACCAAATGATTTTCGAAACTTTCTGCGCATGAATGGTGAATTGTATGATGAACTCCTCGCTTTGCTCTTAACGTCCCACAGAGCCGGAAGGCCATGGTACACTTCGATAAACTCCAAGATAAACTTTTTCTCCTCCTTTTTGCCTGCCATCACGATAACTTCTCCAACGCTTGTTGATACCCACTGGCGGGAGGACGGGATATTGCCCAATATTGCCAACACACAGCACAGTATTTTGCGATTTGCGCAATATATTTCAAACTTTCTTGATTTCGTACAATATATTGCACAACCCTTCAATATTAAATACACACTAACAATTTTATTGCACAAACCCCGATATTGCGCAATAATATTGCACGTCTATGGGCCCCTTAAAACTGTACGTGTAGAAAAATTACGTTAGCTACCTTCCATTTTGAGCTACAAGTGGAAGTCTTCTAATCACTGCCACATACTTCCCTTCGTAGTCCTACAATATTCCTGAGATTAGGGATGCCACACCACCAACCTAGGAAAAGAGGACCACCAACCTGAAAAAGAGGACACAGTCTACTGATGGAATCAGTGCACCTTAATAACTTTTATCGGCTTCGCTCTTATTACAGACCATAGGCCTTTCACCTTTGTCATTAACTTTTTTCTCCTGTGCCATTCGAACTTTTCTGAAGATGAAATCTTCTCTAAAAATGTGTTGTTCTCCAATAAATAGCGGTGAAACTGGGTGCAACTGAAATGTTTAAAGTGGTGCTGCAAATACACTACACCTTTTACAGTCCCAATTGTGAACCTGTTTTTGTCCTTGGGCCACTGTGAATTAAGCAATGAAAATATTCACTCAGTGTTTGCATTTGACTTGGAATACAAACGAATAATTCTTATTTACAGTAAAATCTTTGCTTGTCCAACTCTTCACCAGTTTCTCTTCGGGGTCGGTTATGAGTTGAGCTGAATCTGTCGTGGCAGGTTTTTATAACCGGACGCCCTTCCTGACGTCAACCTCATCAGAGGAGTTAATGAGAAATAAATGACGTGATATATGATAGCAGGAATGGAGAGGGTGAAACCCGCTGCCGGCACATAACCTACTCCTGTCGAATAGCACCAAGGGGTCTGCTGAAGGCTTAATGTCCCCATCCGACGGACGAATCATCATCAACAACGTCATATGCCCTCACTCCACATGAGCACTGCGGGGAGGTTTGGAAATTAATCCAGGCTCTTGGTACGCAATCTAGTGATTATAAATTGTATACCACCACCTCCCCTACCCTGCCGGCCAACATTCCGATGGTGAACATTTTTTCGAACAACGGGACTCGAACCGGCTAACCACGGTGTCAGACCGTTTAGACTTCGACGCCTTAACGATCATGGATACAAGGCAGGCTGTGTTTACGGCAAAATAATACCTAATAAAACTTTCAGAACTCAATTATACACAATTTGTGCACAGACACAACCTTTAAATAACGCTGAGCTAGAAAGAAAACGGAAGCAAACAATAGCTGTAAACAAAAAGATAAAGATGATGATGATGATGGTGATTATGATGATGATGATGATGACGATGATTGTTGTTTAAAGGGGAGTAACAGCTAGGTCATCGGCCCCTAATGGTAAGATGTGAACGAAAGGAAAATTAAAACTACAAAATATATCCACTGACTAGAATCTAAAACGAATGATGATGAAAAAATCAATCAATCAATCAATCAATACTGATCTGCATTTAGGGCAGTCGCCCAGGTGGCAGATTCCCTATCTGTTGCTTTCCTAGCCTTTTCCGAAATGATTTCAAAGAAATTGGAAATTTATTGAACATCTCCCTTGGTAAGTTATTCCAATCCCTAACTCCCCTTCCTATAAATGAATATTTGCCCCAGTTTGTCCTCTTGAATTCCAACTTTATCTTCATATTGTGATCTTTCCTACTTTTATAGACGCCATTCAAACCTATTCGTCTACTAATGTCATTCCACGCCATCTCTCCGCTGACAGCTCGGAACATACCACTTAGTCGAGCAGCTCTTCTTCTTTCTCTCAATTCTTCCCAACCCAAACATTGCAACATTTTTGTAACGCTACTCTTTTGTCGGAAATCACCCAGAACAAATCGAGCTGCTTTTCTTTGGATTTTTCCCAGTTCTTGAATCAGGTAATCCTGGTGAGGTTCCCATACACTGGAACCATACTCTAGTTGGGGTCTTACCAGAGACTTATATGCACTCTCCTTTACATCCTTACTACAACCCCTAAACACCCTCATAACCATGTGCAGAGATCGGTACCCTTTATTTACAATCCCATTTATGTGATTACCCCAGTGAAGATCTTTCCTTATATTAACACCTAGATACTTACAATGATCCCCAAAAGGAACTTTCACCCCATCAACGCAGTAATTAAAACTGAGAGGACTTTTCCTATTTGTAAAACTCACAACCTGACTTTTAGCCCCGTTTATCAACATACCATTGCCTGCTGTCCATCTCACAATATTTTCGAGGTCACGTTGCAGTTGCTCACAATCTTGTAACTTATTTATCACTCTATAGAAAATAACATCATCCGCAAAAAGCCTTACCTCCGATTCCACTCCTTTACTCATATCATTTATATATATAAGAAAACATAAAGGTCCGATAACACTGCCCTGAGGAACTCCCCTCTCAACTATTACAGGGTCAGACAAAGCTTCACCTACTCTAACTCTCTGAGATCTATTTTCTAGAAATATAGCAACCCATTCAGTCACTATTTTGTCTAGTCCAATTGCACTCATTTTTGCCAGTAGTCTCCCATGATCCACCCTATCAAATGCTTTAGACATGTCAATCCCGATACAGTCCATTTGACCTCCAGAATCCAAGATATCTGCTATATCTTGCTGGAATCCTACAAGTTGAGCTTCAGTGGAATAACCTTTCCTAAAACCGAATTGCCTTCTATCGAACCAGTTATTAATTTCACAAACATGTCTAATATAATCAGAAAGAATGCCTTCCCAAAGCTTACATACAATGCATGTCAAACTTACTGGCCTGTAATTTTCAGCTTTATGTCTATCACCCTTTCCTTTATACACAGGGGCTACTATAGCAACTCTCCATTCATCTGGTATAGCTCCTTCGGCCAAACAATAATCAAATAAGTACTTCAGATATGGTACTATATCCCAACCCATTGTCTTTAGTATATCCCCAGAAATCTGATCAATTCCAGCCGCTTTTCTAGTTTTCAACTTTTGTATCTTATTGTAAATGTCATTGTTATCATACGTAAATTTTATTACTTCTTTGGCCTTAGTCTCTTCCTCTATCTCGACATGATAGTGAAACAAAAACAATCAGTGGATCTAATTCACAAAGCCTGAATTACTGAGATGATGCATCTAAAGGGGTCCAAAATTCAGGTCGCCGGCCTTTCATAATGATACTTTTTTTTTATAGTTGCTTTACGTCGCACGATGGGGCAGGGAAGGGCTGGGAGTGGCAAGGCAGCGGCCATGGCCTTAATTAAGGTACAGCCCCAGCATTTGCTTGGTGTGAAAATGGGAAACCACGGAAAACCATCTTCAGGGTTGCCGACAGTGGGGTTCGAACCTACTATCTCCCGAATAGTGGATACTGGCCGCACTTAAGCGACTGCAACTATCGAACTCGGTAAATAATGATACTAATCACTGGGAGGTAGAACCACGGTGTTCCTTCTATAGTGATACTAATCACAGGTAAAGTAGACTCATGGTGTTTCTCTCTTTTCTCTGCTAGTGGCTTTACGTCGCACCGACACAGATAGGTCTTGTGGCGACGATGGGATAGAAAAGGCCTAGGAGTTTGAAGGAAGCGGCCGTGGCTTTAATTAAGGTACAGCCCCAGCATTTGCCTGGTGTGAAAATCTTCAGGGTTGCCGACAGTGGGATTCGAACCCACTATCTCCCGGTTGCAAGCTCACAGCCGCGCGCCTCTAACCGCACGGCCAACTCGCCCAGTGGGTGTTTCTCTAATGGTGGTACTAATCACAGGAAATGTAGACCTATCGTATGTCGCACACAATGGCATCACTCAGAGGTAACGCAAACCCATGGTGTTTCGCACATAATGGGACTAATCACGGGCGCTGCTATTCCCGTGGTGTCCCTCACTAAGTGGAACCAATCACAGGCAACGTATACTCATGGTGTTGCTCACATAGTGCTATACTAATCATAGGCAATGTAGACCCATGGTGTATGACACATTATGGTAACAACAACAGGTAATACAAAACCCATGGTATTCGTCACATAATGAAACTACTCTCAGGTAACGCACACCCGTGGTTTTCGCACACAGTGGTACTAATCACAGGCAACGTACACCCTTTGTGTTTCTCGTAAAGAGGTACTACTCATAGGTAGCGCAGATCTATTCTGAACCCAGGGGAAGCGACACATTGCCGCACAGCGTTACGGACATTAGTTCATGCAGCCGAATGCCCGCTCCTCCGCTTCGGTGGAATACACACGATCGTAGACCCTACTAACCATAGAACCGCGGTGTTCCTCACATAAAGGTACTACTCATTGGCAATGTCGAGGCATGGTGTTCCTCACGTAATGGTACTAAGGACGAATAGTTTCATGGTTCGAATGTCATCATCCCTTGGTCGCCCCATTTAGTCGCCTCTTACGACAGGCAAGGGATACCGTGGGTGTATTGTTCGTCTGTGTCTCCCACCATAGGGGGTTGTAAACAAAAACAACAGCCTATTTAAATGTGGCGGTCAAGTTGATTACTAAACACCGCGTGAAGTATAAATAATGTTTCTAAACCTCCAAAAAGAGGACATTTGTTGAATTATTCGAAAGTCCCGCCAGACGCTTTTCATGCTGTTAAAAAGAGGACATATCCGAGAAAAAGAGCACACATGGCATCCCTACATCTCTACCTGAGAGGGGAAGTTACATTTCAGGACAAAATACTCAAGGTCGAGCTGTACGATCTTATAAAAGCTCACACACTTCGTCGTAAAATGTACGTAATTGATAATATATTAGACCTTCATGGACAGTGCGTCCTCAGATTATTCACCAAACTTAAATTTCATCAAGGCCACCGGCAGAAATCACTCGGCGCTATTGGACAGTACGTCAACGAGGCCGAAGCAGCTGTTCGACTTGGGGAAGCTATGGTTGCAACTGTAATCATAAACGGAAAGCATAAGAGTTTTTTTTGCTATTTGCTTTACGTCGCACCGACACAGATAGGTCTTATGGCGACGATGGGACAGGGAAGGGCTAGGAGTGGGAAGGAAGCGGCCGTGGCCTTAATTAAGGTACAGCCCCAGCATTTGCCTGGCGTGAAAATGGGAAACCACGGAAAACCATCTTCAGGGCTGCCGACAGTGGGGTTCGAACCTACTGTCTCCCGAATACTGGATACTGGCCGCATTTAAACGACTGCAGCTATCGAGCTCGGTAAGCGTAAGAGTCAAGAAATACCACTTAAACTATAAATATGTCCGAAATGATCTTTCCCTTCCAGCTTAACTTGACTCGGAGCCAGCTTGCTTGTGCTGTCAGTTCCCACGTGGAGCGAGGAATCTACCACTGTTACAAACTGGCACAAAAATACCGAAAGTAAAGAGCATATTATAATTTAGATTTATTGCCTAGTTGATACATAGCCGAACTTGGCAGGTTTCGATCCTGGCTCAGTCCGGTAGTATTTGAAGGTACTCAAATACATCAGAACGTAAAAGAACTCCTGCGGGACAAACTTCCGGCACCTCCGACGTCTCCGAAAACCGCGAAAAGCAATTTAGTGGAACGTAATAACAATAATATTGATACATAGCCGTATATCTACATTTCGTCAAGGTTTTAAGACAGGTTTTATTAATGCTATCCAGTAAAAGTAACTGTAAACGCTGGTTGTCACTTACTTAACGTTACAGAACCACACAAAGTGTGTATTAAATGAATGTGCCTATACTAAAGAGCACGACAAGAAACATTACAATAGGGAAAACCATAACACAATCGCAGCATACAAAGTTTAACGCCGATTCTTCCGAATAATATGTCTGCCTTAGCTTTTACATAAGGAAATGAACATGATCATGACGAAAATATACATAGAGTCAGCATAATAACCATAATAATAGATGAACAATATCGCAATTGTTCATAACATGTTCCTCTCCGCAGACTTAGTACCTGTACGTTATCTACTAATACTAATTTTACTATAAACACTTCCATTTGATCACTCACCCGCACTATACACTCTCTGAAATGCAGACTGTGCACTTCAGCGGCCAATGTGGCAAGACACTGCGTAGCATTCTTCACGTCTTCCTTGACGCACTGAACAGAGCACACTAGACAAACGTACAATGGCATCAGTCAGTACGGTAGTATTGTATTGCGTCGTCTCCTGCCGATAGTGGAGAACACTGCCTAAGCAGCTTGGAGCAAGCTGAACTTCGAGGTGGCCTTCAAATTTGTGTGTTTTCCACCTCCCGTCGATGGGGCAGTGGCACCAGAGGGAGTGGCATTCACAGTAAAATTAAGAATCAATTCAACCCTTATGATGACAGCTCTCATAGTTCCACTGTGCAGGAGTTTTAGTACCTCATTAGGATCATTAAGTAATTAAGTGTTAATATGAGGAAAGACCTTTATTGGGGTAAAACAGTAACTTTTTCTTCTTCTTAATCTGTTTGCCCTCCAGGGCTGGTTTTTCCCTCGGACTCAGCGAGGAATCCCACCTCTAACGCCTCAAGGGCAGTGTCCTGGAGCATGAGACATTGGATCAGGGGATACAACTGGGGAGAATGACCAGCATCTCGTCCAGGTGGCCTCACATGCTATGCTGAACAGGGGCCTTGTGGGAGGATGGGAAGATTGGAAGGGATAGACAAGGAAGAGGGAAGGAAGCGGCCGTGGCCTTAAAACAGGTACCATCCCGGAATTTGCCTGGAGGAGAAGTGGGAAACTGGGAATCGAACCCACCTCTACTCATTTGACCTCCTGAGGCTGAGTGAACCCAGTTCCAGCCCTCGTACCACTTTTCAAATTTCGTATCAGAGCCGGGAATCGAAGTTGGGCCTCCGGGGGGGGGGCAGCTAATCACACTAACAACTACACCACAGAGGCGGCCCCGCTGTGGGTGGGGGCGGTAGAATAACACCCACGGTATCCCCTGCCTGTCGTAAGAGGCGACTAAAAGGGGCCCAAGGGGCTCTGAACTTTGGAGCGTGGGCTGGCGACCACGGGGCACTCAGCTGAGTCCTGGCATTGCTTCCACTTACTTGTGCCAGGCTCCTCACTTTCATCTATCCTATCCGACCTCCCTTGGTCAACTCTTGTTCTTTTCCGACCCCGACACTATTAGGTTTGCGAGGGCTAGGGAGTCTTTCATTTTCACGCCCTTCGCGGCCCTTGTCTTCCTGTGGCCGATATCTTCATTTTTCGAAGTGTCGGATCCCTTCCATTTTTTCCCGACGATTAGTGTTAAATAGAGGATGGTTGCCTAGTTGTACTTCCTCTTAAAACAATAATCACCACCACCACCACCACCACCACCACCACCACAGAGGCGGACAGAAACATTAACGAGGTAGTAAATTAAGCATAGAGATATCTTCGCATGGTTACGAAAGTATTTAGGGATTATAAGAAGAGTGTAAAGGACCCCCCCCCCCCTTGTGGCCATGATCGTCAAGGCGTCTGGTATGTACGGTCTGGCACCGTGGTTAGCCGGTTCGAGTCCCGTTGGTGCTAAACTTTTTCACCATCAGAATATTGGTCGGCAAGGCAGGAGAAGTGGTTGTATCCAATTTCTAATCACTAGATCGCGTGCCAAAATCCTGGATTCACTTCTAAACCTCTCCGCAGTGTTCATATGGAGTGAGAGCATATGACGCTGTTGATTGCGAATCTTCGTCGGATGGAGACGTTAAGCCTTGAGCTATTCGACACGAGTAGGCTTCGTGTTGTTGTCGAGTTTAACGCTGTTACTTACTGTACATCACACCATTCAGTTCATTATATCTTTAATTCGTCTGATGAGATTGACGTTAGGAAGGACATCCGATTGTAAAATCTCGCTATTTGCTTTACATCGCAGCGACACAGATATGTCTTATGGCGACGATGGGATGGGAAAGGCCTAGGAATGGGAAGGAAGTGGCCGTGGCCTTAACTAAGCATTTGCCTAGTGTGAAAATGGGAAACCACGGAAAACCATCTTCAGGGCTGCCGACAGTGGGGTTCGAACCCACTATACCCGAATGCAAGCTCAGAGCTGCGCGCCCGTAACAGCACAGCCAACTCGCTCAGTAATAGAGAAGTAAGAGGTAGCCTATAGTATGGTAGCTAATGGGTATCCATAAGAATAAGGGTCTAAGAGAGAAAACTGAAGAGAATTAATGGAAGAGGCACATCTATTGAGAGTATATAAAGCAAAGTCATCTCCGTACAGGCCATGAAGGTCCTTGGAGGGCTAGAAGATAAAGGCTTCCAACATTCGTAACCTCGGCATGTGATGGGGTAGAGTGGTTAGACTATGTAATATTGTTAACATCTTGGTATACCTCTGTGGTGTAGTGGTTAGTGTGATTAGCTTCCAGTCCCGGAGACACGGATTCGATTCCCGGCTTTTCCCCAAAATTTGGAAAGTGGCATGGGGGCTGGAACGGGGTCCTCTTAGCCTCAGGAGGTCAACTGTGTAGAAGGGTTTCGATTCCCATCCTCGAAGTGGTTTTCCTTGGTATCCGACATCTCCTCCAGGCAAATACCAGCACGGTACCAAACTTAAGGCCACAGCCGCTTCCTTCTATCTCCCTTGTCGGTCCCTTCCAATTTTCCCGTCCCCACAAGTCCCCTGTTCAGCAAAACAGGTGAGGCCGCCTGGGCGAAGTACTGGTCCTCCTCCCCGGCTATATCATCAATCTTAAGTCTCACGCTCCAGAAAACTGCTCTTGATGCAGTAGAGGTGGGATCCTCGATGAGTCCGAGGGAAAAACCAACCCTGGAGGGTAAACAGATCAAGAAGGAAAAGAAAACATCTTGGACAAAAATAAATAGATATACTGAAATATAAATGTCATTGAATGTGTGTGGGTAAGCATGTATTTATCGTATGGCATACATGGAATATGTTTATAATATGTAGACCTACAGATACACATAGCAAGAAAACACAAGCCCAGATTCGCAGATCCAGTGACTCGGTTCACTGAATGGTAGATGTTGTTGCGCGAAGAAAGAAGAAAGCTTCTCTTACGTTTGCTCGAGCCTTACACTCATATGTGATGTGCTGAATAGAATGTGAAGGTACACCACAGTCACATCTGGGAGAATACAATTTTATACCACTTGAAGAGGGATTCTGCACATATTCCCTGATTGGTGAGAATCCTATTAAGGGCAGTCCATGTTTTAATGTTGAACTCATGTTTTAGCAGACAAAGTATTGGTCTCCTTAATACGAAAACGTAAAATTAAGCAATTTCCTCAATTGTACCTAAATTTGAAGGGATAAACAGCCCGGAAAGGTTTCAAATTGTGCGTCTTGGATAGCTCCAGCAAACTAAAAAGGACAAATTTCTAAAAATCTCTTCCCGCGTAAATACAGTTCCGGAAAAACAGCCTAAAATCGATTGTTTCTTTACTCGTTTCCTTTCTAATTCAAATCCTAGCCAAATTAATTTATTTACGTTTTTTCTCTAATGTGTTCCTTGATTCAATACTCTCAGGTGTTTTATGATTTGTTTGAAAATGTCCACAACGAATGTAGTTATAAGGGCCTAGGTCAAACTCTGCATTGACTCACATTAGCGCTCGTAGTGGTGCTTAAGTGAAACAATCCATTGACTCACATTAGTGCTCGTAGTGGTGCTTAAGTGAAACAATGTACTGACTCACATTAGCGGTCGTAGTGGTAATTAAGTGAAACAATGCAATGACTCACATTAGCGGTCGTAGTGGTGCTTAAGTGAAACAATGCACTGACTCACATTAGCGGTCGTAGTGGTAATTAAGTGAAACAATGCAATGACTCACATTAGCGGTCGTAGTGGTGCTTAAGTGAAACAATGTACTGACTCACATTAGCGGTCGTAGTGGTAATTAAGTGAAACAATGCAATGACTCACATTAGCGGTCGTAGTGGTGCTTAAGTGAAACAATGCACTGACTCACATTAGCGGTCGTAGTGGTAATTAAGTGAAACAATGCAATGACTCACATTAGCGGTCGTAGTGGTAATTAAGTGAAACAATGCACTGACTCACATTAGCGGTCGTAGTGGTAATTAAGTGAAACAATCCATTGACTCACATTAGTGCTCGTAGTGGTGCTTAAGTGAAACAATGCACTGACTCACATTAGCGGTCGTAGTGGTAATTAAGTGAAACAATGCAATGACTCACATTAGCGGTCGTAGTGGTAATTAAGTGAAACAATGCACTGACTCACATTAGCGGTCGTAGTGGTAATTAAGTGAAACAATGCAATGACTCACATTAGCGGTCGTAGTGGTAATTAAGTGAAACAATGCAATGACTCACATTAGCGGTCGTAGTGGTGCTTAAGTGAAACAATGCACTGACTCACATTAGCGGTCGTAGTGGTAATTAAGTGAAACAATGCACTGACTCACATTAGCGGTCGTAGTGGTGCTTAAGTGAAACAATGCACTGACTCACATTAGCGGTCGTAGTGGTAATTAAGTGAAACAATGCAATGACTCACATTAGCGGTCGTAGTGGTAATTAAGTGAAACAATGCACTGACTCACATTAGCGGTCGTAGAAACAATGCAATGACTCACATTAGCGGTCGTAGTGGTAATTAAGTGAAACAATGCAATGACTCACATTAGCGGTCGTAGTGGTAATTAAGTGAAACAATGCACTGACTCACATTAGCGGTCGTAGTGGTGCTTAAGTGAAACAATGCAATGACTCACATTAGCGGTCGTAGTGGTAATTAAGTGAAACAATGCACTGACTCACATTAGCGGTCGTAGTGGTAATTAAGTGAAACAATCCATTGACTCACATTAGTGCTCGTAGTGGTGCTTAAGTGAAACAATGCACTGACTCACATTAGCGGTCGTAGTGGTAATTAAGTGAAACAATCCATTGACTCACATTAGTGCTCGTAGTGGTAATTAAGTGAAACAATGCACTGACTCACATTAGCGGTCGTAGTGGTAATTAAGTGAAACAATGCAATGACTCACATTAGCGGTCGTAGTGGTAATTAAGTGAAACAATGCACTGACTCACATTAGCGGTCGTAGTGGTAATTAAGTGAAACAATGCACTGACTCACATTAGCGGTCGTAGTGGTAATTAAGTGAAACAATGCAATGACTCACATTAGCGGTCGTAGTGGTAATTAAGTGAAACAATGCACTGACTCACATTAGCGGTCGTAGTGGTGCTTAAGTGAAACAATGCAATGACTCACATTAGCGGTCGTAGTGGTAATTAAGTGAAACAATGCACTGACTCACATTAGCGGTCGTAGTGGTAATTAAGTGAAACAATCCATTGACTCACATTAGTGCTCGTAGTGGTGCTTAAGTGAAACAATGCACTGACTCACATTAGCGGTCGTAGTGGTAATTAAGTGAAACAATCCATTGACTCACATTAGTGCTCGTAGTGGTAATTAAGTGAAACAATGCACTGACTCACATTAGCGGTCGTAGTGGTAATTAAGTGAAACAATGCAATGACTCACATTAGCGGTCGTAGTGGTAATTAAGTGAAACAATGCACTGACTCACATTAGCGGTCGTAGTGGTAATTAAGTGAAACAATCCATTGACTCACATTAGTGCTCGTAGTGGTGCTTAAGTGAAACAATGCACTGACTCACATTAGCGGTCGTAGTGGTAATTAAGTGAAACAATGCAATGACTCACATTAGTGCTCGTAGTGGTGCTTAAGTGAAACAATGCAATGACTCACATTAGCGGTCGTAGTGGTAATTAAGTGAAACAATGCAATGACTCACATTAGCGGTCGTAGTGGTAATTAAGTGAAACAATGCACTGACTCACATTAGCGGTCGTAGTGGTAATTAAGTGAAACAATCCATTGACTCACATTAGTGCTCGTAGTGGTGCTTAAGTGAAACAATGCACTGACTCACATTAGCGGTCGTAGTGGTAATTAAGTGAAACAATGCACTGACTCACATTAGCGGTCGTAGTGGTAGAAAAAGGCAAACTGCTAATCTAATCAACCGGATAACGATGATTAAGAAAAAGGATTGTATTTTTTAGGAATATATAAATATATTCTCATACTTTGTTACATTTTATTTACATAAATTCGTAGCTCATATCACTATGGTGTTTTCATCATTGAGTTGCTTGCCAGAAGGTCTGGAACTGTGGATTTTTTTTTTGGAAGCTCAAACCCAGGAATCGACATTCTTCTAAAAACGAACTATCTTGAGGGGTGACTTTGGAGGCCCACGCCTCTTTCCACAGTGTATTCGCGTCAAAATGGCTCTAGTAGACGGCGTACTTGATAGATTGGCGGATGTCTGGATTTCAGTCTGTGTCTCCGTAGGTCAGAAATATCATCATGCGTTGGAAAATTTAGATTTGCCATAATTTGTCCATATTCCCGAACAAGAGCAGCTTAGCTTCGTGGATGTGGTGGCATGATATTACAGAGGACTGGAAACCGATGGGCAGTTGTGAGTCTGATTAGATCAATGATTAGTCTCACGATGTAATTAAACTAGGTGTTAATCAGCTTCACGTGAGGACTGTTTAACCAAACCGCGGCGCAATATTCGGCTGAGCGAAGACCAGTCCTAAAGCGGAGCATCTCGAAAAAGTAGGTCCATTTCTTATTGTTTTTCCCTAAGGTTAGAAGAATGTCAGTGTATGCCGACAAACCCGGGTCCTTCCCGTTTCTTAGGACTTCCAACGCTGCATTAATTTCCTCACAAGTGTACCTGAGAAAAGTGAGGGTTAATGGGTAATGATTTGAGTTATCTAAGACTTTATTTTCACAGTTCTTGTGTGATCATATCCTGCGACTTATGACGTTGATTCCGCGTGTTTAGCAATCTTACGAGGCGCAATATTGAAAGTCTCTGCTTCTTACTGAATTTCTACCAAGCTGCTTTTAAGAGATACCAGGCAGGGTATTCGACAACAGAACTTGCCTACTTTCTTAATATGCGACACAGATCATGCTTCAGTCCGCACCTGGGACAAGTGGTGGAGAAAGAAAGGAAGAAAGAAAGAAAGAAAGAAAGAAAGAAAGAAAGAAAGAAAGAAAGAAAGAAAACGGTAGATGAAAACATTGCGAACATTTTTATGTACACTCAAAATGAAAACCTACAACCTGTTTTCCAGTCAATGACCGGGTCCGGGATGGGATGAATGAAACCCCCAACTTGCGACGAGGATAGAAATTGTGCCGGCTGCCGAGGCCTGTCGCATTCCTCTGATTGACAGATGAATTTAAATGATACTGGAGAGAGTTTCTGGAATGAAAGACGACAGGGAAAACCGGAGTACGCCTCCGCTTTGTCCAGTACACATCTCACATGGAGTGACTGGGATTTGAACCACGGTATCCAGCTGCCGCCTGAGCCACGGAGACTATTTTAATGTGCACTCTTTCACTTAATTATCAGTCACAGGTTACATTCGTAAGGTTCGTCCGATTCCTTATCTGAATGGATAGCGTAGCGGCCTTCGGTTTACAAGGTCCCGGGTTCGATTCCTGACCGGGTCGGAAACTTCAGCGACGTTTGGTTCAATCCTCCTATCGGGAGCTGGGTATTTGTGATCGTCATAATACATGTCTTCATTTACATGCAACGTACCACACTACAAACCACTATAGAAACAAGAAAGTGAATAAATCCCCCAGCGTAAGGCTAGCGACAGGAAGGACATCCGGCCAGAAAACTGGGCTTAACCCACATTAGTGCCGAACCTAGATCATTGGTATAAAGAGCAGGAGAAAGAAAAACAGTGCTATACCAGTTTTCTCGTTCTGTTGCAGGTGTGAGGAGGCTTCGAGCGAGTGCGTGCAGGCCCAAAGCTGGCCCACCAGTTCTGGTTCTCGTACCCCCCACCAGGGGGCGGGAGTAAATGCTCCCAGACCGACGAGGAAAAGAAGGAGAAGAAGGAAGCGGCCGAGGCACTGGCTCGGGCCGAACACCTTCAGCAGGTACCCTCACCTTATATCTAGAACTTAGACATGTATGCCTAATCATAATTTTCGCTTCATCTAATTTATTGATTTGCTTCAAACTACACCGAAAGTCAGATATGCTGATACTTCCTTACCTGAGTTTTTTTATTTTATCCCCAGACCACGGTTAAAATTTACCTTCTCTTCCCTAAAAAGTATCTAACAAACAATAAGTGTGGCGTATTTGAAAACAGTGTTTTGTAACAACAAATTACTTGTAGGTGAAAATATCTAACTGCATTGCAGACAATACTATTTCATTTTAATTGAGTAATGTAATGAGTTATCTCTTTTGGACATCCACTACAGCTTCTTTGTTGAACCGTGGGTTTTTTTTTCGGTGTCTTAATTTGTGACTTAGAAGAAAAATCTCTATTACAATGCTATGCATAACAAATTAATTATACAATGTCGGTCTGTCTCCATGATAATGTCCCGATCCTTGGCTGAATGGTCACTGTAGTGACCTTTGGTTCAGATGGTTCCTAGTTCGATTCCCGGCTGGGTCAGGAATTTTAATATTAAATAATTAATTCCCTTGATTCGGGAACTGGGTGGTTGTTCTGCCACCAATATCCCTGCAACTCACACACCACAATAACACGCGTTTCCCCATACACGGGATATGACAGCCACCCTCGTCGGAGGATCCGCCTTAAACAACTTTTGCCAGGTTAGCAAAAGCCACAATAAATTATTATTATTATTATTATTATTATTATTATTATTATTATTATTATTATTATTATTATTATTATTATTATATGTGGAGCATTTTTTAAATAGCTACCGTTTCCACATATTTCCAGTGCAGCACTGGGTAGGGACGTTAAGCATGCGCAATTGCTCTCTTCGTTTGTTGACAGGCCACAGGTAAGGCTGAAGATATTCACATAGTGGTGGGCTGCGACTGGAATCGCGAAGAGTCGATTCCATATGCGTGGGGAATTGGGTACCCGATTCTGGAATCGATTCCGAAGAACTACTAGCACCATTTAGGACGCACATACGTAAACACGTGCAGTACGTATGTGTTCTGTAATGTCAGTTCGTTTTGTTTTTTAACCAGGTCACCAACAAGCCACGCCTGCTTTCATTATAGTGTCCTGGAGTTATACACTCTAACACGATTCTAACTTGATTAGAATATATGATTCTTGGTTTGAAACTAATCAAATGGTATGGATTGTAAATAAATGACAACTTGCATGGGGATTTTGATATAATATCATAGTTTTACTATTTCAGTACAGTTGTGTTAAAGAGACAACCTTAGCAGTAATGAAAACAAAAATAGTAATTCGAACAGTTTTTCATAGTAATATTTAGTAGTAGTATGAAATGTTCATTGCAAATTAAATTTAACGGAAGACAGGTACGCTACAAACCAAAAGTGACTTAATTCCACAGACTTTATAGTAAGTTTATACTAGCGATATTTGAAAACCACATTAGAAACAGAATAAAGTATAAGCTTAAATAACAACGTCGATGGCTACACCCGGTGTCGAAAAGGGTAATGTTATTTCCAGACTGCTAGGTTAAATTGTTATTTCATTATAATGAGGTATAATTCACTCATAACAACCAACAAGACACTTAATTTAAATGTGTGTTATATCATACTATGCTGTATACAAAATAAATAGTAAATATTGCGCGTTCAAATTTGCCCCACTTATACACGAATGACTCACTCTAGTGAGTGCGCCCAGCACACTCTGATGACGTCATCGCGGAACCGATTCCTCGCATTCGACATTGAGTGCGGTCTCGGAGTCGTAGGAACCGATTCCTGGGATTTCAGGCGTCATTTGCGCACATCACTATATTCACATAGTGTGGCCCTCTAGTATTAAGTGTTTACAACGTTCAAGACAACAGATCAACCCGCCGATTGTGAGATATGGTTCGTGATTCGCTTCTTGATTGCGTGGAATACTAAATCCGCTGATATTCATCGCCAAGTGTGTGAACTATGGTGAAAGTGCAATGATGGATTTAATGGTGAGGAAATAGGTTCTTATGTTCAATGAAGGTCGTCAATACGTACAACACATCTCACGGAGAGGCCGATCATCTGTCGTCACAGATGATTTGTTGTATGTGCTTGAGGAAAACGTCCGTGAGGATAGACGGTACACAATTTCGTCACTCTGCTGTGGGTGGCTTTCATTACAGGCGGTGTCTTTCTTTGACGTTATGTAAAATTAATGCCTCGTTATGACAAGTGCCTTAATCATGGCGGTGACTATGTGGAGAAATTGTTTAAAATGTAAAAAATCCAAAGAAAATCAAAGTTTTCATAATAACGTTTTGTTAAATATGTATGTTGAGTATTTAGCCCGAAGGCTGGTTAGTTCCTCAACAGCTCCACCATCAGCTGTCATAGATGGCCTAGGTATCACTGAAAAGGTGTACTAGGGAAATAAGGAGCGAGCGAGGTGGTTTCCCATTTCTTTCCTCACTGAGCCAGAAGTTGCCATCACAACATATCAGTCTGCCAAGACCACTGAAATGCATGCACCAACCAACCCTACGAGCGACATTTCCACACCATTCATAACAGGGACTGGCTGCACAATCACTTTCATATTGTCAAAGCCACGGGTGAGACTGAGGCAGGTCATTGAAAGTAACAACATTGCTCTAGCCCACACCAGAAGACATAGTGCAGTGTAAACACTACATTTTGCCAGCTTTGGTAAAACATTCTTTCTGATTATATTAGACATGTTTGCGAAATTAATAACTGATTTGACAGAAGGCAGTTTGGGTTTAGGAAAGGTTATTCCACTGAAGCTCAACTTGTAGATTTCAGCAAGATATAGCAGATATCCTGATTTAGGAGGTCAAATGGACTGTATTGCGATTGACCAATCTAATGCATTTGATAGGGTAGGTCATGGGAGACTACTGACAAAAATGAGTGAAATTGGACTAGAAAAAAAGAGTGACTGAATGGGTGGCTTTCTAGAAAATAGACCTCGGAGAATTAAAGTAGGCAAAGCTTTATCTGACCCTGTAATAATTAAGAGGAGAATTCCGCAAGGCAGTATTATTGGACATTTTCTTATATATACAGTATATCAATGAGATGTGTAAAGAAGTGGAATCAGAGATAAGGCTGTTTGCAGGTGATGTTTTTCTGTACAGAGTAATAAATAAGTTACAAGATTGTGAGCAATTGCAAAATGACCTCGATAATGTTGTGAAGTGGACAGTAGGCAATGGTATGATGATAAACGGGGTTAAAAGTCAGGTTGTGAGTTTCACAAATAGAAAAAGTCCTCTCAATTTTAATTACTGTGTTGATGGGGTGAAAGTTCCTTTTGGGGATCATTGTAAATACCTAGGTGTTATATATTTTTGCTATTGGCTTTACGTCGCAGCGACACAGATAGATCTTATGGCGACGATGGGACAGGAAAGGGCTAGGACTGGAAAGGAAGCAGCCGTGGCCTTAATTAAGGTACAGCCTCAGCATTTGCCTGGTGTGGAAATGGGAAACCACGGAAAACAATCTTCAGGGCTGCTGACAGTGGGGTTCGAACCAACTATCTCCCGAATACTGGATACTGGCCGCACTTAAGCGACTGCAGCTATCGAGCTCGGTACCTAGGTGTTAATATAAGGAAATATTTTCATTGGGGTGATCACATAAATATGATTGTTAGTAAAAGGTACAGATCTCTGCATATGGTTATGAGGGTATTTAGGGGTTGCAGTAAGGATGTAAAGGAGAGGGTATATAAGTCTCTGGTAAGACCCCAACTAGAGTATGGTTCCAGTGTATGGGACCCTCACCAGGATTACTTTATTCAAGAACTGGAAAAAATCCAAAGAAAAGCAGCTCAATTTGTTCTGGGTGATTTCTGGCAAAAGAGTAGCGTCACAAAAATTTGGAAAGTTTGGGCTGGGAAGACTTGGAAGAAAGGAGACGAGGTGCTCGACTAAGTGGTATATTCCGAGCTGTCAGTGGAGAGATGGCGTGGATTGACATCACTAGACGAATAAGTTTGAGTGATGTCTTTAAAAGTAGGAAATATGATATTATGAAGATAAAGCTGGAATTCAAGAGGACAAATTGGGGCAAATTTTCGTTTATAGGCAGAGGTGTCGGGGATTGGAATAACTTACCAAGGGAGATGTTCAACAAATTTCCAATTTCTTTGTGATCATTTAAGAAAAGGCTAGGAAAACAACAGATAAGTAATCTGTCACCAGGGCGACTGCTCTAAACGCAGATCAATAGTGACTGATTTATTGAATAGGAACTGTCCCAGCGTTTGCCTCGGATTGAAAACGGAAAAGAAAGAAAAAACATTCTTAAGTCAGCCGAGTTTGGGGTTCGAGCTTACCTGTCTCGTGAACCCAGAGCTTACGTCCATAACTATAGCGCGTTGACACGCGCGGCCACACCGTTCTGTTGATCTTCCTTTATTCAAACTAGAATATTAAAAAACTAATATCTCCCAGTAGACTCAGCTTCAACGAAGTGGTCACTGTTATTCCTAAGGTATAATTAGAGATGTTAGGTTTTTGATATCACGGTAGCCTTGCTGAATGGCTCAGACGGTTGAGGAACTGGCCTTCTGACCCTAATTTTCTAGGTTGGATCCTGACCCAGTCCGGTGATATTTGAAGGTGTTTAAATACGTCAGCCTCGTGTCGGTAGATTTATTGGCACGTAAAATAACTCCTGTCCGCCTCTGTGATGTACTGGTTAGTATGATTAGCTGCATTCTCCCGGAGGCCCAGGTTCGATTCCCGGCTCTCCCACGAAATTTGGAAAGTAGTACGAGGACTGGAACGGGATCCACTCAGCCTGGGGAAGTCAAATGAGTAGAGAGTATTTAGGGGTTGCAGTAAGGATGTAAAGGAGAGGGTATATAAGTCTCAGCCATCCTCGAATTGGATTAACGTGATTTCTCCTCCACTAACTTAACCACGACCGCTTCCTTTCCTCTTCCTTGTCTGTCCTTTCCAATCTTCCATCTCCCCACCCCCCCCCACACACAAGGCTCCTGTTCAGCATAGCAACTGAGGCCGCCTGGGCGAGGTACTGGCCCTCCTTCCTAGTTGTATCCCCGACCCGAAGTCTCACGCTCCAGGACACTGCCCTTGAGGTCGGATCCCTCACTGAGTCCGAGCGAAAAACCAACTATCGAGAGTAAACGGATTCAGAAAGAAAGAAAGAAAGAAAGAAAGAAAGAAAGAAAGAAAAAATAACTCCGCGGCACAGAATTTCGACACCTCGGGATCCCCCAAAATCCGTAAAGGGCGTACATTTATTATTATTATTATTATTATTATTATTATTCCACCTCTCTGGTGTAGTGGCCAGAGTGATTAGCTGCCACCCCAAAGGCCCGGTCCCGATTCCCGGGTCTGCCACGAAATTTGAAAAAGTGATATGAGAGCTGGAACGGGGTCCGCTCACCTGCGGGAGATCAACTGATTAGGGTATAGGGGGTTCGATTCCCAGCTCAGCCATGCTCGAAGTGGTTTTCCGTGCTTTCCTAATTCTCCTCCAGGTAAATGTTGGGATAGTACCTAACTTAAGGCCACGACCGCTTCCTTCCACTTCCCTGCCTATCCCTTCCTATCTTCCCATCCCCCTACCAGGCCCCTGTTCAACATAGCAGGTGAGGCCACCTGGACGAGGTACTGGTTCCCCTCCCCGGTTGTATCCCGCGACCCAAAGTCTCACGCTGCAGAACACCGCCCTTGAGTCGGTAGATGTGGGATCTCTCGCTGAGTCTGAGGGAAAACCAACCTAGGGAGTAAATGGATTAGGAGAAAGAAAGAAAGAAAGAAAGAAAGAAAGAAAGAAAGAAAGAAAGAGAAAGAAAGAAAGGAAATAGAATTATTATTAATATTTTTGATATCATGGTAAAGGCCAAATGAGGTGAAGTGTTAATTAAGCGATTTCGATGTTTAAAAGACAATTACATATACCATTATAGAATTTAATCCACGATTTCATGCGATATTGATAACAAAATATGAAATGCGTGTTATCTGTCTCCGCGAAATAACATTTTATACCTTCTCATATAAGAATAAAATAGTCATACTAAGTCTGTACACACTCTGTATTAAACTCTAAAGTGACCGCCAGCAGATTTTATTAGCAGCGCGATTAATTAAAATGTCCACTCTCATTATTTTGCTCTGTGTTAAACTTTCTGTGAGTGATTCAAATGCCGTGAATAGTGAAGTTTTCACGGAATGTCAGGCTAAAAACACAAATGAAAGTGAAATTGAAATAATTTGTGTTAACATGTTAGTGGGTGTGTTCAAACTACGAGATACAATATTATTTCTTGAAACTAATTTCTGAAATCATGAAGATATACTGTGCAGTATTTTACGAGTAAGCACGTACGTATCAATTCATATGTTTGTTAATGGTGAATATTTACAATTTGTATTTAATTTTATATATTTATTTATTTATTTACTTTAATTTGAACTGGAAAACACAGAAAATCCAGCGATTAATAACTTTATATTTTAACATCAAATTCTCCGTTCGAAGAAATGGTAAAACATCGTTAAAAGCTTGAAGATGCCAAATGCTAATATAAATTTTCTTCTACCGCTTTTCCCACATCAATGGGGCCGCTGGTACGATCTGAGTTGGACATGTGGATTTGGCTCTGTTTTACGGCCGGATTCTCTTCCTGACGCCAACCCTATATGAAGGAATGTAATCACTATCGCGTGTTTCTGTGGTGGTTGGTAGTGTATTGTGTTGTGTGAATGTGAGAAGGGAAGTGTTGGACAAACACAAACACCCAGTTCCCGGGCCAGACAATTTCATCAGAGGCAATTAAAATCGCCGACCCAGCCGGGAACCGAACCCGGGATTTTCCGAACCGAAGAATTCAACACTGACCATTCAGAAATTGAGTCGGACGCCAAATACTAATATTAATAATGCCATAAAATGCAAAATCTAAATTCTTAGTTTTAAAATGCTAAAATCTACTGTACTGTATCCTGTCCTAATTTCGGCCTAGCTCAGGGCTAGACGCGCGTTGTGCGTCCGGATGTGGGCAATAAAAATATCTACATAATAAAATATTCCAAAGTATATGGACAGGTAAAACGTACATATAAAGTTAGTGAATGAGAACTCGAGTAATCGGGTAAAATTGATTTATTAAACTAAAAATATGAACTGAAATCGTAATAAATAAAAGAATATAAATCAAATGAACAACCGACCACTGGTTGTGTCAATCAAAGAAAAGTTATACGTAAATTTACATGAATGAACATCATTTAACAAACGGTTACAAACACATCGGGTAACGAACACGAGATTTTAACATGACAATTTGCGTTACATGGAATATGTCTGAATTACATATTATTTAGTTTTGTTGCCTGCCTCGTTAAGTCCCTAGTTCTTTGCCCGAGGAATCGATTTCTAACCGTCCATGCTATGCGATAGTAATACCCGATACACTACTAATTGTCCTAAATTACATATGTACATTCCGATCACTCGGATATACATATGTAAAGCACTTGTTCTGAATTGCCCTTCCAAAATAATCACAGATTCTAATCACATAGGTCCGAACCCATGATCACGGATGAGGTCAGAATCTTTCTTCCTAAAAATAGCCATGGGGCTATGTCTCCCCGTTAACAAACAAAAGGCAGCATCACAACAAAATACACTGGACACAACAATACAAACCACAACATAAATTAACCACACCTGCAAAATAAAGCATGCAGAATATACACACTGAAGTGATAGAGGTGTCGGGTCAAGAACCCAACATATCCGGCCACTGGACATCGCATATCTCGCACATAGACACAGCATAGTAGTAGTATATGACACGACAGCTGGTTGGCAATGTAACATCAACTAACTGGGCTCTGTGGTCAGGCAATTCACGCGGATAACGGCATCATTTGTAACAATTTTCACTTCTTCTCTCTGCCATCTGCCTTCAGCCTACAGCTGAGTCAACGGGGCTTTTACCTGGGAAGAACAATAATACGTCGGTTCTGGCCAACATTCTGTGTTTCAGAATGGCACGCAATTATGACCAGCAACATACAGCTCACAACCTTACATAATCTGGTATAGAACAGGCTGGCTTGTTAACTCATCTAGGCCTATATCATAGTTCCAAATATACCATCATGGCTTCCATCGCCTTTGTTATCTTAGCCCCATAAATATCCATACACAGTTCTCTAGCCTCATATATAAATAATCCTCGGTTTGACGTCCGGTACATCCATGAATTTGCCTGCCACCATACTTAAAGACCCTATTCTACTTTCGACGTTGAAAGATCACCCGTTGCGCCTCCCCACAGCTGAAATTCATGAATCATGCAATAAAACATCCTAACATATACTGTCTCTAGTCTAATCCTCTTTTACATTACGACGCTGATGGCGTACAGCCCATTAGGTTTTTTGAAGAATCTGCCCATACAACTCTATCTAAATCGACACACACAGGAATGAAATAAAAATAACACTAACACACACCTATATCTAACCTATTCCTTCCCTTGTTTCCCTCTAGATATACACAACACTTAGCTCGGGGCCTCGGCATGCAAGAAGCCCTGAACGTATTTAACTTTATTAAAATGAGCAAAACACATGCTACTTTGGCTTAGATTTAAGGATTAATTTACTTGTTTAAATCGCACCTAAATTAATGCATCTATATATCACTTCACATGCTTATAGAACAAAAGCACTTACCTTGGCAGCAACTGGCCCGATTGCTATCTGTCCTTGTCAGCGGTTGTATTTTAAACGACTCGCACACGTTAATTACACAGTTCGCGCACGCATTAGTTATTATTTATAAATGCATATCGTCACTAGCTCTTGTGAGCTAAATCACAGCGATTCTATTTCAATTTAACAAAACTTCACAAAGCAATTGTCTTGTCGGCTTGCTAATCATGACACGTCACACTTGGCGTTAAAAACAGCAGGAGGCCCTTCCCTTCTGACCGCAGATTTTATAGTCTCTCGAGGTCGCCAGCTCCAAGGGAAACCACCGGCAAAAATGCCGTTTATCTTTGCAAGAGCTCACCAGATGTTAACGGCTGCTCCCGTTAACACGCATATCTCTCAGTGTAGCACAAGTAAATAGTTATATCAGCCCCTGTTACTCTATAATAATTATAACCTTAATTATGTGTGGTGTCAGATCTTTGGAATTTAGTTTAATGACGGATTAATCGATTAAAATTCAGGTGATTCCAGCCCTGGAAGAGAGAAGTTTGTCAACCTGTGACAATTGTTCGGTACATCCTCTCGTTTAAATCTCACCCCCTCCAGAGTTTGCTGTGCGCTTGGGTGCGCCGCTATTGGAGTCTACATTATTTAAATCACGGCTTGCGGCTCAGGTCCATCTAGAGGAATTCGTTCCTACCCGAGCGCTATTGGGTTTTCACAGCCTATGGCACGGCCATTCAAGGTTGCTTCCTTCACTCCCCGCGACTATATTTAGCGCTTAAATAAAATTGTGCCACAGTGTTATGATAAATAAATTGAAGCATGTTTTGATATGATTCAGCACAGGCATGTTGATATACTTTGTTCTCATGTACTTCAAACAAACTGCAATACTCCTTCATTTACTCCTCTTATCTTCTTCAAAATATTGTAAAATTATTGTTGTTCGGGAAATCACCCCACTGAGTGGTCTGATGTAGTGTTCTCAATGCATGCCCTTATACAGGGTGTTAGGTGTATACGTGCAGATATTTATTGTAGCAATAGAGAACGATGTGACGAACCACTATATATCAAACTTTTAGTAATCCTCGGAAGTTATTTTCGAGAGCAAAGGGGTACGATGTTTTTAGAATAGGTAGTATGCCTTGTTCTTGTGAATGAATAGCTTTCCTTTGATAACAGGCAAGTCACGCGCCATCCCTGCCAAACTGGTTTCTGTTCTGTTTATGTTTAAGAGCAAATCTACTACTGTGACAGCTGAGCGCTCCCTATTCAATGCCACGAGATGTTACGTAATATACTTGCCAAACTGGTTTTATGTTTACGAGCAACTGACCTACGGTAACAGCTGAAGGCTACCAGTCTACAACATGTTACGTTACATTATCGCCAGACTGGTTTGTTGTTGTTAGTATTTAGTTTTCGTCTTAGGGGTTTCAGACAACACTAGTTATCGGTTTCGGACCCTGGAGATGTATTGAATTCTCAGCGTTAATACTGGTTCATTTGCTGTTACGTCCTTTAGGGGATAGGGATATCTGTGGTCGTCAGCCCTGTGATCTAGTGAGTATGGAAATGACCTGAAAACCTGTCGACCTGTACGAGCGTGTGATATAATTATTGGTTGGGATACGCACGCCGGGACGTGAAATGCGGTACGATCCCCGTTGTGCATTGTGTAAAGGTAGAAGAACGAACAAATGCATGGCATAGGATATCCATATGAGTAGAATCAGAATTGAATTATCGAAGCACATAGAACGTTTTGTTTCAAACGAAAAATGGACATATTATAGAACTAAGTAAATTAAACGTACCTACATTTCGTGCTTCCTGCCTGGTTGAGTGGCTAAAACGGTTGAGGTGCCAGCCTTTTGACACCAACTTCGCATGTTCGAACCTGGCCCCGTGCAGTGGTATTTGAAGGTGCTCAAATACGTCAGCCTCGTGTCGGTATATTTACTGGTACACCGAGCTCGATAGCTGCAGTCGCTTAAGTGCTACCAGTATCCAGTATTCGGGAGATAGTGGGTTCGTACCCCACTGTCGGTAGCCCTGAAGATAGTTTTCCGTGGTTTCCCATTTTCACACGAGGCAAATGCTGGGGCTGTACCTTAATTAAGGCTATGGTTGCTTCCTTCCCACTCCTAACCCTTACCTGCCCCGTCATCGCTATAATACCTATCTGTGTCGGTGCGACGTAAAGCAACTTGTCATTCGAGCCAAGACACCACTGTGGTTCAGAATATCCTCTGGTGCTTAAACATACGTTCACGGAGGTCATCCGAAGTGGTTACCTCAGTTCGGTATACTTTGTTTCTCATGTCCCCCCAGGCATAACAATCCACTGGAATAAGGGCTGGCCAATTGATAGTTCCACATCGTCCTGTGTACCGTTGAGGAAATGTCTGCACCATCGTGTAAAATCCACGTGGTTCGGCGTAGTCGAAGCGACACGTCCTCTGAAAGCTCCAGTAACGTACTGTATCTACTGTACAGGAGCAAGATAACATTAATAAAAATATGTAACCGACCTCCAACTACACCCATCCTGATATTAATTAGAACCGGTGCTGGAAACTGCCTTGTCCTATTGAATGGGGATATTCCACAGCTCATGAGTGGAATATAGTGGGTTCCAACCCCTCTGTCGGCAGCTGGTTTACCGTGGTTTTCCATGTTCACACCAGGCAAATGCTGGGGCTGTAACGTCATGAATGCCACGATCACTTCCTTTCCGATACTAGCCCTTTCCCGTCCCATCGTCACCATAAGGAAAGCTACACCGATCAAATTTATGCAAGTAAGGTGATTGGTACCGGTCTGAGTGTCTGAGACCGTTGAGGTCCTTATCTTCCGACCTCCAACTTGGCAGGTTCAATCTTGGCTCAGTCTGATGATATTTGATGGGGCACACATACGTCAGTCTCGTGTCGTAGAAATACTGGCACGTAAATGAACTCCTGCGATATGAAATTTCGTCACCTCAGCGTCTCAGAAAACGGTATAAATAGTATGTGGGACGTAAAGCAAAATAACGCTAATAAAAAGACGATTGGTCAAAGAGACAGACTTCCCACTGCATCCATCCAGATATTAATTGAGAGCCGGTGCTAGAGGTTGCCTTGGTATACTAAATATTAAACACTCCTTCTATAAAAATTGCCTCATGTGTCACTAATACACTTGACAGAAATTCTGGATTGAGTGCTTGATCAATTAACCAGCGGCAGAAATCCAATCTTAAATCATTACCGAGCTTGATAGTAGCAGTCGCTAAAGTTCGAACAGTATTCAATATTCGGGATGTACTGGCTTCGAATCCCTCTGTCGGCAGCTTTAAAGATGATTTTCCGTGGTTTTTCATGTTCACACCAGGCAAATGCTGGGCTGTACCTTAATTAAGACCACGGTTGCTTCCTTCCCGATCCTAGTCCTTAGTTATATCTGTCGCCATAAAACCTATCTGTGTCGGTGCGACGCACCGATACAGATAGGTCTTATAGGACGATGGGATAGCAAAGGCCTAGGAGTTGGAAGGAGGCGGCCGTGGCCTTAATTAAGTTACAGCCCTTGCATTTGCCTGGTGTGAACATGAAAAACCACGGAAAACCATCTTCTGGGCTGCCGACAGTGGGATTCGAACCCATCATCTCCGGGATGCAAGCTCTCAGCCATGCTTCTCTAACCGGCACGGCCAACTCGCACGGTAATAATAATAATAATAATAATAATAATAATAATAATAATAATAATAATAATAATAATAATAATATTTTTTGCTGCCGGGCAGAGTGGCTCAGACGGTTGAGGCGCTGGCCTTCTGACCCCAACTTGGCAGGCTCGATCTTGGCTCAGTCCGATGGTATTCGAAGATGCTCAAATAAGTCAGCCTCGTGTCGGTAGATTTACTGGCGCGTAAAAAGAACTTCTGCGATTCTAAATTACAGCACCTCAGCGCCTCCAGAAACAGTAAGAGTAGTTAGTGGGACGTAAAGCAAATAACATTACCGGTATTATTATTATCAGGTCATTAGGAGCTGAAAGGCAGGGAAGAAAATAGTAAAATATGCGTGGTGTAGGAGGAAACAAAATGAAATGTACTTCACCCGTGCCTACATCGCTCGCAGTAGTTTACTACAGGATAGTATGCGTAAGACCAGAACCAGGTCTCTTTGCGATGAGTCAGGTGTATCTTCGTTTTGTGGTTAGCACTAGAGGACAAAGTGTGACAAACAGGTTTTGTGTATAAACATCAAACATGCACAGCAACAGACACACACACGCAATGTACCCAAACCAGTACAGTGTAGAATGAAGAACTGCCATGCTGTGTTCAAGGTCAATATCTAGCGTTTTAACAAGCACGTCTTCCGTGTGTTGTGTTCAGCTTGCGCCACGTACAAGGCAATCGCGAACTGAAACTCTAGATTTATAATTTTTGTTACCGGTACTTCAATTTTTCTGCTCGGATTTATGAGAATATCGAACTATCGAGACTCAAAAGACTACATCGATTGAGAACTGAATTCCCAACTCAATACGCTGTAGAAATGGTGTATCATCTGACATACCAATGTGAAACACGTAGCAATTGTTCAAGTGACCTCCCTGGACTACTCTGCAGGCTTCACTTCTCCGTACCCGGCGAGTTGGCCATGCGGTTAGGAGCGCACAGCTGTGAGCTCGCATCCGGGAGATTGGGGCTTCGAACCCCAATGTCGGCAGCCCTGAAGATGGTTTTCCGTGGTTTCCCAAGTTCACACCAGGCATTGCGGGGGTTGAACCTTCTTTAAGGCCACGACCACTTTCTTACCATTCCTAGGCCTTTCTTGTCCGATTGTCGCCATAAGACCTCTCTGTGTTGGTGGGACGTAAAGCAACTAACAAAAGAAAATCACTTCTCCGAATCCAGTCTTCCGTAATATCCATTGGAGATCTGGCGGGCCATTTGATGGGTCCATGTAGTTCTATTCGCCATAGACCAAAGGACTGATCCAAATGATCACGCAGTAAGCGGCTTATATCAGGTGGTGGACCATCGTGTAAAAACCACATGTTTCGGCGTAGTCGAAACGGAGCGTCCTCTGAAAGCTCTAATAACGTACCTATGAGGAACTCCAGGTAAGATACCCCTATGAACTGTGCAGGTAAGATGATGATAATAATGTCATTGGCTTTATGTCCCACTAACTACTTTTCACGGTTTTCGGAGACGCGGATTTGCAGGAATTTAGTACCATAGGAGTTCTTCACGTACCAGTAAATCTACTGACACAAGGCTAACGTATTTGAGCACCTTGTCAAGACTGGACTCAGAAGGCCAGTGCCTCAACCGTCTGAGCCACTCAGCCCGGCAAGATGATTGGTGCAGCACTGCGTAAAGTGCTGGCCTTCTGAACCCAACTTGGGAGGCTTGGTCTTGGCTCAGTCCGGTGGTATTTGAAGGTGCTCAAATACGTCAGTCTCGTGTCTGTAGATTTATTTGCATTAAAAGATACTGCGATAAAAAAATTCTGGCATTTCAGCGTCTCCGAAAACCGTGAAAATTAGTTAGTGGAACGTAAAGATATTAGTAGTAGTAGTAGTAGTAGTAGTAGTAGTAGTAGTAGTAGTAGTAGTAATATTATTTTTACGGAAGTTCTAATTAAACGGGTCCATTACAGTCATCATTTTACCTATCGGTACTTGCTGTTCAGTAATAAGCCTTCCGTCCGCCTCTGTGGTGCAGTGGTTAGTGTGATTAGCTGCCACCCCCGAAGCTCGGGTTCGATTTCCAGCTCTGACAAGAAATTTGAAAAGTGGTACGAGGGCTGGAACGGGGTCCACTTAGCCCCGGGAGGTGAAATGAGTAGAGGTGGTCCGATTCCCACCTCAGCCATCCTGAAAGTTGTTTCCCGTAGTTCCCCCCTTCTCCAGGCAAATGCCGGGATGGTACCTAACTTAAGGCCACGGCCGCTTCCTTCCCTCTTCCTTGTCTATCCTTTCCAATCTTCCCATACCCCCGCAAGGCCCCTGTTCAGCATAGCAGGTGAGGCCGCTTGGGTGAGGTACTGGTCATTCTCCCCAGTTGTATCCCCGATCCAATGTCTCACGCTCCAGGACACTACCCTTGAGGCGGTAGAGGTGGGATCCCTTGCTGAGTCCCATGAAAAACCAACCCTGGAGGGTAAACAGATTAGGAAAAAGAAGAATAAGCCTTCTATTAGAAATGCCCGGCGGCAATTCCACAGTAGGTCTTTTTCCTTCGAGCAATGTTCACGATGGATGCAACTACGGTTTTTGAAATTTGTCTCATTAATAACAATTTCACTGAATACTTATAGCCTTTTCTTTCAGTGTCCACCGTCCTTTCAATGACCTAAAAAGTTTATGAATAAGCATCGACAACCTGCATTGTCTATTGTCAGAAATTCATCGTAGACTGTCGCAATAACAGCACAGAAATGTTACGCCCATATTTCATTTACTTATTAACCATTTCCTTTCATTTTGTCAGCTTGGATCACTGAGTAATGCCATTGACGTTTAAAAATCGCACACAAATACACAACACTTGATTCGCACGTATGTGCTTGTACGGATCTTCGTCACTGTAAGGATTCTGTGTACTTTTCACACAGAGTACCCTACACCGGTTTTCGAGTACAGCAAGTGACCTGGCACGTGAGTCATCCTCTTCTACTTGCCAAGCCTTTAGGGGAAGTGCACAACAACATGTGTTGGCCTGCGATAAGAAACAGGTTCAACAAGCTCTATACTCGGCTACTGTACTTCCGCTACGCGTGGACAGAATGACATCACCGGCGTATCCTGCTACGGCCGTTCAAAACACATTAGGTCCTGAAATATTTGGCTCAGTTATGGGCAAACTAATAGGACAAGGTAAAAAGTACATAGCATATATTATGAGATGTATTTTTCTTAGCCGACTAGCTTAATATCTGCACGTATACACCTAACACCCTGTATAACTTTTTTTTTTTTTTTGCCTACGTCGCACCGACACAGATAGGTCTTATGGCGACGATGGGATGGGAAAGGCCTAGGAGTTGGAAGGAAGCGACCGTGGCCTTAATTAAGGTACAGCCCCAGCATTTGCCTGGTGTGAAAATGGGAAACCACGGGAAACCATCTTCAGGGCTGCCGACAGTGGGGCTCGAACCCACGATCTCCCGGATTCAAGCTCACAGCCGCGCGCCTCTACACGCACGGCCAACTCGCCCGGTATAACCTATTTACATACTACTAACTATATACCTCTTCCTTCTAAAAATCCTTACATATGCACACTCCTTCGTCATTTATAATTCCAGGAATGTCCAACTTGGAATTCATTTTTGCCTTAAATTAATTATATATCACTTCCATTTTCCATCAAAACTTGTTTGCTTTACGTTGCACCGACACAGACAGGTCTTTTGGCGACGATGGGATAGGAAAGGCCTAAGAGTTGGAAGGAAGCTGTCGTGGCCTTAATTAAGGTACAGGCCCAGCATTTGCCTGGTGTGAAAATGGGAAACCATGGAAAACCATCTTCAGGACTGCCTATAGTGAGATTCGAACACCCTATCTCCCGGAAGCAAGCTCACAGCCGCGCGCCCCTAACCGCACGGCCAACTCGCCCAGTCATGTTGTCCTTAGCTGACTTCTCCGCTAAATTTAATTTCCAAATAATTTCCATCAGTTTCTCCTTACTTCCACAAAATTTCCATCTTTATTTCTTTCCATCATTAATTTTCCTCTTGAATATCCTTATTTCTCTGTTATTATGTAATGGATCTTTGCTATCCTTCATCCCGTTGAAAGGTACATACCTGGTTTCACACTCTTCAACATTTGTCATTAACAACCCATCCTATAGGCTGTTTACATCATCATTTAATATTTCTACCAATAATGTCCAGCTCCATGGCTAAATGGTCAGCGTGCTGGCCTTCGGCCACAGGGATCCCGGGTTTGATTGTCGGCAGGGTCGGGAATTTTAACCATAAGTGGTTAATTTCGCTGGCACGGTGGCTGGGTGTATATGACGTCTTCATCATCATTTCATCCTCATCACGACGCGCAGGTTGCCTACGGGTGTCAAGTCAAAAGACCTGCACCTGGCGAGCCGAACTTGTCCTCGAACATCCCCGGCACTAAAAGCCATACGCCATTTCATTTCATTTCTGCCGATAATACTTCTTAATAACTCCCTCATGTCTGCCTTATCAGCCATATGGCACGGCCTAATAAATCTAGTTTTACAACCTTTCTTTCTGTCACATTCATTTTTAACTACGTCGAAACCACTTATACCATTTATCACTTCAGTTTTTCTATAGAGTTTTATCAGCATCGCGTCTAGAATATTCTACCCTCTATTTGATTGCATCACTTTCTGATTCAGCTCTCATTCCCAGATTAACTTGTTTGCCATTTGTTGGCCATACCTTCTGTCATTAGCATTACCGACCCAGTTAACCTTCGGCAAATTTAGATCACAGGCTACAATCACGTCCCTTTCAGTATCGTTCTCCAAATAGCAGATTATCTAGTCAAATAATTCTGCGTCAGCGCCTCCGTTTCTCGGTCTGTACACCACAAAAACGTCAAGTTGCCAATCATCTTCAGATCTAAGCCTTACATCTAGACCAGGGCCTCTCAGGGTGCATGCACTGTGCACGGTGCAAGAGACGACTTGGCTTGGTTGACCAGAGTGCAGACCCCCCACTCCTCGATTTGGAGCAATAGCGCTTACTCTCTCTTTCCTCACACCTGTCTCGCTCGCTCTGCCTGTCTCCCTCTGCCCCACTTGCGCCGTAGCGCTCCAAATCCGGGCTGACTTGAACCGAGTATAGGCGAGTTGAGCCGAGCTTAGCCGAGTAGCTCAGAGACGAAGCGTTGATCCGAGCCATGCCGAGCGGCAGCGATGCACAGTGCACGGAGCTGTTGCGCCTCTGTCTGCACGCGTGAGATTTTGGGCGTTTGAGAGGCCCTGATCTAGACTTTCATGTTTCACATCCTTAAGAACAGGGTCATCAGCATCATGCTTGTAGATGAGAGCAGAATGTTTCGAACTCCCTTGAAATATCCACGTGTAAGGTGAATAGGAGGAAAGGCAATATAAGGCGGAGAAGTGACAGAACTCCTAAACTTCATTCCTCCCTTGGTGTCAGAAGTGAATGTGTTATAAGTGTTGGTAGTACTGGCAATTTTGGTTGTGTTAAGGGGAAAACAAAGAAGTCAGTCACTCTGAATGACGAATTGGAACTGTTATGATCCCTTGACGAAGGATCAAAGTTATAGGAAAAGACAAATCCTCCCGGGGGATTATGATGACCAGCAAGCAAGTGTTGACCAATATTGACTTCACTGTAGGTCGGACAAAAAAAATTGGACAGAAACATGGCACTAGGTGTATGTGGCTGTAAGTAGCGTCAATGGCAAGGAGAATAAGATCAACGTAGATATGGAGCCTTTTCATCATGCGTATTTCATTTACATTAGAATTTGTTCATGAATATTAATTACAAAAGAATATCTTAACTTCACACGGGTACAGTTTGGCTAAAATTCAAGGTCGCCTCCACATTCTTGGATTTAGCTTGGTAGATTCTCTTCCATTGGATACGATCTTGTAAATAATGTTCATTACTTAATTTCTAAGTAACATTGTTTCAAACTGAACTGAATTCCGTTTCCTTGGCTCAGTGATCTCCGGTTCTATCACAGGCGAGCCGGGTTTTTTAACCGCGTCTGGTTAAACCGTTCTGCTCAGGGGATCTCTTAACACACATCTTCATTTACACACAACACACCAAGCTGCAAACCACCTAAAATGCAAAAATAGTGAATTCATACCACCATATAGGTTCAGCGACAAGAAAGTCATTCGGTCGTACAACTGGACTTAAACAACATTTGGTGCTGACCGCGAGTAATCGGAAAAAGTCCAGGAAGGAATAAGACTAAATATCAGGTTATGTAAATTTCAAAAATGTCGAAGACATCTCCTTTACGGACCATGAAAAGGTGTGTTGGATTGGAAGACACGAGCTTTCACTCTTTCTATTCCCACCATGAAGTGGGATAAAGTAGTTAGCTCCTGTGGATGGCCGGTATTGTCCCTAGGAATTATCATGGTCCTAATTTCTGATGAAGATTGAGAGAACATCATAACATTGCACTTCTCCAAACAACGTAACTACTTCAGAAGCGGATGTCTCGTTTCAATATTTCTTGAGGTTTGAACCCACGTCCTTCTGGGTACACCAAACACGCCTAGGTCTCGACTATACAACTGCAGCCCCTACATAGCCAGAACACGGGAATAATTACTTCCTGACTTAGCCGTCGTCTAAGGGACTCCTTAATTGGGGACTGGCGTTAGTGTGATGTGTGTGATTACAAGGGATGATTGATGACTCATTGGTGATAGTTCTAGTGTTGACAAGTGTCCGACCCTCCTCCTGAATTGCTTATCATGACATAATCCAAACTTTCGTAATAGTACAGTATACCGGCCATTCCGTAACTATGAGAAGCCTACAGCTTATCGTGCTGATCTTGTCTTTCTCGATAGCGCATGGATATTACAAGAAAATGAACTGTGTATAAGATGCCTCATTGTCACCACTTCTTTTCCTTGAACCAACCCAGTAACACAATAAATAATTAAGACAGCCAAGCATATTCTAACCAGCTGTATAATAATGATTTAGCTGAAAATAATAACAAATTTCATTAAGAATGAGGTCAATATCCCTTTGTGATTCTGAGCTTAAATCAAATATTGTCTGTTCCCTAATCCCGTTCCCTGATACGGGCTTGGGGATAAGGTGAGATGAATGTATGTGGCATGTTTTTACGGTATGTTGTCCTTCCTGATACCGACCTCAGTAGAGGAGCTACTGAAGAAAAAATGAATGATGGTGAATGAAAATGGAATCGATTGGGGCCTATGAATAGGAACACTCCCGGCGTTTGGCTGGGAGTGAAAATGATAAACCACAAGAAACCATTCTCAGCATAGCCGACGGTGAGGTTCGAACCCACTTGTCTCCCAAATCCAGAACTTGGCTCATAGCCGTAGCGCGTTAACACGTGTGGCCTCTCCGCTCAGTATTCTGTTCAAGTATCATTTAATAATAATGATAACTCATTCTCAACATCATTACCTCCATAACCCAACCTTTAATGGCCAACAAGGGAGTAGAGCATCGGCTGCCTTCTTTTAGCCGACTGTTTGATTTCTTAATAAGGCTGTCCTTGTCTGATGATGTCGAAAAATTATGCTCTATAACCTGGTCAAATGGGAATAGTTTAGTTCTGTAGAGTGTACTCAGAATTATCTAACCGAGCAGCTGCAATCCCACCCGCTCAACGAGTAGCGCACCGCGGAAAATTTCACTACGTTCAATGAAAAAATGAAAACCTACAACCTGTTTTCCAGTCATTGACCGGGTCAGGGATGGAATGAATGAAGCAGATATATGCTATTAGTACGATGGGGTCGCCACTCCCAAAGTGATTTATTTTTTATTATTATTTTTTTGCTAGGGGCTTTACGTCACACCGACACAGATAGGTCTTATGGCGACGATGGGATGGGAAAGGCCTAGGAGTTGGAAGGAAGCGGCCGTGGCCTTAATTCAGGTACAACCCCAGCATTTGCCTGGTGTGAAAATGGGAAACCACGAAGTGATTTATTAATGACTGATAGATGCTATGAAATGAGAATGGAGAGTGTTGCAGGAATGAAAGATGACAGGGAAAACCGGAGTACCTGGAGAAAAACCTGTTCCGCCTCCGCTTTTGTCCAGCACAAATCTCACATGGAGTGACCGAAATTTGAACCACGGTATCCAGCGGCGAGAGGCCGACGCGCTGCCGTCTGAGCCACGGAAGCTCACTACGTTCAATATCACTTGCTTATTGTGTTCATTTAATGTATTATGTATTGTTTATGTTCATTTTCAGTGAATTTTACTGTGTTTTTGAAAATGTATCTGAGTTTGGTTGTATGGCTTCGCCAGGCCGAAAGTCATAAATATATATATATATATAAAATATTACTTGCTGTTCCCATGGTTTAGGGGTGGCGTGCCTGTCTCTCACTCGGAGGCCCAGGGTTCGATTCTCATCCTGATTTTTACCTGGATCTGAGGGCTGGTTCGATGTCCACTCAGTCTGTGTGAGAACAATTGAGGAGCTATCTGACAGTGAGATAGCGACCTCGGTTTAGGAAGCCAAGAATAACGACCGAGAGGATTCGTCGTGCTGGCTAGGCTTCACCTCATATTCTGTAGGCTTTCGGGCTGAGCAGTGGTAGCTTGGTAGTGTGGTTTCGTTTGTTTCAATATCACTTGCGCCTAGCCAAAATATGTTTATTTCATATAAAAGACAGAAGCAGAAACAACTTCCTATTTGAGACGGACTGTACGTCTTCCTCTGGGTATTCTTCCTTCCAGTAGCGTGGTGTACTGATCGGAGCGTATTATCCTGTGGCCAATAGGGTGAGTTTTCCTTTTCTCAATGACATCAACAAGGCTGTGACGTTCTTGTGCTGGGAGGACCATTTCTTTATTAATTTCCCTCTCTCTTCAACATTTTCACAACGTACATGACCAGCACCGCATCTCAAAATGCTCTAAATCCATCCTTCTGAGTCCATACTTTCAGTGCGTATGTAGCGAAGCTCCATACATACATATTTCAAAAACTTCTTCCGCGTTGTTAGCGACATGGCTTTTGAATTACCGTGAGCTTTCCTTTTTTTTAAATCTTTGTTCCGATTTTTGCCGCCTCTGTGGTGTAGTGGTTAGCGTGTTTAGCTGCCACCCCCGGAGGTCCGGGTTCGATTCCCGGCTCTGCCACGAAATTTGAAAAAGTGGTACGAGGGCTGGAACGGGGTCCACTCAGCCTCGGGAGGTCAACTGACTGAGTAGAGGTGGGTTCGATTCTCACCTCAGCCATCCTGGAAGTGGTTTTCCGTGGTTTCCCACTTGTCCTCCAGGCGAATGCCGGGATGGTACCTCACTTCAGGCCACGGCCGCTTCCTTCCCTCTTCCTTACCTATCCCTTCCAATCTTCCCATCCCTCCACAAGGCCCCTGTTTAGCATAGCAGGTGAGGCCGCCTGGGCGAGGTACTGGTCATACTCCCCAGTTGTATCCCCCGACCACGAGTCTGAAGCTCCAGGACACTGCCCTTGAGGCGGTAGAGGTGGGATCCCTCGCCGAGTCCGAGGGAAAAACCGAACCTGGAGGGTAAACAGATGATGATGATGATGATGATCCGATTTTTGGGATCATGGTACAATTTCCTTTTAATGACTTCAATGTGATATGAGGCTGCCTAAATTAACAAGCGATTATATTTGATACGATTTGTCACCTCTAGCCAATTGCCAGTGTTTTGATTACCATGAACGGTATATTTTAAAACGTATACTATCAGTAAAAAAATCTCTGTTAAGACTAACAGTTAAAACGGAGGTTAAACAAACAGTAGATGATCCGTGCTGCTCCACGGAGTTCATTATAAGTAGCTCAGATAACTCGTCTTGATATCTGTCGTAGCCATATTGTTTTGCCTGCATTTTTCAATGGTTTTAAGAATATTTAATAAGAAGGCCATTATGATATACTGCAGTTCGTAGTCAGAATTCATTCTGACGTCATCATGCCATAGGTTTGGTAAACATCTATCCATTCATTCGCTTTCTTTATCCTGCAGTTCTTGATGTAAAGCTTGGTATTGTGTCGTAGAAGGCAATGGTGTTTTTAATCGCACTTCTTTTATTTAGAACGGTTGTCCTATGAGCTCATAGGTCTCTAAGGAGCGTTTTTCGCCAGCCAGAAAACGTTTTTACTATACATTTCCTTCACTCTTTCTAGTGTTCCCAGATAATGACTAAGGCGTCTTTCATGAAGGGCTCTGTTTGAACGTAGTCTCTTTTCTCTTAGCAACATGTGCGTTATTAGGAACGTTCTGCCATCTGTTGAATAAGATTGAAATCTGGGAGAGGTTAACGAATCAAAGATTATTAAGCAGGGAATAGTATTCTTTCGTGATCAGAGAAAGTGTACACTCTGGCTTGACAGGTAGTAATCAAACATGGCTGCATGCAATGGCATTACTTAAGATCAAAATCATATATCAGAATATTAATGAAAGTGTTATTCGCTTAGCAACCTGCTGAGTACAGAGTGTATTGTGGGTTAGGGTAAGCCTTCGCCTGAAATTATTACTAGTTAGCTAGTTACTTTACGTCGCACCGACACAGATAAGTCTTATGGCGACGATGGGACAGGGAAGGGCTGGGAGTGGCAAGGAAGCGGCCGTGGCCTTAATTAAGGTACAGCCCCAGCATTTGCCTGGGGTGAAAATGGGAAACCACGGAAAATCATCTTCAGGGCTGCCGACAGTGGAGTTCGAACCTACTATCTCCCGAATATTGGATACTGGCCGCACTTAAGCGACTGCAGCTATCGAGCTTGGTAGAAATTATTAGAGTGATCATTTAATGATATGATTTAATACTCAAAGTTGACCGAACTTAGAGACCTCTCAATTAGTAAATTACTGAATTTAATTAGTTAATTAGCAAATTCACCGGCAGGGAATTCCGGGGAGAATAAAACAGAAATGAACCAAATCGGTCCAGTAGACGGACTGACGGATTTGCCAAAACCGTTTTAGTAAAGTCTTTTACTATGTGGATTATTATTATTATTATTATTATTATTACATTGCTTCATTGCCATTGATACTTTCACGGCCCGTACTTATAGACATGATACTGTATAGGCTTATGGGCTTATGCCGTGTCAAAAAAATAAGGAGAAATTCTTTACATTTCGCAGAGAACTGTGCTCTGCGTCTTCAGAAGAAATCCGGACTGTACACGAGAAAATAATCTTAAACAATTGTCATTTCTTCTGATGATGCAGAGCACATTTCTCTGCGAAACGTAAAGAATTTCACCTTATTTTCTGGACACGGCATAAGCCCAAAAGCCTATACAGTATCATGTCTATATTGCTTCATTGTTTTTTCAGTCTGCTTTACGTCGTACCGACACAGATCCTAAGGTGACGATGGGATGGGAAAGGGCTAGGAGTGAGAAGGAAGCGGCCGAGGTCTTAATTAAGCTTCAGACCCAGCATTTGCCTGGTGTGAAAATAGGAAACCACGGAAAACCATCTTCAGGGCTGCCGACAGAGGGTTTCGAACCCACTATTTCCCGAATGCAAGCTACAGCTACATTACCCATACCACGCAGTCACTTGCTCGATAGTTCATTGTTCATTGTTGATGAGATTAATATGACTAAAGATAACTGCTTTGCCATTCGATGTAGGCCACGAGTACCATTTCAACAATGTTATATAAATACTTTAATTCGCGCTGTGACGTAAGTTTAAATTAAAATTACAATTTGTTGCACATTATACAGGAGATTGCATTATCATAGTGATAACTATTTAATTTTAAAATATGGTACTCCGGCTTCTCATTTTACATACATCAGTGTTTCGTCTCAGTGTGGTGATCATCATCATCATCATCATCATCATCATCATCATCATCCTCACCACCATGCAAATATCAGCCCAAAAATTGGTTTGAAATAGCTGGAACAAGGATGACCATCCTTCACTTATTTCTTTCTTGAGCAAGTCCTTTCATGTCTTGACAACATATATAAATAATATACACACGTTTCGTTTCTTTTCCTCTTCATCGGTGGTGCAGTAACTGGCTTTGTATAGTATGCGTTGCCAGTGATGCAGAAGTCATGGAATAACACTGATATTCGAATAGAGCGATCTGCTGCCCGAAGAATGCCTAGAGAATTCGAGGCCACAGGGAGGGGGTTTAAATCAGGGAAGTAAGGTGAAGATAGGGTACTTTCTAGTCCCATCGAATGAACAACTCAACCTTACGTATCAAGTTGAAATAAAAGTGATGTAAAAATTTGTAAAAACCTCAGGCCTGTATGTTTCTCAAAATCAGTACCAACATTTTTCTTTTGGGTGGGGAAGTGAGTTTAGCAATTTTTTTGACTTAAAGTAATAGAATTGCAGGGAAACGGAAATTGGGATTGGATAGGTTACATGAAACAACTTGTAAAATCCATTAGTAGCTTCTTGAAGAAATAATATTAGTACCAATATGTAGAATTCTCTATTTGGAACACTCGTAGCGTAATTGAATCAAGTGGTAATAATAATAATAATATTATGAATGCGATGTCAAGAGGAAAATATTCATGGTATTTAAAGTGACTTGGTGGGCTTGTGTAACAGGCATCACGTCTGTGGGGTGAAACCTAGAGTCGTGAATTACTCATCAGAACGAACCTCAGCGTACTGCCATTACGGCCCGTATTAGACCGGCAAGGTGGTTGGACCACTATCCAACTAGATCTCTCACGACGCTACAACCACAAGTATCTTTAAACTGGTGATTCATGTTTACTGAGCACCCTTCTACGTTTCTTCTTTTACAGTCTATCTTGAATGAGCATAGTAGTTCTCACTCACTTGGCGTAAGTTTGATTCTTATCTCTTTCACGCATTTCAGGCTGATTTCAGGGTTTAAGATGCACTAATCCTCTGCAAACACAATCGGTTAGAAAGTTTGTATACAATCTCACTCTCAATTATCATTGAAATGGGTTTCTTTGGTTATCTCAAGTGAATGTGGAAAGGTAACTAATACACGGATTATCATACCGGGCGAGTTGGCCGTGAGGTTAGGAGCGCGCAGCCGTGACCTCGCACCGGGAGATAGTGGGTTCGAACCCCACTGTCGACAGCCCTGAAGATGGATTTCCGTGGCTTCCCATTTTCACACCAGGCAACTGCCGGGGCTGTGCCTTAATTAAGGCCACGGCCGCTTCCTTCCCATTCCTAGGTCTTTCCTGTCCCATCGTCCCCACAAGACCTATCTGTGTCGGTGCGACGTAAATCAACTAGCAAAAAAATTAACTATACCGACAAAAAGTCGGGGATACTCTTTGTGTTGTTCTATGAACGATGGTGTCCGGCCCCGCGGTGCAGGGGGCAACGTGACCGCCTGTCACCCGGCGGCCCCGGGTTCAATTCCCGGCCGGGTCAGTAGTTCTTAATTGTAAATTATTAACATCCCCGGCTTGGTGACTGGGTGTTTGTGTTGTCCATAACGTTCCTCTCCTCACATTCAACACTTTATACTTCCGCCATTTACATAATACACGCAGGTTCCTGACATATGGTGCAAGTAGGGGCAAAAGCTCTTCATAGGTCGACGCCCCGAACAAATAGCATTTTAAGAAAATGAACGATGGTGCAATCGGACTGGTGGATATTTTCTTCTAGAAAATGATGCCACTTTGTTACTTCTGGGCGCTCGATGCAAATTGACGAACTCGCCGTATTTGCTATGCCAGAGCACAAGCTGCTGCCGTGCTTCAGGGAAGAGAAGGGAAGGGAGGGTAAGTGGCGTGTATGCTGGAGACAGAGATAACGCTCCGAGCTTATACACACGTTTCCTTGCTCGACACGCACAGGCTTGTCCTTGTTTCTTACAGCCAATATCCAGAGTTCGTTCGTAACTGCACACACTGTGCAAGAACACACTGTAATTACGGTACACTTGTCAGTTAAGGACTGCACCAGATCGTTTCTCATCTCGTATGTTGGCCGCATTAACGTTCTTTATTATTTAACATGCTAGAAGGTACATCCCTGCCGCCCCACGGTTGTGTATTCCTTCACCCACGACATTGTATATGAAATATGAAATAAAATACTGAACAGTAGATGTTCAAAATGTCCCTCTCCAACTTCGATACACTGTTCACAACGGTGAACTGTGGCTTCTCTCTCGTTTGCATTTGCTGCGCTATAAGCTAGATGCATACCAGCCATTTTTTTCGTTTGCGTACTGAAACGGAGCCATTCTCCCCATTTTTGGAGCAAACTTAGTGGTCAATTTATGCAAAACAAGCTGTACACCTCCTACTGGGGCTTGGAAGTGACTATCGAAACGAACGAGAAACTTGTGCTTTCGCACCGAGCATTATCTCTGTCGCCTACTTCCCACTTCCCTCCTTTGACACACAGCAACAGGCAATGTATCTCCACCGGGTACCATCTTGCGACCTGCTGGGTGTAGCTCTGACAGTTGCTAGGTTCGCATTCATTTTCAGACACGTTATTCATACAGATGTCGAAAGGAGGTATTTATTTGAAATCCATTTATTGGGGCTCATCTCGCTGAAGAGCTCAATTCCTCTTCTTTGTTGTTTTCTTTTCTTTTTTTGTAATGAAGCTCAGTACTTAAAACTGTGGAGTTTCTTCACTGTCAGCTAACTTCGTCACCTCCGTGGGCGGAAATTGAGTTTTTCACTGGAATTCTTCACTCGTTCAGGTCTCAGTATATTAAAGTACACACTGTTAGCCCCAGTAAAACAAATTCACACATTAAAATATTGTAGAAATGCTTCCCAGTTTGCGCGAATAAGGCTCCGTCCTCTGACTCTCACATCCACGGACAAGAAGGTGTATACGCAGGCAGAAACAATATTGATTTCCAGGAACTTCGAAACATCTTGTCATGATCCTCCGAAAATGCCAATGGCAGTTGATTTAATGGTATCATTTATAAAGGGTGTACCAGCTTTAGCCATATATACTGGTTTACAACATTACCTTTCTGACAAAGGCGAAACATAGCCATAGATGCTAGACGCCCATAGAGAACATTTAGATTTTTCTTAAGAGAGAATACAATGTTATCGTGATCAAATATTCCACCCTTATCGATGCCACCAAATACTTGATAGTGTCATCCCGACCTATAACTTTGATTGGAGAATCGGTACTGAGTATTATCTCCGTATGGAGAATTGCTCCTTTGAATATATTAATTACCGTGAATTTTGAAGTGTTTGGAGGGAGGCCAATTGTTTAAATTACACAATCACTATAGCCACTTATTCTTGTGCTGCTTTCAGTGACTTGCTCAATATAACGATGTCATCGCTTAATAGTGCATCAGATATTTTTTCAAGAACACAGGTGACTTTATAACCAGTCTCAGGAGAATGAACCAGAATTTCTTCCTGCAAACTCAAGCACAAAATATGAATGCCAAACCAAGTACCATTTGCAGCCGGGCAGTTTGTCACGATCACGGTTTTTGTATCTCAACACAGTCTTTATTAGACATGTCTTGTATTTTAATAACTGTGTATTCGAGTCTCATCACTGACTTTATTTCAAATGAGAATTAGTTACTGGCTCGTTGTTTCGAGTCTCTAACCAGATAGCCCTCCCGTTGAAGTAGCATTCTCATGTTTGCTTTACCAAAGAGGCCATTTGTCCAGTGAAGAGTAGATTGTTTCGGCCCAATATAACGATGTCATCGGTAAATAATGCATCAGACTTGTAAAGGTGACTTCATAACCAGTCTCAGGAAACGCAGGAGCGGCATCAATTCTATCAACTGCACCATAATTCGACCCTGCAAACTTGAACACAAAAGACGAATGCCAAACCAACTATCCTTAGCAGCCGGACAATTTGCCATGGTCAAGGTTCTAGTATCTCAACACAGTACCCATTAGCAATATCTTGCATTTTAATAAATATGTGTTCGAATTTCATCATTGACTTTATTTCAAATGAAAATTAGTTACTGACTCGTTGTTTCGTGTCTCTAACCAGGTACCCCCCTCCCCCCTTGCTGAAGTAGCAGGATAGAAGGTTAAACATTTCCATGTATGCATTACCAAAGAGACCATTTGTTCAGGGAACTGCTCTCTGGCAGTTGTCGAGTGAACAGTAGATAGGTTTGGCCCTTCTCCTACCGCTTGCCCATGAATACTTCATGGGGCAAACATTGGGGGCAAAGTGTATGCACGTTCAACACAGCGCGCTCCAGCCAGTTTGAGCGAGGTGCTGGACTGATATTTTACCACCGAACGAACATAGCAATCTGTATTTCCTTGTTCACCCTCTTCCATAGTGGACCGTAACACACGGACCATCATGATAAGATTAGAAAGCCAATACTTCTTACCCGGTAGAATTATTCTGGGCCACAGCGACAGAGGGCAGAAGTGTTTGTAGAAAACCTGTCTTAACATTAAAAGGTGCTACGGTGGTTCAGAGGTGATTTCGCCTAGTAACAACCGTTTCTGTTCCCGACTGTATCAGGAATTTGGAACTGGTTCGAAAAGCTGAAACAATTCATATTCTTTTTCTTATGCTTCCTCTTTTCCTACACCCTGGTGAAATCGCAGGTGAGATGTCACACACGTAGACCTGGCCCCGTTTTTCGGCCGGAAGCTCTTTACCGACGCCTACCTTGTGTGAAGGGATACAGTGCTTAAATTCTACAATTTTAGGTGCTAGAATGCATACCCACACATTTTGACCCCTTTTCAATCATACGCCACCCCCGCACCCCACCCCTCATAAAAGTCACAAGCTTCAATATTTGCAAACTGTATGAAGACGTACGGCATGCTCCAGTAACCTTTTATTGAGCAATCCCCTTAAAAAGACAGTGCAAAAAGAAATTCCCTGGGAGGTGCCTGAACATCGTTCCGGTGTGTTGCGGCCGAAGGGATATGTTCTACTAGTACATGTCTCTGTGTTAGTACGCAGTGTGGTGTATCAAATCAAATCAATCACTGCCGATCTGCATTTAGGGCAGTCGCCCAGGTGGCAGATTTCCTATCTGCTGTTTACCTATTCTTTTCTTAAATAATTGCAAATAATTTGGAAATTTATTGAACAGCTCGCTTCGTAAATTATTCCAATCGCTAACTTCCCTTCCTATAAACGAATATTTGCCCCAATTTGTCTTCTTGAATTCCAACTTTAGCTTCATATTGTGATCTTTACTACTTTTAAAAGCACCACTCAAACTTATTCGTCTACTAATATCATTCCACGCATATCTCCACTGACAGCCAGGAACATACCACTTAGTCAAGCAGCTCGTCTCCTTTCTCCCAAGTCTTCCCAATCCAAACTTTGCAACCTTTTCGTTACGCTACTCTTTCGCTGGAAATCACCTAAAACAAATCGAGCTGCTTTTCTTTGGATTTTTCCAGTTCTCGAATGGAGATTTTTTTACAACTTATTTTACGTCGTACCGACACAGACAGGTCTTATGTCAACGATGGGATAGGAAAGGGCTAGGAGTGGGACGGAAGCAGCCGTGACGTTAATTAAGGTACAGCCCCAGCATTTGCCTGTTGTGAAAATGGGAAACCGCTGTAAACAATCCTCACGGCTGCCGACAGTGGGGTTAGAACCCACTCTCTCACGGATGCAAGCTCACAGCTCCGAGCCCTTTACCGCACGGCCTTCTCGTCCGGTCTCGGATGAAGTGAGGATCCCGTGCACTGAAACTATACTCTAGTTGCAGTCTTACCAGAGACTTATGTGCTCTCTCCTTTACATCCTTACTATAACCCCTAAATACCCACATAGCCATGTGCAGAGATCTGTAGAAGCAAGCAAATAGGCAAAGCTCTTCGCAATCTCGGTACTAAGTGGGATAGTATGGTTAGCACTATGCCCAGCCACCTTTGTCACTAGGAATTAAACTGGCACTCAGTTTTGGTATAAAATGAGTGAACCTTAGGGCATTCTAGTTCTCCAGAAGTGGAAGTCTCTTTTCAAAGTTTTTCGGCTTCCTAATGGGAGTTTGTAATAATAATGTTATTTGCTTCATGTCCCACTAACTACTTTTACGGTCTTCGGAGACGCCTAGGTGCCGGAATTTAGCCCCGCAGGAGTTCTTTTACGTGCCAGTAAATCTACCGACACGAGGCTGTCGTATTTAAGCACCTTCAAAGACCACAATGGGAATTTGAACCCACGTCTTCCCGAGTGAATCAAGTACTCTTTTTATCATCTCAGGTAAGTATCTCCTGTGTTCATGAAGAGGTGATTGTTAAAAGAAAGCTAATATTTGTGGAAGCTATATGATGGTCCTTGGAAAGGTGCTTCCACCGCTCGTAACTTAGACAGTAAGTGGGATAGAGTGATAAGCTGAATGCTCGACAGCCTTTGCCCCTAGGAATTAACCTGATACTTTTTGATGTACTGAGTGAACCTCAAGACCATGTGCCATATGTGGAATTCTTACAGGTATGCACGTCTATAGGTGATTAGAGGATACTCCCCAGAAATTCTGAAACAAGGAACGCTGCGTGGCGACCGATGTGCCCTAGCTGAGCCGATCATAGCTTCTTCTCACTTGTACTAGGCTCCCCACTCTCATTTCTCCCATCTTACCCCTCTTCTTCAACTTCGTTCTCTTTCAGTCCTTGTGCTGTTAGTCTTATAAAGCCCGGACAGCCTTAATTTTGATTAGGACTGGATCCAACGATATATATTTCTTTTACAATCTGCTTTTACGTCGCACCGATACAGATAGGTCTTATGACGACGATGGCAGAGGAAAGGGCTAGGAATGAGCAAGAAGCGACCGTGGCTTTAAGTAAGGTATAACCGCAGCATTTGTCTGGTGTGAAAATGGGAAACCACGGGAAACCATATTCAGGGCTGCCGACGGTGGGGTTCGAACCCACTGTCTCCCGAATGCAAGCAGATAGATACGTGACCCAAACCGCACAGCCACTTTCTCGGTGTTACAAGGATTGAAACAAGCTCCATTCTATCTCACTTAACAGATTTGGAAAGTGGTCTCCAATGGAACTTCCCTTTCGTTTGCTGATGACTTCTTTCTTCGAGAGACTAGATATTTCTCTGCATGATTCTCCTCATATTTCTCCTATAATTAGAATTCCGAAATGGTTATTATTTAGTATTTCCTGTTCAAAGATAAAACTGTCACGGTCACATAATCGGGACTGTAAGAGCCCCAAGTGAATAGTGAATAGAGTGGTTAGATTTACTCCTAGTCGTCCTTGCTCTAGGAACTGACCTACTTTTAATTTCTGTTCAAGATTTAGTTAAATCCCAGGGTCATGTGTTCATCAAGAAGGAGTAATCTCGCTTCTGCACTTCCCGACTATCAGACGGTGTATCCTCCAGATCGTCTCCGTATGGCCATTTAATTACAAATATACGTAACTAGTACAGACACAAAACACTCACATGTTATAAGAAAACCTTGTACTACTCCCACATAACTGTTCAAATAAACGCCTCTAGTCCCTTCCATGAAACAACGAGAACTCGTGAACTATGAACATTCAATTCCCGGGAACAACGACTCACAGTAATATCAGTCAGCGGCACAAATTTCTTGTGAGATATGGCTGGTCAAGACTGTGGAGGTGACTAAATCAACTTCAAACTCGAAACTAGATCTCCTGAAGTTCACAACTGTGTCACCCAGTCCGTCCTTAGTCAATACAGGTGTTATTCTACAACTACCCCCAAAACTATAAAATTATGGACACATTAAAAGTGCATACAAATTTTAAGGCAAATAGGTCCTTTCCGTCATTATTGGGTCGTGAATTGGTATTCTGTCGAACACTATGGGATACAACAATCATTACTTTTCCGAATTACCACTTCTTCTTCTTCTTCTTTCTTTCCTCCTCTTCTTTTTCTGCCGCTTTTCCACACCCTGGTGGGGTCGTGGGTGCGAAATGTGTCACTTATGTGTACTTGGTCGTATTTCACGGCTGGATACCCTTCCTGCTGGAAACCTTATGCGAAGGGGTGTATTCACTAATGTGTGTTTCTGTCGGGGTAGAAATGGAATGAAATGAAATGTCGTATGGCTTTTAGTGCCGGGATATCCCAGGACGGGTTCGGCTCGCCAGGTGCAGGTTTTTCTATTTGACTCCTGTAGGCGACCTGCTTGTCGTGATGAGGATGAAATGATGATGAAGACAACATGTAAACCCAGCCCCCGTGCCACTGGAACTAACCAATTAAGGTTAAAGGCCGTGGCCTTAATTCCGGTACACCCCAAGCATTTGCCTGGTGTGAAAATGGGAAACCACAGAAAACCATCGTCAGGGCTGCCGACAGTGGGGCTCGAACCCACTATCTCCCGGATGCAAGCTCACAGCTGCGCGCCCCTAACCTCACGGCCAACTTGCCCGGTCAAGAAGAATAATTGGGCCTATTTTTTCCAGACGAGAGAAAATGCAGAGAGTTACCAAGATGACAATTTGACGCAGTTCTTCCATCAGTTAACTGAAGAAGTAAAATCGCATGGAAGGTTTCAGCAAGATTCAACCCCTGCTCATATAGCAGAAGATTCCCTTCTTACAATCTCGGAAGTGTTTGCTGACACAGTGATCAGTGATGGTCTATTTTCCCCTCGCTCTTCAGATCAACGAATGTGTTTTTTTTTTTTTTACTAGTGGGGTAAACTGAACGCAAAAGTGTATCGAACGAATCCTTACATATTGGAAGAACTGAATGAAAACATTACCAATGAAATCAGAAACATTATTGTGTCAGTACTCACTCAGCCAGAATGTGGTTACAAGATTCAATGCCTGTATAACCCAGAAAGGATGACAGTTCCAGCTACTTTTGTAAGGTAAGATTTAATGTCAGATTGTATACTTAGTACAGACATTAAGTTCTGAGACTGAGCACATGATGGCGCTGTGGTGCACTGTAGCGCATAGGTGGCGCCGTGGTATGGTACCATGTCAGTTATTCTCTTGTCCCTGCAAGAAACAGTTGAGTGCATGCACTGGAAGCAGGAATACGGTCGTTGTTGTGACGGTGATTTAAATGCGCCTGTCGGACCTTGACATGTCACAGTTTGAACAACGGGCAAGCATCAAGTTATATCAGAAATCAGGAAAAAACCGCTGCCGAAACTTTTGAGATGATGCAGCAGGTTGGCGATGAGGACGCATTGAGTAGCAGTGTTGTGTTTAGGTGGCACCGACGTTTTGTGCAAGGACGGGACAGTCTAGAAGATGATGGGCGTACTGGTCGGCCACAAGCAGTTCGAACGGAACGCAAGATCCAAGAAGTTGTAACGTTGGTGCATGCTAACCGCTCCCAATCGGTAGACCATCTCGCAGCAGCAAGAGGGGTCAGCCATGGTATTTGCTACAACATTCTGATGGATGACTTCAACATGTCTCATGTTACCAGCACAGTATGCCACGAATCCTGTCACAAGACCAATATGACGATTTGTGGTGACCTCATCAGTAGTGCTGACGATGATCCGACGTTTCTCAACCGGATAATAACTGGAGACGAACCATAGTGTTTTCTTTCAGCGATGCTTTCAGCAGCTATACCAACGTTGGCAAACGTGCATAACGGCCAACGGCGACTACTTTGAGGGTGGATGTGGTTCTGTTTAAGTCGTTAACGGCCAACGGCAACTATTTTGAGGGAGGATGTGGTTCTGTGTAGGGCACGCCGTGTAATGCGGCACCGTGTGCAACACACAGAGTCGTGCGGGTGCTTGTCCTGCAGGTGTCAAGTCTCAGAACTTAATGACTGTACTACGTAGATGCATAAAGCACGGCGGCCGCGCGCGACATAAGTTCGGCCGAGGCAGATGCCGTAGCGCAGAGTGCAAACACCGTGCGTCCGGTCTGGGTTTATAAGAGAGACCCTGTTTAAGTAAATCTCAGCTAACTCATGGTGCAAGTGTAGCATCTTGGACTCTGGTCCAGAGCAGAGTAGATTAGACGGTATAGCGATGGCTCCTTAGCCCAAGCAGGCAGGCTGAAATACGCTAGCCTATGGAGTCAAATTACCGCTCCTAAGCATCTCCGAAAACTGGGACGCTTAGTGGAGCATTTCGTTTCCTTTCTCCCAAGTCTTCGCAGTAAAAACGTCGCAACATTTTCGTAACGTTAGTCTTTTGTCGGAAATCACCTAGAACAAATAGTGCTGCTTCTCTTCGGATTTTTCTAGTTCTCTAATCAAGTAATCCTGGTGAGGGTTTTCATACACTGGAACCATACTCCAATTGTGGTTTTAGAATAATAGAATCTATAGTACATCATTGAATGCACTAAAGGGGGACAACTGTGCCATAGAAGCTTAGCACTGGAACACTTTTGATACGTACGTATGTGGTTCCTGGATAGTAGCCACAGTCTCTTCAATTTATTATCACTCAAAGATATATATATTTGAATAATTAAGATTTTTTATGAATCGATATTTTTTAGAATCTGGAAACACTGACTACCGATTATAATGTGAGAACTTGTACTTCATACAAAATTTATATTTCTATCAGTAGATTTTCAATGTCTACCTATCTCTAATCAGGGGCTCCCTGGCCAAGGCGGTAAAGGTGTACTCGGTTCGCCCGGAAGGATGTGGGCTCGAATCCCCGTCAGGAAGTCGTAAAATTTAAGAAACGAGATTTCCACTTCCGGAGGTGGATATGGCCCTGAGGTTCACTCAGCCTACACCAAAAACGAGTACCAGGTTAATTCCTGGGGGCAAAGGCGGCCGGGCGTAGAGCTAACCACTCTACCCCATCACGTGCCGAGGTTAACAATGGTGGAAGCCTTTACCTTCCACTCCTCCAAGGGCCTTCATGGCCTGTACGGAGGTGAATTTACTTTACTTTTACTTTACCTATCTCTAATCAGATGTACAGTGATTAAGACCAGTTTCCGTTCGAATATACGATTTTACCTCTGTTTGTGAACGTACCACATCAAAGTTACTCAAATTACTGGCATGCAAGATAGTATTCGACTACATGACGTACTAGTAATAATACTAGGCAACAAATTATTACAAAATTCGCTTTTTTTCATGTTTTTCCACAAGTGTTAATTTTTCAAAAACCCTTTCATACAACAAAACGTGTAGTATGATAGTTCGAAAACGTTTGGTTCGACACATTTCTCTTAGAATATGTCTTCACTGACAAATCTGTGGAATCTCTCTTAACATTACATAGAAAGGTAACAATTTCTAATGATGTAGTAATATTACATGTTGCTTTCTTCTGAGGTATTCCATACTCTCCAGGAAAATGCTGGCCAGAGATACTTATCGAAATCGTGGCCTTAATAATTACAGTGCATGTACTCCTATAGCCTCCACAAAAAACAATAGTTATCATGTATACGAAAGTATACAAGGGTGATGGCCTTCAGTGTCCTAATTCCCTAAAACTAATCGACGGTAACATTACACTGGCTAAATTATTGTTACGTGACGTATGCTGAGTTTTATCTGCTAAAACTCGCTTCAGTTTGATAACATTTTTGTTGCAGTTGTACAAAAACATCCCTGTCAAGGACGAGTGCAGCAATAATCTAATACGGAATTTAGTAGGACTTCAACTGGTGAATTTCTTCAAATCATATACATGTTTCTGCTCCTTACTCAGCTTTGAACGTTACTGACCTCAACAGTTTGATTAGAGGTGGTATGATTATTATTGTTTCGAGAGGAAGTACAACTGGGCAACCATCCTCTATTAACACTAATCAGAAGATGAAAGGAATAGGTCCAACTCTTCAAAGAATGAAGGTATCGGCAAAGGAAAAACAAGGAGTACGAAGAGCCTGAAATTGAAAGACTCCCTAAGCCTTGAATGCTCTAATACCGTCGAGGTCGGAAAACTTCAAAAGTTAACTAAGGGACGTCGGATAGGATAGATGGAAGTGAGGAGCATGGCACAAGCAAGCGAAAGCAATACCATAACTCAGCTAACTGCCCCGTGGTAGCCAACCCACGCTCCCAAGTTAAGAGCCTTTGGGGCTCCTTTTAGTTGCCTTTTACGATATGCAGCGGGTACAGTGGGTGTTATTCTACCACTCTCACCTACAAGGGAACAATAGTTTTATTTAGTACTAGCTCTTATCCACGTCTTCGCTCGCGAGCATTTGTTAAGTTGATAAAAATTAATTTTTCCTCAATACTGCACTAAGGCATTATCTAAAAATCCCTAAAGTATAAAAACTAACCGAAAAATTGCATTTCATTTATGCCAGAACCTCTTTGTAAACCACGTTTGTGGTTTTGCCTTTTGGGGCTAAGATGACCAGGCTACTGGCAGACCTAAATCTGGAACGTGAGACATGGAACTCTACATGTGAGAAACAGTCCTCTTTTAAGTGGGAATAAAAAGGGTTTCTTTATTTCTAAAGGAGATTCTAATTATCGAAATTGACGTCTGTAACATCTTAGTTCATCTTAGTTTTTGAGATATAAGTATCCTCATAAAGAGAATTCAACTCCTCCTTCACTTATTTTCGATCTCCAGTCTAAGTTGATTTTCCGAAGACAAAAAGTACGGGTTTCTTTATTTTTAAAGGGGATTACAAACTCCAATTATCACGTCTGTAACATGTTAAGTTTATAATATATACTGTGGATATACTCATTTTAAAAAGTGCTCCACTTCTTGGCTGAGTGGTCAGCGTTGAGGCCTTCGGTTCACAGGGTTCCGGGTTCGATTTCGGGCTGGGTCGGGGATTTTAATCGCGTGCTATTAATTCACCTGGCTCGGGGACAGGTTGTTTGTGTTTGTCCCAACACTCTCCTTTTTAACTCAACACTCCACATTACCAACCACAGCAGGAACACGCAATAACAATTACATCCCTGCACACGGGGTTGGCGTCAGGAAGGGTATCCAGCCGTAAAACAGTGTCAAATTCGCATGTGCGACACAGTTCGTATCCGCGACCCCACAGGTGTGGGACAAGCGGTAGAGGAAGAAGATACTCATTTTAAAATTCACCCGCTTATTTTATTATTTGACCCCCTTAGGTGGATTTTCCAAAACATGTGTTCATTTATTTTTAGAAGAGATTCCAAGTACCAGTTTTAATGTCCGTAACATCTTCAGTTTCTTTTTTTTTGCCAGGGGCTTTACGTCGCACCGACACATATAGGTCTTATGGCGACGATGGGATAGGAAAGGCCTAGGAGTTGGAAGGAAGCGGCCGTGGCCTTAATTAAGGTACAGCCTCGGCATTTGCCTGGTGTGAAAATAGCAAAGCACGGAAAACCATTTTCAGGGCTGCCGATAGTGGGATTCGAACCTACTATCTCCCGGATGCAAGCTCACAGCCGCGCGCCTCTATGCGCACGGCCAACTCGCCCGGTTCTTCAGTTTCTGAGATATATGTATCCTCATATAATGAATTCAACTCCTTCCTCACTTCTCTTCACAGCCCCGCCCTCACCCCTTAAGTGGATTTTCTGAAAACAAAAAATTGTGTTCTTTTACTTTTACAGGTGATTCAAAATACCAGTTTTTATGTCTGTAACATGTTAGGTTTTTGTGATATATTGTACGTAATCTCGCTGTTGTAAGAATACTGGAGCTGACGTTGCCATGGTTACGGCAGTTCATTTCTTTATTTGATTCTTAGAGCAGGGATACTGTGGTGCCAATATCTCCGTAACGGTTGCTTTTAGGGCGTTAAAATATGGTTTTCGGGTACCAAGTTTGTTCCTTGCTTAAAAGGGATTAAATTGAGCTTCTTCTCATCCTTGTACGACAAATTCGATATTTTGCCTATATTAGCCTATTATTTTTATATCCCCCCCCCCGCCGCGCCCCCTCTTCGAATTGTTTTGAAAATAAAATACAGCCCATGTTACTCACTGGCAATGGAGCTTTCTGTAGGTGAAGTCATTTTTAAAATCGGTTCAGTAGTTTATGAGTTTATCCGTTACAAACAAATATACACATTTTTCCTCTTTATAATATTAGTATAGATTATTCTTTTACTGCCTTGTCATCATTTCGAAACTTATGATGTTTTAATTCGAATTATTGTTCATCTTTCAGTAATCTGAGATGGTAAATTTCTATATTACAGGCAGCACAACAGCAGCGGGCTCAACATCGAGCTGAACGCGCCCTGGAGCGAGAACAACGCGAGCTGGACCGCGAGATCCGCGAACAACAGGAGCACCAACAACAGCAGCAGCGGGAATGCCGCTCTGCGTCGCTCCAATCCATGTGAGTCGAATTACTTTCTTTTTACTCATCAATCGTACTCGATATTGGGGAAACAATGTTAATGAAACGCTGAGGTGAACTAAGAGACAGAAATATTATATTTCAACACCTTTATGGTAGCAATAACATATGAAAATAAATTGCTCAACCTTCTTTATTCTAGTGCAAACGCCTTTCTCGATTCAGAAAATATCTCTGCAGTACTCAAAGGCTGTTCCAATATCGAAATGTTTGCTCATGAATATTCATATATTGTACAGTACTTCTCCCGCACCCGTCTGGAACATTGTTGGAACGATCATTTAAGAAATCCGATATTTTCGATGGAACAAACAGACCTACTTTTCCGAATATTGAGTAGCGTTAGTAATTCTTACGGAGATCGATTTGTATAACATTCGTCTACATTAGTGTGTAGTAAGTACGATTTAAATTAATAATACATACATCGGAATATGAATCAGAGTAACACAAATTATGGAATATATTTTCAACAGTTACTTCCTACATTATGCTATATAACCCCCACCGCCCATCAGTTCCGTTCTGAAATGAACCTGTTATGGAAAACGAAATGTAACTGCCTCCGTGGCAATCATCAATGGCTGTTCGAAATCCTAGGAAATTTGACAAAATATCGTCCCCCAAACCCCTTCAGGCTTTCTTGGAACTGCCGATTGTAGTTGATCAGATATTTCCAGCAAACTCTATCTCCACCTCTGTCTGACTCCTTGGCTGAACGGTCAGCGTTTGGGCCTTCGGTTGAGAGGATCCCGTGTTCGATTCCCGGATGGATCGGCGATTTTATCGCATCTTCCGGTCTGGGTATTCCTGTTTACCCCGACACACTCCTCTTATATTCAGACAACACACCATAACACCGACCACCACAGACACACGCCAAATGGAATACATCCTTCCACATGGGCTTGGCGTCATTTATGGTTTTTTTATTTTTGTATTTTTTACCATTTGTTTTACGTCGCATCGACACAGATAGGTCTTATGGTGACGATGGAAAGGAAAGGCCTAGGAGTGGGAAGGAAGCGGCCGTGGCCTTAATTGTGGTACAGCCCCAGCATTTGCCTGGTGTGAAAATGGGAAACCACGGAAAACCATCTTCAGGACTGCTGACAGTGGGGTTCGAACCCACTATCTCCCGGATGCAAGCTTACAGCAGCGCACCCCTAAACGCACGGTTAACTCACTCACCCAGTAATGGCTTGGCGTGAGGAAGGGCATCCGTCCGTAAAATAGAGCCAAGTCGAATATGCTACATAGCTCGCACACGCGACGCTACCAGGGTGTGTTAAGCGGTAGAAGGAGAAGAAGAATAAGACTCTTTCCTTGCCTCTTGGTAACAAACCTGTAATCAAACATGATAGATTATCTATGCTATGGAAAAAATGCAAAAACGCAAACTTCTTGTATCTCTGTATTATCAAATGCAAACCATTTAGTAGGTCTATCATATTTCGTGCCCCAGGTACTGTAATTCTTTAAATGTTATTTGAGTTTAAAATGAAGTTATGGATCTTAAGGGATGAATATTATGTATTTTCGACTATTAGTAGTTTCCCGTATGTTATATAGAATTCGAAAAAATGTTTATCGACACTGCTTGTTCAGTAGCTGGCTGCAGTGCAGAAGTCTAGTAATATCTGTTTATGAACAAAAAGAAGCCACACTCTTATTCTTCTCTTTCCTGGCCGTTTTTATCCCATTTACTGGTATACCACTGGATGTGGATTTGACTCAGTCTTACGCCAACCCTATGTAGAGAGATGTATCCACTATTGAGTGTTTTTGTCGCGGTTGGTACTGTGATATGTTGTATGTAGGTGAAGAGAATTATATTAACATGAACACAAACATCCAATTCTCGAGCCAGGGAAATTAACTATATGCAGTTCAAATCCACGCTTCCTCTGGAATTAGAATCCGCTGTCCGCGGAAATGAAGTCCAGTATGGTGCCCACTCAGTCGGAGTCGGACCATGATGAATGTAAGAACAAGTTAGTGTGAGGACTAATCGAGTTCAAGCGCGCCCAGCTGGTCTTAGGAATGGTGCCAGAAGAAACGTATTACGGGCCGATGACCTCGATGTTAGGCCCCTTTAAACAACAAGCATCATCATCATCATCATCATCATCAAGCAAGCAAGAAACGTATTACTCCGTAACTGATACGTAAATACACTGTATTTTAAAAACAATGAGAGATTACAATTACAATACCACGGCAGGGTACAATGGAAAAAATCATACATGGAAATAAGAACTACGACCATCATCACATGTTACGGAAAGGGCAGGTTACTCGAGAGTACATATACTAATAAATAACACATAACTTCCAGCTTATTAAAACAAACACGCATTAACTATTTAGAGGTAATACTCTACTTACCAACTCAATTTGTCGGTTACTGGCCTTTCTAAAGCTTTCGTGAAGATTTGGCGGATGTTCGAGATTGTAAATCTCACCGGACTTATTCATTCTGAAGAAAAATCGGCACTTCAGATAATGATAAACAAGTCTGGGGATTATATCCATAACATGCTGAAGACAACAGCCAGCTTCTGAAGGATCAACTGAAATGCTATGTATAGAATCGATACAATCAAAAAATATTTCGCCCCACATCGATTTTGAGTTCAGTTTTCCACTAATTACTTTCTCGCCCTGGAAAAGAATGTCACATATACTTTTCGAAGGACGTGTTAAGAACACTTCATTATTGCTTGAACCATAGTCTTTTATTTCGGCGAGAACTGAAAATGTACTTTGATTATTGTCGAGTAGAGAATAGGCACAGGGCGAACACTTAATACATTTCGAAGTGTGATTAACAACGTCCCCAGCCAAATGGTATACTAAACACTTCTCAATCGAAGAGCTTCGAACTGCGCTATCAAATTCAGGTACAGAGCCTTCCCAGTCTTCCATATTTACTGCATCTTGAACCACAATTTTCATCTCACACGAGAGATAGCCACTTTTTCACCATTCACTACAAAATTATCTGATTTTACTATCAAATCATCAGAGAAATGAACTTGACAAATTCTACTGTTACTTATTAACTCGGTATCCTTTCGTGGAATAGCTCTGGCCCATTTTAAAAATGTATTTCTATCCTTCGGTGCTGAAAGAATCACATATCATCAACTACTCTACCATAGCCTGACTTACAGCCAAGCACAAAACAGTACGGCGTGTTGAACTATTAATTTAATCAAGCCACATAAGATACGTGCTTTATGCACCAACACACAATGAACTGAGTTTAGGAACTGAAAGCAAAGGAAATTCAACTTAATGACTGAAATATTTCGCACAGTAACGTCTCCTGCACTTTCCTATACCCGGCTTGCCGGAACTGCTGGAGCACTTGTTGGACATAATCGCCTGCGGTGCTTGCAGTGGCGGGACCACGAACTACCGTGCTATAATGGCTAAGTCCTCATACTTGGTTCTTATATTCGTCATGGTCGGACTAAACAGTACCCATATAGGATCTACTTCTTAAGGGGCTCTATACCTTAATATTTTCTTCTCGCTTTTTTTAGGTTCGTCAGTTACACCGCTTCTTCCTTCGCCTATTCAGTAATTTTCATGCTTAGATTTGAAGTAGTTTATTAATTATATCTCGCATAATCTTCGTGGTTTCAGTCATATTACTTAGTCTCCAAAATCAAGCTATTCTGACCTTATATTTTATGACTTAATTGGACGATTCTGCTAAAGTCTTCAGTTTATTTTATAGGTAGCTATTCTGGAGGATGATCCAAAACGGTGACATTTAGTTTAAAAATGAAAGGAATATAGACGATTACCATCAAAACATTCCATATTTTCGAAATTTAAATTTAGAATTTCTTTGAATTGTCTATAAAGATGTTTACATCATGGCGGTTCATCTTCAAGACAAAACTTTCTGCTTGCAAAAGAAGTTAAAAGTTAGAGTTTCTTTATTTTTTAGGGATAATATCTTTTAGAAAGTATGGGAACAAAATTCTGAAAAGCCGTTAATAACCTATTCCATCATACTTAATCGCACCTTACGAAACACTCGGTAATAATGTATACATTGACCAAATTTGAAGGAAATTCCTCCGGTAGTTACAGCAATATACGCTCACTATCGTATGTATTCCTTTAAAGTAATGTACACAGGCATAAAGATCAAACTGACAATCATATGATTATCCACGGCGTAGTAAACGCGCAATATGACATGGGAATTATTCACTGATTTCTCTTTCTTTAAGTCTTGCTCAGAGAACTCACATTTCGATATAAAATTTCATGCATTTACAGCACTGTAATCCAGACCTCTCTACATCTGAACGGTGAATTTGCTCGTTCTGTAACTGCTGTCTGAACCACGATAGAAGAAAGAACTGGCTTGCCATTGGCATCGTGTAGTTTAATGAACAGGGCGAACATCACTTCGGCGAGGGTCGATTATCTGCTACGTAAAGCAATTTAAGGGGATCAAAGCTCAGTCTCCTTGGCGCGTTAAGCAAGGATGGGTGGAATTTGTTACATTGATGCATACGAAGTAATCTATCTGAGTTGAGAGTGGGATCCTTTGCTAATAACAGACACAGTATCTCAATGTGTACGTTAGTCAGAAACCCATGGCTTAATGTGGATTATATGGCGGTGATATTACACAGGGTATCTGAAAATAAGATACAGAAATAGTAAGGGGGCATAGTGTTCTGAAACAAAAATCGATCTGTGGCTTTTTTATTTCTTCCTAGTGAAAGAATATCGGGAAATCGACAAAGAAATGTAAGTTTAATCACGAGCAACTTTTGTGTCAGCCTATGCAGCGTGTAGCCGGCCAAGCTTTCTTGCCTGATAACTTTGGGCGGTGCATTACCGTAGTATACTGACGTGTCGCTCGCTCACATCTAACCTTGCTAGTACTGGCGGCGTATCATTGAGCAACATCTTATTATCATGCCCGAATAATGCAGCGTCTTTGTTCTCATTATTATCACCATGCGCTGAGGTATCCTGAACCGACTGGTGTACAAAACTGGAATACAAGTAGTAAAACTCCTGCCGGTTTCGGATCAGCACAGTGTATTGATTTTATAAACCATCTCGGTAAACACTGCACATTAAGTGCATGTCAAAGTTCGCCACACTACGAAATAACTTCTGAAAAGTAATACCCACGTAACATAACGTATGTAATGAAAGCAACCATTGCAAGCACATCCTGTGGTATTGACAGGTATTAAAGGCTGCTTAGAAGAAAGTATCCTACGATGTAGGCTAATAGAACTAAGTCCAAGATAGATCAGTACGTTATTATTGTGTTTTGATAGGTGTCACTGAGATATGTACACAACTATTAATGCCAAATATCTTGCCATTGTCCGGCTCCATGGCTAAATGGTTAGCGTGCAGGCCTTTGGCCACAGAGGTTCCGGGTTCGATTCCCGGAAGGGTCGGGAATATTAACCATAATTGGTTAATTCCGCTGGCGCTGGGGTTTGGTTTATGTGGCGTCTTCATCATCATTTCATCCTCATCCATCGCGACGCGTGGGTCGCCTACGAGCGTCAAATCAAAAAACCTGCAGTTGGCGAGCCGAACTTGTCCTTGGGCACTCCCGGCACTAAAAGCCCTACGTCATTTCATCTTGCCACTGATGCTTTCACGGCCCGTACTTATAGACATGATATGGGCTTTTGGACTTAGGCCGTGTCAAGAAAATAAGGTGAAATTCTTTACGTTTCGCAAAGAACTTTGCTCTGTGTCAACAGACTGTCCACGAGAAAGGCTTCTTAATGAGCTTTGAATTTAGACTTTATAACAGAAATGGAAATGGTACGTTCATTCGTCACCAGATGGCTCCCCGGACGCGATTCAGCGCTAGCGTTCGAAGCGGAAGCTGACGGAACCATCAGAAACAGTCTGAGAGTCACATAACATAACAGGTGTATGGCACTGACACAAGCCTGGAATGAAACATCTGGCGATGAGGTACGTACGAATTTGGAAAACACCGAAACGAAATAACAATAGTGAAGGGGCAGGAAAGGGAACTACCTACATATTCTACGTATTCTGAAATCGCAAATGTAGTATATACAAGCCGTGCTACTGTTCAAAGTGTCAAACAGCGATTTAAAACAAACAGAGCCCTTGTAAAGAGCAAAAGATCAGGCCGACCATACAAACTGATGACTCGAGAAAGGAGGATGGTTGTGAAAATAGTCATGAAGAATCCAATAGTAAGTGTGACGGAAATAAAAGCCTATGCAGAAGAATATTATGTTAAACAAGTCATAAGTAGAACCAACAGAATAATCCTTCGTTGCGCGGAATATAAAGCTACATTAGTAAGAAAACTCAAATAGCCAGACTATAGTTTGCCAAATGAGTATGTAGAAAAGGGTAAAGGATTTTGGGACCGAGTTTTATTTAGCGACGAAAGTAATTTTAATATATTTCAAAATGATGGATGAGTGTTGGCCTGGAGAAAGTCTAATACTGAGTGGACATCAAAAACATCCACGTTATTGTGAAGCATGGAGGAGATGGAGGGGCTCAATGTTAGGTCCAGGTGTAGAAACACTCGTTTTCATTAATGGAATTATGGAGAGATTTGGTTACCTGAATGTAGTGAAGGAAAATCTGTACACCTCGTAGAGCCTGTTGGGAGATGCGAGCAGTGTGTGGGCGGGCATTATCCTGCTGAAACAGAGCATTGGGCAGCCCCTGAAGGTACGGGAGTGCCACCGGCCGCAGCACATGCTGCACGTAGCGGTGGGCATTTAACGTGCCTTGAATACGCACTGGGTTTCCCTCGGACTCAGCGAGGGATCCCACCTCTACCGCTTCAATGGCAGTGTCCTGGAGCGTGAGACTTTAGGTTGGGGGGGATACAACTGGGGAGGACGACCACTAACTCGCCCATGCAGCCTCATCTGCTATGCTGAACAGGGGCCTTGTGCGGCATTGGGAAAATCGGACGGGATAGACAATGCGGAGGGAAGGAAGTAATCGTGGCCGTAAGCTAAATACCATCCCCACATTTTCCTGGAGAAGAAGTGGGAAACCACCTCGAAGATGGTTGAGGTGGGAATCGAATCCTCCTCTACTCAGTTGACCTCCAGAGACTGAGTGGATCCCGTTCTGGCCTTCGTACCACTTTCCAAATTTCGTGGCAGAACTGGGAATCGAACCTGGGACTGGCAGATAATCACACTAACCCCTACACCACTGATGCGGACACCCTCACAATTACTAACCAGAAATGTATGGATACCCCAAATGGAATATAAATAAATAAATAAATAAATAAATAAATAAATAAATAAATAAATAAATAAATAAATAAATAAATAAATAAATAAATAAATAAATCTATCTATATATATAAGAATGAATGTATGTTTGTATGTATGTAAATGACACATCTCCTCCTAAACCACTGAAGCAATTTCAACCAAACTTGGTACACTTATGAATTACTATCTGGAGACGAGCACTGTTGGGGGTAAGCCATCTGTAGCTTTCTTAGGGGTGGGGGTCAGGGGGTCAATGTTTAAAAATAACCGAAAAATGTATCGAATCCACAGATTTCAGGGTCACTGTGATGAATAATGACACTCCCAATTTTTAAAAAGTCACAGTTGAGCTCCCGTTTGGGTGGGGGGCGAGGGGGGAGTGATATATAAAATTAAAAGAAAATAGTGTCCAATACATAGTTTTCGGGGTCGCCGAGGTGAATTGTACACTTCGGATTTTTAGTATCAGGAGACAAACCATGTGTGGGTAAGACAGCCCAGGAACCCTTAAGGGCGGGGGGCGAGGGGGTTAGATATACAAATTAACGAAAATAGTGTCGAATCCATACTTTTCGGGGTCACTGAGATGAATAGTGACACTCCGGATTTTTTAAAATCCAAGTTATGCCCCCTTTCGGGTGGGGGGGTCGAGTGGGGAGTGATATATTAAATTTAACGAAAATAGTGCCGAATACATAGTGTTCGGGGTCGCCGAGGTAAATTGTACACTCCGGATTTTTAGTATCAGGAAACAAACCACATGGGGGTAAGACAGCCCAGGGACCTTTAGGGCGGGGGGAGGGCGAGGGGTGAGATATTAAAATAATCGAAAGTAGTGCCGAATCTATACTTTTCGGGCTCGCTGAAATGAATAGTGGTAATCCGGAATTTTTTAATGTCCAAATTCAGTCCCCTTTGAGGTGGGGGTCGATGGGGGAGTAATATATAAAAATAATAGAAAATAGTATCGAATCCATAGTTTTCGGGGTCGTTGAGATGAATAGTGACACTCCGTATTTTTAGTATCAGGAGACAAACCACGTGGGGGTAATACACGCCAGGAACCCTTAGCGGCAGGAGGGGGCGAGGGGGCTGAGATATAAAAATCATCGAAAGTAGGCCTAGTGTTGAATCCATACTTTTCGTGGTCGCTGAGATGAATAGTGACACTCCGGAATTTTTAAAGTCCAAGTTCAGTCCCCTTCGTGGTGGGGGGCGATGGGAGAGTGATATATTTTTAAAAAATCAAAAATAGTGTCGAATACATAGTTTTTGGGGTCGCCGAGGTGAATTGTACACTCCAGATATTTAGTATCAGGCGACAAATCACGTGGGGTAAGACAGAACAGGAACCATTAGGAGCGGTGGGGTCAGATATACAAATTAACGAAAATAGTGTCGAATCCATATTTTTCAGGGTCGCTGAGAGGGATAGTGACACCCCGGATTTTTTTAAAGTCCAAGTTCAGCCCCCTTTGGGGTGGGGGCTAGGGGGGATTGATATATAAAAAAGAATGTAGTGTCGAATGCATACTTTTCGGAGTCGCCGAGGTGAATTGTACACTCCGGATTTTTAGTATCAGGAGACAAACCACGTGGGGGTAAGACGGCCCAGGAACCCTTAGGAGCGGGGGACGAGGGGTGAGATATTAAAATCATAGAAAGTAGTGTCCTATCAATACTTTTCGGGTTCGCTAAAATGAATAGTGACATTCCGGAATTTTTTAATGTCCAAGTTCATCCCCCTTCGGGTTGGGGGCGATGGGGGTAATATATAAAAATAATATAACATAGTGTCGAATGCATAGTTTTCGGGGTCGCTGAGATGAATATTGACACAACAGATTTTTAGTATCAGGAGACAAAGCACGTGGGGGTAATACACCCCAGGAACCCTTAGGGGCGGGGGGCGAGGGGGCTGAGATATCAAAATCACCGAAAGTACTGTCGAATCCATTCTTTTCGGGGTCGCTGAGATGGAAAGTGACACTCCGGAATTTTTTTAAGTCCAAGTTCAGCCCCTTCTTGGTGGGGGGCGATGGGAGAGTGATGTTTTTGGGGTCGCTGAGATGAATAGTGACACTCCGGATTTTTAGTATCAGGAGGCAAACCACGCGGGGGTAATGTTTTTGCTAGTTGCTTTACGTCGCACCGACACAGATAGGTCTTATGGCGACGATGGGACAGGAAAGGGCTAGGAGTGGGAAGGAAGCGGCCGTGGCCTTAATTAAGGTACAGCCCCAACATTTGCCTGGTGTGAAAATAGGAAACCACGGAAAACCATTTTCAGGGCTGCCGACAGTGGGGTTCGAACCTAATATCTCCCGAATACTGGATACTGGCCGCACTTAAGCGACTGCAGCTATCGATCTCGGTCGTGGGGGTAATTCACCCCCGGGAACCCTTAGGGGCGGGGGAGGGGCGAAGGGCTGTGATATAAAAATCATCGAAAGTAGTTGCTAATCCATACTTGTCGGGATCACTGAGACGAATAGCGACACTCCGGATTTTTTTAAAGACCGAGTTCAGCCCCCTTCGTAGTGGGGGCGATGGGAGAGTGATATACTGTATACAAATAATCGAAAATAGTGTCGAATCCATAGTTGTCGGGGTCGCTGAGATGAATAGTGAGATTCCAGATATTTTGTAAGTCCAAGTTTATCCCCCTTTGGGATGGGGGCGAGGGGGTGTGATATGTAAAAATTAATCGAAAATAGTGTCGAATACATAGTTTTCGGGGTCGCCGGGGTGAATTTTACACTTCGAATTTTTAGTATCAGGAGACAAACCACGTGGGGGTAGGACACCTCAGGAACCCTTAGGAACGGGGAGCGAGGGGCTGAGATATAAAAATAATCGAAAGTAGCGTCAAATCTATACGTTTTGGGGTAGCTGAGATGAATAGTGACACTTCGGAATTTTTCAAAGTTCAGCACTCTTCGTGGTGGGCGGCGATGGGAGAGTGATACATAAAAGTAATCGAAAGTAGTGTCGAATCCAGAGTTGTCGGGGTCGCTGAGATGATTAGTGAGACTCCGGATATTTTATAAGTCCAAGTTCATCCCCGTTTGTGGTGGGGGGCGAGGGGGATTGCGACATAAATATAATCGAAAATAATATCGAATCCATAGTTATTGGTGTCGCTGAGATGAATACTAACACTCCCGAATTTTTAAGAATCAAAGTTTGGCCCCCTTTAGGGTGGGGGGGAGAGTGAGATATAAAAATATATAAATTAAGACATAAAAATGAAAACAGGCGTGAATTAATGAGACCATTCTAGGAATCTTAGAAACTTAAAACTTGGTACCAGACAAGCTGATGACTTCAGGATCCCTAGAAAAATCTAAAATTCACAAAGTTCTCTGAGGGGGACACGCTGGGAGTTTCAAATCTGCATAAGAACACAGTCGGTGATATTTATCCTGAAGGATAACTTATAGGTTTCATGGGCTTAAAAGTTTCCTGAAAATCCTAATTTTAACCCCCTCCCCCATATGAAGATGGCGGCACAATCTCCCAGACGAGTTAGAAAATTGAAATTTGGCAAGATTATAGCTTTTTTGTATGTTAAATTTGACTGTATTTCTGGATTTACCTAATTTTTCCACTTTGTACACGTATAATTGATGGTTTGTTTCAATTATAGGAAAGATGGGATCATCAAATTCCACACGAATATTGGCCCACCCAGTAGCCATATGTGAGCCAAATTCTATGTTTGAAGCTGTCGCATAACTATGTGAAAAGTAATTCACTCTGTGAAAATCTTACACAAATTTCACCCTATTCAACCTTTATACAACAATCATACCTTTAAATAGATGTGATACAAGGAAATATCATAGGGCCAGCCATTTAGATCGCTAAATGAGGCCAGAGGCGTTTTACCGTACAATCCGCTGTTCGATATCGTGCGCCGATTAGCAGCAGTTATTCTGTAAATGAAGGTGAACATGCATACACTTCCGTATGTCGATTTACGTTTATTCACTGAAGTCGATTTGTAGCGATCTAGAAGGGAGTGTGTCTGACATTGTAATTAATACTTTACAAATCAATAGTGACTGTCAGCTGGAGGGCGTCTGCTGTTGTAATCAGAACTCCCCACATCGAATTTTAACTGGCATTAGGAATGGGGTCCTCCTCTTACGCATGTGTGCCATTGTAATGAATAATTCCCTTCTCGATTTAACTAGCAGACGACAAGGGAGCGTACATTTTTTCAAAACTCTTTTAGCTGATTCTCTTTATCATTAGGAATAGGTGCCCCCTTGCAAGGGTGACCGCGATTATTAAAAAAATTACCCATCAAAATGTGACTGACGTTACGCATAGTGAATTGCGGTGTACAAGTTGACCTGTCGCTATCATCACAACTCCGCAACTCGCACTTTACATTGGAAACGTCTGCGGACCTCCCTATGCTGTTTCTCGGATAACGTGAAGAGACATGCAATGTGAAAAATCTTATTCATTTCATGTACAGTAATTTACTTCGATATCCGTATAAAATGAAGAATACCGTAGGGAAGCACGGGTACATTTGCTAGTAAATAATTAAATAAATAAATAAATAAATAAAAATTACTACGGATGAATGAGTTGATCGGCATCATCCGCTCCCTATAATTTTTCAATCTGTATTCCCAAGTTCCAATGTTACTTTTAAATTCGACACAGTGAAGACAAATATTCGCATATATTAGTGTCTGATTTATGTTCTTTTCTAAACCATTCATCACTCTTGAGTTTGTGAGACACAGACGTCGAATATTGAATATGATATTAACATTTACGTTATTTTTACCTCATCTACCATTCCCGTAGGCAGACACGTGTAAATCACTAAGATGCAATTGGTTCTTGAGTAACGCTGTGATAAACTAGTGACCTATCAGAAGGCAGTGACACTTATTAAAGACTTGGCATGATAAATTCCCACTACCTCGTGACCCCTCGCAGGGTAATGGCGTGAAGTGCTCGTAGAGGCTCTAATATTTGTTCTGGCGCGAGCTGACAGATGAATGCGGGTGTATGATGTTTACTCTGGCCGCCTATGTTGAGAGTGCGTTCCATCATCTGATAAATGTTGATGACGCCACAGGAACTATTTCTGTGCACATCATTAGAAGAGGAGTGGATGAAGTGAGGTAAACAGAACAAAGTTTTGTGGTGGACTGATAGGCCTCGAGTGCTGTAATATCACCGGGATCGTAAAAGAACAAGAGGTGACCAAGGCAGGTCGGATAGGATAGATTAAAGTGAGGAGCCTGGCATAAGTAAGTGGAAACAATACCAGGACTCAGCTGAGGGCCTCTTGGTTGCCAATCCACGCTCCCAGATTAAGAGTCACTGGGGCCTCTTTTAGTCACCTCTTACGACAGGAAGGGCATACCGTGGGTGTTATTCTACCGCCCCCCAGGGGGATTGTAATAATTACATATTTATTATTATGAAATGGTCTAGGACAGATATGGAACAATTTGAACGGAGCGTGTGAGTGGCCATGACAAAATATCGATTTCATCATCCACAGTATACGGCGGTGCTTTTCCGCCATTAGGAGTACTTTGTATAAGGTAATTGTTAAAAATGAGAAGAGAGGCGCGCCATTACGACTTGCAGATGCACAATTTGACCCCAGAGATAACTTTACTTCAGTTGATCAATGCAGTATGATGTGGAAGCAAATGTAACTTCACGGTGCCCACCCACATGTGCTAAGCCAACATTACGTCGACCGTGTATTGTTGAACTTATAGCTGAAGCATGGCTCACTCTTCAGTGAAACGGAGGGATTTGTCATTGCAATTCAAGACCGTGCCATAGCTACCAGGAGCTACAGAATGCATACTTAAAAGAGAATTTTACAGATGAACGATGCAGTAGATGCATCTGGGCACTAGAAACCATCGATCGTACAAATGATGGCTGTCCAGTGCTGGCTGGTGTACAATACACTAAGAGGCTCAATGATGTAGCCAATATCCTGTCTCAAGAACTTGCAGTGGCAAGTGGACTCCTAGAATCGAGCGGGGCGTAAAACAACTATCAGTCATCCAACATGCTTGAAAACGACGAAAACAAATATACTGGGGCAGATCAGTGTTATTGACCAGAAAATTTTCCCAAATCATCCTGATATTGTTCTCCTGAATAAGGGCACCAATGTGGCGTGTTTGATGGACTACCTACTCGGAGAAAATTAATAATTACACAGCACTGGAGAGGAGATGATGAGGAAGATATGGAGACTAAACCGCACCAGAGTGATATCCATGGTGCTGTCAGCGAAAGGTATAGGCCCTAGTTCAAAAAGCGCCGGTAGAAGATCTGGAAGAACCAGGTATGAATATCTTATTTCTAGAATGCAGAGAGCAGCTTTGTTGAACACGTGCCGAACAGTCAGATAGTTTTCGTCACAAAAATGATTTATAGTCTACGAGATACCTGCTTGTAGAATCCGTATTTTTTAATATTGAGTTGAAAATCCACAACCTGTTTTCAGTCATTCGACTGGGTTAGGGATAGAATGAATTACACCTAAGCCTACCGCACTCCTCTGGGCAATGGTTAATGATTGACAGATGAAATGAAATGGTGTTGGAAATAGTTGCTGAATGATGACAGGAAAAACTGGAGTACCCGCAGAAAAACCTATCCCACCTCCGTTTTCTCCAACACAAATCTCACATGGAGTGACCGGGATTTGAACCACGGAACTCAGTGGTGAGAGGCCGGCGCGCTGCCGCCTGAACCACGGAGGCTCTTGTATACTGAGTTACACTATATAGGGCCTATTTTATGAATGTAGAAATAAATAAATAAATAAATAAATAAATAAATAAATAAATAAATAAATAAATAAATAAATAAATAAATAAATAAATAAATAAATAAATAAATAAATAAATAAATATTACATTTTTGGTATCCTGCTTTTCAATCGTGCCTTGTGTTTACAGTGCACGATGTATTTTGGTATGAGCTGGATCAAATTTGTTACTTTCACTGACCTGTCTCAATCCCATCCTTAGCTTTGACGAAATGGAAGTTACTGAGGTAGGAGCGATGCTAGTAATTCAATTCATAATGCAGCCAGTCCTGGTCTTGAACAGTGTGAAAATGTCACTCATAGGGTCGGTTGGCGAGTACATTTTAGTGGGTTTGGCAGACTGATATATAATAGCAACTTCTGGTTCAGCGAGGAAAGGAACGGGAAACTGTATCATTCTTCATTTCTCTAGAATGCCTCTTAAGTGACGCCTAGGCCAGCAATGACAGCTGATAGCGAAGCTGTTGAGGATCAAACCTGCCTTCGGGCTGAATACCCAACATAATTTCAATCACTAGAACCTTTTTTAGATACCGGACTAAGTGGCTTAGACAGTTAAGGCGCTGGTTTTCTGAGCCTAAGTTGGCTGGTTTGATCGCGGCTCAGTCCGGTTGTATTTGAAGGTGCTCACTTGTCGGTAGATTTCCCGGCACGTAAAAATCTCTCGCGGGGCAAAATTCCGGCACCTCGGCGTCTTCGAAAACTGTAAGACGTAAAGCCAATAACATTATATCTCTCTTAGACTCGTCGAGCAATTCTTGAATTTGAAATCTATTAAGTTTCAGAACAGCATCCTTCGTACTTTGTTTCTCTGCATACAGTGTGATAGGCCTAGTTTTATCAGTGCAGTGAATATATTGTTGAAAAGTTAATAATTAGATCCACAGGTGGCAGCGCAACGAGTGTGACCTGTTGACGAAGTACTCTTGATGGGAGTGCCCTTGAAAGGTAGTGGCGTCTCCCGCCTACTGACCTACCTCTACGCCTGCTGTCGCGTCGCACGATGACCCCTGACATTCTAGCACGTGGATCTCGGCTACATGCGTTCGGCTACGTTTCTTATCACTATGAATGGTAACCACTTGTCCGCTCCTGCTACATTAAGTGTTCAGATTTTTTGCATAGACCATCAGCAAGAGAGAGAAACAAAACTGAAAGTTATCCAATGCGGTTGTTGTCTACTTCATTTCAGCAACTTAAGACCGTTCATCAGTCCCGTATACTTGTGTACAACCGTGTAACAAGATGGTAGGCCAAACTTTCATGACACATTTCTCACACGTAGAAGAAGAAAATATGTTATATGGACATGGATCCGGAAACGCTTTATTTCTATGTCAGAACTATTATTTTTCAACTCTACCTAGTACATTAATCATGGGAAACACACAGGAACAGAACGTGCCAGTATAGCACATGGAACACTTTCTTACATTAAATATTGAAAATGTCCTAACCCGCCGCCTCATTGAACTACTACTACTACTACTACTACAAAAATGTTTTCATTCCTCCCCTGAAGGGGGAGGCGGGCCTCTTAGACGTTGACGCCGTCTCTCCGGCCGCGAGATGTGTTACGGTGAAGGAGAAGCTCGGAGAAGGTGAGAAGGTTGGCGCCTGTGGCTTATACTGGGAACTGTCCCGGCATTCGCCTTAGTGCAGGAGAATGGAAAACCACGGAAAATCATTCTCAGGATAGCCGACATTTGGGACCAGCCCAGCGCCTCACTGAATTCCGGTACAAGATATATAGAATCTTCGTGTCAACAACGACATGGAGTGCCAATATTTTTCACCGTCCGTAAAAAATCGACAATCTCAGCTGGGATCGAACCCCTAAACTTGGGATCATGAATTGAACACTACCGTAGTACTGATCCACCGAGGCAGCCAGTATGGAATTAATGATGCGACCTAATAGGAACAAATTAATGCAAAATTAAGGCAAGTCACATGAATCGTCAAATCAAAATATTAAGTAATATTAGCCGATTATTATTATTATTATTATTATTATTATTATTATTATTATTATTATTATTATTATTATATTTTTATTATTACTATTATTTCATCGTTATGCCCATTCAAAGAGCGCGTTTGAATTTGTTCCTTGGCCTGATAGTTTTCGCCTTCTTATCCTCCCAAAATCTCTTCATAAATGCACTGTGTTGCATCTTGCGTTCTGTGGACCACTTCCTGCCACTTTTCGTTTTATATTTCTCCACAAATTTGTGCTTGGCTACTATTGTGCTACCGGATCCCGTGAGATCTCCGAAGTTAAGCAACATTGGGCGTGGTCAGCAGTTGGATGGGTTGCCACACGCTGTTGGTAGGGGGGGGTAAGGGAATGGAGGAGCGGAAAGGAACGGGCCACCCTACCGCACGTAAACTCCGGCTCAGGACACCTCTGCGGAGGTTCGGACCTGCCTTCGGGCAGAACACACCCTTGCCTTACAATTGTGCTACAAGCTCCACGATCTTCTGTGATGTCGCCCCGCCATGTTCATTTCTTGGAGGTCGGCCTTATTATTATTATTATTATTATTATTATTATTATTATAACATTTCCTCCCGATCCTCCTCCTTTTCCTTTCTATGTCATCTCCATTTATTGTGT